>NC_133153.1:32027604-33481979 GCF_048418815.1 Hemitrygon akajei | reverse complement strand
AGGCATTGGAGCGCACTCGATATTTTTGGAACAGCTTCTACCCCTCTGCTGTTAGAGTTCTGAGCGCCCCATGAACCATGAACATTACCTCACCATTTGCTTTATTTTTGTACTATTTATTTATTTTGCTTAATATCTCTTATTTAGTTTTATATTGCAGTTCTTGCAGTGTACCGTTGCCGCAGCATAACAAGATTTATGACGCACATGGCATGTCAGCGATAATAAATTTGATTCTGATTTTCTGTGTTGTGTCATGTTATACATGGCTCTCTGTGTTATTGTTAATAAAATGTACCCTTTACTGGAATGATCCCCATCCACCGTACAACTTTTTGTGAAGCCTTTTGAAATGCACCATTCTCTGTGCAATTTATTTATTTACTTACTTATTGGGATACAGCGCAGAACAGGCCCTTGTAGCCCTTTGAGGTCCAGCAATCCCCTGATTTAACCCTAGCCTAGTCACGGGGCAATTTTACAATGACCAATTAACCTACCGGTACACCTTTGGACTGTGGGAGGAAACCAGAGCACCCGGAAGAGACCCACACAGTCACGGGGAGAATATACAAACTCCTCCCAGGCAGTGGCGGGAATTGAACCGGGGTCATCTGCACTCTAAAGTGTTGTGCTAACCACTACGATACCGTGCCGCACTGTGGCAATCCCTGCTGATCTCGACATTATATACACGGCTATTGGTGCTATTCCCTGTGTAAGCGGCAATTTTGTGCAGCCTTCTGTGCAAAGCACTGGTCTTCGTGTAAAAAAAAATACTGCAATCTTTTTTCATCTCTAAGCAATGAACTGTTACTGCTCGTAACAGTGTTAACAGCTGGAATTTTAAGGTTACCACCTTTGAGCTGGATCCTATGTTAGAGTCCATCTACCAAACAATTCCCTTCTTTATATTAAACACCTCTTCACAAAGGAGAATTCTTGACAAATTCTAGCTGGAGTAAATACGTCTGAAGGAGACAAAACACACTTCGAGGTTAGGAAAGAATGTCTAACACAGAAACTAAAAGCATTGCACACTGATCAACCAGATGGAATACATCTGAAAATCCTTAAGGAATTAAACAAGCAACGTTGCTTTGGATGGATGATTTTTTTTTAAAGAAGTATTAGGACCCAAGAATGGGAGACAGATTTAGATCCAGAACTTACACCCACAGAAGGATACATCTTTGGAGATTTCCACAGGACACCATAAACATTAAACATAAAAAAATGCTATTACATGGCAAAGTCAACACAAAGTTTAGCTGCTGGTATTTGAACACAAATCCTTGAAAGCAGCAGGAAGAAATTGAGTTTTGCACAGATGGGGTATGGGAACTGTGGTTTTCTTTAAAGTGGAATTGAATAAAAAATGGACACTTGCATTCCCCAGTTTATAGAACATAGATGAGTACAGTCCAGGAGCAGGCAATTCAGCCCACAGTATTGTGCCGAATCAGCTAAAAAGCATAGGAAAAACATGCAAACACTAATCCCTCCTACCTGCACAATGCCCTTATCCCTCCACCCTCCTTATTTCCATGTGCCTATCCAAACGTCTTTTAAAGCCTTGAATGTACGTACTTGTCTGTACCATTTTTCAGGCAGTGCATTCCAGGCATCCACTACTCTTTGAATAAAAAACTTACCCCTCACATCCCCCTTGAACCTACCTCCTTTCACCTTCAAGGCATGCCCTCTTGGTATTAGACAATTCAACCCTGCGAAACAGATGCCCTCTGTCCATTCTATCTATGCCTCTCATAATCTTGTAAACCAGTATCAGATCTCCGCTCAAACTCCAGCGCTCCAGTGAAAACAGCCCGAGTTTTTCCAGCCTCTCTTGATAGCATGTGTGCTCTAAACCAGGCAGCATCCTGGAGAACTTTTGCATTCTCTCCAAAGCATCAACATCCTTCCTACTGTGGGGCAACCAGAACTATATGCAAGACGCCAGATGTGGCCTAACTAGAGTTTTATCAAGTTGCAATAGAACCTCCTGACTTTTGAATTCAAGGCCTCGACTAATAAAAGCAAGCATTCCATAAACCCTCTTAACCCCCTTATCGACCTATGAACTTGGATCCCAAGATCTCTCTGCTCAGTAATACTGTTAACGATCTTGCCATTAATAGTGTACTGTCTCCTTGCATTTGTCCTAGCAAGCTGCGACACCTCGCATTTAACTGGGTTAAACTCCTTCTGCCTTTTCTCTGCTCATATCGGCAACTGATCTATATCGCGGTGTGTTCACATCTCCGCCAGTCTTGGTAATATCCACAAACTTACTAACCTCCCCACCTACATTTCCACATGTAAAGGTTCTGTTCTTGAGAAATGTCTGTAATCTGATTTCTCTGTAAGTTAGAGACATCAATTTTCTATCGACGTCCATATTGTATCACTCTACGTACACTTGCTACAAGTTTTTCTTTTCATTGAACAACAACCCTAGCATCACTCATAATTAAACTAACGGAATATACTCCCAATAGCCATTTTATTAAGCTCACCTGTACACCAGCTCATTTATACAAATATCTAATCTGCCAATCATGTGGCAGCAACGCAATGCCTAAAAGCATGCAGACATGGTCAAGAGGTTCATCTGTTCAGATCAAACATCAGAATCGGGCCGAAATCTGATCTGAGTGACTTTGACTGTGGAGTGATTGTTGGTGCCAGACAGGGTGGTCTGAGTAACTCAGAAGCTGCTGATCTCCTGAGATTTTCATCCCGAACAGTTTCTAGAGTTTGCAGAGAATGGTGTGAAAAACAAAAAAAAACAATCAGTGATCTCAGTTCTGTGGGCGAAAACTCCTTGTTAATGAGAGAGGTCAGAGGAGAACAGCCAGACTGATTCAAACTGACAGGAAGGTGACAGTAACTCAAATAATCACATGTTACAACAGTGGTGTGCAGAAGAACATCTCTGAATGCACAACATGTTGAATCTTGGAGTGAATGGGCTACAGCAGCAGAAGACCACGAACATACACTCAGTGCCCACTTTATTAGGGACAGGAGGTACTGGCTACTAAGTGTACACTTTATCCAGGCATTCATGAATGCCATGAAACATTTGATTATTGCTATCTGGAAAAAATGCCTTTAAAATTAATGGGAAAATTTGCAACGTCAGATTTGTGTAAGCCAGATCATTTGTAACCCAGGGATCCCTTATATGTTATGTTGACTACTCAACATATGTGAGTTGGCAAGTCTGGAGTTCAAGGCCTGGAGTGAGGGGCCCAGTCATCAGCGAGTCCTGCGGTCGATATGAAGTCGAGGCCCAGTGGCTGAAACCCTGGGTCTGCGAGTCTACTTGGGAAGTTGAAGGCCCAATGTGCATGAGTTCATTGGAATCTGAAGCCATGGAGGTGGCCTGTCCTGGAGTCAGAGGACTGTGCGTGGTGTGTGTATGTAAGAGGGTGGGTGGGTGGATTGGGGGGGGTGGGGAATGGGGCTGGTTTTGCTGCTGTTGCTCTGCTGAACATGCCGGCTCTTGTGGCCTGCCCCCCAGCACATCCTTAGGTTGCGTTGGTTGTTAACACAAATGACTGTTTTGATGCATGTGTGAAAAATGAATCTGAATATGTTTAGAAACACTTAGAAAAATCAAGGGCTATGGGTAACCCTAGGTAATTTCTAAGGTAAGGACATGTTCGGCACAGCTCTTTGGGCCGAAGGGCCTGTATTGTGCTGTAGGTTTTCTATGTTTCTGAACACTTCTAGACTTGTTAACCCCAACACATCCCGAAGTGAAATATTGTGTTCAATTCTGGGCAATGCATTGAAGATGAATGTTAAGAATTTACTAGATTCGCACTGACGTTAATTGTGCCAATAAACTGGAGAGGTTTGACTGAAGACTGGAGACGTTGACTGTTTGCTGTTTTCCATAAATGCTGCCTGGCCTGCTGAGTTCCTCCAGCATTTTATGTGTGTTGCTTTGGAGAGGGTGGGCTTGTTTTAAGAAGATGAAGTGTAGATTTACACCCTAAATTTCTCCAGACCCCAAAATAATTCAAATCCAGAAATCCAGGATAAAAATAGAGGAAGCTGAAAATACTCGTTAGTTCAGACAGCATATGTTGAGTGTGAAATAGTTAAGATTTCATTTTAATGATCTGCTATCAGAACTGAAACGCTACCCCATTCTATAGTTGCTGCCTGACCTGCTATTCCCAGTATTTCACACCTGAATTTCTCCCCTGAGTTCCCTGAGAATAAAAACAAGTGGCATTAAATAACAGTATAACCATCAATCTGCTATTAAATGGGTATTGATCCAACTCCTTTTTAAAAATACCAATTGACCCAAAATCAATAACCTTCTATTCTGTGAGGAAATAAAGGTTTCTTTTAATCTCTAGCATTCTTTTTTGAGGCTAATGGTGGTTATATTGAATTCACAAGTCCTTTGTTCATTCTTGCATCTCAGTAACTCCTTCTGTAATTTAAAAAAACTTGTTTGGTGTCACCTCTCAGTCCCTTCTCCGCTGAAACTACATTGAGCATAATTAATTCCATTTATTCTTCTGTTAAAAATTTGGATTAGCTGGGTCACTCTTCCATGAGATGACTAGCATGTAATGTAGACATTTTAAAATACTTCAGCAATAATAAGATCTTTTAATCTGCAGCCATTATTGTAAAGTAGGGGTATTCAACAATTAAACTGTGAACTTTAATGTTTTACAATGCCAGCATAAGATATATAAGCTGTAGATTGTTTAGTTATGTTAGAAGTAGGAATAGGCTATTCAGCCCATTGAATCTATGCTGGATTGTAGGAAAACCCATCAGTCACATTCCCTGACGTATTTCCCTGTTGTTTATTTTCTCTGACACCCTCATTAACATCCCCATGCGCACCCACCGGCTTTCCTGCTATTTAGTTATTTATTAAGATATAATGTGGAGTTGGCCCTTCCAGTCCTTCGAACCACATTTATGGAAAACTCTGAACATCCTCTACATAAAACTACATGAAAACTCTACATAGCACCATCCAGAGACAGAGAAGCAGTTTCAGCGACAGGTTACTATCGATGCAATGCTCCTCAGACAGGATGAAGAGGTCAATACTCCCCAATGCCATTAAGTATTGTATGTAATTAGTTTTGCTACAACAAGTGTATGGGACATTGGAAAAAAAGTTGAATTTCCCCATGGGGATGAATAAAGTATCTATCTATCTATCTATCTACATCGTCCGTCAGTCCCCTTATTTAATCCTAGCCTAATCACGGGACAGTTTACATCGACCAATTAACCTACCAACTGGTATAGTCCTTGGACTGTGGGAGGAAACCGGAGCACCTGGACAGAACCCACGTTCAAAAGTTCCAATTTAACGTCAGAGAAATGTATACAGTATACATCCTCAAGTGCTTTTTCTTCGCAAACATCCACAAAAACAGAGAAGTGCCCCAAAGAATGAACAACAGTTAAACGAAAGAACCCCAAAGTACCCCCCTCAGGCTCTCCTCCCTCCCTCCCGCGTGTAAGCGGCAGCGAGCAACAATCACCCTCTCCCCCCCACCGGCAGGAAAAAGCAAGCGTTGGCACCGCCACTGAGCGCTCAAGTGTGAGCAAAGCAACAGCAAAGTCACAGACTAGCAGTTACCCCAAAGACTTCACGTTTCACCCGGTATTCAACGTCTCACAGGTTCCCTCTCTCCCTAATAAGGGAGAAGGGGGTGTCTCCATTTTCCCAGCGAGCGGGGAGACATAACAAACAGCTCGCCGGTTTATGATGATAAAAGATTGTTACATCGCTTTCTTCGCGGTCACGGGGAGAACATAGAAACTCCTTACAGGCAGCGGCAGGTACTGTAAAGCGTTGAGCGAACCAGTACACTACTCTGCCATGCAGTCTATACCCCTAGTAGAGATTTAGTATCTATACTAGGGCTACGAACCCTCTGGGATGTTGGATATAAAATGGAGCTTGTGTGTGGGGGTGCGGGGGGTGTGGATATCCATGTGGTCACAAGGAGGAGGTGCAGCTCAGTTGTGACATTGAGAAAGCATCGGAGATCAGGATCAAACCCAGGCCGCTGGTGCTGCCTCACTGTGACCCTCAGAAGAGCCATTGTTACATTGCTGCTTGAAGGAAATTATTTTGGGCAGGATACCAGGAGAGTTCCAAGGCTTGCACATTTCCTCATGGCAGCAAATGAGCCTCAATTTATTGAGTTTCAGCCAGTTGTTAGAATGATCCCATCAATACCATCCATCCACAACTCCTTGTTACTGCTTCTGTCATACACGCCCGTTAGAACAATCATCTGCATCAGAACTTACAATGGCCAATTAACTCACCAACTCTCACGTCTTTGGGATGTCGAAAGAAATCAAAGCACCCAGAGGAAACTCACGTGGTTACAGGGAGAACATAACATCAGAGATCAGAATTTAACCTACAGTACTGTGCAAAAATCCTAGGCACTTACTTTAGATTAGATTAGATTAGATTCAACTTTATTGTTGTTGTGCCGAGTACAGATACAAAACCAATGAAATGCAGTTAGCATCTAACCAGAAATGCAAAGAATAGTGTTAATTACAAAATAACTGCGAATAAAAAGTAAGTGCTACAGCACACAGATATAAAAGTACTGAGACAGTACAATATGGGTGCAATACTGCTTAGCGCTGTGATGTGAGGTTCAACAGGGTCACAGCCTCAGGGAAGAAGCTCTTCCTGTGCCTGCCGGTGCAGGAGCGGAGGCTCCTGTAGCGCCTACCGGATGGGAGGAGGGTAAAAAGTCCATGGTTAGGGTGAGATGCATCCTTGATAATGCTTTTCACCCTGCCCAGGCAGCGTTTATGGTAGATGTTCTCAATGGTGGGCAATTGGATACATATAACTAAGGTGCCTAAGACTTTTAAAACTTGAATATCCTGCTGCTGGGAATGGCGAGGGTGGAGTGCCATGGGAGGGGTGTGGGAAAAGTGGCAGAGAAGGAGTGCCAGTGGTGGGGGGTGGCATGGGTGCAGACACACCCAGCTCTGGGACACCAGGTAAGGTCATTTGATTCTAAACAATTGGTTTACTGATCATTACAGAATGGCTCTCTGGTGCTTCCCACTCCCTCCCATCTCCCTTTCGCTTTTCCCAACCATGATTCCCTGCCTGCTTCCTGCTCTCAGTCCACAATAGAGACCTGTGTCAGAATCAGGTCTATCATCACTCACATGTGTCATGAAATTTGTTTTTTGCAGCAGTACATTGCAATACATAAAATTCCTACAGTACTGTGCAAATGTCTTAGGCATCCAAGCTACATGTATACTGTATACGTGCCTTAAGACTTTTGCATAGTATTGTAAAAACCTATAATAAAACCATAAGACCATAAGATTAAGGAGCAGAAGTAGGCCATTCAGCCCATCGAGTCTGCTTCGCCATTCAGTCATGGGCTGATCCAATTCTACCAATTCTCCCCTACCTTCTCCCCATACCCTTTGATACCCTGGCTAATTGAGAGCCTATCTATCTCTGCCTTAAATGCACCCAATAACTCGGCCTCCACAGCCGCTCATGGCAACAAATTCCACAGAATTACCACCCTCTGACTAAAGTAATTTCTCCGTATCTCTGTTCTAAATGGACATCCTTCAATCCTGAAGTCATGCCCTCTTGTCCTAGACTCCCCTAACATGGGAAATAACTTTCCCATTTCTAATCTGTTCAGGTCTTTTAACATTCGGAATGTTTCTGCGAGATCCCCCCTCAATCTCCTGATCTCCAGGGAATACAGCCCAAGAGCTGCCAGACGTTCTTCATACGGTAACCCTTTCATTCCTGGAATCATTCTAATGAATCTTCTCTGAACCCTCTCCAATGTCAGTATACCCTTTATAAAATAAGAAACCCAAAACTGCACACAATACTGCAAGTGTGGTCTCACGAGTGCCTTATAGAGGCTCAACATCACATCCCTGCTCTTATATTCTATACGTCTAGATATGAATGCCAACATTGCATTCACCTTCTTTACCACCGACTCAAGCTGGAGGTTAACCTTTAGGGTATCCTGCACGAGGACTCCGAAGCCCCTTTGCATCTCTGCATTTTGAATTCTCTCCCCATCTAAGTAATAGTCTGCCCATTTATTTCTTCCACCAAAGTGCATGACCGTATACTTTCCAATATTGTATTTCATTTGCCACTTATTTACCCATTCCCCTAAACTATCTAAGTCTCTCTGCAGACTCTCTGTTTCCTCAACACTACCCACTCCTCCACCTATCTTTGTATCATCGGCAAATTTAGCCACAAATCCATTAATCCTATAGTCCAAATCATGACATACATCGTAAAAAGCAGCGATCCCAACTCCGACACCTGTGGAACTCCACTGGTAACCGGCAGCCAGCCATAATAGGATCCCTTTAATCCCACTCTCTGTTTTCTGCTGATCAGCCAATGCTCCCCCCCCCCACCGCCATGCTAGTAACTCCCCTGTAATTGCATGGGCTCTTGCTAGGCAGTCTCATGTGCAGCACCTTGTCAAAGGCCTTCTGGAAATCCAAGTACACCGCATCTACTGCATCTCCTTTGTCTACCTTGCTTGTAAATTCCTCAAAAAATTGCAGTAGTTTAGTCAGGCAGAATTTTCCTTTCAGGAAAATAATTCATAAATAATGAATTATTTAAACAAAGAAAGAATGCTTAATCAAACAATATATTTACAATATTACTCAAGTATTACTGAATATGAAATAATCAACAGTAGTGGGTGGGAAAGAGGTGACTTTAGGTGGCATTATGTTGGGGCTAGTAATGTAATGGTTAGCATAATGCTTTTTACCACCAGTTGTAAGAATGGAGTTTAATTTCTGCTGCTGTGTGTGAGGAGTTTGTATGTTCTCCCCATGAATGTGTGGGTTTCCTCTGGGTACTCTGGTTTCCTCCCACATTCCAAAGACACACAGGTTAGGAATAGTGAGTTGTAGGCATCCTATGTTAGCTCCAGAAGCATGGTGTCACTTGCGGGCTGCCCCTGACATATGCCTGGCCTGTGTTGGTCATTGATGCAAATAAACTGTACATTTCGCTGTCTCGATTTATATATGATAATTAAAGTTCATCTTCAATCTGGTTGAAGATTTTATGGTGGATATGGAGGCTGGTGGAGTGAAAGTTGAGGAGCATGGGAATTCTAACACTGCTCTATCTGGGAAAAGGGGTGGGTGAGAGCAGGTATAAAGATAAAGATGAGATGTATTTGTCACCAGTACATCGGAACATATAGTATAATGCATTATTTTTTGTGTCAAATCAAATTAGTGAGGATTGTGCAAGTTATGCCCTGCTTCCAGCACCACCATAGCAAAACAACAACTCGTTATCCCTAGAGTTTAGGGTCTACATCATTGGAATGTGGGAGGAACCCGGAGCACCTGGAGGAAGCCCATGTGGTCACTGGGAAGAACATGCAAACTTCTTTCAGGCAATGATGGATATCCAACCAGTAACCACTGGCACTGTCAAGAGATGCACGAACTGTTAGGTCACTGTGCTACACGTTAAGAAGGGAAATGGAGGAAATGCATGTAAAGGCTGCAGCAGAGGGCCTCATCTTGGGAACAGAGGCAGTGGTGGTGGATTAATTGAGAAAAAAGGGTGATATCCTTACAGGAAACAGTGGACGGAGGTATGGTTAGTGGGAGTAAGTGGTTTTTGAGAAGATGTCAGTCGCAATTCAGCCTCTTGAGATGGAGATAGAGAGATGCCGAGAAGTAGGATAGTGTCTGAAGTGTTCCAGGTGAATTTGAGGCCAGGGTGGGGGTTGGTGTCAAAGGTGATCAAGTTGATGAGTTCCGTATGAGTGCAGTAAGCAGTACTGACTCAGTCATTGATGCAGCAGAGGAAGCAGTGGTTGGTGCTGCATGCCGGAATACACTTGGAACAAGGACTGCTCCACAGAGCCGACAAATGGCAGGTGTAGCTGGGGCCCATGTAAGTTCATCTTTGATCAGCAGAAAGTGGGTGGAATCAAAAGACGCGTTGTTGGAGATAAAGGAAGTTCTGTTGAGCAGATGCGAGTTGTTGGCATTTTGTTCAAGAAACAGAAGGCTCTTAGATCTTCCCTTTGGGAAATGGAGGTGTATAAAGACTAGACTTGTAGTGGTACTCATATCTTTTTGAAGTTTTGGTTATCATTTTCAATGTGACTTTATTTTAGTTATTTGTAAGCCACGGGCCTTGCACATGAACCAAGTAATTATTGCCAATTTTGATGGTAATTGTGTCGTTGGGGTTGGTTAAATTGTGGCTAGTATTTTGGAGTATTAATCTGGAAATATGAGCTCATGTCACCATGGTATCTGACATGTTCATATTTATTTGGTGATACAGTGTGGGGTAGGCCCTTCCAGTCCTTTGAGGCGTTCTGCCCCAGTCATCACTGAAAAACCCGATTAACTCTAACCTAATCACGGGACAATTTACAATGATCAAATAACCTGCTCAATATGGCTTTGGACTGTGGGACTGTGGGACGAAATTGGAACACCCAGAGAAAACCTTAGTGTTCCACGGTGAGGATATACAAACTCCTCACAGAACAGCACCCGAATTGAACCCCGACCTCAGGAATGCTCCGGGCTGCAAGATCATCACGCTAACCGTTATGCTCCCCATTAGGTAAGTAAATTTGGAGTACAAAGCAAGATTAGTAATCATGGCCATGAACCTACTAGATGCTGACAAAAGCACAACTAGTTCACTAATCATTAACACAAGAGATTCTGCAGGTGTTGGAAATCCAAAGCAACACACACAAAATGCTGGAGGAACTCAGCGGGCTGGGGAGCATCAATGGAAAAGAAGATTCTTCAGTCCTGACGAAGGGCCTCGGAGCAAAACATTGACTGTTTATTCATTTCCATAGATGCTGCCAGACCTGCTGAGTTCCTCCAGCATTCTGTGTGTGTTGCTTTAGATCACTCATGTCTTTCAGCAGAAGTAGCCTGCTGTCCCTCACCTTCTGAGCTGATCTCAGACTCACAGCAATGTGGTTCACTCTCAGCAGTCCTATGAAGTGGGCTGGCAAGCCACTCAAGAAACAATTAGAAATGGGCAATAAATTCTGGCCTTACGGGTGATGCTCACATCCCCTGAATGATTAGAAGCTTCTTTTTTGACTGCAAAGATGTACCATCATGCTAGGCTGCTTTAAATTTTGCCATGATCCAGCTCAGTAGTCAGTTGTTACCCTCTGTGTGATTGCCTTATTTGTATGTTTCATCATTTATAAACTTTCAAACAGTGCCCTATACACCCATTGTCCAGGACATTAATAATCAAAAGACCAATGGTCCGTAACAGATGCTTGGGGAACGCCGTGGCACAAAATCACTTCCTTCCCATCCATAAAACTGACCACTTAACATTGTTTGCTTTTCTCGTTCCACTGCTAATTGTTGATGAAGGCACGTCAATGCTGTTGTCTGTCACCAGCGCATTGGCAGAGTGAGGGCAGGGATTGAGAGAAGCTTGGAGGGGCAGCGGAGGTGGAGATGAACAATGGCTCATTACAAATGCCCTGCTGACTTTCAACAGTAGTACACAGTTCTGAAGATTTGCTCGTTTGAGCCTAAGAGGGAGGTGAGGGCAATGTTTATCACAGATCATATAACTCCCTTCATATGGACTCACTTTCAAGTACTTTACTACTCATGTTCTCAGTATTATTTATTTGTTTGGCTGTATGTTTTTTTGTATTCCCACAGTTTGTCTTTTGCACATTGGTTGTTTTCAGTCTTTGTGTGTAGTTCTTCATTGATTTTATTCTATTTCTTTGTTCTTTACACTATAGCATGGGGCAGCACAGTGTCATAGTGATTACCACAACCCTTCACCGTACCAACGACCTGGGTTCAATTCCCGCCACTGGCTATAAGGAGTTTGTATGTTCTCCCTGTGAATGTGTGGATTTCCTCCTGGTGCTCCGGTTTCCTCTGACAGTCCAAAGATGTACCGATTACTAGGTTAATTGGTCATTGTAAATTGTCCAATGATTGGGCTAGAATTAAATTGGGGGCTGCTGGGCGGCGGGGCTCAAAGTGCTGGAAGGGCCTATACTGTATTGTATGTAAATAAATAAATACTCTACTGTGAATGCCTGCAAGGAAATTAACCTGGTGAGATATAGGTCCTTTGATAATAAATTTACTTTGAACTTTAAAACACAGAATGTTACAACACAGCGCAGGCTCCTTGGTCCACAACGTTTTGCTGACCTTTAACCCTACACTAAAATCAGTCTACCCCCCTCCCTCTTATGTAGCCCACCATTTTTCTATCATCCGTGTGTCTATTCTCAGCTCTGTGTGTTAATCTGATCAACCACTCTAGCTAGGTGCCTCCCACACCCCCTCTATCAATCACCTCACTCACTGCACTGCACTCGAGACACTTTAAGCCACTTTTTATAATACTGTTTACATTGTAAATACATGCTGGTATTTATGTAGTTATGCATATTTTATCCTATATCCTACTTTATCTAACTTTATTTTATTCAATTCTTTATTCTTTTAAACTGTTGAATTTTTGTTGCCTGTCACGCTCTGACCAACACACCATGGCAAATTCCTAATACAGTACATAGAAACGTACACGGCGAATTAAGTTGATCCTTGACTTTGAAGGTCGGTTGCAATTACCAGAGGACAGATTTCTGGCTTGAGTTTCTGCTTGGAGATGCACAGCCAGCTTAATGTTAGTTTTATTTGTCACGTGTACGTCGGAATATTGAAACACACAGTGAAATGTGTTTTCTGATCTAAACGACCAACACAGTGGGAGGGTGTGGTGGGGGCAGCCGCAAATGTCAGCGTGCCTCCGGCGCCAACATAGCATGCCCACAGCTTACTAACCCCAACCTGCATTTCTTTGAAATGTGGGAAGCAACTGGGGTACCCAGAGGAAACCCGTGTGGTGACAGGGAACAGGTACAAGTTCCTTACAGACAGTGGTGGGAATGGAAACCATGTCACTGGCGCTGTAAAGCATTACGCTACAATGCTGCCCTTACTGGAACAAAACAAATTTCTTTCTCTCTACGTCCGGTATGGAGATCCAAACAAAGAAGCGGCAATAACCCAACAGAAAACCATTAAGCACAGGAGACATCTTGCTCCCTTTAAAGTTTGTCCCAGCTCACACCCTGTAGCCTTCCTTCAGTATGAAAATAAAGAGTTGAAAAAGATAAAAAGGACAGGCAAAAGGTCAAGGGCAAAAAGCTTTATAAAACTGAGCACTTTTAGGTTGAAATTACATGCCAGGATTTGATAAGTGATGGCTAAAGTTTTGAATAAGTATGTTAAGATCATCACTGCCACTGTTCAGTGGTTGGATTTCACCCAGCACGTTATCAATACAGAATCTAATACAGACCATAAATACAGGTAATGAAGTCAGAATCAGGTTTATTATTACCGACCTATGTTGTGAAATTTGTCCTTTTGCAGCAGCAATACAGTGCAATATATTTTTAAAAACCTATATGTTACAGTAAGAAATATAAAAAATGAATAAAAAGTGCAAAAAGAGAGTTAAAAGTGAATTAGTGTTCACGGGTTCATGGACCATTCAGAAATTTGATGGAGGAGGGGAAGAAGCTATTCCTAAAACATTGAGTGCAGGTCTTCGGGTTTCTGTATCTCCTCCCTGATTGTAGCAATGAGAAGAGGGCATGTACTGGATGGTGAGGCTTCTTAATGATGGACGCTGCCCTCTTGAAGCATCGCTCTTTGAAGATGGCGTCGATGGTGCCGGAGATTTGGGTTGACTGTGGTCATGATATGAGGGAAAACTTTTAGGGAGATCAGTCACCAACAACCCTACAGCCCAAAAAAAAGCAATAATGCGTATCAGTGCCTGAGGAGGAGGTACAGGAGCTTGAAGTTCCACACTCAACGTTTTATGACCAGCCTCTTCATCTCTACCACTAGATTTCTGAATAATCCATAAACTCATGAACACTACCAAACTATTCAATTTTTGCAATATTTGTTTAATTTTTGTACCTTACAGTAAATTTTATGTTTTGCACTATACAACTGCTGTTGCAAAAAAAACTAATTTCATGACAGATGTCAGTGATGATAAACCTGATTCAGAATATTATCCAATTAAACATTGTTGGATACCAAGTAAAGAAATGGCTTTATTATTTCTAATGATGAAGAGGTGAAAAATTAACTGTCACATTGTAGCTATGTTGATCCACTCTTCTCAATCAGGGTCCTAAATACCTTCCCTTCCAAATATCAAAGGAACTGCTTTCTCTGCTAATTGTGTATAGTTTCTAGTTTATATTAGGCAGGCATGTAGCAAAAAGAGCTAAAGTAGTTACTATAAGATAAGCTTGTGTGACTGATTACATTTGTCAGTGATTACACTCGAGGAACTAGCCTCCCCAACATTGAGGGTATCTTCAAAAAAGCAGCGCCTCAAGTAGGTCAAGCCCTTCCATCCAAGTCTAGTATCAGGGAGGAGGTACAGAAACCTAAGGATGCACACTCACTGTTTTCGGAACAGCTTCTTTCCCTCAGCTTTCAGATTTCTGTACTATCTATGAGCCATGAACACTACCTCAATATTTGGCTTTCTATTTGCACTAGTTATATATTTCCCATTGTAACTTATGGTAGCTTTTTCTGTATTGCACTGTACAAAGGGCATGGCATATTGTATATAAGTGATAATAATCCAGATTTTGATTCTGAACTATTTACTATCAAAACAAAAATTTCCATTTATATGACATTTTTAATGCATCAAAATGATCCAATGCAGCTGAAGACAATATCATCAGACAAATGTCGAAGCAGAACCACCTAGAGGGTCATTAGAGCAGGTGACCAAAAGCTTAGTCCACAAGGTTTGGCTGACAGGGCAAGTCGAAATTTGGAAGAGGTGGTGAGCGCCCTTCATGACAGATACCATCTGCTTGAGGGATCGCTTTTTGAAGATGTCTTTGATGGAGCTGGTCGAGTTCAAAGTTCAACGTACATTTATAATCAAAGTAGGTATACAGTATACAAACTTGAGATTTGACTTCTTGCAGACAGCCACAAAGCAAAGAAACACCATAGAACCCGTTTAAAGAAACAATAAGACCAACAGACATGCAAAAAAAAAAGAACAGGTCACGCAAACAGCAAAAAGCAAATAACACACAAAACATTCAACATCAAACTGCAGAGTCTCCAAAAGTGAGGTCACAGCCATGAGTTGCCAAGGAGTGTAGCCGGTCTACAGCCACTGAGTCAGTCAGTTCAGCGTTGACTCAATATATTGGCTGCAGACCACAGCCACAGATGCAGTTCCGTGCTGAAGCACCATGATCAAATCTCGCAAATAGAAAAGTGTGAGAACAATAAACATCCATCTGCAGCTGAAGGTGAGTCCAGAGCCATGAGCACAGGGTGATTGAACCTTGTAGCATGAAACCCAAGACTCCTGCACCTTCCGCCAACAGCAGCAAGAGGGAAACTGGTCAGATCAGTGGCAGACAACGTGAATACCAATTCACTTTCCACTCTCATCCTCATCAATTTTAACTTTACTTGATGCTTCAATCAGCGCAGAATAATGGAGTTGACCGCGGTTTCATATTCCGCCATTAGAATCAATGCAACCTGCACCTTCAGTGATGGCCGTAGATGCACTGCGTGCAGAATCCCCCAGGAGATCGCAGAAGCACCAGGTTGTTCAGATGGCTCAAAACGACATTCTTAAAAGGGCAGTTATCCAATCCCACTTCAGAAAGAGAGTATCCAGCCGTTTTGTAAGCTGTCTACCAGATGTTGCTATTGGTCACTGGCACCATCTTGCCGGAAGCATAGCTGCGATAAGAAGCCTTGTTTATAACCCTTTTCAGCTTCTTCCAAATGTACTCCATGGTACATCTGTAGAAATCTGTGAGTGCCTTTGGTGACGTACCAAATCTCCTCAAACTCCTGATGAAGTACAGCCGTTTCTCCTTTGACAGCATGTCATATTTAGCTGTGCTGCTAGACAGATACCTCACTATGCAGTCTTCACCTTGAGTTGCTGTTGCATTTGCCAAGAACTCAAAACCTGGCTCATTACTTGAGGTTTTGCTGCAGGTTGCTAATGAATTACAGTATGAGCTGGTGACCAATCTCCTTCCAGACTCCCTGCTGGGCAAGGACTGCAGTCTGTGAAGGCAGGTCCACTGTGGCAACTTCAGATTCAGATTTATTTATTACATTTCTGTCAAAACACACTGGGATGTTCCATTTGCGTTAGCAGCTAACACACTCGAGGATGTACAGGTGGCAGCCCACAAGTGTCGTTGCACATTCTGGTGGCAACATAGCACGCCCACAGTGTTCAGTAGAACAACACAAGCAGCAATAGCAACAACGACAGGACGAAACAAGTCAACAGCAGCAAAGCAAGCCCCTTTCCAGCACTCTCACCCACCCATACCCTCATACATACCGGCAGGCCTCCAAGATAGGACGCCACTCAGTCTATAAGTGGAAAGCAGAGATAATGTACAGGGGAAGTTAGTCATGGAAGACTCTAGGCCTGAATCTATCTCCCTCCATAAAAGCTTCCTGACCTGCTGAGCTCCCCCAGCATTTGTAGATATTGCTCAAGGTTTCTAGCATCTGAAGATTCGTTTGTGTCTAGGCATGGATGTGATGGGCCAAAGAGCCTCACCTTCTGCAGTATAAACCGACGTTAGACTATCAAACTTAAAATGATTTTTGTCAAACTCTTCCAGGGGCCAGGTTAACTGGAATAAAGAGCTGTTCGAAAATGTGGTGTTAATTTCTGGGCTTTGTTTGTCAGTCTTAATGAGCTTCCGGCACATAGGGTGCCCTGGTCCCTCTGAATGTGTTGAAGATGTGGGACTGAGCTTGCAGGGTGGAGAGCAAAGTAAAAGAACAAAGCATCGGGATGAAAAGCAAAGGTACCAGACAGGCAGGAGAGTAAATGGGGCTTCATTTCCCTTCTGTGAGGTGAAGTGCACCAATTATTTCAATGCTGGAGCCTTCTCTGAGAACAACAATAGCCTCATAGGGGCTTCCACGGAAGCCTAAAAGAATGCAGTCATCCTGAAATTAAAAAAAAACACAAGGAAGTGCAATTTCCAAGCCACAGAATGCATGAATATGTATTTTTCTTCTATACGTGAGGCCTCTTTCTGCCATTGCCCTGCTTTCAATTATGAGCAGGCTAATTACACAGCCAAGGGTCTCATTCACGACGATAGGAAGACCACCCCTCACGTAATTGTCAGGAAACAGAAATGCGGGCTTCAGGAGTTGTGAAGATGCTCCTTGTGAGGTAAAAGGAAGGGATGAAAGAGGCAGGACTCGCACTCAAGCTCAGAACTGCGAGGTTACAAGGTTCAATGGGAAATGAATTGGCCTGTCTCTGAATGGGACTGGCGTTGCTCTAAGGCACCACTATGGCATTTACTTCCCGCTAAGACGAATAACAAGCTTTTAAGCACTTTGAAAACTTCACGCAAGCCTCAGCTAATGAACACAGCTCTGACTGTTATGATAAATCTAACATCGAAGTATTTAATATTAAAATGCAGGTTTGAAAATTACAGAAAAAAAATTATGTGCCCACACAAGGAGGCTTTGCTAGCAGGCTGGAGATCGTGTGTGATCAGAATAACTCTGATCAACATTATTCTCGATGTTAACAATAACAACTGCAGCTTCCATTTGTATAGCAGCTTTAATGCAGTTACATGAAAGTTCAAAGTGAATTTATTAACAAAGTATGTACAGTACTGTGCAAAAGTCTTAGGCACATATATACTCTATAGCCAGGGTGCCTAAGACCTTTGTATGGTACTGTAGTAATTTTATGCATTGCACTGTACAGCTGCCACAAAATAAAAAAACAAATTACATGACATACATGAGTGATGATAAACCTGACTCTGATATGGGTCTGTATTGTAGACTGAGAGTGGGAAGGGGGCAGGGAGAGGGGAATCGTGGGGAAAGGGAGGGGGAGGGAATGGGAAGCACCAGAGAGACATTCTGTAATGATCAATAACCCAATTGTTTGAAAGCAAATGACCTTGCCTGGTGTCTCAGGGCTGGGCGTATATGAACCCGAGCCACCCCATACCCTGGCACAACTACTCTGCCACCTGTCCCACACCCTTCCGTGGCACTCCGACCTCACCATTCCAAACATCCTTTGCTCCTGCCAGAACTACAAACCCGCTCTCCACTCTGCGTTGACAAACTGCGCAAAACTCCTGGGCACCCTACATATAAATGCCTAAGACTTTTGCACAGTACAGTATATGTCACCGTATACTACCCTGAGATCCACTTTCATGCAGTCACAGTAAAACAGAGAAGTACAATAGATTTGATGGAAATTTCATGCAAAGACCGACAAACAACCAAATGTGCAAAAGCAGTCAAACTGTGCGAATAAACAAGTTGGTAAATAAATAAATAACTATCAAGGGGCTCCATTACCAAGCGTGTTTCTGCCGAGCCTTGTAAGGACAGGTGATAAAAGACTTGGTCAAAGAGCTTGGTTTCAAAGGACAAATGGAGGGGAAGAGGTCTGAGAAGGAATCCACAATGGCAGAGCGTTCACAGGAGTTTGTTGTAGTTAGGGGCAATTGGGAGGCTGGAAGTGTTGGACCACAGATATCTCCTAGATATTTGTTCAGCTAGAGGCATAGATCAATACAGTACCAAAACAGGCCCTTCAGCCCCATTTGTCTGTGCTGACCAAGCTAGTCCCACTTGCCACATTTGGCCAATATCCCTCTAAACCATGTCTCTTTTAAATGTTGTTATTGTACCCATGCATCCATATTATCCATTCCAGCTTCTCCTTTAAGTGTTATTGTATCAGCCTCAACCACTGCCCTTGGCAGTTTGTTCCACATACCTAATCACTACTCTCAGTGTGAAGAAGTTGCCCCTTAGGTTCTTTTCCTCTCTCACTTTAAAACTGTGGCCTCTGTTTCTCATTCCCTTTCCCTGAGAAAAAGACTGAGCCCCCATGGTTTGAGGTCTGTAAGGTCTATCAGGGGTACATCAAAGGGTGATGAATCCTTGGAATTCTCTGTGGCTGAGAATATTCTAGATTCTTAGATGCCAAGGGAATTGGGGTCACCACCGGAAGGTGAAGCTGAAAAATAAGATTAGTCATAGTTTCATTGAAAGGCAGAGCACGGGTGAGGGCCAAATGTGTATCTGATATGGTGGTTAGACGAGGGTGTCCTCCAATTGGGCTCATTGAGCACATCGACATGAAACGTTGCCGTAGGAAAGCAGCATCCATTATCAAAGATCCTCACCACCCAGGCCATGCTCTTTTCTTGCTGCTGCCATCAGGTAGAGGGTACAGGAGCCTCAGGACCCACACCACCAAGTTCAAGAACAGTTACTACCCCTCAACCACCAGGCTCTGGAACGAAAGGGGATAGCTACACTCATTTAAGGACTCTTTAGTCTTGTTATTTCATGCTTTTTATTTATTGCTATTTATTTATTACCTGTATTTGCATAGTTTGTTTACAGTTTACAGATCCTGATGTTCACAGTTTACAGATCCTGTTTACAGTTACGGTTCTATAGATTTGCTAAGTATGCCTGCAGAAAAAGAATCTTGGGGTTGTTGTGGTGATATGTATGTACTCTGATAATAAATTTTACTTTGACTTTTACTTTTCCTTAGTGGATATTCTCCAGGATTCCTGTTGTTTTTCTCCCTGCTTTCCCTCTTTCTCTCCCTCTCCCTCTCTCCCTCTCTCTCTCCCTTTCTCCCTCTCCCTCTCTCCCCCTCTCTCCTTCTCAACCCTGCATGGATAGATAGAGAGATAAAAGAATGAATGATTGATGAGACCTTGGTGGCAGGGAGTTCAGTAGTCTTACAGCCTAGTAGAAGGAACTGTTCTTGTCCTAATGCTATGGTACCTCCTGCCTGATGGTAGGGGGTCAAAGGGGTCAGGTTAGATAGTATCTGCGGGAGGAAAGGAACTATCAAAACCATGCATCGTTTCTTTCCTCACACAGATGCTGCTCGACCCGTTAAGTTCTTCCAGCAGATTGTTACTGCTCCGGATTTCAGCACCTGAAATGGCACACAAACGTGCTGAGAATGGAGGGATACGGAGATTTTTAAAGATCAGAGATTAGCTTTATTTGCCACTTGTACATCGAACCGTACTGTGAAATGCGTCAATGGCCAACACAATCTGAGGATGTGCTGGGGGCAGCCTGCAAGTATCGGCATGCTTCTGGTGCCAATATAGTGTCCAACACCTTCCTAACCTTAATCCTAAACCGTACATCTTTGGATTGTGTAGGCAGAATGGATTAGTTTAGCGAGGCATTTAATTACTAGTTTAATTAGTTTGGTATAACATTGTGGGCTGAGGAAGCTGTTCCTGTTCTATGCTCTATATTGTGTGCAGTCTCTTGTGTGCTGAGAGTGGAATTCGAATGTGCGCAAAAGATAATTGAATGTATTTCTAAAGAGAGGAGCGATTGAATTAAATAGTAACAGGGGAGATAGTTGGGACTGAAATCTTAGGAAAGAGATAGGTTTATTGGGCCTATTAATTCTAAGTATTTTAAGATACAAGCAGAAATTTGAAATCCTTGTAGCTTTTGTGTCGACCTAAGTTATTGTAGCAGTGAGAGCGTGAAGCCTCGGACGGAGAGCAGCAATATTAAGCTGGAGTCATCCATCACATAGGGAAAGATGTCATGCTAGGAGATCCCTGCAATGGGAATACAACTGGTCCCTTTACGGCCACTTACACCGGAGCCCATTGACGTCTCATTCATCAGTTACAGACTGATGTAGCCCAATCTATAAATTTCACTTCCCTTTTATCTATAACTTAAGTGTTCATTTGCCAAAAGGTTGAGATTGACAAATTGGAGATATAAAAACAAGAGATTGGTATCTGTTTGTTAGGTAAGATTATTGAAAAATCTGGAGCTCAATCAACTCAATAACTAAGATACAGGTGAGCAAGTCTCGGGCTGAATGACGGTATACACTCAGTGGCCACTTTATTAGATACAGGGCGTTCCTAATAAAGTGGTCACTGAGTTTATTTCTGTATGTTTGTGGGGTTTTTTTTGTTGCTGTAGCCTACCTACTTTGAGGTTCAGCATGCTCTGTGTTCAGAGATGCTCTTCCGCACACCTCTGTTGTAACATGTGGTTATTTGAGTTACTGTCAGCCTGAACCAGAATGACCCAGTCTGACCATTCTCCTCTGATCTCTCTCATTAACAAGATGTTTCCGCCTACAGAACTGCTCCTCACTGGATGTGTTTTTTTTTTGTTTTTCGCACCATTCTCTGTAAACTTTAGAGACTTTTGTGCATGAAAATCCCATCAGATCAGCAGTTTCTGAGATACTCACACCACCATGTCTGGCACCAACAATCATCGCATGGTTAAAGTCACTTAGATCACATTTCTTCCCCATTCTGGTTTGGTCTGAACAATTGAACCTCTTTCATATTAAGGTGCAGAAACTGCTGTTTCCCCCTGATGCCTTGCATTTACTTGTATGACCTCCGCCTGGGAATATTGTCAAGCTAAACTTAAATGTGGGGGAGAGAGACCAAGGAACAGGAATCCTGGAGAATTTCCACCAAAGGCAATGAGTCTAATTGGAGGACACCTTCAATATCTGGCTACTGGCATCTTTCCAGTTGGAATGACTCAGAACCATGCCATACGACTGAAATATTAATACTTAGAAAGGATGAATCATGTACAGAAGAAATTAATTAGATGCTTTTGTTCATCACTGAAGATGGGATTGCTATAATATACTTTGCCATAAAGCCTTCTGCAAACTATTGAAACAAGTTGGTCTTAATTCTACATAGCCACAGATATGGTCTGCCTCTGTTGGAATTTCTAGAGAAAATTAGGACTATTGGTTGCAATATTGCAAAGCTTTGAAAGAGAGAGAGAGAGACACACACACACACACACACACACACACACACACACACACACACACACACACACACACACACACACACACACACACACACACACACACACACACACACACACACACACACACCTTGACAACTGCAGAAGTAAACAAACATAATTGTACTAACATTGCTCAGCAATTAAACAAAGCTTAACAGCTCTTCTCTTCCTTACAACCAACACAGCACAGACAAAGGAGTAATGTCTTTATAATCTTTATTTCTCTGTTAAAAGTTAGCTTTATTTGTCACATGTACATTGACACATTGAAACATATGGTGAAATGTGTTACTTGTGTCAATGGCCAACGCAGTCAAGTTATGTGCTGGGGGCAGCCCGCAAGAACTGCCATGCTTTTGGCATCAACATAGCATGCCCACAACGTACTAATCTAACCCGCAGGTCTTTGGAATTTGGGAGTAAACCAGAGTATTCTGAGGAAGCACACATGGTCACAAGCAGAAGGTATAAACTCCTTACAAGCAGCAGCGGGAATTGAACCCTGATCATTGATCACTGGCACGTTACATTACATAAATATTATTTACAGTATTAACATTGTCAAAGTAAAAACATTATCATACTCATTCGTTCAGGATACCCTCCAGCTACTTCAGAGTTCCAAAAGGTCTACAAAAGCCTGCGGAATCCAAGTGCTCCCTCTTCACTTTTGTATTTTTTAATTCACAAACGCAGGCGTCAATAGCGCCCCATGAGTGATTTGTCAGGTCACTTCAAGACATGACTAAACTATCCACATTGCTGTGGGCCCAGCTCAGAGGATGATAGATTTCCTTCCCTAAAGCAAGTCAGTGAACCAGATGGGATTTTACAACAACCCAATAATTTCCTTGTCATCATTATGGATATTAGCTCATTAATTCCAGATTATTTAACTATATGAATTTAATCTTCTCTGAAGGAACGTGAACCTTTTCCTCCAGATCATTAATTCAAGTCTCTGGGTTTCTAGCTTAGCTAGTTTTAGTGATAAAGTTCAGTTTAGCTTTATCACTAAAATGACTGTCTTATAAAATTTATAAAATGCAATCTGATGCGTAGCTAATTTATATAAATACTTCCATTTTCTAAACTCCTCATGCACAAACAGCTCAAGTATTCTCTCCCTGTACCAACAAGTACAGTAGTGCCATATGATTTCAGGACCAGGCATAGGAATGAGCTTCTCACTGCCACGTTATTTGTCATAAGCTCTGTAAATAGGTCCTTCAGCCCACCAACTGTATGCTGAGCCAAGCAGCATCCGTTGACAAAAAACCTATGCGAGTCCCACTTTATTCCTCAATGTCGCCATCAGTTCCCCAGATTCTACAGCTCTGATTTATTAACAGTGATTCTCTTTCCGATTTCAGAATCATTTATTTATCACATAGAACGTAGACCAGCAGAGCATGGAAACAGACCATTCAGCCCGAAATGTTGTGCTGACCCAGCTAAAAAGTAACTCAAAAGCACTCCAACACTAATCCCTCCTACCTACACCATGTCCTTATCCCTCCATCTTCCTTACATTCATGTTCCTATCTAAATGTCTCTTAAAAGCCTCCAATGTATTTGCCTCTACCACCATACTAAACAGGGCACTCCAGACATCCACAACTCTCTGAGTAAAAAAACTTGCCTCTCACAGCCTCCTTGAAACAAACAGTGAAATGAGTTGCTTGCTTTAACAGCTAACACAACCTGAGGATGTGCTGGAGGCAGCCCACAAGTGTCTCCTCACATTCTGGCACCAACATAGCATGCCCACGGTATTTAGCAAGAACAAGACAAACAATAACAACAACACAACATCAGCAACAGCAAAACAAGTTCCTTTTCTTCCTCCCACCCATCCACCTACTCATCAACACAGATAAGCCTCCAGTCCCAGGGCAGGCTGCTTCCGGGCCTACAACCTCCAGTCATTGGCCCAGACTCTCAGGTTCATAGGCACTGGGCCACCAGTTACCCGATATGTTGACCCAGTGGCCACAACCAACAGGACTTGACTTTCAACTTGCCGACTTTGGTCTTTGACATTTAAACTTCGACCAATGGTATCAGCACCAGGACATGCTGTTCACGGGACTTTGAATTTGTTTTACTGTTGTTGCTGTTTGTGATGTTCTGCTGAACATAGTGGACATCCTATAATGGCACGAGCGTGTGTGGCAAAACTTGTGGGCTGCCCCAACACATCCATAGGTTGTGTTGGTTGTTAACGCATACGACGCATTTCACAGTATGCTTCAATGTATAGTATTGTTCAAAAGTCATAGGCACACATATATAGTAATTTTATGTTTTGCACTGTACTTCTGCCGCAAAAAAAACAAATTTCATGACATACAGTATGTGAATGATGATAAATCTGATTCGGATATGGGTTTCTATTGCGAACTGAGAGTGGGAAGGGGGCAAGAAGAGGGGAATCATGGTTGGGAAAGGGGGAAGGGACATAGGAGGGAGCAGGAAACACCAGAGACACATTCTGTAATGATCAATAAACCAGTTGTTTGGAATCAAATGACCTTGCTTGGTGTCTCTGGGCTGGGTGTGTCTGCACCCACACCACCTCCTGTCCCCGGCACTCCTTCTCTGCCACCAGTCCCACACCCCTCAAGACTCACCATTCCCAGCATCCATTGCTCCCGCCGGATTTACAAACCTGCTCCCCGCTCCACATTGACAAATACAGTACTGTATAGAAGTCTTAGGAACCCTAGCTATATATATATATATATATGTGCTTATGACTTTTGCACAGTACAGTAGATGTGATAAATAATTCTGAATCTGTATCTGTACTTGTCCATCACTTAAAGTCACTAAAACATATAATCTGGGCATCACCATGCTGTTTTTTTAAATGGGAGCTTGCTGTACACATATTGGATACATTACGACAGTGACGACAGTTTATTTGGTACTTTGGGATGGCCTGATGTAGTGAACAGTGTGACCTCCCTTCATATTCAAGAGCAGGGACTCTGGGATACGTTTCTCCACACTGCAATAGCCAGACTGTAAACCGGTTAAGAATGACCTACAGAATTATACAGATTGTGAGTGACAGCTGAAGGAGAGGAGCTGAAGACAGTGAGAAATTCAATGAGGAAAGAAATATACACTCTGTGGCCACTTTATTAGTTACCTCCCATACCTAATAAAGTGGCCACTGAGTGTATGTTCATGGTCTTCTGCAGTAGCCTATCAGCTTCAAGGTTTGATGTGTTGTGCATTCAGAGATGCCGATCGGCACACCACTGTTGTAACCTGTGGTGATTTGAATTACTGTTACCTCCCTGTCTGCTTGAGCCAGTCTGGCTATTCTCCTCTAGCCTCTCGCCCACAGAAGGTGTTTTCACCCACAGGACTGCTGCTCACTGGGTGTTCCTTTTGTTTCTCACACCATTCTCTGTAAACTCTAGAGACTGTTGTGCATGAAAATCCCGGGAGATCAGCAGTTTCTGAAATGCTCAAACCGCTCCATCTGGCACCAACTATCATTCCATGGTCCAAGTCACTTAGATCACATTTCTTCCCCCATGCTGATGGTTGGTCTGAACAAGATCTGAGCCTCTTGACCACATCTGCATGCTTTTATGCATTGAGTTGCTGCCACATGATTGGCTGATTAGATATTTGCATTCACGAGCAGGTGTACAGGTGTATCTAATACAGTGGTCACTTTGTGTATATTCTCTGCTTAACTTGGAAGAGACAGTAATAAAAGATTCCTCTTGGAAGGTAAGAGAAGATAGGATTTCCTCTTTTAAAGCCTCTGATAAACACTCTGCTGAGAAAAGGATTTTCCTCGTATTAGTTCAAGCTAACATTAAATTTCATTGATGCCTTAGTGGTCTCACAATAGATTACTCTGCTCTGACAAGGGAGCACTGATAATCTTCGAGCATGACAAGCCAATGTAGGTGAAGCCACAAGAATACACCAAGTATGTAGCACAAAGCCAGTGTGGTACAAAATGCATCTTCATTGTAATGGGTAGCTTGACTATTAGGTGATAGGGATTAGAGATAGCAGCCACCCACCCACCTTCCCTCTCACCTCTCACCTGAGCACCTTGCACTCCTTCACCACTCCCCACCCTCTCATTCAGAATCAGAATCAGGTTTATTATCACCGGCATGTGTCGTGAAATTTGTTAACTTAGCAGCAGCAGTTCAATGCAATACATGTTACAGTATACGTATATGGAATAGATTAAAAATCATGCAAAAAGCAGAAATAATATATATTTAAAAAGTGAGGGAGTGTTCAGGAGTTCAATGCCCATTTAGGAATCGGATGGCAGAGTGTCATGGTCCGGTCCGTAAAATCCACGTTCCGGTTCACAGTCCAGTCCGTGGACTCCGGACTCCGGGTTTTCCAGCTGTCCGTTGTTTCAGTTGGGCTTAATCAGAGGCACCTGATGCTCGTCTTGGGGCTGGGAATATAAGTGGCCCTGGGTTCAAATGTGGGGGCTGGTTTGTCTTGTTAGTATCCTGTCCTGGCCTCTGTGGGGTAAGCCAGGCTGACTTTGCTGTTACCCTGAGGCTGGACTGTTCCCTTCCTTCCCTTCCCCTTCTTTCTGTAGCCCTTGGCTGCTACCTTTTGCCTGGAACCTTGCCTATGTTGTTGCCTATTCTTGCTGTCAAGCTCCACTGCTGGAGAAAGACCGGAGCCTTGCTGTATCCAGGTAAGGAACTTACTTTTGTTGTTTGGAATTGTTTCTTTGTGTCCTTGCATTTGCTAGGTAGGTCTGGCTGTTTGCTGTTACCTAGTGTTGGGAACTGTCTTGTCATGTTCAGCTTTCTGTGTATGAGTCCTGGCCCTATGTCCTGTTCCCAAGGAGGGCTCCTGGCTCTGTGTTCCTGTATCCCAAGACTGAGGCTCTGTGTTCTGCATTCCTGTCTCCCAAATCTGAGTCTGAGCTTCATGTCCTCATCCAGCCCAGGAGTCCTGCGTCCTGCCCCCACGTCCAGTTCTGTTGCCTTGCCATGTCTTGTCCTTGCCTGGTTCTGGAGTCTGAGCCCGAGTCAAGACCCAGGTTCTGAGTCCCTGTCCAGGCTCTGGCTCGGAGTCCTTGTCCACATTTCTAGTTCCTTGTCCAGGTCCTGCTTTCTTAGTCTAGTCCTAGCCCAGGCCCTGTATCCTAGTCTCGTCCAGGGCCTGTGTCTTGTCCAGTGTCATTATTTCCCCATTTCCCTTGCTTTCTTGACACACACACAGTCCTGTCCCTAGTACTTCAGTGTCTGTGTCTTGCATTTGCATCTGCTCTCAACACCCACTTTATGACACAGAGGGGAAGAAGCTGTTCCTGAACTACTGTGTGTGTGCCTTCAGCCTTCTGTACTTCCTTCCTGATGGTAACAATGAGAAAAGGGCATGCCCTGGGTGCTGGAGGTCCTTAATAATGGACACTGCCTTGCTGAGACACTGTTCCTTGAAGATGTCCTGGGTACTTTGTAGGCTAGTACCCAGGATGGAGCTGACTGAATTTACAACACTCTGTAGCCTCCTTCAGTCCTGTGCAGTAGCCCTTCTATGCCAGACAGTGATGCAGCCTGTCAGAATGCTCTCCATGGTACTACTATTGAAGTTTTTGAGTGTATTTATTGACATACTAAATCTCTTCAAACTCCTAATGAAGTATAGATGCTGTCTTGCCTTCTTTATAACTGCTTCGATATGTTGGGACCAGGTTAGGTCCTCAGAGATCTTGACACCCAGGAACTTGAAACTGCTCACTCTCTCCACTTCTGATCCCTTTAAGGGGATTGGTACGTGTACCTTCGTCTTACCATAGGTCATAGGTCATAGGGCCAGGACTCATACACAGAAAGCTGAACATGACAAGACAGTTCCCAACACTAGGTAATAAGCTGGTAAGGAAGGTGGGCTCTGTCGTGGGCAAAGTACTGGAGAGTTTAACATCGGTAGCTGAGCGAAGGGCGCTGAGTAGGCTACGGTCAATTATGGATAACTCTGAACATCCTCTACATAGCACCATCCAGAGACAGAGAAGCAGTTTCAGTGACAGGTTACTATCGATGCAATGCTCCTCAGACAGGATGAAGAGGTCAATACTCCCCAATGCCATTAGGCTTTACAATTCTACCGCCAGGACTTAAGAACTTTTAAAAAGCTATTATTAATGCTTTTTGAGACGGTGATTTAGATGCATATCATATTTTTTTACTGAGTTAAGTATTGTATGTAATTAATTTTGCTACAACAAGTGTATGGGACATTGGAAAAAAAAGTTGAATTTCCCCATGGGGATGAATAAAGTATCTATCTATCTATCTACCCTTCCTGTAGGCCATAATCAGCTCTTCCGTCTTACTGACACTGAGTGCAAGGCTGTTGCTGCAACACTGCTCCACTAGTTGGCGTATCTCGCTCCTGTACGCTCTCGCGTCTCCATGTGAGATCCTACCAACAACAGATGTATCATCAGCAAATTTATAGATGGTATTTGAGCTATGCTTAGCCACACAGTCATGGGTTTAGAGGGAGTAGAGCAGTGGGCTAAGCACACACCCTTGAGATGCACCAATGTCGATTGTCAGTGAGGAGGAGACATTATCACCAATCCGCACAGATGGTGGTCTTCTGGTTAGGAAGCTGAGAATCTAATTGCAGAGGGAGGTACAGAGGCCCAGGTTGTGTAACTTCTCAATCAGGATTGTGGGAATGATGATGTTAAATGCTGAGCTATGGTTGATGAATGGCATCCTGACATGGGTGTTTGTATTGTTCAGGTGGTCTAAAGCTGTGTGAAGAGTCATTGAGGTCGCGTCTGTCGTTGACCTATTGTGACGATAGGCAAATTGCATTGGGCCCAGGTCATTGCTGAGGCAGGAGGTTAGTCTAGTCATGGCCAACCTCTCATAGCATTTCATCACCGTAGATGTGAGTGCTACTGGGCGATAGTCATTAAGGCAGCCCACATTCTTCTTAGACACTGATATAATTGTTGCTTTTTTGAAACAAGTGGGAACTTCCACCTGTAGCAGTGGCCTCTTTCCCCTTCCTTT
The DNA here is from genome assembly GCF_048418815.1 of Hemitrygon akajei. Taxonomy (NCBI): domain Eukaryota; kingdom Metazoa; phylum Chordata; class Chondrichthyes; order Myliobatiformes; family Dasyatidae; genus Hemitrygon; species Hemitrygon akajei. The sequence goes on along the minus strand of NC_133153.1, from coordinate 33,452,895 downwards.
CCAGTCCTCATGGAAAGTGTCAGCACAAAATGTTGACTATTTATTCCCATCCATAGATGCTGCCTGAGCTGATGAGTTCCTCCATTTTGTGTGTGCTGCTCTGGATTTCCAGCATCTGCAGAAGCTCTTGTGTTAGGAACAGCAGTAGTATTTGCAGACTCCATAAATGCTGTTGCTCATAAAACAAACCACAGATGGGGCTGCCAACAAAACATCTTTTGAGGGCCAACAACACACAACTGATGGCAGATTGGTACAACTATGTACCACAGTCATACCACACAGTATACTCAGCTATTAGACTAGCAAACGCACCCACATACAGTACTGTGCAAAACTCTCGAGCACTGGTATGATTGTCACCTTTGTCCCTAAGACTTTTGCACAGTTCTGTATCTACTAAATGTTTACCCATATTAACGAAAATGCAGGACTTGCAGATATTGCTGTTTCAAGAGCAAATAAAGAGAGGGTGGAGATGTATCTTTCCACCATGTGTTCAAATCAAATCAAAATCGTGCAGGAAATTTTATTTAAAAAAAACAACTTGCAATACTCTGGAAAAGTCTTGGGCATGCTAGCTATATATACATGACTAAGAGTTTTGCACAATTCTGTACACCGGCCATTACAGTAGCCTTACCAAGTGGATGATGGAAAGTGGAGAATATTGAGAGACTCCAATCTCTGTCCAATGATCTCAAGGGTTGGAGTTGCTTTAGATAAGTAAGTAACTCTGGGAACAGGAGTGTGGAGTTCTTGAAAGGTTATTGAAGCAGTGCAGTGTTTATTTACGTATTGAGATAGAGCATGGAATAGGCCCTTCTGTTCCTTTGAGCTGCACCACCCAGCAATGCCCTAATTTAACCTTAGCCTAAGCATGGGAGAATTTACGATGACCAATTAACCTACTATCCGGTACATCTTTGGAATGAGAGGAAACCCAAGCATCCTGAGGAAACACACACGATCATGGGGAGAATATACAAACTCCTTAAAGACAGTGGCAGGAATTGAACCAGGGTCGCTGGTGGGGCAACATGTTGGGCTAACCACTACATTACCATGTTGTCCCATGGAGGTGAGTCAAGTTTTCTATGCTGATTCAGGAGCCTTAACATTGAAGAGTAATCAATCACTGCTGTAGTCAGAGGTTCTCACTTGCTTCAAAAAAGGGTGACAATCGTACCAGTGGTCAAGAAGAGCTTTGTGAGCTGACTCAATGACTCACCCAGTGGCAATCACATTTGCTGTAATTAAGTACTTTGAGAGGTCAGTCATGGCTAGAAACAGCTCCCGCCTAAGCAAGGACCTGGACCCACTGCAATTTCTCTATTGCCACAAAGGGTCTACAGCAGATGCAATCTCACTGACTCTCCATTTGATCTTGGATCTCCTGGACAATAGTAATACCTACGTCTGACTGCTGTTTATTGACTGCAGATCAATGCTCAACACAATCATAGCCTCAGTTCTAATGAAAAAGCTCCCATATCTGGACCTCTGTACCTCCCTCTGCAACTGGATCTTCCATATCCTCACCAAGACCACATTCTGTGCAGATTGGAAATAGCACCTCCTGACAATCAATGCTGGTGCCCCTCAAGGATGTGTGCTTAGTCCACTGATCTACTTTCTCGACACCCACGATGGTATGGCTAAGTACAGCTCAAACGCCATCTAAATTTGCTGATGATGCAACTATTGTTGGCAGAATTTCAGATGGTGAATGGAGGATGTACAGGAGGGAGATATATTAGCTAGTTGAGTGGTGTCACAGCAACAACTTTGCATTCAACATCAGTAATACCAAGGAATTGATTGTGGGTTTCAGGAAGGGAAAGTCAAAGGAAAACATTAGTGATCATCAAGAGATCAGCAGTGGAAAGGGTGAGCATTTCAAGTTCTCAAGTCTCAACATCTCTGAGGATCTATCCTGTGCCTAACATATTGATGCAATTATAAAAAACATGACAGCGGCTATATTTCATTAGGGGTTTGAGGAGAATTCGTATGTCACGAAAGACTCCAGGAAATTTCTACAGATGTACCATGGAGAGTATTCAAACTGGTTGTATTACCATCTGGTATGGAGTTGCCACTGCACAGAATCAGAAAAAGCTAGAGAGAATTGTAAACTGAGCCAGCTCCATCATGGGCACTAACCCTCCCAGCATTGAGGACACCTTCAAAAGGTAATGACTCAAAAAGTTAGCATCTGTCATTAAAGGTCCCCATCACTCAAGACATCCCCTCTTCTCCTTGCTATCATCAAGAAGGAGGTACGGGAGCCTGAAGACACACGCACAATGTTTCATGAACTTCTTCCCCTCCAGCATTAAATTTCTGAATGGAGAATGAATCCATGAACAGTACCTCATTATGTTGTCCTCTTTCTTTGCACTACTTATTTAATTTAATTACAGTGCCTATCAACATTATTCGCCACCCCCCCCCCCCACCCCAGAAGCTTTCATGTTTTATTGTTTTACAATATTGAATCAGTGGATTTAATTTGGCCTTTTTGACACTGATCAACAGAAAAAGGCTCTTCTGTGTCAGTGTTGAACTAGGCCAAATCCACTACCTTTTGTAGGATTTTCTGCTCAAAGACATTGGTGATCCCACGCAAGGCTGTAATGCAGCCAGTCTGCACACTTTCCACCACACCTATAGAAGTTTGCCAAGGTTTTCGATGGTATACCAGACCTCTGCAGGCTCCTGAGGAAGTAGAGGCACTGTTGTGCTTTCTTTGCAATAGTATTTATAAGATGGGTCCAGGACAGGTCCTCTGAGATAATGACACCCAGAAATTTAAAGTTACTATCCCTCTCCACCTCTGATCCTTACTAATTAAGAAACTATCAAGCTCCGCTTTGAATACACCTGATGACTTGGCCACCACAAGGTTAAGGTACCAGCTCAACCTGTCCTGGAGCTGCACTATGGGTCTTTTCAACAAGATTGTAGAGGTACAGAATAGAGATACAGAAACGACGTGTTCTCCTTTTTGCTTGCTCCTGTTTTTTGTTACTAGTTCATGCAATTTTGAACCGGGCCAGCTTGCAGATAATGAACGCTGAGCTGAACTGAAATATGCATTTTGATTATGTGTTTTTGTTGCTGTTTGTGCAATTTTTTTTTGCCAGTGGAGGGTGGGGGAGGTGTGTTTGGGGTTTGTGTTGCTTTCCTTTAATGTGTTCCATGGACCTTTTGTTTTGTGACTATCTGTGGGGAAGACAAACCTCAGATGTATACTTTGATAATAAATGTACCTTGAAGCCTTTGAACCCTTGAATCCTTTGACATATTAAGGTGCAAAAGGATGTAACTCCTGTTAAAGTCCACAGCTAACAATTACTGTTGATGGATGCCTCATAAATTCCTGTTAGTTTTTTTAACTCGGTGATCATTGAGGGCAATAAAAAGAACCAATAAAAACATCATGTTTCTGTAGTCATACAGCTGTTGCATGATAGCTTTTCAAAGCAGTAATGATGGTCAGATCGTGCTATATCGCTCAGTTCAGGTAACTGTATGAGCCTTTCCATATGCACCACATACAAGTTGTTCCTTTTTGCACCTTGAGGTGCATCGGGCAGCAACCTTGCCGTTTCTTCAGCAATTTTGTCTGTTTTCTTCAAGGCCAAGTTGCCAACTCAAAGAAACAAGCTAGTGTGTAAGGAGCTGGCTGGATCTGAACCCAGAACCACTCGCCTCGAAGCCCAGTGAGAATGATACTACACCACCGGCCAGCTTCATGAACGAGTGCATCAGCAAACAGTAGAGTGTGCAGGAAGGAAGTGGTTGTCGATATGTCTGAATGTAGAACAGAAGTTCAAAGTAAATTTATTATCAAAGTACATATATGTCACCATATACAGCACTGATTTATTTTCTTGTGGGCATAATCAATAAATCCATAATAGAATAATAACCATAAGAGAATCAATGAAAGACTACACCAACTTGGGAGTCAACCAATGTGCAAAAGACAAAAAATTGTACAAACACAAAGAAAGAAATAATAATAAATAAATAAATAACCAATAAGTATCAAGAACATGAGATGAAGAGTCCTTGAAAGTGAGTCCATACATTGTGGGAACATTTCAATGATGGGGCAAGTGAAGTTGAGTAAAGTTACCTCTTGATTCAAGAGCCTAACGGTTGAGGGGTAGTAACTGCTCCTGAACCTGGTGGTGAGTCCTGAGGGTCTTGTACTTTCTTCCTGATGGCACCAGTGAGAAGAGAGCATGCCCTGAGTGGTGAGGATCCCTGATGATGGATACTGCTTTCCTGCGACAATGTTTTGTGTAGATGTGCTCAATGGTGGGGAGAGCTTTACCCTTGATGGACTATTGAAAGATGTCACACTTGGAATGTAATCTTTCATTCACTCTCGACAATGAACAAAAGAGAATCCCTGCAATGGAGGATGGCAAATTGCTTTACAGAATTAGCGATCACCAATCAGAGTTCAATCCCTGCTGCTGCCAGTAGGAAGTTTGCATGCTCTCCCATGACCGATTCTGTTTCCTCTGGGTGCTACAGTTTTCTCCAGCACTCCAAAGATGTATGTATGAATTTGGGTGAGTAAGTAGGGCACATGCACAGTTGGAAGCATAGTGAAACTTGCAGGCTGCCCTGTACAGTTTTTGCTGATTAGATTTGACACAAATGACACATTTTCACTGTATGCTTCAATATTTTGAAGGCTATGTGATTAAAGTTAACCTTGCACTTTTTGTTAATCATGACATGATCTCTATTTGCGACCATTGTGGGGTAGTGAAATTATGGATCAACAGAAAATGTGAACCAGTCTTTTTTTTTTTTTTAAATTTTATTTAAATTTTTAAATGGTTACAAGTGAAGAAAAAAAAAGATATGTGACCCTTCCCCCCTCCCCTTAATCCCTCCCCCCTAACTACCCTATATAAAAAAATTAAGAAAGAAAGAAAGAGTGCCTGGTTGTTGGTAGGTCTCCACATGCTCCATGGAGTTCTTAATAACTTTAGTATATATATTTATTTCTTTCCCCAAGTAGCCATTAATTTTCTCTTCAGAGCACCTATATATTTAATCCTGTCTTTTGTAAATAAGGGCCCCAGATTTTCAAAAATGTTTCATATTTATCTCTTAAGTTATAAGTAATTTTTTCTAATGGAATACAGCCATAGATTTCTTTTTTCCAACAATCTATACTTAAATATGTATCTGATTTCCAAGTAATTGCAATAGCCTTTTTGGCTACAGCCAGCGCAGTTTTTATAAATTCTTTCTGATATTTATTAAGTTTGAGTTTTGGTTTTGTCCCTTCAATATCACCTAATAAAAGTAATATTGGATTATGAGGAAGTTTTATTCCCGTAATTTGTTCCAATAAAAGTCTTAAATTTGTCCAAAAAGGTTGAATTTTAGAGCAAGACCATGTAGAATGTAAAAATGTACCAGTTTCTTGGTTACATCGGAAACACTGATCAGATAAACTTGGATTTAATTTATTTATTTTTTGTGGTGTAATATATAATTGATGTAAAAAATTATATTGCACTAATCTTAACCGAACATTTATTGTATTTGTCATACTGTCAAGACACAGTCTTGACCAATTTGTTTCTTCAATTTTAATATTCAAATCACTTTCCCATTTTTGTCTTGACTTATGGACTCCTTGTTTAGTTGCCTGGTTTTGAATCAAATTATACATACAAGATATAAATTTTTTAATATTTCCTTTTTGAATTAAAATTTCTATTTCTTTAGATTTCGGCAATAACATTGTTTGACCTAATTTTTCTCTTATATAAGCCCTTAATTGAAAGTAACAAAATAAAGTGTTATTTGATATTTTATATTTATTCTTTAGTTGATCAAATGACATTAATATACCTCCTTCAAAACAATCTCCTATATATTTAATCCCTTGTTGAAACCAATTATATAAAAGTTGATTGTCCATTGTAAAAGGAATAAGTCTATTTTGAATTAAAGATCTCTTTGCTAATAAAGATTTTTTTGTCTCATCATCAACATTTATCTTATTCCATAAATCAATCAAATGTTTTAATATAGGAGATTCTTTCTTTTCCCGTATCCATTTAGATTCCCATTTATATATAAAATCTTCTGGTACGTTTTCTCCTATTTTGTCCATTTCTATTCTAATCCATGCCGGTTTATCTTTCTCAAAAAAAGATGCAATAAATCTAAGTTGATTTGCTTTATAATAGTTCTTAAAATTTGGAAGTTGTAACCCTCCTAGATCAAATTTCCATGTCAATTTTTCCAACGATATTCTTGACATCTTACCTTTCCAAAGAAACTTCCTCACATATTTATTTATCTCTTGAAAAAACTTCAAGAGTGAACCAGTCTTGAATGCCTGAGAGAAAATGAATCTCAGGGTAGTAGATGACAATATATCCATACTTTGATTATGAACTTTGAGGAAATAAAACCTGTACCCAAGCTAACTTCCAACTGAAACTTTGTGGCTTGCGAAACCAGTCATTGGGTGTGGGACATTCTGATAATGTCCTATTGAGACGACATAGGGGATGATCAGAGGTTCCAACTTGAGTCCGCAGATCCCTTTGTTAATGGTAGGGGTCCACAGGAACAAAGGGGTACATTCAGCATGCCCGCTGTTTGTACTTAGTGGAACAGACACCAGTATTGAATGTTCAAAAATATAAGAGATTCTGCAGAAGCTGGAAGTCCAGAGCAACGCACACAAAATGTTGGAGGAACTCAGCAGGTCAGGCAGCATGTATGGAAACAAATGAATCATTGATGGTTCAGGCCGAGGCCCTTCACCTTGACTGGAAAGGAATGAGGAAGAAGTCAGAATAAGAAGTTTGGGGAGGCAAAGGAGTACAAGCTGGAAGGTGAAAAGCTAAGTGGGTGGGGGTTGAATTAAGAAACACAAAGTACACTGCAGATGTTGTGGTCGAATCAACACGTACAAACACGCTGGAGGAACTCAGCAGGTCGGGCAGCCTCCCTTGAAAATGGATGCTGCCCGACCTGCTGAGTTCCTCCAGTGTGTTTGTACATGTTGAATTAAGAAGCTTGGAGGTGATAGATGAAAAAGGTAAATGATTAAAAAAAGATAGGAGAGCAGAATGGGCGATGGGAGAAAGGGAAGGAGGAGGTGATAGTCAGGTGAGGAGGAGAAAAGAGGTAAGAGGGGTCCAGAATGGGGAATTGAAGAGGGAAGAGTGAGGGGAAAAATTACCGGAAATTGAAGAAATTGACGTTCATGCCGTCAAGTTGGGGGCTACCTAGACGGAATATGACATATTGCTTCTCCAACCTGACAGCTACCTCATCGTAGCTGTAGAGGTTCTGTGGTATTCAAGGTGTTCTGATAATTGGGATGTGCTACCATTGTAAATATATTGCAGCCCAGCTTGTTGTGCCAAGCAACATCATTGATCATAGAATCCTAGAGCACTGCATCACAGAAACAGGACCTTCAGCCCATTTAGTCTGTGATGCTGGACAAAATCAGTCACTTGTATCAACGGGTGACACATTCAAAGGTGAAAGTGGGAGAATAATGATCTCAGTGCCCAAGCCAATCCCGCAGTATGGGATGTGGAGCACATGGGAAGTCAGAGGTTGTGGGTTCAATCCTCATCTCAGAAATTTCAGCCAAACATCAGAGCTGCATCGTTCAGATGAGGAATTCGCCTGAAGTCCTGCAGACCTGCACAGGTAGATGATGATGTTCCCTGAGTCCTATCCAATAAAGAGTGGGGTCTTCCTGGCTCATGCGCATTCTATAAGTGAAAGAGATTGGGGCAGCACGGTAGCATAGTGGTTATCTCAACGCTACACCGTTCCCACGACCTGGGTTCTATCCCTGCCGCTGCCTGTAAGTAGTTTTGTATGTTCTCCCCTTGACTGCGAGGGTTTCCTCCCATTGTTCAATGACATACCAGTTGGTAGGTTAATTGGTCATTGTAAATTGTCTCGTGATTAGGTTAGGGGTTAAAATCGGGGGGTTTGCTGGGCAGCAGGGTTCAAAGAGCCGTAAGGGCCTACTCTGCACTGTTATCGCAATAAACAATTAAATAAATTATCCAGTCTTCCCCTCGTTGCCTTATAGAGTCATTAAAAAAAGAAACAAGCCCTTCTGCCCATCTAGTCCATACTGAACCATTTAAACTACCAACTCCCATCCACTTGCAGTGGGCCCATTACCCTCCATACCACTACCATCCATGTACCTATCCAAACTTCTCTTTAAGCATTGAAATCAAACTCGCATGCACCACTTGCACTGGCAGCTCGTTCCACACTCTCACCACCCTCTGAGTGAAGAAGTTTCCCCTCATGCTCCCCTTAAACTCTTCACCTTTCTCCCTTAACCCATGACCTCTAGTTGTAGTCCCACCCAACCCCTGTGGAAAAAGCCTGCTTGCATTTACCCTGTCTATACCCCTCATAATTTTTGTATACCTTTTTGGAGGCTGTCCCAAAGTAATAAACAGGCACTTATAAGCCTAATTTGTCCATAAATTGGAAAGTAAACAAAAACATCACTTGAAATGGAAACAACTATGGAATGAATTGCATCAACAGAACATCAGACTGATAAAATAGAACAATTACTTAAATTGAAGAGAGAGAAAACTTGCCCTGCTGTTTGTAGGAACAAATGTGCAATTCTGCATTTAATAATACTACAGGAGCTTGTTTATCAGCAATGGTGTCCATAGGTCAGGCATTCATAACGCAGGGTAGGCCTGTATGTGCTAAATGGTGGTCACGTTTCCTATGTTTCAACAGCGCTCCCAGTCAGAAAGTCTTTCTGTGGCTGTTAAGTGCTTTGGGACATCCTTGGGTCATGTATGGCCCTATTTAAACAAAGGTCAATTTTTCTTTTACTGGTGCTGGAAGCCACTATTCCCGAGGTATAAATTGGATTTAGGATGTGTTACAAGTTTGGATTCGGATATGAAGCACGTCTCAAGGACACCAGTGAGAAATTTGTTCCACTGCAAGATGTTATGATTAAATGTCCAGAGGCAAAAGTTTATCCAATGAATAGTTGAACTTGAGAATTACTCTCTGGCTTGTGTGGGGCTTGCTGTTTCAATCAGAGCAGTGGTGAGCGACATACATATCGATGAAAATGCCCTTGGACTAAAAAAACAAGAATAAAGACACTTTGGACAAGTGGCTACTTCTGAAGGAGTGGGTGTACCACTATCCATTATCTACGATCCTGCGTGCAGATGACTACAGGAGAGCACAGTAGTGCAGTGGTTAGCGCAATCACTTTGCAGATTGGGGATCGATTTTTGCCGCTGTCTGTATGTTTTTCCCTTGACTGCGTGGGTTTCCTCCCATGTACAGTTAGAGGCATGCTATGTTGATGCCAGAAGTCCGGTGACACTTCCAGGCTGCCCCCCGCAGATCATCCTCTCTGATTCGATTTGACGTAAATGATGCATTTCACTGTACATTTTGATACCCATGTGACAAATAAAGCTAATCTTTACTACGGTGCAGAAGTGGCTATGACCACTCTGACTGGACTCAGTGTAACACTGGGATGCTGATTTCTGGCTGTGATCAGCTGCAGTAGCCATAACATCTTCTATTCATTGATGGGATGAGGGTGTCACTGGCAAAATATTTACTACCATCCCTAATGGGCCTTGAACTGAGTGAATTGTGCTCTTGTGACAGAGACCTGGTAGAAAGGGCAGATCTCCTTCTTGACAACACACCCATAAATCAGAAGGCTTTTAATGGAACTCCAGCAGTTTTGTGGTTATCTCTCCGAATGCTGATTTTTAAATTCCAGATTTATTTAAATTATTGATTTCAAATTCCCCAGTGGATTGATAGGATTAAAATTTGTGTCTCTAGGTCATAATTCTAAGATAGGTTTATCATATAACACGCACAAAATGCTTGAGGATCTCAGCAGGTCAGGCAGTATCCACGGAAAGGAATAAAGAGTCGATGTTTTGGGCTGAGACCTTTCATCAAGACAGGTCTTGGCCTGAAACATCAACTCTTTTTTCCTTTCCATAGATGCTGCCTGACCTGCTGAGCTTCCCCAGCATTTTGTGTGTGTTGCGCTGGATTTCCAGCATTTGTAGAATCTCTTGTGTTAATATATAGCCACTCTGCTTCAATCCACTAAACAATGCTAGCAGCCTATAACAAACTTATATTGTCTACAGAGTGGCATAGTGGAATTGCAGACTTACTGTTCTGGAAACCTGGGTTTAGTCACACCCTTGGGTGCTGTCTATGTGGAGTTTGCATGTTCTCCTTGTGACCGCCTGCTGTAGGTTTCCTCCAGATGAAGCCCTTGTCCTTTCCAGTCCCGATGAAGGATCTCAGCCTGAAACATCAACTGCTTATTACCCCTACCCCCCCCCCCCCACTGTAGATGCTGAGTTTCTCCTGTATTTTGCATGAATTGCTCAGGACTTCCAGTATCTGTAGAATTTCTAGTCTCTTACCTTTCCTCCAAGTGCTCCAGCTTCCTCCCACATCCCACAAGTCAGTCAGTTGATTAGCTGCAGTAAATTGCCCCAGTCCATAGGGGAGTGGAAGAATCTGGAGGCACTGTTGAGAAAGTGGGGCTGGTGCAAGTAAGTGTTTAATGATCAGTGTGGACTCAATGGGCTGAAGGGCTTGATTCAGTGAAGTGGCGGGGTGAAGATGCCTCTCTACCAAACGAGGTGTAAGGTGTTCCTTCCCTCCGCTAACCTGCACGTCATCCTTGGGCGAGGTGGAGTTCCTGATTAGCTCTCCGATCAGAGTCATGTGAAGCCTTGAGAGCAGGTGGTGGATGGTTGTGTGAGCAGTGTGCATATCACAAGTCCTGGTTATGTGACCATTGACAACCTCAAGAGTATTGTTAATGGCTGGGGTCACCCATCTTGTAAAGACACTGCCCAGAAAAGGGCACCATGAAAAATTCACCAAGAACAGTCATGGTCATGAGACTATGATCGCTCATGTCGTACAACACGCCAAATAATGATGATGATGAGTGGGAAGTGACAGAATGGATGCTCTGATGTCTTCTTTTGTAGAGGGGTTTGGAACGAGATGGCATAATCTCAGAATAAGGGATCACCCACTCAACAATGAGATGGGGAGGAATCTCAAAGTTCAAAGTAAATTTATTATTGAAGTATGTATATGTTACCATATTCTGTTGTGAGATTTATTTTCTATACAGGGTCTGTAGTTTTTTTTGTAGAAAAACTATACAAGGTCTTGGCCAAAATGTTGACTATTCATTCCTTTCAACAGATGCTGCCTGATCTGCTGAGTTCCTTCAGCATTTTGTGTGTGTTAATACAAAGCAGAGGTTTCCAACTTTTTTTACGCCTTTGACCCCTGTCATTAACCAAGTGGTCCAAGGACCTTAGGGTGGGAACCTTTGCTATAAGCAAAGACTGACAAACAACTAATGTGCAAACGAAAGTCAAGCTGTGCATATAAAATAATACTGAGAACCTGAGTCCATGAAAATGAGAAGAAAAAGACTTTGATCTTGATTTTGGATGCTGTCTGTGCAGGTTTCCCCTGGGTGTCCTGATTTCTTCCCATATTCCAGAGATGTCTGTCAGAAAGTTATGAATCCTTGGGGGAGTGGCCATATGGGCCAAGCCTGATAGAGTCAACATAATTGTGGGCTTGGAGTTATTTGGGTATCAAACTATGACTCTTTGGACTCAGATTGAAGTTTGATTTGGCAGGGTTTGATTAGGATCAGATTGGGATTTAATCTCACATCCAAGCAGAACACATGCTCAGTTGCCAAGAACTGTAGAGGCAAGGTATTATTTTCAAGGTTGAGACAGATTTTTGGACAGCAGATGAGCCAAGGACAGTAGGATCAGACAGGAAATTGGAGATGACTCAGAATCGTACAACATGGAAGAGGATCTCTAGAGTCCATACTAGTTACCAAGCACCATCCACAATAATTTGTCACAACCACAGATTCGGCAATGCAGCAGATATGGCAATTACGCTCATAAATATGGACGAGCTAGCTAATTATTATTTCATTGTAATGGTATTTAACTCCATTCCTTTTGTCATAGCACTCGCCGAGACTTGAGCAAAGCACAGCAATGTTTTGCTGTCTACTTGCATTCGGCCTTGCCTGAGAAATTGGACTGTCGAGTCAACTGACACTGAAGAGTAGCGCTATTCATTTTATACTTAGTTATTCCTTTCAGCCACAGTTTTGGCTTCATTTTCCATTTGAGAGTCTTGGTTAACAGCCCAGTTTGGTCTTGCGTTTATTGTTTTCTTTCCTCTCTAACTTTGCATTAAACTTTGAACTTTTGACCCACTACAGTGTCTCTCACTCTGCACTGGGGCCATATTGAATGTAGTGACACAATTTACATTCATCCGATTTTATTCTCCCCACATTCCCATCAATTCTATTCCACACCAACACAACAAGGGCAGTATTGTCACTTTTTCTTGTGAGGGAGGGGGTTGGGGTGTTGATGTTACTGTCACTTTTGTTTTGTGAGGGAGGCAGTTGGGGGTTTGATGTTCCAGCCGCCATTTTCCATGTGGGTGATCCGTTAGCTTTTGTACAAGAAGGTGGTGGGGAATTTTCAGATTGCAAGTTTTGTTCATTTTTCTTTTTTGCAAATTCCACACAGAGAACACCCAACGGCAGGATCAAATCCCTTATTGTTGGACCATGAGAGTACAATTAGCCCATTCGGCCTATTGAGTCTACTCCACTATTTAATTGTAGCTCAATTTTTTTTCAACCCCATTTTCCTGCCTTCTCCACTCAACCTCTCACCATTTTCCCAATCAAGAACCTATCAATCTCTGCTTTAAAGATACCCAGTGAATTGGCTGCCACCACCACCCTCTGTGGAATTAATTCCAGAGATGCAGCACTCGCTGGCTAAAGAAATTCCTCCTCAGCTCATTTTTAAAGGGATGTTCCGTGGCTGTGCCCTCCGATGCCAGACTATCATAACAGTGGAAAGGTCTTCTTCAAGTCCACACTATACAGGCCTTTCAATATTCGCTAAAATTTAGTAAGATTCCCTCTCATCCCTCTAGATTCCATAGAACACAGGCCCATAGTCATCAGCCATTCTGCATAGATTAAGTCTTTAATTATTGTTTTATTTATTTTATCTATTGAGATGGTGTGGAATGAGCCCTCCAGACCTTCAAGCCCAGCAACCCCCAATTTAACCCCACCCTAATCACGGGACAATTCACAATGACCAATTAATCTATCAACTGGTATGTCTTTGGAGTGTGGGAGGATAACAGAGCACCCAGAAGAAAATCCACATGATCATAGGGAGAATGTACAAACTCCTTGTAGTCAGCAGAGGGAATTGAACCCAGGATGCTGCCACTGTAAAGCTTTGTGCTAATCACTACACTACGTTGTGAGACTCATCCGGACCCTACTCAGGGTCAGTATACCTTTCCTTGGATACATCGGCTGGAGGTGCTTATAATATGAAGAAACATCTCCACTACCAAAGCAACACGCACAAAACGATGGATGGACTCAAGTCAGGCAGCATCTATGGAAGTGGATGCAACTGTGGAATGAAGTCAATATTTTTAGCCAAGACCCATTCTTCAGGACTGAGAAGGAAGGGGGAAGATGCCAGAATAAAAAGGTGGGCAGGAGGGGAAGGAGGCTAGCTGGAAGGTGATAGGTGAAGCTGGGAGGGTGGGAAAAGTCAAGAGCTTAGAGAAGAAAGAATCTGACAGGAGAGGGGAGTGGACCAAAGGAGAAAGGGAAGGAGGAGGGGACCAAGAGGGAGGTGAGAAGAAATAAAAGATCAGAGTGGGGAATAGAGGAAGGGGGGGGGGTGGATTTTGTTTGCCGGAAGGAGAAATTGATATTCGTGCCATCCAGCTGGAGGGTACACTGATGCAATATATGGTGTTGCTCCTCCATCCCAAGGGTGGCCTCGTCGAGAGAAGGACATAGACTGACACGTTGGAAAGGGAATTGGAATCGGAATTAAAATGTTTGTCCACCGGGGAGCCCCACTTGTGCCACTATGCCACTAACTATGTCCTTAAGGGCAATATTAAACCAGCCATGGTTTCATTGAATGGCCAAGTAGGATTGAGGGATCACACAGCCTGCTTCTGCTATTATTGTTCACCTCGTGTGCTACGGGACACTTCAGATCTTCTTTTCTCTGTCCATCCCAAACTGATAAAAAATCTATTACCATCAACATGGGTGATAGCAGAAGGATGGGCAGAGTTGATCAGACCACCAAATGCATCATGCAGACCAGCATTGAACGGTTGGAATCTAGTATTACATTGCACCAAGCTAGGAGAAAGAGGAGATGCACAGATGAGTTCTGGTGACCCTCAGAGCAGAACAGCTGTCAAGGACAGCAATTAGCTTATCTTTCACACTTAGCACAGCCAGGCAGGTTGCATTCTAAATTAGGAGCAATCAGACTCCTGACAGTTTAACACCCTTGTCAGTGGATGGTAGCACAAACAGCCACTTAAAATATATTGACTGCGCTTTAGTCTCTATGCAGCTGTTCAGGGACAGCAACAGAGGTGAAAGCACAGAGAAATACACTGCAACACATCTCACTTCCTGGGCTGAATTTCAGCTACGGCGTGGCTTCATTGCATTCTGGGGTATTTATCTCACCTTGGCCTTTGGCAGGCCGAGAGCGAAACACGTTCAGAATACATTTCTTTCCAAAATTGTTTCACTGTCATTGTAAATTACCCAAGGCAGCTCTTTCTTGGAAGCAAGAACATCTTTGGAATCCGAGTGTCAAGAAAATAAATTTTGTGTTCGCAATTTAGTCAAAGTCAATTTTTTTTATCCAAGTACATATATGTACTAATGCAATCTAGGCAAGGAACGGTAGGAATTTCTTATCTTGATGTAACAGAAATGTTCCCACAACCAATGTACTCACTTTTAGGAACTCCTCATCTCATGGTCTTGTTATTTATTGCTATTATATTTGCCCAGTTTGCTGTCTTCTGCAGTATGGTTGAACGCCCTGGTTGGATGGTTTTTCATTGATCCTGTTATAGTTACTATACTATAGATTTATTGAGTATGCCCACAAGGAAATGAATCTCAAGGTTATATGTGGTGACATACATGTACGCTGAAAATAAATTTACTTTGACATGTCACTATATACTAACTTGCGATTCATTTTCTTGCAGGCATTTGTAGGGGGAAAAAAGAAATACAATAGAATTTACCAAAAACTAGACATAAACAGACAAAGACTGACCAAACACAAATGTGCACAAGAAGACAAACTGTGCACAACAAAAAAAAACACTGCATCTGGATTGGTCTATTTTGAATGCTGGGAGTAACAAGAGTGTCAGGAGGCCACTACCACTGAGAGGTCATGCCTAACTCAGCCTTGGCAGGTATCAACAAGGTGTAGAACTATCTGAGTATCTACTCTGTGCACAACAAGACCACTCCAAGCTATTCTGGGACAGGGATAAAGGATCAGGGCACTGAATGCACCATGAGAGTTGAACACCCTGGAGTCCTCCCCTTGCAATGATTAAAATTAAGAGGTGCATAGATAAGGTGGATGGTAAATATAACTGGCATGGTAGCATAGTGGTTAGCACAACACAGTACAGGTGACCCAGGTTCAATTCCTGTTTACTGTAAGGTGTTTGTACGTCTCCCCGTGTCTGTGTGGGTGCTCTGGTTTCCTCCCATATTCCAAAGAGTACTGGTTGATAGGTTGATTGGACATTGTAGGTTCTCCTGTGATTAGGCTGAGATTAAATTGGGGGATTTCTGGAAGGACCAAAGACCCTGCTCAGGGCTGTATCTCAATAAATAAAAAGAATCGAGGAGTTCAAAACCAAGGGTCAAAGTTCAGAGTGAGAGGGTAAAGATTTGAACGGGGCAACTTTTTAACGAAGATGGTGGTGAGTATATGGAACAAGCTCCCAGAGGAAAGAGAGAGGTACAGGAGCCTGAAGGCACGTACTCAGTGATTCAGCTTCTTCCCCTCCATCAGATTCCTAATTGGACATTGAACCCCTGAATACAACCTCACTACTTAATTTGCACTACTTTCTTAATTTAACTATTTAATATATGTACTTACTGAAATTTTCAGTTTTTATTATTATACTGCTACTGCAAAAATAAGACATTTCATGACACATGTCGGTGGTATTAAACCTGATTCTGATTCTGAAGTGGTTGAGGCAGGTACAAAGGATTCATTTAAGAAACTCTTGGAGACAGACATGGAGGATGGGAGTTGGCCTATGGACCAAATGCAGGAAATTGGGACTAGTTGGGTGGGTAATATGGTTGGCATGGAGTGGCTGGCTGAAGAATCTTGGGTAAGGTCCTTAGACACTGTTCATAATACAGATCTGACAGTTGGATGTCTTCTCTCCTCCTAGTAGAAAACAATGGCAGGGCCTCAATCATCTCTATTGATCATGGGTGAACTGCTCAGCTTTCTGGGCAGATTTCTGTGAATTCTCCACAGCCCCACATCAACATTCTTTCACTCCCCTATCTACTAACCCACTTTGACTACTCTCCTGCTTAAAATCGATCCTAGTTTCATCTGCGGAAAGGAAATTGCAACCTCACCTCTTAAAGCACACAGAGCAGTTGGTTCCTCGGCTTTCATTCAGTGTGCACTCACCTCATCACTGTCATTAATTCTATCAGTCACTGTGGGGTTGTTTTGTCTCGTAAGTGTTCGTAATTGAAACGCACCCTGCTTTTCCCTCTGGCTCATTGACAGACCAGATTCAATGGGTCTGTTAAGCATTGTAGGGTTCAGAGGTAGAACGCGCGCGCGCACATGCACACCCTCCCTCCCTCCCTACTGACACATGTCTTTCCCTTTCCCAACATATATACTGGTCTCCTTGGCCATATATCTCTCTCCTTCCATATACAAATACACCACATACTGTGCACATACGCACATGCAATGTGCATAGACACATGCGCGCGCACAAAGTCCTGCAGTACCAGTAAGCATTTTAAAAAGAGCTTTCCTAGAATAAAGGATATTTATTTATTGGTTTGCATTCAGCTCAGGCAGAAACAACAAGGTCTAATGAAGGTTGCAAGTGAAATGATTTTTTTTGTAGGTTCAATTCCTTTTTGTGAGTTGCTACGTTATAAAACTCAAATCAAGCTCGTGGTCTTGCAACAGCCAACAGTAATATCACAATTTCATTGCAAGGCATGGTGTCAGGATGTGCACAGAATAGAATATTGGACTGATCCTGTATTTGTTTTGGTGATGGGTGGGATTTAGCTACAGAGCAGCAGAGTTACTGAATTAAACAGGGAAGATGCATACCAAGGCCAAATCATATATTTTACAATATTGCAAATAAACATCCCAATCTGTTTATGTCAAAACCTTTTGACATTATAACAAAGCCTCAGAATTATTACACTAACAAATTTACTGTTTCTGGATCTCTCAATGATTCAGGAATAGCTTCTTCCCCTCTGCCATCTGATTTCTAAATGGACATTGAACCCATGAACTCTACCTCACTACTTATTTCTATTTTTGCACTACTTAATTTAACTATTTATATATATATATATATAATTATTGTGTATTCACTTTTTTCTATCATGTATTGCATTGTACTGCTGGTGCAAAGACAAACAAATGTCATGACATATGCCACTGATATTAAACCTAAATCTGATTCCAATGTATCAATCTGTTTATATGAAAACCTTTTGTCACTGTAACAAAGCATTGGAATTATCACTGACATTAACAAATTCATTGTTTTTGGATCAGTCAACAAAGGTGGACATTCAACTCTTCATGGCGATACACTCCATTCACATGGATTCACGCAGCAATACAGCACAGGAGCAAGTCCCTGGGCACAATGAGTCCACACTGACCAAGATGCTCATTGAAACATTTAGCCCAAATCACTCTAAGCCTTTCCTATCTACGTACATGTCCAAGTTTATTTTAAATGTTGTTAGTGTGATGACTCAATTGCTTCCTCTGGCGGCTCACTCCAAACACACCACCTTCTGCATGAAGAAGTTGCCCCCAAAAATCTTTTTAAAAATTTCCCCTTTCACCTTAAACCTATGCCCTCTATTTTCTGATTCCCTTTCCCAGGAAAATAAAACTGTGTGCATTCTTGCTCTTTCCCAGTGTGTTACAAATATCTCAATGTTGACTATCGAATTCCCTTTTGCAAGTTGTTTCTTTATAACCTTCATGTTTGTTTATTTATTTGGAGATATGGCACGGAACAGGCCCTTCTGGCTCTGAGCTGCGCCATCCAGCAACCCACTGATTTAACTCTAGCCTAATCACAGAACAATTCATAACGGCCAATTAGCCTTTTAACCATAATATGTTAATAAATTAGAGAAAACCATAATATCTTAATAAATTAGAGAAAACCCACATGCGCACGGGAAGATCGTACAAACTTTCTTACAGAGATGCTGGATTTGAACTTTGAACCCTGACAGCCTGAGCAGTAATGGTATCACACTGACTGCTACACTACATAGCAACTTACTGTGTAATATAAACTTGGTGACTCTTTTAGTATCTGTATCCTCTAGTTATGACATTCCTGATAGTGCAAGTGGCTTCCCTGTTGGCACAATTAAATTTTTTTAATTCTTGACCTCTTCCCTAACTTCCCTGCTGTGTGAAAAGCTACTATAACTCTCTAATCTTTCCTCATGCCTTAAGTCATGCATTCCTGCTTCCTCTCTGGATTAAATATAGCAGACCATGAATTTTTAGGTTTTTGTATTTGGTTAAGTTTGGAGTCAGTTTTCAATAGTATTTGGCAAAGTCTGATATTTTCATTTTGTAAAAGAAAACTTAATTCAACTTAATTGAAATTGGCAAAACTAAGTACAGACTAGTTTAACCTTAATCATATCCTTGGCACAAAATGCTCATGCAGCTGCAACGGAATGTTTTCCCTTATCCCATTTCCACAGTTTTATTCCTCGTGATTTTTTCACCTCCACTGACCAAATCGTCGCACAAACAAACAGGGATTGACCAGGAGTCCATAGGAACACTTTGAAAGCTGTGTATGGCATTCCTGAAGCAAACTAGAAACAAAGTTTAAATGTTTGACGTTTATTGCCAACGTGAAGATTTATTGGTGAAAATTCCAGGTAGGTCTTAGGTGTTCCTTCAGTTGTTATTGGATAAAACCAAAAAATTCAAGCCATAAATATTAGTAATATTATTGGATACCACTTCAACCACAGAGTGTATAGTTTTTTTCTACAGGGATTGGTTTGTAGCCAATATTTCTCAGCTTCTGTTGAACGACTATGAATGTGGTAGATCCAACTGATTCTGTCAAAGGCTAATGAAACTATTTAAATGCTAGTTTGATTTTCATTTTCTAAGATGTTTCTGATGCTGCCTGATTTTCTGCCCTCAAGGAAGGAAGTAGTGGAAAAGGAGCAGAAGAATGCAATAAAGAGAAACCATCTCTGCCACAAGATTATGAAAATATGTTTGGATGAAAAAGCCCTTTCATCTCCTGTCGGTTTCATCCTTCTTGAATACCATCTCTAGCACTGCTCTCTTAGCTGTTTCTTCACAGTCTGACACTTCTGTTCATGTATGTAGTTCACATTGAGGCAATTCAGCACAGAATTCAGGCTGAGGCTCCAACATGCTAATGAAAAAATGAACTACGGTCAGCAGGATCATCCTTCAAATTGACATAAAGTCATAGAACACTACAGTACAGAAACAGGCTCTTCAGCCCATCTAGTCTGTGCCAACTATTATGCTGTCTAGTCTCATCGACCAGCACCCATACCATAGCACTTTATGTCTTTCCCATCCATATACCTATTGAAATTTCTCTTAACTGTTGAAATTAAACACACATCTACCACTTGCACTGGTAGCTCATTCCACACACTCACCACCCTCTGAGTGAAGGCATTCCCCTTCAGGTTCTCCTTAAACTTTTCACCTTTTACCCTTAACCAATAACCTCTAGTTCTAGTCTCACCTAACCTCAGGGTAAATGTAAACAAGCTTTTCGCACTATCTATACTACTCATAATTTTGTATACGTCCATGAAATCTCTCCTCAATCCCCTATGCTCCAGGGAATAAAGGCCTAACCTATCAACTTTTCCCTATAACTCAGACCCTCAGGTCCTGGCAACATTCTTATATGTTTTTTCTGTGCTCTTTCAGTCTTATTGTCTCTTTCCTGTAGGTTGATAACCAGAACTGCACACACTACTCCAAATTAGGCCTCACCAACATCCTATACAATTTCAACATGAAAGTTACCTTGTCCTATCAAATCAATGTGGAATATTCTCTGCCTTATCTTGATAAATAGTAGGACAGTTATAGAGTCACAAACATGAGATGAAGGGTCTCGGTCCAAAACGTCAGCTGTTTACTCTTTTCCATAGATGTTGTCTGCCCTGTTGAGCTCCTCCAGCATTTTTGGTGTGTTGCTCCAGTTATGGAGTCACAGAAACAGGATGTTCAGCTGAAGTGGTCCATACTGACAAGTTCCCTATCTAAGCTACTCCTATTTGCCCACGTTTAGCCCATATCCACAAAACCAGAGGGTCCCAACCTTTTCAATGCCATGGACCCCTACCATTAACTGAAAGGGTTAGGAACCCCTGATTCAAACTTTTTCCGTTCATGTACCTTCTCAACTGCTTTCTCTGGCAGCTCAATCCATATATGGACCACACTCTAGGTGAAAAATTTGCTGCTCAGCTTCCTGTTGGGGCATATTCTGGAGTTATGAAATATAGTAAATGTTAATTTCAACAGCAACCAGCCTTTAGATCTGAATGTGGACTGGTTGCTGTTGAAATTAATACTTGCTATTAATCACCTCCATCTCTTCAGGCAGTGGAGATGAGGTTGTGCTGTCTTGACTAAATAGGTGGTGTTGAGGGACCAGGTGAAATCGTCCATTGTGTGCACTCCCGGAAACTTACGTGCTCCCAACTCTCTCTACAGAGGAGCATGCTGCTCAAACAGATCCTATCGTTACACAGTGCACTGAGGTGGAACAAGGCAAAACAATAACAATGTGCAACAGCTACAGAGAAAGTGCAGGTAAACAAAAGAACTTCTAGACATAACCTGTTTTAAAAAAAAGAAGAAAAATCTGTTGCACATCATCAGATATAACATTTTAAGGTTCCCTAGAACATTATTGGCATTGACTGGCAGCAAGGTTATCTGACATCAAATTTTGACAAGCCTTTTGTCGGTCAATCATTTGTGCTTCCACCAGGTTTCTGACAATTGCCTGACTTGGGAAAGCCAGGAGGGCAGGCGTGAGGCAAACACAAAGAAGGACCTTTGCACTGATTGGACAAAAGGGCCCCCGTAACACTGAAGGGCGTGATTGACAGGGCTGCTGATAGAGCGCCTCTATCATTCATAGATAAGCAAGCCATATCACTGCTGCTCAGACCAAAAGCAGGCATGTACTGTCTGCACCCAGGTCTAACACATAATTGTGGCTTCTAGGAAGAGAGATATTGTTAAATAGTCCCAAGATATCTAGTTCGGACCTGTCATTCAAGTATTCATTCTGGTGTAATATCAGCACCATGGACTGACTGTAGCGACTGAACACAAATCAATGTCCTGGCATTGCAGGCCAGACTATTTATTGAACTGCACCTTTAGCTAAAGCACCGAGCAGGGACTACTGGGCAATCCGTGCATTTCATTATCAATCCTCGTTGGACAGTGGATTGGTGAGGTATGGGTCCCTGGCTGTGATTCTGCACGTATAAATGTCTGCTTCAATTACTCACTCTCCGACACTGCCCTACTTAATGTTGCTACAGAAGGATTATAGGGAAAGTTGAAATCAAAAGCCCATTGCAGACACATTTGTCTGTGCAATAGAGCAAACCAGTAAACATATTGGCTATCTTGGGAATGAAATGAAGGGTGGGTGAAAAATGGGCTGACAATTTATTGTAATCTGTTTTTTTACTATTACACAAAGTCAATTTAAACCCTATTACATGCTCTAACATCAGAGCTAAGGTACTCTTGTACTCTGAAAATCCCAAAAACCATGCCACTTAGTTACCTACCATGGCTGTCATTATTAGATAGATCATCGTTTCTTTTCACTCTTCTTTGGCTATGACTGGTACCTCTCTACCTTGGCTTGGAGTAGTTGTCTACCCAGTCTGGCATCTGCCTTAGTATGTTCTCGGAGATCTTTCCTGTGAGGAGTTCTGTCCTGATGTAAACTGTACAGTGTCAAGGAGGGCTGCTACTATGCAGACAGATCTCATACCCACAGGGCATAAACAAAATAAAATGGTTAATTCCCTTGTCAAGCAAACACGGTGACCATAAGTGATAAGATTGATTTTCCGTGCAGTAATCTTTATGTGACTGCTCTCCACTCATTGCATTTTCTCAGGTAATTATCATACTTTCACTGGGAAACGTGGCTATGGTTTAATTTCCTCCTCTTATTAAACAGACTCTGCTTTCTGAGTATTTGTGTGATCGTTTGAGTCAAGTATGATGTTTTCCTAAGGGGTTATTCCCTGAATGAAGAATGCCTGCACATGACTTTAGGTTAACGTGAGGAGGCAGATGCACAGGCAGCCACCATACAGTCCTTGACGTGTTACCATCTTCTGCCAGCTCTACTGTTGAGGTTTTGGTTAGATGGGTCCTTGTCTGGAAACTCTCCTTGACAATGGCATGGATGACCCTATTAAGAGTGAAGCTCCAGACAGCATCACTCTAGGGCTCTTGGGATCTCAGAAGCCTCTCCATCATGACAAGGTGACAATCCTTGGAGGACACCTTCTGAGTATGTCTACAATGAACATAATTTTTCATCTCAATGCATTGGTTAATGGTCATCAGCTATTAACACTCTGCAAAAGAGCTCACTCAGAGCTTCTGTACAGAGCTCTCAACGGGCAGCCTGCTTCACCAGTATTTTTGTAGTTAGATATCTGGGCAACCTAAGTTTTGTGTCAGAACTGAGTTTAGGGAACGCTAAAATCAAAATACTGTTGGAAATTTGAAGTAACATAGCAAATATTGGAAATGTGACCCATGTTCAATTCTCACTGCTGTCTGGAAGGAGTTTGTATGTTCTCCCTGTGACCGGGCCTAGTTTCCTCTGGGTGTTCTGGTTTCCTCCCACAGCCCAAAGATATAGCGTTGGGTTGGTTAATTGGGTGTTGTAAAGAGACCCTTGATTGGGCTGGGATTAAATTGGAGGATTGCTAGGAGTACCTATTCTGTTCTGTATCTCAATAAATAAATAAATTCTGTGGAGAAGGAAACTATTAATAGCCTGATCTTCTCCTTGACACCAACACCTACACTAATAATAGAAGATTTGGACATGTAAATATCAGATATCTGATGTAGCAATACAGAATTAAAAGCTAACCTTATTTTGGAATTCCCTTGGCTTATTCAGAAAAGTAAAAGAGATGATGGACATTTGTAAATATTGCGGATTATGTTGTTCAATCTCTGCTTTATTGAAACATTTACCAAAAAGAATTTTGACCAAAGCAGGACTTGTATCCCAGCCTCTGATAAACAGTGCACTGAATCTTAATCTACCCAGCAATAAAATCAAATACCTTGATTAACAGTTAAAGCACAGAGTCTGATTAGAGAGTCGGTGCTTTCAAATTGTCAAGATTTCATCAAAACCACAAAATGGCATTAGAACCTGGTTCAAGAGGAACTGCTGAATACACCCACAGCCTTATCTACGATGGAAGACTAAATGTGCCTCAGATAACATCAGCAATTGAACAAAATAATTCTGGCATAAAAGCAAACAGATTTGAGGATAGCAAAGAGATAATGTTAAGCAACTCTATGAAAGTGTAAGTGTGTTGTAATGTATTCCCTTTGCTACTTGGTGATCTTATTTATATGGAATATCTTTTGGTTGTTGCCTGAGCTGGTCACAGCTGGTTTTCAAACAGCCACTAAAATTGTCCAAGCATGGCAGGATAAGAAGGAAAAATAAGGGAGGTTACAAAGAGAGTTATGTAATTTCTTGCCTACTGGATGCACGGAAATAGATAGATAGATAGATAGATACTTTATTCATCCCCATGGGGAAATTCAACATTTTTTTCCAATGTCCCATACACTTGTTGTAGCAAAAACTCATTACATGCAATACTTAACTCAGTAATAATATGATATGCATCTAAATCACTAACTCAAAAAGCATTAATAATAGCTTTAAAAAAAAAAAAAAAGTTCTTAAGTCCTGGCAGTTGAATTGTAAAGCCTAATGGCATTGGGGAGTATTGACCTCTTCATCCTGTCTGAGGAGCATTGCATCGACAGTAACCTGTCGCTGAAACTGCTTCTCTGTCTCTGGATGGTGCTATGTAGAGGATGTTCAGGGTTTTCCATAATTGACCGTAGCCTACTCAGCGCCCTTCGCTCAGCTACCGATGTTAAACTCTCCAGTACTTTACCCACGACAGAGCCCGCCTTCCTTAACAGCTTATTAAGACGTGAGGCGTCCTTCTTCTTAATGCTTCCTCCCCAACACGCCACCACAAAGAAGAGGGCGCTCTCAACAACTGACCTATAGAACATCTTCAGCATCTCACTGCAGACATTGAATGACGCCAACCTTCTAAGGAAGTACAGTCGACTCTGTGCCTTCCTGCACAAGGCATCTGTGTTGGCAGTCCAGTCTAGCTTCTCGTCCAACTGTACTCCCAGATACTTGTAGGTCTTAACCTGCTCCACACATTCTCCATTAATGATCACTGGCTCCATATGAGGCCTAGATCTCCTAAAGTCCACCACCATCTCCTTGGTCTTGGTGACATTGAGACGCAGGTAGTTTGAGTTGCACCATATCACAAAGTCCTGTATCAGTTTCCTATACTCCTCCTCCTGTCCATTCCTGACACACCCCACTATGGCCGTGTCATCAGCGAACTTCTGCACATGGCAGGACTCCGAGTTATATTGGAAGTCAGATGTGTACAGGGTGAACAGGACCGGAGAGAGTACGGTTCCCTGTGGCGCTCCTGTGCTGCTGACCACTGTGTCAGACCTACAGTCTCCCAACCGCACATACTGAGGTCTATCTGTCAAGTAGTCCACTATCCAATCCACCATGTGAGAGTCTACTCCCATCTCCGTTAGTTTGTGCTACTGTATGGTTAATTTAGGATGTCGTACAGCACACGCTGAAAGAAAGGGTAAGATGAAGGAACACAAACTAATTCTCATAAAGGGATCAGAAGTGAAGAGACTGAGTGATTTTAAGTTCCAGGTTGTTAATATCTCTGAGGACCTAAACTGGTCATAACTATCGATGCAGCTATATAAAGGAGGCAAGACGATGCTTATATTTCATTCGAAGTCTCAGGAGACTTGGTATGTCACCTAAAAAATTAGCAAATTTCTACAGATGTACTGTGGAGAGCATTCTAAATGGCTGCATCACCATCTGGTATGGAGTGGAGGGGGCTACTGCACAAGATCGAAGTAAGCTGCAGAGAGTTGTAAAATTAGTCAGCTCCATCGTGGGTACTAGCCTCTGTAGTATCCAGGTCATCTTCAAGGAGTGATGCCTCAAAAAGGTGGCATCCATCATTATCGACCCCCCCCCCCCCCCAATCACCCAGGTCATGCCCTCTTCTCATTGCTACCATCAGGGAGGAGGTACAGGAGCCTAAAGGCACTCACTCAGTGATTCAGCAACAGCTTCTTCCCTTCTGCCATCTGATTTCTGAATGGATATTGAAACCATAAATATTACCTCACTACATTTTTAATTTCTGTTTTTGCATTATTATTTAACTTAACTATTTAATATATATACTTGCCATAATTCAGTTTTTTCTATATTATTATGTATTGCATTGTACTGCCACTGCAAAATTAACATTTCATGATATACACTAGTGCTATTAATCCTGATACTGATTCTCATTCTGAAGCATTTTAAAGCCTCTTGTCTAAGTAAAGATGTGCTGGCCATGGAGAGGGTACAAAGGAGAAAGATCGTGGGAATAAAAGAGTGCGTTTGAATGTTTTGGGCCTGTACTTGTTGAAGTTTAGAAGAAAGATGGGCAATATCATTGAAACCTATCGAATATTGAAAGGCCTAGATAGAGGGGCCATGGAGAGGATGCCTTTCTATAGTGGGTGAGTCTAGGGTCAGAGGACGCAGTCTTAGAATACAAGGAAGTCCATTTAGAACAGAGATGAGGAGGAATTTATTTAGCAAGAGGGTGGAATTCATTGCCACAGACAGCTGTGGAGGCCAAGCCATTGGGTATATTTAAACTGGAGGTTGATTAGTTCTTGTTTAGTAAAGGCATCAAAGGTTACCGGGAGAAGCCAGCAGAATGAGGTTGAGAGGGATAATAGATCAGCAATGATGGAATGGTGGAGCAGAATTGATGGGCCGAATGGCCCAATTCTGCTCCTGTGTCTTCTGGTTTTACGGCCTAACCGTGGGCTGTCAGTCCAGCTATGCACACAAAGCAGCCACTGAGAGAGGCAACAATAACTCTTACAAGTAACTGCATGGACTGTCACGATGCTGGAACAGTCCCCAAACGACATAGTGTCTGTAGTTAGATGACAAGCTACATGGCACATCTACAAAGAGCACTGCCATAATAAAGCAGCATCCATCATCAAGAACCCTCACCATGCAGACCATGCTCAATTCTCACTGCTGCCATCGAGAATGAGACATAGGAGCCTTAGGTCCTACACTACCAGGTTCAGCCATCAGGCTCCTGAACCAGCACGGATAACTTCACTCACCTCAACACAGAACTGATTCCACTTCTTATGGACTCACTTTCAAGGTCTCAACAATGTTCTGGCTACTTACCTATTTATCTATTAAATTTATTTGTATTTGCACACTTTACCTTTTTCACATTGATTGTCAGTCTTTCTGTGGAATGTTTCATTGATTGTGTTGTATTTCTTTGTTCTATTGTGTATGGCTGCAAGAAAATGAATCTCAGGGTCATATACATCGATAATAAACTCACTTTGAACTCCGAAGTGCTTCAAGCCCAGGATTGGAACTCTCCCTAATGAATCTCTTGGTGAACCTGCTGCTGTTGGGAAAACCAGGATTTTACAGAGCGTTTAAGGTTTGACTGCTGCCTTTATGTGATGCTCGAGTGTGCCAAGGCAACAATCAAACATTGGACCCTGTGAAGGATTCTGTTCTTCAAGGGCAACATGTTGGTTGCCAGAACTATTACACAGTGTTCCCACCCTTGGCTCTGAACAGCTTGAAATACCACATTTCAACAATGGGCCCTTTACATCTTAATACTGGTTGGTGTAACATTGCTAAAGCTACTTGGTTAGAAGTTGAATCTACACACTAATTATCTTTAACAAGCTATATTTAATATAGTAGTATTGTCATTTTCCTCACTTCCATGTAACTCTAAGGAGTCCACTCAGCCCAATCAGTTGGCTCACAGAGCAATTCTAACAATCCCCCCACCCCCGCCACAACTAATTCTCACTATAACCTGTAGACTCTCCCGTGATCCTACCACCCACAGCTTACAGTGGTCAATTAACCTACAATGCTGTACGTCTTTGGGGTGAGGGAGGAAACTGGAAGCCCACTCGTTCACAAGGAGTCTTACAGTCATGAAGTCATCGAAAATTACAGCAGGAAACAGGCTCTTTGGCACAGCTAGTCCATGCTGAACTTCCTACTCTCATTGATCTGCACTGGGACAATAGCCCTCCATATGCCTACTGCCCATGTACTTATCCGAACTTCTCTTAAGCATTGAAATCGTGCTTGCATGCACCACTTGTGCTGGCAGCTCATTCCACTCCCTCATGACCCTCCGAGTGAAAAAGTTACCCTTCATGTTCCTCTTAAAACTTCTCACCTTTCACCTTTAACCCATAATCTCTAGTTATAGGCCCTCCCAACTTCAGTGGAAAAAGTCTGCTTGCATTTACCCTATCTATATCGCTGATAATTTCGTACACCTCTATCTCCATCAAACTTCAAATAAGAGAGTGCGTGGATTCCACACTGACAACACCCTGTGTCAGGACTGAACCAGGGCCTCTGCAAAGCTGTGAAGCAGTAGATCTACCATCTGCGCTATAGTGTCACCTATATCACGATGCACATGGAATGGAACTGCAGTGTGAAAGGCACAAAAACCAGGTCTTCTGTTATACCACCTCTCTATATTTCATTAATTTTTTGAGTGAATATTGATTCTGTTCAACAGTGATGCTAACTTTTGCTTTTCTTACCACAGTTGTTGCAAACCTGTTGAATATTTTGAAACTGGTTATCAAATGGGGTGCTTTACAGTTAAAGATTGCAATATCTTTATTCCTGCTTACTAACAGTTTACCCTAAAATCTTTCAGCAACCTGAAGTCAGGACAGACTGTAAATCAGCCAGGTTTCCTGATTAAGTCTCACTGAGTGGTCCTTGGATGTTTTTATTTTTTAATTTTTATTTATTTAGAGATACAGCATGGTAACAGACCTTTCTGGCCCAATGAGCTTGTATATTGGCCAGGAAGAATGACAATCATGTAGCCATTTTGTGAGACTGCCCTTGCAGCCACCATTTTGTAAACTGAGGAATTGATTCCTGCTCTGTCATATCTTAACCAGAGCAATTGAATGTGGACGCAAGGCATTTTAGCTAATGACCTGCTAAATCTGAGACCATTCTCAGACAAGTGACTGTTTATTATGTAAATTGACAGGTTTGCAAGAAGAGCAATCTGTAATTCATTAGGTTTAGTGTTTGGGTCATCTGGTTTAATTGGCTTGAATCAGTCAGAGTTGAAAAGAACAAAAGGCACAAGGATGAGGGCAAAAGCCGTAGAACAATACTGGTTGTATTTAAGAAAGTGAACCAGGTGTGTCAAGCGATTGAAGCACAACATTTGAACTGATAAAAAGTGATTAAAAGTAAGGAGCTTTGAATGCAAGGCAGTGACAACTCTCTGGCTAACACGGAGGATTCCACATCACAGCGTAGACTACTCTCTTGGATATTACCTTGTTGATCCTTTGACTGTTCATGGAGGGTCAGGAAAACTTAGTAAGTGTGCATGCAGGGATTCGGTTGTGTAAATTCACATGCTTTTTTAGTTCGCAATAATAAAGGTACTTTTCAGTAAATGCAGATTCTCTCTGTACCTACTTGATCCGTGGATAATCCGTGTAACATTCGCCATCCGACTACAACCTATGCATCCGTATGTCCTTGGAAGGTGCGAGGGAACAGGAGTACCCGGAGGAAATCTACATGGTCACAATGAGAATGTACCAACTCCTTACAGACTGTGGTGGGAATTGAACCTGGACTGCTGATGTTGTAATAGTGTTGCACTAACCACTCCAGGCTTTGGTATTGTTTCCCCAGGTGAAACATTGCTTTATCTCTCATCCTTGGGCTTCCCCTCAGCAAGAAGTTGATGAGTCCAGGGTGGATGGAGAACGCGCTCAGAGGGAACACCTCTGCAGGTTATGTCTGGTCAGAAGGTTCCTGCTGTCTTTTGGATATTGTGATCCTGATGTGGGGCTACAGATTCACTAAGCATATCAAGGACCAACTGCAGAAGTACTGAGGCCATGATCACCCAGCGTCAGTTGCAGTGGCTGGGGCACATGATGAGGATGCCCCCGTGTTGGCTACCCCGCAGAGTGTTATATACGGCCAGCTACATCATGGTTGACGCTCAGCTGGAGGGCCGAGGAAGCGCTATAAGGATCAGATGAAGAATGCTTTAAAGGAGTGCGAGATCAGACCCGAGGACCTGGAGGATGTTGCTGCTGACCCTAACACTTGGCGACGGCTGTGTAGGGATAGGGTTTGTATTCTGGAGATGGAAAGAACAACCAGAAGACAGCAGAAGAGAGCCAGGAGAAATGTTGCCATTACTACCACCACTACCACGTATACATGTCCCACCTGCAATAGAGCTTGTGGGTCCAGGATAGGACTGTATAGTCATCAAAGATCTCATTGTTAAAGGAGTGGACGTCGTCATCGGGTTTTGATGGACAACTGAAGAAGAAGAGGCATATCAAAGCTTTCTGCTGTGTATTTTACATTATCAGTGCACTAAATTGCTAACAACAAGAGGCATCACAGATAGATAGGGTCATAAAGACATTCAAAAATCAAGTACAGGAGTTGGGATGTTATGCTGAATCTGTATAAGACATTGGTGAGACAAAATTTGGAATATTGTGTGCAGTTCTGATCAACTACCTACAGGAAAGATGTCAATAAGATTGAAGGAGTACAGAGAAAATTTACAAGGATGTTGCTAGAACTTGAGGACTTGAGTTACAGGGAAAGGTTCAACAGGCTGGGGCTTTATTCCCTGAAGTGCAGAATGAGGGGATATTTGATAGATGTGCAGAAAATTATGAGGAATATAAATAGTGGGAAAAGCCAGCTTGCTATTTATCCTGAGGTTGGGGGAGACTAGAACTAGAAGACATAGGTTCAATGTGAAAAGTAAAATATTTAAGGGGCAGCTTCTTCAATCAGAGAGAGGAGTAAGGTTGAACAAGCTGCTAGTGGAAGTGGTGGATGCAAGCTCAATTACAACACTTACGTGAAGTTTGGATAAATATGTGGATGTGAGAGGAATGGAGGGCAATAGTCCAGGTGCTGGTCAATGGGACGAGGCAGAATAACAGTTCAGCATGGACTAGATGGGCTGAAGAGCCTGTTTCTGTGCTGTAGTGCTCTATGACTCTGAGTATCTCAGTGCACTTAGATTGCTAACACTTGCTCTCAATCAACATAGTTCACCACATGAATACGACTTCATTACTATTTATTGTGAGTGGTATCCACTCTATCTGTCTGGACATCTCTGTTCAAAGAGCCATAAGGTTCTTATTCCTTTCTGCTCTCTTTGTTAGCCAAGGTGAGCACCAGAAGACTGTAGGATGGTTATTGTTGTGCCTTTAATAAGGACAAGCCACGGTCAGTAAGCCACACATCAGTAGTAGGAAAGTAATCTGGAAGGGATTCGGAGGCTCAGAAAGATGCGGACCGATTAGGGATGAACAGCATGCCTTTGTTTGATGGAGATCATGTCTCTGTGCATTAAAACTCTGTGAATATATGAATCAATAAAACTTTAATTCTGGAACCACCATTCCACTTACGCACAGATTGTGCAGTGGTGGCGTTAGTAGAGGCTGTAGCTTCCAGTGACCTGAGTTCAACCCTGACCAATTCTGACTGTGGGCAGCTTGTACATTCTCCCTGTGACTTGGTGGCTTTCCTCTAGGTCAGGGGTGTCAAACTCATTTTAGGTCACGGGCCGGATTGAGCAAAATGCAGCTTCATGCGGGCCAGATCAGTCGGACGCGTGCAAACGCAGCTTTCGTTGCCTCCGTTTTTTCAGCCTGCTCTCATGTGTCTCAGTCTCTGCTATAACTACAAAATGTTTCACTTTACAAATTCCGTTTCTTATGAAGAAGACTGCCGAATAAACACTAAAAACCCTGAAAACCTGGTACCCGAATAAACTCAGCATTAGCCATATCATACGCCATAGGCGCTTTGATTACTGGGGCCAGCTTTAATAGTAATTAGATATTATCTCGCGGGCCAAAGATAATTCCACCGCGGGCCGGATTTGGCCCACGGGCCTTGAGTTTGACATATATGCTCTAGGTGCTCCACTTTCCTCCCACATCCCAAAAAATGTGAGGCTCAGCAGGCTAATTGGCCATTGTAAATTGCCTCTGGAGCAGGAGTTCCCAACCTGGGGGTCCACAGACCCTTTGCTTAATGGTTTTGGTCCATGGCATAAAAAAGGTTGGGAACCCCTGCTCTATAATATAGGCGAGTGGTAGAATCTGGGAGAGTAGAGGGGAATGTAGGGACAATACAATGGGTTCAAGTAGAATTAATATTAAAAAATTATGCTTGATTGTTGGGTGCACTGTGTGGGCTGAAGGGTCTGTTTCTACACTGTTTCTCACCAGCACTCTACGAGAAACATCTTGAATTTCTGTTGAGTCTCTCCATTTCCCAGCAGATTGCATTATTTTTGCCTGTCTTCTACCAAAGTTAGTTTGGGAAGTTGAAACGTTCAGCAGAAATGCAAGAACTAAATTATCATCAAGACGCCTTTCTTAACATTTTGAAACTTACTACTTTGTGGACCGTGCACAATCAGCTGAATGAGCTTCACGTTTTAACCTTGATCCATTCGCAAAAATTGTAAACCTATTGCAGGATCCTGTTCCCCCAAAGCTGCAGGACTGACAGTGATTAAACGGTTGATGGTGTTGGGTCTTGTAAGGGAGTTATTTTTAGCAACAGTTTTGAGCACTGATCCAGACTGAACTCGACTTGGCAAAGTTGTCTGCGAGTTTTGGGACTTGGATTATTTTTACACAGGCTCAAAGGGGAAAGGCAATTCAGATTGACATGAGGTTTGGGCTTGGATTTGGATCTCCTCGTAAAATCCAAATTGATCTTGACCCTTAAATGGGAAAGCTCCTCCAACTCCCTATTATATTCTAAGATGGAGTTTGTCAATACACTAACCAGTAGTGTTAATAAGCAAAATGTTTTAAATTAGATAAGGTATGCCAATTAGCCAGAAATTGTGTTATTTGGCGATACAGAATGGTGACAGACCCAGTAGGAAGTCTCTACAGAAATTTTGGCGTGGTGAGAAATGAGAAATATGAGAAATATACTCATGTGACCAATTAACCAGCAAGCCCTTCGATTGTGGGTGGAACCAGGAGCACCCAGAGGAAACGCACATAAACCCAGGGGTTTATGGGGTAGAGGAGGAGTCTGTGATACATGACTGGAATCACTCTCATTTTTCATTTCTGTTGTCTTCACGGAAACAAAAATTGGATTAGGTATATGTGGAGGGCTATTGCATGCTTTATATCTTAAAACCACAAATTAATATTGGTCACCTAGAGTTGCAATATAGTTGAAATTGCACTGGGCATCAGCAAGAGTGGCTTGCCTTGTGAGCAGGACTAAAGTATTAATTGCATTATTGAGGCCCTCTGTTAGTCAGGGTCGACAATGGATATTGCCTCCTAACTCTATGTGGTACGCGTGCCAGGGCAGTACGATTTGGAGAGTAAGCTATTTTCCATGCAGCAGGTCCCCCCCCCCTCCCCCCCTTACATACAGCTGATAACTCCCAAGGAACAGCATAGTTTGGCACCAGTGGCATTGCGGGAGTTGCCAGTCTGCGTTGAACTCAGTTTAGGGAACCCTAGCTCCGGATTTTTTCCCTCAGGATTTACTCCTGAAGCCTTCCTCCTGAGTGGGTATAGCCATAAGGCAGCGGAGGTTTGAGATCAGCCATTTTCCTAAATGAGCTGCCAACCATGGCAGATGAGCCCCATCTGCCAAAAGTGATTTTTTTTTTAAGGTGCCAGTAACCTGCTTCTGGCCCTGCTCCTGTCAGTATGATGGTTCCATTAGGCTTAGCAGTTAAGCCACACTTGAAGGCTAGGAATTGGAGTTAGTTGTCAGATGCTAATTGAGATGCACACCATTGGGAGCATTTAATCGGTATGGGAACTTCTCTCCACTACCACTACCAGCTTTGACAATCTTAAGAAACCTTATTGCATTATGGAAATCAGAATATAGAACATAGAAAAGTACACACCAGACAGGCCATTTGGCCCATAAAGATTTGCTGATCCTGATTCTAACATATTGAATGCTTTCTTCTAGTGGGTTTCTTCTGGGTGCTCTGGTTTCCTCCCACAATCCAAAGACATATGGGCTAGAGTTGGGGTTAATAAGTTGTAGGCATGCTATGTTGGCACTGGAAGCATGGCAACAATTATGGGCTGGCCCCAGCACATCCTTGGACTGTATTGGTAAAAGGTTCATGATTGTTTTGGCTGTATATAGACTGAATGGCACTGTGAATGTAATAAGTCATGCACAGAGTTTTCTAAAATTCACTAACCCCTCCATCACAATGAAAGTTGCACATTAGATGAGGATGGACCTGGAGAGAAGTGAAGATATTCAGTGATACATAGACTTATCACACAACAAGAGTACTAAGAGGACAGAGAAAAAGATTCCAAATATGTTCTCTTAACCTCCTTGAGAAAAATGTGACAGCCTTTCTGAACCCCTGAACCATGATCAGCTAAACTGGGCAAGCAAAATTCACAATCCATGTACTTATCCAGATGGCTTTTAAATGTTGCCTTTGTGACTTTCTCGACCACTATGTCTGGAAGATCTTTCCAAATTTGCACTACCCATTGTGGGAAGAAGCTGCCCTTGATGTCCCTTGTCTTAAATCTATGCCTTTTGTTTTTAACATCCCCTCCCTGGGGGAAAAAGGACTTTGTGCTTTCACCATGACTCATTATCTATAGACCTTTGTCAGGTCACCTCTCAATTTCCCACATTCCAGGGAATAAAGTCCTGATCTGTACAACCCTTTCCTTATAACTGAATCCATGATGTGGGAAACACAAAAATGCCCTGAGCAAACAGCACAAGGAGAGAGCCACCTTCCAAATTACCCATTTGCTCCTCTACTCCCGCCCTCTGCCCGCCATTGTGGAAGAGTTCCCATATTGACCTCGGACCCCACAGAACCAGAGTGGAAGCAGGTCATCCCCTGATTCCCAAATTCTGAAGGAAACAAGAGGTTTCAATGAAAAGAAACAAGCCACGTCTAGGTCATGATGAAGGTCTCGGCCCAAAACGCTGACTCTTAATTCCTTTTCATAGATGCTGCCTGATTTGCTGAATTCCTTCTGCATTTTGAGGGCTTTACTCTGGATTTCCAGCATCTGTAGAATCTTTTATGTTTAAGTCACTTCTAGGTTTCTGCTTATTCCCTTGTGCGATGAGGACATTCTGGTGAGACCAGTAGTTACTGACCATCACTAATCGCCCTTTGAAAAGGGTGGTAGTGAGCTGCCTTCTTGAACTCCTGCAGTCCTTCTGGTTAAGATGCTCCCACAGTGCTGTTGGAGGGAGCTCTGTGTTTTAGACCCGACAAGGATGGATGACCAGCGATAAATATCCAAGTCAATTGTGTGGTGGAACCAACAGGTGGTGAGTTCTTCTGCTCTTGTCCCTCTTTCTTTAAGCCTCCTACAAATGGCAATTAATAGGACGTCTAAAGCTGAATTGCCTCCTCCGGTTAATCATGTAGGAACATTTATTCCAAATATCTTCAGCTGTTCCACCATTTGTAGCCTATTAGTTCTGCATGGTTGTGAAACACAGTTACTTCATACTAGAACTGCCCAGGAACTGTGCTTAATCACTCTTGGTCCAAAAAAAAATCTGTGAAGAATCCCAGAGGCCAGGTTTCCCACAGATTTCTTTCCCTCCAGAGATTTCTGTCTCCTAAAATCGCCCCGGAATGTGGGCTGGAATAGCTTTCCTTGAGCACCTGCTGGTCCTCAGACACAGTGACTCCCACCAAGGCTTCCACCATCTCTCCTTGTTCTCAGAAACTGCTGGGATGACATTTATGAGACACCTGTGGGCAGACTTTGATTTGTGGCAATGGATCAATGTCACTGGGCAGAGTGAGTGCAGTTGCTATTACTAGCGAGAGGTTGCTTGGGAAGCTGAAAGGTCTGAAGGTAGATAAGCTACCTGGACCAGATGGACTACACCCCAGGGTTCTGAAAGAGGTAGCTGAAGAGATTGTGGAGGCATTAGTAATTACTTTTCAGGAATCACTTGACTCTGGCATGACTCTGGAGGACTGGAACTTCACAAATATCACTTACTCTTTAAGAAGGGAGGAAGGCAGAAAAAGGGAAATTATAGACCAGCTAGCTTGACCTCAGTGGTTGGGAAGATGGTGGGATCGATTGTTAAGTATGATGTTTTGGGTACTTGAAGGCAGCTGATAAATACGCCAAAGTCAGCATGGTTTCCTTAACAAAACGTCTTGCCTGACAAATCTGTTGGAATTCTTTGAAATAACAAGCAGGATAGACAAAGCAGTATCAGTGGATTTTGTGCACTTGGATTTTCAGTAGGCCTTTGACAAAATGCTGCACACGAGGCTGCCGAGTAAGGTAAGAGCCCATGCTATTATAGGAAAGATACTAGCGTAGATGGAGCATTGTCTGACTGGCAGGAAGCAAAAAAGTGGGAATAAAGGGAGCCTTTTCTGATTGGCTGCTGGTGACTAATGGTGACCCACAGGGCTTGGCTTTGGGACCGCTTCTTTTTATGTTGTAAGTCAATGATTTGGATGAAGAATTGATGGCTCTGTGGCCAAGTTTGCAGATGATATGAAGATAGGTGGAGGAGTGGGTAGTGTTGAGGAAACAGGGAGGCTGCAAATGAACTGAAATTGGCAAAGAATGGGCAAAGAAGTGTCAGATGAAATATAGTGTCGGGAAGTGTTCTGTCACGCACTTTGGTAGAAGGAGCATCAGCTTAGTCTCTAATTCTAGGCATGGAGGGTTAGATTAGGACAAATTATTTAGAAGCTTCCTGGGAAAGGCTGGTACTCACCACTGAACTCAGTGAAGTGACGGGGTGCAGACAAGAAAACAGCATGACTGCATGGCTAAGTACAGCACCAATACCATTTTCAAGTTTACTGATGACACCTCTGTTGTGGGTCAGAGCAAAGGGGGTGATGAATCACCATACAAGAGGGAGACTGAAAATTTGGCTGAGTGGTGTCATAGCAACAATCTCTCACTGAATGTCAGCAAGACCAAGGAACTGATTGTGGACTTCTGGAAAGGGGAATCTAGAGGACGAAGAGCCAGTACTCATTGCAGGATCTGAGGTGGAGAGGGTTGGTAACTTCAAGTTCCTGGGTGTCACTATCTCAGCGGACTTGTCCTGTACCCATCGTATAACTGTAATTGCAAAGAAAGCACGACAGCACCTTGACTTCCTCAGGAATCTGCAGAGATTCGGCATGTCGTCAAAAACCTTGATAAACCTCTATAGATATGTAGTGGAAAGTGTATTTATGGGCTGCATTATGACTAGATATGGGAGCACCCATGCCTTTGAGTGGAAAATCTTACAAAAGGTAGTGGATTCGGTCCAGTATATCATGGGCAAAGCCCTCCCAAACATTAAGCACATCCATATGAAACACTGCCGTAGAAAAGCAGCATCCAGCATCAAAAACAAAAGAAAATGAGGTGAGAGAGTGAAAAGGGACTGGGGAATGGTGAAGGAGAAGGTGGGGTGGGGGGAGGGTGGTTGGAGAAAGTAAATGCCAGAAGTTTGAAAATTTGATGCTCATCAAAAATCCTCTCCACCCAGGCCATGTTCTTTTCTTGCTGCTGCCATCAGGTAGAAGGTACAAGTGCCTCAGGACTCGCAACACCAGATTCAGGAACAGTTACTACCCCAGAGCCATTAGGTTCTTGAACTGCACTCATCTATTGAGATGGTCCCACAACCAATGATCTCACTTGAAAGACCTTTTATCTGGCTATTTCATGCTTTCGTTATTTATTGCTATTTATTTACATTAGTATTTGCACATTTTGTTGTCATCTATGCTCTTGCTCTTTCACTGATCCTATTTACAGTTACCATTCTATAGATTTGATGAGTATGTCTGAAGGAAAAAGAATCTCAGAGTTGTATGTGATGACACATATGTACTCTGATAATAAATTTACCTTGAACTTTGAACTAAGGAGCAGGGAAAACAATAGAGACATGAAAAGGTTAAGGAGGAACGGCACAGTTCAGTATCCTGGTAGCAGGAGACATGTCCCCCTTTGTGGTGCAGGCATGGATCTGAAGACACCTGACAGGCTGTAATGCGTAGAGGGCAGATACTATGGTGGGTTTTATGGCTGGATAGGGTTACAGAGATGAGGAGAAGCAAGGCTGAGGAGAGGTCTGAACGTGACAAGAATGTTAGAAGTGAGTGATAGAGCCATAAACAGTTGAGCATTTGGCCCAACTTGAACATGATGACCATTTGCCCACATTTGCCATTATCCCACTTTTACGAGACATGTACTTGTCTAAGTGTGTTATAAATGTTATCGTTATCTGCCTCTATGAGTTATTGCATTCTGTGCACTCAAGAAGAAAACAGGGCTTGATGAATATCAGGGAATGTGGAGAACCTTTAGATAAGCCTTTTGATAATGTTCCTGCACAGTATGCTATATTAAGGGTGTTATGAAAGTGGAAGTTGGCTTGTTTGCATCTATGCTCTCACTTCATTTAAGCAGCACATTAACTAAAAGTGCTGGAAGGTAAATTAGCCTAATTTACACATCTCTTCAGGTTTCTGAGCCTGAATAAATGTTGGTTCACTTCCGATAATAGTTAAGGTAAATACATGAAAGATTTTCAAAGTTCAAAGTAAATTTATTTACTTTGAATACATGTAGGTCACCATATACAACCCTGATATTCATTTTCATGTGGGCATACTCAATAAATCCATTACCATAACAGAATCAATGACAGACAGCTACAACGTTAATGTTCAACAGTGTGTAAAAGAAAACAAACTGCAAATACTAAAAAGTAAATAATAATAAAGCAATCAATCAACAAATAAATTATCAAACAATCAATATTGAGAGCATGAGATAAAGAGTCCTTGAAAGTGAGTCCATTGGTTGTGGGAACATTTCAATGATTGGGCAAGTGAAATTGAGTGAAGTTATCCACTTTGGTTGAGGGGTAGCAACTGTTCCTAAACCTGGTGGTGTGAGTCTTGAAGCTCCTGTACCTTTTTCCAGATGGCAGCAGTGAGAAGAGAGCACGTTCTGGGTGGTGCAGGTCCCTGATGACGGATGCTGCTTTCCAGCGACAGTGCTTCATGTGGATGTGCTCAGTGGTGGGGAGGGCTTTACCGTGACGGACTGGGCCATATCCACTACCTTTTGCAGGATTTCTGTGAGGAAATTTTCGTTTGAGCTTGGGTAAGACTAGAACTAGAGGAG
Source organism: Hemitrygon akajei (assembly GCF_048418815.1). Classification (NCBI taxonomy): domain Eukaryota; kingdom Metazoa; phylum Chordata; class Chondrichthyes; order Myliobatiformes; family Dasyatidae; genus Hemitrygon; species Hemitrygon akajei. The sequence continues at coordinate 33,413,860 of NC_133153.1, read as the reverse complement.
AGAGGTTTAGGGTGAAAGGTGGAAAGTTTAAGGGAATCTGAGGAGGAACTTCTTCACTTAGAGGGTGTGTGAGGAGTGAGTGTTGAACGAGCAGTCAGCTAAAGTGGTAGATGCAAGTTTAATTTCAACATTTAAGAAAGTTTGGATAGGTACAGTATGTAGATGAGAGTGGTATAGATGGCTAAAATACGGGTATGTGTGAATAGGAATATGCAGGAAAAAATGGGATTGAATGGACTAGATGGGCCAAAGGGCTTGCTTCTGTACTGTAGTGCTCAATTGCTTGCTGGCTGCCCCATTGCACATCCATAGGTTGTGATGTTTGTTAACATAAATGATGCATTTCACTGTATGTTTCAATGTACATGTGATAATTAAATGTGAATCAGAATCTGACTCTATGACTCTATAATGTCAGGAACTGAGCCAGCACAGAGAGAGTTTTATTTACCCATGCATAGAACAAGCTTGCTTATGATGCCTTCCAGAGTCAAACAGCTGACTTATGCGCCTATACTTCCCCATAAAGAATTTCAGTGAGTGTTCTGAGGAGAAGGGGAATCAGTGCCTCCTGCTTTATGTTGCTCGGATTACACCAGGAGGAGGGAGAGTTATTCAGCCAAGCCCATCTGCCTGTGTTCAGGCTTGCTAAGTGTTAAACACACAGGTGAAAGGAGTTGGCGCTTTTCAATCTCACGCATATTTTGAGGGCTTGAGTCCTCCTGCTGTTGAAAAGATACTCTTTCACAGAACCTTGAATAGAATCCAGCAAGCCGTCCAGTTCTGTTCAAAGCAAATTCCCCAGCTCCTTTGTTCTACCTCAGTTAGACAGTGTAGATAAAATCATAATGTCTACAAATTGCATCCTTATCACCATTCAGTCCAAACACTTTACAATGGGCTAATCCATTGTTCAGCCTTACTTCCTCTTGCAGATCTCCAGTGAAATTTTAGACCTCTCACCCTGACAATTGCTCAGAGGTGACGTTTAATTATTCTTGAAGAGATCAGGTTTATTCAAAGACACCTGCAGCCTTACAGTAGGAAAGCCTGGGGGCTTTTTGTCACCTGACCCCATTGGCCTATTTGAGAACCTAATTTTCTTGTAGCTCTTCAAATATAACTAGATTGTTTTATTGTAGCCAGGTTTGCCCCTCTTACCTGGTATCTCTCCCTGCTCGAATTATAGGGAAAGATTAAATAGTTTATTCCCTGGAGGGTAGGGGAATGAGGGGAGATTTCTAGATGTATACAAAATTAAGGGGTATAGATAGCATGAATGCATGCAGGTATTTGCCTCGCAGGTTGGCACAAGTGTGGAATCAACTGAACATGAAAGTGGTAGATATGGATTCCTTTGTCACATTTAAGAGAAGTTTGGATAGGTACATGGATGAGAGGTGTATGGAGGGAGGGCTATGGTTCCGTTGCAGGTAGATGGGACAATGTAGAAGGCCACGTCAGCATGGACTGGATGGGCTGAAGGGCCTCTTTCTCTGCTGTATTGCTGACTTTCTTTTTCATTGGTATAAAAGGGAAAGAGATCATTGAACTAGAATACAATTAGCAACTGAAATATATCCACTGTTGCCTGATGTTACAAGTGTCCCCACCCCACCAAAAAGACTGTCGTTCTAATTCAGCCTGCTGTTTGGGGGAAGGATTGTTTGGATTAACTCGGCTGCCTGAACTCAATTTTGTCTTCTGCTAAAGCCACTGGAGACTGTAGTCTGGCAGAATCCAAACTGCAGCAGCCAATGCAAGCCTTCCAACAGATAGGTAAGGTGAAAAAACACCTCAGGTTGGATAACCTTGTATCCCTTTTGCCAATCAACTTCCCAGCTCTTAGCTTCATCCCTCCCCTTCCTGTCTTCTCCTATCATTTTGGGTCTCTCCCTACACCCCCCCCCCCCCCACCACTTCCAAATCTCTTACTATATCTTTTTTCCGTTAGTCCTGAAACGTCGACTGTACTTCTTCCTATATATGCTGTCTGGCCTGTTGTGTTCCACCAGCATTTTGTGTGTGTTGTCAGGTTGGATAAAGAAGGAAGCGGATTTCATACTTGGCAGCTGATTGTTGATGACACTCACTGTCTGCGTTCTCCAAGCTGTATGCATGACTTGAAGGTTCTTCACTAAAGCTATAGAGCTCTCTGTTGAAGACCACAATGCCTTGGCAGGATTCTAAGGTGTGAACTACCACTTCAGGATCGGTGGACATCCTATGGTTTGACTTTCTCCATAGATGAAGCCCTTTGGATACTGCAGCACTGCTCCATTTTCCGTGCAGTTCATTTTATTCTAAAAATACACCAACTTATAAAAAATTATATACAATATTTTAAAATTAGTATTTGAAATATTAGCTTTATTAGTCACACATACATAGAAACATCAAAACATAGAGTGAAATGCGTTTTTTGCATCAAGAATGTCCTGGAGGCAGCTTGCAAGTGGCGTCGTGCTTTCAGTGTTAAACATAGCATGCCCACAACTTACTAACTCTAACTCATACATCTTCTGAATGTGGGAGGAGACCAGAACATCTGAAGGAAACCCATGAGGAGAATGTACAAGCTCCTTACAGACATCAGTGGGAATTGAACTACAATCTTACAGCTGGCTCTATAAAGTTTTATGCCAACAGCTACGCTACCTTGTCTGGCAGAATCCAATTTGCAACAGCCAATGTAAGCCTTCCAACAGATAGGTAAGGTAAAAAAAAATCTTTTACCTTAGTATCATCCAGTCTAAACATTCATAATAACACTCAAAGTGCTGGGGGAATGCAGCAGGTCAGGCGCTATCTATGGAGGGAAATAAACCGTTGACGTTTCCGGCTGAGGAATGGTCTCAATCTGTTTATCCCCCTCTATAGATGTTGCTTGATCCGCCAATTTCCTTCAGCATTTTGTATGTTGTCTTGGATTTCTACCATCTGCAGAATCTCTTGTGTTTATACATTCATAGTGTTGATAAATCAATACATTGAAAGAGACATAAGTCATAAGTTATTATATTATACAATTATTATATTATATTCCAGGTACAAAACACCAAAGCCTCTCATTCACCGCAATGGCTTGTAACTACCCGATTTTGACATGGGGCTGTTTTAGGCTCTTCCAGGTGTTCTGGTTCTTCAGCATCTTAAGAGGAAGATGACCCATTAACCACAACGATTATAGTGACTTCACTGTTAAGGTCAAGCTATGAGTGGATGACACGTTATTTATTTATTAAGGTACAATGCAGAATAGGCCCTTCTGGTCCTTTGAGCCAAGCTGCTCAAAACCCCTGATTTAACCCTTGCCTAATCACAGGACAATTTACAATGACCAATTTACCTACCAACTGGCACTCTCTTTGGACTGTGGGAGGAAACTGGAGCACCCAGAGGAAGCCCATGTGGTCACAGGGAGAAGGTACACACTCCTTACAGACAGCTGCAGGAAATGAACCAGGGTTGCTGGTACTGTAAAGCGTTGTGCTATCCAGTGCGATACCATACTGCCCAATTCCAAGCATAATGGACCAAAAACAAATATTAGGTTAATTAGGGAAAATATTTTAATGACTCTTCTTGTTTTATTGCCTTTCAAAGCTTCCGATTATAACCCAGAGGGCGATGTCCATGTGGCTATCTTCATCAGACATGACCATGGTCAATACAACTTGTTTTGCTCTGCAGATGTACTGACCTCTTGTGATTGGCAGTTCCCATGTCCTTGGGCTTTGAGATCTTAAACTAGGGGTTCCCAATCTTTTTTATGCCATAGATGCCCTACCTTTAACCGAGGGGTCCATGGACTCTAGGTTGGGAACCACGGCCTTAACCAGAAGAGGTAGAGCAGTCAACGAATACTGATCAGGGAGAGGATCCAGGAAGTAGCTTTGCTCCCTGGAGATCTCCGTAGCCTTCTAACATCTTGTGTTGCCAGCCTTCACTGTCTAGCCACATCCCTGAAGATCGGAGGCATTTAGTAACAGTTGAATGTATTAGAATGCAGAACGTAGAACAGTTCAGTACAGTATGGGCCCTTTGGCCCTTGAAGTTGTACCCTACTCCTCAATCAATCCAATCCTTCTCTCGTAAACAGCCCTCCATTTTCTTTCACCCATCTGCCTGTCTAAGAGTTTCCTAATGTATCTGTCTCAACACAGATAGCACTGGATGTTCAAATCAAAGCTGAGTAACTGGAGCTCTGTTAGCAGCAGCTGGGTGTCAACAAGTCTGAAGAGATACCTTCAGCCCAACATAGTGTGAAGTTATGAAGCAGGCACCCCAAAGGCGATAATTCATTTGGAGTTTGAGGTCACTTTGACAGTCACCAAGGACCCTAGCACATTTCTAGTATGGAGAAAACTGCGGAGGGTTGCAAACTCAGTCAGCTCCATTATGGGTACTAGCCTCCCCACCATTGAGGATCTCTTCAATGGGTGATGCATCAAGAAGGTAGCATCCTTCATTGAAGACCCTCAGCATCCAGAACATGCTCTCCTTTCATCGCTACCACTGGGAAGGAGGAACAAGGCCTCAAGACACACACAAGATGTTTTAGGAACAGCTTCTTCCCCTCCACCATCAGATCTCTGAACGGTTCATGAACTCACTACCTCGGCTTTTGAAGTAATTTGTTTTATATATTTGCAATTTATAATAATTTTTAATATATTGCACTGTACTGCTACCACAATACAATAAATTTCACGACACACATCAGTGATAATAAACCTGATTCTGTATCTGATCTGTTATCTGCACCACTGTTTTCTCTCACATGCTTTTGTTAAACTCCACCCACCCAAAATAAAGATATTTTACAATGGCCAATTAACTGACCAAACTGCAGCCTGTTGGGAAATAGGAGGAAACAGAAGCACAGGGGCAAACCTGTGTGCTTACAGGAAGTATGTGCAAACTCCACACAGCCAAAACCAGACAGCAGGGTCAAACCCAAGTCACTGTGAGATAGTAGCATTACCTGCTATGACACTGTTCCAAGTACACCTTCCCAACACTAAAAAAATTTTTAATTTGTGCAGCCCTGAGAAATCAATACTATGTAATTGTATTCTTAGATTATTCTTCGATCTGCCGGTTATTAAAAAATAGAACTCTCGTCCATTTTCCTTTCTTCACAAGAAAGAAAAAAAAGATTAGCTTTATTTGTCGTACGTACATTGAAACATACAGTGAATTGTGCTATTTTTTATCAATTAGTAAGGATGTCAAAGGTTATGTGGAGAAGGCAGGAGAGTAGGTTTGAGAGTGATAATAAATCACCCAAGATGGAATGCCGGAGCAGACACAATGGGCCAAATGGTTAAACTATGCTCCTATGAAGGGCCTGTATTGTGCTGTAGGTTTTCTATGTTTCTATGATCTTATGGTCTTAAATCAGATCAGTGAGGATTGTGCTGAGCATCCTACAAGTGACATCATGCCTCTGGTGCCAGCATAGCATGCCCACAACTTACTAACACTAACTCAACATCTTTCAAAAGTTGGACGTAACCGGATCACCTACGTGATAACTGGGAGAATGTACTAACTCCTTACAGACAGCGACAGAAACCAAATGTTGATCTTACAGCTGGCATTGTAAAGCATCACACCAACTACCATGCTACAAAGAACACCAGTTTGAAGTGACAGCATTCAATTTAACAAATCACTGACATTTAGAGATGACTTCTGCAGATGGATACTTAACAGGTGGGAGTCTTATTTTAAGAAGGAAATTAACCCAGTTAAAATACCAGGAATGTCTTCGGAAATGGTTATACATTTGTCCCCTAATATTATCCCCTGACAAGTTTAAGCTTTGTTCCGTCCTTTTGGTTTTCACAGAGATGACAGGACTTTTCAAAAACTATTGATATAGCCAAATGATACAGTGACGCGATCCAATTTGTCATTATTAACATAATGCCAATTTAGTCCAATGTTTTGCATACAGTGCAAATAATTTATCAGCCAGTCGTTACAGGCATCAAGGTAATTGCATTAACCACACTGTTGACAAATTGTGTTGCCTTCAGAGACCCATTTACGATTAATAACGTACAGTAATTCTGCTTAACTGTAATCACACTGCCCTTAATTATATCCTTGGCTTGAAGTTTAGCAGTTTATAAATAGCAATACTTCCATCTTAATTAATGCTGTGAAGGTGAAGCTTTCCTTTCAGTGCTGAGATGTAGTGCGTTAGATTTTACAATCTAGCGAGAGCCTGTTTTTAAAATTTATTTTATTTTTGGGTTATTGTTGAAAGGTTTCTGTTTTTTTTTATTACCATTTGGCAAAGTCAAACATTTTCAGTCAGTGAAGTAAATGTGACTCAAAAAGTGTGCTAATTTCCAGCTTGTATAGAACACAAGTAAATTGAAATGTTACACTCAGAATGATACACAACAGATCAAATATATAATACACTGACATCATCATGTCCTTTAATGATTAGATAATTTGTCAAAGGATAAATATTGGTCTGGTCATTGAGAAAATACTTTTCATCTTTTTAGAACACAGAACATTGCAGCACAGTACCGGCCTTTGACCCATGATGTTGTGCTGACCTTTAACCTTCTCTAAGATCAATCTAACCCTTCTCTCTCACATAGCCCTCCATTTTACTCTCACTCATTTAAATTTTTTAAATGTACCTAACGTATCTGCTTCTACCACCACTTCTGGCAGGGTGTTTCATGTACCCACCAGTCCCTGTGTAAAAAAAACTTACCGCTGACATCCCCCCTATGCTTTCCTTCAATCACCTTAAATTGAAATGAATTGACTTTATTATTTACATCCTTCACATACATGAGTAAAAATATTTAAGTTATATCTCCTTCTAAATGTGCAATGTGCAATTTATAGTAATTTGTAATAAATAGTAGGTACAATAGGACAGTCAATATAACATAGAAATACAGTTGTATCAGTGTGAATTAATCAGTCTGATGGCCTGTGGAAGAAGCTGTTGGTCCTGGCTTTTATGCTGCGGTACTGTTTCCCGGATGGTAGCAACTGGAACTTTGTGGTTGGGGTGACCTGGATCCCCAATGATCCTTTGGGCCCTTTTCACATAGCTGTCCTTGTAAATTTCCTGATGGTGGGAAGCTCACATCTACAGATGCGCTGGGCTGTCCGCACCACTCTCTGCAGAGTCCTGCAAATTGAGGGAAGTACAGTTCCCATACCAGGCAGTGATGCAGCCAGTCAGGATGCTCTCAATTGTGCCCCTGTAAAAAGGTTTTGTGGGACCATACCAAACTTCTTTAACCATTTGAGGTGAAAGAGGCGCTGTTGTGCCTTTTTCATCACACAGCCAGTATGTACAGACCACGTGAGATCCTCGGTAATGTTTATGCCGAGGAACTTAAAGCTATTCACCCTCTCAACCCCAGATCCATTGACGTCTATAGGGGTTAGCCTGTCTCCATTCCTCCTGTAATCCACAATCAGCTCCTTTGTTTCTGCGACGTTGAGGGAGAGGTTGTTTTCTTGACACCACTATGTCAGGGTGATGACTTCCTCTCTGTAAGCTCCCTCATTATTATTTGAGATTAGGCCAATCAGTGTAGTGTCGTCAGCAAATTTAATTAGCAGATTGGAGCTGTGGGTGGCGACACTGTCATGGGTATACAGGGTGTAAAGGAAGGGGTTTCAGGCACAGCCCTAAGGGGCAACTGTGTTGAGGGTCAGAGGGGCAGAGGTGAGGAAGCCCACTCTTACCACCTGCCTGCAATCTGACAGGAAGTCCAGGATCCTGGTATTAGCCATAATATATTGTGGTATCGTTGATGTGTCCTGGAGGGAATCACAGGAGCTTGGTTTTTTTTGTAATTTATTTTTTTATTGAAGTTCATCATCAAACAAACATTTCCATAAGATGTATTTCAGACATTGTACATATATATCATATAATTATATATATCACAAAATCTCCACAAAGTATTTATCTGAGGTATGCACTTATAGAAAAGAGTTGAAAGAAAAAACAAGCAAAAGGAAAGAACTATGTACAAGTAGGGAGTGATTTTTTTACAACAGATTCACTGGTTTGTGAGAATAAAATCAGGCCTATGAGGCGTTATGTAGTTAAACCATTTTTCCCAGTATGAATCAAATTGTTCCAGCTTATGATTAACAGATGCTGTTATCTTCTCCATTTTGTAAATGTCCATTGTAATTTCCATCCATGTATTTAAAGTTGGGCTCTCCTGTGATAACCATTTCCTAGTAAGAGTCTTTTTACTAGCCACCAACAGTATATTCATTAAATATTTATCTCTTTTAAACCATTCTTGAGGTATATATCCAAGCCTTAGAGATTGGCAATACTGGCTGAGTGGCACTCCAACAATATTTACCATCCTGTCTTTCATGCCTAACTCACTGTGGTGGGCCCTTTATATACAGCCAGTTGAATCCAGGTTGACTACCCTGCCACTGAGGCAGTTAACACCAGTCTGAAATGTTTCTCTTTCCACAGATGCTGCCTGACCTGTTGAGTATTTTCAACATTTTCTTTTTTCAGTCCAGGTCTGCAGTTTGCTTTTGATTTTCATTTACTCCATAAAGTATTGGTTTCAATACAGAATTAACCTAACACAGATTCAAACCAAGTCTCATAATCCTGATTCCTTAAACTATTAATCACAAACTCTTCCCATTCTACGTTTAACCAACATCAATGTGCCTGTTGCAGCATGGGAGGCTGGAAGTGATCAGAACTGCAAATTTCCTGGGGGGGCTGAACTTCAGCGAAATTCCATGCATATTCATGTCCATGGAGTTGTGATGCACTTATCAGCTGCTCAATCTAGGTAGCGAGAGTGTGGGGGTGGGAAAAATGGTTCATAATTGAATGAGTTTAGAGCTCTTCTGATCCATTTCTGTGAGGATAATCGTGTTTGGAAAATACTACAGACAATCTCAAGCAGCTAAAAGTGAAAATTAAATTAGTCAGCTTAATTATAAATGGCACGTTTGCCGAGTGGAGAATATCATTCAATAAGTGCAGGGCATCAATACATGTTAAGCCGGATAAACTAAGAAAAAAGTTAAGCCGGACAGTTTGTTTTTAATGAGATCTGGATTTAAATATAATAAGATATCAATGGTAAACTGTGTAATAAAATTCCTGTGTTTTCTTCTATATAAGGTCAAAAGCACAAACATTCATGCACTCTGTGGTCACTTTATTAGATACCTCCTGTAACTAATGAAGTAGCCTGTGAGTGTACGTTCGTGGTCTTCTGCTGCTGTAGCCCATCCACTTCAGAGTTTGACGTGTTGTGCATTCAGATATGTTCTTCTGCACACCCCTATCATAATGCGTGATTATTTGAGTTACTGTCGCCCTCCTGTCAGCTTGAACCAGTCTGGCCACTCTCCTCTGATATCTCCCATTAACAAGGCATTTATTTGCCCACAGATCTGCCACTCACTGGATGATTTTTTGGTTTTCGTACCATTCTCTGTAAAATCTAGAGACGGTTGTATTCAAAGCTCAAAGTAAATTTATTATCAAAGCATATATATGTCACCATATACAACCCTGAGATTCATCTACTTGTTGGCATACTCAATAAATCCATAATAGAATAATAACCATAATAGAATAAATGGAAATCAGCTGTTTCTGAGATACTCAAACCACCCTGTCTGGCACCAACAATCATTCCACAGTCAATGTCACTTAAATTGCATTTCTTTCCCATTCTGATGTTTGGTCTGAACCACAGCTAAGCCTCTTGACTATGTCTGCATGCCATTATGTATTAAAGTGCTGTCACATGATTGGCTGATTAGATATTTGCATTAACTAGCAGGTGTACAAAATAAAGAGGCCTCTGTATATTTGCCCATCTAAGCGCTTTCAGATGTTACCGACTGCATCTCACATAATGGACTACAGTTTGAGCAGACATAGCAGCCATTGTGATTTGCTCCTTCACAGTGGACAGAATTACCATTTAAATACTGCTCTTCATGATCAAAAGGCATCCTAAAATGATATCCAGTCAATTAATTACTTTAGCAGATTAGTCACTCCTGTTACACAGGCAACAGTGAAACTGTTTTTGAGATGTGGATTGAGCGATGGTCCTTGGTCAATTATGATGGTAATTCACTGATTAAATTAGCATGAGATTAGTTTTAGTTGTCACATATGCATCTAAACATTGAAAACGGCTAACGCACCTATGGTGTGCTGGGGGTAGCCCGCATGAGTTGCCATGCTTCCGGTGCCAACACAGTATTCCCACAATTTACTAACCCTAAACTGTACAGCACTGTGCAAAAATCTTAGGCACATATATATAGCTAGGGTGCACAAGACCTTTACACAGTGCTGTAGTGGTTTTATGTATTGCACTGTACCGCTGTCCCAAAAAAAAGCAACAAATTTCATGGGTCTCTATTGTGGGCTGAGAGTGGGAAGGGGGCAGGGAGAGGGGAATCATGGTTGGGATGAGGGGAAGGGAGGGGGAGGCACCAGAGAGATATTCTGTAATGATCAATAAACTAACTGTTTGGAATCAAATGACCTTACCTGGGATCTCAGGACTGGGCACATCTGCACCTGCTCTGCACCCTGCCCCAGCCTTCCTTCTCTGCCATCGGTCCCAGGGAGCCTTGCTCTCACCATTCCCAGCATCATTTGTTCCTGCCAGATTTATCAACTCACTCTCCACTCCACGTTGATAAATACAGTACTGTGCACAAGTCTTAGGCACCCTAGCTATTTATATATGCCCAAGACTTTCACATAGTACTGTACTTTAGAAAGTGGGAGGAAACCGGAGCATCCAAAAGAAATCCACACAGTCACGGGGTGATGTTCAAACTCTGTGCAGACAGCGTGGGAATTGAACCGTGATCTTATAGCAGTCACGGCAAAGCGTTGTGATAGCTGCTGTGGTATTGTGCCACTCCTACCTGTACCAGAATAATAATTTAGAGACCGGGTTTAATCATTCAGAGATCCAAGTTCAAATAGATTGATGGCATGAGATTTATTGAGTAATTGTGATACAATTTCAGCTTGTTATCTTGTGTGTGCTTTGTGCTGTGTGTGACTATTGGTTGTGTGTTTTGTACCTTGACCCTGGTGAAACGCTGTTTCATTTGGCTGTATTGATGAATATTCATATATAGTTGGATGACAATTAAACTTGAATTGAAGTCCCTCCATGGTAGCTGTGGAAATTAAAAACAAGTCAAAATTTTGAAAAAATAATGAAAACACTTTCAACACACACAAAATGCTGGTGGAACACAGCAGGCCGGGCAGCATCTATAGGAAGAAGTACAGTCGACGTTTTGGGCCGAGAACCTTCGTCAGAACTCAGAGATGGTAATATATAGATGCTGCCTGGGCTGTGTGTTTCACCAGCATTTTGTGTGTGTTGCTTGAATTTCCAGCCTCTGCAGATTTCCTCATGTTTGCGTATGAAAACACTTTGTTCACTTATGCCCTTGAATGGAGAACTGCCCTTCATTCTTGTCCTTATCAATCTCTTCAATCTGAGACATTAACTCTGTTTCTCTTTCTATAGACGTTGTCTCACCTGCTGAGATTATCCTCAGAAATATAATTTGTTTCTCTGTTGCCTTTGCTTCTCTTTGCAAACCCTTCAGAATCTGAATCCGACAGGTTTATTATCACCAACATACGTTGCAAAATTTGTTGTGATGTGGCAGCAAGACATAAAAATGACTGTAAATCGCAATGAAAATTTTAAAAAAGTGCAGAAGAGGAATAGGGATGTAGTGTTCATGGCTCCATGATCATGTGCCTTTTCTAGGAAGAATCTTTTATAGGAGCCTCAAGTATGACGAGGAGGGGCAATGTGCAGTTGAATTGGTCCATCCTTGCCTTGCCATTCAACTGTCATAACACAACAAATCTTGTAATGTAGTCTTGTCTTCCCTGATGGCCTCAGTCATGGAAGTCTCAGTCAGAGCATGTACATCATCAACGAGAGTCATAGAGAAGTACAGCAGGAAAGAGGCCCTTCTGCCCATCTAGACTGTGCTGAACCATTTAAACTGCCTACTCCCATCAACCTGCACCGGGACCATAGCCCTCCATACCCCTACCATCCGTGTACCTATCCATACTTCTCTTAAGTGTTGACATTGATCTCTTATGCACCACTTGTGCTGGCAGCTCATTCCAGGAGCCGGAATATTCAAGGTAAAGGTTAGCATAGTGGAAATGTACAGGTTTGCACTGCACCTGTGCATGCCTGTTCTTGAGCATTTGACAATGAACTCAACTTTAGGATGTAGGACATTATGGCACAGTGCAGGCTCTTTGGCCCATAATGTTATGCTGACACCTTACCGAACTCCAAGATCAATCGAACCCTTCCCACCCATAAATAACTCATTTTTCTTTCATTCGTGTGTCTAAGAGTCTGTTAAACTTCCCTAATGTATCTGCCTGTACCACCACCCCTGGCAGGTGTTCCATGCACCCATCGCTCTTTGTGTGAAAAGAAACAATCTGATGTTCCCCTATACTTCCCACCAAACACCTTAAAGTTATACCCTCTTGTATTTTCCATTTCTAGCCTGGGAAAAAGTCTCCGTCTATCCACGTTCTCTATGCCTCTTAATCATCTTGTGCATTTATTAGAGTCATAGAGCACTTCAGCACAGGAAAAGGCCATTTGGCCATCTAGTCCATGCTGGGTTGGTTTTCTACCTGGTTCCATCTCCCTGCACCAAGACCATAGCTCTCCAGATCTCTCTCACTCATGTGCCTATTCAAATTTCTCTTAAGTATTACAAGTGAATCTGAATCCTCAGATTCCCTTAAACATTACATCCTGCACCCTAAACCTGAGACCTGTTCTAGTCTTGCCTAACCTTAGGGGAAAAAGCCCGCATGCCATCACCGTATGTATAGCTCTCATAAATTTTGTATTAGTTTATTTAGATATATAGCAGGGTATTAGGCCCTTTTGGGTCAGAGAGCTTGCGCCGCCCAATTACACCCAGATGACCAATTAACCTTCAGGATCAGGTTTAATATCACCGGCATATGTCATGAAATTGTCATAAAATAGTTAAATTAAATAATTAGTGCAAAAGTAGAAATAAAAAAGTAGTGAGGTAGTGTTCATGGGTATAATATCCATTCAGAAATCGGATGGCAGAGGGGAAGAAGCTGTTCCTGAAACGCTGAGCGTGTTTTTTCTCAGGCTTTTGTATCTCCTTCCTAATGCTAGCAACCTGGGTGATGGGGGTCCTTAATAATGGACGCTGCCTTTTTGAGTCATCATTCTTTGAGGAAGTCCTGGATATTATGGAGGCTAGTACTCATAATGGGGCTTAATAAATTTACAACTCTCTGCAGCTTACTTTGATCCCATACGTCATTGGAATTTTGGAGAAAACCAGAGCATCTGGAGGAAACCCAAGCGGTCTCAGGTAGAACATGCAATCTCTTTATAGACAGTGGTGGGATTTGTATACCTGTATAAGATATCCCCTCATTCATCTGCATTTTGGGAAATAACGTCCTGAGCTATTGAAACAACCCCATTTTTCTTGCATGGAATTGTACAGACACTTTTTATTTCATATTAAATGTATCAGCTATGACTTGAATGTTAGCATTTCTGCCTTTGAATTGTCGTGTTACAGGTTTAAGCAGAAAGCTGTGTGTGCTCCAGTACAATACACAGCTGGAAGCAGCCCATATCTGAGGCCAGTCTGAAGCCTTGTCCACTCTCTCAGGTCGATGCTCATTTCCCCAAGGCAGTATTTAAAAAAAAAGAGTAGGTGAGTGATTTCCCCAGTGTCCTGAGGCAAGGATTTATCTCTCAGTGCTTATCACTAGCATCGGATATTCTGGCCATTAACACAGGGCTGATGTGAAGCTTGTTTTATTATGCATTTTCTGCATTGCATCCGTGACTACAAATATTGGCGGTGAAGGTCATTGCAACAGCCTGCACTTTTGGAAGGTAATAAATAAACGTAAGTTTTTGTTTCTTATTTTGTCCCATGAAGACAATGTGCTGATATTGTACATATAGTGCGTGACACAAGATATTAAATTCGGGTAATTGTCAGGAAATATATCTAGCATGAAAACAAAAATACATTGACACATAAGAAAGGGGAACCATGCCGAGACAGTGCTGGTTTAACGGTGGGGTGCCTTAACTTGAAACATGACTGACAATAAGAAACGTACCAGCGCAGGTTTGTGTAGCAGTTAGCCCAGGATCTCATTTGCATAAAAATAATTTCACCAGATACCTGGGCTGCCTCCACTGCGTGCCTGGAATTTGTCTGCTATTGTGCTGCTCAGGAGAGCCAGCGATGCTGTAATGAGTTCCATGGTTCGGAGAAAGCACCCTTTGTTTCAGAGGCAGTGCATCTCTTCGAGAGGAGACGGACACCGAGAAACAGACACTAACATCAGGCTGATATTGAATTATTTCTTCAGCTCACGTATCTTCTTATGGCAGTGGAGGCCATTCTGCCATCTGACTCCATTCTGGCCCTCAAAGCAATCCCATTTCCCTACTTTATTTCTTTGTAATCTATTGTCCAACAAATGCCCTTCTATAGCTCCCTTCCAACACCACGTTCCAGTCTTCCTCCATCCTGCCTATAGAATCAGAATCAGGTTTACTATCACTGACATACATTGCGAAATTTGTTGCTTTGTTTCAGCAATGTTCTATATTTTTAAAAATATTACTCTGTATTCATTGGAGACTTTATTAGGCACCTCCTGTACCTGATTGAGTTTATGTTTGTGGTCTTCTGCTGCTGTAACCCATCCAATTCAGGGTTTGACTTGGGATGCTCTTCTGCACACCACTGCTGTAACCCGTGTTTAGTTGAATTACTGTCACCTTCCTGTCGGCTTGAACCAACCTGACCATTCTCCTCTGATCTCTCTCATTAACAAGCTTTTTTTTTCCCATAGAGCTGTCACTCACTGGATGTTTTTTTTTGTTTTTTGGACCATTCTCTGTGAACTCTAGTGAGTGCTGTACATGAAAATCCCAGGAGATCAATAGTTTCTGGAATGCTCAAACCACCCCATCTGGCACCAACAATCCCTCCACTGTCAAATTCACTTAGATCACATTTCTTCCCCATCCCGATATTTGGTCTGAACAACAGTTCAATCTCTACACCACATCTGCATGCTTTTATGCACTGAGTTGCAGCCACATGATTGGCTGATTAGATATTTGTATTAGCAAACAGGTGTACTTAGCACAAAGTGGCCACTGAGTAGAGGTTACAATAAGAAATATAAAACTAAATAAGTAAATATTGCGGTAAGTGAGCAAAATGGTGAGGCTCATGGACTATTCAGAAATCTGATAGCAGAGGGGTAGAAGCTGACACAAAAACATTGAGTATGTACCTTCAGGCTCCTGTACTTCTTCCCTGATGGTAGAAATGAAAATACAGCCTGTCCTGGATGGAGAGGGTCCTTCTTGATGGATGCTGGCTCCTTGAGGCACCACTTTTTAAAGATGTTGTCAATGGTGAAGAGGCAAGATGAATGATGCATTTCACTGTATTTTTTGATGTACATGAATGAATCTGATTCTGAATCTGAATTGGAAGAAGCACAGCCCCTGATTACCCTACCAAGCTCCTCATATTTGCGATGAGGGCAGGAAGGCAGAGCATCAAAGGAAATCTGCGTAGTCATGGGGAAAATGTGCAGACCCCATAGATTCTAAGAAAGTACATTTTTTTAAATCAAAGAATGGCCTAATTCTGCTCCTATGTCTTATGGTCTAAGAAGATTCTTCTGATGATAATCCACCTCTACCCATCACTTACATTGTTCCCTACCCCTTATTGAGGTTTTTAAAATTGAGGTGTTACTGAAAGAGAGGATATTATCAGTCGCTGAACACAAGGATGAAGGCTAACTGGGACAGTGCAAGTCAGGGTGCGGACAGTAATGTGTTAGACCAGTTATATATACCGTGCCGAAGGTCACAGTACTGAAATAGGAAGACAGAATATGTGATCACAGTCAGCAAGTGATCAGAACTGGGAAATAAATGCAATTCACCAAGTTGTCTGAAGCACAGCAGTGGTGTTGTCAGTAACATTAACAGGAGAACGGGTAGGTGTGAATATAATGAGGCTTTTATGGAAAGGCTCATACGTAATAAAAATTGAGCAGTGTTAAGAATAATCACAATCTTACCCATAGACATTTAAAATGTGAATTTTGAATTGTTTTACTAAGTATTCTGTAAATGTAGTTGAATAAGGTACAATCAGGTAATTCTGCTGTTGTAGTTCTAAAGTGGCAATCCTCCCTGTGCTTTCTCTCTGATATGGACTATGACTTTGTTATATTATGCCATCAGCACAGAGCTAGATCATGCTGTGGGCAGCATTTTCATGCCAGAGGCAAAGATTCAAGCCCCATGAACCTTGTGCAGGACTGAGGGAGTGCTACAATTCTTGAGTTGTTATAGATGTGACAGTAAATGGGAGGTATAACAGAGATGATTGTATGACAGTGGAGCAACAACAGCCTACTGAATAATTGTGGGTAGAGTAATCAGAACATAGAACAGTACAGCATAGTACAAGCCCTTCGGCCCATAATAAACTGCCGACTCTTTAACTTATCCAAGATCAGTCTAACCTTTCCCTCCCACAAAGCCTTCCATGATAGGTACTCATCCACGTACCTATCTTAAATACCCTTAATTGTAGGAGACATGTATCTGTTTTCTGTCTGTAGCAGCCACATATCTATTTTCTGACTGTATTGTATATTGTGGCCCGTTTAGTATGGTTTTCTTTCACGTGGGTTGGGGCATAGTAGAAGCAAATGAATATAGTTACGTATTCACGCTTTGTTAGTTGAATTTAGTATAGTTTTGTTAGAGGCAACCGGGAATGACAATTTTTGTTGACCACCAATTGGAATGCTATTCAACCGCTATTTGCTAATTCACTATTTTTCTAATTGGAACACTATTCGACTGCTAGTTAGGCTATTATACTGCTTAGTATTGCTAATTAGACCATTATATCACAAATTTAATTTTGTTAGGTTTTTATTGCTACAATATTGTTCATCTTTGCTGGTTTTGTTAAAAGGGATCAGACATACCTTTTTCGATTTGGAAATTCATTATTTGGAAGAATGTCATACAGTATTGATTAACCTGGTTTAGTGCCTCTGCGGGTTTGGTTTGTTTTCAAGTAACCGCTATGTTAATGTGTCTACTGCTTCCACCAGCCCTAGCAGTGCGATCCATGCACCATGATCCTCTCCGTGTAAAAAAAAGTCCTCCCATATTTTTTCCCAAAACCTTAAAGTTATGCCATTTTAGCCATCCCCACTGTGGGTAGAAGTCCCTGGCTGTGAAGGGAAAGTAAATGTGTCAACAGTTGACAATGGAGTTCTGTCTTAAGTCCTAGTTAAGATGCGTCCATCAGAGTGTTACGGACTTATGCCGCGAGACTTTGTCAAAAAATCATTTGGGTGATGTTCTGACTTGGCAGGCGGATCACTGGTAGACACCCCTCCCCACCCCTGGACATGCTCGGCTGGTCAATCAAAGTTGTTTGTGAACTCATTGGCTGTTGCATTTCCTACATTACAACATTGCAAAATATTATTGGCTGTAAAATATTCCAGGCCATTGTCGGTTTGTGAATGTTTCTGTGGTAAAGTCAGATTTTCTTTCAGTTTTATGGATGTTGCATTTCTGAAGTAATTGAGGCAGGAGAACTACAATGGATATGAGATGTCCACTTTAAATACCAGCTTCCATTTTCTTAGCATGTTTAATGTAGCCATTGGCAGCTTTATCAAACAAAAGAAAAATATATTGAACCTTATTATTAAGGCAAATAACCAAAGGGTTGAACAAAACGTCCTTGGAGGAATGGTGCTGGCTGGCTGGAGGAGCACATGCTAAGGGACACGGTGAAGCTTGGTGCAGACACCACATGGGAAGGGCCATGGTGTCGGCTTCCTCTGTTACTGGAGAAGAAGGAACTGTGTTGGTTGAGAAATCCCCTCAATCGTTTGCCACCCCAGAGGACCACATGAGTGGCAACAGTGCTATAGATGTGTAGGAATTTAATAGAACAGTACTGAAAGCATTGATTATGAATGGAAAGAATGAAAGTAATTACCTGGTTTATTCTTGTAAATATATTTTTATTATGAATAAAGTTGATTTTGATAAAATATCTTAAAAAAGGTAAGATTTTAAGAACTAGGCAGAAGACTTGGGAGGACATTCCAGAGGTTTGTGCCTTGGTCAACCTGTTCTAAAGTCAAAATGGGGAGTTGGTAAAAGTATTTCACAATATCCCAAAGCATATTATAATGAATTAAATGCTTTTGAAATGCCCATCACTATTGTAATGTAGGAAACGTAACAGTTAACTTGGTCATAAGAAGTGCCCATAATGCAAGGATGTGATCCTGGGCTTTTTAAGGCATTGGTCAGGTCACACATTTGAGCAGCTTTCGGCCCCTTACCTAAGAAAGGATGTGCTGGCATTGGAGAGGATCCAGAGAAAGTTCACAAGACTGATACCAGGAATGAAAGAGTTAATGGCTGAGGAGTGTATGATGGCTCTCAGCCTGTACTCACTGCAGCTTAGAAGAATAAAAGAGGGATCTCATTGAAACTTATCGAATATCGAAAGGCTTAGATAGATGCACGGGAGCGGATGTTTCCTATAGTGATGAAGTCTAGGACCAGAGGGTACAGCCTTAGAATAGGTGAACGTCCCTTTAGAACAGAGATGAGGAGGAATTTCTTTAGCCAGAGCGTGGTGAATCTGTGGAATTTCTTGCCAAAAATGGCTGTGGAGGCCATGTTATTGGCTATACTGAAAACGAAGGTTGATAGATTTTTGATCAGTAAAGGTGTCAAAAGTTATGGGGAAGGTCAGGAAAATGGGGATGGAATGTTGAAGCAGACTCAATGGACTGAATGGCTTAATTCTTACGGTCTAAGGTCTAAACAGAAATGTGTCAAGGAGCAGGTAGTCTGTTTACTGTTGTTAACTGAGTAGTAAATGTCTAGGGAGATTGACAGTCCTCCATCAGAACTTTGGGTGGACCTGACAGAACCTCAGACTAACATTTCATCTACAAGGCAGCACATCTGATGGTTCAGTCTTCTCTCCACGGTGCACTGGAGTGTCAGTCACAATTTCTGAGCTCACATTTCTGTACTAAGATTCGAACCTATAACCTTCAAATCCTGCCGCCTCCCAAGACACAGCTGTCAGCACATCACAGTGAAAACGAATGGATTTTCCACAATCCGGTAAGAGAGCTTGAGCCTCACATGAGACTTGCTGACTGGCGTGAAGCCTGTAGATGCTAATTGGTCTACAGGTAGCAGGTCAGAGGAACCGCCAGATCAACCCCTGGGATTTCTGCTGATGTCTTTGAGCTGGAGGTCATTGAGTTCAAAGGGAAACCTTCAAATGATTTTTCTTTTGCAATCATCAGTTAGTTTTCATTTCACTTCTTTGAAATTGGCACGTGTCTGGGTTGAACGCAGCTGAATACCAGACCGAAATAATGACACGGCTGTAGTCACTTCTGAGAAACTTTCTATAGGGTACGGTCAAGGCCACCACGCAGACACAAAATGTTGGAGGAAATCAGCAGGTCAAGCAGCATCTTAGGAGGGGAATAAAATGTGATGTTTTGGGATCCTGATGAAGAGTCTTGGCCTGACTATTCCTCTCCATAGATAGTGCCTGACCTAATGAGAGAAAGAGAGTTGACGTTTCAGGTTGAGATTTTTCATCAGGAACCTGAAACATCAAATTTTTATTCCTCTCCTTAGATACTGCATTGTGTGTGCATTCCTCTGGATTTCCAGCATCTGTAGAATCTCTTGTGTTTATGTTATACACAGAATGCTTATTCTCCTGTCAACGAGCCTAGTTGTGCTATTTCAGTGATAATGGGTCTGCCGTGCTGCACTCTGCATGTTAGAATATGTTAAGAGAGCAGAAAGTTATGTGATTTACTTGTACGGAGCAGATCACGTGAATGTGAGTGTCCTGGGTAAGTAAATGTGTGCCTTTTTGTTGCCCGTTGTGGTGTTGGTAGAGGCAGATTCATTAAGGGCAGTTAAGAAACGCTTAGACAGGCACCAAGATGGTCTAAAACTGAAAGCTGTGTAGGAGGGATGGGAAAGGTTGATCAGGGAGTAGGTTAAAAGGTCGGCACAACATTGTGGGCCGAAGGGCCTGTAAGGGAATAGAATGTAGGACTAGGCGTAAGACAATAGATTTAATTATATTCTCCAATGAATATAAAAGAGGTTAATTTTATACAAATTCATTGATGTAGCAGCTTTCATTGATTTTGGAATATTCCCAGTGTGTAAGTTGTGCATAAGTAGTAGAAGGAATTTGCCACCTTGTAGATGTCCCTTTCTCTAAATAATTCCACTACCTGCCTTCTGCCCCATCTGTGGCAAGGTCTATGATCTTCATCTTGACCTCAGCAGTGACCCTTTAACCCCCAGATCTGATGTGGTAGCAAACAGTCTCCAATCCTGATGGACTAACTAAAGGGAAGAATAGGAAGTCCTGACGAAGGGTCTCGGCCCAAAACATTGACAGTGCTTCTTCCTATAGACGCTGCCTGGCCTGCTGTGTTCCACCAGCATTTTGTGTGTGTTGTTGTTTGAATTTCCAGCATCTGCAGATTCCGTCATGGAAGAATAGGAAGGCAGTCTTGCACGTAGTGGATCTGTCTGCTCGGCAAAATTTATTTATTTATTGAAATACAGCACTTCTGACCCTTTGAGCCTCACCAGACTGCAATCCTCTGATTCAATCTTAGCCTAATCATAGGAAAATTTACAATGACTAATTAATCTACCAACTGGTACGTCTTTGGACAGTGAGAGCATTCAGACTCCTACAGGCAGCATTGGGAATCGAACCTGGGTCCCCGGTACTGTAAAACGTGCTCGCCACTAAACTGCCATGCCGCCCTAATTGCTTACTTATTGTTTATTGAGATACAGTGTGGAATGGGCTCTTCCGGCCCTTTGAGCCATGCCGCCCAGCAATCCCCCGATTTAATCTAAGTCCAATCACAGGCCAGTTTACAATGATAAATTATCCTACAAACCGGTGCATCTTTGGACTGTGAGAGGAAACCGGAGTGCCCGGAGGAAACCCACACAATTGAGTGAGTACCTTTCCCAGAGGGACGGCAGCATGTTCAAGATGACAGTTCAACTCCACTAAATTAAGATTAGGGTGAGAGAAATGAGAGGGAATAGCTGCTGGATAGCGGGGAACATCATAAAGGACTCCTCCCATCCTGCGCACGGACTGTTTGATCTGCTTCCGTCTGGTAGGCGCTTCAGATCCCTCCAGACTAAGACTAATAGGCACTGGAGAAGTTTTTTCCCTACTGCGGTCACTTTGCTGAACAGTTAACTGCCGGTTAACTGTCGGCTAACTATTACTTGGATTGCACTACCTGTATGTATAATCTACATTTTCATTTATATTTATCATTATTATTGTTATGAGCAGAGAGACAACATCTGCCGGAAGTAAATTCCTTGTATGTGCATAGGTACTTGGCGATTAAAGTCTGATTCTGATCTGATCTGATTCTGATTTGCCAGTGGTGTCATCTCCCAAAAAATAAGCAAGTCAAAGGATTGAAAGGAACAGATTCTGGCCAGGTTTGAAAACACATTGAATAATGTTTGACATCCAGACCTGGAATTTCCATTTGATTTTGTTCAGCAACTCCAATATGTAAACAAGCATTATTTCTTTACAATAGAAACGAGAGGCCAATCATTAAAGTTTGCCACAAGTGATGGTGTTTGACTTTCAACACTTCAGCAGTGTCATCCATCTTCCCAACGTAACTCCCAATATGGGGCTTGGCATAATAGAATAAATTAGCATCCATCTATAACGTTCAAAGTTATTTACCATTAAACACTGGAGCCAGCAATTCCTATGCCTCCCATTGCTCTTATAGCTTCCCCTAATGTATCATTGTCTGGTGAATGATTCCTTGCTGAGTGGAAGTGAACATCTATTACCAACTCAAAGTTGCTGGAAATAAATTAACCCACAGTAAATATCAACCAATTTCAAAACGAATTTCTTGTAATGCTGTCAATGACATGTGTGGCTTGTGTGTAATCACAAAGAAATCAGCGCTTGGGATTCAGGATGTGCTTAGAATGACTAAAATCAGAGTTTTCTCATGCTCCAATGACTTGGATGAACCTTTTGGGATCTGGCCCACCTGCCTAGGAACAATTTATGGGATATTTGGCGTGGAAACTAAGGAATACTGGTTTAGGAATCTGTTTGAGAGGAAGGACCTGAGGTGACAGAATATATTTAAGAAACTTGAGTTGGGGGTGGGGGTCAACCATGTGGCAATCAAATTTTGTTTCAAAATAGAGCCTGAGGCCTTATTTATTAAGTCATCCTGAGGCACTCAAGACAAAACCAGTTTTTGGTTGCTACCAACATATATGGGCAATCATTTGGTAAAGTGATCTGCATGTATAGAATCTTAATTTTCAGTATGACTGAACTTTATAGTTCCCCAGAGCCAACCTTTGAAAGCACTAATAGTGTTTATTATTAAGGGGAATTTAAAAATGATCATAAAACGAGAGATTCTGCAGATGCTGGAAATCCAGAGTAACATGCTAAATGCTGGAGGATCTCAACAGGTCTCGCAGCATTTATAACGGAGAATAAACAGTTGATGTTTTAGTCCAGGACTTGGAGAGGAAGGGGGAAGAAGCCGGACTAAGGAGGTGGGAGGAGGGGAAGGAATACAAGCTGGCAGGTGAAAGGTGTCGCCAGGTGACGGAGAGGGTGGGTGGGTGGGAGAGGGGAATGAAGAGAGAAGCTGGGAGGTGATAGGTGGAAAAGGTAAAGGGCTGAAGAAGAAGGAACCTAATAGGAGAGAAGTGTTTCTCCTGAAGAAACACGATAATGAGAAATGCTGCAGGATAACTTCGTAAAAAAGATGCATGAGTGCATGGGAAAAAGGGAAGGAGTCGGACCTGAGGGAGGTGATGAGTAGGCGAGGAGAAGGGAAAGGGTTAACCTTGATATGTGTTTTCTGCCACTATTTCTTTTCAAGGAATATACTGAAACGTCCATTAAATCTCCCAGCCAGGAATGGGATGTGGCAAACAGGAATATTCTTTGTTCAGGTTGGGAATTTCATTGATATTTCAAGCTACTGAATCCTGGTCCACTTGTAGTACTTAGTTGAACTCCTCTAAGGCAGGGAGTTAGGAATGTTGCCAAAGTCATAATAGAAAGGATTGATACTTTAAGTGGGTGCTAAAGAAGCATACATGCCAGTAACTGCTCCCCTTTGCCCATTGTTAAGGGACATGCAGTCCACAGGGTTTTGGTTCAGCAGAGGTCCAGGATGAGGCACAGTGATGCAGCAGGTAATACAGTTGCCACACACCTCCAGCAACCCCAATCCAATCCTGACCTCTGCCAAGGTGTGGAGTTTGCACATTCTCCCTGCGATGGATGCTGGGCGCTTCCATTTCCTCTCGCATGCCAATGATGTGCCAGCTAATTGGTTAATTGACTGCTGTAAGTTGTTCTTATTGTGTAGGGGAGTGATAGATGCTCCAGAGAAACAACTTAAGTTTGTTCAACCTCTCCTTATAGCTAGTACTTTCTAACTGTGGCAGCATCCTGGTAACCAATTAATTACTGAGTGCATTCAAGGTGGAGGTTGATTGGTTCTTGATTAATCTGGGTGTCAAAGATTAGGAGGATGGGGTTCAGAGAGTTTATGAATCAACCATGATATAATGGCAGAGCAGATTTGATGGGACAAATATCCTAATTCCGCTCCTATGTCTTATAGACTAATCCTCTTCTGCACACCTTTCACACTCTACCCCTCTTTCCTAAACACAAGAGATACTGTAGATCCCGGAAATCGAGAACAAAACAACTAATCCAGACCATCCTTCCCAAAGGGTGGCAACCAAAACTCCACACAATTCTCCAAATGTGGCCCAACTAAAGTTTGATACAGCTGCAACTTGACTTACCACCTTTTAAACTCAGTGCACCAAGAATTGGAGAAAAGGAAGCCACAAGTCTTCTTTATCCACTTGTGTTGCCAATTTCAGGGAGCTGTAGTCTTGTACCCAAGATCCCTTTGTGATTAGAGCAAAGCAGCACAGTGCTGGGCCTTCAGCCCACCTTTTAATCTAATCCAAGATCAGTCTAACCCTTCTCTCCCATGTAGTCCTCCATTTTTCATTCATCTATGCACCTATCTATGAGACTCTTAAATTCGCCTTGGGGTCCTGCCATCTACTGTATATTTTTCTCTTGCATCTGATGTCCCAGGATGCATCACCTCACATCTTTATCCTGCTGTATACTTTATCAATCAACCTCACTATCCACAACTCCACTTCCTCTGTTGGTCAGGGTCGACCATAGATGTTGCATTCCGGCTGTCTAGATACACAGGCCTGGGCAGTACAATCTGGAGAGCAAGCTGTTGCCCATGTAGCAAGCTCCTCCTCTCCAACCATCTGATAGACCCAAAGGAATGGCAGACGCTGATACAGTTTGACACCAGCAGTCTCGCAAGAGTTGCCAGTCAGCATTGAACTCAATGTAGGACTGCCATAGAGACTCCAGCTCTAGAGTTTTCCTTGGGGTTTACTCCTGAAGCCTTCCCCATGAGTGGGAATAGTCATAAGGCAATGGAGGCTTGAGATCAGAGTTTGCCTTCTGCTAGTTGAGCTGGCATCCACGGCTGATGAGCCCCATCTGCTCAAAGCGATTGGTTTTAAGACACCAGTAACCTGCCTTTCCCCTTCTTCTGTTAGTAGAAACGGTTCCACCAGGTTTAGTAGCTAAGCCACACATAAAGGCCAGGAGCTGGACTTGGTTGTCAGAGGCTATTTGAGGTGCATGCCTGATGCACCATCAATAACTCTCGGAGACGGGAGGCGAAATATAGGCTTTTATTGGCTGGAAGAAAGAACAAGCAGCAATTGACCACCACACTACATCCTGGAGACTGAGACAGGGGCTGTGTCTCCAATCGCCTTTATACCGGGGTCCGTGGGAGGAGCCACGGTCAGTGGGAGGAGCCACAGTAGCAGTCAGCAGGGGGGGTGTGTCCAGACAGGTATATGTAGTTCACCACAATGCCATTGGGAGGGATTTAATAGATAGCTTATTCTCACTGCAACCCCTGGCTTTAACAACCTTAAGGAATCACAACTCCACCAGTCTATAAATTTACTAATTGGATTGTGGGGAAATAACTGAAAAGGGTTAGTGCTGACTAATATAAAGGGTGTTTGTTGGTTAGGGCAGACTCAGTGGCCCTGAGAGCCAGTGAATGGTTTTATGAATCAATGACTGAATATACGGACAGTGATCAAAATAAGGTGAGCTAGCAGAAGCTGCAGTCCAATGGCAATTGGTACAGCGTACGTTGAACAAGATGACATGCGATTGCAAAGAAAGCATGGCAGCGCCTCTACTTCATTAGGAGTCTGCAGAATTTCGACATGAGAACTAAAACTTTGACAAACTTCTATAGAAGTATAGCGACTGGCTGCATCATAGCCTGGTATGGGAACATCAATGCCTTTGAACAAAACGGTGTGGATTCAGCGCAGTGCATCATGGGTCAAGCCCTCCCCCAGTCAGTGAGCACATCTACATGAAACACTGTTGTAGGAAAGCAGCATCCCTCACCACTCAGTCCATGCACTTTTCTCACAGCTGCTGTCTGGTAGAAGATACAAGAGCCTCAGGACTGGCACCACAAGGTTCAAGAACAGTTACTACCCCTCAGGCTCTTGAACAAAGGGGTTAACTACTCTCACTTGCCCATCTGTTGAGATGTTCCCGCAGCCAATGATCTCGCTTTAAGGACTCTTTATCTTGTTACTTCATGTTCTCATTATTTATTGCTATTTATTTATATTTGCATTTGCACAATTTGTTGTCTTCTGCACTCTGGTTAATCTTTCATTGATCCTGTCATAGTTACGATTCTACAGATTTGCTGAGTATGCCCAAAGGAAAATGAATCTCAGGTTTGTAAGTGGTAACGTACAGTATATGTACTTTGATAATAAAGTTTACTTTGAAAAGCAAATCTAACTCTGTTCCTCCAACCAACTATCAATTGACAAGATGTTTTCATAAGCTATGGTTTTATAAAATGAGTAGGGAGGGTGATAAATGAAAAAAAATGGTACTTATGATGAACTTCCTATAATGACAAATGTCTTCTCATTGCCACCATCAGAGAGGAGGTACAGGAACCTGAAAACACACACACACACACAATATTTTGAGAACAGCTTCTTCCCGTCCACTATCAGATTTCTGAATGGGCACTGAATTCATGAACATGACTTCACTATTTTTTTGCCGTCTTGTTTTATTGATTTATTGATATACAGCGCGGAATAGGTCTTTCCAGCCCTCTGAGCTGTGCTGCCCAGCAAACTCCATTTTAATTCAATCCTAATTTTTACAGTGACCAATTAATTTACCAACTAGTACATCTAGGGCCGTGTGAGGAAGCTGAAGCACCTGAAGGAAACCCACGTGGTCACGGGGAGAACGTCCAAACTCCTTACAGACAGCGGCGGGAATTGAACCCGGGTCACTGATACTGTAAAGCGTTGTGCTAACCACTATGCTACCATGCCACCCCACTTTATGCAATACTTTTTATTTTTATTTTTTTATATATCTCATTGTAATAGAGTTTTTTTGTGTATTGCACTCTACCGCTGCAACTGAACTATAATTTTCTTGATATATGTTGGTGATAGTAAACATGATTCTGATTCTAATTTTAACTTCTGAATGTTTTATTCCCTCTGTTAAATTCCCACTTAGAAACTGGCATTCTTTTCTTTTAAGAATTTATTTGTATCTCATCAGTTGACAGCACTCTCACCTTAAGGGTTCAAAGATCCCAAGTCCAAGTCCTGCTTCAGAGATGTATATACTAAAGCCTCAGCCAATATTTTGCTTGAGGCTTGGCCTTCTTTCTCAAACATCCTGTGGTTCCTTTTGAAGCAGTATCGGAAGATTTATCCCAGATGCTTGATCGAAATGAATCAACATATTCATGACACTGAAGCAGATTATCATGTCAATATCAGAATGAAGCCCGTGAGATCTTGCTGTGCATATATTTGCCTTTATTTCCATCGTGATGGTGGCCAGTCAGGTGGCAGGGTGGACATATGTCTCTAACAAAGGAGGTGTAGGGTGCTCCTTCCCTCTGCCAGCCTGCCTTTGTGTTGGTCACCCTTGGGCAAGGGCTCCTGCTTAGCCTCTGGATCAGGGTCACGTGATGCCACTGGAGCAGGTGGTGGATGGTCGTAGGAGCAGCTGGTGCATATCACAAGTCCTGGTTATGCGACCACTGGCCCCAGACAGACAGTCTCAAGAGTATTGATAATAGCTGGGTCACCTGGCTTATATAGACACTGCCCAGAAGAAGGGGATGATAAACTAGCAACACACACAAAATGCTGGTGGAATGCAGCAGGCCAGGCAGCATCTATAGGAAGAAGCACAGTCCTGACGAAGGGTCTCGGCCTGAAACGTCAACCGCGCTTCTTCCTATAGATGCTGGCTGGCCTGCTGTGTTACACCAGCATTTTGTGTGTGTTACTTGAATTTCCAGCATCTGCAGATTTCCTCATGTTTGAATGATAAACTACTTCTGTTGAAAAATTTGCCAAGAATGATTATGGTCATGGAAAGACCATGATTGCCCACATCATATGACAGGGCATATAATGATGATGATGAGTGACCACTCGGCTGCAAAGCGCTTTGGGATGTCCCGAGTTCACGAGAGATCTGATAGAATATCAACTATTCTTCATTCTTATTTATGTTGCCACGTGCACCCTTTTTTCTCCTAGACTGAACAGAGTACAAGTTGGAACAGAAGCATAGCAGTTAGTTGTGACCCTATTACAACCCAGGAGTCAGAGTTTGGATTTCAATTCCATCTTCAGCTGCAAGGTGTGGAATGCATAGGTTTTCTCCTGGTCCACTGGTTTCCTCCCAAATAATCATTGTAAATTGTCCTGTTACGATAGGGTTAAATTGGGGACTGCTGGGTTGCCCAGCTCAAAGGGCTGGAAGGCCCTATTCTCTGTTGTATCTCTAACTAATGGATCAGAAGGGATCTGGGCAAAGCCGGATATGAGTCAAGTGTCTCTCCCCAGCAGCCACCTTTTTATGACAGAGGATGATGGTCAGTGTGTTGCTATGGTAACTGTGCACGGTGCCATGGCAGTGTGAGAGGATGTTTGTGCTTTGAGGATGTGTGACATTATGTTTTCCTTCTGTGGTTCTGAATGATTATTACAGTAAAGAGAACCAGCTACCTTTCTCCAAGCAACGATGTTGCCATGTGTTTGCTCACTTACCTTAGCAACCTAGTGGGATTCAGCTAACTGCATGAGTGTGACAGCATTTAAACCTGAGGTAGCCTTCACCTACCAGCTTTAGTCTACCATTCACCAAGGGATGTCCCCCTGTTCTGGAAAGAAAAGGTAAGCGGTACAGTGGCGTGGCTGGTGGCACAGTGGCATAGCTGTCTTGCAGCATCAGAAATCCCAGTTCAATCCTGATCTTGGTCACTGTCTGAGTGGAGAGCTTCTACATTCTCCCCGTGACCACATGGGTTTCCACTGAGAGCTCCAATTTCCTCTCACATCCCGCTGTAAGATGCCCCCTGTTCTAATTCTGGCTTCTCCTGCCTTCCTTTCCAATCCTAATGAAGGATTCTGGCCTGAGGTGTCAACTGTTTATTCCTCTCCATAGGTGTTGCCTGACCTGCTGACTTCCACTAGGCTTTTGTGTTCGTTGCCCTGGATTTCCAGCATCTGCAGAATCCCTTGCGTTTACAGTGAAAGTCTTGTCTTGTATACTGTTTTCGCAGATCAAATCATTACACCGTGCTTTGAGCTAGAATAAGGTAAAATAATGATGAGGGACAAAGAACAAAAGAAGAGTACATTGCAGGTAAATTATTTAAAATGCAAGATAATAACGAGGTAAACCGTGAGGTTGTACGAGAGGTCCATTCAAGAGTTTGATAGCAGTGAGACAGAAGCTGTTTGAGTCTGCTGATGCATGCTTTCAGGCTTTTGTGTCTTCTGCCCGATGGGAGAGGGGAGAAAAGAGAATGCCCAGGATGTGTGGGATCTTGATTCTGCTGGCTACTTTACTGAGACGGCAAGAAGTATAGACAGAGTCAGAGAGTGGAGGCTTGTTCCTGTGATGTGCTGAGCAGCCACAGGCAGAGCAGTGGCCGTACCAAACCATTATGCATTCAGATAGATCTGAGGAGAGGCAGGAGCTGATGAGATTGGGGAGAAATTAAAAAATGATATTAACATCATGCAAATACGCATGATGGTTGATGGTTGGTGCAGAGATGGGAAGGGAAGGATGAGGTATCAGCCTGGTTCAAAGTGTAGTTCTCTATGAGTCTATAGATCATTAATGCTGCTGCGTCTGTCCACCTCAATGGATTGCTGAAGCTATTTCTCCCCCTGTGCAGATGGATAGTAAATGATGAATGTTCTCATCATGAAATGTCGGCTGTTTATTCTTTTCCATTGATGCTACTGGTCTGCAGAGATCCGCCAGCATTTTGTGTATATTGCTTGGACAGGAAGTTTGTCAGGCAAACATCAGCTGTGGGGAATTTACTGGAATTTATCATCAGAGACAGAGTAACTGAGCACTTGGACAAGGATCAGTTGATCAAAGGTGGTCAGTATTGATTTATGAACTGCAAGCCATGTCTCAATATCCATCTGAATCTTTCAAACGATGTCAGCATTGTGAACGTACCCTGAATAAACTTCCAAAAGTCTCTTGAAAGTTACAAGGGATCAGAGCAGATAACCTTTATCTGAGCTATCCTTCTGATATAGGTTGGTACTTGGATGGGAGAGGGGACAATTATAAAAACGGCACAGGAATTTTCTCTGATTAACTGAATGTGGTGTACTCCTGGAATATTAGCTGAGTTCTCAGTTTTTTTTTAGCCAGATGTGTCAATCAGTCAGTTACTGAAGGAATAAAAGGTTTTATATTCCCAGAACTGCAATGTTAGGAAGAACAACTTAAAAAAAAATCATTTTTATTTGTATAGCATCTTTAACAGAGCCCTGATGTTTCAAAGAGCTTTACAAACATCCTATCAAGCAGAATTGATACAAAGCCATATAAGGAAGTATTGGGACAGATCAAACATTTGATTAAGGAGCACTTTATTCCCGAAAGGTTAATTTGCAGGTTCGGTCAGTGATGAGGGAGGCAAATGTGATGTTAGCATTCATTTTGAGAGGACTAGAATATAAAAGTAAGGTTGTAATGTTGAGGCTTTATAAGGCATTGATTAGACCGCACATATGGAGTATTGTGAGCAGTTTTGGGACTCTAATCTAAGAAAGTTAGTGCTGACACTGGACAGTGTTCAAAGAAGGTTAACAAAAATGATTCCAGGATTGAAAGGTTTATCATATGAGGAGTGTTTGCTGGCTCTGGGCTTGTACCCACTGGAATTCAAATGAATGAATGGGGATCTCATTGAAACCTATCGAATATTGAAAGGCCTTGATAGAAACAATGTGGAGAGGATGTCTCCTATGGTGGGGGAGTCTAAGACCAGAAGACACAGCCTCAGAAAGGAGAGGCATTCGTTTAGAATGGAGGTGAGGAGGAATTTCTTTAGCCAGACAGTGATGAATTTTTGGAAAGTTTGCCACAGGTGGCTGTGGAGGCCAAGTCATTGGGTATATTTAAGGTTGAGGTTGATAGATTCTTGATTAGTCAGGGCATGAAGGGTTACAGAGAGAAGGCAGGAGATTGGGGCTGAGAGGAAAATGGATCAGCCATGATAAAATGGGAGAGCAGACTAATTCTGCTCCTATATCTTATAGTCCTATGGTTTATAATGCTGGAGGAACTCAACAAGTCAGGTAACATCAATGGAGAGAATAAAAAACTTTTGAAGTTTCTGGTCAAGGCCCTTCATCAGGACCAGAAATGAAGGGGGCAGAAGCCAGAATAAGAAGGTGGGTTGGAAAGGGAGTAGTACAAGCTGGCAAGTGGTGGGTGAGACCAGGTAAGGGGGGAGGTGGGAGGATGGGTGAGGGGGGATGAATTAAGGAACTGGGACATAATAGATGCAAAAGGAATCTAACAGGAGAGGAAAGAGGAAGATGGCAGAAAGGGAAGGAGGAGAGGTGACCGGCAGGTGAGGAGAAGAGAAGAGGTGAGAGGGTAACCAGAATGGGGAATGGGTAAAGAGAGAAGGGGAAGTGGGAGAAGTTAATGGAAAGTTAGAGAAATCAATGCTCATGCACTTAAGCTGGAGGCTACCTGGACAGAATATAAGGTGATGCCCCTCCAACCTACGTTCGGTCTTATTGTGGCAGTAGAGGAGGCCCTGGTCAGATATGTCAGAATGGGAGTAGGAAACTGAGCTGATATGGGTGATCACCGGCAAATCCTGCCTTTTGTGGCAGACAGAGCAAAGGTATTTGATGAAGTGGGCCCCCAACCTGCATCTGGTCTCAGTGAGGTAGAGGAGGCTGCCATGGGAGCACAGGAACAATAAACCACCCTGACAGACTCGCAGGTGAAAGGTCACCTCATCTGGAAGAGCTGTTTGGAGCCTTGAAGGAGGAGCTGTAAGGGAAGGTGTAGTACTTGTGTTGCTTGCAGGAATAAATATGACAGGAGGGAGATAAGTGGGTTTCCAGTCCTGTTGAAGGGTCTTCGCCTGAAACATTGACTGTTCCTTCCCCTCCATAGACGCTGTCTGACTTGTTGAGTTCCTCCAGCCTTTTATGTGTGTTGTTTAGGATTTCAAATATCTGCAGGATCTCTTGTATTTCTCATCAAGGAGACTGGCTTTAAGATGGATCACTGAGATGGATGGAAAGATAAAGGAGTTGAGCTGTTTGAGAAGGGAATTCCAGACACTAGGGCCTTGCCACCTGAAGACCTTGTCAACAGTGGTAGACAACTGAATCTTGGGCTGTGAAAAAGACAGAGGAAAAGAGCCAAAAACATACAGAGGTCTCAGAGGATTATAGAGCCAGAGGAGATGAGAAAAATAGTGAGTAGTGGCAACAGAGAAGGAATTGAAAGGAAAGACTTGGAGTTATGTGGACTCGGCATGGAAGTATGTAGTTAACAAAGAAGGCAGTGAAATAGCAAATGTCCGGTATGTTGAGTTCAATGTGGGTAAATGTGACCATACCTACTTTGGATTGGAGAATAAAAACATTGGGGTGCTTTCTTAGAGGCTAGTGGCTGTGAGAAGTAGATACAGGAATTGATGTGGTGCAGAGTAATACTAAACTGTACACCACTCCTGCTTGCTCATTCGCACGAGTTTGCAGTGAAGGAATGCCTGTATTTTGAAATTCTCACCATTGTTTTCAATCTCTTCATGACTTCTCTCCTTTCTATTTATGCAGTCTCTCTGGGCCCTTCAACCTTTCTGCGCTCCTCGATTACTGCATTCGCGAACGTTTCTAAAATTAATTGATCTGGGTGTTGGCAGCTGTGCCTTCAGCTGTCGAGAGCAAAGTTCTGGAATTCTCTCCCTTAAGCCATTCCCTTTACAACACAGAGAAGGGCAGCTGGTAGAGCCACTGCCGCATGGGTTCAATCTTCACCTCTGTTGCTGTCTGGGTGGATTTTGAATGTTCCTCCTGTGATCATGCCAGTTCTCCAGTTTTCTCCTATGACCCCCCAAAAAAAGTGTAGTTTGATAGGTTAGTTGGCCACTTAAAAAGATCCCTGTGTGCACGTAAATGGTAGAATTTGGAGGGGAGATACTGGAAATACAGCAAGAATAATACTTCAACATGGGCAGATGAGTGAAGTACCTGTTTCTGTACTGTAACATTCAATGTCTCTATGACTCTGGTTGGGGTAAAATTAGCATAAAGTGATTGCTTGACAATCACCATGGACACAATAGGCTGAAGGGTATATTTCCGTGCTTAATCTCTCAATATCTTTTTGATTCTATGTGACATTGTTTAAAACATGAAAGCAAAGCACCTCACGGACATCTTCGGCTGAGCTTCTGACGTCCCAGATACACTCAGTGGCCACTTTATTAGGTACACCTGTACACCTGCTCGTTAAAGCAAATATCCAATCAGCCAATCATTTGGCAGCAACTCAATGCATACGCGCATGCAGACATGGTCAGGAGGTTCAGTTGTTGTTTAGACCAAACATCAGAATGGGGAACAAATATGATCTAAGTGTCTTTGACTGTGAAGTGATTGCTGGTACCAGACGGGGTGGTTTGAGTATCTCAGAAACTGATCTCCCGGGCTTTTCACACACAATAGTCTACAGAGTTTACAGAGGATTGTTCAAAAGCCAAAAAAAATCCAGTGAGTATTGGACACACTGTATATAAGTACAGTCAGATGATGATAAACTTGAACTTTTGAAAATACCCTGTTAATGATAGAGGTCAGAAGAGATTGGCCAGACCAGCTGAAGTGCACAGGGAGGCAACAGTAACTCAAATAACCATGTGTTGCAATGTGTTAAGAAGAGCATCTCTGAACACACAATACGTTGAACTTTAAAGTGGATGGGCTCCAGCAGCAGAAGATCACAAACAAACACTCAGTGGCCACTTTTTTAGGTACAGGAGGTAGCTCAGGGTTTGACTTTGCTTCTTCCTGATAAAGACATCTTGCGGTATTTTTGCTAAAATGAAGGCAAAATGTAACCTGACATTGTTGCATAAGTTCAAGAAATAATCCAAAATCTAAAATGTAATGTTGGTTTTTATCACAAGGGGCTTGGAACTGAAAACGGTGGAAGCTCAGCTTCTGTTCTGCCTTGCTTCGGTCAAACCCCCCCAGGACACCAATCCAAAGCTCAGCAAAGATATTTTAGTGTTTATGGAGGAGAGAAGAGGAAGAGGAAAAAAGCAACACAGTGAAATTTCAAAATGAAAGCAAATCAAATCTGATCTTTCCCTCTGATATACTCTCAGGGTCAAGATCATCACAGTTTCTGACAGGCATGCGGCAGATATGCATATAACTTGTCCGCGTCTTTTTGTTCAGCACATCAGTCTCCCCCCGTAAAAGAATTCTGAGATGAAAGCAAGGGCACAGGATGACACAGGAAGCTGTTGAAATATGGAACGAGCCCTGAACTGAATGTTCACAACATCACAATCAGCTTAGATTTATCGGAAGACACAAGGCAGAATTGCTGATGAGCCTCCTGTCACAGTGTTGCTAGGGTGAGGCTATAACGATCTTGTGCCCTGTACCAAAAGGATCTATAATAAAAAGCTTTCACAATGTGAAGAGGCAACATTTAACTTCTCTTTAAATCTATTACACTGGATTCAATAGAGGAATGGGGAGGAAGGAGGGGGTCCTTGGTATATATGTCCAACAATCCCTGAAGTCAACAGAATGGGTACAAAGGTGGTTACATTTCAAATTAAATTTATTATCAAAGTACCTATATATTACCTTGAGATTCATTTTCTTACAGGCATTCAGTGGAAAATAAAGACACTCTCTTCATTTCTAGCACCCCTCCGCCTTTCCCTAAACCTCCTCTCTCACCATCTTCCTGGGACCAAAACAACCCCTGCAGGTGAGGCCAATGTTCACCTGCACCTTCTCCACCCTGGTCCACTGTGTTTGGTGTTTGTGACATGGCTTCTTGACAGTGGTAAAACCAAGCGGCCATTTAGTGGAGCACCTGTGTTCTGGCTGCAATGCCCATCTCAGTTTGCTGTCACACGTCATTGAGCTCTCCTTCCCATTCCCACAACCACCTGTCTGTCCTCAGCCTTCTCCACTGCTGTGGAGAGACCAAACACAAGATGGAAGAACAATGTTCTTAGATAGCTTGCAACCCATTGAATTTCCAGCTACACACATCCTTGGAGTTCTCCATATACAGGTGCAATCTGTGTTCCCCCATCTCCTTTCCTCACTCCATCTGGTCCACTCCATACATTATCCCTCACCATCTTGTTCCACATGTCACTGACCAGCCAGCATCCTAACTTCCACTGTCCTACCCCCATCTGCCCTTCATTGCCTTTCCTCCGGGTTTCATCTATGACACAACAGGTTCTGTGGCAGGCCCACTCCACACCCTAATACACTCGCCAACATTCCTGTTTGCTCTCAATCCTGATGCAAGACCCTGACCCAAAACATGTACTTACAACTTTTGCCTCCACAGATGCTGCTTGACTGCTGAGTTCTCCCAGCTTTCTATAGTAAAGTAGGGATATTATGATCAAGAGTGGGGGTAGCGTCAGAGGAATTAAAGATTCTGATGAAGAAAGTTGGATAAAGGGGGGCCAGAAGCAGGATGGAAGGTAGAAGTAAGGATTGCACAGTGAACACTCTGAGGTGCAATCAATTAATAAAGTTCATGAGACTGGTGATTAATTGGACCTCAGCATTCTGGATTACCTTTGAATTAAGGAGAATGGAAGACGGGAAAAATAAAAAGAGAAATCCAACTTTGAGATTTAGATTTTCAGCAATGGCAGGTGCCTTCTCCAGTAGACACCTTTTGTATCTGATGACTAAACGTATGCTTTATTTGATAATTGAAAGACCCCATTAAAGGCACAATATACAAACAAATGGTCATGAAACAAATGAACATCCTGTTCATAAGTGCGGCCTTTTTTTGAAGATGGGTTCAGTGAAGCAACGGCCTTTGATAATTTTGTTATGCATCGAATGAATATACCACTCCGCTCCACGGCCGCTTCATTCTCCCATGCACTCCCACTTCACACTTACACTGCACATCTCATACCTACACTGACACAGTAACTGACTAACTGTGCTTTCAAATGCCCTGCTGCCTCCTGGAAGAGTTCAGCTCGCCAAGACGCACCTTGTCACTTTATCATTCCTTATTAGAGTTACCTTATGTTCAGACACAGCTGCACCTGGCTTCACTTTATGTACCGACTATCAGTCTATGTACTATATATATATTTACATATAACCTGATCCGGCCTTAAAGGATTGATTTTATTTATTGTGTTTTTTACGCTTATTTTCTTAATGCTCCATCAGATCTGGAGTAACTGCTTCTGTTTGTAAGGAGTTTGTTCGTTTTCCCCGTGACCACTTTGGTTTATTCCGGATGCTCCAATTTCCTCCCACATCCCAAAGCTGTATGGGTCTGTATGTATACTGGTCACATGGGTGTAATTGGGCAGCAAGGCCTTGTAAAGGCTGGAGGGCCCTGTTACTATACTACATCTCTAAATTTAAAAAAATCATTTTATTCTCCTTTATATTTGTGTGCTGAAGAAAGACAATAAACTATCTTGAGCAGACGAGAGAAAATCTGCAGATGTTGGAAATCCCAGCAACACACACACACACACACACACAATGCTGGAGGAACTCAGCAGGCCAGGCAGCGTCTATGGAAAAAGGTGCAGTCGACATTTCAGGCTGAGACCCTTCCTCCGGACTGAGACGGAAGGGGGAAGATGCCAGAATGAACAGCTTGTGGAGTGGGGGGTGGGGGAGGACAGCAGGAAGGTGGCAGGGAAGCCAGGCAGGTGGGAAAAGTCAAGGGCTGGAGAAGAAAGAATCTGATAGAGGAGAGTGGACGTTAGGAGAAAGGGAAGGAAGAGGGGATCCAGGGGAAAGTAATAGGCAGGTGAGAAAGGTCAGAGTGGGGAATAGCGAACTCGGGGGGGATTTGATATTCATGCCATCAGGTTAGAGGGTACCCAGTCGAAATATAAGGTGTTGCTCCTCCACCCTTTTGAATTTTTGAATCTTGAATGATTCATATCTTAAGGACGTGCACCTCTTCTGCTATGCACTAGTGGCCGATATGACCAACAGTGATGCAATGTGGATATCAGTGCTTATGGCACAGTGTACCACATTCTAGGCCTTGTAGTTTCTTGCTATTTTTCTCCAACTGAATAAAGGGAAACGAAATTTAAACACAGCTTCAACAATGAGCACAAAGTATGGTTACAGCTTGGACTTCAAACCCATAGAATTGCTTTGAGGTGTTCAGACCAGAGAGATTTAATTCTTTTCACCCCTCAGGCATGTAATGATTTTTGTTGTGTTCTGTTGTTTTAATCCTTTGCTCTGTGCAATGCCAGAACTCCCTGCCTCTCTCTCTTTCATGTTTTCTAATAACCAGATGTCAACATCATATTGCAAGGTAGCCAGAAAGGGTTCCTCACATTAGCAGCATCTTCGATTTCAGAAATGCATCACTGATATAGAAATCGCTGGTTAAGCCATTGATACAATTGGCCAATGTTTCCTGTGAAAACAAAAAGACAGACACCTCTCAGGCGGACGTAAGAGGTTCCATGACACTGCTTCAGAGATGACTTTAGTTCAGTTTCTGAGGGAGAACGGTGCAAGTATTCTCGGTGACAAGATTGGCTGCAATTAAAATATATTGGCTGACAGCGTGAAGCCTCAGGCTGTGCTGAGATTGTGAAAGGTGCCGTATGGATGCACACGCTTTTGAGTATTTATTGGTTGGCAGGTCAGCAGATTTTTTTGCTGATAATTCAGAGAACTGGTAGGGAAATCCACAAAACACTGCTCTTTTAAAACAACAATTTTACACGATGTTGACGTGATGGGAATTTTTACCAGAGCTGAAAAAGTAGGAACGTGTAAAAGTTCAATGTAAATTTATCATCAAAGTACATATATGTCACCACTTACAGGCCTGTGTCTTGGCCCAAAACATACACTGTTAGCTCTTTTCCATAGACGATGCTTGACTGGCTGAGATCCTCCAGTGCTTTCTGTGTGTTGCTTTCTTTTCTTGTGGAACATACACAGTAAATCCAAAGAACACAACAGAAATCAATGGAAGACGCACCCAACAGGGCAGACGAACAACCAGTGTGCAAAAGACTTTAAAGGGATATTACAGGCCGACGATTACAGTGAGAGTAATACAGAAAAGGTACTGTACATTTCGAAGTTTTGTAAGCAGACCACTGTGACATCCCTGAGTTCCACCAGCACCATCTTGGCATTTATAGATTTCTGGTATTTATGGCTTCACTAACTCAGACGTGGAGACACACAGAGTATGCTGGATGAAGACATTTTAATGGAACACACATTCAAAAATTGCTTTGAACAATATTGTCCTTTGGCCATTTTTATTTACTGTGTAATACACGTAAAATGTGAGGCAGCATCTATGGAGGTGATTAAGCAGTCGATGTTTCAGGCCGAGACCGTTCGTCAGAACTGGAAAGGAAGGGGGGAGAAGTCAGAATAAGAAGGTGGGAAGAGGGGAAGGAGCAGAGGTTGCCAGGTGATAGGTGAAGCCAAGTGAAGGGCAGGTAGGCGGGTGGGGAGGGGAGAGGAAGTGAGAAGCTGGGAGGTGATAGGTGGAAAAGCTAACGGGCTGAAGAAGAAGGAATCTGATAGGAGAGAAGAGTGGACCATGGGAGAAAGAGGAGGAGAAGCAGCAGCAGAGAAAAGTAATACGAAGGTGAAGGGAAAAGTAGGGGTAAGAGTGCAGCCAGAGGGAAGAGGCGAGTAATGGCAAAAATGGCTGGAATGGTAGGAGGGAATTTATACGAGGAAACAATAAAATTTAGTCTTCTATGTTTCCTCAATTCACAGATGGAGGGCATTTCAGGCCATTGAGCTAATACTGGCTCACAGAGTGATCCCATTCCCTGTTAATTCTCCCTGCAAAAGTGGGACAGGGAATATCGAAAGTAGCTGAGGATCTGATGTTGTATTTATGGGGTATGTGAGGCGCATTCAAGCTAGTTGCCTTTGCCCCATAACCGTCTAAATATTTGAAGTCAACACAGTTACCTATATGTCTTTTAAAAGTTCTTATTGTACCTGCCTCAGCCACTGCCACTGGCAGCTCATTCCAGATTCATGCCATCCTTTGCATCAGAAATGTTGCCCTCAAGTTCCGATTGAATCTTTCCTCTCTCAGAGTCTTCCTGTCTGCCATCAGATTTCTGAATGGTCCATGAACCCACAAACACTCTCTTGTTATTTTTTTAATGATATTTATTTATTTAGTTCTTTGAAGTGATTTTGCGACTGTACTGCTGCCACAAAACTACAAATTTCCAATACAGGGGGTCCAGATATTTTGGAAGCAAGCAGGAAAGTGGAACTGAAGCTGGTTCAAAATAAGTCACAATTATATTGAATGGTGAAGGTTTGTGCAGACTCAATTCCCCCTATTATTCCTACTATTCCTAATGTTCCCTGCCCAAATTGAATGTTAATACAAAGGCAGGATATGGCTTTCCTAAAATATCCTCTTCAAAAAAATCTCTCATAGCTTATAGTCTTGGGTTATGGACAATTGTTAGGTAGAGTCATAGAGTCATAGACTTCTGGTGAAGATGACACCAACAAACAACAATTCCTCAGGTGACATCTTCAGGTAGCATCTCACCTCTTCCCTGTCTTCTGCTTGTGCTTCTTGTCTTGTTCGTGTTACACAGGTTGGAGCCTGTGACAAACAGCTTGGAACTTGATCGAAGGATCCAGCATGATGCTGTGCCTGGAGAGCTGGCTCAAGGAGATCAGAGATGGAGAGCCAAAGAGGATCAAGAACACAAGCTGACTCCTGGAGAAGACCCGAGATGAGGTGCAGGGTCATGAATGGCGCCATCTTGAAGTGGCGAGGAAGACTGAAGCATTGAGGCGAATGCAGAGGGACTCAGCAGCCGGATTGGTGGCGTTTGAACCCAGGTCAGCAGTCACCCTTTACGGAAGCACTGTGTTCATGGGGCTGCTGTCCTTGCATGTAGATGAAAAAGTTTCCGATATTCTGAGATTTATGTGATTATTGGACTGTACCTTATATTGGTTTCCTTCGGATTTTGATGTTTTCTTGAGGCCAGTTGCTGGGTGGGTGATCTGATAAATTTTCATGAGTAAGTAGGGGGGTTGGTGGCTTGGTGCTACTGTCAGTCTTTTATGTGAGTGATAGGGTTGGGGACTGTTATTGTTTTTTATGCAGGTGACAGGGTTGGGGACTGTTATTGTCACTGTTCTTTTTGCTATGGGGGAGGGGGGATTTTTGGCGTCTGCGAGTTTTGTTTCTTAGCTTTTTCGTGCTAAGGATGGGGGGAGTTGACTTTTCTTTCATCAGCACCCATGGTCTTAATGGCTATCTGGAGCGGACAAATATCAGAGTTGTATTGTACATGCATACTTCGACAATAAAATGAACCTTTGAACCTTTTTAGAGTAACACGACATGAAGCATATCGATGTCATTACAAAGAAGGTACGACAGTGGCTAGATTTCATTAGCAGTTTGAGGAGTATCGATGTGTTACCAAAAAACACTGGCAAATTTCTACAGATGTACAGTGGAGAACATTCTAACTGGTTTCATCGCTGTCTGGTATGGAGGGGCCACTGCACTGGATCGGAAAAAGCCGCAGAAAGTCATAAACTCTGCCAGCTCCATCCCAGGCACTAGCCTCCCCAGCATCAAGGCCACCTTCAAAAGGCAATGCCTCAAAAAGGTGGCATCCATCATTAAGGATCTCCATCACCCAGGGCATGCCCTCTTCTCATTGCTACCATCAAGGAGAAAGTATAGGAGCCTGAAGACACACACTCAACATTTCAGGAACAGCGTCTTCAGCTCCACCATCAGATTTCTGAATGGACAATACACCCATGAAAGCTGTCTGATTGCTTAATTTAATTTTTTAAAAATTTAATTTAATTGTCTTTTTATATAGACTTCTCATTGTAATTTATAGTTTTTATTTTAATGTATTGCAATTTACTGGTGCTGCAAAACAACAAATTTCACGGCATTTGCCGGTGATATTAAACCTGATTCTGAAACATTTCCTTTGATCCATGTATCACACACAAAATGCTGGAGGAACTCAGCAGGCTAGGCAGCATCTATGAGAAAAAGTGCAGTTGATGCTTCCGGCCGAAACCTTCTGGCAGGACTTTGATCCATGTAATTCACACCGACCAAGATGCCAGTTTTTCCACTGAAAGGCTGGTCCTGGGGAACAACCCCGATGGAATTCCCAGCCTCAAGATAAAATGGCGAAAGCATTCCATACACATATGCACATGCACTCAATGGCCTCTTTACCAGGTATTTTCTATACCTAAATAAGTGGCAGCTGAGGATATGTTTCATTGTCTTCTGCTGCTGTAGCCCAACCACTTCAAGGTTAGACATGTTATGCATTCAGAGATGCTCTTCTGCTCACCACTGTTATAACACATAGTTATCTGAGTTACTGTCACCTTCCTAACAGCTTGAACCAGTCTGTCCAATCTCCTTTGACCTCTCTCATTAATAATGTGTTTTTTGCTCACAGTACTGCCGCTCGCTGGATGCTTTTTTTTGCGTTTCACACCATTCTCTGTAAACTCTAGAGACTGTTGTGCATGAAAATTGCAGGAGATCAGCAGTTTTGGAGATACTACAACTATCTTGATTGACACCAGCAATCATTCCATGGTCAAAGTCACTTAGATCACACTTCTTCGTCTTTCTGATGTTTGGTCTGAACATCTGAACCTCTTGACCACGTCTGCATGCTTTTGTGCACTGAGTTGCTGCCACATGATTGGCTGATAGGTATTTGCATTAATGAGCAGGTGTACAGGTGTACCTAATAAAGTGGCCACTGAGTGTATAATGCTCTGGTTTCCGAAGGGTTAAGGCAGCTAGGTGTGTGTTACTGTGCCACCTCTGGATGCTCTTATCAACACAGTGATGTTGATTGCAATTACCAGCTCCATTGATCAACTGAAGTGATATGGTTCTCAGCGAAGACACATTGTTCACATCGCCTGGCTGTAACATAATGAGTTGGTAATGTGATTCTGGAAATACTGAAGGTGAATGCTCTGCATGAGATTACAAGGTCAGGGATGAGTACACAGTCTCTGTTTACATCACCACTTCAATCTCTATTGACCATGGGGATGCATAAAAGGTATCTTTCTGGAAAAATAAAGTGGTTTGGAAATTCGTTCAGGAGAGGTGATTCAGTGAAACATTCACAAATTTCAAACTAAGACAGCACATTTTGAGGTATTCCAAGTATGTTGATTATTGCTCCCATATGATCTATATTTTCTTTATAACAGCAGTGTAAATACGTCTATCTTTGGCCATAAACAGCTTTGGGACATCCCAAAAGGAGCAGTTTCTGCAGAGCCAAGACATTTGACCCACATTTAATCGCTGTTGTTCCTTTTTGTGCCTCGTGGCACATCAGGTGGCAACCCTGCTGTTTCTTCAGCAATTTTTGTCTGTTTTACGAGGCCTAATTGCAAGCTCAGTGCTCAACCCAGCTCAGATGAAAACTGTGCAAGGAACTGGCCGGCTGTGAACCCTAGACCACTCGCCTCAAAGTCCAGGGCAAACGCCACTATGCTACTGGCCAGCTAAGTTTGCTAGGACCTGGGTATAACAGGTTCAAGTTGGTCTGTTGTCATGTGGCATTTTATAACTAAAGGCATACTCTACTCTTCTTCCCTATATGCCTGAATAGCCTATCACCGTCCTCCCCTTTAGTAACTGATAATTAACCCTTCAAAGAAAATTAAAGAACAAATATTACACCTTTCAATGACCTAGTTAGATTATTTGAATGTTGATAGCTTATAAAAATATTGGAATAAAGCATCACTTTACTGCCTTGAAAGATTCTTTAGAAGTGCCTCTTTCAAATGTCTGGATGCTTAAAAAAGACTAAGTATATAGTCCGGTACAGTGCAAAAGGAATACCGCACCGTCTGTGGTGCCAGCTTTCGGCTGACAGGATAAACAGAAGTCCTGCCAGAAGATGAGGAGGAGAACCAGTCACAATGCCCTTGTTAGCATTTATCTCTCAATCAACATTACCGAAAAAAACCCCAGATGATTTGGCCATTTCCTTGTATGTGCTTAACTCCTTCGTGGACGATCCCAAGCCCGGCTGTGAA
Organism: Hemitrygon akajei; assembly: GCF_048418815.1. Taxonomy (NCBI): domain Eukaryota; kingdom Metazoa; phylum Chordata; class Chondrichthyes; order Myliobatiformes; family Dasyatidae; genus Hemitrygon; species Hemitrygon akajei. The sequence goes on along the minus strand of NC_133153.1, from coordinate 33,370,736 downwards.
AGGAGAGAGTTGGGCACGGGACTAGCAACCCCATCCTGTAAAAACCCGCTGCTATAGAAATGCTAACAGAAGCTCCAAGAACCTCATACCTGGGAGAGGAAGGATACACCAAGAAGACAACCTGAAAGACTGGGATAACTTTGGCAAGCTTCTGTTGGGGGCCTATGCCCTAGTAAGGGTGATGGGCTTAAGTAAGCAAGTAAGCCTGTACATGCTTACCGTGAACAGATTAGTTACCACCTTTCCTATACCGAAGTAGTAATTACATCAAAAGTCGCTCAGTGCATTGGGGCAACACACAAGGTCTTTCAGAGATGCCATAGGAATGGAAGTCCTTCATTTTCCTTCTTTATTTATCTCACACTTTAATCACAAAATAGGTCTGGGTGTGAAGTCAATGGGAAATGAGAAGCCCTGGCCGAACTCCGTAAGAAAAATAACCGCATAAAATTGTGCAATGCATGCATCAGAATCAGCTGAAGGTTGGCTGGATGGAGTTTGAAGTATGGAGTGATAGCGTCTCCAGCGTGGAAGAGTTAGTCTGCAGCTTCAGTCGGGATCAATCAATCAGGAATATGGGATAGGCACTATGGGATAACAGTTATATTGGATATTGGCTCACAGATTCAATCGGGCTATCTAAGGAATAGGCGCTATGGGGTAACAGTTCCTGACCTTCAAAATAATTTCATACATAACTCAACATTCAGAAATGAAACTAAGGTTATTACTATAATAGAGAAAGGTCCACTGTGAATGGAATAAATTTAACTCCAAATCTTAGCTTAGTAGTGTATTTCAGGACAGTTTTATATTGTCTGAACAAAAAAGGTCATATATTTAAACTGAAGAACAATTCATCACCTCTTTATTGCTATCATAAAGAGAGTGTTGGACAATCACTCAATCAAAGAGCTAAATTGAGCTGGTGAAAGTACACCTTATTTGGCAAAGAATATACTTGTCATGGTTGACAGCAAACGACATTCATGAGTTACATCAAGGGATGGACAGGCAAAAGTTTTGAAGAGCTTATTAGAACTTCTGGGGTCAAAGACAGATGGAAGACCATGCTCGCCCACATCATACAACTCAGCACATAATGATAATGGTGATGATACTCATAATTGGAACAGCTTGGTATATGCAACTAGCTAAATAAATCCTTAATTCAGAGTTGAAATGTTAAAGTACTCTGAAGCAATATTAAAATAAGGTCATGCCAAGGTCCAAGGAAGCTATATCAGAACTCGCAAGTCATTTATTTATTTATTAAGATCCCTTCGGTCCTTCGAGCCACGCTACCCAGCAACCGACTATTTAACACTGGCCTAATCACGGGACAAATTACATTGACCAATTAACCTACCATCCAGTAGGTCTTTGGACTGTGGAAGGAAACTCATGCAGTCACAGGGAGAATGTACAAACTCCTTACAGACAGCAGCAGGATTCTTCTCTTCTACCCTCAACTTTCTTCTCAAAGCACTAAGGTGGGAACCTTGGCTGTGCAGCTGGTTATTTTCCATTTTGTTAATACAGATTGCAGACCATACACACCAAAGAATAATTTTTCTATAGCAGGAATTCAGGAATCTTTCACACACACCTGAAAACGTCAGCCACACTGTGCATTTTTAACCTTGCTTTCTGAAAGCCAGAAGCTGCATAATTCATGTTTATTCTCCAACAAAGTGTCTTTCAGCTATTGCACTAACCATGGGCAATGATCCAACGTTTCTCATTATTTTCATGATGAGTAGTGCTATTTTCCCCACACAGGTGACCAAATGGATAGTCTTTATTGACGGGTTTACAATGGAACTGATGAGTGGTGATAGCATAGTTAAGCTATGCTTTAAAATCAGCACAATTAATACAAACACAGGTATGTTTAATGCATAGAAACTTAGCGACTGCTACAGTGTACATAATCTCCTTGATGAGGCACTCAGGATTTTTATCGATGTTTCTGTGGTTTTTATTTATCTCCCACATTGACCTCATTAATAAATGCCTTCCAGATTTGGAAAGAAGCTAGCGTTTGCATTTATTGTCAAAGCTCACGGTTCTGCATGGTTATTGAGTAAATGGTCGAGCCTTTGTTATCAGGAATGTACTCGTTGTAGTTGCTTACAGAGCTGGCACCTACACTCAGTGGTTACCTGTACACCTGCACATTAATGCAAATATCTAACCAGTTAATCATGTGGCAACAACTCAATGTATAAAAGCATGCAGGCATGGTCTAAGGCTCATTGTTGTTCAGACCAAACATCAGATTGGGGAAGAAATGTGATCTAAATGACGTTGACTGCGGAGTGATTGTTGGTAGCAGATGGGGTGGTTTGAATATCTCAGAAACTACTGATCTCCTCAGATTTTCATGTACAACAGTCCTTAAAGATTACAGAGAATGCTCTGAAGAGCAAAATGAACATCCGGAAGCAGCAGTAACGTAGATGAAAACGAGAGGTCAGAGGAGAATGGCTAAACTGGTTCAAGCTGCCTGGAAAGCAAGAGTAACTCAAATAACGTTGTGCTACAATAGCGGTGTGAAGAAGAGCATCTCTGAACACACAACACGTAGAACCTAGAAGTAGATGTGTTACATCAGCAGAAGATGATGAACATACATAAATACACTTAGGTACTCCCTGCACCTAACACAGTGGCCACTGTGTGTATATGTTACCAAATGGACTTCAGGCTTTTAGAAAGAGAATCACAATTAGATAGTTAAATCATGCAGACTGTATGTCCTATTCTAAGAAATCAATGAGATTTCCTTTTCCTATGATATTGGAATCAAATCTTTGAATCTGTGTTATCAAATAAATAAACACAACTTCACTCAACTTATCAAAATATTGCTTTAAAGTTACCATCAATTCTATAAATCTGCTTTTACTGAAATATTTTAGTTGCAATTTAGAAAACATATTTCTGAAAGGAATCCTCACTCGATATAAGATTCCCCACTGATAAAAGTGAATCTATAATGTTTTGAAGTGCTTATGTGACTCTAGAGATCTCAACAAAAGTAGTATCATTTGATTCAGCTGTCATAAACACAAGCAACTCTACAGATGCTGGAACTCTTGAGGAGCACACAAAAAGTGCTGGAGAAACTCAGTAGATCAGGCATCATCTATGGCGAAGAAAAAAGCGTTGACATCTCAGTCAATAAGTACTATGCCATCAAACTGATTGAGCAGCTAATCATAGACAGTAAACTAGGAAGGGCATAAGACATAAGAGCAGAATTAGGCCATTCAGCCCATCAAGTTTGCTTCACCTTTCTATTGTGACTGATTTACCTTCTTTCTCAACCCCATTCTCCTACCTTCTCCCTGTAACCTTTGACAACTGTACATATCAAGAATCTCACTACTTCGACTTTAGATATACTCAATGACTTGGCCTCCACAGCTGTCTGTGGCAATGAATTACAAAGATTTACCACCATCTGGCTGAAGAAATTCCTCCTTATCTCTCCTCTAAAAGGATGTCTTCTATTTTAAGACTATGCCCTCTGGTCCTAGACTGTCCCACTACTGGAAACATCCTCTTCATGTCCTCTCTATCTAGGGAAAGCATCATCTCCATGTCCACTCTATCTAGATATGCCCTTATTAACTCCACTAATACTGTTAGTTCAGTCATTCTCAATTCCCACTTGGCAGAAAAATTGGGTAGTGTGGACCTGTTGGTCTGAAAGGGCCTGTTAACTTGCTGTATCTCTAAGTAAATAAATTGAAGACATCAAACAAAATTAGCACCACACACAAAATACTGGAGGAACTCAGCAGGTGTGGCAGCATCTATGAAGAGGAACAAACAGTGGAACATCTGAATAATATTCACTGCCTGGACACATGTGACAATTAGGGAAAGGTCCTGGAGTGGTAGCTCAAAGTGAATTGCTGTCTTCAAAAGAACAAGACAGAAATTTCTAAGCTCTACGTTGCATGCTGTACAATCTTAAAGGAAAACCTTTGATTGTCCAAGTGGCACCATCATTTAATCTTTGCCTAAGTGAAATAGATTTGATGTTACTCTGCAGGGTGGTGGTGTAGCTACTTAATGAATTGAAGTTTGCTCATTAAACTGGACATCTTCATGTCTGTCATAAGTAGAACACAAGTAGTCTGAGAATCAGTTCTTATTCCTGCTGTTGTTTCAAATTACAGCTACAGCCTTGCCCTGGAGTAATTGTGAATTAAGGATTATCTCATTAGAAGACAGCATCCAATCACACAAAACGTGCCTTGCTTCCAAATTACTGTTCAGAACTCCATTAGAATTCTCATGAATGAAGCTGAAGAAGTTAATCAGTACCGATGAAATGTCACTGATGTTAATCCAAGTGCAGAGTCTATACCTTAGACACCAGAACATGATGCTGCAAGTGTGAGAAACGGGCAGATGACCAAAGGCGCAAAGAGATTCCTGATGCGGAAGAGAGAAGCAGAGTCATAGAAAAATACAGCAGCGAAGCAGGCCTTTTGGCCCATCCAGTCCATGCCAAAACCTTTCAAACATCCAGTAAATACCTTCAGAGAGACCTGAGGATGGGAAACTCTTTTTCATATATTTATCATGTATTGTATTGAGCTGCTGCTGCAAAGTTAACAAATTTGATGACATATGCCGGTGATATTAATCCAGTCGCAAATAAGAGAAAATCTGCAGATGCTGGAAATCCGAGCAACACACACAAAATGCTAGAGGAACTCAAAAGGCCAGGCAGCATCTGTGGAAAAGAGTACAGTCGATGTTTTGGCCCAAAATATCAATTGTACTCTTTTCCATAGATGCTGACTGGCCTGCTGAGTTCCTTCAACATTCTGTGTGTGTTGCCAGTGATATTAAACCTGACTCTGATTCTGAAACTACTAAATGTTTCTGAGGATAACTAGGAAAGACAACTGTAGTTCCATTCCAGAAGTCTAAAATTTAAAAGATCTTTTGAGTGCAGAACAAAAACTATTTTCTTTGGTTGAACATTCAGAGCGAAGGGACATCAGTTTAAAACTGAAATTAGGCTATTGGTAACAAAGTAAGTTGCCTTGAAATTCACCCTTGTCAATAGCGCCCTACATGACAGTGGTAGTGTGTTTTATTTTGCTTCTGATACCCTGCATTGATCTTAACAAGAGCAGATTTCTGAAATCAGGGGCTCCCTACTATAATATTACTGATTTAGGATTAATTTCCACTGAGCGCATTTTCACACAGATTGAATTAGAAACCTAGAGCTGGGATACATAGGCTATGGAGCTTTCAAGGCTGAGATCTTCATTGGATAAGTGTGTCAAGGGAATTGGCCAGAAGCTGTGAAAATGGGAATTGAAATGCCGATCATCTGAGAATTAACTGAATGGTGGAGCAGATTTGAAGGGTGATATGGCCTTCTGCAGTGACCTTCCTCTGAGATCATTTGAAATGCAAAGGCAGTGAAACTTTTTTGTCTAGTGATAAAAATTGCAATGACACTGTTCCAAAATTGACCTATGGACTCACTTTCAAACACTCTACAACTTATGTTCTTAATATTATTTATTATCATCTTTTTTTTGTATTTGCAGTTTGTCTTCTTTTGCACATTAATTGCTCGTCGGTCTTTGTGTGTAGTTTTTCATTGATTTTATTGTATTTCTTTGTTCCACAAGCATAAGGTGACATCTATGTACTTCGATAATATTTTGAACCTTTGAACTTCTGAACATCACACGGTCAGCTTACAAGATTTTATTCCTATTTTCAGCAAGGTTTGCGCTGGACCAACAGAAGGATTGAAAATCCGTGCTCAATTTATTTTTAATGAGCAGTGAGAAGGAAGATGAGACTGCCCGGGTAGCACCCGCACAGCTGGTGCCCCTTCCAACCCTCCAGCCTACCGCCACTCCCTAATCAAGTAATAGTTGGACTCCAGTCTGCGAGGGGTTAAAGAGCTCAGATGTCTGACTTGTGCTATTCTGAGTGAGCTGGATTCCATGTCTGACAAGGCAATCAATGGCAGCAACTGAGTATTTCACTCTTTCAGCTATCGACTTTCTTCCGAGCTGCAGATATCACAGCTCAATCTATCACCCTTGCCAAGTATTTGTAGAATAAGCTCAGATAACTATCTCCTATCCCTTTTCACAGCTGATTATATTGCCTCTGCTCTGTAAGTGAATCAGATAAAGCTCCCCTTGTAGCAGGAGTGATGGAGGCTGTGATTACTCCTCGTAATTTCCAATGCAAATTGAGAACAATAAAATCCCATTCAGAAGCAAATATTTATTTCAGAACTGCCAAGTTTAAATAGAGTATGCTTAATTGGATCTATCGCCGTCAGAATTGGGGTCATTCAAAATCGATTTCTTTGGCCTGTAGGTTAGAAAGGAAAAGCAAGGCCAGACCTGAATATGCACCTCAACTGAGGATAAGATGGCTTCCACAGTCTAAGATCCACGAGGTAATGTTGCAGCTTTATAAAACTCTGCCTAGACCAGGCTTGGAGGATTGTGCTTAGTGTGGTGATATCACATGCAATGATGTACCAGTACCTTGACTGGGGTTAGGACTTTATTCCCTGGAGCATAGAAGAATGAGGGGAGATTTGATGGAGGTATATAAAATTATGATGGGTATAGATAGAGTGAATGCAAGCAGGCTTTCTTCACTGAGGCTAGGGGAGAAAAAAACCAGAGGACATGGGTTAAGGGTGAAGGGGGAAAACTTTAAAGGGAACATTGGGGGGGGGGGCTTCTTCACACAGAGAATGGTGGCAGTGTGGAATGAGCTGCCAGATGAAGTGGTAAATGAGGGCTCACTTTTAACATTTAAGAAAAACTTAGACAGATACATGGATGAAAGGGGTATGGAGGGATATGGTACAGGTGCAGGTCAGTGGGAGTAGGGAGAAAAATGGTTCGGCACAGCCAAGAAGGGCTGAAGGGCCTGTTTCTGTGCTGTAATGTTCTATGGTTCTATGGAGAGCATTGAGCATGCACGGGACTGCCAGAACGTTTCAGCCTGTGGCGGGGTTAAGATGTGTTTGTTTATTATTGTAAATAAAAGTTCTCTAATTCTTCCAGAATATGATTCTTCATTGTTAACCCATGGTACGTTAAAATAAAAGTAACGTAACACTTGGTTCTGTTCACTTCATTATAGGAAGGATGTGGAAGCTTCAGAGAGCATGCAGAGGAGACTTACCAAAAAGCTGCCGGCATTAGAGATCGTGTCTGCTCAGAAAACGTTAAGTGAGCTAGAGCTTCTGTCTTATGAGTGAAGGAGGATTAGTTCTGATTTGATAGTGGTGTATAAGATGATAAGAGGCATTGATAGAGTGGACAGGCAGAGACTTTTCCCAAGGTGGAAATGGCAAATACAAGAGGGTGTAATTTTAAGGTGATTTGAGGAACGTATGGGGAGGATGCCATGGATAGATTTTTAACACAGAGAGTGATGGGTGCCTGGAATACACTCTGCTAGGGATGGTGGCAGAGGCAGGTGCATTAGGGCAATTTAATGGACACTTAGACAGGCACATGGATGAAACAAAAATGGAGGTCTATGTGGGAGGCAAGGTCTAGACTGATTCAGATTACGTTAAATGTTTGGGGCAGCATTGTGGGCTGAAAGGTCTGTATTGTGCTGTCGTCTTTCTATGTTTTACATTTAAGTTCTATTCTTCTTCTTAGCCCTATAGAGTTCTTACGTTCTGGGATGCTTGTTCCCCAATAAGTTAATGTGACCCCTGTGTTACAGGAATATTGTGTTACTAGAAAATAATCTTTTTCACAATTTTCTGTAACACGACATTACATTAAATGTGCCAGCCTCAAGAAATGCAGGCTGAAAAAAGAAATCTTATGTTTAATTATTTGATTTTTTTAACATGAAAATTCCCTGAGAGCTAATTTTGATTCCATAGCTCCGATTTTTTTCTGGTAGATATTTGCGACTTCTGTAAGGGTGAACTTCTGTTCCCCAAACTGTGGTGACACAGCAGTTGCCTGTATAGGTGGAGGTCAGAGGAAATGAGTGAGGGAAATGCCTCATTGCATGTCACACAGAGGTTCATTGGGGCAAGCAAAATTAAACACAGATTGTTCTGCCGTGCCTGAGTAGTTATAGTCAGCTACTAATTACCCCTATCCTCGCTCTAATTTCAGGACAGTTGATAAGAACAAGCATTTCCTTAACAGCATGTCGTGTACTATTTACTCAGTACCGCAGGCAACCAATATAGGATTGTATCTCTGGTCTGCCAGCATATAGTATCACAAAACTGTTATGTCATAGAGTTGAGGAGTCACACGGGAACAGGCCTTTTGGCCTATTAAGTCACCTCCTGTGTCTGGTACTCCTGATGTTGCCTCTTCTATATTGGTGAGACTGACGTAGATTGGGGGGGGGGAGGAGTACCTTATTGAGCACCTTTGCTCTGTCTGCCGCAAAAAGAAGGATCTCCCAGTTGCTATCCATTTCAGTTCCACTTCCCATTCTCATTCTGACATGTCTGTCCATGGCCTCCTCTACAGGCATGATGAGGCCAACCTCCGGCTGGAAGGGCAACGCCTCATATTCCAATTGGGGAGCCTCCAACTTGATGGCATGAGCTTTGATTTCTCTGACTTCCAGTGATTTCTCCCCTCTCTCTCCACCCACTTCTTATGCTGGCTTTTGCCCCATTCTTCCTTTCCAGTCCTGACGAAGTGGTCCGAAACGTCGACTGTTTATTCCCCTCCAGCACTTTGTGTGCATTGCAAGCCGATTTCCACTATGCAAGTTGGATAATGTGTAATGTGTGACTTCAGGTGTTCCCAATATGTTTGCTATGTTTGTGCTTGGTGTTCTCAGAGGGAGAAGTGACAATTTGGAGTACCTAGCTCAGGTTAACTGCACACACTGTAGAAACGGCATGTCAATAGAAGAGGGAATGAATGTTGAGGGTGCATGATTTTAATTCATCTTACAGAATCTGGTTGTTGCTGGCAGCCCAGCATCCCAAATTGCCCTTGAGCCATGTGACTCAATCCAGAACAGAATAAAGAACCAATTCAAAGGGGTGGTTCTGCAGTCACGTATACACACGGTAACCACTTTAATAGGTATACCTGTACACCTGCCTGCTAATGCACATATCTAATCAGCCAATCGTGTGGCAGCAACTCCATAACTCAATGTATAATAACATGCAGACATGGCCAAGAGGTTCAGTTGTTCAACCCAAACATCAGAATGGGGAAGAAATGTGATCTAATTGACTTTGACTGTGGAATGATTGTTGGTGCCAGACAGGGTGGTTTGAGTATCTCCGAAACTGCTGATCCCCTGGGATTTTCATGCACGACAACAATCGGTGGGGTTTGCAAAGAATGTTGAGTAAAACAAAAACAAAAAAAAATCAGTGAGTGGCATTTCCGTGGGTGATAAAGCCTTGTTAATGAAAGAGGTCAAAGAAGAATGGCTCGATTGATTCAAACTGACACAAGAGCAACAGTGGTGTGCAGAAGAGCATCTCTGAGCATACAACACATCAAAACTTGAAATAGATAGGCTAGAGGAGCAGAAGACTATGGACATACATTTAGTGGCTACTTTAGTTTGTACAGGAGGTAAATAATAAAGTGGCCACTGAGTGTAGACCATCCCAGGTAAGGAAGGCAGATTTTCTCCCCTCGTGGATTAAACAAATGGGTTCTTCTGACAATCCAATAGAATTTGCGGCTGTCGTTACTAAGACAAGGGATAATCTACAGATTTCATCAATTGAATTTTAGCTCCACAACTAGAGTTAGTACACAATTACAAGTTTGGAAATTTAACTGCTGCATCCAGAGTAAAGCCGGCTGCTTTCTCCTGGGTGGCTTCAAACTTCTTGACACTGTTGTAGCGCACACATCCACACAAGTGTTCCCATCACGATCCTGCCTTGTAAATGCTTGAAAGTCTTTGGGGTATCAGAAGACGGGTCACTCACTGCAGATTGCCCAGCCAATGTAATAAGACCATAGGACATAGGTGCAGAATTAGGCCACTTGGCCCATCAAGTATGCTTCTCCATTCGATCATGGCTGATTTATTATCCCTCTCAGCCCCATTCTCCTGCCTTCTTCCCATAACATTTGACACCCTTACTAATCAAGAACTTATCAAATCTCCACTTTAAATATACCGCATAATTTGGCCTCCTCAACCATCTGTGGTAATGAATTCCACAGAATCACCACGTCCTGGCTGAAGAACTCCCTCCTCATCTCTGTTCTAAAGAGACATCCTTCTGTTCTGAAGTTGTGTCCTCTGATCCTAGAAAGGCGAGATAGTTGTATGTCACAGATCTGTAGAGCATAGATCAGGCCTTTTGGCCCATTATATAAATTGCATTTACCTGCCAGTTATATCTTAGAGTCATAGAAAACTACAGCACAGAAACAGGACCTATCGTCCATTTAGTCTGTGCTGAACCATTTAAACTGCCTAGTCCCAATGACCTGCACCTTGACCACAGTGCAAGTGAATGAAGGAGAAGTTTGTGATTCCTCATGCTAAACATCAGGGGTGTTTCATCCATACGATGTAATTTCCCACTGTAGTTCTTCTGGCTTTAAGGTAACCAAATGACAGGAGGTGAGTACCACTGGCAGCTGACACACATGTTAAGCCCTTAAGATCAAAGACTAATTTCTGCAGAGGGGGGAGAACAGTGCCTTTGTTGGGTCTACTTTAGTCAAATTAGCTCAGATTGCTAAAAGCAGAATAGACAAAACATACTTGCTAGTTTAGGAAAACACGAATGCTATTTCCATGTTAGAGAGGAAGTAAAAATTGCAGGTTTATTAGGTTTCTTGGACGCTTTCCAACTCAGCTTATTGTGGTCCACTTTAGGCTGCCTGGTGCTGTTGCTGATGCACTGTAATTACAGCTATTATAGAGTAATCTACATCACTCACAAGTGAAAGGATGACCTCAGTTATAATGGCTGTGTCAAAGCAGACAGCCCCACGTTACTCTCAACTGTTTAAAGCACATCCATTTGTTGTGGTAATGCCCAACCCCGTCAAAATGTACATCATCTCAGAGGGAAAGTGGAAAAAAAAACAAGTCAATCTTGGTTTTGAGAGCTTCTGAAAGGGGGAAGATTTTAAAGATCATAGACAGCATTTCGCAGTGATTATAAAAAACTGCTTTCCCCTTGTCTTATGATATATGGGGAAGAGTGAAGGGTTCAGAGATCTATTTGGAAAATTGTGAGCAACTTTGGGCCCTGTGTCTACAGAAAAGTGTACTGGAACTGGAGAGGGTCAAAAGACAGTTCACAAGAATGATCCCAGGAACAAAAGGCTTACTGTGTGAGGAGAGTTTGAAGGCTCTGGGCCTGTACTCCATAGAATTCAGAAGGATGAGAGGAGAGCTCATTCCTACCAAATGCTGAAAAGTCTGGATAGAGTGGATGTGGAGAAGGTGATTCCAATAGTAGGAGAGTCTAGATCCAAGGGTGCAACCTCAGATTAAATGGAATTCCCTTTAATACTGAGATGAGGAGGAATTTCTTCAGAAGGTGGAAAACCTGTGGAATTCGTTGCCACGGAGGGCTGTGTAGGTCAAGTCATTGGGTATACTGTATTTAAGGCAAAGATTGATAGGTTATTTATTTTACTTATTTATTTAGTTAGAGATACAGCATGGAGCAGGCCCATCTGGCCCAATGAACCACACTGCCTAGCAACCCATCTATTTACATTAGTCTAATCACAGGAAAATGTACAATGACCATAATAGAAAGGCATAACTTTAGAACAGAGATAAGGAGGAAGTTCCCTTGCTAAATAGTAGTGAATCTTTGTAATTCATTGCCACAGACAGCTGTGGAGGCTATGTCATTGAGTATGTTTAAAGTCCAGGTTGAGAGGTTCTAGATAAGTAAGGGTGTCAAAGGTTATGGGGAGAAGGCAGGATAATGAGGCTGAGAGGGAAAATAAATCAGCCATGATGGAATGGCAGAGCAAACTCGAATAGCCAATTGGCTTAATTCTGCTCCTATGCTCCTATGGCCTTCCTAGTTTTCTGTCTGTGATTAGATGCTCAGTCAGTTTGATGGCATCGTACTTACTGACTGAAATGTCAATACTTTTTTCTTCACCATAGATAATGCCTGATCTGTTGAGTTCCTCCAGCACTTTCTGTGTGTTACTCAAGATTTCCAGCATCTGCAGAATCTCTTGTGTTTATGACAGCTGAATCAAATGATACTATTGTTGTTGAGATCTCTGGAGTCACATAAGCACTTCAAAACATTATAGATTCAGTTTTATCAGTGGGGAATCTTATATCGAGTGAGGATTCCTTTCAGAAATATGTTTTCTAAACTGCAACTAAAATATTTCAGTAAAAGCCAATTTATAGAATTGGTGATAACTTTAAAGCAATGTTTTGATTGGTTGAGTGACGTATTTATTTATTATTCGATAACACATGTTCCAAGATTTTGACTCAAAGGTTATGTTATTGGGTTGGGAAATGGAAATCTCATTGATTTTTTGAATAATGAAATACGATCTGCATGATTTAACTATCTAATTGTGATTCCCTTTTTAAAAGCCTAAAGTGCATTTGATAACATATACACTCAGTGGCCACTGAGGTACCTAATAAAGTGTCTGCTGAATGTATTTCTGTCTGTTCATGCCATCTGCTGCTGTGGCCCACTCACTTCAAGGTTTGATGTGTTGTGTATTCAGATCCTGCAGTGTGCATCAAGGGAAGATTTTCAATATTATATTGCAATGCAGATGCTGCCCGACCTGCTTATAAAATAAGGCTTATGAAGTTATTTGTAATAGTCCATCCATTAGTTTGTTCAACTATTTTCCATATTCCCTCTGTGGGACAATAGAAACAGTCTCTTTATAATAGCCACCATTTCAACATGATCCTGGGTTGAGCAAAGAGATGATGATCAGACCAGAATGATTTGAGAAAATTAAGCAGTTTGCCTACTTTCATTTTGCTATAAATTTAAACAGAAGCCTGTAAAAAGGCCAAGAAGGAGGTAACTGCTGCTACAAATCACAGGAAGAACTGTCAGGGCCAGAGGTACAACTCTTTTATCTCAAGCTATGCTAGACAGACATCCTGCCTTCTCTTTCCCACAGCAAGCTGGAAGGTTGGCTGCTCAGACTTGTCTATCTGTGGTGCCCTGAGGGGACAACCTTTCCTCAGCAAAATGAAGCAATAGCAAGTATCAGTCTGAAGCTGGAAAGAACCATGACAACTTCCCTTCATCAAGTTCCTTCGATGCAGTGACACCCAAAGGTGCTTCATTGCAGTGACATCAAACAATACTTGAGACTATATCAATATAGTTGAGTGAACTCGGCCTTTTCTCCTTGGAGCAACGGAGGATGAGAGGCAACCTGATAGAGGTGCATAATCTGATGAGAAGCATTGAATGTGTGGATAGTCAGAGGCTTTTGCCAGGGCTGGAATAGATAGCACGAGAGGGCACAGTTTTAAGGTGCTTGGAAGTAGGTACAGAGGAGATGTCAGTGGTAATTTTTTTACGCAGAGAGTGGTGAGTGCATGGAATGGGCTGCCAGCAATGGTGGTGGAGGCAGATATGATAGAGTCTTTTAAGAGACTCCTCGATAGGTACATGGAGCTTAGAAAAATAGAGGACTATAGGTAACCCTAGGTAATTTTTAAGTTAAGGGCATGTTCGTCACAGCTTTGTGGGCCGGAGGGCCTGTGTTGTGCTGTAGGCTTTCTATGTTCTAATAAACACAAGAGATTCTGCAGATACTGGAAACCCAGATCAACACACACAAAATGCAGGAAGAACTCAGCAGGTCAGGCAGCATGTACGGAGGGAATTAACGGTCAATGTTCTGTGCCGAGACCTCTCCACAGATGCTGATTAACCTGCTGAACTCCAGCATTTTGGGCCCACACTGGCTGGGAGTTGTTCTGGACAAGCTCTGAAAATTTCTAAGCTTAACATGCCAGAAGGTTTGAGACACACAAGTAAATATGGGTTCTTTGGAACTTGCTAGCTGATCCTTGCTACAGTTTTGTCATTAATTGCCTGACTTCAGGGTACCACATGGAATCCAGAGGCTGAGCATAATATTGCCCCAACTCTCCAGCACTTTTGCTTGTGAATCTTCCTATTGGACTTCCTATTGAATCTTCCTATTCCCATTGTTTCACCACCAATGTGGTGAGCAAAGACCGTGACCCTTGTGATCATAAAGGCCAAAGAAACCCACAAGTATTCAGTTTAAATGACAACGTTGGCAGTAGGACTTCACCGCTGTCAGCTACAGGGGGAGACCACACACTGATCTGTGCTGTACACAGGATTATGATGCCCTCCACTGCCCTGAGCCCTGCTGATGTTCTAGTATCTAGGTTAGCATTGAGAGGATGTGCCATAACGACACAGAATGGCACAGCATGGCAAATGAGTTTGGTGAAGGTGAATTGCCCTATTTTTATTTAGAATTAGAATCAAGGTTCCAAGTAAGTTAATTAATTATCAAAGTACATTTATGTTACCATATACAACCCTGAGGTTCATTTTCCTGTGGCCACACTCAATAAATCCTTAATAAAATAATAACATTACAGAATCAATGAAAGACCACACCAACATAAGCATTCAACTGGTGTGCAGAAGACCCAAATTGTGCAAATAGTAAAAAGAAAAGTAATAATAATAATAATAATAATAATAATAATAATAATAATAATAATAATAATAATAATAATAATAATAATAATAAACAATAAATATCAAGAACATGAGATGAAGAGTCCCTGAAGGTGAATCCATGAGATGTGGGAACATTTCAATGATGGGGCAAATGAAGGTGAGTGAAGTTATCCTCACTGGTTCAAGAGCCTGGAATAATAACTGTTCCTGAACCTGGTTTATTACATACCCCGTGGGTATCTTGTGACTGTCTCATGACCATGATGTAATTGAGTATCTGGTGAGCATAATGTAATGGTCTTGTGATGGTGGGGTGATGTAATTTCCCACCAGTGTGAGGTCACGTGATGACATGCTCCAACAGGTATAAAACGGGAAAGCCTGCTGTGACACAGGGGTTTCTGAGTTGAGTTGTTGTTTAATTCGTCAGTTACTCTGTTACACTGCGTATTTGTCTCATGACGCAGTTTCGTTTTAAAGTGGAGTTTTACTTTCTACTGTAAGGTACAGAATCATGGTGCCTGCAGTTTTGTTTGATGTATCTTTGATTTAATTTTAAAGTTTAAGTATTGGAGAGTGAAAACTTTACCGAAGTACGGGAACCCGAAGGATCGACTAAAGTTCGACGGTTTACTACAGGATCGACCTTATTGAATCTTCCTTCAGAAAATAGTGACCTGCATCTAAGATAACCCCTGCCTGTAAGAGCAGAAAGAGTTATTCACCAAGAAAAAGGTCAGTTGCTTTAAGCCGCTTTTATTTCCTTCGTCGTGAATCCATCGGACATGGCATATTTTGGCTGGGGGATCAGCAGTAATGTCACGTTGTCGAGGAATTTGTTATTTCAGGAAAACCTCTCCTAATTGACTGTATGAATCACTTGGACTTTTGTACTTACCATGTTTAAGACTGTGTTTGAATTTACTACTTTAAGAACTGTTCCAGAGTTGCCGTATAACAGTTAACTTCCGGTTAAGTTAGTCATTTGTTTACTTTTCATTTTTGTTTAGCAGAGTTTAATAAATGTTAATTTGTTTATAATAACCCCGACTTAATTCTATATTCATTGTTGCCGGACACGTATCGTAACAGGTGGTGTAGATCCTGAGGCTCCTGTACCTTCTTGCTGATGGCAGCAGTGAGAAGAGAGCATGTCCTGGGTGGTGAGGGTCCCTGATGATGGATGCTTCTTTCCTATGACAATGCTTCATGTAGATGTTCTCAATGGTGGGGAGAACTTTACCCATGATATACTGAGCTGTATCCATTACTTTGCGTAGGATTTTCTGTTCAAGGCCATTGGTGTTTTCGTACAAGGCTGTGGTACAGTAAATATACTCTCAATCACACATCTATGGAGGTTTGTGAACGTTTCAGCTGTCATGTTGAATCTTTGCAAACTTCTAAGGAAGTAGAGTTGCTGCTCTGCTTTGTGATTTCACTGGTGTGCTGGGTGCAGGACAGATCTGTTGAAGTGATAACACTGAGGAATTTAAAGTTGTTGACCAGCTTTAATGTCACTGACACATATCATGAAATTTATTGTTTTGTTGCAGAGTACTGTGCAGTACATAAGAATTAATATAAACTACATTAAGAATATAGAAAAAAATAAATAGTGAAAAAATATGGCAAATCAGTGAGGGAGTGTTTATGGGTTCATAGACCATTCAAAAATTTGCCAGTGAAGCTGCTCTGAAAATATTGAGTGTTTGTCTTCAGATTCTTGTGTCTCCTCCCTGATGGTAGAAAGGAAAAGAGACCGTATCTTGGATGGTGAGGGTCTTTAATGATGGGTGCTGCCTTCTTTGAAGTTGTTCTCCTGAAATAGTTTCTGTTTTTGGTTTGCTCAATCTTTGCTCTTTTAAAAGTGCAACATGAACAGAAGTTGGTGTCAGAAACAAACCAGTAGTACCAGAAACATTTTTGATGTTTTGTAATATACTATGGAATATTTTATCATATATTAAGAAGGATTAACAAAATTGTACAACTTTGGAACTTCTTACTTCCCTTCTTGTCTTCCAATACCTTTTTTCTCCTGCATTTCACCCTCCAGGTGAGTTCAGAGGCACTTAGGTTTCTATATGTTTTTGCTATCTAGAGATCCATGACATATCGATGGCCTTAGGAATGGACATACTTTTGGAGCTTAACATTGAGGTGAATTTAGTGACTTTGAGATGAGCAAACAAATACACTCAATATTCACTTTATTAGGTACCTCTCATATCTAATTAAGAGGCCACTGAGTCTTCTGCTACTGTGGCCCATCCACTTCACAGTGCAATGTGTTGTGCATTCAGGGATGTTCTTCTGCACACTACTGTTGTAACGTGTGGTTATTAGAGTTACCGCTGCCTTCCTGTCAGCTTGGACCAGTCTGACCATTCTCCTCTGATCTCTGTCATTTAAAAAGTGCTTTTGCACACAGAACTACTACATCATTTTCCGTAAGCTCTAGAGACTGTTGTGTGAGAAAATCCCAGGAGATCACCCGATTTTGGGATACTCAAACTGCCCCATCTGACGGCAACAATCATTCCACGATCAAAGTCACTTAGATTAATTTCTTCCCCTTTCTGATGTTTGGTTTGAACAGCAACTCAACCTCCTGACTGTGTCTGCATGTTTTTATGTATTGAGCGCTGCCACATGATTGGCTGGCTGGATATTTGCATTAACAAGCTGATCAAGTCAAGTCAAGTCAAGTTTTATTGTCATTTCGACCATAACTGCTGGTACAGTGCATAGTAAAAATGAGACAACGTTTTTCAGGACCATGGTGTTACATGACACAGTACAAAAAACTAGACTGAACTACGTAATAAAAAATAACAACACAGAGAAAGCTACACTAGACTACAGACCTACACTGGACTGCATAAAGTGCACAAAAACAGTGCAGGCATTACAATAAATAATAAACAGGACAATAGGGCAAGGTGTCAGTCCAGGCTTCGGGTATTGAGGAGTCTGATAGCTTGGGGGAAGAAACTGTTACATAGTCTGGTTGTGAGAGCCTGAATGCTTCGGAGCCTTTTCCCAGATGGCAGGAGGGAGAAGAGATTGTATGAGGGGTGCATGGGGTCCATCATAATGCTGTTTCCTTTGCAGATGCAGCGTGTAGTGTAAATGTCCATGATGATGTACAGATGCACAGTTGTACCCAATAAAAAGACTTACATATATTTGTGCTCCTCACAACTTCATCCCAAAATATTTTATATCCAATGAAGTACTTTTGAATAATAATTGAAGCATTGTAGAAACAGCAGCCAATTTATACACAAGTTTCCTTAAATAGCAATGTAATAATTACTGGGTAGTACATTGTTGTTGTGGTTGATTAATAACATAACAAATTTACAGTATTAATCAAGTTATTGTAAGAAAAGTGACAAGTGGTTATAATCTTGGTGGCACATAGTTATTATATAGTTAGCAACGTTTGACATAATCCACATGTTCTTCCAGTCTTACCAGTTCTCTGATTAGCTGCTCTGATCAAAATTTTCCTGCACATTTTAGATGGATTTAATTCTTGCCCATTCGAATGCCAGGAGTTTCCATAACATTCCTCCTGCCCCAGTGCTGGTTGGTTGGCTGAAATTGCCACACGTAATCAAGGTTAGTGGAAGACTTTGTGGTTCACCAACAGGGTGGAAGATACCCTTAGGATAATCATGTACTCTTCACACTGCTGCCATTGGGAAAGAGGTACAGGAGCCCTTGGTCCAAAGCCACCAGGTTCAAAAACAGTTATTATCCTTCAACTATCAGGCTCCTGAACCACTGTGGATAACATCACTCACCACAACTCTCAACTGATTCCACAACCTATGGATTGTCTTTCAAGGTGTCTGCAACTCATGTTCTCAGTATTATTTATTTATTATTTGCTTTTTTTTTGCATTTGTAGTTTGTCTTTTTTTTGCATAATGGTTGCTTGTCTTTGCGTGTAGCATTTCTGTTAGCTCTACTGTTTTTGTTCGTTCTACTGTGAATGCCCACAAGAAAAAGAATCAGGATATATGGTGACATCTGTGTGCTTCGATAATAAATTTATTTTGAACTTTGAACTTGAAATCCAAAGGGGGGCTCCTAGTCATAAATATAACCAAGGCAGCTGCATAATAACAGAAGACTTAACATTTCAGCAGCACCTCTCATGACGCCACAAGGTCAATCAGAATGAAGAAAACAGGTTTCAAGTGTAGCTAATGCTGTAAGTTCCCACCAACTATGATCTCATTTGGCTGAAACATTCACAGCATTGTTCAGCCAGATGTACCAGGCAGATGATCCATCTCAGCTTCATCCTGAGAACCCCGCTCTCACAGAAGTCAACTCCTGGCCAAATCGATTCACTCCCCGTGATCTGAAAATGTGGCTGAGAGCCCTTGGATGTAGACAAGGCCCCAGAGTGTGATAGCATCCCTGCTGTGGTACTGAAGGCCTGGGCACCAGAATGAACAGCTGTTTTGCTACAGTTACATCAATAGAATCTGTCCAATAATTTTATTTTACTTTAGAGATACAGCATGGTTAACAGGCCCATCTGGTCTAACAAAACCACACCATCCAATTACACCCATATGGCTAATTAACCTACTAATCTCTATGTTTTCAGAATGTGGGAGGAAACTAGAGCACCCGGAGGAAACCCACGAGGTCACGGGTTGAACGTACGTACTCCTTACAGACTGCAGTGGGAACTGTACTCAGGTTGCTGACGTTGCAATAGTGTTATGCTAACTGCTATGCTACTGTGCTACCTCAAATAATGTGGTCATGTCCTGGACAAATTCACCCAGCTAACAACTGCATGAGAGTGAATAATGTCACTCACCCCAACACTGAACTGATTCCACAACCTATGGTTTCACTGTCAAGGACTCTACAACTCATGTTCTATATATTTATTGTTTACTTATAGTATTTATTTATTAGTTAATATCATTAATATTCTCTCTTTTTTGTATTTGCACAATTAGCTGTCTTTTGCACATGGATTGTTTTTCCTTCTTTGCTGTGTGCAGTTTTTCATTTATTCTATTGTGTTTCTTTGTACTTATTGTAAATGCCCGCACGAAAACGAACCTCAGGGTAGTATAGGTCGTCATGGTAGCGTAGCAGTTAACGCGATGCTATTGCAGCTTGAGGTGTTGGAGTTTGAAGTTAATTTTTGGTATCCCCTGTAAAAAAGTTTGCATGTTCTTCCCATGTGCACATGGGTTTCCTCCGGGTGCTCCGGATTCCTCTCACTGTCCAAAAACGAACTGGTTAGTAGGGTAAGTGGTCATTATAAATTGTTCTGTGATTAGGATGGGGGTAAGTAGGTGGGTTGCTGGGCGGTGCGATTCATTGGGTCAGAAGGGCCTGTTCCATGCTGCATCTCCACATAAATAAATAAATATGGTGACATACATGTACTTTGATAATAAATTTACTTTGAACTTTGATTGGCCCACCCTTATAAGGAAAGTGAAGGAAGATGTCACTGACAGCTGCTCACCAATAGCCTCCTTACTGATGCCTAGTTTGGCCTTTCTCAGGCTGTTCAGATCGAGATCACATCAGTCTCGGTCCAAACATGGATGCAAGAGCTGAGTTCCAGAGGCTTGGCGAGAGTGATTGCACTGGACATTGGTATAGCATTTGACTGAGAGAGTCATCAAGGTACCCTGTTTAGCGAAGTCGATGTGCCTCATAGGGAAAACACTTCAGTGATGGGTGTCATACCTTGCACACGGCACGGTGGTCATTCTTGTTGTTGCTTCTGTGCAACTACATGTCAATTAAATGAAAGCATGCACGCGAGAGATGGCTTTAACTGGTGAATTCACAATGCAGTGAGAGGAAAGGTGAGAGGTCAATATGCATGCACAGACAACAGATCAATGTACATAGGTAAGTTATCAGTCCAACGTAGTGCTAACAGGAGTCACTGCTCTACAAGAAATAGAGCCATAGAGTTCCACAGGGCAGTGTCCCAAATGCAACCAACATTAGCGGCTTCATTTATAACCTTCCTTCCATCATAAGGTGAAAAAGGGGATGGCTGTAGATGCTTACACAATGCTCAGTTCCTTTTGCAGTTCATTCGTAAATGAACCTATCCATGATCTTCACACAGCAAGACCTAGACAGCAATCAGGCTCGAAGGGCCGAATAGGCTACTCCTGCACCTATTTTCTATGTTTTCTAAGTGTGGATAACTTCACTTACGTCAACACTGAACTGATGGACTCGCTTTCAAAGGATTCACAGGATTGAAAGGACATTTATTATTTATACAGTATACAACCTGTGATTCATCTTCTCCACAGATAGCCACAAAACTATGAAAACTGCCTCCCACGTGCAAAAAACGAATTGCATGAACGGCAACAAGAACATCAACACCCCAGATGCAAAATGATATATTCCACAAACGGCAACCAAAAGAATAACTAAAAACTAAAAACGGAATAATAAAGTACAAAATTGAAAGACTCCATATTCTACTAACAAAATGCTAAAGGAACTCAGCAGGCCAGGTAGCACCCAGGGAAAAATGTACAGTCAACGTTTCAGGCTGAGATCCTTCCAGCATCTGCAGATTTTCTCTTGTTTGATATTCTGCTCAGCTCAGTGTTCATTATCTGTAGGATGCTCTAATTCAAAGTCACGCAGAATGGCAACAGAAAAAGAAGCAACCAGGATCTGCAGTCCCATCCACAAACCACAGACCTGGAACATCAGTACCATCCTCTGGCAGCATTGAGGGAGAGAGACTCCCATCTTCGCAGTATGTACGTACTGTGTAGCAGTTATTTATTGTTTATTTGTTCTTTCTCATTTGCACAGTCTGTCTTCTTCAGCACATTGGGTTGTTGCTCAGTCTTTGTGTGTAATTTTTCATTGATTCTGATATATGTCTTTGTTCTGCTGTGAGTGCCTGAAGTAAATGAATCTGACCATAGTATACGGCGACAAATAATGTACACATTTTGACAATAAACTTACTTTGAACAAGAGACTGCAGATGCTGGAGTGTAGAACAACAAAATGCTGGAGGAACTCAGCAGGTGGAACAGGATAGGGAATGACCCTGATACATGCCAAGTAGCGTTCACACCAAACATGTGGCTGGTAATGTCCACCTCCAGCCGAGAATGTCTGATCACCTAACCCTAACATGGCATGACCTTGCCCAACTCTCACCATCAATATCCCATGGTTTACCATTGAACAGAAGCTCATCTGGACCAGTCACGTATATAGCATAGCTCCTTTCTTTTACCAATCTTTTTATTGATTTAAAAAGAAAGTGTGTATACAAAGAGGAGGAGAATATCTCTGGGATATTTGTCAATAGCAGTACATACAGAAGGTAAAATAAACAATATCAGAATCACACATAGTGTTGACCTACAAAGTATAAATTTGATATAGAATGTATAATTCTCCTCTTATCAATTTATGAAGAAAGGAAGAACTATTAGCATAGCTCCAAGAACTGTTCAGTGTCTAGTAATCCAGTGGAGATTACCTTAACTACTGACATCTTTCCACCTTCTACAGTCAAAAGCGTGATGAAATTGGAACCAGAATCAGGTTTAATATCACTAGCATATGTTGTGAAATTGTAAACGTTATGGTAGCAGTACAATGAAATACGTGATAAATAAATAGAGAGAAAAAAACAGAGTTACATGAAGTATATATGTATGTTTATTAAATAGATTGTTGACTTGTGGCCTAGTGGATAAGGTATCAGTCTAGTGATCTGAAGGTCACTGGTTCGAGTCTCAGCTGAGGTAACGTGTTGTGTCCTTGAGCAAGGCACTTAACAACACATTGCTCTGCGACGACACCGGTGCTAAGCTGCATGGGTCCTAGTGCCCTTCCCTTGGACAACATCGGTGGCGTGGAGAGGGGAAGGCTTGCAGCTTGGGCAACTGCTGGTCTCCCATACAACCCTGCCCAGGCCTGTGCCCTGGAAACCTTCCAAGGCACAAATTCATGGTCTCACTAGACTAACGGATGCTATTAAATAGATTAAGTTAAAATAAGTAGCTCAAAGAAAATCAAAAAAGCAGTGAGGTGCTGTTCATGGGTTCAATGTCTAGTTAGAAATTGGATCACAGAGGGGAAGAACCTGTTTCTGAATTGTTGAGTGTGTGCCTTCAGGCTTCTGTACATCATTCCCGATGGTAAGTACTCCCTACCTGAGCATAGAACATAAAACAGTACAATATAGTACAGGCCCTTCAGCCATGATCCTTTAATTTACTTCCTGTTACTAGTGGTGAGGGCAACATTAATAACCCCGCAGGAAGACTAATACTATCCAGGACATGGCAGCCCATCTTAAAACTTAAACAACACACGCAACACACTGGAGGAACTCAGCAAGTCAGGCAGCATCTATGGAAATAAATAATTAGTCGCTGCTTCAGTCTGAGACCCTCCATCAGGACTGGAGAGAAGATGGTAGAGACCAGAATAAAAAGGTGGGGCAAGGGAAGAAGGACAGCTGGAAGCTTGTAGGTGAAGCCAGGCGGGTGGGAAAAGTAAAGGGCTGGAGAAGAAGGAATCTGACAGGGAGGTGAGTGGACCATAGGAGAAAGGGAGGGAGAAGGGGATTCAGAAGGAGGTGATAGACAAGTAAGAAGAGGAAAGAGGCCAGAGTGGGGAATAGAAGAAGAGGGAAGGGGAGGAATTTTTTTTACTGAAAGGAGAAATCGACATTCATGCCATTAGGTTGGAGGTTACCCAGCCTGAGTATTAGGAGCTGCTCCTCCACCCTGAGGGTGACCACACCTTGGCGCAACAGGAGGCCTTGGGCCGACATGTTGGAACGAGAATGGGAATGGGAATTAAAATGCTATTATTATTATTATTGTTTCTTTTTGTATTTGCACAGTTTGTTGTCTTTTGCATGCTGGTTGTCCGCCCAGTTGGTGTGGTCTTTCATAGATTCTGTGACGGCTCTCTTATTTATTGAGTATGCCCAAAGAAAACAAACCTCAGGGTTGTATAAAGTGACATAAATGTACTTTGATCATAAAATTCCTTTGAATTTTGAACTTTATATTTGACTCATAAATCTTGGATTCTCTCTCAAGCTCATGATCACTCACCTTGAGTTAGCGATGGGAATCAGCTCCTTCAGTTTTTGCTTCTGGCAAATTAAGATAACAAAACAACATGCTGGGTTGCTCCAGCAGATTGTTTATTATTGTGTATTCCAGTGTCAGCAGTCTCTTGTGTCAACAGTTCCCTCCCCTCTACTAATGCTGCTCGACCTGTACTAGCTTGCTTCTGAGTCATGTCCTAACAAACCACAGCTGAGGGATATTTACCCACTCTGTCAGAATCCAAGTCCTCTCCTGGATCTCCTTGTGGTTGGACCAGGATCTCACTCTGTCAAGTTCATGTGGTAGCCAGAGCACACATTAAAAGAAACCATACAGACTCAATTTCCTATCTTCAAGACTGGACTGGCAGGAAGTTATCCTCAATCCCAGGGGACTGCTGAATAAGAAGAGGCAGAGGCAGAAGAAGAAGATGAAGAGGAAAAAGAAGAAAAAGAGAAGAAGGTGAAGACTGGCCTTTTGAAAACTGCACATCTCATCAGGAGTCGTTGTTTGAAGTAGTGAGTGAGAGAGCGATATCTAGTAGGGAAGAAACCATTTGAGAGCTACAAGGCTCTTCAGAAGTAAGCCATTGATTGAAGTGGTGAGAGCGCAACTTCCAATGGCGGGAACCACTTGAAAACAGCAAATCTCATTGGGAATGAGTCATTGTTTGATCCAATAAAAGGTGTAGGTGGAGTGGCCATTGTTGGACTGGGGCAGTGTTATGGTGGTTTGGCTTTGCCTCAACAGGCTTGGTCAAGCACAGACACAGGCTCTAAGTAAGCTGCTAGTAAGTTTCTTTCTCTCTGTTGGTACATAGCTCATGTGCTGAGAATGAGTCTAGAGCTTGTGTGTGATGTGGGAACTTTGGAAGACCTCCAGTCTCCTTGATAACCACTTTTGCACTAAGTGCACCAAGCAGTAGCTTCTTACAGACTGGTTCAGGAACCAGAGCTGCAGCTTGATGAATTTTGACTGATACATGAAAATTAAGAGGTGATAGAGAGGACCTACAGGGAGGTAGTCACCCCTGTGTTGCAGGAGGCAGTTATCTGGGTGACAGTCAGGAGAGGGAAAGGAAATAGACAACAAGAGCAGAGTACCCCTGTGGTTGACCCCTCAAAAATAACTTTACTGTTTTGAATACTGTTGGGAAGAGGTAGCCAGGGAGAAGTCTCTGGAACTGAATCTGGCTGTATGTGTCAGAAGTGAGGAGAAGAGGCAAGTTGTAGTGATAGGGAATTTTTTGATTAGGGGAATGGAAAGGAGGTTCATTGGATGATAATAAGATTCTCAGATGGCTTGTTGGCTACTCAGTGATAGAGTCTGGGACATTTTATATTGAGTTCACGGCATTTTTAAGTGGGAAGGTGAGCAGCTAGAGATCATGCTCCATGTCAGTACCAATGACATGAGTAGGAAGCGCTGGAATTTAATGCAGACAAGTTTGAGACTTTGCACTTTGGGAGGACCAACCAGGGTAGGTCTTACATGGTGAGCAGCACAGCACTGAGGAGTGCAGTAGAACAGAGGGAACTGGGAATACAGATCCATAATTCCTTGAAAGTGGTGTCACTTCAAAGGGTCATAAAGAAAGAAGTTGGCTTTCATTAATCAATGTATTGAGTATAGGTGTTGGAATGTTGTGTTGATTTTGCATACGACATTGGTGAGGCCTAATTTGGAGTATTGCATGCGGCTTTGGTCACCTACCTACAAGAAAGATGTAATACAATTGAAAGAATGCAGAGAAAATTTACAAGGATGTTGCCAGGACTTGAGGACCTGAGTTACAGGGAAGGGTTGAATTGGTTAGGATTTCATTGCCTAGCACACAGAAGACAAAGGGGAAATTTGATAGAGGTATACAGAATTATGAGAGGTATAGATAGGGAAATACAAGCAGACATTTTCCACTGAGGTTGGGAGAGATAACAACTGCAGTTCATGGGTTGAGGGTGAAAGTTGAAATGTTTAATGGGATTATGAGGTGGCACTTCTTCACTCAGAGGGTGGTGAGAACGTGGAAGGAGCTGCCAGTGGAAGTGGAGGATCTGGGGCCGATTTCAACACTCAGAGAAATTTGGATAGGTACGTGGATGAGAGAGGTTTGGAAGGCTATGGTCTGGGTGCAGGTCGATGGAACTAAACAGATTAATGGTTCGGCATGGACTAGATAGGCCGAAAGGCCTGTTCCTGTGCTATAGTGTTCTATGATTCTATGTCTCTAAGAGTGGATTCACAGTGCAGCGTGAATCCCCATGAGCTGCAGAGGCCAAGACAGGCTGAAAAGCAAACACAAAAGCAGAGGCCCATTGAAAGGAAAGGAGAAAACCAGTATGGAGCTGAACAAGGAAGATTGGGAGCTTGCAGTCTGATGATGTGGGTAAATATCTCTCCTGATGAAGGGCCTTGAATCAGATTCTGATTTATTTATGACGCGTACGTGGAAACATATTGTAAAATGTGTCATTTGCATTAACAACCGACACTCCAAAGAACGTGCTAGTGGCAGCCCATAACGGTTGCCACACATTCCGGCGCCAACTTAATACATCTGCAATGCTCGGCAGAACACCACAGAACACAACAAGCAACAAAACAACAATAACAGAACAAGCCCCTTTCCTCCCTGTCAGCCACACAGACAGTCCTCCAGCCTCCAGTCTCCAGGCTTTAGCCTCTGGGTTTTAGCTTCTAAACATCTGATTGACTTTGGGCTTCAAACTTCGGTATCGGCCCTTGGACTAGCCGATTATGGGACCCTGAAATCCAGGCTTGAACTCGGGGCTCACCGAATACCTCTCCTGATAAAGGCTCTCTGCCTGAAATTTCAACTTATATTCCCCTTCATCAATGCTGTCTGACTCATCGGAGGATCAGAGTTGGAGAGGGTTAGGAACTTTAAATTCCTTGGTGTTATTTCAGACGATCTGTCCTGGGCTCAGCACATAAGTACAATTATGAAGAAAGCACAACAGTGCCTTTACTTACTTAGGACTTGCAAAGATTTGGCATGACATCTAAGACTTTGACAAACTTCTGTGGATGTGTTATGGAGAGTATATTGACTGGTTGAAGATAGCCTGGTATGGAAACACCAGTGCCCTACAAATCCTCCAAAAATTAGTGTATATGGCCCAGTCCATCACGGGTAAAGCCTTCCTTATCATTGAGCAATCTACATGAAACAACATCACAGGAAAGTAGCATCCATCATCAGAGACCACCACCACCCAGGACATACTTTCTTCTCACTGCTGCCATCAGGAAGAAGGTACAGGAGCCTCAGGACTCACATCACCAGGTTCAGAAACAGATTCTACCCCTCAGCCATCAGGCTCTTGAACCAAAGGGGCTATCTTTACTCAACTTCACTTGCCTCATCACCGAAATGTTCCCAGAACCAAAGGACTCACTTTCAAGGGCTCTTCATCTCATCTCCTTGATATTTATTGCTTATTTATTTATTATTATTTCTTTCTTTTCATATTTGCACAATTTGTTGTCTCTTGCACACAAATCTGTGTGGTCTTTCATGGAATTTGCTGTGTGGATCTATGAGTATGTCCACAAGAAAATGTGGTGACATATATGTACTTTGATAATAAATTTACCTTGAACTTTGAATTTTGACTTGCTGAGTTTCTTCAGCATTTTATGTACGAGTATGTTGTTTGGTAGGAAAAAGCACAGTAACAAATGTACCATTCAGTAAGACCAGCTTTACTCCAGCGACATTATGGCAAAAAGCTTTTGAAATCACAGTGTGCAGTGGAGTCGTATCAACCCAAACTGGAGTTAATGGAATGGTTCTCGTGATAATACACTTGTAAACTGCATACAGTAAATATGGCACAATTATGCATTGATTATGGAGTGGTGCACAAAAAGGATAAAGCTGTCAAAAGCATTCACGGGCAATCCCTTCGTCAGCTCAGCAGAATGAAATTGTACTGCTGCCCTCTGACCTCTCTGAAGTAACTCTCGACAGCTCTTTTCCCAGGGCATATTGTTGCCTATTAATGAAGCTCTCCCCCTGCTCCAAGGAGGTGGCTGTTTTCACTAAGCAAACATTAATTAGAACCATATTTTTAAAATAATTGACAGCTACAAGACGCCTCGGTGCACTGTCATTATCCAACGCTACCAAATGACATAATTTAAAGCACTGAATTAAAAAGGTAATTGTTTTCACAGCCACAATGAGCATTCACACACACACACACACACACACAAATTACACAAATGGGCCAATTAATGTGCAGACCACTCTTGGACAGCT
This sequence comes from Hemitrygon akajei, assembly GCF_048418815.1. Lineage (NCBI taxonomy): Eukaryota > Metazoa > Chordata > Chondrichthyes > Myliobatiformes > Dasyatidae > Hemitrygon > Hemitrygon akajei. Next base: position 33,342,610 of record NC_133153.1, on the reverse strand, counting down.
GCATTTGTTTTAGAATGTTGTGTGTTAGAGTATTGCAATGGTAGAGAGGGACATAGACCAGTTGTGACAGAAAATGCCCATCAGTTACCTAGGTGGAAGTTTTACACAATACCAACTCTTTCTTTAGAGTGATCAGTAAGTAAAGCATTATACTCCGTTGACCTGGGTTTATCCTGACACTCAATGCTGTCTGTAGGTTTCCTCCAAGTTTTCCAGTGCTCTGGTTACCTCCCACAGCCTCAATGGGTCAGTAGGCTAATTGGCCACTCTAAATTGCCACACCCAATGTGGCATTGGGGGCTAATGATGGACCAGTATAAATGGGTGGTTGATGGCTTGCATGGATTTAGGGGGCTGAAAGGCCTGTTTCCATTCTGCACCTTTCCATGACTCTATGACTGCCCATTTTTGAAGAGAATTTGGAATTCTGGTCTCGTGTGCAAGGTTACTTCACCTTTAAGACTGTTCCTTTCACCATAAACTTATGCTTTCATGACCTCGGGATTCTGGAATGAAAGGAAGAATGTGGGTTCAGTTCCCAGTGCTCTCCGTAAGCTGTTGGTACTTTCTCCCCATGACTGCATTGGCATCCTCCAGGTGCTCCAGTTCCCTCCCACATTCCAAAATCATACAGCTTAGTTAGTTAATTGGGTGGTGGGCTCAGTGGGCAGGAAGGGGGTATTACTGTGCTCTATCTCTAAATAAATAAGTAAATAAACAAATCTCTCATTGTATGACACTCCAGGGAATTCCCTTCTGGAAATCCCAAAATAACTCATAGTTGGTGAAGTACTCTTTGAACTAATTTCACTTCCTCTTTGAACTATTTTCCTTCTAATGGAAGGAAAGCAGCCAACTTGCATTCAGGAAACTTGCACAGCCAGCTGCTCTAATGACCATATAATCTGTCTTGTTGATGTCAGGTGAGCTATACTGATATCAATATCAGCATCTGCTCTCTACTGCAAGCTAATTACATTACAAATTGCTAACTATTTACTAAGTAAGACATCACAAAACTCCTTATAATATTTTAACTACTCCAAAGAGTTATTGCTAAGACACATAATCATCGTTATGTGCCATGTCATATGAAGTGGGTGATTATAGTCTTTGACCATGATTGTTCTTGGCAAATTTTTCTGCAGAAGTAGTTTGCTATTGCCTTTTTCTGGTAGTGTATTTATAAGCCGGGTAACCCCAACCATTACCAAAACTTTTCAGAGATTGTCTGCCTGGCGTCAGGGTCGCATAACCAGCACTTGTGATATGCACCAGCTGCTCATACGACCATCCACCACCTGCTCCCATGGCTTTACGTGACCTTGATCAGGGGTGTTAAGCAGGTGCTATACCTTACTCAAGGTTAACTTGCAGGTTAGCGGTGGGAAGGAATGTCCTTTACCTCCTTTGGTAGAGATGTATCTCCTCCCCGCCACCCTACTAGGATACAAGGGAACATTAAAGCTGCCATTTTGTGTAACTGTTCTGAAAGCTCTGCAAGCAGCTTTAAGAGCAATTTCCAATTGCTCCAACATAATTGAGCTATGTCTAAATCGAAATAAATCTATTGCACTGGACTACTCTAGTTATGGGGAGAGATTGAATAGGCTATGTTTGTTTTTCCTGCAGCAGTATAGGAAGGATGTGGAAGCATTGGAAAGGGTACAGAGGAGATTTACCAGGATGCTGCCTGGTTTAGAGAGTATGGATTATGATCAGAGATTAAGGGAGCTAGGGCTTTACTCTTTGGAGAGAAGGAGGATGAGAGGAGACATGATAGAGGTGTACAAGATATTAAGAGGAATAGACAGAGTGGACAGCCAGTGCCTCTTCCCCAGGGCACCACTGCTCAGTACAAGAGGACATGGCTTTAAGGTAAGGGGAGGGAAGTTCAAGGGGGATATTAGAGGAAGGTTTTTCACTCAGAGAGTTGTTGGTGCGTGGAATGCATTGCCTGAGTCAGTGGTGGAGGCGGACACACTAGTGAAGTTTAAGAGACTACTAGACAAGAATATGGAGGAATTTAAGGTGAGGGGTTATATGGGAGGCAGGGTTTGAGAGTCGGCACAACATTGTGGGCCAAAGGGCCTGTAATGTGCTGTACTAATCTATGTTCTATAAGAGGGTGACTGCCACAGCAAACAATTGAAGATTCAGTGGGTAAAGCAGAATCTGTGGAGAGAAAGGAATTGTCAATTGACACCCTGCACCAGGCCTGAAGGTTGACCTAATAAAGGGTCATAAATAGAGACGATAGAATCATTTTATTCGGGTTATCTAAAAGAAAAGAGAGGGCAGTTTTAAGGTGAGAAGAGGGAATTTGAGGGAAAGGATTTTTTTTTACAGAGACAGCAGTTAATAACCAGAAATCTTCTGCTAGAGAAGGTCGTGGAAACAGGTACAATAACTGTGTTCAAGAGTCATTTGAGCAGGCTCTGAATAGGCAAGCAATAGAAAGATACAGACCTAATGTAGGAAAATGGGATTAGTGTGTATGGGCCAACATCAGCACAGAAGTGATTGTTATAAATGAGTTAGGTGAGGAAGTGGCAGTGTGGGTTAGTGATATTGCAGGTGACACCAAGGCTGGTAATGTTGTGGATAGTGTAACAGGTTGTCATAGGTTTCAATGGGACATTGACCGGATGCAGAGCCGGGATGAGAAGTGGCAGCTGGAGCACAATCCAGAAAAATGTGAAGTGACACGCTTTGGAAGGTCATACTTGTTGATGAAGAGTACAAAAATTAATGGCAGTATTCCATAGACCACTCAAAGTTTCTGCGCTAGTTGATAAGGTGCTTAAGAAGGCGTATGGTATGTTGGCCTTTGTTAGTTGGGGGAGTGAGTTCAACAGCCACGAGCTAATGTTGCAACTCAATAGAACTCTACTTAGACCACACTTGCAATATTGTGTTCAGTTCTGGTCGCTTCATTATCGGAAGGATGTGGAAACTTTAGAGAGGGTGCAGATGAGATTTGCCTGGATTAAAGAACATATTTTAAGAGGAAATATTAAGTGATCTAGAGCTTTTCTCTTTGGAGAGGAGGATGAGAGGCGACTTGATAGTGGTATAAAAGATTATAAGTCATAGAGTGGGAGACCTGGCACCTTTTTCCCAGGAAAGCATTGGTTAATACCAGAGGACATCCTTTTATGGCGAGTGGAGGAAAGTTTAGAGGAGATGTCAGAGGTAGGGTTTTTACCCAGGGAGTGATTAGTGCCCGGATTGTACCACTAGGTGGACAGATTGGGGATATTGAAATAGCTCTTAGGCACATACGGAAAGAAAAATTATGGATTATAGCTGAGTGGAGGGAAGGTTAGATCGATTATAAAGCAGACTTATATTGGTTGGCTCAACATAGTGGGCCGAAAGGCTTATACTGTGCTGTATGTTCTGTGTTCTAATTGGTAACTAAAAGACTAATTTCTCTGCAGTACAACTCCTTGGCTCTAAATGTTGTTTGGGTCACCAGGGATAACTCTTATATTCATCTTGGAAATATTCAAATACAGTTTTTTACATCTGTTTGAAACAGGCAAGACGTCAGTTTAATAGATATAACAGAAACATAACTGAAAGCATTGTGGCTGTTGCCACATTGGCAAGGCATTTTGCTATCACAAATACTCCTGAAAATACAGTTACTTTATCGTAATGAGGACACACAATATGCTATGCACGTAGACCATATGCATCAACGTGATTGCAAACCTATATAGGTGCAAGTGCAGTGAATAGAACGCAGTGTGCATGATGCTTTTATAGCCTTTCTAAAACATGTCCTGCCATGCAACATCTGCCCTGACTAAGCATACGCAGGCATGCATGGACAAGACAGGAAACTTTCCCGCTTACATTGTGGGCAACATTTTAAATGACTTGAATTATGAATTGAAATGACAAATGCAGGTGATTCCAAAATCATAGAGTCTGATAAGGAAATTTCATGGTGATTTTCATGATCAGCAGTCCAAAATCCTTAAGATTCACACAAAAGTATTCGGGAAGCAAAATTTGTGTTGTCCAGTGTAGTGTAGGCCTCCGTTAGTCTCGATAGATCATGGATTTGCACCTTGGAAAGTTTCCAGGGCACAAGCCTGGGCAAGGTTTTTTTAAAATGGAAAACTGGCAGTTGCCCAAGCTGCAAGTCTCCCCTCTCCACACCACCGATGTTGTCCAAGGGAAGGACATTAGTTGTCCAGTACATCTTATCCAAAGGAAAGCAGTTCCCACAGAGCCACAGAGTCAGTTCAGGTTTTTGTACCCATTTATCTCGTGTGGGGCTTTAAAGTCAGTGACATTGAAGCAAGGACACTGATATGGTAGATTTGGATGGGGACACGGGGACATACGAGGGTGAGGAGAAGATTTGCAAGCATACAGTTAAGGGAAGCGTGCAGCTCTAGGTGGATAAGGACATGGGCAGCTACATATTGAATGAGTGTCTGTTCACTCAGGTTGGATAAAAGGATATGAGCCCTGTCAGCTCTAGAGAATTGACTGTTGGAAACTCCAAAGAGAAGGGATTGAACATAGGTGTCCTTGGGGACAAGTTCCAAGCAGAGATAGATGATTGTGGAAAGGAAAGCAATTCTGATGATTGAAAGATCTGGGGAGATATAATCAACTCCCGATCAAGGCTTTACAGCACTGAATTGAGAATGAGGTACAACTCAGGGAGCATAATGGTTAAAGGCAGGAACTAACAGAAGCTGAAAAAGATGGTTTCATCTTTTGCTATGTGTAGCTGAAGGAGGTTTTCACCCATCTGTAAGTTAATGTCAGACAGGTATTTAAGAGGGTTCAGCATCATCCTTGGAATTGAAAGAGGAGAACAGAAGAACATTAAATCATCATTAATCAAGGTAGAAAGTTGTCTTTGCTCGCTTGTGCTACATGTGCCCAATATAGCAAGTTGCAGCTTGCTTCTAAAATTCTGCTTCATTTAAGTCAATTGAATGGAATTTTAGAAACACAGTACAATGCTCAACTATAAATGCATGTTTACAAAACCATGTATAATCCAGGTATGCAAACTTTAAATGTCAAATACAGTGCTACAAATGAATGCTTACAGCGTCATATGCAATGCCCCTTACACATGTATGTGTATTTATAAATCTATATTAAATTATATATATTTACACTAACTATACTACATGGAATATGATATATGCAGGCTTATAATGTTAAATAATGTAACATGCGTATTTACAATGCTATATACAATTATATATGCTTTCACACTAACAACACTACATCCAATATGATATATACAGGCTTACAATGTTAAGCACGATGTAACATTTGTGGATTTACAAGGCTATATGCAACTATATGCATTCAGTGGCCACTTTATTAGGTCCCTTCTGTATCTAATAAAGTGGCCACTGATTATACATGTTCATGGTCTTCTCTTGCTGTTTGACGTATTGTGTGCTCAGTGATGTTCTGCACACCACTGTTGTAACACGTGGTTATTTGAGTTACTGTTGCCTTCCTGTCAGCTTGAACCAGTCTGGCCATTCTCCTCTGACCTCTCTCATTAACAAGGCCTTTTCACCCACAGAACTGTTACTCACTGGACATTGTTTTGTTGTTTTTTGCAGCGTTCTCTATAAACTCTAGGGATTGTTGTACATGAAACCGCTAGGAAATCAGCAGTTTCTGAGATACTCAAACTACCCCATCTGACACTAACAATCATTCTACGTCAGTCAGTTAGATCACATTTCTTCGCCATTCTGATGTTTGGTCTGAACAACTGGACCTCTTGACCATGTCTGCATGCTTTTATGCATTGAGTTGCTGCCACATGATTGGCTGATTAGATATTTGCATTGAACTGGTACACATAATAACTGGTACACAGGTATACATCATAAAATGGTCACTGAGTGTATATGTATGCTTACAATGACATACTTAATGTTACACACGCACAGGGAAATGAAACTGTGCTAGAATATTAATTTATTTTGCCAGTTAATAACAGAAGAAACAAGGCTGTGCCTTATGAGGTGACTTCATCAAAGGTAAAGCAAGAGCAAAATTGATCTCAAATTCCTCAGTTAACGGGGCAGTAAACCCTATCGCTATTTGCTGAGCAACACTGCTTCATGAGGAGTGCACATTTTAACATGCAGGATGGAGATTGGACCAAGGGCATTTCGGGTTCAGGTAGCAACTTCTAAGTCAAGTTGACAGAACTTCGGCTGAATGGGTGCAGACAATATACAAAGTTCAACGTTCAAAGTAAATTTTATTACCCAGGACATCTTCAGGGAGCGCTGTCTCAGAAAGGCAGCATCCATTATTAAGGATCCCCAGCACCCAGGGAATGCCCTTTACTCACTGTTACCATCAGGAAGGAGGTACAGAAACCTGAAGGCACATACTCAGCAATCAGGAACGGCTTCTTCCCCTCTGCCATCTGATTCCTAAATGGACATTGAACCTGTGAACACTACCTCACTTTAAAAATATATATTATTTCAGGTTTTGAATAAATTTTAATCTATTCAATATACATATACTGTAAATGATTTATTTATTTATTTTATTGACCTGCTGCTAACTTAACAAATTTCATGACACATGCCAGTACTGTAATAATAAACCTGATTCTGATATATGTCATCATATACAACCCTGAGATTCATTTTTCTGTGGGCATACTCAGCAAATCTCTAGAACAATAACTATAACAGGGCCGAATCCACTACTTATTGTAGGATTTTCCATTCAAAGGCATTGGTTTTTCTATACCTGGCTGTAATACAGCCAGTCAGTACTCTCTTCACCATGCATCTATAGAAGTTGGTCAAAGTTTTTAATGCATACCAAATCTTACATGTACATTTCAGACCTAAACGAATGGTCTTTTAGGAGTAGCCCACAAACTAACTTCTGGGGTTTGAGGGAAGAATGCTGATTAATATTCATTAAATGCTAAGTACGTCTAATTATCCATGGCTATTATGTGTTCAATAATTGTTAAATCTATTCTCAGAGTTCCTCTGTGATCAACAGCCATGTTCAAAAGGGGAAGCTTCAAAGGACAACTTGCCTTCTACATTATTTTATTTCCTCTTCATTTCCAGGGCAGATGGCGGGGGGGGGAGAGGGAGGGGTGTGTTTGCTGATAAGACCAGCATTTTCGGTATTGCCCATCCCTAATCTGTCATATGAAGAAGGTAGCATCTGCTGTTTCTTCATGACTGCTTTCTGCTCTGGATACATTCTCCATTAATATATTTTCACAACACGCTAAGAATTATGCCAAAAAAGATTGTCAATTATATGCACTTGGTGCTGTGACAACTGAGCTGTGCCGTTCACAGTGAGCTATTTTACATTTCAGTAAGGCCTGTGTTAATCAGATCATTAGATTAGCGGCTGTACAGTGTTCACTGTGCCTTTTGGTACAATGAAGTTATGCATTCATCACACTGGCTAAAGAGGAGGAATGAATGTTCTGCTTCTGCTGGAGAGAGAGAGAGGTAGACTGTGTGATAGAGACAGAGCGGGGGAGAGAGAGAGTGATAGAGATAGTGGTCGATGGGGGCGAGAGAAGCAGAAAGAGAGAGGGAGAAAGAAAGAGTGATAGAGGGAGAGGGGGAAAGAGAAGTGAATGAGAGAGAAGGAGAAGGGAGGAAGAAAGAGGGAAGAGTAGACAGTTGGACAGTCGGTATCTTTTTCACTGTCAAAACATCTAATAATACAGGGCATGCATTTAGGATGAGAGCGGGTGTGTAAGGCAAGCTTTTTCTTCCCCCATGCAGTTTTCTGATGAATTAAATTGCGAGTTTCCTGATTACAAATTTCCCTTTTTCATTGGCAGCAGAGAGAACGCATGGTATTGGATAAATACGACAGATATTTACCTGCAATATCATGTAAGGCACAATAAATCATATGAATAATATCTGGCATGTAAAATTACCATTGTTGATGGCTGGTACTTGAAATTTCAAAATACCCATACCTTAAATGCTGTTTCATTCCAAAAGATCCAGATTGGAGATCTTGAATAAAATCTTTTGCTACAGATTTGTTAAATTGCTTGAATTTAAATGATCAATTGTTAAAGATTACGCTCAAACTTATTTCTCTAGAGATCAAAATCTTGTGCCACAGGATATTAGGGCGGCAATTTATCCACCTTTCTCCCTATATGTCTTGTGAAGCTGAGAGGTAGAGGTGAAAGGCAGAGGATCAAAGTAAAACTGTGATCTTGATTAGCCCAAGAAATCAAAGTGAACAGAGCAAACAACAGGCGGTCAGGCTGTGTGTGCTGAGGTCTCTCCGTTAGATTGCCAGGAGAAACCAGGAGCAGAAACCATCCAGGTTAGGTTAGGAAGTACATAACACATTTTCTTTCAACTAACATAGAACATATTTAGATCTAACTAAAATTCCAGATCAAACATCCTTCTACTGTGCCTTTAATAAATGGCTTTGTTTTATTCAGCATCAAAGGTGGCATAAAGTACGCTTTCATCTTAAACAACATTTCAGAAATTTGAAACAGTCAGCCCTAAAATTCCTCCTTCTAAGCAAACCCGAAAATGAGTCCACAATATATTTTTTTTCTGTGACAACAATGAGATCCCAGGAGAACGCTCCTGCAAGATGAATAAATGAAACCCAGACCTCGGTGTCCATGGCGCTAACTGTGTGAGAGCGGTTAATGGATAGCGGAGAGATATCCAGGCTCCCACTTGCTCAGGATACCACACCACAGGTGCTCGGCTTCAGGGCTGAGATTTCATTCCATTTCGCCACAGGCTATAGTTTGAAAGAATCAAAAAAAATCTGAAAGACAACAAGTCAGAAAACATCATGGATTAAAATTTAACTAAGCTTTTTTAAAGTTCTCTGGAGAGTCTGCATGATATTCCTGACAACACCACATTTTTATTAACAAAGATATATATATATATATATAGGAATATTTAAGTAAACAAAGAACCAAAAGCCATCTTAAAATGTATTTTATCACAGTTGCATTGTCCCCCTGTTGAAATGATCCTCTGTTTTTTAATGGAGCCCCTAGTCTACATTTTGTGGCAGCTCCATTCTCTGTTTAGAGGACTTGGTAACCTTTCTGATAAGGTATTTGAATTTTGGAGAAATTCTGCTTCAAGTGTTGTGACACTTCCTTTCAGTAACATGGAATAATTGCACTTCATGTTGTTTTATGCCAGCTTCAAACTGATTAGTGTCCAGGTTTTTGTCATTTTCTTTTTTTTTTGCACAAAAGAGCCATGAAGTAATGTTGCAGCTCTATGAAAGTCTGGTTAGACCACACTTGGAGTATTGTATTCAGTTTTGGTTGCCTCATTAAAGGAAGGATGTAGAAGCTTTGGAGAGGATGCAGAGGAGGTTTACCAGGTGTTGCCTGGATTAGAGGGATGGCTTATGAGGATAGGTTAAGCAAGCTAGGGCTTTTCTCTTTGGAGCAGAGGAAGACGAGAGGTGACTTGATAGAGTGTACAGGATGAGAAGAGGCATAGATCAAGTGGATCACCACAGATTTTTACCCAGGGTGAAAATGGCTAATGCTGGTGGGCTGAGTACTAAGGGAATATGCACACCAGCTCACAGACATCTCCATGGACATCTTCTACATCCAGGCTGCTATCCCCAAATGCTTCAAACCAACCATCATCTCTGTAGCAAAAAACTCTACACCTTCAGAACTAAGTGACTACTACCCAATGACACTGACACCAATTATCATAAAGTGCTTTGAGCAGCTGATAATGGCACCTACTGTATCAAAAACTCCATTCTTGCCACATTGGACACTCACCAATATGCTTGCAGTCAGAACCTCTCTACGACTGATGCACCTGGCCCTGACACACTTAGACAACAAATACACTTGTGTCAGAGTGCTGCTTCAAGATTTTGGCTCAGCATTCAACATTATTGTCCCACAGACCTTGGTGAACAAACTCAAACTCCTTGCTCTAAGTATACCACTGGGCAATCGGGTGTTGGGCTTCCTAATCAATAGAGTCACAATGTACAACTGCTCCTCCCTCCTCATCATCCTCAACACGGGTGCCGCTGGGCTGTGTGCTGAGCCCGTTGTTGTACACTCTGTTCACATGTGACTGCACAGCCAAACGCCCGAGTCATCACATTGTCAAGTTCGCCGAGGACACATCAGTGGTGGGACTCATCACCAACAATAATGAGACAGCCTACAGAGAGCAGGCGGTAGAGCCTGAGGCCTGGTGCCAGGCAAACAACCCCTTACTCAATAAGACAAAGAAGATGGTTATCAACTTACAGGAGAGCTCGCACCTCTCACAACCCTCTTACATTGGTGACACAGCAGTGGAAACTGCAAGCAGTTTCAGGCTCCTTGGAATGCACATCTTGAACAACCTCTCTGTGTGTAGTTGGCATGTTCTCTCTCTCTGAGTTCATGAGTTTCCCTTGTGTGCTTGGATTTAAGACCTTAAGAACATAAAAAATAGGAATGGGAGGAGCCCTTCAGCACAATGTGCTTGCTCCTCCATTTTCTAGACCATGTCTGATCTGACATTCCTCACGTCCACTTTCCTGTATAAAACTTGATTTTGTTACCATATATACTGAAGGATGCTGCCTCTCAATACCAAGTATTTACGAAGATTCACAACCCCTTGAGAGAAGAAATTCTTCCTCATCTTAATCATAAATGAGCACCTCCTGATTCTGAGACCTTGCCCTCTGATGCTGTATTCTCCAAAAAGAGAAATATCTTAGTATTTAGTCCCCTTTAGAACCTTATATGTCTCAATAAGATCACCTCTCATCCTTCTCAAACCCATTGAAGAGTCCCAAAGTTACTTAACCTTTCCTTGTAGAGCAAACACTTCATACCCAGGATCATCCTAATGAATCCTCTTTAATAAATTAGTGAGATCTTTAATAAATCTTTAAGATTTTATAAGTGTAAAACTCTTCAATAAATTTAAGTTGAACTTTGAGCTTTATGATCCAAGGAAATAACATCTTTAGAATATAGATCATAGAACAGTACAGCACAGGAACAGGACCTTTTGGCCACGGTCTGAGCCAAGCGTGTTTCCAAATTAAAGTAAGTATTTTCTGTTTGCACACAATCCATATCCCTCCATTCCTGAATACCCATACGTCTGTCTAAAAGACTCTTAAACACCTCAGCACATCTTCTTCCACACCTGCTCCAGTCACCTACCACTCTCTGTGCAAAAAATATGCTCCGCACATTTCCCGTCTCATTTTTCAAATGCATGCTCTTTAGTATTTGACATTTGTACCCCGGGAGAAAATTCTGTTTACCTTATCCATGCCTCTCAAAATTTTATGAACTTCTGTACAACAATATTGGGTTCTTCTGCTACTGGAGTGGTCTGATTGGGTGAGGAAACCCCTCAGTTATTGTCGTCATGTACCATCCCAGAGGGCCACATGAGTGGCAACAGTCCAATTGCTTTTGGGGAATGTAGTAGAACACTACTTAACATGTTGACTATGAACGCAAGAATAAAATTTATATTTATTTATTGAGATATAGTGCGGAATAGGCCCTTACAGTCCTTCAGCCACGTAGCCCAGCAACCCCCGATTTAACCCTGGCCTAATCACAGGACAAGTTCCAATGATCATTTAACCTTCCAAACAGTACATCTTTGTATTTTGGAGGGAACCAGAGTACCCAGAGGAAACCCACATGGTCACGGGGAAACGTACAAACTCCTTACAGGCAGCAGCGGGAATTGAACCTGAGCTGCTAGTACTGTAAAGCATTGTGCTAACCATTACACCATTGCACAGTTTATTCTTGTCATTTTTAAGTTATAAATAAGGTTTAAGTTGATACAGTATACTGTATATATAAATCTTTCAGGTTTCCCCTTAGCCTTTGACACTGCAGAGAAAATAACCAGTTTGTTCAGTGTCTCCTTATAGCTCATATACTCTAAACAAGGCAACATCTTAGTTAACCTCTTCCACACCCTTTCTAAACATCCACATTCTTCCCGTAATGGTGTGACCAGGACTGCACACAATACCCCAAGACGCAGGATCCCAACCTTTTTTATGCCATGGACCAATACCATTAAGCAAGAGGTTCATGAGCCTCAGATTGAGAACCCTTGCTCCGAGAGAAGCCTTTCCTTAAATAGGAGAAGAAAATTGTTCACAGCACTCTAAACGTGGTCATGCTCATGCCTTGTAAAGCCTTTCCAATGACTTCTCCACATTTATACTCCAAACCTTTTGATATACAGTCAAAGTTCAATTGGAATTCCCTGTTACCTATGATACTTATGTGCTCTCCAATCTCAAAGGTTGGTTGTTCCATTAACTGTTTGCAATAAATAACCCCAAGTGTAGGTGGAAAGCGGGAGAATGGGATTGGAGTTGATGGGTATGTGCAAGAGAGTAGGAAACTGAGAATTAAGTGTAGAATGATACACAAAAGATTCAGTGGAAGCTGAAAATCCAAAGTAATACATACAATCTAGTGGAGGAACTCAGCTGGTCAGGCAGCATCTAGGCAGAAGAAAGAATAGTCAACATTTTGGGCCAAGATCCTTCATCACCCTTCATCAGGATTGCTGAAAGGACTCAGCCTGAAGTGTTTAATCCTCTCCATTGATGCTGCCCGAGCTGCTGATTTCCTCCAGCATTTTCAGTGTGTTTCTCAGGAGAATGAGACAGATGGGAGTGTTCTGAGCATCAAATGGATATCCTGAATACATTCCTCCTATATCATCTGAAATAAGAAAATATGAGAAACTCGCATCAGTTGTTTCGGCATTAGAAGGGGGTCTCTACAACCAGGTCTCAACCCTTGGAAATCAAAATCTACAGATAATAGAGATCTAACATAATAAGAGATCACGCTGGAAGTACTGGGAAGCACGTGTGGAAGAGGAACAAAATGAACATTTCAGGTCAAAGAACTTTTGTCAGAATGATGGAACTCAGCATGGTCCTCAGGTAGGTCTGTTTTGGTAAATTCATTTATTTCCTTAAACTGCGCAACCACCCTTCAAATCTTGGTCTTTTGATCTTTCTTCCTTATCCCAGACCCCTGGAGAATGGCGTAGAGGGTGGTAAAAACAGACTCATCACTTCCTTCTGACCAGTCCATCTCACAGAGTGTTGCTTCAGGAAGGCTAACAGTATTACCAAGGATGCCTGCCACCCTGACCATTCTCTTTTCCCTCTTCTACCTTCTGGTGGAAGGTACAGAGCTTGAAAACCCGAATGTCCAGACTCAAGAGCAACTTCTCTCCCCACGGCGCTGCCACATTCTCAAACTCCTAACTCTATCTCTCTCAGTTATTCTGTGGTTGTCACGTTAGCATTTCTTTGTGCATTATTTTAGACTTCACTCCAATTTTGGAGCCCTTCCACTGTTTTGTGCTTATTGTTTTATCTATTGTTGCACTTATGTTACCATGTTCGCTGTTTACTCTGAGAGCTTTGTGCAAACAAGGAATTTCATTGCACCCTGCTGTATTATAATTAATTTAGAGTCGTAGAAAACTGCAGCACAGAATGCGCCACATTTGGCCTCACCAACTTCATCTAATCTAAACTTGGGTGCCAACCTCTCATCCCAGCTGGGTTGAGGACCGGAGAAATGATTTCCTTTGAACACTCCACAATGGAAACATGTTTAAAGGAAAGCTGCACTTCACAGAAAGCCTGTTCACTCAGGCTTTGGACATTGTGCACAGTTGATTATTCCACTGACAGACCTTTATCAAAGTGATCTTTGTCTCGCTCTACAAAAACAGTTCCATAAACAGGGGTTTCTGATCTGTGGGCTAACCTATTTCCCAGTTTACCATCTCCATTCACCCTGCAGTGTGGCACTCTCAGGAATACTCCTTTTCACCATACCCCCTGCTTCTTTCACTCAGTAAATGAGACAAGATCTCTGAGAAAGGACATGTCATCATATGAGCATAAACAGAGAAGGATTCAAAGTACTTTTATTATCAACGTATGTGTGTACAATACAACTTTGAGATTCATCTTCCCACAGACAGCCACAAAACAAGAAAGCCATGGAACCTGTTCAAAGATAAACATCAATCCACTCCCCACATGCAAAAATCAAACCACACAAATGGCAACAAAAGCATCCACCTCCCATGCAAATGGCAACAAGAACATCAACCGTGCCCCCCCAAGAAAAAAACAGCAACAGGAAAGAATGAGCAGAGTGAAAACCCAGAAAAGACAAAATCAAAAGAGTCCATAGGCAGTTCAGCTCAGTGTTCATCAGTCCAGTCCACAAACCGCAGATCCAAAGGTTTGGTAGCATCCTCCGACAGTGTCGAGCAAGAGGGAGAGAGAGAGACCGTCAGACGCAGATACCTTCCTCCGGCAACAGCGAGTGAGAGGCTGGTAGACAACACTGAACACTCTCTCGCCTTCCACACTCACCTTGGGGTTTCAATCTTCCTCGAAACTCCAGTAGGCGAGATGGGCGAGAAATGGAGATGATCATGGGCTCGTGCCTCATCTCCAAGCAGCAGATTGCTCCATCAGCCTGGAAACACAACTTCATACTGTAGATCATAGGCTCCAACAGTACCAAACCACATTTAAAAGAAAAAAAAGTGAATGAAACTGTTTTGCAGACCATCTGGAGAATGTTGCCCATGGCAGTGTTCACTGGTGGCCCAAACAAATTATGTCGGTATTGATGGCAAGTACCGAATCTAACCAGAGCTTTTCCTGACCCCGCCTGTGTGTCCTTCCACCATTGTGGGCTTGTCAAACAATTTCCCCTTCATTGCATCTGTTCCATTGTAAAGGTATTCCGTGAGTCGCTCGCTTCATTTTCATACAAGTAGGAGGAATATATCATGAAAAATGCCTCTTACGTATGTATTGCCATGGTAACAAAAATAGTTCTTAACCTCTCCAAAATAAAAATAAATTGCCAAGCACTTATTTGGTTGCCTTTGATGCAAGCCCAGCTCCCTAATTATTGCAAAAACATTAAAATGACAAATTAAGAAGTCGTGTGCTTATTTCCCAGGGATACCACAATCCACTGTATGGATTACATTCCCAACAGAACCTAGTTTAACAGAAAACAAATGGTTGTCACGCCAGACTTACATAACTCAAAAGTATGAAAACCCCTGAGCATGTTCCCAACACCAGCTTGTGATTTATCTCAGACCAGGAAACAGCCAGGTCTGGCTTGCATCCTATAAAGGCCTTCGTTTCCGAGTGTTTGGATAACTGATGAAAAATGTTTATTCACAGGGACTTGTTGATAGCTGTGCAGTGCAAAAAGCTAATATTTCACTTTTTGTTTAAGAAAAAAATATTAATTAAGTGAGGTGTTCAAATAGGTATGATGTTTAGACTTTCAAACCTTTTCAACTCTCTCTTACTAAATGCAATAACACACTTGAGGGATTCTCATGATGTTAATTATACAGAAAGCCAGTCAACACAATCCACTTGAAATAAAGTCAAAATCAAAGTACATTTATTAAAAGTATATATATGTCACCGTATACTACTTTGAGGTTCAATTTCTTGAAGGCACTTGGAGGAAAATAAAACAACAGAGGACAAATAAATAAATAAGAGGAAGAATCTGAGTTGAGTGGTCCTTGAAAATGAGTCTATAGGTTGTAGAATCAGTTCAGAGTTGAGATGGAGTGAAGTTATCCATGCAGTTTCAGGATCCTGATGGTTGTAGGGTAATAGTTGTTCTGAACTTGGTGGTGTGGATGTTTGGCTCTTGTGCCTCCTGCCTGATGTAAGAAGAGAGCATGGTCTGGATGGTGGGGGGTGGGGGAGTTGGGGTTTGATGATGGGTGATGCTTTCCTGTGGCAGTGCTCCTTGTAAATGTGCTCAGTATTGGGAAGGGCTTTGCCTATGATGGACTGGGTTGAATCCACCAATTTCTGAAACAAAAACATGAGAAATTGTGGTGATAACATATCCTCTTTATGGTTTCCTTTCCTCAGAAAGTACAGAGATCAAAAATGCGGACCTAACAGAGTTGCTGGTTTGATCTAGGAGACTGGTCTTGCTGCTACCCTGAACCTGAGAAGACCATAAGTAAGCAAATTCATTAAATACTACCATGGGACATAGTATCTAGTAGTTGGGATGTGGGAAGTAAGACATGGTTTGGAAGAAATGAGGTGACTTTGGATTCTAAAGCCTCAAACATTTCTTTCTGCAGCAACAAACAAGGATGCTGGAGGACCTCAGCAGATGGCACAACACGTAATGAAGGGAAATGGACAGTTCAACTTTCAGGACTATGACCTTCTTCTGGACTGTCAGCATCTGGACTTTTTCTCTTCCTTTTCCACATGTACTGCCTGATCTGCTGTGGGTTTCCAGCATTCTCTTAGCTGCCTCAAGGCTCTGTGGGGTTGACCAGCCTGTAAAAATCAAAACCAGAATCACACATCCAAACTGTATGTGCTTTTCTGTACTTTCATCTTCTTAATGAAAGGCATCTGATGACGTTAATGACACTTCCTAGCACGCAAACCACTGGTATAGGATTGCAACATAACGGACACAGATTCTCTTTCCCCAACTTACCCTGAGGTGACGAGTGAAGATAGATTAGCATGCTGTCTGTTACTGGCTGCGTATTCCACGGGAACCAAATTATCAAGTTGCAGGGATAGAAAAGATTAAAGTTTTGCCGTTAATGTGAGAAATGACGCAGCATAAGAATTAATCTACACCTTAAGAAGAAGCCATTTCACCTATCTGGTCCGCCTTGTTGTGATGCAATCTACACGAGGATCCTTCTGCCATGTTTCATTCCCATAATGTCAACATATGCTTCCCCTTTCTGACCTTAGCTTCTGTCTAGCTTCATCTTACATGATATTCGCTTCAGTTATGCCTTTAGTTAGTAAGTTCCAAGATGAACAAAATATTCTACTGAATTCAATATTAGATTTATTAACCATTTTCTTATGAGGGGTGATTGATATGTTCGTGGCCTATGGTAGAAGGAGTCAGTTTTAGAAAACCTAGCACATTTATTTTTCAACATAGTCTCCTCCTACATTTACACACTTAGTCCAGCGGCCATGGAGCATACGGATCTTGGACCTCTAGAAAGTGTCCACAGCATGGGTGATTGATAAGTTTGTGGCCCAAGGTAGAAGGAGATGAGTTATACAGCTCTCGTTACAGGCACATGCAGCTCAACTCTTTGAGTGATTACGCAGAAAGTTTGAAGTGAATAACTCATCTCCTTCTACCTTAAGTCACAAACTTATCAATCACCCTCGTATTGTTTACCTGCACTTTATTTTCTCTGTTGCTTTTACACCTGAATCTGCATGGTTTTTGTTTTGCCTTGTTCCAGCTTAAGACGCTATGTTATGATTTGATCTGTGTAAACAATGTGCAAGGCAAGCTTTTCACTGTCTCTTGGTACCCGTGACAATAATAAACCAATACCAATACCGACCTCAGAAAATCTGCAGATGCTGGAAATCTAAAGCAACACACACAAAGGCTGGGTTCCTCCCACATTTTGTGTGTGTTACCAATATCAATATTTACAACAATTTGATCTTGCACATCCTGAAATCTTCTCTATCTATCCTTAATTATTTTTGCATTTCTGTCAGGTTTCTCTCAGCCTTCCCATGGATATATTTTAAATTAGCAAGGCAATGAAGGATTATAGGGAGGTTGCAGGAAAGTGGATAAGAATGTTTAGATTACTCATGCTTAAGGGTTGAATGGTTCAGTGTTCTTATTCATTCTGGTCTTGAAGTCTATACCAGCATGGGTTTCTCCCAGGTGCCCCAGTTTCCCAGTTTCTCCCACGTTCCATGGTCATACTGGTTTACAGGTGAGTTATATTACCCCTAGTATGGATGAACAGGAGGAAAATTGTAAAGAGATGATAGGGATGTGATGGCTGTGGGGAAATAAGTGGGAGGATGGGACTAAGGGTCCAAATGGCTTCCTTCTGTTTTGCAAGAAAATAGGATACTGATGAGAAGCCTAAGCTCCAAGCCTGTTTTATTTGGGTGGTCAGCTAGTTGTTCATGCACTTGTAATTCAATTCCGAAAGTCTCAGTAGCATCCTCATAGCCTCAAGTTTTGGGGAAGTAGATTTAGGAGGGAGATGATAGAAACTGCTTTTCCCAGAGAGTGGTGAATCTGTTGAATTCCCTGCCCAATGAAGCAGTGGAGACTACCTTACTAAATATATTTAAGACAAGGTTGGATAGATTTTAGCATAGTAGGGGTATTAAAGGTTATGGGGGAAAGGTAAGTAGGTGGAGATGAGTCCATGGCCAGATCAGCCATGATCTTATTGAATGACGGAGCAGGCTCGATGGGCCAGGTGTCCTACTCCTGCTCCTATTTCTTATGTTCTTATCCAAAGTTTATAAAGTGGCAGCTACAGTCAAGATTATTGCTAACATCCTGCTGCGACATTCAAATGCAAAGACAAAGTACACAGTGGAGAGCAGAGTTCTTTAACAGTGTTGATGTACAGAAGCTCCAAACCCAGAGCTCGCTGAAGGTTAATGGGGTAGGGAGGAAGGCATATGGTGTGGTTGCCTTTATTAGTCAGTGCACTGAAGTCAAGGGTCAATGTCTTACGCTGCAGCTTTATAAAACTCTGAACAGGCTGCTTCTGGAGTACTGCATGCAATTCTGTTGCCCCACTGTACGAAAGATATGGAGGATGTGGAGGCTTTGGAGAAGGTGCAGAAGAGGATGCTGCCTGGATTAGAGGGCATGTGCTGTAAGGAGAGGTTAACCAAACCAGGGTTGTTTTCTTTAGAATGGCAGATACTGAAGGGAGACTTGATGGATGTTAATAAAATTATGAGAGAGGTGTGCAGTTCTGGTCACCTAACTACAGGAAGGATATCAGTAAGATTGAAAGAGTGCTGAGAAGATTTACTAGGATGTTGCTGGGTCTTCGGGAGTTGAGTTATAGGGAAAGATTGAACAGGTTAGGACTTTATTCCTTGGAGCATAGAAGAATGAGGGGGGATTTGATAGAGGTTTACAAAATTATGAGGGTATAGACGGAGTAAATGCGAGTAGGCTCTTTCCACTTAGACTAGGAGAGATAAATACAAGAGAACATGGCTTTAGGGTGAAAGGGGAGAGGTTTGGGGGAACATTATGGGGAACTTCTTCACTCAGAGAGTGGTGGGAGTGTGGAACGAGCTGCCATCTGACGCGGTAAATGCAGGCTCACTCTTAAGTTTTAAGAATAAATTGGATGGATCCATGGATGGGAGAGGTCTGGAGGGTTATGAACTGGGTGCAGGTCAATGGGACTAGCAGAATAAAGTTTCGGCACGGACTATAAGGGCTGAATGGCCTGTTTTCTGTGCTGTAGTGTTCTATGGTTCTAAGTGGATAGATTTGACAGACCGTGTCATTTACCCAGTGTCTAAGTATCTACTGGCAGAGGGCATGCATTGAAGCTGAGAGGGGAAGTTTCAAAGAGGATGCATGGGGCAAAGTTTTACACAGAGAGTGGGGGAGGGGGTTGTCTGAAATGCACTCCCTGGGGTGCTGGTGCAGGCATATGATAGAGATGTTTAACAGACTCTTAGATAGGCACATAAGAATGCAGCGAATGGACCATGTGTAGGCAGAAGGGATTAGGTGTCATTAGCTTAATTAGTTTGGCAGAACATTGCAGATAAAATACGTGTCCCTGTATTGTGTGGCTCCATTTCCTTTTCCCCAGTGTGGAAATGGCTGTTACAAAAGGGCATTTTAAGTAATTGGAGGAAAGTAGAGGGGGATGCACAAAGTGGGTTTTTTACACAAAGAGCAACTGAACACATGCCAAGAGTGGTGGTAGAAGCAGATACATTAGGGACATTTAAGTGACTCTCAGGCACATGGATGATAGAGAAACAGTGAACTACGTGGGAGTGAAGGGTTAGATTGATTTTGGAGGTGGATACAATGGCCTGCAATTTTCTATACTAATCTATGTTCTCAAGGATCTTGGTCTGTTCCAATTCTTGATATAACCAGTTTTACAGATTCTCCCTAGTAATTCCATTCACCTAAGCATACATTTCACACACTGTCTGAGAGATAAAACAAGTTGTAATTAGTAAATCAGAGAAATTGCCACAGGATGAGTTTTAACAGTTCACTGTCAGACCAGGATGCACTAAAATTCTGGGATCAATAGAAAAATTGTAATTACTAATTAGTTATCATAGAACTCATTTGAATTTCATCAACAAACATGAACTCACTTGTAGCCTATTCTTTTGGAAAGAGGAAGAAGATTACAGTGGATTAAGTCATTGCAGTTCAGAATAAATAAAAGATTCTGATAAAACCAGAGTCTCCCATGTAGTCAGACAGCTGCTTGTGCTTTTTAAGAAGAAAACTGCAGAAGGAAAACTCACCTTTGGTCACAAATATTAAGTGGGTGCTTCAGTACTGATACAACTTCCCTTAATTATTTGCTTGCACTGAATCTATATCAAACATAGAGTCCAAGAGGTATCTGTCTGATACTACAGTCCCTAAAAAGTTCAAAGTCTAATTTCTCCTTCTATAGTTTTAACTGACATCAGAGTTAAAATAATGACAGCAGAGTTTGTTTTAATGAATTAGTAATCTATGGTGGCTGGGTCATACCTGATATGCCGCTGGTGTTCAGGGCAGCTGTGAAGGTCTTCCGTCTCTGGCCGTGTTCTGGGCTTCTTACATCACTTCAGTAGCTTCCTCTCACTTTTCGCTACTGTCGGTCATCCAAGTCCCGGGTAGAGACTCAGGAATACCATCAGACTCAGTAGATTCTTCATTGATGTTTCCGTAACACTCTTGTTTTACTAGTCAGAGTTGTGAGCCCTGAGCTGAACCCCCCCGAACCTGGAGGACTGGTGGGCCTGTTGATCTGTTTGGCATAGCCAAAGCATAAAGCCCTGCCTCCAAGCCACGACAAGGTTGTGGTCCACTTGGAGGAGAAATCGATGGAGAAATGTTCAAAAGGATTTGAACAGCTAGGAAACTTAAATCCTGTTGTTTAAAGGAATCTGGACTGAAAATGGCTGCTATCAGAAATATTGACCATGTAGCCACCGGCTTGTTGAAAAAATCCATCTAGGTCAGAAAACTTGGAAGGACACTTAGCATCCTTACCTGGTCTTCATTCCGTGCTCACTATCATGTTGCTGACTTGCAGCAGTCTTGTGAAATGACCGAGTAAACCGCTTAATTCATGGAAATTTGGTCAAGATCAGATGAAAAAATAAAAATAAAATAGAGTTTGACTATGAAATAAAACACTTATTTCCCTGATACTCAGTAATTAGACAATGTATTAGTCCCTGTATCTTATGGCACCCTCCCCTCTGCTCCGCCATCGGATTTCTGAATGATCCATGATTCCGTGACTGCTATCTCAATATATTCCTCTCTTCTGGACACTTGTTTTTAAAGTATTTCTTATTATAACTTATATTATTTTTTATGTATTGGACTGTACTGTGCCACAAAACAACAAATGTGTCAGTGATAATGAATCTGATTCTAATATATGACAGGCAATTTCAGAGTGATACTGAGTGATGTAGACCTGGCAGATCTTGCATATTATTAATTCTGCTCTATGTTAAGTTGATACATAATGCTATAATTAAAATGAGTGAGTCACGCAGCTGCAAAGTAATAATTAGTTAAAAGACAGTCTCTTTAAAGGGAAGCAATACTACTGTTGTTAATGAAATATATAATCTTATCCTGATACAGAATTGTGATCCAAAACATTGACATTTCCTCTACCTCCACAGATGCTGCTTGACCCGCTGTGTTCGTCCAGCAGATACATTTGTTGTTCCAAATTCCAGTCTCCTGTGTCTTCAAAAATACAATTTATTGGCCCAGCCTGAGGAAAATAAGGTAGGAAACCGATGTGATTAAATAGCTCCCTGGTACCTACAGCCTGTAGTCTGTTACTAACAAGCTAATTAGCATATCTCTGATTCAAGACAATCAAGGTCCACTTTGTACACTACATCAAGAGCTTGATCTCCAGATCAAGGCTGAGGGAGGCACGCGTTCTTGGAGGTTGGAAAGCTAAACAGCAGTCCTGTTACTGCTTCATTTGGTTATAAAATATTCTCTGCCTTTTTATGAAAAGGACCAGTGGTGCAACTGGCAGAACTGCTGCTTCACAGCTCCAGGATTGTGAGTTCATAAGGACATAAGAACATAAGAATTAGGAGCAGGAGCAGGCCATCTGGCCCATCGAGCCTGCCCCGCCATTCAATAAGATCATGGCTGATCTGTCTGTAAACTCAGCTCCATCTACCTGCCTTTTCTCCATAACCATTAATTCCCTTACTATGTAAAAACCTATCTAACTGCTTCCTAAATATATTTAGTGAGGAAGCCTCAACTACTTCCCTGGGCAGAAAATTCCAGAGATTCACCACTCTCTGGGAAAAACAGTTTCTCCTCGTCTCCATCCTAAATCTTCTCCCGTGGATCTTGAGGCAATATCCTCTAGTTCTAGTCTCACCTACCAATAGAAACAACTTTCCTACTTCGATATTATCTATCCCTTTCAAAATTTTGTATGTTTCTATAAGATCCCCTCTCATTCTTCAGAACTCCAGAGAGTATAGTCCCAGGCGACTCAATCTCTCCTCAAAGGTTAACCCCTTCATCCCTGACCTTGGGCAGTGTCTGTGTGGTTTGCACATTCTCCCTATGACCAAGTAGGTTTTCCCTGGATAGACTTTAAATATAAGATTTGTTTGTCATATATACATCGAAATATCGATTGTATATCAGAATACAGTGAATTACATTGTTTGCGTGAACAACCAACACATTTCAAGGATGCACAAAGTACACTGCAGATGCTGTGGTCAAATCAAGACGTACAAAAAAGCCGGATGAACTCAGCCGGTTGGGCAGCATCCGTTGAAACGTAGCCATGCCCATAACTTACTAACTCTAACAAAATAGTGGAACACAGCAGGCCAGGCAGCATCTATAAGGAGAAGCACTGTCGACGTTTCGGGCCGAGACCCTTCGTCAGGTCTAACAAAGTTAAGTGTTAGTCCTGACGAAGGATCTCGGCCCAAAACGTCGACAGTGCTTCTCCTTATAGATGCTGCCTGGCCTGCTGTGTTCTACCAGCATTTTGTGTGTGTTGTTTGAATTTCCAGCATCTGCAGATTTCCTCATGTTTGCTAACAAAATAGTCTTGGGAATGTGGGAGGACATACAGATAAGAGTGGGAATCAAACCCAGATCACTAGCACTCTAATAGCATGATGCGACCATGACATCTGCTTTGGTTACTAAGTCTTCCTCCCACATCTTAAAGTTGTGTAGGCTGGCCATTCTACATTGCCCCTGGTGTGCAGTTGAGTGATTGAAAATGAGCATGGGGAGAAAATAAAAAAGAATGCAACTCGTGTACAGATAGTACAGGTGCAGGGTGGAGTGGGCTGCCAGTGCAAGTGGTGCATACAGGCTCGATTTCAACATTTAAGAGAAGTTTGGATAAGTATGTTGTTGGCGGGGGTATGGAGAGCAAGTCAATGGGAGTTTAAATGGGCCTGCATGGACTAGATGGACTGAAGGGCCTGTTCCTGTGCTGCATGCATCCATGACTTTACAGATGCTTGATGGTCAGCATGGAGTTAATGGGCAGAAGGGTCTGTATCTAAGTGTGTGGTTAACTCTGATAATCCAGTCACTACTTAAACATCAGCTAATATCACCAGTGTTGTGGCCATTATCTTGTTGCTCACAGGATTTCGTTGAGTGCAAATTGATCTAGGATCAACATTATTCGTCATATACGTTAAAGGATTTGCTTACATGTATTTGTTTTACCTGATTGTAAAATACTTCATTGGCTGACAAGTACTATTTGAGATTTGAGACTGTGAAAGATGCTATGGAAATTCAGGTGTGGGTGCCCACATAGATCATGTATTTAGTTCTGCTTTGCTCTCTCTATATATAGTATTTTTTCTTTCTTGTAGGGAATATTCCTTTAACCATGATTGTATAATCTTTGTCTCCTGATAAGATCTGTTGCTATCAGCAACTTGAGATATTCAGAGATTGATGAGAATGCCAATTTGAACTTTATACTTTTCTCCCCTGAAGCTTCATGGTATCACAGCAGCCAAGATAAGCACAGATTCCACAGATTTAAACTGCTCTTTGTCAATAAGTATATTAAGGAGAGGATTCTGGAAGATTAAGACGAAAGTACTTTTGACAGGAGGGTCTATGTAGAAATATTGAGGTCTAGAAGCTATAGTGTATGTGCAGCTGTAGTTCCTGTAGCAAGATCAACCACAAAGAGTGTATCAACAATCTATCAAATTCTCTCCCTGCTGTGGCCATAAATAAAGCCAAGTTAATATTTTATCTTCCCTCCACAATAGAGCCACACATTCTTCAGAATAGGTTGGTTCAGTTGCATAGGCCTTAATGAAAACTGGCTGCCTATCTCATTTTGTTCTTTGACAAATGCATCTGGTGCAGCAAGTAGCTGTGTGAGACTACGCTCAGTGGCCACTTCTTTAGGTACAGCTTTACACCTGCTCATTAATGCAAATACCTAATCAGCCAATCACGTGGCAGCAACTCAATGCATAAAAGCATGCAGGCATGGTCAAGAGGTTCAAGAGCATCTGCTGATGCCTCTTTAATTCATATGTTTTGGTTTTGTCCTAAAATTGAAATGTTTTGGCAGGAAGTATTCCATACCTTCTCACAACTTTTTAGGGTCCAATTTGACCCAAATCCCCTTACTGCCTTGTTTGGTATTATTGCAAATGAAGATATAACTTTAAATACTCCTAACCTACAGGTTTTAGTTTTTACCTCTCCTTTAGCAAGGAGAGCAATCTTGCTTAAATGGAAGGAGTCTACCCCTCCTACATATCTTCAAAGGCTACGTGATATTATGTCTTATTTAAATTTAGAAAAGATCCGCTGCTCAGTCTTAAATTCGAAACAATCTTTTTATGATATCTGGGGACCTTTCCTAAATTACTTTTCCAATTTATAAAGTTTAACAGTGCACAGACTTTTATGTATATTTCTATCTTCTCTTCTTAAGCGAATATGTTTTTTTTACTAATTATCCATTATCATCTATCAGCTTTTTTCTTTGGTAGTTGGTAGGGGGTTGACTTTTTTTAATATAAAAAATTTATTTTATGATGTATCTTTAAATTTTTGATTACGGAGTGGTATACCTTTATGTGATATGCTATAACATTTTGATCAATTTTATTACAATATATGAATGTACACACTTTATGTTGAGATGTATCTATGTGTTGCACTCTGTAAATCTTGTTTTTTCTTCTGAATAAAAAAAGGTTCAGTTATTGTTCAGACCAAACATCAGAATGGGGATGAAATGTGATCTGTGCCAGATGGGGTGGTTTGAGTGTCTTTGTGGCAGGAATATGATGTATAATCGAAAAATCATGAATTATTGTAAGTGTATATATTAAATAGTTACACTAAAGTAGTGAAAAAAAGAAATTAAAAAGTCATGGGTTCAATGTCCATTCAGAAATCAGACGATACAGCGGAAGAAGTTGTTCCGGAATTGTTGAGTGTGTGCCTTCAGGCTTCTGTACCTCCTTCCTGGTGGCAGCAATGAGAACAAGGCTTGACCTGGGTGATGAGGGTCTGTAATGATGGAAGCCTTTTTGAGGCATTGCTCCTTGAAGGTGCTCTGGATATTACAAAGCCTATCTGAGTTAGGCTCTTTTTTGATCCTGAAAAAAAAAGATATTCATGTTGGAATACTGATTGGACAAAGCAAATAGTGCCCAGTATTTTCCAGAATGCTGCCTGGATTAGGGAACATGTTTTATGAGAATAGGCTGAGGGAGCAAAGGATTTTCTCTTTGGAATGAAGGGGAGATGAGATTTGATTTGTAGAGGTTTACAAGATGATAAGAGGCATAAATCGAGCAGACAGCCAGAGGAATATTCCCCAGGGCATAAATGGTTTATACCAGGGGGACATAATTTTAAGGGGATTGTAGGAAAATATAGGGGGATGTTAGAGGTAAGTTCTTTACAGAGAGAGAAGTTGATGTGTGGAACACCCTGCCAGGGGTGGTGCTGGAGGCACGTACATTAGGAGCATTTAATAAAACTCTTAGATAGGCTCATGGATGATAAAAAATGGAGAACTATGTAGGAGGGGAAGGATAGATTGATTTTAGCACAACATCATAGTACAAATAGCCTGTACTGTGTGGCAGTGTACTATGTTTTATATTGTATGTTCTATTTGGGAGGAGATGATGGTGATTGGAGAAGATTAAAATGAGATTAGTGCAGTATTCACGAATAATGGCTGCTTAATTGTCAGTGAGGATTTGGTGGGCTGAAAGGTAGATTATTAAGCACTAATTTCCATATTAATCCCATTGTATTCTCCCTCTCCCCCCCCCCCCCCCGCAGAATTGACCACTCACTTACACAATGTGTGCTTATTGTGCTTACAATACTTACAATAATCATTAACGTACCAAATCTCTCATTCCTAAAACGTGCAAACATGCAATCTCCAAACAGGTCAGGATTGAACCTGGTTCTCTGGAGTTGTGAGGCAGCAGCTCTAATAGCTATGCACTGCATCATCCAAATTCATCTTAAAAGATGGTTATTAACCCTTATTGGCCGAACGATTGTCTCCATTCTGCTTGGGCCCTATATGGGATTGTTTGTTTGCCCCCGTTTAATGACTGGTGAGTCTGTTCCCATGACATAAAACGATCCACAGTACACAGGTCACATGATAAATGGGAAGAGAGATGGTAAAGGCTGGAATGGTGCAGGGAAAGAGCTCTTCGTCAGGAACCTGGGTTTGGGGCAATGAACGCAGCTTGACTAAAATACAGGGGAAGAAGTTTCTACATTATGCTATCGATAAACATTACTTGCCTACTGCCCAGTATTCCATGGGCACTTAGGGCAGCAAATGAAGGTCCTTCATCTCAGTCTGCCCACAGATATGGAAGGATTTTTCCTTGCTGTTCCCATAACAATTCCCTTTGATCAGTCAGGGTTGTTAGCCCTGAGCTGAACCCCCAGACCTGGAGGACCAGTGGACCACTCTTAGTCTGGCCTCTACCCTTTGACCTGTTTGGTATGGGTGACCCTACCAAGAGGCAAAACACAAGGCCCTGACTCCAGCCAACATAGCTCTCCAGGTCATTGAGGCACGCAAGCCTCCAAACCCTATGAGAAGGTTGTGGTCCTTTTTGAGGATGGATAAGTATGTGTGAACATTATTTTGGCACAAGTTTCACTCATCTTCCAGCATTTGTTTCCATTGGTTTCAGTGGAATCAAACATGTTGGGTTGAACTCAATCTGTGCCCAATGCTTTCACATGTTCAACGCTAGCAGCATTTCTCTCTTACTGTGTAATGCCAATACTGGATCCATACACCAATTCAAAGGTCACAGTAAATTTATTGTCGAAGTATGCACTATGTGTGTAACCATACACTAGTCTGAGATTCATTTTCTTCCAGAAATTTACAGGAAAATAATGAAATACAACAGGGTTTATGAAAAACTGTACATAACTAAAGCTGACAAACATCTTCCTTTTCCATTTCCTTACACCAACACTGCTCACTTGATGAGTACAAGATGTGTCAGGAACACCCCCCCGTAATCACCAAAAGACTTAAAAGTCAAAGTGAGAAGCCAAACATTACTATTGTTCTTTATATTTGTTTTTAGTTTGCCTGCCAGAGCCATAATTTAATGAGCCATTCACAGTATCATTGCATTAGTTGAGTGTACCTAGACACCTTATGAAAATCCTGGAAGGGACTGAAGTGCTTAGTTGATCAGTCAGGGTGTGTCAGAATACATAAGGTTATAAAACGAAAAGAAAGGTTTCTCATAAACTTGGTACTGTAACCTTGTGGTTCACTGTATTAACAACACGTAATGTCTACAAAACCAGACAATGCAATCATTACAGGCTTCGATATTGTCACTAGGGAAAAAGTGTGTATAACTTTTAGAGAGAGACCTAAGCTCATTGTCCAAGTCACCATCAAGGCAGGAAAAGGTGGAAAAATCATGAGTTACTCCAGAAATCACCTCCAACAGAACCACAATCATGTCGTTGGGTTTGGAGGCTTGCGTGCCTCAATGACCCAGAGAGCTGTGTTGGCTGGAGTCAGGGCTTTATGCTTTGGCTCTTGGTAGGGGTCACCCATGCCAAACAGGTCAAAGGGTAGAGGCCAGGCTAACAGTGGTCCACCAGTCCTCTAGGTTTGGGGGTTCAGCTCAGGGTTAACAACCCCGAATAGTAACACAAAACTGTTACGGAAATAGAAATGAAGAATCCTACTACATCTAAGTGTGATGGTATTCCGGAGCTCCCACCCAAGACTTGCATGACTGGCAATAATGAAACTGAGAGGAAGCTACTGACATGATGAAGGAAGCTGTGAGCACCGCCAGAGATGGAGGACCTTCATTGCTGCCCTAAACGCGAATGACGTAATGGCCAGTAATAAGTAAGTACTCATAAAGTCAAGAAAAAAAAAATTGGATTTTAGGGTGATAACAGGCCATTAACCTACTAACTCACACATCCCTGAGAGTGGGAGGAAGCCAGTGAAATCTAAGGAAAACCATACAGTCACAGAAAGAACATGCAATCTCCAAATGGGCAGTATTGAAAGCCAGAATTGAACCTGGTTCTCTGGAGTTATGAGACAGCAGCTCTAATAGCTGTGCACTGCGTCATCCAAATTCATCTTTAAAGACGGGTAGTAACCAATATCGACTGAGGGGTTGTCTCCATTCTGCTTTGGCTCAATATGGGATTAATTTTCTGTCCCAGTTTAGTGACTTGTGGGTTTGCTCTCATGGCATAAAATATTCCACACTACGCAGCTCACGTGATAACTGAGAAGAGAAATGAAAAATACTAGAATGGTGTAGGGCAAGAGTGTTTGATCAACAGAGAATGAGGATGAGTGAGAGGCAGGTCTTCAACTAGGTAGAAGAGGCAAGTGAGATGACACGTTTGTATTGTAAAGGGGAGCTCGGGTGAGTGATCAGGAATTCAGAATCAGTAAAGGAATTTACTTATTGAGATACAACACTTAGTAGGCCCTTCTGGCCCCTTGAGCCATGCTGCCTAGCAATCCCCGGATTTAATCCTAGCTATTTATAATGACCAATTAACCGACCAACTAGTATGTCTTTGGACTGTGGGGGGAAACTGAAGCACCCAGAGGAAACCCATGTGGTCACAGAGAGAACATACAAACTCCTTAGAGACCGTGGTGGTAATTGAACCAGTGTCACCTGTACTTAAAGTGTTGTTCCAGCCACTACGCTGCCATGCGCCCCCCCCCCCCCCCCCGGAATTGATAAAAGCAAAAAAAACTTGACAGATTGGGAGACATGGATGCCAATTGGAAAGGACATGTTATGGTAATGACAAGCTAATCAATACGCAACAAACTGTGGCGCTGTGAAGTAGCTAGTGGAATTGCAGCCTTATTTCTCCGGCAAACTACATTCAGTACTGACTTCTGGTGCCCTGTCGAGCTACTGCATTCTCCCCCTGACTTCATGCGCTTCCCCTGGTCTCCCCAGTTTCTTCCTATCTCCCAAAGCTCTGTGGATCAGAAGGTTAATCAGCTGCTGTGAGTAGCTGCTAGCATGCAGATACAAAGGGTTGATGGGATTTGGGGAAGTAAAATGGAATCCATATGGGATTAGTGTTTTTAAATAGGTGCTTGATGATTGGCAAAGGCTTGTTTCTATGCCGTATGACACAATCATTCTATGAAAAACTTCAGCAGAAGATCATGTTAGAGCTGGGCCCATAGTTTGTGAAAATGGCTGAGCCTGCCTTAAAACTGAAGTTAATATTAAATTCAATGAGGCAAACCAGGCAATAAACAGATAATTCTTTCACTGACCATGGTTAATGACCTAATCCATCACATATGTTTACAGAATCCATTATCTTTTCAATAAGAAAGAGACACAATTTATTGAACTCTTGTTAAGCACTAACAAGGGGATTCTTTCATACACCAGAGACTTTGCCTTCCTGCCCCATATGAATTGGGAGTCTGCTGACCCCATCTCACTGGGTGAATTCAGGCATTATTCGCCACAGTCTATTTGTAGCATACTTCATTTAATGAATATAAATTACAGTATTAAAGTTCCAACTAACTGCACTGCAAACGGGAAATAAATGTGCAAAAGACAGATAAATGCCAGTACTTTGAAGATGAAAATGCAGATTTCTCCTGTCTGTGCAGTATAATGGAGAATTCTCTCACAGAACCAACTGCAAATCCCTAAGTAAATAAACATAATTGTGCAAAGACATATATAAACTATTACATATGATTATTTTCAGAATCTATTTGTAGGCTAGTTGTACATATCATAACAGATATGTAATATTGCTCCCAACGGGCTACCTAGGAGAGTCTATATAAATCTGAGAAGGCCTATAAAACTGCACTGATATTTTGATTTAGTTCTAACCAACTAAACTCCTACACTTGGATCAATTTACTGGGAAATGTATATCATGTTATAAATAGAACCAATATTTTCAAATGTAACAAAATCACATCAACGCATCTTTAAGGCACAATCAGCTGATACTTTGGCCATGTAAAATAAAAGAGAGCAATAAATTTTGACTAATTGGGAATGGAATGCATTCTAAATGTTTAAGTCAACCTTTCTTGAGTCATGAATGGAGGTGAAATGGAAATTTGAACACTGCATTTGCAAACGATAGCAGAAATAGGGAGTAGGAAATGTTTGGAAGGTAGGAAGTACTTCTCAATGTTACTAATGTGGTAATTTATAAAGAATCGTATGGTCAAGGCCTTTTGCATCAGGTCAAGAGCATTCTCTTTATGAAGTTTCTGAGAAGATGTAGCCTTCTCTCAACCTTCTCTTCCTAGTTTAACCTGCTTTTTTTTTAACTATTCTTGCTTATTAACATCCAATTTAGATTTCTTGATTATCTCCAAGACTTTCTTCCAATATATTTGTATTACCCCAGATGCACAGAATATAGAACCTGGAACAGTACCGCTCACAATGCCAATTAAACTAAATCTACTATGCTTTTACATGATTCATATTCTTCCATATCCTGTATATTCATGTGTCTGCCTGTATATCTATCTACCTATTTATTTATTGAGATATTGCACAGAACAGGCCCTTCCTGCCCTTCGAGCCACACCGCCCAGCAATTTCTTGATTTAATCCTACCCTAATCACGGGACAATTTACAATGACCAATTAACCTACCAACTGGCGTGTCTTTGGACTGTGGGACAAAATGGAAGCACCCACAGGAAACCACACGGTCACAGGGAGAGCATTCAAATTCCTTACAGGCAGAAGCAGGAATTGAACCTGGGTCACTGTTACTGTAAAGCATTGTGCTAATCACTATGCTACCACGCCGCCCATCTATCTATCAGCTTCTTAAACATCAATGCTGTATCAGCTTCCATCACTAACCCTGGCAGTACGTTTCAGGAACCTACTACTCACTACGTCTAAACATGCTCCACACATCCCCTTTAAACTTCCCTTCTCACATTCCCTTCCCTTCTCCCCTTTAAACTTCCCTTCTTAGTGCATGCCCTATAGCATTCTGACTGACAATTCACTTAGACTTTTTAATATTTAATTACACGGAAATGATAAACTCTGGCAAGGGTGAACAGCTTCAAATTTCTGGGAGTCAACATCTCAGAAGATCGATTTTGGGTCCAGCATACTGAGGCAATCATTACTTCATTAGGAGCTTGAGGAGAATTGGTATGTCACCAAAGACTCTTAGAAACCTCTATAGATGTTAGATGCAGATCTTTCTGACTAGTTGCATCACAGCCCGGTTTAGAGGTAAAGTTTAAAGTAAATTTCATTATCATAGTACCATATATGCCACCATATACAACCATGAGGTTCATTTTCTTGTGGGCATACTTAATAAATCAATGCAATAATAACAATAAAGGAATCAATGAAAGACCACCCAACTAGTGCGTTCAACCAGTGTGAAGAGGACAACAAACTGTGCAAATACAAAAAGAAGAGATAATAATAACTAAATAAACAATAACTGTCAGATGAAGAGTCATTGAAGGTGAGTCTATTGGTTCTGGGAAAGTTTCAACGATGAGGCATGTGAAGTTAAGTAAAGTTATCCCCTTTGGTTCAAGACCCTGATGGTTGAGGAGTAATAACTGTTCCTGAACCTGGTGATGTGAGTCCTGAGGCTCTTTTGCCTTCTTCCTGGCGGCAACAGCAAAAAGAGAGCATGTTCTGGGTGGTGGGCATCCTTGATAATGGACACTGCTTTCCAATGACAGCTTTTCATGTAGATGTACTCAATGGTTGGAAGCACTTTACGCAGGATGGACTGGGTCATATCCACTAATTTTTTTAGGATTTTCCATTCAAGGGCATTGGTGTTTCCTTATCAGTCTGTGATGCAGCTAGTCAACACACTCTCCACTACACATTTGTTTTGATGACAAACTGAAGGTGGCAGAGTTAGTCATCAAAATGTTGGTTATAATTGATACCTGTACTCGGCTGGAAGCCTGTGAAAAGTTTAATTGTCTGAAGGTAAATAAGTCACCTGAAACAGAAGGACTACACCACAGGGTTCTGAAAGGGGTAACTGAAGAGATTCTCCAGACATTTGTAATAATCTTTCAAGAATCACTCGATTCTGGAATCATTCTTGAGGACTGTAATGTTACAAATATCACTCCACTCTTTAAGAAGGGAGGGAGGCAGAAGAAAGGAAATTATGGGCCAGTTTTATCTGACCTCAGTGGTTGAGAAGATGTTGGAGTGCATTATTAAGAATGAGGTTTCAGGGTACTTGGAGGCACATGATAAAATAGGCCATAGTCAGCATGGTTTCTTCAAAGTAAAATCTTGCCTGACAAATCTGTTGGGATTCTTTGAGGAAATAACAGGCAGGATAGACAAAGGAGAGTCTGTGGTTGTTGATTCCTTGGATTTTCAGAAGGATTTTGACAAGGTGCCTCACATAAGGTTTGCTTAACGAGATAAGAGCCCATGGTTTAACAGGAAAGATACTAGCGTGGATAGAAAATTGGCTGACTAGGAGACAAAGAATAGGAGAGCTGAATGTGTAATTCTATCCCTGCCAGTACACAGTCTGTCCAGCAGCAAGCCATAATCTAGTGCTCCTCGCTGGTAACACACAGAAACTGAACTACTTTCGGACATAGGCAGAACTACAGAGGACAGGGAGGAGGTCTGGCCCCTGCACAAGCAGCAGGCAGGCCCACCGGTGTGTGGACACGCCCTGGTGCTCGTGAGCCTGATCCCCAGCTATGGGTAAATAACCCCACTGCCTTGTGGGCAGCTCAGGAGAGTCGAAGGCTATGGGGGTAAACCCAGGCAAGAAATCCGAAGTGAAGCCCCTAAGGTAGATGGGCATTGTTGAACATCCTTTTGGCAGCTCCTGTAGGCCAAGCAGGTGGCAAACCTATTGCTTCATAAGCTTTACTTTGGACTACACTGGCAAGACTGAGAGGGGGATCTTGACAACTGGGCATCTCAGGATCTCCATACCTTCCACCCAGGCTTGTGATGATGATCATCACCCATTGTCCTTCAAGACAGACAGATGCCAGCCACAGCCACCGTATATACAGATAATTAACTGATCATGTACCCAGTGCTGGCATATATGATGTGTAGATGCCCAAGAACTTTGGCAAAGACACAATGGTCCAGAGTGAACATTTTTGTGCTGTACTATTCTAGGGCACTGTGACTCTATGTTTTCATTATTTCAAATACGGTACTGTGCAAAGGTCTTAGGCACATATATATAGCGAGGGTGCCTAAAACTTTTGCAGAGAAAGTTGTTAATATGGAGCGGACTCAACAGTTGTGAATGGCAAGGGTGAAGTTTTGTGGGAGGGGTGTGGGACAGGTGGTAGAGGAGTGCCAGGGGTGGGAGTGGGGTGGAGCAGGTGCAGACACACCCAGCCCTGAGACACCAGGCAAGTTACTTGATTTCAAACAATTGTTTTATTGATCATTACAGAACGTCTCCCTCCCTCCCCTCTCCCTTCCCCTTTTCCCAACCATGATTCCCCTCTCCTTGCTCCCTTCCCACTCTCAGTCCACAATAAAGACCCAGGTATCAGAATCAGGTTTATCATCGCTCACATAGGTCATGATTTTTTTTTCAGCAGTAGTACAGTACTGAGCAAAATTCTGGTCCTCAACCCTAGTGATAACCTTTTCACAGTACAGTAGCTCTTCTAATCACATTGAAATAACAATTTGCATTTATTGAGAGCTATGCACATCCTTTCCCAGAGATTTCAAAGCACTTTTCAGCAAAAGAAATCCTTTTAATTGGAGTCAATGTTCTTTTATAGAAATCATAGCAAAGAAAGGGCAATAATACAGCAAACTTGCCTGGAGAAAGCTTGTTTATAATGGCAAGGATATTTGCTTCAGTAATGTTGATTGAGAAAGAAATGTCAGCCAAAATTCACAAGGTCTTCAAAAATAAAAACTGCTGGGAATCTCTTACAGTGACGCAAGAGTTCAATTATTCAGGGCAGCACCTGCAGTAGTGCTGCCCTGTGGTCCCTCTCCTGCACTGGAATGTCATCCTGGATTTTCGTCCTCAGAGTTGAGTGACCTTGAACCTCTAACCACTTGACCCAAGGGTAAGGCTGCTATCCTCTGAGATACATTCAGACAGGTGTTAATTCGCAGAGCAAGGACTGAACAGTGGATAATAATCCAGCAGTGACTCCACAATGGAAACAAGGAGGACGTTTCCTCCACTGAAGATGATAAGAGCTCTGATACAATATCTTATTTTTTTATTTTTGCTTTTGAGAGTTTCTAGCGAATAAAAGAGAAATGTTCCTGTATTCATCTGGATTATTGGCTGTTTCAAACCATAAGACATACGAGCATAACTAGACCCCTAAGCCCCCTCCTTTACTCTCTGTGTACTCATGACTGTGTTGCCACCCATAGCTCCAATCGGCTAATTAAATTTGCTGACGACACTACACTGATTGGCCTAATCTCAAATGATAATGAAGCAGCCTACAGAGAGGAAGTCATCACCCTGACACAGTGGTGTCAAGAAAGCAACTGGTTGTGGACTACAGGAGGAATGGAGACAGGCTAACCCTTAAAGACATCAATGGATCTGAGATTGAGAGGGTGAACAGCTTTAAATTCCTCGGCATAAACATCACTGAGGATGTCACGTGGTCTGTACATACCGGCTGTGTGGTGAAAGAAGCACAACAGCGTCTCTTTCACCACAGATAGTTGAAGAAATTTGGTATAGCCCCCAAAATTTTAAGAACTTTCTACAGGGGCACAATTGAGAGCATCCTGACTGGCTGCATCACTGCCTGGTATGGGAACTGTACTTCCCTCAATCGCAGGACTCTGCAGAGAGTGGTGCGGACAGCCTAGCACATCTGTAGAAGTGAACTTCCCACTATCCAGGACATTTACAAAGACAGGTGTGTAAAAAGGGCCCGAAGGATCATTGGGGACCCGAGTCAACCCAACCACAAACTGTTCCAGCTGCTACCATTCGGAAAACGGTGCCGCAGCATAAAAGTCAGGCACAACAGGCTTCAGGACAGCTTCTACCACCAGGCCATCAGACTGATTGATTCGTACTGATGCAACTGTATTTCTATTTTATATTGACTGTCCTGTTGTACATAATATTTGTTATAAATTACTATAATTGCATATTTCACATTTGAACGGAGACGTAATGTAAACATTTTTACTCCTCATGTATATGAAGGATGTAAATAATAAAGGCAATTCAATTCAATTCAGATCATTGCGTCTGCTCCACTATTCCATCACGACTGACTTATTATCCTTATCAACCCTATACTCTCACCTTCTCCTCATAACCTTTTACACCTTTACTGGTTAACTACCTATCAACTTCTGCTTTAAATATGTCCAGTGACTTTTCCTCCACAGTAGTCTGTAGCAATGAATTCCATAGACTCAGCACTTTCTGGCTGAGGAACTTGCTCATCATCTCAGTTCTAAATGGACACCCTTCTACTCAGAGGCAGCACCCTCTGGTTGTAGACTCTCACATTATTGGAAACATTGTGTTTCCACTACGTCTAGGCCTTTCAGTATTTTGTTGGCTTAAATAAGATCCTCTTTTGTTTTCCTAAACCCCAGTGAGTACAGGCCCAGAGCCATTAAATGCTCCCCGTACATTACCCTTTTCCTTACTAGCATTATTCCTGTAAACCTCCCTTGAACTGTCTCCAATGGCAGTTCATCCTTTGTTAGACATGGGGCCCAAAATTGCTCAGAAACCTTAGGAATCTAGTCATGAATTTGAGCTTGAAGAAAATGAGTATAGCTTAAAGGGTTTAAATAGCCCAGGAGCCATCCTCATCCTCCCTGTTTGATTTGTTGATGCACCAGACTTGTTCAGTCAATCCTTTCCACTGAACCCTCAGAGAGAAAGAAAAAGGATTTGTCCAGTTTGGACTTAATGAAGAGAAGTTTCTTTACTCAGGGTTTGGCGAGCCTTTAGAAATCGCTTTCTGAGAGACTCAGACATTGATTGCATCCAGAACAGAAATCAATAATTTGTGTAATATTAATGGAAACAAGGAATATGGATTTGGTGTAGGAAAATGACGTTTGAGGACAAAGTTCAGCTGCCATCTTGTTTAATAGCAGATCAGGCTTGAAAGGCTGAATGGCCTACTCCTGTTCAAATTCCTTAAGTCGTGTTACCAGGATTAGTTTTTTGGCCACTGAAAGTTAGAAATCCCAGAGCTACAATCACATACTCATTGTCAATGGTTTAAACACGTCTCAGTAGTTTACTAATCCAACTGAATGGTTAGGTGCAGAGTGAATATTATTATTGACAGGACATGGAATTTATTTCTAAAGAAAGAGTTGAACAAAAGATTGGCACTTGTATATCTTCTTCAGCTCTGCACACCCAAGAACTAATTCTGAAGTATGGTCATTGTAATACAGAACACTCCCACAAAGAGCCGAGAGCTAATGGGTGTGTAGCTGCTGTAATGATAGTGAAATGGAAACTGGAGGGCAGGCCAGGGCACTGAGGTAACCCTCCCTGCATTTCATTGTAATAATACCAGGCGATGCAGTAAGGGCTTGGGTACAGGACACTGCAAATTCAGTTACAACTCTCATATTTTCATCGCAAGCCTTCTGAAATTCTATTTATTTTTGAGTGCAGGGTGAATGTGATCATTTCCAGATCAAATCATGTTATGCGGGAAATTTGACAGGACACCCTAATGCAGTTGATGCAATTTCTGCCTCACAGGCGCATCAGATTACATTATTTTTGGTGTAGCACTGCTGTGGACCATTATCAAGGAGAGTAGTTGCTCTGCAGCACGCCAAGGTTTGGTCTCTACTGGGCCTTGTGTTACCTCTTCCTCCCACACCACAGACCTATCTCAGTACCTGCTGATGTGAGCTCCCTCACGCCACCGAATTTACAAGCAAGTTGCTCATTGGCTGAACACACATTGACCCTTCACATGCCCATCAAATTCTATGGAGCAAGGCAGATCCTCAGGCAAGTCTTATCTGAGAAGCAGTATGTACAGTAGTGCACCTGTGTTCTAAATGTAGTCAGTGGAGGGGCAAGGAAAATGTGGGAGGTCATGAGGGAGATGCACGCGTGTGAGTGAGTAAGGTGAATGTGTGAATGGCAGTGAAGTTGGTGTGGTGAGGGAGGTGTGTGTGGGTGAGTGTGAGTAGGTTTGTGTAGTGAGGGAGGTGTGTGTGACCAGGCCCTCATGCCACAGTGCCGCCTGATGCAAATGCCCAGGTGAAGGCATAAGATGCCAGAGGTGGTGTGGCATGGTGGGTACATGTGTTGGGTTGGGGTCTGGCCCCTCCCTTCAGTGATGCCCTCTCCCATGGGTGCTGCCCTCCAGTGTTCACTCAGTGATAGACAAGCTGGACTGCATTTGTCTGCAGTTGTGCGAGTGCATAACGAGGATTGATGAGGACGACTGCAGGCTTGATCTAGCAGAAATATGGTTCTAGCACAACATCCCATACACCATCAAACTACGGGCCATGGCACTCAGGGACTTGGGCTGTATTTGTTGGATATTTAATATTTCAGAAATATTTGAGTTATCTTGTACATATATGTTGTTTGATTAAGCATTCTTGCTCACTTAAATAATTCATTATGAGTTATACATATGAATAAGTGAATTAATTTATTAAGATACAGCGTGGAAAAGGCCCTTCCAGTCCTTTGAATTGCATCACCTAGCAACCCTGATTTAGTCCTAGCCTAATCATGGGACAATTTACAATGACCAATTACCTTACCAACTGGTACGTCCTTGGACAGTGGAAGGAAACCAGAGCACCCTCAGGAAACCCAAGCGGTCACTGGGAGAACGTACAAACTCCTTACAGGTAGTGGTGGGAAATGAACCCAGGTTGCTAATACTGTAAAGCTTTGTGCTAACAGTATGCTACTGTGATGAATTACATACACCATCGCGTTACCACGTGATATGTGTGTGCCTCGCTTAAAATAAACTCAAATTCAGACTCACATTTTGGACTCCTGTGCCTTCCTTTGAATTAGTTTAATGTTTTGTAGTTAGAAAACTTGACAATATTTTTATTATTTTTTGCGACTGGATGTTTTATTGCTGTTGTAATCATATGTGCAAAATGTGCCTTGTGCTGTACATACTGTGTTTTACACCTCGGCCCCAGAGGAAACCTTGTTTTGTTTGGTTGTATTCTTGTGTATGGTTGAACAACAATTAAATTAAAATTGAAATTTCTCTAGTTTCATTCCTCCCTATCTCTATGCTCTTCCTGTCCAACAACTCACCTCCCATTGTGGCCTCTTGAGCACCCCAGAATTCAATCCCTCTACCACCCTTGGCCATTACTAAGGGTCCTCTGAGGCCAGAAATGTCCTTCAACTTCCTTCCCTTCTGTCTCTGAGTCTTCTGTTGAAAACTTCCATTTATGACTAAGAATTTGATCACTTAACCTAATACCTCCAAAGATGACTGTTTGTCAGATTTTGTTCAATGATTCTCCTGTAAAATGTTTGCTTCATTAAAAGGGCTATATTAATAAAAGATGTGGTGCATGGTGGTTGCAGCTGTTGAAGTGAGAAACCAAAGCGTTTTCCCAATTGTCCACCTCATTAGTGAAAAATAATTTTGTAAAAGCAGCCTTTTACAATAACCTTTTCTGAAATCTGCTAAAACCTGTCAATATAACTTGAAAACCATTTGGCATTGAGCAGAATGATGGGAAGGCTATGCCAAAGATTATTGTAGCTTCCCAAATTCAGTTCTATTTTTGAATACACTTGCCAAGTAAATGAGCTCATCTGTCTATTCACACTAGATCCGTCATCTGTGTGAGGAAAGGCTGTGTAAATCAGGAACTTTTAAAACCAAGAAGAGGCAAAATTGTAGAACATACATCAGGCATTTGATGCTTCTTCTGGCAAGAATTAAAAGATCTTGAAACCAGTGGTGAAAACAAAATGGCCGACTGCAAAACGTGGCTGAACAGAGCTCCCTCACATTCATGCCTATCCTGAGGTTGCAGGAAGATGGTCTACGATTAGAAAGAAGTCTTGTTCGAAACAGCAGAAAGCTTAAATATTTATTTCCTAAAGAAAATACGCCTGTTAAAGAAGGATATTTTCCTAACACTAGCCAATCAGAAGTTGGATGGATGAAATAGAAATAACGAAGAATGCTAAACTGGTTGGAAACAATCTCTGATCCTACAAGGCAAGTCCAAATGATTTATTTGCATTTTGGTACATTTGCAGTGGAATATCTTAGGTTGTGAAAGAACCGCCTGGTTACTGCAGAATCTTTCTTCAATGCACATCCTGCTCAATGGAGATCGTCTCGTTCAAGCAGAGTGGAAGAATGCTGGGGAGACAGGAATGTGGAAGCTTTTGGAGGTAAAGGGGAGAGTTCACAAAATGAAGAGGATTTTGAGAAGAGCTTGACTGAATGATTGACAGAGTGGTAGAATTCCTCCTTCGGATCCTCATTAACTTATTGCAAATCACAGCATAGAAGATGGGCATTCAGCCCATTGTGTCAGTGCCAACTTTAAACATTATCCAAAAGGCAAAGTAGGTCATTGACGTCTGAATAGAAGTTGGTGCAAATGAGACAAGGCGTGTTCAATGTCAGCATGCTGCACATGGTAACTTAAAAGTTGTCAAACATCTTGTGATAATAAAGAGCACGCAGCACCCATCCACATCAAAGGAGATTTGGCTGAATTCAACTAACGTGAAAGAAACCTAGAGCTTGGGAGTTGATGCAAATGTATAAAACTGCAGATGCTGAATTCCTGACATAAAATCAGAGAATCACATACAAAATTGGTGGAGGATCTCAGCAGGTCAGGCAGCAGCTATGGAGAGGAATAAACAGTTAATGTTTCAAGCCGAGACCCTTCATCAGGACTTGGATGTTTAACAGACCAAGGCGCTTCAGCAGGGTCACTGCAAAGTGTCTTCAAATATGCCTACACCATTCCTCTCCGTAGATGCTGCCTGACCTGCTGCCTTCCTGCAGAATTTTGTACGTGCTTCTCAACACTTCCAGCAACTGCAGAATCTCTTGTGTTTAAGAACAAAGACGAGTGATGCTCAACTCATCAGGTAGTCCCTGTGGAGAAAGAAACAGTGTTTAGTTTGACCTGTACGTGGGACGTTAGGACAATTGGGAACATCAGAACTGCTAGGTGCCAAACTGCAGCATGGTAAACTGATTGGCTACAGTCTGGTTGCTGTCACTGTTTGGCTCTGAGAATTGGTTCCAATGTGAGAATTGGGCGAGGAGAAGTATATTTTGCCAAGACAGCCACTCCTGAAGGTGACAAAAAAAATCTTCCTTTGCACAATAATCTAAGGACTAAATTATGAGGGGGATAGATAGAGTTGACGTGGATAGGCATGGAGAGTAGGGGAGATTCAAACAAGAGGACATGAGCTGAGAGTTAAGGGGCAAAAGTTTAGGGGTAACATGAGGGGGAACTTCTTTACTCAGAGAGAGGTAGCTGTGTGGAACAAGCTTCCAGTAGAAGTGGTAGAGGCAGGTTTGATTTTGTCATTTAAAAAAAAAATTGGATAGGTATATGGACAGGAAAGGAATGGAGGGTTATGGGCTGAGTGCGGGCCAGTGGGTCTAGGTGAGAGTAAGTGTTCAGCATGGACTAGAAGGGCCAAGATGGCCTGTTTCCGTGCTGTAATTGTTATATTTGGTTATATGGTTATAAGGTGTAGCACCTGATTTGTCCCCCTGATCAGGGTCATGTGAAGCCATGGAAGCAGGGGGTAGATGGTCGTCTGAGCAGCCGGTGCATACCAGTCCTGGTTATGTGACCACTGATCCCAGGCAGACAATCTCTAAATAATGGTTTAGGGGTCACCCGTCTTGTAAAGGCACTGCCCAGAAGAAGGCAATGGCAAACCACTTCTGTAGGAAAATTTGCCAAGAACAATCATAATCAAAGACGCAACACATAATGATAATGATGTAGTTATGTGTGGCATGATCTGTTTGGATGGTATGCGAGCAAACCCTTTTCACTGTACAGCAGCACATGAGAAATGAATTAACCAATACCAATACTGATACCAATGTCAGTCCTCTAGATAGGTTGATGTGCTTGTTTCAATTCTGATTGCTCTGTTCTACTGATGCTTGTGAGTTGATTACATCTAGGTTGTTGTTCCTCTACCACAAGCTAAGAAAATGAAAAAAAAATACACAAGCAGAATTTGTGAAACGGAGGATTAATTGTGCCCTACTTCATTGGCAAATGTGAAAAATGGACTTAATTGTGATGCCATCCACAGTTGCATATCTGGCTGACATGTACTATCCGGTTCCATTGTATGAAGGTTCTGCAAAATATTTTATTTAAAGACACAGTTTAAGGCATGTTATCCTTTTAAATAAGATATTTTATTTAAAGTAACAGATCTTTCCAACCCAATGAGCCCCCTCTACCCAATTACATTGATGTGATCAAGTAACCTACTAACCTGTACATCTTTAGAATATGGGAAGAAACTGGATCACCTGAAGGAAACCCACACAGTCATGGGGAGAGTGTGCAAACTTCCTCCAGGTAGTGGCAGAATTGAACCCAGGTCACTGGTGGTGTAATATGCTACAGCGCCACCCATATGGAAGGTCAAAATGAGTCCTAGAAACTAGAGTAACACACACAAGGTGTTGGAGGAACTCAGCAAGTCTGGCAGCATCTAAGGAAAGGACGAGATGCTTCATCAGGACTAGACCCCACTGAGCAACTGAATTCTGGGACACTCAAGAGCCTAGAATGGGAAGTGAGTTATAGACCACACAGAAGGTCAGCATCTTAGAAACAATTCCCTGTTTGTATTCTAGGAGATATTATAACCTGTTAGAATGCTCATTGTAACAGAACCATCTTCTGGTGATTCATAGGACTGCAATGAAGCAAAATAAAATTATATCAGGCCACGTAGCAAATTAGTTGTGTCGGAAAATTAATAAAAGGGGTAGTAGGGTGGGGAGATTTCTGGAAAGAACGTTGAAGCTTAGAATCTAAGTAGCTGAAGGAAAAAATTAAGGAGGAAATGATGTCGCAGTCACCTATAATTGCCGAAGTGCTTTTGTGGTGGATGACCAGATTCAGGGACTCCAGTATAAGCTTGTGATGACTGGTTTCACCCATCACAACACCATCGCCACAGCTTGGGTTGCTGCAGGCATCTTCAGGACAAATATCCCAGAACCATTGCTTGTCCCTTGTGAGATATTATTGATGGCCTGGGGAGATTCAAACCTCATCCATGAATGGAATAGCTCTTGTTACCAGTAAGTGATACAATGTCTTGCCTTATGATTCCATCCCATCAGCCATAAACTGCACAAGATCCCACTATTTTGCATAAAGACACACGTGCAGATGGTCGACCATCTCCCAGCGAAGTCACAGCCAGGGATGCATTCAGTATGAGTAATAGATGTACTGGAGGACACTTAGTGTTCTTACATAGTGAAGGAGGTGAACAATAGATGCCATTAAAGGGAGTTTGCTAAACACTTAACTGGCCTTGGGGCTCCAGAAAGCTGCACAAAAGAGCATTTAGTTACTGAAGAAAAATTTTTTCTCTCTGCATTAAGTCATACTGTAGAAAATGACATCTAACCATCTGTGTGACATACACTGCCTGTGGCGCTTGCTGCTTGCATTGTGAAGGATCTCCTTTGGTAATAAATATTCCCCTTTCATTTCATGGGCTCATTTTTCAGAGTCAGATTCATTTATTTCTTGCATACACATTGAAACATACAGCGAAATGTGTCAATGTGTATGCGATAAATAAATGAATCTGACTCTGAAAAACTAACACACCCGGAGGATGTGCTGGGGGCAGCTGGCAAGTGTGGCCACAT
Source organism: Hemitrygon akajei (assembly GCF_048418815.1). NCBI lineage: Eukaryota > Metazoa > Chordata > Chondrichthyes > Myliobatiformes > Dasyatidae > Hemitrygon > Hemitrygon akajei. The sequence goes on along the minus strand of NC_133153.1, from coordinate 33,298,982 downwards.
ATTCCAGGGCTAACGCAGCATGCCCACAATCTTCTTCAGAACAACGCCAACAATAACAATAACAGAATCAGAATCAGGTTTAATATCAGTGGCATACGTTGTGAAAACTGTTCTCTTTGCGGCAACAGTACACTGCAATACATAATAATAAGAAAAATGTGAGTTATAGTAAGCATATATATACTAAATAGTTAAATGAAATAAGTAGTGCAAAAATAAAAATTAAAAAGTAGAGAGGTAGCGTTCATGAGTTCAATGTCCATTCAGAAATTGGATGGCAGAGGGGAAGAAAATATCCCTGTATTGCTGATTATGTACAAATCAACAATAGCAAAACAAGTTCTTTTCCTCCCTCCCACCCATCCACTCACACACTTTCCTTCCCAGTGTTCTATATGTCTGACGCAGTCACATATGGGAGGCAGAACATAACCCTGGTAGAACTCAGTAGTTTCAGTGAAGCCGGGTCGTGGGAGCAGACACTTCAGGTCGAGCTCCTGCATCAGGGGCTTGACCCAACACACCCTTTGCCTCTACAGATACCGCGTTCCGGTTTTGTATAAGCAGGGACATCCTCAATGTGCAAAGATAATGAGCTGTGCAAATGGTGAAAGAGGAAACAATAATATAAACAAATAAGCAATAAATATCGAGAACATTAGATGAAGTGTCCTTGAAAGCCAGTACATAAGTTGTGGGAACATTTCAATGATGGGACAAGTGAAGTTGAGTGAAGACAGCCCATTTGGTTCAAGGGCCTAATGGTTGTTGGGTAATAACTGCTCCTGAACCTGGTGGTGTGAGACCTGAGGTCCCTGTATCATCTTCCTGATGGCAGCAGTGAGAAGAGAGCATGTCCTGGGAGTAGGGGTCCCTGATGATGGATGCTGCTTTCCTGCGACAGCATCTCAATGGTTGGGAGGGCTTTACCCGTGATGGACTGTCCTGTGTAGGATTTTTGTAGGACTTTCCTTTGAAGGGCATTGGTATTTCCGTGCAGCTGGTCAATATACTCTCCACTACACATCAGTAAGTGTTTGTATAGGGTGCTCGAGTTCCTCTGTCATCCAAAAGGCTTGAAGTGAAGCCAAGTCAAATTTATTGTCATGTGCGCAAGAACCTTGAGGTATAGGTACAATAAAAAAAATTCTTGCAACAACATCGCAATCAACATTTTCGTTATACATAAGTTTATGAGACAGTGAAGAAAAAAAACATGCAAAACAAGACATTAGAGCAAAAGAAACATAATTAAAGTCAAGTCCATGGTGGTGCAAAAAGTGGTCTGTAGCACTGAGCAGGGATTAGAATTGTGCTGATGAAGGACAAGAAGAAGTCGAGAAGTCAACAAGTCAAGAACCTGATGGTCAAATGAAATTAGCTGCTCCTGAACCTGGTGATGTGGGACTTCAGGCTACTCTACCTAGAAGGGGACATGATCTAGAAGGTAGGGATACATATATGTTGCCTTTGTGAGGCAGATTCTCATGTAGATGTTTTCTATAGTGGGGAGTGCTGTGCCTGTGATGGACTGTGTCCACTGCTATCAGCAGCCTCTTGCATTCCTGTACGTTAGAACTGCTGTACTGAGCAGGATACTTTCAACAGGTTTGCTGGAGTATTTGGTGACACGTTAAATCTCCCTAAAGTTCTAAACTTAGACTAATCGGCCACCATAAATTGTCTCCAGAGTTTCAGTGAGGTTTAGAATCTGGGGCAAGTTGTTCAGTGTTTGTGTGAATGTGTAGAGAGTAAATCTGTCGGATTAGTTTAAGTGGGCTAGCATGGAGCTGATGCACTGAAGGGCTGTACCTGTGCTGTAAGTCTCCATGGCAACCAATCTTCAATGCTCTTTATATTTGCGTATATTTCTGTGCTTGTGCAGGACAGTCACAGGGAGGCTAAGAGGATTAGTGTTGGCTTAAATAGGGGGGTTGATGAATGACACTGGCCTTACTCATTACAAACACAGAAGCCATCTGACAGACCTTCTTACCGTTGATGTGATGACAAAGAAATAAGAAAGTTAGTCGTTCAAAAAGCAGACAAGAACTCATAAAAAATAGTTCTGTCAAATCATTATCCCTTCAAGAGCAACTCATTCATCTGGTTCCCAAGTGCTTCCTGAATGGAGCTTTTGCAACGGAAGTCTTTATGATTAGAAAGAATTAACTCCTGAAAAAGCAGAGAACATTTTTTAATTCTTCAGAGATTTCAATTCAGCTTGTTTGATGCTTAGAGCACTGCGAGGAGAATCTCTTGTGTTAATGACGAATCCTTGAGATTTGCTTCCACTTCCTCCTGAAAGCACCTTCTCATATTGCGAGTCGCCTTTTGATATTCTGCCCAGGTGCTTATTCATCACCAGGGACTGAGCGATGAGTGCTAGTGAGCTATGTGGCCATGGGTTTAGTCATTCATTCACGGGGCCCGGTCATTTTTAGCAACATCGATGTTTCTAATAGGTCTCTGAACTGAGATACAGATTGCCAATGTGGACCAGAATGTCATATACTGGCCTGCCTAGGCAAGGAGAGCAGCTTTCTCTCCCTGAAGGATGTTAGCCAGCCTGATCATGCTCTCAATATACACATGAAGAGTGAGGTGATGTAGAGGGACACGGGGTCACTTCAACAAAGGAAAATAGGCTTTTGTTTATACACTAGCTTTTACCTCCCTTTCAGGACAACCCAAGCATATTTCAGACAGTGCTGTAGCTTTTAAAATTAAGGGAATGTGACAATTTTTCTGCGACTCCTATCATGACTAGGTATTTGCCCAGAAATTTATTCCTGAAGTATAGGGCTAAAGAATCTTTATTGTGTAGGCATCATACTGTGGTCTGTCTCTGAAAATGAAACTGGATGGTAGAAAAATAGAGGGCTGTGTAGGAGGGAAGGGTTAGGTTGATCTTAGAGTAATTTTTAAAATTTTATTGAGATACAATGTGGAATAAGCCATTCCAGCACTTCAAACCATGCCACCCAGTAACCCCCAATTTAACCCTGGCTTAATCATTGGACAATTTATAATGATCAATTAACCAACCAACTGGTATGTCTTTGGACTGTGGGAGAAAACCAGAGCACCCAGAGGAAACCCAGACGGTCACAGGGAGAACGTACAAACTCCTTACAGGCAGTGGCGGGAATTGAACCTGGATCGTTGGTACTGTAAGTGTTGCGCTATACACTAGGCTACCATGGTTAAGGGGTCAGCACAACATTGTGGGCTGAAGGGCCTGCCCTGTGTTGTAGCATTCTGTATGTTTTATGTTTTTTCACTTCACGTAGTAGATGTTGACTTTGTAGCACGAGCCAATGTTAACTGAGATAAAATTCAATAGATGAATATGAGGATTAGACACCCAACAGCCACATATCAAGCTACTCTTGTTCAGACCAGGCTGCATACTTTAATTTCCTACTAGTAAAAGAATGAAGAAAGATTTGCATTTTTATAGTGAGTGTCAAGAAACCAATAGGTGGCATAGAATTGCTCGCTGGTTGGAGGACTGGTTTGGCATACATCCAGTCACAGACCACCTGAGTGACAACTCTGCCCAAGATAAACTTCTCCCTCCAATGGAAAGAGAAGGAAAGACAAACTAAAGGAAAATTGGTCCTATGGAGTCAAGCCTGGGTTTTAAAAGTTCTCCATACAGTAGGAGGACGGAAGCTGAACGAATTGAGTTTGGAGAAAGAATGGGTAACAATTCCTTCCAGCTAACAATAGATAGCAATTATTATCAGCTCTCCAAATGGAGTTTCATTATCTTATACGCTGACAATTATCACAATAATAGAGCATCTATTCCCGTCACTGTCTGTAAGGAGTTTGTATGTTCTCCTTGTGTTGCCAGGGTTTCCTCCCACAGTCCAAAGACATACCAGTTTGTTGGTTAATTGGTCATTATAAATTGTCCTTTGATAGGGCCAAGGTTAAGTTGTGGCTTTTTTGCATGGCACGGTTTGAAGGGCTGGACTGGCCTGTCCAGTGCTATATCCCGATAAATAACTAAATATTGTACATGTAACATTGTTCTGTTTGGCAGTGTATGGTTGAATGACAATGAACCTAAACTTAAATTTGAACTTGAGCATCACTTTTGTCTGTAATTTTAGGCATCTGTCAAAGTTCAAAGTACATTTACAGTGCCCAAGAGAAGTATTCACCCCCTCACAAAAGTTTTCATGTTTTATTGTTTTGCAACATTGAATCACAGTAGATTTAATTTGGGTTTTTTTTTGACGGTGATCAACAGAGAAAGACTCTTATGTGAAAAGAGACCTCTATAAAGTGATCTAAGTTAATTACAAATAAAATACTAAATAATTGACTGCAAGAGTATTCACCCCTTTCAAGTCAGTATTTAGTAGGTGCACCTTTGGCAGCAATTACAGCCTGAGTATGTATGAATAGGTCTCTATCAGCTTTGCATATCTGGATACTGCAATTTTTCCCCATTCTTCTTGACAAAACTGTCAGATTGTATAGGGATTGTGAGTGAACAGCCCTTTTCAAATCCAGCCACAAATTCTCAATTGGATTGAGGTCTGGAGTCTGACTTGGCCACTCCTGGACATTAACTTTGCTGTTTTTGTGCTATTCCTGTGTAGCTTTGGCTTAATGCTTGGGGTCATTGTCTTTCTGGAAAATAACCTTCTCCCACGTCACAGTTCTCTTGCAGACTCGATCAGGTTTTCCTCCAGAATTTCCCTGTATTTGCTGCATTCATTTTACCCTCTACCTTCACAAGTCTTCCAGGGCCTGCTGCAGTGAAGCATCCCCATAAGCATGATCCAACCACCACCGTACTTCATAGTAGGAATGGTGTGTTTTTGATGATGTACAGTGTTTGGCTTATGCCAAACGTAGCGTTTAATCTGATGGCCAAAAAGCTCAATTTAGGTTTCATCAGACCATACAACCTTTGTCCAACTGACTTCAGAGCCTCCCACATGCCTTCTGGCAAAATCTCGCTGAGATTTCATGTGAGTTTTTTTCATCAGTGGCTTTCTCTTTGCCACTCTCCCATAAAGCTGTGACTGGTGAATCACCCGGACAACAGGTACTGTATGTGCAGTCTCTCCCATCTCAGCCACTGAAGACTGTGACTTCTCCAGAGTTAGCACAGATCTCTTGGTGGCCTCCCTCACTAGCCCACTTTTTGCACAGTCACTCAGTTTTTGAGGACGGTCTGCTCTAGGCAGATTTACAGCTGTGCCATATTTTTTCCATTCCTTGTGATTGACTTAACTGTACTCCAAGGAGTACTCAGTGACTTGGAAATTTTCTTGTGTCCATCCCTGACTTGTGCTTTTCAATTACATTTTTGCCAAGTTGCTTGGAGTGGTCTTTTCTCTTCATGGTGTAGTTTTTATCAGGATACTGACCCACCAGCAGTTGGACCTTCCGGAAACACATATATTTTTACTCCAATCAATTGAAACACCTGGACTGCACACAGGTCTCCAAAAGCAGAACTCAATTTAACTAATTATGTGACTTCTAAAAGCAATTGACTGCACCAGTGGCAATTTAATGTGTCATGTTAAAAGGGGGGGGGGTGAATACTTATGCAATCAATTATTTTGTGTTTTATATTTGTAACTAATTTAGATCACCTTGTAGAGATTTGTTTTCACTTTGATACGAGAGAGTCTTTTTCTGTTGATCAATGTTAAAAAAGCCAAATTAAATCCATTGTGATTCAATATTGTTAAACAATAAAACATGAAAACTTCCAAGGGGAGGGGATGATGAATACTTTTTATAGACGCTGTATTATCAAAGTATGTATACAATATTCAGCTCTGAGATTCATCTTCTCCAGATAGCCACGAAACAAAGAAAGACATGGAAGCTGTTCAAAAACGTACATCAACCCCACCCCACCCCAAGTGCAGAAAAAAAGGTGCAAATGGCAACCAACAAGAACATCAGCCCCCATGTACAAAAAAACAAATCACTCAATCAGCAACAAGAAAATCAACTGTCTCCCCACGCACAAAAAAACAATCATTATTGGCAGTAGTCAATTCATCTGGAAGGATTCTTTCAGAAAATTCTCTAACAGGATTGAAAGGATTATGGTTAAAATAGGACTTGCTTGGATGGGCATTCTGGCCAGCATGGACCAGATGGGTTGAAGGGCCATCCGCAAGTTTAGGGTTTCAAGCAAAATACATGAAGTGGAGACGGAACCCTATGGTCATACCATAACATACTGTCATTGTAATTCCCCCCTTCTTAGGATCTCCTGAGATCTTTTCAACTTGTGAAATGCCTTCGTATCCCATTCCTTTCATTACTTTTGGACTGCTAACTCACCAGAAGCTAATTAAATTTAAAACCCAAATCTGTATTTGATTGTTGAGGTCTTGATGGGGGTCATTACTGTAAAGGATTAGCCATCTGATGTGGATTAGCTGAGCCTGCTACATGACTTCACTAATCCTGCAGTTTCTACTATTTACAGGGATCTGTTGAATGAGACATTGGTGATCTTTTCATAACTCCCTAATGCTCAAATGAGGCAATATCCTTTCATCCATGCGCACCAAGCATGGTTAAATCCTTTTTGATTTACAAGATACATGCTCTAATTGCCCAAGTTGAAATTTAATTTACTGGGAGGCTCAGCTATTTCTCTGTGCCCTGGAGACTGACATTTTATACCACAAAGAACAAAAAGATTATTACATACTTACAAAATATCACTAGATATTTCTCCTGTGTATATTTCTACCACACTTGCCAAGTCCAATTTAAATTTGGCTGCAGCTCTTGTTTCCATTTTCCATCCCATGCTGCTGGTCTTGTTCCACAGACAGCTTTACCCTACCCCAAGTGACCCTTCTATGCCTCGACAATGAACCTGTAGTGAACATTCTTATCAATTCCAATTTTATTCTTGACTAATATCCATTCAAGGATGCCTCCCAATCAGTATCCTTGCATACCGGTCCAGGAAACCTCTCAATGCCTGTGATACTTGCATTTTAAGACCCACTATTCGTCAGGGTTAATTCCAATGTAGAGTTGTATAGAGCAGAAACAGGCCTTTCAACCCACTATGACTGTAGTGACCATTAAGTACATAGCTACGCTAAGCCTATTTACCGGTCCTTTAACATCTGCCAGACGATGCTGAGGATGTTCTACGAGGCTGTGGTGGCCAGTGCTATCATGTTTGCTGTTGTGTGCTGGTGCAGCAGGCTGAGGGTAGCAGACACCAACAGAATCAAGAAACCCATTAGTAAGGCCAGTGATGTTGTCGGGGTGGAACTGGACTCTCTGACGGTGGTGTCTGAAAAGAGGATGCTGTCCAAGTTGCATGCCATCTTGGACAATGTCTCCCATCCACTCCATAATGTACTGGTTAGGCACAGGAGTACATCCAGCCAGAGACTCATTCCACCAAGATGTAACACTGAGCAGCATAGGAAGTCATTCCTGCCTGTGGCCATCAAACTTTACAACTCCTCCCTCGGAGTGTCAGACACCCTGAGCCAATAGGCTGGTCCTGGACTTATTTCCACTTGGCATGATTAACTTCTTATTATTTAATTATTTATGGTTTTATATTGCTATATTTCTTCACTATTCTTGGTTGGTGCAGCTGTAACAAAACCCAGTTTCCCTCGGGATCAATAAAGTATGTCTGTCTGTCTGTCAGTTTGCCCGCAGTCTTCTATGCATCGAATGCTCATCTGCATACTCCTTAAATGTCATTAAATTCATCCGCCTCTGGATGAATTTGAAATTATCCATCCGGGGCGGAGGGTGGGGGGTAAACGTGGTAGTGTAGAAGTTAGCATAATGTTTTGCAGTGCCAGTGGCCCAGATTCATTTGTACCAATGCCTGTGAGGGGTCGGCACGTTTTCCTCCAGGTGTGTTTTCTCCAGGTGCTCCAGTTTCCTCCTACATTCATGGGTTTGTAGGTCAATTGGTCCATGGTGCTTTCCCAGCGTGTCTGCCAACGACAGGAATATTGTGAGGGAGAGTTTTTAAAGTGGAAAAGCCATTGCACTGGGGCAGTGCCGCTCTCTCAGCCTCTGACATCCGGGTCAAGTAGTACGAACAAGCGGCACAAACTGAGGAACTCCTTGGTTGCAGTGGATGTCCATGACGTCTTCAGTGCCTTGTCATGCCCTTCGCTCTCCATGGAGCATTGCGGTACCGCCTTCCTGGCTGTTCGATCTCACTGTAGATCTTATCCGCCCAGTCTATCGGAGCTGGCTTTGCATGCTATAGGGCAGGCATGTCCCTATCTCATCGGGTTATGAGGCCGCCAGCTTCCCTCACCTGGTTTAGCCTGCCTGTCGAAATGGTGTATCAGCATGTGCCAACTGTCACATGCAAACAGTTACTAGGAGCCACAGGTGAGAGCAGGGTATCTAGTCAGGATGAAAGGTTAATGAACTGCCCCAGAGTGGACACGACAAGCCCATTCACCCGAGGTGCTACCTCTCCCTGAACACCTCATAAACCGCAGGTTAATTGATCGCATTGGTGTAATTGGGTGGAAGGACCTGTTACCGTGCTTTATCTCGAAAATAAGAAAATGTTGCATGCCACGGCTGCACTGACTGGGATCAGCTAGTATGGAAGAAACTTGATTGGTGTTGAAGCTTGATTTGGCACAGGACTCGCAAAATTAAAGGAAAGAGCTCTACACAGTGTCAGCAATTTCTTCAGGCAGGCAGGCATTGACTGGTTAACTCACCGTCTTGAGCTAACATGCTATGCTGAGCTGTCAAGGACATTACTGCATCAGAATTAATTTCTGATCAGCAGTATAAAATCTGTTATGTTGTATATCAGGGTTCCCAACCTTTTTCATGCCATCAACAAATACCATTAAGCAAGGGGTCTGTGGACCCCAGGTTGGGAAACCCTGCTGTATTTAGACTTAACAGTACAAAGTATTCGATGTCTCCGATGAAGTGATCGGGGTGTTTCAAAGGGAACCAGAGTGTAAGGAATATTTTGCTAATGAGTGGTAAGGTGGAGGGTATATCCTGGGAGACAGAGTTAAGAACAAGTTGAAAGGGTGTCAGATACATGGATGGAAATTACAATGGACATTTAAAAAATGGAGAAGATAACAGCATCTGTTAATCATAAGTTGGAACGATTTGATTCATACTGGGAAAAATGGTTTAACTACATAATGCCTCATAGGCCTGATTTTATTCTCACAAATCAATGAATCTGTTGTAAAAAAAAAGATCACTCCCTACTTGTACATAGTTTTCTCCTTTTGCTTGTTCTTTTTTCCCTCTCTTTTCTATAAGCGTATACCTCAGATAAATATTATGTGGAGTTTTGTGGTATATATGATATATATGTACAATATCTGAAATACATCCTATAAATGTTTGTCCGATGATGAACTTCAATAAAAAATAAACTACAAAAGAAAAGAAAGTTTCTCAGGAAGAGGATAAAGGAGGGTCATCAGAATCTGTCAGGTTTGTGAAATTAGTTTGTCTGCAGCAGTACAGTGCAAGACATAAAAATAACAGTAAGCTATAAATAAATAAATAATGGTGTGAAAGAGAAGCAGTGAGGTGGTGCTCCTGGGCTCATGGATTGTTCAGAAACCTAATGGCTTAGGGAAAGAAGCCATTCCCAAAATGTTGACTGTGTGTCTTTGGGTTCCTGTACCTCCTCCCATTGAGAAGAGGGTGTGTCCCAGATGGTGAGGGTCCTTAATGGTGGATGCTATCTTCTTGAGGCACCGCCATATGAAGTTGTCCTTGATGATGAGGATTCGTAATTGTAGTGGAACTGGCTGAGTCTACAACCTTCTGCAGACTCTTGCAATCCTATGCATTGGAAGCTACATGCTAGACTGTGATTAAACCAATCCGAATTGTAGTGTACACAATATTACTGTAATATTTGAGTACTATTGTGAATATATTGTTTGATTAAGTATTCTTTGTTTTTCTACATAATTCTTTATGGGTTATATGTAAGAGGTAGGTGAATGGCATATGTCATTACATCACCATGTCATATATAAGAATATGTCACTAAGAGAAAGGAAAATAAACTAAGTTTTCACCATCCCAGTTCCCGTGTTTTTCTTTCAATTAGTTCCTGGAGTTACAAAACTTAACAGTGGTGACGAGGAAGTTTTAAAATGAGCCTGAGATGACTACTTATCTGTAGATTCTTCTCATTGCTGCCATCAGAAGTTAGGTATAGGATCCTCAGGACTCACACCACCAGGTTCAGGAACAGTTTTTACCCATCAACCATCAAGAATCCTTCATCTCATGTTCTTGATATTTATTGCTTACTTGTTATTTTTCTTTCTTTCTGTATTTGCACAGTTTGATGTCTTTTGCACACTGGTTGTCCACCCTGTTGGTGCAGTGTTTCATTGATTCTATTATGGTTATTAGAATTATTGAGTATGCTTGCAAAAAATACACCTCAGACTTCTATATGGTGACATATATGTGCTTTGATAATAAATTTGCATTAAACTTTGAACGTTATTGCTGAAGGCCCTGTTCTTCAGCTGTACTGTTCTATGTTCTTTCCAAACTCCACTCCGTAGGTCCTTCAGAACCTCAATCTGGTGTGCCAATGAGGGCATTGGCAATTTACTTCCATTAAGGAAGTGGCTATGTGCCTTCTAAATCTCATAGATATGTCTAAATTGCCCATTTATTTCTAAACTGGATTTCTAAATATAGTTCCCAAGAAGATTACCCGTTGTTAGAAGTGCATGACACATTCTGCTCTGTGTCAGAACCACATTGCATTGCAGAATGCACTTTGGAGACCAAAGTACAACTTCCCAAGATTCCTGTATCTTCTTAGCTGGTCCCTTGGGGTTGGGAATACTTTGCTTCCACAATGTTATTATGGTATGGCCAATATGTACGATGGGCGTAGCAAAGGAAGGTCTTAGGCCAGAGGCAGGAGGCTGAAGATGAGTAGGAACTAAACATAGACTCATAGAAGGACACGCATATTATTGCCCACTCTTGCTTGATCCATGCTCAGATGCATGCAGTGTGTTCCTCCTCAATTGCATCTCTACCTTAGCCCCCTTTCTCAGACACTACTCACCTCAGACTCTTAGAAATCCTGCACCTTTATTTCCTCTTCTTCTATGGTTAAATATGCCTTTGCCTTTGGACCCCACTCCCTTGACCCTCTTACTCTCACACCCCTCAGACCTTCCTCTTCCTGAGTCCCCTCTGTCCGCACAGGATGTCTCAGCACAAATGCATACTCCACTCAACCTGTAAAACACATCACCCCCACATTTTTTTGTGGAGATCACCCTCACTACTAATCAACAAGCTTCAAAGCCTTTGCCTCTCTATCTCCCTCTCAGACTGTATCCTCAACTTCTGTATTGGGAGCCTACAGAGTGCAGATGAGATATACAATCTCCTTTTCATCGGCAACCAGCAGAGGCAAATCTCAAGGTTCACTTTTCTACTTCATCCACACTCAAGAATGTGAGGCTAGGCACAGCCCAAACGCCAACTATAAATTTGCTGATGACACCACAGTTGCTGGCGGAATCTCAGCTGGCAATGAGGGTAGTGTATCGGAGTGAGTGAGATTGAACAGCTGGTTGAGTGGTGTCACAACAACAACCTCGCACTCAGCGTCAGCAAGACAAAGGAATTGAATGTGGATTTCACAGAGAGAAAAACATGCACCAGGCCTCATTGAGGAGTCAGCAGAGGAAAAAGTGAGCAGCTTCAAGTTCATGAGAATTAAAATCTCAAGGGATTTATCTTGGGTCCAATGCATTGAAGTAATCATGAAGACATACCAGCAGCTCTACTTCATCAGGAGCTTGAGTAGATTTGGTATGTCACCAAAAACTCTTGCAAATTTCTATAGTGGAGAATATTCTTGTTATGTTTTGTATCTCCAGAAACTCATCGAAACAAAAACACAGGAGCTGGGAAGGTGTTTACTTAATTTCTCTTCCTTTTTCTTAGTGAGCCACTAGCATCTGATGTGGTGGCATAATCACGTATGCCATTCACGTACTTCTAACATGTAACCCATAATGAATTTTGTAAATAAACAAAGAATGCTTCATCAAACAGTATATTTACAATAACACTCAAATAATACCGAAATATTGAATACACTATACTCCTCCCTGCTTAGCTATAAACTCCAAATCAATTTTAACAAATTTTAACAAATGTTAACAAATTTCACGACACATGCCAGTGATAATAAACATGATCCTTATACCAGAATCAGAATCAGGTTTAATATCACCAGGGTATGTCGTGAAATTTCTCATCTTTGCAGCAGCAGTACAATGCAATACATAATAATAGAAAAATGTGAATTACTGTAAGTATATATATATTAAGTAGTTAAATTAAATAAGTAAGCAAAAATAAAAATATGAAACTAATGAAGTAGTGTTCATGGGTTCAATGTCCAGACAGAAGTTGGATGGCAGAGGGGAAGCAGTTGTTCCTGAATCATTCAGTGTGTACCTTCAGGATCCTGTACCTCCTTCCTGATGGTAGCAATGAGAAGAGGGCATGTCCGGATGATGTAGGTCCTTAATGATGAATGTCAGGTTTTTGAGGCATCACTCCTTGAAGATATTCTGGATGCTAGGGAAGCTAGTGCCCATGATGGAGTTGACTAAGTTTACAACTGTCTGCAGCTTCTTTCAATCCTGTGCAATAGCCACTCCTCCCCCTGCCCCCCCCCCCCCCCAATACCAGACAGTGAGGCAGTCAGTTAGAATGCTCTCTACAGTACATCTGTAGAAATTTGTGAAATGTCTGGTGACATACCAAATCTCCTCAAACTCATAATGAAATATAGTAACTGTCGTGCCTTCTTTGTAGTTGTATTGGTAGATTGGGCCCAGGATAAATCCTCAGACACACGGGAACTTGAAATTGCTCACTCTTTCTACTTCTGCGAGGACTGGTGTGTGTGTGTGTGTGTGTGTGTGTGTGTGTGTGTGTGTGTGTGTGTGTGTGTGTGTGTGTGTGTGTGTGTGTGTGTGTGTGTGTGTGTGTGTGTGTGTGTGTGTGTGTGTGTGTGTGTGTGTGTGTGTGTGTGTGTGTGTGTGTGTGTGTGTGTGTGTGTGTGTGTGCACCCTCGCCTTATCCTTTCTGAAGTCCACAATCAATTCCACTGATCCTGAATGGTCTGCAGGAACAATGATAGAAATGAGATGGAAAGCAAGTTATCACCACCTCAAAATCCGTGGTAGCAGGTTACCCTCATTCCTGAGGGATTGTCTGAGAAGAAGAAGAAGAGCAGTGGACAGGTACTTGGGTAAGAAAGGAGAAGAAGGAAAGAAGCCTGATGTGGACAGATAGGATTAGCATAGGTAGACATCATAATAGACATGGAAAAGTTGGGCTAGAGAGCCCATTTCTGTGCCATAGGGCTTTATGATTCTCTGTTACACACAAAGTGCTAGAGGAACCCAACAGGTCAGGCAGCTTCAGTCCTGATGAAGTGTCTCGGCCATAAGTGTTCGCTCTTTATTCATCTCCATAGATGTTGCTTGACTTGCTGAATTCCTACAGCATTCTGTGTGTATTGCTCTGGATTTCCAGCATCTTCAGAACCTCTTGTGTTTTTGACTCTCTGAAATTGCTTTGTAACTTGTAAGGAAAACATTCTACTTCCAAATTCCTGAAAAGGGTGGAGATTAAGAAGTGATTTGGGAATCCTCCTGGAGTTTTCCTCACTGGAAATGAACAAAACTATACTTTAAATTACTCCATGGTTCAATTGTATACAATATTTTGTCTAACTCGTGTTGAAAATTTTACAGATTTGTATTTTATTTTTCTAAATGTCAGACATGAATCATTGTTGCCTGGACAGCCTCCGAATGTCGTGTGGATGAGTTAAGGAGCGAAGAATTTCTCATTTCCATCTGCAACACTGTGTCTATTTTGAGGGCTGGCTATAGTGAACAAGTGAAAGCTATTTTCATTGTGAATTTTCTGTCAGGATTTAATTCAGTCCCATGGAGAGCAAACTTGCCCTCAGTGCTAACCACTCTGTAATAAAAATGTATCATTTACACTAACGCTGGTGGGCTTTCAGACGATTGTTACTATAAAGCCCTTTACAAATTCTGCTGGTATCATCATTTGAGTGGCTCTACTGAAGATGAGGCAGAACAGATTCTGTGAATGTGCTGTATGTTTAATGGGGCGTCACTGCATACCGTGGTAAGATTTTATGCCAGGCAAACCCACAAGGTCTAGACACCCAGCCTTAGCCAGGCTGGGCTGATCCCTGTTGGTTGGCAGAGCTGACCCACTCGCGTTGGTGGCAAAGTGGTTAATTTGCTGGACCTGCAGCCCTTGACCGATGATCGAGCAGCGAGTTCAAATCCCACCTCACCAAACACAGAGTTTAAGTTCAGCTAATTAAATAAATATGGAATATTTTAAAAAGCATGGCTCAGTCTGGATTGCTGTTAAAAAAAGAAACTACAGTGCTCTTTGGGGAAATGAAAAGTCTATCGCACATTCTTGATCTGTTCCGAACAAGACTCTTACGCCCATTGCAATGTCGTTGATTCTTAATTCTCTTCTCAAGTGGTCCAGCAACTCAAGGGACAAGTGGATAGAACAACGTTGGCCAGTCAGTTATATACGCACCTTATGAATGAACTTTATAAAAAAAAACTTCAGTAAATCGTCAGTAAAACTTCAACTAGCCTTAGTACCATCGGCTGGAAAGAAGAAACAATTTATTGATTTTATTTAATTTATTTATAGATAAAATATGGATGAGGCCCTTCCAGCCCTTTGAGCCACACTGTCCAGCAACTGTGGCAACCCTGATTTAACTCCAATCTAATCATGGACAATTTACATTGACCAATTAACTTACAGAGCATGTCTTTGGACTGTGGGAGGAAATTGGAGTACCTGGCAAAAACCCACGGATTCCATGAGGAGGACGTAGAGAGGCTCCTTATAGAGGATGTCGTGGTTGAACTCTGAACTCCGAAGCACTGAGCTGTTTTAATGTCGCACTGACCGCTACACGACTGTGGCGCTCAGCTATGCCTCAGGGAACACAGTAATGAGAACACGGTCTGCAGCTGAAGGAGAAGGTCTGGTCAAGGTTCACAAGAATGATCCTGGGAATGACGGAGTTAACATATGAGGAACGTTTGAGGGCTCTGAGCCTGTACCTGCTGGAGTTTAATGGAATAAGGGTTGCTCTCATTGAAACCTAGCAAATATTGAAAGGCCTAGGTAGAGTGGACATGGAGAGGATCTTTCCTATAGTGGGGAACACAATAGAGTGGATATGAGGAGTAATTTCTTTAGCCAAAGGGTGGTGAAACTCTGGAATTCATTGCCACAGATGGCTGTGGGTATATTTAAACCAGAGGTTGATAGGTTGTTAATTAGTAAGGGAATTAAAGGTTATGGGGGGGGGGGGGGGTGGAGGCAGGAGGATGGAGATGAGAGAGTTAATGAATTAGTTATGATGGAATGGTAGAGCGGAGTTGAGGGGCCGAATGGCCTAGTTCTGCCCCTGTGTCCTATGGCCTTATGACAGTGGTTACTCAATCAACTTTTGAACAAATAAATATATTTTGGAGACCTGCTTAGTATTTTCCACGCGTTATTTTTTGGAATAAACAAAATCACTTAATGCAATTCAGAAAAAAAAGAATTCGGATTAAGGTGATTTTATTCTGTAACCCGTGAAGGTGCATTAACCCTAGTGTTTAAAGCTGACTCTGGGAAGCAAACAGAATTGGATGTGCGCTCCCTGACGGCTGCCCTTGCTGGTATCACACTTGCTTTTCTGTTGTCACACTTCAGATATCACCATCTCACCATCACACTTTTGCGATTGGCTCAAAGTCACCTGGAAACAAACCTGGACGTTCGAATCAAAAATTCATCCTGCACTGGCAATCTGTGAGTGGTGAAACTCTGTACTCAGGCATGAAGAGAGGATTGAGTGAGGTGTCACAGTGCTGTGAAACTACGCAGCTGGCATCAACGTCTTCACGATTAAAGGGCCACAAAATACATAATCAACAATGAAGAAAGGATACTGCCAAAATTACAAATAGGTAACATTTAATTGAAATGAATTTGCATTCCAAAATTCCTTTTGTTAAAATGAACCTTTAACAGAAGCTTTTAAAATAACAAGATAATTACTTTTGCTCACTGGAAGCTAAACATGACTTTGACACTATAACATCAGTGGAGGAAAACAAAGGGAATGCTAATTTAACAGCCCTAACTGTGATACATGCAATTTAGTTCCAAAGACTGTGAGGCATAATGATTCATTCTGTACAAGTGCAGTCTTCTTTATGGGTAGATTGACTCACAGAGCCCATATCATCCAGTTACCAGATGTGGCTGGTATCAAAGGCCACAACAAATCTGTTCAAAATCATATGAATGTTACGGAAACTAGGGACTGTTGGCTGTTGTCCTTTGCATGAAATTTAAGCCTATGGATCTTTCAATTGGCTCCATGCATTGGCTGGGATTTTTAGTGGGAATTTTACAGGAAGAATCGGAACCATGGGCTGGATGATTTTAATATTGTCCTGGATGCATTGAAATACTGCTTAGATTTTGTACATGCAGTCCTGTGCAAATGTCCTTGGTACATATATGTAGCTGAGGTGCCTAAGACTTTTGCACAGTACTGTATTTGTCACCGCGGAGCAGAGAATAGGTTTGTAAATCTGGCAGGAGCAAAGGATGTTGGGGATGTTGAGGGTGGAGCGCCACGTGAAGGGTGCAGGATAGGTGCCAGAGGCCGTGGGGGGGGGGGGGGGCGCGTGTTCAGACACAGCCAGCCCTGAGACACCAGGCAAGGTTATTTGATTCCAAACAATTAGTTCATTGATCATTACAGAATGTCTCTCTGGTGTTTTGCAGCTTCCCGTCTCCCTCCCCTTTTCCCAACCATGATTCCCCTCTCCCTGCCCCCCTCCCGCTCTCAGTCCACAATAGAGACCCATATCAGAATCAGGTTTTAGCTACCCTTACTATACACAGTATACGTGCCTAATACTTTGTCACATATTGTAAATTTACAGAGATCAACAAGACAAGTCTCTAAGCTATTACGGGGAAATCTGCAGATGCTGGAAATTCAAGCAACACACACAAAATGCTGGTGAAACACAGTAGGTCAGGCAGCATCTATAGGGAGAAGCACTGTCGACGTTTCAAGCCGAGACCCTTCATCAGGACGAAGGGTTTCGGCCCGAAACGTCAACAGAGCTTCTCCCTATAGATGCTGCCTGTCCTGCTGTGTTCCACCAGCATTTTGAGTGTGTCTCTAAGCTATTGCTGTCTTTGAATAGAATAGAACTTCATTATTGCTGCTCAAGACAACAAGATTGCAGTACTACTCCTGTCCATGCATAACAGATACAATGCATGCAGTTTTAATTAAAAATAAAAAATTCCCATATTTACATGCAACAGGTGACTTTGATGGTCCATAACGCTCAAAGGCCAGAGGCAAGCCAGGGGTGTAGCGTTATTCAACTGTGCAACAGTTTCAGTCTTAACATCTTGGCTAAGTTGTTTCTGGATCTCCTACCAGATGGCAGGAGATTGAACAGTGTCTGGGATGGGGTGGGTCACTAATGATGTAACAAGTGCTCCGTAGGCATCGAGAGCTGTAGATCGTCTCCAGGTCTGGTAGTTGAGTCCCAATGATGTGCTGAGCCGTCCTAATCACCCGTTGGAGTGCTTTGTGATCTGTCTTGCTGCAGCTGGAGTACCACACTGTCATTCCATATGTCATTGTGCTCTCTATCACATAACGATAACAGCTGGCCAACAATTTTTGAGGCAGATTAGCTCTCCCTAAGCACCCCAGGTAGTATAGCCACCGTTGTGCCTTCCCTACTATTGAGCTTGTGTTGATCAGAAGCCAACATGCCCTGAGAATCAACTGTGAAAACGTTAAACCCATTTATTGATAGGCTGGAAGAAATATTTTCCAGTCTTACAGATACAGTGAAATGGCTGAGGTTTCCAATATTCAGAAAAACACTAATTGGTCCCAGTGATTCCTCTGAGCTGCGGTGCCACTGTTAATATGATGAACAGTGTCCTTTGTCGATATCAAAATTTGAAGGCTAAATATTCAACAGTCCAGGGTTTATAGAGAACGGTGTGAAAAACTAAAAAGGAAAACATTCAGTGAGAGGCAGTTCTGTGGGTGAAAATGCCTTGTTAATGAGAGAGGTCAGAGGAGAATGGCCAGACTGGTTCGAGCTGACAGGAAGGTGACAGTCACTCAAGTAACCACACACTACAATATTACTGTACAGAAGAGCATCTCTAAAAGTACAACATGTTGGACTTTGAAGTTGGTGAGCTACAGTAGCAGACAGAAGTCCATGAAAAATCACTCAGTGGCCACTTTGTTATGTAAGGGAGGTACCTACTAAAGTGGTCGCTAAGTATAATTTCTCTAGTCTCTGAGATAATGGAAGTTTTGCTTTCCAGACATCTATTGTCCCCCTGCACCCTCAGCCTTTGACATTTTTTTTTGAATGTGTACCGCTCATAAATGGATGCATTCTTCACTAATTCATTCATTTCCATTGTCTCTTCAGGTGGGAAGACCCAGAACCAATATTAATTCCAAATCAGGTAAGATGAAAGATGTGAACAGAGGATTCCACCTATACACAGATCTTCCATTGTTTTATGAATTCGGTCACACCTGTGGAAAATGGATCAGTTACACATAGGTTCCTTCTCATAGGTGCCAAAAACTTCAAAAGACCATATAACTTATCGCTACGAGATTATCCAAAGCCAAACACAGAGCTGTTAGTGACAGTGTCTAACCAATGTGGCCCATTCATTATTGCCATTTCTGTAACAGCTCCACCCATTGTCTGCTGTTAAATAGATGGTGTCATTTGGTATTGAGATGCATTGTGAAATGAGTTTATTAATCCAATCCATGCTGCTCTACTAAGTTAATTCCAGATAAAGTAAATTACCAGATGATTAAATAATAGGTTCAATGGCTAAAAATAGGAAGTTCATTCTGCTAAAAAATCATTTTGCTTTTTCTTTATCATTTTGTGATTTTATGCTGTACTTTCAGGAAGGAGTTAACCCAAGGGTAAGACGACAAGAGTTGTGTAATAACTCTGAGTCTTGTCTAACGGTCTATTGTTCATGCTCAGAAGATACACTCAAGATGTCAGATGGTCTGGGCATCATCACTGAGCATAATTCTTCCATTCCCAATATCCATAGAACTTAGAACTGTACAGTACAGTACAGTACAGACCCTTCATCCTATAATGTGTGCTGAACTTTTAACCTTACTTCAAAATCAATTTCCTCCCACAGAGCCCTGTATTTCTCTTTCATCCGTTGCCTATCTAAGAGTCTCTTATATGTCACTAATGTATCTGCGGTGCATTTCATGCATTTATCACTCTCTGTTAAATAAAATACTGCCTCTGACATCCCCTCCTATGCTTTTCTTCAGTTACATTAAAATAATGCTCTCTCAGATTAGCCATTACCACTCAGGGAAAAAGGTGCTGGCTGCCCACTCTATTTATGCTGCTTATCATTGTATACACCTTTATCGAGTGACCTCCCTTCCACCTTCGCTCCAAAAAGCACTAGCCCACTCAACTTTTCCTCTTAAGACGTATTCTCTAATCCAGGCAGAATCCTGGTCAATCTCTTCTGCACCCTCTCTGAAGCTTCCACATACCTTCTTGCAGTGAGGTAAACAGAAGGGAGCGCAGCACACCATGTGTGGTCTAACTGGTGGATGGGAAAGGCAATTTCCTGGAGCAAATAGCTTTCACCACGTTGCATCCAGATATAATCGTCTGGTCTGACACCAGTAGAGAAGTGGTTATTGGTGAACTCACAGTCCCCTGGGAAGACAACATCGATGAAGCCCATGAGCACAAGTTAACCAAGTATGCAGAATTGAGATCAGAGTGCAGAGACAGAGGGTGGAAGGTCTCATGCTATCCATTCGAAGTAGGTTGCCGTGGCTTTATTGCGTTCACTTTCCAGAAGTGGCAGCATGACCTTGGCTTCACTAGAAGAGAGATCAAGTCAACCAGCAGGGCTGTAGCTGAGGCAGCAGAGGCAGAATCATCATGGGTGTGGACCAAGTACATCCAGAGGGGCAGATAGTCAGATAGTGTATCCATCTTTTGCAAACCCTTCAGTAGCTGCATAGATACCTGAAGAGTAGACTATCTGTTGGATGGAAGCGACCAACAACCCTGATAGTGGCAGATGCCAAGTTGTTAAGCTCACCAGTGGGAGGTGGTGCTTTAGCACTGCTGGCCCACCACCTCAAGGGAGTCTTGATCATAAGCGGGCCGAAACTCCTGAAGACAGGTGGCAGATCAACTGATGATCCCACTGGTGATAACACAGGACAGTTAACATCTTAGTCCAAGTGTATTTTCAATTCAGTTCTGGTGAAGAGTTTTCAGGTGTAGAAGCCAGGTTGTCCTCTTCTTTCCAGCAGTTTTGGTCATTTTCTAACAACAGTTCTTTACTACCAACACACGGCTTGATGATCTGATGGAATCTCTAGTTCTCCTTAGACTGTTCTTTCCAGTATCAGATGGTGCAGTAATTTATATAGAAAGTGGCAAACGCTTGTGATTTCTGGACCCTTTCATCACCAACTTCTGTATCTTAGCCAACTGACCTGTAAAAACATCAGCCAAGCTATCATTGCTTGTCCATAGGATAAAGAGACAGAAGATGAATGAACCGATTGTGTTTATCCTGGTATTCAGGCAGGACATCTATTACTTATATCGTGACGAGAGACTTTCTTTATCATGATGCAAGAGAAATACATGATGGGACTGTGTGTTAATATACCTCTTTTGAATATACTGCATCAGTGATGGGACTGTTCTGTCATGGTCCCTTCTGGCATCTGGCTATCTTCCTCAGGAATTGGGGTCTTAACCACCTTGTTTAGTTCCCAATCATCCCCCCGGTTCCAACAACAACAAACACCTGCATTCCATCAATCAAGGCAGTATAAGAATCCTGTGACCACAACTAGAAGGCGCTAGTTTGTTGGTCAAATTGTATATGAGTAACCTCATTCCATGGGACTTAGGACTATCAATTCTAAGTCTAACCTTGTTCCTGAATTATCTACTAGAACCAAGACTCTGGGCAAAGACTCCCTTGAAACCTTTCCCACGCTCGCTACGACGGCAATGCCTCCCGACTCAGCCTCCGCGCCCGTGTTCAGCACTTGGGTTCGTTGCACTGCCATGTCCTTGCAACATGTTCTTGTTCCTACACATTTAATGTTGAGAGTCCAAAATCTTAAGATGATATTCTTTTCAACTTTGTAAGTGAAGGATATTGGCAGAGTGGAAGGAAATGACATAGTCACACTGTTTACTCCTTCTGCTTCATAGCTTCAGTGAATTAGATTCAATCCTGACTTTAGGTGCTGTCTGTGTGGAGTTTTCATGTTCTCCTGCATCCAGATGTGATTTGCCTTGGTGTGTCAACCTCCAAAGGCGTGCTGTTTGGTAGCTAGCTGTAAATTGCCGCTGGTGTGGGTGAATGGCAGAATAATTGCACATTGGGAAGCTCCTGGGATGTGAGTGATAAAGTAGGCTTAAAATTTTCTGATGGATGATGTGAATTTGGTGGGCTGAAGCACAATTTGCACATGTTACATAGCTGAATAATAAAAGGAAATGAAACAGTGGAAGATGGAGGCCAGGTCTGGCTTTCAAAAGCATGTGATTGCAGAAGGAATGGAAAGCTGATGGAATCAAGTTGTGACATTCCACTGACAGTTAAGGTAGATTGAGAGAACAAATGGGTCTCTACTTTTATCAGAGTGGAGAGGCGGGATATAAAATTGCGCAATTGGAGCATTAAGTTCAGAGAAGCAATGCCTGTATCAGTGAATGATAAGAACAGTTATGAGAGAATGGAATATGTATCAATTTCTTCCCTTAGGGTCCCAGGAGAGGGACCAAAATAATCAATCTACAAAGTATATCAGGGATTCCCAACCTTTTTTTATGCCATGGTATCCTTGCCTTTAACTGAGGGGTATGTGGATCCCAGGTTGGAAATCACTGCACCAATTGCAACCAGTGAGCTCTTGTAAAAATTGTTAAACAAAAGACTTGTATCACTATAGCATCTTTCATCTGCTTTCCAGGACTTTTCACCTTAAGAGCAGGAGGTGCTTTTTAAGAGTAAACACATTTGGAGAGAAGGAAAACACTTCAACAATTTGAGTCCATAAGCAACAAAGTAAGAGAACAAATCATTGATTTTAAGAACTCAAAGAGATATGAAATAGAAGCAGGAGCAGGTCAAACATTGTGATGTAGGTCGAAGAATGGACACCAGAGTAACTTTAGCTGCATTTTCTTGAAGTAGTTCCTTGCGTGCTTTTACCGCTGCTTGAAAGAGATTCCAGAGGGCCTGGCTAATGTCTTGTCCTCTGACAGCTGGGCACATCACCAGTGCCACACTGCTGAGCCAGGCTACACTGGTGAGACTCTGCAGACACAACAGATGCTGGAATCTGGAGAGCTACCGATAAGATGCTGGAGGAACTCAGCAGGCCAGGCAGCATCTGTAGGGAAGATGAAAGTCTTTGATCTGAAAGGTTCACTGTGCATTTCCTTCCGCTGATGCGACTGTGCTCCTCCAGTTGTTTGCTTGTTATGTTGGGGAGAGAAACCGTTTACAACTGTGATTGTAATGAAAAGAAAACATTATCAAATTTCGAAGTAAGTTTTATTATCGAAGTATGTATAGGCCACAATAGTTTCATTTTTCATATGTCATCATGGATTCATAGAATCATCTGAGATGAATTTACTTGCGAGCATTCATAGAACAAAGACATACAATAGAATCAATGAAAAACTAGACTCAGACAAAGACTAACAACCAACCAATGTGTAAAAGACAAACTGCGCAAATACAAAAAAAATTAAATAGGTAATACTGAGATCATGAATTGTAGAGTCCATAGGTTGTGGGATCATTTCAGGGTTGAGGGGAGTGAAGTTGTGCATGCTGGTTCAATATATAACTTTTTCAATATATATTTCAGATCTTGCACAATTTTTAATCTCCAATATACATGTACTGTACTGTTAATTAATTAATTTCTTTATTATGTATTGCAATGAACTGCTGCCACTAAGTTAACAAATTTCATGACACATGCCAGTGATAATAAATCTGATGCAAGAGCCTGATGGTTGAAGGGTAAAAAGTGCTCTTGAACCTGGTGGGGTGGGACCTAAGGCTCCTGCATCTCCTTTCTGATGGCAGCAGCGAGAAACGAGCATGGCTTTGATGGTGGGTGTCCTTGATGACGGATGATGCTTTCTTGTGGCAGTGCTCCTAGTAGATGTGCTCAGCAATGGGGAGGGCTTTTCCTGTATTGGACCAAGCTGAACCCTGCTTTTCAATCTTTGTTTGAATCCACCACTTTCTTGCCAAGGAGTCTCCATAGTGAAATAAAGTTAAATGCAAAACTCCATGTTCTTTGGTTAAGCATACAGTGGTGATGTTCAAAAGGAAGGGAAATAAACATGGCCACATGAGCCAGCTTTCTTACTCTGTTTCTTTTGGGCTCTATCCTTCACACTGGATCTGAGACAAAAGAAGTTGTTTTGAGAAATAATCTCCCATGCAGCCTACAAGGGAAGTCATAACAAAACCAACATGACTTGTTGAAACCAAGAACAGCAGAGCCATTACCAAAAATTGCATCAACATTTACGAGAAGTCTCACAGGCAAATACAATCAGGCTCAAAATCTGACAGATGTAATCATGATGAAATTAGATTGGTGGCGTAGAAAGCATTCCCTCAGTGGAGTCTGGGTAAATATAGTCACCATCCAAGCATAATTCTGGTCCAAGAACTGATTTCCAAAGCACCAGTTCCATTCACACCCCTTAAGCTGGAGTTCTAAAATAAGCATGCACTTTCTTTAATAAATAGACCGTGTAGCACACTGATAAAGAATCAGCCATGGCTTCTGTGCATTTCAAACTAGAGCAGTTGCTATTCAGGCCTTTGCTTTTTGAGAGATTTGTATGAGTTGGATTTCTAATACTACCTCTGCAATCTGATCACATACCTTGTCTATACGTAAGGTAATTTCCTACATAAGAAGGTAAATTTTAGAACACTGACAGCCCCATGCCTGTTCCAGTGTTTAATAAGATTAAGGCTGATTGTTGGCCTCAGTAGCAATATTAAAAATGTCACTCCACTCTTTAAGAAGGGAGGGAAGCAGAAGAAAGGAAATTATAGGCCAGTTAGCCTGACTTTAGTGGTTGGGAAGATGTTGGAGTCCAGTACTAAGGATGAGGTTTCAGGATACTTGGAGGTGCGTGACAAAGGAGGCTGAAGTCATTACGGTTTCCTTAAGAGGAAATCTTCCCTGACAAATCTGATAGAATACTTTGAGGAAATAGCAGGAAGGATAAACAAAGAAGAACCAGTGGACGTTGTTTACTTGAATTTTCAGAAGGCCTTTGACAAGATGATTCACAATGAGGCTGCTTAACAAGATAAGAGCCCGTGGTATTACAAGAAAATACTAGCATGGATAGAAGATTGTCTGACTGGCAGGAGGCAAAGAGTAGGAATAAAGGGGTTGTTCTGGTTGGCTTTGGGGCCACTTCTTTCCACATTAAATATCAATGCTTTGGATTATACATCAATAGCTTTGTGGACTAGTTTTAGTTGATATGAAGATAGGTGAAGGGGCAATTAGTGTTGAGGAATAAGGGAGGCTGCAGAGGGACTTAGACAGTTTAGAAGAATGGACAAAGGAATGCAGATAGAATATAATATAAGGAAGTGTATGATCATGCACTTTGCTAGAAAAAAATAAGGGCCCAGACTATTTTTTTAAATGGGGAGAAAATTCAAAAGTCAGACGTGCGAAGGATTCCCTAAAGGTTAACTTGCAGGTTGAGTCAGTGGTGAGGAAGGCAAATGCAATGTTAGCATTCATTTTGGGAGGACTAGAATATAAGAGCAAGGACATAATGCTGAGGCTTAATAGGATATTGGTCAGACTGCACTTGGAGTATTCTGAACAGTTCTGGGCCCCTTATCTAAGAAAGGATGTGCTGGCATTGGACAGGATCCAGAGGAGGTTCATGAGAATGATTCTGGGAATGGAGCAGTTCATATATGTGGACCACTTGATGGTCCTGGGCCTGTACTCAATGGAGTTTAGAAGAACGAGCTGGGACCTCATTGAAACTTATCAAATTTTGAAAGGCTTAGATAGTGTGAATGTGGAAAGAATATTTGACATAGTTGGTGCATCTAGGACCAGAGAACACAGCCTCAAAATAGAGGAATGTCCATGTAGAACAGAGATGAGGAGGAATTTCTTTAGCCAGATGGTGGTGAATCTGTGAAATTCATTGCCACAGATAGCTGTGGAGGCCAAGTCATTGAAAGTGGAGGTTGATAGGCTCTTGTTTAGTCAGAGCATCAAAGGTTATGTTGAGAAGACAGGAGAATGGGTTGAAAGGGACAATAAATCAGCTATGATGGAATGGTGTTGAATGGCCTATTTCTGTTCCTATGTCTTATGGTCTCAAGCTGTTATGCATCCTTACAGAATGTTTTCAATGGTGCATTGATAAAAATTTGTAAGGGTTCACAATGTCATGCCAAATATCTTTACTCTTATGAGGAAGTGGAGGCATTGGTGAGCTTTCTTTCCCATGAGATCAGAGTGGTTGGACCAGGACAGAGTACTACTGATGTTCAGACCTTGGAACTTGAAGCTTTTGACCCTCTCAACCTCAATACTGTTGATGTAGACAGGAGCCTGTGTAACACCACAATTTCTTCTTTACAAAAGTTGATGGCTTGACCTCATGCTTTTGCACATTATATGTCATCTGCCATGTCTTTGCCCTTTCATTTAGTCTGTCTATATTCCCCTTGAAATCTCTGCACATCTGCTGCACCTGCATCTAGTTTGTTATCATCATCAGTATTTTACTTGTTCCCTATTAATCTAATAATTAATAAAATATGTATACAATTGGGTCCTAACACTGGTTACTGCCCTAATTGTCACTTGACTAGTCCTTAAACTCCCACTCCAAAATTGCCCTATTGTATTCTAATTACTATTTGCTCTCCATTAACCTGTCCTCAGTTATTCCCTGATTATTATGTCCCATCCAATGTGTTCTGGTATTGTTTAGAAACTTCTTCTGTAACATCTTATTGAAGACCTCTGAAAAGGCAAAATCAGACACATCCATGGACCCCCTTCTCCATTCTGTTGATTACATCCTCAAAAAAACTCTAGGAGACTAGTTTCATACTTCCACATTGATTCTTTGGTTGTTATTTTTCTGAGTATTGCATTGTGATTTCTTTTAATAATGAGTTCTACCGGTTTCATTTCTTTTGATGTCGGGCTATCGGCTTGCATGTTTTCTGTTCGTCCTTTCTTAATTAGTAGTAATTCATCTCCTGGTTCTAATCTGTAGGATGTCTTAATTCCATTAAGTTGTGAAAGATAACAATTAGAGCATTCTTTCTTTCCACAGGCATCTCCTCAAAACCATGGACACCAGTCATCAACTCTTGAGGATTTTTGGTCTTCCTGTTCCATTCACTTCTTCAGCACAATTTATAAATATTAATTTCATTCAGTTCTTCACCCACCCTTGTCTCATTGTTCTTGCATTTCTATGGATGTGTCTTCTTCATTGAGAACAAAATATTTAATTAATACTCTGCCATTTTCTTATTCACCACAATAATTTCTCCTGTCTCAGTCAGCAAGGGGATCCACATCAATTCATGATAACCTTTTTCTTTTTTATATACACTCAGTGTTAATGCAATTATCTACTCAGCCAATCGTGTGGCAGCAACTCAATGCATAAAAGCACGCAGACATGGTCAAGAGGTTAGTTTGTCGTTCAGACCAAACATTAGAATGGGGAAGAAATGTGATTGAAGTGACTTTGGCTGTGGAGTGATGCAGGCGCCAGACCGGATGGCTTGATTACCTTGGGATATGCTGATCTCCTGGGATTTTCAAGCACAGAAGTCTTTATAGTTTACAGAGACTAGTGTGGAAAACAATGAGCAGCAGTTCTGTGGGGGAAAATACCTTGTTAATGCGGGGTCAGTGGAGAATGGCCAGATTACTTCAAGCTGAGTTGAAGGCGACAGTAACTCAAATAACAATGTGTTGAAACAGCAATGTGCAGAAGTGCATCTCTAAACTCACAATATGATGAGTTTAAGTAACAGAAGACACCAACATACTCTCAGTGGCCCTTTATTAGGTACAGCAGATACAGTATGTAATAAAGTGGCACTGATTGTATCTACAAAAGTTCTTCTAGTCTGCTCTTCGGTTTCTGATCTGATATTCTGCTTTCCCTTTCTCTATTGGTTTCTAGGTCTTCCCTTGCTGTAGTTTTTAAATTTTTGCATTGTTTTTAGCTACTTCTTGGAAAGATTATGACCTCCTTCTTTGAGCAAATACTTCCTTTAACCTTCCCTATTAAGGTTCAAGGTTTAAGAGTGACGATTTATTTATTAACAGAGAATATATAAATTATACAACCTTAAGATTTGCTTTCTCACATGTAGCCACAAAGCAAAAAACCTGAAAGAACCCAATTAAAGAAAAAAAAGAATAAAAATAAAAATAAATCACTAACACTCGATGCACAAGGGAAAGGAAAAAAAAACTACAAATCATGCAAACAATTGAAGTGAACAATAGCATTCTGAACCAAAATTGAGCTCTCAGATCTGAAGACTCAGGCCCAAAGCCTCACTTATCAGTTCATCATATTAGCAAGCATGGAGCAGAGCAGCCGGGGCAGTCTTCATGGCCTCAGCACATTGGAGATGACCATCACAGAGAACGAGTTAAATCAGCTCTCATCCCAACCTAACAGCCTGTCTTTTCAGTCTATCTGGGCCAGTGTTTAAATTGACCCAACGACAGAACAGCAAAAGGTTCTGGCACCCTGGAGAAGGGAGTGAAGATCATGGAGACTGAGTGAAATCAGCTGTCACCTCTGACGTGGGCCTCAATAATCTAAGCCAATTATTAGCCTCAGTTTGATTACTTTGCCAGTTTGTCTTTTGTACTTTAAAGTTGATGACCTGATGTACATTTATAGTAATCTACAGTATGTATTAAATCTTTAATGGCTAACCATTCCTTCAATTGTATTTATTTACTTTATTTAGTGATTCAGCAGAGTAACAAGCCCTTCCAGCCTAATGACCCTCTAGCGGCCAATTATACCATGTGACCAATTAACTTAATAGCTTGTATTTGTATGGAATGTGGGAGAAAGCAGAGCACCTGTAAGAAAGCTACCCTCACAGGGAGCAACACACACAAAATGCTGGAGGAACTCAGCAGGCCAGGCAGCACCTATGGAAAAAAAAGTGCAGTCGACGTTTCGGGCAGAAGCATTATGTGTGCGTTGTATGATTGCCAGCGTTTTCTCTTGTTTGCGGTTTGCTCACCGGGAGAATGCCGTCTGTTTACAGACAGTGGCAGAAAATAAACCCGGATCACTGGTGCTGTAATAGCATTGTGCTAACCGCTATGCCCCTTTTGTAATCATGCAAACTATCATAGTTAACTCACACCTCACAACTCACTTGTTTGCTTTCCTTTGATTTGAAGTTGAACTAACTTACTCTAAATATTTATATAGCATTCTATTATATTTTAATCAGTCCTCCTGATAAACCTTGAAACTATCAGGTTATTAAATAATCCTTTACTCATGCTGCATTAGTTGATATAAAATCTTCACTATACTAATATAGAAAACAACTTTTTATACTCCCTATAAATTGGATTTGTTTTTTAGAGGATTCTGCAGTTCATGATATGATCTGTTTCTCGTTTGGAGTTACTCCTTTTATTGTTGCTATTTTGTACAATTTTGATCAAGATGGACTGGCTCTGCGGCCTGAAGTCAACGGACAACACAGCCCTAAATTGAACTGAACATTCCTAGGCTGTTTCAAGGACTCTGCAGTTTGATGTTTAATATTCTGTGTTTTTATTCGCTCATTTCTTTGGCCGCTTGTGTGATTGGTTCTTCTTAATGCGCATTGGTTGTTTGGTGTTTTCTTTGAACGGGTTCCAAGGTGATTCCTTGTTTTGTGGCTGTCTGTGGGAAGATAAATTTCAGGGTTGTATACTGCATACAAACTTTGATAATGAACGTACTTTGAATCTTTGAATCGAATGACCAACTAAACTAAATCCCTTCTGCCCACATAATGTCCATATTCTTCCATTTCGCTTGCATTCATATGCTTATCTAAACATCTCTTAAAAGTCCCCAATGTATCTTTCTCTACCACTACCTCAGGTGGCATGTTCCAGGCATCCTCCACTCTGTGTGAAAGATGTACCGCTTACGTCTCCTTTGATCTTAGCCCCCTCTCACCTTAAATACATGCTCTCTGTATTAAACATTTCAAGTCTAGGAAAAAATATACTGTCTGTCCACTCTTATAATTGCATAAACCTCTATCAGATCTCCCCTCAGCTCCCACCGCTCTAGAGAAAACAAACCAAGTTTATCCAGCCTCTTGTTCTAACACATGCCCTCTAATCCAGCAGCATCTTGGTGAAACTCTTCTGCACCCTGTCCAAAGCTTTGACATCCTTATGATCTTATGAGAGGTTATGAGAGCAATTGGGTCCTAATTCTTTACACAGCCTCTGCTGGAATTCAAATCAACAGCTACTGGCCCCCCACTTCATTGCATTCAGTTCCTAAGGTTCTGCTGCTTGGGTTTTGAGCTCTGCAGAGCAAGTCCAATGTTTGGATTATAAATAAATTAAGAAAGTCCAGGCTCAATCTGTAGTCTATACTGTATAGTAATGGGGTGCTACAGACCTGCCTACTGTTTTCAGCCATGATTTACTTGTTTCTTGGCTTAAGTTATACTTTGATGTTTTAGAAGACCTGCCTGCTTTATTAAATACCTGACCCTAGTGCTGGGAATTGTTTTTTAACCTCTGAACCATATTTATAAAATTAGTATCTGCTTAATTTCCCAGTTGCTCCCAAGCACAAACAGTATTGACAAGGTGCCCTAAACAAAGGAAGGTTGATTCCTTGATAGTTCAAACCATTGTTCAAATATGTACAGAAACCGGAGGAGAGGAAAGGCTGAGAAGGGAGAATTTATAGATACAGGGGGTAAATCTTTGCATACTCGTTGTTGAGAAGCATTTAATTTTGTAGTACTGGTTTCAATGTCTTAGCTGCTCACTAATCTCTGAAATCTAGAAGTGTATTTATCTAGCGATACAGCACGGAGTAGGCACTTCCAACCGCCTGAGCTACACTGCCTCAGCAACCCCCGCCAAACCCGATTAGCGCTAACCTAATCATGGGACAATTTACAATGACCGATTAACCTACCCAGTAGGCCTTTTGACTGTGGAGGGAAACTGGAGGACCTGGAGAACATCCATGGGGTGGACGTACAGAGATTTCTTCTGGAATGGTGCTAGAATTGAACTCTGAACCCAAGCTGTAATAACGTTGTGCTAACCACTATGCTACTGTGGTGCCCATTCTGCTCAAAGCGATTTGATGAACTTGCCTGTTGGCTGTGTCTCCAGGTGGGTGAGCTAATTCTACGTAGGTGCCACTAATCAATTACAGCCTATCTTCATAGGTAGGTACAGCAGAAGACTAAGTTATATTCCAGTGTGGCTCTTTGAAGGAGCTCTTCAGTTAAAGTTGTTCCCTGTAATCCTGTAATTTTCTCTCCTCCATGCTTTCGTCTGTAACTCCTTCTGTTAAACGTAATTCTCCTCATCTTACCCTTGGACAGGTATTTGGATAGGAAAGACTTAGAGGGATACGGGCCAAATGCAGTCAAATGGGACAAACTCAGGCACAAATGGTTCTGTGGATGCTGGAAATTTTGATCAACACACAAAAAATGCTGGAGAAAATCAGCAGGCCAGGAGGCTGCTTATTCCACTCCATAAGTGCCGCATCGCTTGCTGAGTTCCTCCAGCATTTTGTGTGTGGAACTCTGTTAGACAACTTGGTTAGCATGAATGAGATGGACTGAATGGCCTCTGTGTCATACTGCATCACTTTATGACTAATTGGCATGTTGGTCAACTAGCTTAAAGCCACATCCTCTAGTTGCCCACACTTCAACAAATAGAAATTAAATATTCCTTCTTCTGGATTTGAATGATCTAAACCTTATGGAACATCTGCTCCTCCTTCACATTCCCTACCGGGGATCGAACTTCCATTAGACCATTGCAGTATGATGCAGAAATTCCCCAGGATTTAATGGACAGCTGCAAACAGCAAATTCTGAGTGCTCTTTTTTTCCTTTGACCATTTTTGGACAACTCCAAAAATGACCTCAAACTTATCTAAATATACTTGTTTCTCTTTTGGTCTCCATTTGTCTATCTGCCAATCTTGCTTGATGTTAACATCCTACTACTTTCCCAACCCAGCTCAGAGAGAAAAAAAAACTGGACAAAAATATAACTCACAGAGACCCAAAGATAAGTTTTACTCATGCAAGGGTTAATGTGAAAGAGTCTTCCTGTGTTGTAAGCCTCAGGCTCCACAAAGCACCTGCTCAGGATATATTTGGCAGCAACCATTTATCACACTTAAAATATATGAAGAAAGGAACAGCTGCATTAGTCACACCGTCAGGTAAATATATCTTTTGTTTAAGATGCATCTCTCAGAAAAGAAAATGTAATTTTTATACCCAGCCATAGTTCCCTAATGGAGCTCTCCTCTGCAAATCAAAAGTACTGCTCATTGTAATCACTGCCTTTATTCCTCATAAGGCATTACTTCTGTATTTTTAACCCTTGTAGTCCTGCTCATTCTAACATAGACCATTGGAGAGATCATTTAGTTGCATTTAAACAAACAAGGAAGTCCAGGCCCGATCTAAGAAGTATATGGAGTGATACAACCTTGTCTGTGGTTTCCCACCCCTCCACAGATGCTGCTTGGCCCACTGACTTCCTCCAGCAATTTGGTTTTCGATTGCAGGAGAGAAATTTCCCCATACGTGCCAAATATTAAGCATCAAACATACAGTAAAATCATGGCTGTCTGCAGTAGTTTGAATGAACTAATGAAACCAAATTTCCACTGTGGAGATCTACAGATAACTGCAGCACTGTGGCAGGTTTGGCTGAGGGTAATTTCTATCTCTATGTTATTATGTGTTTACTTATCTGTCCAAATTATTGCAAAAGTTTTTCCAACATGTTCTTCATTCAAACATTAACTTCCCCTGCCAAGGTAATAAATTCTCTCTCACTCTCCCCCCCCCCCCCCCCCCCCCCCCCACACACACACAGTATTTGACTTCCCGAGTGCTCTTTTGGTCTTTGAAATTTGTAATTGATCTAGGCTCCCAAGGCTCTCCCCGCCACCCCCATGTACTTACTGTATATCTCAAATTAACTCTCCCATATATTGGAAGACCTTTTGTGATATTCTACATGGTGGTTTAGTAACCATTAATCTTTGGTCCTTGCACGCCGTGGAAACACACACACTTTCCTAACCTTTGAGAATAAGTGGCTCAGGTCTGTGTCATATTGGACCAGAGCTCCCTGAGAAACAAGACTTTTCTCATTAGAAATTGTTCTGCATTGAACGCTCCATTATAAGGAAGGGTTTGTCTCAAGCTCACTCAGTGGAACAGGGAGGAGTCGGACAGTTTGGTACTGAGGTTTATTATATAAGCTAAGTGTTTCTGCTCAGAAGAAAATAAGGAGGTTATTTGGCCTACTTCTAATCCTATCAAAACCTTTATGTGCTCCATCATGAACCTTCCCACCATAAAGGACGTCGAAAGGGGGTCCCTTAAGAAGGCGGCATCTATCATTATGAGCTCTCACCGTCTGGGGTATGCCCCCTTCTTATTCCTGGCATTGGGAAGGTGGTAGAGGATGCTGAAGGCCCAAATTCAATGTTTTAGGAACAGTTTCTTCCCTACACCATCAGATCTCTGAATGGTTCATAAAGAGCACCAACTCCTTAGTCTTTTTTTCCTCTGTTTAGTTAATTGTGTCAGCAGTGCTGTGCAGTTCATAAACAATGTTAAAAGTTGCAAGAAGAAGTATACATAGCTTAATAAATAGTACAGAAAGAAATCAAAGCAGAGGAGTAGTGTTCATGGGTTCATGGACAACTCAAACTTCTGACAGGGGCAGGAGGAGGGGAGAAAGCTATTGCTAAAACTTTGAGTGTGCATCCTCAAGCTCCTGTACCACCTCCCTGATGAGGGTACAGTGAGGGTTAACCAGCTAATTTACATGGATGGCATCATTGCCAAGGCAAATCCTACCATAGTCAAACTTCTACAAGCTAACACTTCCAGCAACCTTTCCGAACCCAGGAGTATTTTCTCTTCCTCTGTTAGAAGAACGGAGGCCAACCTGTGGAGTTACTGCAAACCATAACTATACTTAGTTAATTAGTGCAGACCAGGTAGAATTGGAGCATTCAAAGTTTGTGTAGGGCTAATAAGACACTGTGCTTGAGTGACTACCACTGACCTTAAAAACACGTCTGCATGGTTTGCAAATCTTTATGTGAAGTGCTTTCAGATGTTTTTGAGAAAATGCTGAACAGAAGTGAGTGAGAATACAGGAAGAAATGTTGCAAATTGATAATTGTACCTTTCTACCTAAGCATTTACATTCACCTACAGACTCACTGCTACTTATCAACACATAGAGGTGGAACTCTCGAAAACCTGATCCGCAGGGTGTGACATCTACCTGTTCCTTTAACAGACTTCAATCCTCTACATACCTTTCTACAATAATTTTCAAATAAAGCTGTCAGTTTGAGGAAAGCCATTAGTCTTATCTTACACTTATAATGACACAAAAGGAGGCTAATCAGTCCATCAGAGCTGTGACAGTCTGAGGAGAGCAATTCTATTAGTCCCATTATCTCTCCTTATTCCCCTAAACTCCTTGACCCTCCCAAGATGAAGCACACCTGCTTAGTCATTGTGCAAGGCCCGGAGTTCAAAGTCCAATGATCAGTGAGTATTGCAGTTGATACAGGAGGTCAAAGGCCAAAGTCGGTGAGCCTGGAGGTCAAGGCCCTATGGTCGAAGACCCTGGGTTGGCATGTCTAGAAGTCAGGGGCCCAATGTTTGTGGTACTGTGCCCAAGGACCAAGGACTCTGAAGGTGGCTTGTCCAAGGGTAGGAGATCTGTCTGTATCTGCGAGTGGGTGGATGGGTGGTGCGGGGGGGGGGGGGGGTGGAGTGTGGAGGAAAGGGGCTTGACTTAATGTTGTTATTTTGTTGTCGTTGTTATTGCTTGTGTTTTTCTGCTGAGCATTGTAGGCCTGTTATGTTGGTGACATTTGCGGGCTGCCCCCAGCACATCCTTGGTTGTCCGTGCAAACAATGTTTCGATGTGCATGTGATAAATAAATGAATCGGAATCTGACTCTTGTAGAGTCAGGGTATTGTAATGGGTGACAAATGACACAACCTGTTCTACATTATTCACAAGCACCATTATTGAGTTGCTGTGTTCACTTTAAGAGACAGTTTCTGATGTTCTAATGTCAGTGTACAGTGACTGCTTTTGGTTTGTTCATAATGGAAGTAAAGGGCCATGGCTTTTGTTAAGCACATAAGAAAACCTCACATGTTTTAACCACAAAATCCTACGCTATCATGCAAGTGCAACTCTCATTTGACTCCTTTTGGCATTAACCTTGCACCAGAGGCAATTTACAGTATCCGATTCACCAACCAGCATTTCTTTGGGTTATGGGAGGCAGGAAAGAGGGAAAGCTGGGGCAAACTTTGTACGACAGCACCCACAACGATGAGCAAACCTGAGCCTCTAGAGCTGTGCACCAGCAGGAACAACAGCAGCACCATGATGATACCCTGCAAAGCATCATCCGATAAAGATTCAAACCAAAAACTTCACGGCATCTTAAAAGCTTCTTCCCCTATGCAGTTAATTGGATCAATCATTCTAGTTAGCCACTCCCACCCTCCCTGTCTATTACCCCCCCCCCCTCCCCGTAACTGCACTCTAAACACATTAAACCACGTTTTATAATGATGTTTATATTGTAAAGTCATGCTGGTATTAATGTACTTAGGCACGTTTCATTCCAAATCTGCACTTCTAGCTTATTGTTAAATAATTATTTACTCTTTGCATTTGTTCTATATTGTTTTTGTGTTGCATGTCACACAAACACACCACAGCAAATTCCTAATATGTGTAAATATATTTGGAAAATGAGCTCGATAATTTCCTCAGGAACTATCCCATGATTGCAGGATCAGATCAAGTTTGTGATTCACCTTGCACTAATCCAAATTTTTCTTTTGTTTTTCATTTACTTTTGGCATGTCTTGTCAGACCTAATGTTCCAGATTCTAGTTGCCTGTTGTTGATTTTTTTGAAAGAAAAAAAAAGCAGAGAAATTTGATGATAAATTGTATCCTCAGGTCAAATCTTGCTCAATGGAGATCACTCAGATATTTTTGGATCCCATTCTGGAGAGGAGAATACAGTCATAGAAATGGAGAAAAAACAGACATGTAATGTATTTTAAAATTAGGTTGTTTAAATAAGAGAGTTGTAGCATTGATAGATCAGACTAGGAAAGATAAAATCAAAGTTAAAATAATATTATTTGAAGAAAGCTCCTTATTTGGCCTTTTAGTGCTGTAGTCTTGCAAGTGACTAGGGCCATTTAAAAGCCTTCATAAATTTAATAGGAAATTATAGGAATAATATGTTTTTGACAGGGCTGTATGCAGAAATGAGAGATCAAGAGCTTGTGTTCTGTGAGAATGATATCTTATAAGCATGATGTGTGAACCAGTTTGTAGATCCTTTCTAGAAAAGATATTCTCTCAAAAGCAACACACACAAAATACTGGAGGAATTCAGCAGGTCAAGCAGCATCTATGGAAATGAATAAACAGTCGACGTTTCGGGCCAAGACCCTTCTTCAGGACTGGAAAGGAAAGGGAATACACCCAAATAAAAAAAGTGGAGGGAGAGGAAGAAGGATCGCTAGAAGGTGATGGGTGAGCCAGGTCAATAAGAAAGTAGGAAAAAGGGAAGGAGGAGGGGATCCAGGAGGAGGTGATAGGCAGGTGAGAAGAGCTAAGGGGCCAGAGTGGGGAATAGAAAAAGAGAGGGGGACTGAATTTTTTTTAAACAGAAGGACAAATCAACATTCATACCATCAGGTTGGAGTCAACTCAGATCAAATATAAGGTGTTAATCTTCCACCCTGAAGATGTCCTCATCTTGTACCAAGAGGAGGCCATGGACTGACATGTCGGAACGGGAATGGGAATTAAAATGTCTGGCCACCAGGAAGTTCCTTCCCTTGGTGGTTGGAGCGGAGGCGCTCAGCGAAGTGGTCACCCAATTCTCTCAATCGCTAATCTGCAGAAGGAGAGCAGGTAAAGAGTGTTTAGTTCTTGATGATTTTTTAGTGCAGACAAAACTTTAAAAAGGTACCCTCTAACAAAAGGTACTACAATATAGTGAAATGCTACAGTGTAATTGTATTTCATGTCAATGTCAAAGTGCAAACCAAATCACATACAAATTGTACTGCAATACAGATTGAGTCTGTATTCCATTGTCTTTAACACAGACTCAAAATAAGTTACTTCCCTATGCTATCAGGCTGATCAACACCTCCACTCATTAACTCATCCCATCACGATCTCCACCACCTCTATCATTTCCTGTCAGAGTCACCTGATATACGGATACTTCTGTACCTCCGCAGCATCACTTTATATGATGTACGTATACAATCAGTCTATGCATATAAGCTAATCTTATGCATTTAAATTCATTCAGGTGTTTTTTTCTTGCGTTATTTACGCTTATTATGTTTTTTTCTCATGCTGCAATGGATCCAGAGTAGCAATAATTTTGTTCTGTTTTACACTTGTGTGCCAATGAAGGAAGGAAGGTGACTGTAACTCAAATAAACATGTCTACAACAGTGGTGTGGAGAAGAGTGCCTTGATGTGGATGGGCTACAGCAGCAGAAGACCATGAATATACACTCAATGGCCACACTATTCGGTACCTAATAAAGAACTCACTGAGCGTATCTCCAAAGCATATTGTAATTCACTCTGATATTGATGTGTGTGGCGCGTGGCCAAGTGGTTAAGGCGTTGGACTAGCGTTCTAAGGTCATGAGTTCGAGTCCCAGCCGAGGCAGCATGTCGTGTCCTTGAACAAGGCACTTTACCACACAGTGCTCCAGTCCACCCAGCTGAAAATGGGTACTGGCAAAATGCTGGGGGTTAACCTCGCGATAGACTGGCATCCTATCCGGGGGGGAGTCTCGTACTCTCAGTCGCTTCACGCCACGGAAACCAGCATAAGCACCGGCCTGATGAACCTGTAAGGCTCGGGACAGACTTTAACCTGATATCGATATTGCAAAACTGTGGCTATGATTCCAGAATCCAGAGGGTGGTAGTTCTGGAACAATATACCATTAGTTGTAGAGGGTGGTAGGGTGAATAGATGGCATTATTGCCAAGTTTGCAGATGATACAAAGATTGGTGGAGGGGCAGGTAGTGTTGAGGAAGCAGGTAGGCTGCAGAAGGACTTGGACAGATTAGGAGAATGGGCAAGGAAGTGGCAAATGAAATACAATGTTGGAAAAAGCATGTTCATGCACTTTGGTAGAAGAAATAAATGTGCAGACTATTTTCTAAATGGGGAGAAAATCCAAAAATCTGAGATGCAAAGGGACTTCAGAGTCCTTGTGCAGAACAGCCCAAAGGTTAAGTTGCAGATAGAGTCGGTGTTGAGGAAGGCAAATGCAATGTTAGCATTCATTTCAAGAAGTCTGGAATACAAGAGCAGGCTTTAT
This sequence comes from Hemitrygon akajei, assembly GCF_048418815.1. NCBI lineage: Eukaryota > Metazoa > Chordata > Chondrichthyes > Myliobatiformes > Dasyatidae > Hemitrygon > Hemitrygon akajei. The sequence goes on along the minus strand of NC_133153.1, from coordinate 33,260,957 downwards.
AAGGCACTGGTGAGACCTCACCTTGAGTAATGTGAACAGCTTTGGGCTCCTCATCTGAGAAAAGATGTGCTGGCTTTGGAGAGAGTCCAGAGGAGGTTCACAAGGCTGATTCCAGAAATGAAAGAGTTAGCATACGAGGAATGTCTGATAACTCTGGGACTGTACTCACTGGAATTTAGAAGGATGAGGGGAATCTTATTGAAACCTTCCGAATGTTGAAAGGCCTAGACAGGGTAGATATAGAAAGGATGTTTCCCACGGTGGGGGAGTCCAGGACAAGAGGGGAGTCCATTTAAAACAGAGATGCGGAGAATTTCCTTTAGCCAGACGGTGGTGAATTTGTGGAATTTATTACCACAGGCAGCTGTGGAGGCCAGTTCGTATATTTAAGACAGATCTTAATAGGTTCTTGATTGGACACAGCCTGAAAGGTTACGGGGAGAAGGCTGGGGAGAGGGGCTGGGAGAGTTAAAGAAAAGATCATCCATGATTGATTGGCAGAGCAGACTCGAGGGCCAGGTGGCCTAAGTCTGCTTCTATATCTTATAGTCTTATGATCTTATCTGTGGAACTCATTGCCACAGACGGCTGTGGAGGCCAAGTCATTGGGTATATTTAAAGCAGAGGTCGATAGTTTCTTGATTAGTAAGAGATCAAAGATTACGGGGAGAAGGCAGAAGAATGGGGTTGAGAGGGAAAATCAATCAGCCCTGAATGAATGGCGGAGCAGACCGATGGAATGAATCACTTAATTCTGTTCCTTTGTCTTAAGGTCTTATTTTTGATGGGGCGTTCACTGCAGATGCATGAAAAAAAATCAAAGCCTCTATGGTGTCGGCACTATGTGTTTGACCTTTCACCTTTCATCAATTATTAGCCTGGCCACTCACTGGATTAACCCCTTGCACTGACGTGCAAAGGAAAATATGGTGAAGTGGGTGGGAAGTGCTGGAGCACCAGAGCAGAACGTACTTTACTGAAAGGATGTTCTAACAAGATTGCATTATTGCCCTTAGCAGAATGTATCCTAATAATGAGGTCTGAGCACATCCAGTAAGAGCATGCATTCACTGTGAGCCCTTCCTCTGAAAGTCGTGAAAATATATACGATATCAAAAAAAAACATTGAAATAGCAGGTGGTGGAAATTCAATGGGGCTATGCTCCAGGTTGGAAATGCACGGCCAATTCTCCAAAATAGCCTCATGAATCCAGATACCAGCTCTCAGTAGTTAACAGGTGACAAAATTGTCTGATGCCTTTTCCAGCTTTTTTCTATTTGGTGAGGTCACAGAGCTTCTTTTTCTGCCCTTGGGTGCACTGACTGACTTACTGATGAAGACGGAAAAGGATGGATCAAAACTTCGGCTAGAAATAGAGTCTTGGCCCATCACACGTGAGATTAGAGGTCTCAGGTCTATTTGAAAAATCAGTTCACCCTGCACTCACACAGTCCGTGCTCGGATGCTACTTTATGAAAGTTACAAGTGGCACAGTTATTTAAGTACACTCAGTGGTCACATTAATAGGGCAGCACGTACTTAATAAAGAGGCCACTGAGCCCATGTTCATGGTCTTCTGCTATCTACTTCAAGGTTTGATGTGTGTTCAGAGATTCTCTTCTGCACACCACTTTTGCAACACGTGGTTATTTGAGTTACTGTCACCTTCCTGTCAGCTTGAACCAGTCTGGCCATTCTCCTCTGACCTCTCTCATTAACAAGGCATTTTCACCCACAGAACAGTCACTCGCTGGATGATTTTTTTTGTTTTTCCACACCATCCTCTATAAACTCTAGACTGTTGTATGTGAAAATCCCAGGAGATCAGCAGTTTCCGAGATACTCAAACTACCTCCTCTGACACCAACAAAAATTCCACAGTACACGTCACTTACTTTACATTTCTACCCCATTTTGATGCTTTGTCTGATCAACTGAACCTCTTGACCATGCCTGGTTGCTTTAATGCATTGAGTTGCTGCCACATGATTGGCTGATTTGATAATTGCATTAATGAGCAAGGGTACTGGCGTACCTAGTAATGTGGCCACTGAGTGCATACGTACTTTGATAATAAATTCTTCTTGAACTTTGAAATTTGACCGTGGGAATAACTTCCCTGCTCTCCGGCTGAGTGGTTCCAAGAGAACTTGTACAGCTACCTACAAGAAAACACATTATTTCATGCAGACGATGTAGTGTTGGTAGGGCAACGATCTCTCAATACTCCACTTGTTTATTAGCCTACATATTCACAGCCACAGAGCCATACAGATTGCAACAGACTGAGCATCTCTTTACATTAATCCCATTTTCTTTTCCCCACTTTCCAATCAGCTCCCACCCCCTACATTGTCCAACTCAACTGGACACTTTGTTATGTGGCCAACCAACCTACTAGCCAGATGTATTCGAGATGAGACAATCACAGTTACAGGGAGAGCCTGCAGCAAGGTGAGCCTGTACTCACTGGAGTTTAGAAGAATGAGGATGAATCTCATCGAAACCTACTAACTATTGAAAGACCTACATAAAGTGGGCACGGAGATGATGTTTCCAATAGTGAGGGAGTCTAGGACCAGAGGGCACAGCCTCAGAACAGTTGGACGTCCCTTTAGAACAGAGATGAGGAAGAATTTTGTGTACAAAATTGTGTATTGTGTACAGTTCTGGTCACCAAATTATAGGAAAGATGTCAACAAAATAGAGAGAATACAGAGATTTATTAGAATGTTACGTGGGTTTCAGCACCTAAGTTACAGAGAAAGGTTGAACAAGTTAGGTCTTTATTCTTCAGAGCATAGAAGGTTGAGGGGGGACTTGATAGAGGTATTTAAAATTATGAGGGGGTTAGATAGAGTTGACGTGGATAGGCGTGGAGAGTAGGGGAGATTCAAACAAGAGGACATGAGCTGAGAGTTAAGGGGCAAAAGTTTAGGGGTAACATGAGGGGGAATTTCTTTACTCAGTGAGTGGTAGCTGTGTGCATTGAGCTTCCAGTAGAAGTGGTAGAGGCAGGTTCGTTATTGTCATTTAAAGTAAAATTGGATAGGTATATGGACAGGAAAGGAATGGAGGGTTATGGACTGAGTGCAGGTCGGTGGGACTAGGTGGGAGTAAGCGTTCGGCACGGACTAGAAGGGCTGAGATGGTCTGTTTCTGTGCTGTAATTGTTATATGGTTACAATTTCTTTAGCCAGAGGGTGGTGAATCTGTGGAATTCATTGCTGCGGACGGCTGTGGAGACCAGATTATTAGATATATTTAAACTGGAGGTTGACAGGTACTTGATTAGTAAGGGTGTCAAAGGTTACATGAGAAAGCAAGAAAATGGGGTTGAGGGAGATAATAAATCAGCCATGATAGAATGACAGAGCAGATTTTATAGGCCGAATGGCCTAATTCTGCTACTATGTCCTATGTTAGAAAGACATGGCTAATAGAACAATGGAGTTTAATCTTAAGGTAGGTTAAAAAGTCAGCCCCGAAGGGCCTGTATGGCGCAGTATATGTGCATTCATCTGAATGCACAGATACTGTGTGTGTGTGTTTGTGTTTCTGTATGTGTGTGTGTGTGCATGCACGCCCTTATCTCCTGGTGGAGTCGTCGGGGCGCCGTCATGACAAGCTTTTTGCACCGATCTTTTTGGTGATTGCTCATCGTACGGCGTGTCTTGGGCATCTGAAACCCGGCGGAGCCCATCCCTCTCCGGGTCTTTTTTTACGCTCGACACTCAACCCAGGCACAGATGGAGAGCATGCAAGGGAGCCGGCCAGATTCGAACTCGGGACCTCTCACCCTGAAGTCCAGCGCTGATGCCACTATGCCACCAGCCAGTTGCATATACCGTATACAACCAAATAAAACAACATTTCTCCGGACCATGGTACACCCACAAAACATATATCACACACAACAGTTAAATCAAAATATTACCACACATCAGTTAATAAAATATAATTCAAAGCCATTTCCCTCAAATAAGTCTATGAATACAGGAATCAGTATGGAGCATGTAATGCACAGCACAGTTAAATAGCTCACAGACCTAGTGATGAGACTTCAGTGGTGGCAGCGTATTCATTAGTCTCACTTACTGAGGGAAGAAGCTATCATCCAGTCTGGCAGTCCTAGTCCTGATGCTCCTGTACCTCCTTCCTGACGATAGTGGGCCAAAGAAGTTGGGGTATGGCTATGCCAATGTCCCGTCATTTTTGAGTTCAACATCAGGATTTGAACCCATAAAGAGATGCAGAGGCGAGAGGTCCATTCACTAATCTGGGGCTCAGATGTACTGATGTGGTGGGGTGGAATTGCTTTTGCCAGCCATTGTATGCTGCCTGGCGTTTCCTGCTGAATTCACTGGGCTGGCCTGTTGGATGGCAGTTAACTAAATAAATAACATGGATGACCAATGTGACGCTGCCAATTTTTAGACCAACACAAATCCAGTTTCAGCTCCTGAACTTCAGAGATGAAGAGTGGGCAAGTTTCATATGTGTGGTCTCTCAATTTCCTGGAATTAGTGAAAAATACCAGAAATGAATGATCGTGCCAGTTGCCCTGTGGTTCCCTTGTTCTTCTGCCAAAGTTTCTCAGAGGCATTTTAACCCATTTCCCTCAAATAAGTCTATGAATACAGGAATCCGTATGGAGAAACCCTGGAGAGCTGGGTTTGTGGGAGCAGGGAAGAGGCTGTGTAGAGTATCAAGTATAAATTTGATGCTATTGATATTAAGTTAATAAGTATATTCCTCACAGAATTAGACTAGAGTTGAGAAGAGTGAAGGGCTGACAGTATAACATAATTTTGTATTTTAAGATAGAGTATTTTTGCATTTTAAATGTTTTTGCAAACCCTTCATACTGAAAAAATAGGAAAACCACAAATCTCTGGTAGAGTCATAGAGCTGTACAGCATGGTAACAGGATGTTCAACATGTCTGTAGTGTCCAGGACATCTTCAAGGAGCAATGCCTCCTAAGTGGTGGCATCCATCATTAAGGACTCCCGTTCCAGGTCATGTCTTGTTCTCATTGTTACTGTCAGGAAGAAGGAACAGAAGCCTGAAAAAAAACCTACTCAACAATTCGGGAACAGCTTCTTCCCCTCTGCCATCTGATTTCTGAATGGACACTGAACCCATGAATACTACCTCTCTACTTTTTTTATTTCTATTTTTGCACTACTTATTTAAGTACTATATATATATATTTACAGTAATTCAGGGTTTTTTATGTATTGCATTTTACTGCTGCTGCAAAGACAACAAATTTCACAACACATGCTGGTGATACTAAACTTGATTCTGATTCATCCCAACTCGTCTACGCCAACCAGGGAGCCGAACTAAGTTTCCCCTATTTGCCTATGTTTGGGCCATATTCCTCTAAACTATATCTATCCATGTAAATGCCCAAATGTCCTGTAAGTGGTTTTATTGTACCTGCTTCTACCACTTCTTCTGTCAGCTTTTTTCACATACCTGATTCTGTGTGTAAGATGTGCCCCTGTGTCTCTTTTCCAGCTTTCTGCTCTCACTTTGAACCTATGCTGTCTAGTTTTGGCCTCCTGTATCCTGGGGAAAAGATTTTGGCTAATCGCCTCATCTATGGCCTACATGGTTTGACAAACCTCTGTCAGGTCACCCCTTAGCCTCTCACACTCCAGAGAATAAAATCCCGGACTCGCCAAGCTCTCCTTATAACCCAAGTCCTCCAGTCCATGTAACATCCTTAGAAATAGTTCTTGTTCCCTTTTTAGCTGAATGTGACGGTAGGCCAACCAGAATGTAAGTATCACTTACATCAATGCCTTTGAACAGAAAATCCTATAAAAGGTGGAACGCAGCAGGCCAGGCAGCATCTAAAGGAAGAAGCACAGTTGACGTTTCGGGCCGACACCCTTCGTCAGTTAGTCCTGACTAGCTGATGGAGGGTCTCGGCCCGAAACATCGACAGAGCTTCTCCCTATAGATGCTGCCTGGCCTGCTGCGTTCCACCGGCATTTTGTGTGTGTTGCTTGAAGTCCCAGCATCTGCAGATTTCCTCGTGTTTGCTGATCCTGCAAAAAGTAGTGGATTTGGCCCAGTACGTTATGGATAAAGCCTTCCCAACCATTATGCACGTCTACATGAAACACTATCAAAGGAAAGCAGCATCCATCAACAGAGACCCCCACAACCCAGATCATGCTCCTTTCATGCTGCTGCCATCAGGTAGAAGGTACTTTTGCCTCAGGACTCACACCACCAGGTTCAGCAACAGTTACTGCCACCCAACCATTAGGCTCTTAGACACAAGGGGTTAACTACACGCACTTGCACATCAATTGAGATGTTCTTATGACCAATGATCTCACTTTAAGGACTCTTTATCTCATGTTATCATTATGTATTGCTATTTAATTATATTTGCATTTGCACAGTTTGTTGCCTTCTGCACTCTGGTTGATCTTTCATTGATCCTGTTATAGTTACTATTTGCTGAGTATGCCCACAAGAAAATGAATCTCAAGGTTGTATATGGTGACATATATGTATTTTGATAATATAATTTACTTTGAACATTGAACTTTGATTAGGCAATCTGTTTGCAAACAGTATGATCCTAAGGACAGGTAATGGGTGTCCTGCAATAGCTAGCAAAAGTCTTTCCAATCCTATAAAAGCACTCATATAAAAAGCACTCATCCCAGAGAGCTTAAGGAAGTAGCCCAAGAAATAGTGGATGCATTAGTGATAATTTTTCAAAACTCCTCAGATTCTGGATTAGTTCCTGAGGATTGGAGGGTGGCTAATGTAACCCCACTTTTTAAAAAAGGAGGGAGAGAGAAACCGGGGAATTATAGACCGGTTAGTCTGACATCGGTGGTGGGGAAAATGCTAGAGTCGGTTATCAAAGATGTGATAACAGCACATTTGGAAAGAGGTGAAATCATCGGACTAAGTCAGCATGGATTTGTGAAATGAAAATCATGTCTGACGAATCTTATAGAATTTTTTGAAGATGTAACTAGTAGAGTGGATAGGGGAGAGCCAGTGGATGTGGTATATTTAGATTTTCAAAAGGCTTTTGACAAGGTCCCACACAGGAGATTAGTGTGCAAACTTAAAGCACACGGTATTGGGGGTATGGTACTGATGTGGCTAGAGAATTGGTTGGCAGACAGGAAGCAAAGAGTGAGAGTAAACGGGACCTTTTCAGAATGGCAGGCAGTGACTAGTGGGGTACCGCAAGGCTCAGTGCTGGGACCCCAGTTGTTTACAATATATATTAATGATTTAAACGAGGGAATTAAATGCAGCATCTCCAAGATTGCGGATGACACGAAGCTGGGCGGCGGTGTTAGCTGTGAGGAGGATGCTAAGAGGATGCAGGGTGACTTGGATAGGTTAGGTGAGTGGGCAAATTCATGGCAGTTGCAATTTAATGTGGATAAATGTGAGGTTATCCACTTTGGTTGCAAGAACAGGAAAACAGATTATTATCTGAACTGTGGCCGATTAGGAAAAGGGGAGGTGCAACGAGACCTGGGTGTCATTGTACACCAGTCATTGAAGGTGGGTGTGCAGGTACAGCAGGCGGTGAAAAAGGCAAATGGTATGTTGGCATTCATAGCAAAAGGATTTGAGTACAGGAGCAGGGAGGTTCAACTGCAGTTGTACAAGGCCTTGGTGAGACCGCACCTAGAGTACTGTGTGCAGTTTTGGTCCCCTAATCTGAGGAAAGACATTCTTGCCATAGAGGGAGTACAGAGAAGGTTCACCAGATTTATTCCTGGGATGGCAGGACTTTCATATGAAGAAAGACTGGATCGACTAGGCTTATACTCACTAGAATTTAGAAGATTGAGGGGGGATCTTATTGAAACGTATAAAATTCTAAAGGGATTGGACAGGCTAGATGCAGGAAGATTGTTTCCGATGTTGGGGAAGTCCAGAACGAGGGGGTCACAGTTTAAGAATAAAGGGGAAGCCTTTTAGGACCGAGATGAGGAAAAACTTCTTCACACAGAGAGTGGTGAATCTGTGGAATTCTCTGCCACAGGAAACAGTTGAGTCCGGTTCATTGGCTATATTTAAGAGGAAGTTAGATATGGCCCTTGTGGTTAAAGGGATCAGGGGTTATGGAGAGAAAGCAGGTACAGGGTTCTGAGTTGGATGATCAGCCATGATCATACTGAATGGTGGTGCAGGCTCGAAGGGCCGAATGGCCTACTCCTGCACCTATGTTTCTATGTTTCTAATCATTTTGCATCTTATTCATGTTTACTCTATTTTAGTGAAATTTGGTTAAGGGATAAACTTTGGCCAGGACCGTGGGGAGAACTCCCTTGTTTTCCTTAGTTGTTTGAAAGCACTGCACAAAGACACTACATAAAACTTTGGGGAAGCTGCCCCTAATTTTTTGCATCTTCCTTTTTAAACATAGTGTGCTTTGGAAAGCTCCATGAAGATCCTTGCACGGTTGGCACTCTTGTTAACTTAAGGGAAACACGTGGGAGCTCAGTCCCACCCCCAACATTTATAATATTGTTGAAAGACAATGCCTGTTCTTGAAGACTAATATCAAGGTGGAGGGTGAGGGGTGAGGGGGCAACCCACAAGATTTGATTCCCAGAAGTTGCAGGTATCACTGGATTCACAATGGCAGTGAATCAAGGGAATATAGAGTGTCATCTGACATTGACTTTCACAAGTACTCTTATACAAGACAATGGTCGCGTTCAGCTGTCTCTTCCCCATGTGTTGGAGGGTGAGAAAGTTACATTTCTGGCTGTCAATTATTGTTGCTCCTTCTGAAAAGCCCTTTTTCCTTTTCAAAAAGGATTTTCGTTTTTGGGTAATGTCACACCCCTTGGCTTTTCAAAGGTGCATTCTGAAAAAAAGAAAACAGCTTGAATAGAAAAGGAAGATACACTATCCCTTTGATGGATGTGTAACAGAGCTGGCAGCTCAAGCCATTAACGTCAAGCCCATAACACACGCTGACAGGACTGAAGGTGTCGAAACCATTACCAGTGGCCTGATACAATTTGTATTTAATGGTGTAACAATAGAAGTTAAGTTTGAAAAAGAGTTAGCACTACTCTCAGTATGCTTTTATGTTCACAACAATGCCACCTTATTTTACAGCGTGGAACGAGGCTGCTCTCACCTGCAGCAGATCTTCGAAAGAAATCTAAGTCAGCAAAATCAGGGCGCAGTACATAATGGAAATGCTCATCACGTCAGGCAGCCTCTGTGGATAGAGAACCAGTTCAAGTTCTTTTGAACTGTTCAAGACTTTCAGAGGAAGGGCTCACAGTGAATGCATGCTCTTATTGGATGTGCTCAGACCTCATTATTAGGATACATTCTGCTAAGGGCAATAATGCAATCTTGTTAGAACATCCTTTCAGTAAAGTACGTTCTGCTCTGGTGCTCCAGCACTTCCCACCCACTTCACCATATTTTCCTTTGCACGTCAGTGCAAGGGGTTAATCCAGATTCCGGCAGTTACAGTCTCTTGTGTGCTCATTCTCTCCTCCTTGATGCAGGGTGAATCCTTACTACATTCCTGATGTATTTGCCAGTTGGGTCATTGACGCATCCCCAGCAGCGTCTCTTTTCCCTAGCTTGTCCATAGCAGCTGAATTTGGCTCCCATATCTAACTGCAACCCATCCACTTCTCAAAAGGCTCTGAGATAGGAGGATTAGATAGGCAGGATAACTGCCCACCCACCTGCCTTCACCTATCACCTTCTATCTTTTACTCCTTCCCCCCCCCCCCCCCCCCCACCAACCCATCTTTTTGTTCTGGCATTTTCCCTTCCACTCCAGTCCTGATGAGGAGACTTGGCCTGAAACATTGGCTGTTCATTCATTTTCATAGACGCTGCCTGACCTGCTCAGTTCCTCCAGTGTCAACAGAATTTTGTGTGTTTAGGACAACAGCCAGCTCCTGTGACTAAAGAAGCTCACCATTGACATAAATCCTCATTCCTGCCCTAAAGTGTAACTGATACCGTCCTTGACAGCTCCAGAGGCAGCACCTCTTTGCAACAAAGTTCTACACATGAGAATATGAGGAAGTAAATGTAAATCTTCTCATCAGTGCCAGCTGTAAAACTGGGGTTCAATTCTGCTTGCTGTCTGCAAGGATTTTGTATGTTCTCCTCGTGAGCATATGGGTTTCCTCTGGGTGCACATGCCAAGAGTGTGTGCGGGTCAGGATTAGCAAGTTGTGGGCTTTCTTTATTGGTGCTGGAACTGTGGCGCCAATTGCAGGCTGCCCCCAGCAGGTCTATTTATTTTTTTATTTAGAGGTGACGTGCAGAATAGACCCTCCAAGCCCTTTGAGCCGTGCTGTCAGCAACCCCAGATTTAACCCTAGTCTAATCACGGGACAAATTAAAATGAGCAATTAACCTCCTAAGCAGTACAACTTTGGACTGTGGGTGGCTTCACATCAGAATCATCTTGTGGGCTGTGAAACATTTTGGGAGGGGAAGTTCAGATCTTCTGAAAAGTGTGACAGAAACATGTTTTTTTTTCTTTTTAATGTTTTGTAAATGCTGCCTGAATTTTCTTTCTTGTAAGACAGCTCATGAGTGCCCCTGTGATACTTGACAGGAGATTGTGCCACACAGCCAAGCCCTATTCTGTCAGCACCTGTGTGTTATGATGCATCATCTACAGGAGTGTGATCGCAGATTTTAGATAGGATGGTACTAGGTTTATGCCCCCACCTTGCTGTCTGCTCTCCTGACCATCCTATTTTTCTCTCTTCAAACTTCTAGGAGAAGTTACAGGACTTTGAAAGTCCCAATTTCTAGAGTTAAGAACAGCTTCTTCCCCACTGCTGTCAGATTTCTGTACCAATTGCCTCTTTCACATTTCCTTCCAAGTGCTGTTGCCATGTCCATGGTCTCAGCTGAAGTAAATTCACTTCACCTCCAATCAGTTTAACCTGTTGTTAAGTTATCGAGCACATCTATGTCGAGAACTAACCTTTAAGGAATGGAGCTTGTTTTAGTGCTGTTGTCGCTTGTGAACATAGGGGGTATGCTATGTTGGCAATGGAAGGTGTTGCAATGGAAGGTCCCCCAGCTCATCCTTAGATTGTCGTTGTTTTCCTTTTCCGCGCCTTGCGGCGCATCGGGTGGCAACCTTGCCATTTCTTTAGCATCCCTGTCTGTTTTTTACAGGGTCAAGTTGCTAGCTCAATGCACAACCCAGCATGGACAGAAAGCGTGTAAGGAGCTGGCTGGATTTGAACCCAGACCACTTGCTTTGAAGTCTGGTGCAGATGCTACTACACCACCAGCTGGCTCATCTTTAGATTATGTTGGCTGCTAATGCAAAAAGATGTATTTCACTGCATGTTTTGATGCACCTGTGATAAAATAAAGTAATCTGAATCTGAGCTGACTCCCCTTAACCCTCCCTCTCTGATCTTCCATTATTGTCAACATCAGCACTTCCTTTTGCACTACCTCAGACTGAAGTACAATCTTGGCATTGTTCTGTTGCTTTACGCTTGTTACTGTATTCATTGTTATGCTTATTGTGAACATGAGTTTCTGTAGATTTTGGAAATTCAGAACAGCATGCACAAAATGCTGGAGAAACCCATGAGGTCAGGCACTGCTTATGGAGAGAAATCAACGGTCGATATTTCAGACCCAGATTTTTTTTTTGGCCCTTACTAATCAAGAACCTTTCAACCTCCACTTTGGCCTCCTCAGCCGTCGGTGGCAATGAATTCCAAAGATTCACCACCCTCTGGCTAAAGAAATTCCTCCTCATCTCATTGCATCCAAGTCCTGATGAAGTGTCTCATCCCGAATCATCGACAGTTTATTCCTCTCCACCGAAGTTTCCTGTCCTGCTGAGCTCCTCCAGCGTTTTTTGAGTGTTGCTTTGTATTTATTATTACTGCTTACTCTGTCCGCTTCATATAAACAAGGATTTTTATTGTACCTGCATGTACTTGACAAGTTAGGTCTTTATTCTTTGGAGCGTAGAAGGTTGAGGGGGAACTTGATAGAGGCATTTAAAATTATGAGGGGGATAGATAGAGTTGATGTGGATAGGCTTTTTCCATTGAGAGTAGGGGAGATTCAAACAAGAGGACATGAGCTGAGAGTTAAGGGGCAAAAGTTTAGGGGTAACACGAGGGGGAATTTCTTTACTCAGAGAGTGGTAGCTGTGTGGAACGAGCTTCTGGTAGAAGTGGTAGAGGCAGGTTCGATTTTGTTATTTAAAAAAAATTGGATAGGTATATGGGCAGGAAAGGAAGGAGGGTTTTGGGGTGAGTGCAGGTCGGTGGGACTAGGTGAGAGTAAGCATTCGGCATGGACTAGAAGGGCCAAGATGGCCTGTTTCCATGCTGTAATTGTTATAAGGGTATATATGGTTATAAATTAATCCAAATCTGTGATCTGCCTGTGATCCACTCACAACCGTTGGTAGTAGGCTGGCTGCCAAGGAGATTTCATATTGGGGTCCACTGACGAGTGACTGGATGGAGCAGCAATGAAGACTTTCCCTGAAACACTGCCCTTAGTTTGTGAAATGATTCTCAGATTTGGAGATATCATAAAACTAGTAAACAGATGGAAATACATTAACATTCAGAAAATTAACAAAGTAAATTCAAAGCCTGTGAAATGAGATGCAGAGGCACAACTAGTAGAGACACTGCTTCACTTCTTCATTGACCAGCATTGAGTCCGGATGCTGTCTGCGTGAAGTTTGCATGTTCTCCATGTGATCACAAGGGTTTCCTCTGGGTGGTCCAGATCCCTCTCACTTTATCAGAGACGTGCTGGTCGGTCAGATAATTGACCTCTGTAAAGTGTGTAGCTGAGCGGTAGAATATGGACAGAGTTGATGGGGATGTGGGAGAATAGACAAGATGAGGTAGGATTAGTATCGCAGGAAGCACAATGGTCAGCATGCATTTGGTGGGGTGAAGGATCTGTTTCCCTGCTGTAACTCAAAATAAATGTTAAAGAAAGAAGGGAATTGAGGAGCAACACTTCATATTCTGTCTTGGTCGTTTCTCACCTGATGGCATGAGCTTCAGTTTCTCCAGCGTTCAGTAATTTCTTCCCTTTCACCTCTCTCCATTTCTGTTTCTCTCTTGCCCCCCTTCTATTCTCCTCACTTGCCCATCACATCCATCCAGTTCCCCTCCTTTCCTTGCTTCCATAATCCACTCTTCTCTCCTATCAGATTCCTCCTTCTTCAGCCCTTCACCCTTTCCACCTATCACCTCCCAGCTTCTTACTAATTCCCCATTCTGCCATCCGCCATCTCCCTCATCTGGTCTCACCTATCTTCTGTTTGCTCAACCTATCCTCATAAGACCTGCCCTCTCGTTCAAGCAATATTTTCGTAAATCTCCTCCTGCACCCTTTCTAAAGCCTCCACATCTTTTCTATAATGAGGTGACCAGAACTGAAGACAATATTCCATGTGTGATATGGATAGGACTCAGTGCCATGGTAACATAGAACTCTGGGTGGCCTTCAAATGTGAAGGGGGGGCTTTATTTTTAGGAAGTAAGGGTTAGATTTTTCAATGCTACCACAACATTTAGATACTTACGAAAATGTTCAAACTGATATGTACTGTGCAAAAGCCTAAGGCACCCAGGCTATATATTTATGCCCAAAACTTTTGCACAGTACTGTATTTGTCAGTGTGGTGTGGAGAGCGAGTTTGTAAATCTGGCGGGAACAAAGTATGTTGGGAATGGCGAGGGTGGAGTGCAGCGGGAGGGGTGTGGGACAGGCGGCAGAGGAGGAGTGCCAGGGGCAGGGGAAAGGCATTAATGCAGGTGCAGATACCCAACCCTGAGACACCAGGCAAGGTCATTTGATTCCAGACAGTTGGTTTATTGATCATTCTCTGGAGCTTCTCCCTCCTCTTTCCTTTCCTCTCTTCCCAACCCTTTCCCTGCTCCTTTCCCACTCTCAGTCCACACCTGACACCCATACCAGAGTCAGGTTTATCATCACTCACATACGTCATGAAATTAGTTTTTATTTGCAGTACCAGTACAGTGCAACAGACTTGGGCACTCTAGCTATAGATATGAGCAAAAGACTTTTGCACAGTACTGTATTCAAAGATTCAAAGTACATTTATCATCAAAATATGTATGCAGTATACAACCCTAAAATTTGTCTTTCCCACAGACAGTCACAAAGCAAAGAACCACAGAACCAACCTGTTCAAAAATCATCAAATGGCAAACCCTCCTCCCACCTGACACGCAAAAAAACCGTGCAAAGTGCAACAAAAATACAAGCAAAAAGTGAGAATGTAAGAACACAAAATCCGAAGGTGTATTTCAGCACAGTTCAGCTCAGTGTTCAATATTTGCAGGCCTGAAAGTCATACAGTTCAGTGGAGTCATTGACTGTGGAACGGCCAGTGGTAGTCTGGGAAGTCCATTCTCTCAGTAGTGGCTGGCTCTCCTTGTGTTTAGTTCACAGACTGTGACTCTGAGGCAAAAATGAAGATTACTCTAGTATATCTTTGCTGGAATGTTATCTCCAGACATAAAAAAAAAACCCTCAAATTACATAAATTATTGCTGAGGGCTTTTCAACTTTAGTGTTGTTCTCTCTACATATTTTGTCGTTTTAGTTTAAATTTCCATTTAGAACATTAAACACAGATGAGTGCAGCACAGGAGCAGGTTCTTCAGTCCACAGTATTGTGCTGAGCCAATTAAATTAGTAATCAAGTCACCAACTAAACGAATTCCTTCTGCCTACACAATGTCCATACCATTCCACACATTCCTGACGTCCATATGCCTATCCAAATGTCCCTTGAAAGTCTCTAATGTATCTGCCTCTACCCCACTCCTGGCAGCAGATTCCAGTCACCTACCACTCTGTGTAAAAAACTTGCCCCTCGCATCTCCTTTGAATTTACCCCCTTCTCTAATTATCCTTCTGAAGTTCCTCTGCTAACCCATTTTGAGATTGACCATCTACATCGGGGAGGAGTGGTCTGCTCGGGAGGGAAGCTTGTGGTTGAGCTGGCTTCACGTTGACAGACCTACTAATGGAACTTTGGAAAGAAGTCAACCTTTCATGCCAGACGCAATAATGTAGACAGCCTGACAGCACTCCCAGGGTATTGTTGATTATGAATCAGTCAGATTGGTTTATTAATGACAATTGAATAGGCAAACCAGCCATTTTAACAGCTGGGTTATTTCTTGTTTGGTGCCAGGTAAACTTGTGTGCCAATAACTTGAAGGATTCTGGCTGGACATACACCAGAGAATGTTACAAAGTCTGAATGCTTCTCAGCTTGATTGCTGCAAATCAGTTACATATAACACTCCTTCAGAATGCGAAGGCTTCATGGTCTCTCACTTGAACACTTGAGTTTATCTTTAGCCTGAACCCTCATTCAAACAGCCCTGTTAGCTCATTATTTTCATGATCACTAACCAATATTTATCTCTGAACAACAAACGGTACTGAATAGCTTTATTTGTCACATGTACTGCGAAACATCGAAACATCATCGAAACATACAGTGAAAAGCATCATTTGCATCACTATCCAACACTGTCCAAGGATATGCTGGGGGCAGCCCACAAGTGCCACCCTGCTTCTGGACCCATCATAACACGCACGTAACTTACTATTCCTAACCTGTACGTCTTTGGAATGTGGGAGGAAATGGGAACACCCAAAGGAAACCCATGCAGTAATGTGGAGAACGTGCAAACTCCTAACAGACAGCGGTGGCAATTGAACCCCAAATGCTGGCGCTGAAGAGAGTTACGCTAGCCGTTAGCACCAGGAGCAGGCGACTTGGTTCCCTGGGCCTTCTCTATCATTCAAGAAGAATGTGGCAAATCTGATTGTAATCAGCCTCTGATTTCCTTCGAACTCTCTTCATCCCCCATCTTTTGAAGAAGAGTTTCATGACTTTCATGAGATAAAAATATTTATTTCCATCTTAAATATGTGCCAACCTCCTATGTTTTAAACATTAGACCCCTTGTTCCAGATTTCCCACAAGAAAAAAACATTCTATGCACATCCATCCAGTTAAGAGCCCTGCAAATCTTATATGCTTTAGTCAAGTCTCCTTCTCTCTTCTTAACTCCATCTGATACAAGCCTTACCTCCCCTAATCTTTTCATAAGGCAACCTTCTCATTCTCAGTATCAGTTGAGTAAATCGTCTCTGAACTATTTCCAACGCATTAGTATTTTTCATTTAAAAAGGTGATCTTAAGTAACTCAGTATTCTCATTCTTGTTTGAGATCCATCCATGATCTCCCCATTCCCAAACTCCAGCCCTAAAGCCATCTGGAGTATCCATGCTTTTCCGATACTGGCCTATGTACATTCCTGGATATATATATATCTTTCTCCCTTTCTCTCTCTCTCTCTCTCTCTCTCTCTCTCTCTCTCTCTCTCTCTCTCTCTCTCTCTCTCTCTCTCTCTCTCTCTCTCTCTCTCTCTCTCTCTCTCTCTCTCTCTCTCTCTCTCTCTCTCGCTCTCTCGCTCTCTCGCTCTCTCTCTCTCTCTCTCTCCTTTCTCTCCTTTCTCTTCCTGCTCTCTCTCTCACATCATTACCATACACCCCCTTGATCTTATCACCAGCCAAGATTTACCTCATCTGTCTTAAGTGGTTTAATGCACAATGAAAAATTTTAAATTGTTAACACTTCAAAGATGTACTTTAGGATATTAAGGAGACATTAACTATGAAGATTACTTGGTGGTTTTGTTCACACATTGATGCATTTCTGTGAATATTAGACACACTGCTAACCAAATAATACTCATTTCAACCATAAAATCCTTTCTTCCTTGATTTCCTCTCAGACCACAAGATCTTTCCTTCCCCCTCTCTACTATAGTCTTCAGATCAAGTGCTGAGGGCTAGATGCTCCCACCCACTCTCCCTCTTCCATAGTGAGAGTCAGGTAGGGATTTCAGCTGGAAATCAGATCTTTCAGTTTATGGTCTCACTACTATGAAGCATAAAATTTTCCTTGCGAGGAACTGAGGTATATTTCCCCTGTTCAGTTCCCTTTGTGTAGTATTGGTGGCTGTGAGTGAGTGTGGGATGATATTCAGGAACCATGTCCCTTAAAAGTTGTGATGATATTGTTCTGAGCTGATTCAGTCTCCTGTATCACCTGCTTAGCAATTCAGATTCCTTGATGAATCACAATAATTGAGAACTCTTAACTTTTCAAGTCAACCAAGCAGACCTTTGCTTATTTCATATCTGTTCACTTCCAGATCAGGTAACACGTGATTATTACATTATACATAATAGCTCTGAAGTTGACCTTTAGGTTTGTAGAGAATGTTTTGTGGACAGAGAGGAGAGTTAGGGGCCAGGTTCCAGTTTAGGGACAGGGATGTGGAAAGTTAGAGGTCTAGGCCTCCACTCAGCACTCTGTATTCAATGGTCAACAATGTGGACCTGTGACTGAGGACGTCCATGTCGGGATGAGAAGCACTGTGGATGAAGACCATTGACGATGAGGGCAGGTGCTCCTCCAAACCCAGGTTAGCAAGTACCTTCCCCTGCGATCAGCGTCATTGGGGGTATGTACAGGTAGGAGGTCCAATGAAGGCTGGAGGCCCAGAGGTGCTGAAGTTGGAGGAGGAGGAGTGTGAGAGTGTGTGTGAGTGTGTGTGTGTGAGAGAGAGAGAGAGAGAGAGAGAGAGAGAGAGAATGGGAGGAAGGAAAGGGACTTGCTTCACTGTTGCTTTGTTGCTGTTGCTCTGCTAAATATTGCTCCTGCGGGCTGCCCCAAGCACAACATTAGGTTGTTAATTAGGCTTGTTGATCTGAATAAATAACTAAATGAATCTGAATGTATTGAAACAATAAATAACTGGTGAATTGAAATCAAGGTTTGTCTCAAAAAGGAGGTGTCTATCATTTATGAGCTCACCATGCAGAACATGTCCTCCTCTCGTTGCTCCCAACAGGAAGGAGGTACAGGAGCCTAAAGACACACACTCAATGATTCAGGAATAGCCTCTTTCCATCTGCCATCTGATTTCTGAATAGACATTGAACCCATGAACACTACATTGCTACTTTTTTATTTCTGTTTTTGCACTACTTATTTAATTTAACTATTTAATATACATACTTATTGTAATTAAGTTTTTTCCATATCATTATGTATTGCCTTGTACTGCTGTCGCAAAGTTAGTAAATTTCACAACACTTGCCTGTGATATTAAACCTGATTGTGATTCTGATTCTCTTTCCCTAATTTTATTCCATGCATGGAGGCCAATTTCATTCCCTTTGCTCCTGACTGAGTCTCAGCAGAAGGCAGAACTCAGAAGGCAAATGAACTGGTAAGTTTCACGACTGCATGACACTGAGGTAGAGTCTGCAGATCTTTACTCACGGTCATCGGTCTGCCTCCAAGGCTGAGCCAAGTGTAACTATTCGTCAATCACTTCCCTGAAGCAATGTTTAAGATAAAGATCTAAAGATAAATATTAGCTTTTTTTGGTCACTTTTTACATCGAAAATGTAGCAAAATGCGTCATTTGTGACAAATGAAATCAGCAAGGATTGTGCCGGACAAGTGTCGCCACACTTCCGGCAGCAACATAGCGTTCCCAGAACTCACAAACTCTGACCGTACATCTTTGGAATGTTGTTGGGAGGGGGGGAACGAAAAGCTTCCAGAGGAAACCCCTGCAGTCACAGGGAGAATGTACAAACTCCTTACAGACAGTGGTGGGAATCGAACCCCGATCTTACAGCTGCTTCTGTAAAGCTTAGGGACAGCTGCAACTCGACCGTAAGGGAATATATCGATTGCTTTGTCCAATGAACGCAGATAATGATAACTATTTGCAGCATGTATTAGGAGTAAAGTATGCTTTTGGAAATAAAATACAAACCCCATTTCCAGAAAAGTTGGAATATTTTCCAAAATGCAATAAAAACAAAAATCTGTGATATGTTAATTCATGTGAACCCTTATTTAACTGACAAAAGTACAAAGAAAAGATTTTCAATAGTTTTACTGACCAACTTAATTGTATTTTGTAAATATACACAAGTTTAGAATTTGATTGCTGCAACACACTCAACAAAAGTTGGGACAGAGTTAAAATAAGATTGAAAAGTGCACAGAATATTCAAGTAACACTGGTTTGGAAGACTCCACATTAAGCAGGCTAATTGGTAGCAGGTGAGGTATCATGACTGGGTATAAAAGTAGCATCCATCAAAGGCTCAGTCTTTGCAAGTAAGGATGGGTTGTGGCTCACCCCTTTGTGCCAAAATTCGTGAGAGAATTATTAGTCAGTTCAAAAGGAACATTTCCCAACTCAAGATTGCAGAGAATTTAGGTCTTTCAACATCTACGGTACATAATATTATGAAAAGATTCAGAGAATTCAGAGACATCTCAGTGCGTAAATGGCAAGGTCGGAAACCACTGTTGAATGTGTGTGATCTTCGAGCCCTCAGGCGGCACTGCCTAAGAAACCGTCATGCTACTGTGACAATTATAGCCACCTGGGCTCGGGAGTACTTCGGAAAACCATTGTCACTTAACACAGTCCGTCGCTGCATCCAGAAATGCAACTTGAAACTGTATTACGCAAGGAGGAAGCCGTACATCAACTCTATGCAGAAACGCCAGTGAGTTCTCTGGGCCTGAGCTCATCTCAGATGGACCGAAAGACTGTGGAACCGTGTGCTGTGGTCAGATGAGTCCACATTTCAGCTAGTTTTCAGAAAAAACGGGCGTCGAGTTTCTTCCATGCCAAAGATGAAAACAACCATCCTGATTGTTATCAGTGAAAGGTGCAAAAGCCAGCATCTGTGATGGTATGGGGATACATCAGTGCCCACAGCATGGGTGAGTTGCATGTATGTGAAGGTACCACTGACTCTGAAGCGTATATTAGGATTTTAGAGAGACATATGTTGCCATCAAGGCGACGTCTCTTCCCGGGACGTCCATGCTTATTTCAGCAGGACAATGCCGGACCACATTCTGCACGGGCTACAGCAGCGTGGCTTTGTAGACACAGAGTGCATGTGCTTGACTGGCCTGCTGCCAGTCCAGATCTATCTCCTATTGAAAATGTATGGCGCATCATGAAGAGGAGAATCAGACAACGGAGACCACGGACTGTTGAGCAGCTGAAGTCTTATATCAAGCAAGAATGGACAAAATTTCCAATTGCTAATCTACTACAATTAGTATCCTCAGTTCCAAAATGATTAAAAAGTGTTATTAAAAGGAAAAGTGATGTAACACAATGGTAAACATGTCTCTGTCCCAACTTTTGTTGAGTGTGTTGCAGCATCAAATTCTAAATTTGTGTATATTTACAAAATACAATTAAGTTGGTCAGTAAAACTATTGAAAATCTTTTCTTTGTACTTTTGTCAGTTAAATAAAGGTTCACTTGAATTAACATAACACAGATTTTTGTTTTTATTGCATTTTGGAAAATATCCCAACTTTTCTGGAAATGGGGTTTGTACTTACTTCGTAGATTTACTTTAATTACCAAGAAACAGATTGTGGGCTTCAGGAAGGGAAAGTCGGGAGAACACGCATCAATCTACATTGAGGGGTTGGCAGTGGAAAGGGTGAGCAGCTTTAAGTTCCTGAGTGTCAACATCTCAGAGGAGGTGCTCTGGCCCAAAACTTTGATGCAATCATGCAGAACATACAGAAGCATTAGGAGTGTGAGGAGATTTGGTTTGAATCCAAACAGACCTGCAGATTTCTATAGATGTACAGTGGTAAGGGCACTGATTTGTTGCATCAGAGCCTCGTATGGAGGCTCCCATGCACAGGATCACAAGAGGTTGTATATTCAGCCAGCTCCATCAGGGGCACAATCCTCCCTACCATTAAGGCATCTTCAAGAGACAGTGCCTTAACTAAGTGGCTAAGCATTCTTTACTAAGCACCTCAGCATCTGGGACATACCCTCTTCTTGTTACTGCCATCAGAGAGGAGGTACAGGAGTCCAAAGGCCCATGCCCAATGATTCAGAAACAGCTTCTTTCCCTCTGCCATCAATTTACTAAATGATCCATGAAACCAGAACAACAAGATACAAGGTTAGCTTCATTTATTATCAGCTTCGTATATTTCACCATCTACTACCTTGAGATTCATTTTCTTGCAGACATTCATAGGAAAACAAAGAAATAAAACAGTCAATGAAAAACTACACACAAAGACCGACAAGCAGCCAATGCTGAAAAGAGGACAAACCATGCAAAAATAAATAAACAAATGCGCACCAAACAAACAAATAAATGAGTACTGAGGCCACACACACAAAACGCTGGAGGAACTCAGCAGGTCAGCCAGCATCTATGGGCAGGGATAAACAGTTGACGTTTTGGGCTGGGACCCTTCTTCAAGACTGAGAAGGAAGGAAGAAGTTGTCAGAATAAAAAGGTTAGGGGAGGGGAAGGAGGCTAACTGGAAACCCTGTCTGGTTATAAGGGAAAGTTTGCAAGTCCTGCATGGACAGCAGTGGAGATCAGATTGAATGAAGCCAAGCCCTGGAACTGTGAGGCATAAGCATAACCTTCAGAGCGATCTGTCGAATCACTGCACATTGATCAGGACAGATCAATGCTCGGGATATTCTTTTCTCCTTGGCCAGTGTGAGTTCCTTGTGATCCAATCGACCTGATAAGTCTAGACTCACCTTTCCTTAAGGTGTGGCTCACCCACATTTCCCAGTTAGCTTATCACCCAATCAAGGTGAATTAGGATTCTCCCTATGAGGGGAGCATTAGGCGTTTGTGTAATGTTAACAGCACGAGAAATTGGGGTTCAGTTCTCACTGCTGCCTGTTAGGAGTTAGCATGTTCTCCCCGTGACCACATGGGTTTCCTCCAGGTGCTCCGGATTCCTTCCACATTCTAAGACATACAGGTTAGCGTTAGTAAGTTGTGGGCACACTTGGTTGGTATATGGTGACATTTGCGGGCTGCCCCCAGCACATTCTCAGACTGCGTTAGCCGTTGACACAAATAACACTTCACTGTACGTTTTGATGATTCAACATACATGTGACAAATAAAGATTATCTTTAATCTTTACCCCTTCGACACTGTATGTACTATAGAGCAGTCTATTACAATGCACTGCCTTTTAATTTGATTAGTTATTCTCTGGGAATTCAGAAAATTGAACACTAAGCATTAAGATATTGAGCCAGACGTGGGAGGAATTTCTTTTCACAAGCTGATATAGAAGATGCATTGTTTAAGAAAGAATATCTTTCATATTACACGAAACGTAGAGGGGCAGAGTTCGGCAAATTTCTGCATGCTCTCTCATGTGCTTCTGTTGAGGGGAAAGGAGAACAAGGGGAATGCTTCAAGCCTCAGGCAGGGTGAAGTTCACTCGGGCTCCTTACGGCTTTCAATAGGGAGGAGAATACTTGAACAAACTTCTACCGAAGGGTAGCGGTGCTACTGAAAACTGCTGAGCTCATGAAATGAAACCTGGGACTCCATTCAGCTGTGCATTCACAGGTCTGTGAGAAGCTGAAGCATTGGAACTGAAGCACACAAGATTTGGTGGAGAATAAAAAAACACGAAATGCTGGCAGAACTCAGCAGGCCAGACAGCATCTATGGGAGGAGGTAATAACGACATTTCGGGCCGAAACCCTTCATCAGGCCCGAAACGTTGTTATTACCTCCTCCCATAGATGCTGTCTGGCCTGCTGAGTTCTGCCAGCATTTCGTGTTTTTTAATTTATTTCCAGCATCTGCAGATTCACTCGTGTTGCCTTAAGATTTGGTGCAGATTTGATAAAGGTGGTGGGTTTAGGCAGAGAGAAACTAACTGATTCCATTAACAAGACGGTTCAAGTGGAACAGATTTTAAATGGTAGGTAAAGGGTGAGTGGACATATTTGTTATCAAAGTACATATATTGTACAATTGTACAAGGCATTGGTAAGGCCAAATTTGGAATATTGTGTACAGTTCTGGTCACCGAATTATAGGAAAGATATCAATAAATTAGAGAGAGTGCAGAGACGATTTACTAGGATGTTACCCGGGTTTCAACACTTAAGTTACAGAGAAAGGTTTTATTTTAACAAGTTAGGTCTCTATTCTTGGAGCGTAGAAGGTTGAGGGGGGATTTGATCGAGGTATTTAAAATTTTGAGAGGGATAGATAGAGTTGATGTGAATAGGCTGTTTCCATTGAGAGTAGGGGAGATTCGAACGAGAGGACATGATTTGAGAGTTAGGGGGCTCCTCAGACAGGATGAAGAGGTCAATGCTCCCCAATGCCATTAGGCTTTACAATTCTACCGCCAGGACTTAAGAACTTTTTAAAAGCTATTATTAATGCTTTTTGAGATGGTGATTTAGATGCATATCATATTTTTTTACTGAGTTAAGTATTGTATGTAATTAGTTTTGCTACAACAAGTGTATGGGACATTGGAAAAAAAGTTGAATTTCCCCATGGGGATGAATAAAGTATCTATCTATCTATCTATCTAAAAGTTTAAGGGAAACATGAGGGGGTATTTCTTTACTCAGAGAGTGATAGCTGTGTGGAATGAGCTTCCTGTAGAAGTAGTAGAGGCCAGTTCAGTTGTGTCATTTAAGGTAAAATTGGATAGGTATATGGACAGGAAAGGAGTGGAGGGTTATGGGCTGAGTGCGGGTAGGTGGGACTAGGAGGGCCGAGATGGCCTGTTTCCGTGCTGTGATTGTTATATGGTTATATATGAAACAAACACCCACACACTGTATATATAAATACTACATATATCCAAATATCATATATATATATTCAAATTTTTAAGTAAATTTATTATCAAAGTACATATCTGTATATATAATATTCTGCCACTATCTGTAAGAGTTTGTATGTTCTCTCCATGATTGCATATGTTTCCTCCAAATGTTCCAGTTTCCTCCCACATTCCAAAGAATGTACAACAGGTTAATTGGTCACATGGTGCAATTGGGGGCCTGGGTTCATTGGGCTGGAAGGGTTTGATACCATGCTGTATCTCAAACTAAAAATAAAATATACTGTACATATTTTGCTGATAAATTTTTATTGAACTTTGAGCTTTGAATGTGAGATAATTGTTTTGTGTAGACAATGGTGATAATTTGAAAGTAAATAAGTCAGGGTTTTCGAAAGGTATTGAATGGGCACTTCCGAGAAAATAATTTGCATTTGAAAGGACCTCATTAAACTACTTTACCTACCTTACTATAGATTGTTGGTGCCCAATCAAACATAACTATCTTTCGAATCCACAGTCTCTAAGTACTTAAGCTGTGTAAAAACTGATCCTCTAGTCAATTCTCAGATAATTACTTAAAAGGATCAATCTTGTTCTTAACATGCTTCAACACTCTGAAATATTTATGCAAAAACAGTTAATTTGGGACTTGAAATTAAAGCCATGTCCATAGGGGAATGCACTGGATATAGTGTACACTCAGTGGCCAATTTATTAGGTACACCAGTACCCTCTTGTTAATGCAAATATGTAATCAGCCAATTATGTGACAGCAACTCAATGCATAAAAGCATGCAGACATTGTCAAGAGGTCCAGTTGCTGTTCAGACCAAGCACTTGAATTGGGAAGAAAGGTGATCTAAGTTCCTTTGACCATGGAATAATTGTTGGTGCTGGATAGGGTGGTAAGACTATCACAAAAGCTGCTGATCTATTGGGATTTTTGCACACAACAGTCCTGAGAGTTTACAGAGAATAGTGCAAAAAAAACCCCAAAATTACTACCCAGTGAGTGGCAGTTCTGTAGGTGAAAACACCTTGACAGAGGTCAGAGGAGAATGGAGAGACTGGTTCAAGCTGACAGGAAGGTGTGAGTAACTCAAGTAACCACGTGTTACACCAGTGGTGTGCAGTAGAGCATCTCTGAATGCACAACATGGCAAATCTTGAAGCGGATGGGCCACAGCAGCAGAAGATCACGAGCATACAGAAAGTTCCTAATAGACAATAGACAATAGGTGCAGAAGTAGACCATTCGGCCCTTCGAGCCTGCACCGCATATAGTGTCCACTGAGTGTGCCTTGCCTGGTTTGAGTGGCAATATCATTTAAACATGTTTATTCCACTCCCCTTCTATTCCACATTACAAAATTGATCAAAAAGCACAAGCCAATTTTTTTCTTTGCATTAGCTTCCGTTGCACTGACTAGTTTGACACAATAAACAGATTGAAATTAATGAGTCAGTGAGACTCAGATATTGTGTTCTTTGGACTGAAGTCCAGCTCTGAAAAACAGTGCATGGATTTCTAAGCACACACGCTGGTTGAATACAGAGGGAGCACTGTACTATTGGAAATGCTAACTTCCAGATGGATTGTTAAACTAAAACCCCGTTTGTCTTCTCGTCTGGGTGGATGATCCCATGCCACTTTTTCAAGAGAAGACCAGAAAGCTTCCAGGACACTGTCCATCAACATTATTAAAACAGATTTAAATTTGAAATACTGCAGGTGCTGGAAATCTGAATACCAGTTCTTGTTCTATCGAACTTCTGATCTGGTATCTATTCTTTCTCCTCTCATCTCAGCTTGAGCCATGACTGCACTAACTTACAGTAGCATAATAATAAATCAATGGGAAAAAGCAGCCAGAGATATGGACCACTGATCTAGAAATGGGATTTCAAATCCCACCCCACCTCCTCTCCTATCTCTCAACAGGTAGCAGGTACAAAGCCTGAAAGCACCTACCACTAGGCTCAAGGACAGCTTCTCTCCCACTGTTCACAGACTCTTGAATAATAAGATGGACTATTGGTCTCACAATCTACTTTGCTATGATCTTGTGCTTTATCATTTGTTATTGTTTTACCTTATTCCAGACCAATGCAATTGTTTGATCCTATAAACCATATACAAGACAAGCTTTTCACTGTACCTTAGTATTTTCATCACCATCAACATCATGTACTGTGCCATATGACGTGGGCGATTATGAATGCTCTTAGCAAATTCTACAGAGTGGCTTGCCATTGCTTTCTTCTGGGCAGCGTCTTTACAAGCCAGGTGACCCCAGCCATTATCAATACTCTTCAGAGATTGTCTGCCTGGTGTCAGTGTCATGTAACCAGGACTTGTGATGTGCACCAGATGCTCAAATGATTTTGCACCACCTGCGCCATTCCTTCATGTGATCCTGATTTGGAGGGGGGAGGTGGGTGGGATTGGTATACATGACAATAATTAACCCATACCAATATCATGACAACTAGTGGATTTAAATTCAATGATGTAAAAGTGGAATTACACAACAAAGTTATAGAAGTCCCTTTGATGCATTGACATCCTTTACTGAAGGATACTAGCCATCGTTACCTGCTTCTGGTCGAAGTAAGACATTAAAAAAATATCAGCAGACAGTAGAGATTTGAAAGAAGTACAGAAAATGCTGGACATAATCGGTAGGGAAGGGAGGAAAGGGAAATAGAATTAACATTTCAGTCAGTGACCCTTCATTATTGTCTTTATCAGCTGATTCTTATTACACCTTTTTAATTCAGGGGCAGATAGGAACAGAAAACAAGCACTTACAATTGCAGGGACATCCACATTCTATGAGCATGGACTATTATGCTCCGTTAAAAGCTATACAAATGATCAAAGCCGCAAGAGTTTCTCTAGATGTTGGAAATCTTGCAACACACACAAACTGTCAGAGGAACACAAAAAGTCAGGCAACATCTAGGGAGGAAATGAGCAGTTGAAATTTCAGGCCAAGTCTTTTTGTTCAAGTTAAAATTAACTCTGATTCAAATTCAAGATTGTTTATTGTCATTCTTCAGTACATGAGTACAAAGCAGAAAGAAATGCTTGTTACTCCAGATCTGATGCAACATTAAAAAACACATAATGCCTCATAGGCCTGATTTTGTTCTCACAAATTAATATGTTATAAAAAAAAATCACTCCCTACTTGTACATAGTTCTTTCCTTTTGCTTGTTTTTTTCTTTCCACTCTTTTCTATAAGTATATACCTCAGATAAATACCTTGTGGAGATTTGTGATATATATGATTATAATATATATATGTACAATGTCTGAAATACATCTTATGGAAATGTTTGTTTGATGATGAACTTCAATTAAAAAAAATTACAAAAAAACACAATAAATAGAAATATAAAGGCAATTCTACAAAACACAATGTACAAGTAACTGTTGAGTATGGTATAAGATTATCTTGTGTGGTCATGTTGCCATATTATCCATGTCAACATGACCACACTGAGGGCTATATCACCACTGCTCCTTCCTCACCTCGATCCCCCCACACTCTGCGTATTATCCTTCAGCTGCTCCTGGTCCACCAATCACCTAACTGGTCTTTATCTCACCTCTTCCCCTCTCTTCTTTAATCTGCTGTCTTCCCTTTCTACATTCAGTCCTGATACAGGCATTTCTGTATCTGCAGTTTCTTGTGTTAGAACATAGAACATTACAGCACAGTACAGGCCTTTCGACCCATGATGTTGTGCCAAAAGAAAGCCATATGAATTGTAAATAAGACAAGTTATTATAAGCCAAGCAATCCACTATTTATTCAACTAAACACATTAAAATTCAGAGATTTCATAGATTTTAAAATAATACAAATTATGTCTAAAGTAAAAAGTGGACAGTTACCACAAGGTATCCAAAGATTGTTTAAAATGAGAGAAGTTCAACATGATTTGAGAGGAACATCAAGCACCACACACAAAATGCTGGTGGAACGCAGCAGGCCAGGCAGCATCTATAGGGAGAAGCGCTGTCGACGTTTCGGGCCGAGACCCTTCGTCAGGACTAACTGAAAGGAAAGGTAGTAAGAGATTTGAAAGTAGGAGGGGGAGGGGGAAATGCAAAATGATAGGAGAAGACCGGAGGGGGTGGGGTGAAGTTGAGAGCCAGAAAGGTGATTGGCAAAAGGGATACAGAGCTAGAGAAGGGAAAGGATCATGGGACGGGAGGCCTAGGGAGAAAGAAGGGGGGAGGGGAGCACCAGAGGGAGATGGAGAACAGGCAGAGTGATGGACAGAGAGAGAAAGAAAAAAAAGGGGAGGGGGAAAAAAACCTAAATATATCAGGGATGGGGTAAGAAGGGGAGGAGGGGCATTAACGGAAGTTAGAGAAGTCAATGTCCATGCCATCAGGTTGGAGGCTACCCAGCCGGTACATAAGGTGTTGTTCCTCCAATCTGAGTGTAGCTTCATCTTGACAGTACAGGAGGCCATGGATAGACATATCAGAAGATGAAGATGATTATCAAGTCACCTCTCAGTCTTTTATTAGAAAATTCATAAAAGCCTGCAGCACAATACAAGCCCACTGGCTCACAATGTTTTGCCACCCCTTTAACCTACTCTAAGGTCAATCTAACCCTTCAGTCCCTCATAGCCCTCCATTTTTCTACCATCCATGTGCCTATCTGGAAGTGTCTTAAATGCCCTTAACGAATCTGCCTCTACCACCACTCAGGCAGGGTATTCAATGCATTCCCCCGCTCCGTGTAAAGAACCTTTCTCTGAAATCCTCCCTGTGCTCGCCCAATCAGCTTAAAATTATGCTCCTTGTATTAGCCATTTCCACCTTGGGGAGAAAAAAATGTCTCTGGGTTTACAGTTCTATCAAGTCATATCACATTCTCCTTTGCACCAAAGAGAAAAGCCCTTCCTCCCTCAAACTAGCATCATAAGACATGCTCTCTAATCCAGGCAGCATACTGGTAAATCTCTCTCTGTCGCTGGGTTTGGACCACAGAGGTGGTGTTTCATCTGTTCATCCACCAGCTGAGAAATAAATAAATAAATTTAGTTCAAATTCTAATGCAAATTGAGGGCTTATCTAACTATTCTGAAAAGCTGAGAAATCGGGGATTGCATTTTGGCCAGAAAACAGTTGATATGAAATGTCAGCTGTATAGCACTGCAATAAATAAATATTCCAGAGTGTTCTATGGAATATTCCTTATTCTGTAGTATGGATTGCATCTCCCCCCCTCCCCACGACAGCAATAAAGCTGAGGATTATTTGTACAGCTGACTCATTAGGGAAGTGGTATACATTGCCTGGTTCCAGGGGCAAAACTAACACAAAACAATGTGCTAAGTATTCTTTTTCAGCATTATTGCTTTAGGAATCCAACAGTGGTGGTAAGGGGTGGGAAGGAGGAGGTAACTAGTGGGATCATTAGATCCCACTAGTGCACGGCATGAGGCCATACTTCCTATCAATTCCATTCTGGTGTTCTAATGCCATTTCCCCTGTCCTTTGATGCTTCCAGTTACCCCCTGACAAGGGGCAGAGAAAGGGTGTAATTACACAGTCTTTCTCCAAGAAAGGGAACTAGGAACAAGAGGGCAGATATTCAAAGTGAGAAGTAAACATTTGACAAGAAACCCAAGGGGAAACTTCTTTGGACAGAGTTCAAAGTTCAAAGCAAATTTATTATTGAAGTATGTATATGTCACCATATACTACCTTGAGATTCATTTTCTTGCAGGCATTCACAGTAGAATAGAGGTGTGCGTATCTACAGAGTTACCAGAGGAAGTGGTTAAGGCAGGTACAATACCAATGTTCCAAGAACATTTGGATTAGTGCATGGATAGGAGGGGTTTATGGGAATATGGGCAAATCCCAGGCACATGGGAGTAACTTGATGGGCACCATAGTCAGCATGGACGAGATGGGCCGTAGGGCCAGTTTTCATGCTGTATTACTTTATCACTCGATGACAAGTGCCAATTCAATCACTTCTTGAAAGTCTTCTTTGACTTCATTTTCACCACTCTCTAAGGTAGTGAACTGAACCAAAAGGTTTTTCCTCATGTCATCCTTGTATCTTTTGCCCAGTGTTTTACATCTGTTCCCCAATGTGTCGGCGCGTGGCCAAGTGGCTAAGGCATTGGTCTAGTTTGCTAGTTCGAGCCTCAGCTGAGGCAGCGTGTTGTGTCCTTGAGTAAGGCACTTAACATGGTTCTGTGACGACACCAGTGCCAAGCTGTATCGGCCTAGTGTCCTTCCCTTGGGAGACTTGCAGGATGGGCAACTGCCAGTCTTCCATACAGCCTTGCCCAGGCTTCAGTCTCCATCAAAATTGATGGACAGCCGAAGAAGAAGGATAAGATGAAGAGAAGACATCTGTTTCCCCCCCACCTCATGTCCCAAACACAGTGGCCTGTGTAAGCAGACCATAACGTGTGGCTGAGACACGGAATCTCCTCCAAGAGGACCACAACTTGTCGTAGGGTTTGGAGGCTTGTGCGCCTCAATAACCCAGAGAGCTGTGTTGGCTGGAGTCAGGGCTTTATGCCTTGGCTCTTGGTAGGGTCATCCATGCCAAACAGGTCAAAGGGTAAGGGCCAGACTAAGAACGGTCCTCCAGACCCCCAGGTTCAGGGGTTCAGCTCAGGGCTAACAACCCTGATTGGTAAAATAAAATTGTTAGGCAAACAGCACTGAAGAATCCTTCTACATCTCAGTGGGATGGTGTTCCTGAGTCTCCACACAGAGAGTGACAGTAGTGAACAAGCTACTGCCACGTTGAAGGAAGCCCTGAACGCTGTTAGAGATGGAGGACATTCATGGCTGCCCTAAGAGTCAGTGGTGTAGCGGGCAATAGAAAATGGCAAAATCGGGGGACAGTTTGAGGAAAACACGAGGACAATAAAATGGGACTAGTGTAAATGATGCTTAAAGGTCAGTCTAGACTTGATGGACCAAAGGGCCTATTTCTGTGCTGACTCTATGACCTATGACCATGGACTATCTGTTTTTGCATTTTTTTTAAAGTAAATTTGTTTTTGCACTGCACCTCTGCTACAAATCAACAAATTTCACATCACCAAAATCCATAATAAAAAGTTAATTTTGATTCTGATTCTCTGTCAAATCTCTCACCCTTTTTGCTTCAAGGAGAGCATCTTCAGTTTGGATTAATTACTGAGTTTGTAAACAACAGCAACAGCAATCTGAGATGTTATCTCTCCTTTAATGGAGTAAAAATGTTCCAAGGCTCTTCACAGGAGTGTTATCAAACAACATTTGACATGTTGCAGATAAGATAACAAAGGAGATGACCAAAAGGCTTGAGCATAGTGGTCAGTTTTAAGCAAGAGAGGAAACAAATGAAACCATTTGGTTCAGTTTCATGCAGCTGATTGAATTTATCTGATTCCTGTCGGAGATATCCCAGCTCAGAAGAACAATCTGTGCCAGTGGCAGGAAGTTGGTGAATTGATCTTTGTTCGTCTCGCTTTCCTTTTTGGATGTGGAGGTGAGGTGATGCCATGGACTGCTGCCAGTTCCAAGTCACTGGCTTCATGATCTCATGGGACATGCTTGATGTATTTTCTCATCTCAATGGATCCCTGATGTAATTAATCTGTTATTAATTTGAACCAAACACCGCTGTTTCCTGTTTGCCAGCGCATAATAGGCTGGAGATTACTGTTACATCAATAACGAGTTAACCCTTCCATTAAACCACATTAAACATAGTAAAGCTTGATAAGTGGCACTAGACAGTAGCAGTGGTTTGTGAATGACCTTGATCCGGGGGTGGGGGGGGGGGGGGTGTTGGTGGTGGTGGTGGAGGTGTGTGTGTGTGTGTGTGTGTGTGTGTGTGTGTGTGTGTGTGTGTGTGTGTGTGTGTGTGTGTGTGTGTGTGTGTGTGTGTGTGTGTGTGTGTGTGCGCATGCGCACACGCACTGTCCCAATGGATCCTCCTATAACTTCTTGCTCACTTCTGGAATGGGACTTTTGCAAGGGGTATTGAGGGCAATTGAAGAGATTCTTCTGGTTAATATTTGTGAACTTAAGCGGTACAGTACAGACAGCAGAGGCTCTTTGGCCCACAACATTGTGCAAACACTTTAACCTGCTCCAAGAACTCATTGTTACCTTCGGGAAGGAGGTACAGAAGCCTGAAGGCACACACACACTCAGCGATTCAGGAACAGCCTCTTCCCCTCTGCCATCTGATTTCTAACTGGATGTTGAGCCCATGAACAATATATCACTACTTTATTATTTCTGTTTTTTTTGGACTACTTATTTAACTTACCTATTTAATAGACAGACATCTAGTATCTATAATTCAATTTTTTTCTCTATATTTATTTATCATGTATTTCATTGTACTGCCATCATATCGTAAAATTAAAAATTTTGTTACATATGCTAGTGATATCAAACCTGATTCTGATTAATCTGTCCTTGTAGTATGCTAAAGGGTCGGCACAACATTAACCTACTCCAAGGTTAAATTAATCTAGGAGTAGGTCAGTCACCCAGTCCCCAGCTCCAGGAAGACCATTGTTCCAAGCTGCATTTAAAATTATATCTACAGTCCACATTCAGATCTGGAGACTGGTTGCTGTTAAAATTAATATTTGCTACATTCCAATTCACCCTAATAGGTTAAAGATGCTCATAAAGCCTTCCATTTTTCTTTCATCCACGAGCCTACCGAAGAGACTCT
The DNA here is from genome assembly GCF_048418815.1 of Hemitrygon akajei. NCBI lineage: Eukaryota > Metazoa > Chordata > Chondrichthyes > Myliobatiformes > Dasyatidae > Hemitrygon > Hemitrygon akajei. The sequence goes on along the minus strand of NC_133153.1, from coordinate 33,228,411 downwards.
TGAATGTCCCTAATGTGTCTGCCTCTAGCACCACCTCTGGCAGAACATACCTCTACCACTCTTCATGCACCTACTCCTCTCTGTGTGAAAAAAAAACCTACCTCAGACATCACCCTTTACTTTCCTCCAAACACCTTAAAGTTATGTACCCTCGTATTAGTGAATTTAACCCTGGGAAAAAGACTTTGGTTGCCCTCTCTACATTCAGTGGCCACTTTATTAGGTACAGCTCCTCATTAATGCAAATATCTAATCGGGCAAACATGTGGCCGGAACTCAATGCATCAAAACATATAAACATGGTCAAGAGGTTCCGTTGTTGTTCAGACCAAATATCAAAATGCATGGAGGTCGGTGACCAGTGGTGTGCCTCAAGGATCTGTTCTGGGACCCCTTTTCTTCGTGATTTTTATAAGTGACCTGGATGAGGAAGTTGAGGGATGGGTTAGTAAATTTGCTGATGACACAAAGGTTGGGGGTGTTGTGGACAGTGTGGAGGGCTGTCAGAGGTTAGAGAGGGACATCGATAGGATGTAACACTGGGCTGAGAAGTGGCAGATGGAGTTCAACCCAGATAAGTGTGAGGTGATTTATTTTGGTAGGTCAAATATGATGGCCGAATATAGTATTAATGTTAAGACTCTTGGCAGTGTGGAGGATCAGAGGGATCTTGTGGTCCGAGTCCACAGGACACTCAAAGCAGCTGCGCAGGTTGACTCTGTGGTTAAGAAGGCGTACGGTGCATTGACCTTCACCAATCATGGGATTGAGGTTAAGAGCCAAGAGGTAATGTTACAGCTATATAGGACCCTGGTCAGACCCCACTTGGAGTACTGTGCTCAGTTCTGGTCGCCTCACTACAGGAAGGATGTAGAAACTATAGAGAAGGTGCAGAGGAGATTTACAAGGATGTTGCCTGGATTGGGGAGCATGCCTTATGAGAATAGGTTGTGTGAACTTGGCCCTTTCTCCTTGGAGTAGTGGAGGATGAGAGATGACCTGATAGACGTGTATAAAATGATGAGAGGCATTGATCGTGTGGATAGTCAGAGGTTTTTTCGCAGGACTAAAATGATTAACACGAGAGGGCACAGTTTTAAGGTGCTTAGAAGTAGGTACAGAGGAGATGTCAGGGGTAATTTTTTTACGCAGAGAGTGGTGAGTGCGTGGAATGGGCTGCCAGCAATGGTGGTGGAGGTGGATATGATAGGGTCTTTTAAGAGACTCCTGGATAGGTACATGGAGCTTAGAAAAATAGAGGGCTATGGGTAACCCTAGGTAATTTCTCAAGTAAGTACATGTTCGGCACAGCATTGTGGGCTGAAGGGCCTGTATTGTGTTGTAGGTTTTTTATGTTTCTATGGGGAAGAAATATGATGTAAGTGGAATGATTGTTGGTGCCAGACAGGGTGGCTTGAGTAGAGTATATCTCAGACACTGTTGATCACCTGATATTTTCATGCACAGCAGTCTCTGTAGTTTATAGAAAATGCTGTGAAGAACAAAACTAATCATCCAGTGAATGGCAGTTCTGTGGGAAAAATGCCTTGTAATTGAGAGAGTTCAGAGGGGAATGGGCAGACTGATTCAAGCTGACAGGAAGGAGACAGTAACCAATAGTCATGTATTGCAACACTGGTGTGGAGAAAAGCATATCTGAATGTATCGCACATCAAACCTTGAAGTGGATGAGGTTCAGGTGCAGAAGACTTCAGGAGGTACCTAATAAAGTGGCAACTAACTGTTGAACAGTATAGCTCAATCCAGGCACCTGGGCCCATGTTGTTGTGCTGACCCTTTAACCTGGTCCAAGGTCAGTCTAAACATGGAGTAGGTTAAAAGGTTGGCACAAGATTAACCTACTCAATTTATCTTGGATTTATCTTGAAGTAGGTTAAAGGGTTGTGGGAGAGGTTCCTCCCACAAAGTCCTCCAATTTTCTTTCATCCATGTGCATGTCTAAAAATCTCTTGAATGTCCCTAATTTACCAATGTCTAGTACCACCTATGGCACCATGTTATATGCACTTATCACATTCTGTGTAATAAAACCTACCTCTGACATTGACTTCTCTAACTTCCATTAATGCCCCTCCTCCCCCTTCTTACCCCATCCCTGATATATTTAGTTTTCCCCCCCTCTTCTTTTTTTGTCTCTCTCTCTCTGCCCATCACTGCCTGTCTCCATCCCCCTCTGATGCTCCCCTCCCCCCTTTCTTTCTCCCTAGGCCTCCCGTCCCATGATCCTTTCCCTTCTCCAGCTCTGTATCCCTTTTGCCAATCACCTTTCCAGCTCTCAGCTTCACCCCACCCCTTCCGGTCTTCTCCTATCACTTCGCATTTCCCCCTCCCCTTCCTACTTTCAAATCTCTTACTATCTTTCCTTTCAGTTAGTCCTGACGAAGGGTCTCGACCTGAAACGTCAACATTGCTTCTTCCTATAGTTGCTGCCTGGCCTGCTGCGTTTGTGGCTGAAGCAATCATTGAGCTTGTCACTGACTGCTCCCAGCATGTTCCACCAGCATTCTGTGTGTGTTGCTCTGACATTCCCCCTATACTTTCTTTGATACCTTAAAGTTATCCCCTCTCATGTTCACCATTTCAGCCCTGGGGCAAAATAGTCTCTGGATATCCATTCTGTCTATGCCTCCTGTACACCTCTATTAAATCTCCTCTCACCCTCCTCTACAATAAGAAAGGCCCTGGTTTGCTCAATCTTTCCTCATAAGAGAAGCTCTCCAATTCTGGAAGCATCTTGATAAATTTTCTGTCACCCTCTCTAAAGATTCCACATCCTTCTAGAATGAGTGAGCTTAACGAATGGTATTTGCATGCGGACTAGGGTTCAGTAACCGGCGTTTCCTGGGCTCATTGCTGAGGATCGAGGGCCAAAGGTTGAAACAGAAGTCTGGAAATTGAGGCCCATTGGCCGAGCCACAGGTTGGCGAATCCTTGCGAGTCTATTGGAAAGTTGAAGCTCAACGTCTATGGGTCTAAACCTGAATCCGAGGCCGCTGGAGGCTGGAAGCCAAAGAAGATGGCCTATCCTGGGGTTAGAGGACTCAGTATGCGTGTGGCTAGAAAGAAGGAACGGGGCTTGTTTTGCTGTTGCTTGTTGTGTTGTCTTGTTCTTGTGAGCATTTGGGGCATGCTATGTTGTCACCTTGGGTGGTGGAGTGGAGATATGTCTCTACCAAAGGAGGTGTAAGCTGCTCCTTCTCTCCACAAATGACGTACTTCACTATATGTTTCAATGTACACATGATAAATAGACTTGAATCTGTCCATCTATATATCTTGCCCTTCGAGATGCTGAGCCTGAGGTTAAGCAAAAAGTTGCTTGGCTCCAACAGTAGAGGGTGAAGCAACTCTCATTCATCATTAACACTGGCTGAACAGGACCAGAGGAGCTGTTGGACTGTGGAATCTCTTAATCTCAGTGGCCACTTTATTAGGTACACTTGTACACCTGCTTGTTAATGTAAATATTTAATCAGTCAAACATGTGGCAGCAATTGAATGCATGAAACCATGCAGGCATGGTCAAGAGGGTCTGTTGTTCTTCAGAGCAAACATCAGAATGGGGAAGAAATGTGATTTATGTGACTTTGAATGCAGAATAATTGTTGGTGCCAGATAGGATGGTTTGAGTATGTCAGAAAGGGGTGGAGCTTAGAAGGACAATGGCACCTTACGGCAGCTCCTTTGCTTGCATTTTTGGAAACAGCTCTATCTCTATGTTTAATACCTCTATTTTTCCCTTTCTGGGTTCTTTTGAAAACCCTGACCTGGAGTTACATGCTGACTTTGGTTCTTTGAGAATGGGACCTGTTCTCGAGGTCTCACAACTGGCCGCTATTCAATATACCAAGGACGCGGCCTTGAAGATTAGCGCGCCTTCAGGGTTCCGGTATTTCGTGGCTCTTGAGGTGGGTGGACTCGAGGTTGGTGCCTCCTCAGGAAATTAGTGTGATGTGGGAGATGGAAGATCGAAAGCAGCCAGCTGGCTGTGTGTCCAGAGACTCAAGTTCTTTGGGCACAGAGCTCAGAAAAAGTGACACAACAGAATTTTGACATTGTAAACCAGCGAGTTGTTTGTTATGTCTCCCCTCTCGCTGTGAAATGGTGACATCTCTTTTTCCCTTATTAGGGAGAGAGAGAGAGAGAGAGCCTGTGGTCTGTCGAATTACCGGGTGAATGAGTAGTCTTTGGGGTACTGCAAGTCTGTGTCTTTATTGATGCTTTGCTGCACACTTGAGTGCTCGGTGGGGGGTCCGACACTTTTTCTGTTGGTGGAGGGGTCGTTGCTTTGCTGCTGCTTATGCATGGGGGGGGGTTTGGGGTTCTAACACTGAACTGTGATTCATTCTTTGGGGCATTCCTCTGTTTTTGTGGACGGTTGTGGAGAAAAAGAATTTCAGAACGTATATTGTACACATTTCTCTGACATTAAATGTGCCTTTGAAACCTTATCCTGGCGTTTTCCTGCACAACAGTTCCTAGGGTTTACAAAGAATGGTACGAGAAACAAACAAGCATCCGGAGAGCAGCAGTCCTGTAAGCAAAAACACCTTTTTAATGAGAGAGGTCAGAGGAGAATGGCCAGACTGGTTCCAGCTGACTGGAAGGCAACTGTACCTCAAATAACCATGTGTTATGATCATAGTGTGTTGAAGAGCATCTCTGAATGTGCAACATGTCAAAGAGGATGGGCTGCAGCAGCAGAAGACCACAAACATACCCTCAGTGACCACTTTATTAGGTACATGAGTTAGCTAATAAGTGAGTTATTGGTTAACCACTGTGTGTATATCCACCTAAATACATTAGCAGGCTCTAGTTTAATTATAGCCAAATCATAATTCAGCCCTCTATTGTTAAGAAGAAACCTGGCAATGACATTAAGTCTTAAAGTGAGGCTGATTCCACAGTCTTTATCCAATCACTGTGAATGTCAGCAATGAAGCATGCTAGCACAGCATGCCAATTATTTTTACGTTGACAAAATAGAATTATCACGAACTATGAAGACAAGGCCAAGAAATATTTCCTGACATCAGAGAGCAATTAATATTAGTTGTCAAGGTAGAGCAAGGTTATCTCTCATCAATTTCCTGTCCTGTCAGGTCTATTCGCAAGGCTGCATTCCTGATCCAGCGACCCACCCGACAGGTGAGCCGATGAAGGAAGCACGGGCGTACTTGATAATGCAAGCTGGGTGGGGCAATGCAGAGGGATGCGTAGATGCAAATTTGAGTTACTTCCTTCGTGTGATAAGGCCAAGCCAGTGGCGTCACACTCCCGCTGAAAAGTGGGCGGGAAACCCACACGGTGCAAAAAGGAACGGAGCTCTAGACTTTTGAACACAAGAGAGTATGCACATGGTGGAAATATTGTGCAACAAAAAAAGTATGCTGGAGAACTCAGCAAGTCAGGCGGTATCTACGGAGGGGAATAAGTAGTCAACGTTTCAGGCTGGGATCCTTCATCAGGACTGCAAAGAAAAGGGGAAGAAACCCCTTTTGATTCAGAATCAGGTTTATTGTCATGGTTGTGAAAACTGTTGTTTTGTGGCAGCAGTCCAGTGCAGGCATAACAAATTACTGTCACCATCACCGTTATATACCGTGCCGTCTGACATAGGCGATCGTTTTCTCATGCTCTTGGCAAATCTTTCTGCAGAACTTGGTTGCTATTACCTTCTTCTGGGCAGTGTCTTTACAAGACGGGTGACCCCAGCCACGATCAATACTCTTCAGAGATTGTCTGCCTGGCATCAGTGGTCGCATAACCCAGGACTTGTGATGTGCACCAGCTGCTCATACGGCTATCCGCCACCTGCTCCCCTGGCTTCATGTGACCCTGATCGGGGGTGTGGGGTGGGGAGGGGTTAAGCAGGTGCTACACCTTGCCCAAGGGTAACCTGTAGGCTAGTGAAGGGAAGGATCACCTTACTCCTCCTTTGGTAAAAACATAACTTTTATAAGTTAGAATAAAAAACTTATTGTCTATTTTATCTCCTTCCCTGCCTCCCACCTTCCTATACTAGCTTCTTCCCCCTTCCTATAACAGAAAACTGGTCTGTAATTTTAATTTATTTTCATCTGTATTGTTAAGGGAAAGTTAATCTATATACCAGAAAATCTCCCTGCACTTAATGGGTTGAATTTCTACTGAATCTCTGAAAAATCGGAACTTCTCTGAAGCTCAGAATCTCTTGCAAGGTAGTTGTTCCTTAGAGTCATAGAGTCATAGATTCATAACACCCTTTAAATGTTGCTAACATAATTCCTCTGGCAGCTGATTCCATATACTGACCACTGTTAGGGTGAAAAAGTTTCCTATCAGATTCCTATTAAATTTCTTCCCTTTGACCTTCAACCCCAAAAGCCCCAAATCTCCAACCCCTTTGCCTGCAAAGAAACTCAGCAATGATAGCATCAAACCCCCCTACCCCCTCTCACAAAAGAACACAACAGATCACCCACAAAGAAAAACATCAACAAGATTATCAGACCCCCAAATCCCCAATTCCTCCCTCTCACGGTAAGTAACAAATCGCCCACCTGCAAATGGGCAACAAGAAAGGAAGCACCAAAAACTGAACAAGACTAATATAAAGTACAATCCAATAATCACATAAATCTCGAGAATATCAAAGACATCCTCCCATTAGCATTCGAGGAGAGCGGCTGCATGAACTCGGTCTTTCCGTGAAGAATGACCGCCACTCTGGGTCTGACCGACACCGATCTGGCTACCAACTGTCGTTGTCCTTGTGGCTTCCATTGAAAGTGACAATTGACCTCCTCCACATTAGCCTCAATGCTTCAATCTTCCTCAGAGCTTCGAAATGGAGTCATCCATGACCCAGTGGTCTTCTCTCTGGTCTATTCCATGAGGCAACTTGTGCTCTCTATCCTCTTCAGGACCATGTCTCTGGTCTTCTCCATGAGGCAGCTCACGCTCTCGGTCCTCTCTGGACACAGCAGTGTGCCAGATCATTCGATCGAATTCTGAACTGCACTCCACAGGTTCCAATAGTTTCCCTAACATCGTTAAAACAAAAAGAACAAGCAGAAGACATAGAAAAAGTGAAATAATTGAAGAAACTGGCTGCCTGGAAAATGTCACCTGAGGAATCGTTCTCTGGCGCCATCTTGATTGTCTATCGGGAGAAGACAAATATCAGAGTTGCATTGTACATGCATACCTTAACAATAAAATAAACCTCTGAACCCATGCCCTCTAGTTCTTGATTTCCAGGCCTTGGGCAAAAGACTGCATGTAAACCTTATCTATGCCCCTCATAATTAAGTTCAGTGCCGAAAACTCCTCACTGGTTTAAGGTGGCACTGCTTGCTGGTTTAAGTGACAACCTGCTAGTGGTCAATATTCGGGTTCTTTGTTTTGCGGCTGCCTGTAAGGAGACACATCTCAAGGTTGTATAAAGCATGCATACTTCGATAATAATTGTAGTTTGAACTTCGATTGTATGTTTGGGTTCCGCTTCTTAAACTGCAAACTTACTTTATGATCAGAGAGGTATAAACCTGTAAAAAAGTGTACTGTAGTCATGTGTCTTCAGAAGGTGAGATATCCAGACTCATCAATACTTGATCACAACACATGAAGTTCCCAAGTGTTAAAAGCTGAAATGAGAACATTACAATTTGTACTGTTGAGAGTGTATTTAGCAAAGACTAAGGGATTTATTAAAGATAATTGTGACCACTCAATTGCCACTACCAGCTCCCCAGGCCCAGAATTCAGGATCTCTGAATTGAAAACAAAACATAAGTTCAAGAATTATTTCACAAAGTGCTGCGGTTAAAAATGTGTTTGTTGCCAGTGCATCATTTTTTAAAAAAACTACTTCACTGTGATGGCCAAGTGTCTGGAAATGAACAATGGGCCCTTTCTGTTTTACTTCCTTAGAGATGAATGTAGGTTTGAGGAGCAAGAGATTTTTTTTTCCAACTGTAAAAATGGATGACCTCAATGCCCATATGGTCAATGAAACCCTTTTGTGAATGGCTGAGCGAGGGGATAAAATGACAATGGGATAACTGTTCAGGAAGACAGAACATAATAACATTCGAGAGCACAAAGGTAGAAGAGCTCATCCGTTCGACATATTGTTCCATTACCATTTCAAGCTCAATAGCGGGTTCGGACAGAGAACAGCACAGTACAGCTAAAAGAATCATCAAGCTGATAAGATCAGTTATCTCCCCAAAAGAGTGCCAACAGTGAAAAGTGCTCGAGGAAAAATAGGTCATGGCCATTTGTAAGTGAAGAGAACATAATAGTTTATGTGTGGTGAAAGAAGACTACTGCTTGAGGTATTTGAAATGTGCTTTGACTTATTAATTTGCATACTAATTGATATTTGTGCAGACTTTGAATTGTCCACTTTTATTGACTGAAACCTGATTATACACTCAGAGGCCCCTTTATTACGTACTTCATGTACCTAATAAAGTGCACTCTGAGTGTATGTTTGTGGTCTTAACTGTCAGGTGCAACTTCTTGTGCATTCAGAAATATTCTTCTGCACAACGCTATTATAACGTGTGGTTATTTAAGTTACTCTTGCCTTCCTGTCGGTTTGAACCAGTCTGGCATCCTCTTCAGACCTCTCTTATTAGCAAGACATTTTTGCCCATAGAACTGTCACTCACCAGATTTTTTTTTTGTTTTAAGCACCATTCTCTGTAAAACCTAAAGACTGCTGTACATGAAAATCCTAGGGGATCAGCAGTTTCTGAGATACTCAGACGACCCCGTCTGGCACCAACAATCATTCCACGGTCAAAGTCACTTAGGTCACATTTCATCCCCATTCTGATGTTTGGTCTGAACAACAAATGAACCCCTTGACCATGTCTGCATGCTTTTATGCATTAATTTGCTGCCATGTGATTGGCTAATTAGATACTTACGTTAACGGGCAGGTGTACAAGTGTACTTAATAAAGTGGCCTCTGAGTGTAAGGCACTGCTGATGATGTGGGATTACAATATTTAGATTTTCTTTCCTGGGTGTTAAAAGGTGATCCACAGGGCACAGTTAGAAACAATTGAGCCCATATTCATTGTTTACCAACTTGAAGGGAATAATATTGTTTTAATTTGTTTTCCAATTATCCAAGGCATATTTGGCTTGCTCTAACACTAGAAGAGATAATCAGTGCAGATATCCTGTTGCCAGTACTTTTATTGAAACTATAGCACAATACTCTTTAGTAAGTCTGGGAGTAAAGCCAAGTGTAGAACAGAAACAGGCTATTTGGCGCAAATGTTCATGATGTTGTTTGCACTCTGCACAATGTTCCTTCCATCTTAATCCATCTAAACCTATTAATGTCTCCTGTCTTCTGGTTGGAGGAGCAACAACTCATATTCCATCTGTATAGTTTCCAACCTGATAGATGGCATATAGACTGATTTCTGTAACATCTGGTAATCTTTTCCCTCTGCCCCCTCCCCCGTCCCACTTCCCTCTTTTTCCTCTTACCTCTTCTCAACTCCTCACCTGCCATCACCTCCCTCTGGTTCCCGTTCTCCTTCCCTTTTTCCCATGGTCTACTCTCCTCTGCTATTAGATTCCTTCTTCTTCAGCCCTTTACCTTTTCCACTTATCACCTCCCAGCTTCTCACTTCATCCCCCACTCTCTCCTCCACCTACCCAAATTCCCCCTCACCTGGCTTGCACTCTTCCCACTCCCCATACCTCCATATTCTGGCTTCTTCATCCTTCCTTTCCAGTCCTGCTGAAGGGTCCAGTCTGAAACGTTGACTGCTTATTCCTTTCCACAGATGCTGCCTGACATGCTGAGTTCTTCCAGCATTTTGTGTCTGTTTCTCCTATTATTTGTCATCAGTGGAAAGGGGAACAGAGTTAATATTTTAAATCAGGGACCCTGCATCGGAACTGATAATGAGAGAAAAAGATGGGGACATAGGAGTCTGCAGGTGGTCAACACCAGGAGCAACAAACCAAGGAGATGGAAGAACTCAGCAGGTCAGGCAGCATCTGTGGAAGGAAATGATCTGAAGTTGAGTCGTGTTATGTTGCTAGACGAGACTGAGAAAACCTAAGGGAATATTACAGATGGATAACCTTCAGCTGAACTAACCAGTTTTCATGCAAGCAAGAGAAGAAGAACTTTCTGAAAATGAATCTCGGGTTTGTATTTGGTGATATATATGTACTTTGATAGTAAATCCACTTTAAACTGGAAAGCAAGTTTTCAGTTCTTCATGGGTCTTTATTCTGAAATGTCAACTTGTTTCTCTTTCCGCAGGTGCTCCCTGGACTACAGAATGTTCCGAACATTTTGTGTATTATTTCACATTTCCATCATCTGCTCCTAATTTATTTCTTTTATTTAAGCATTTACCTCACTTCTTAAAAATACATCTATGCAATTTGCCTCAACAACTAATTATCATGGTATCCTTGGGGAGATTAACTATTTGCATTCTCAATGGAGAAAGGGTTTGCACAGTGTTACGTACCTGGTTGTATTCCCAACTTTATACAGAGAATTGCATAGTAGCTTGAAGTAAATAAGGATATTTGCAACAGGGTATCAGTCTTAATGACCACTTACCATATCAGCCTGAGCTAAACGTGACTTGTGAAATTAGAAAACAAACTTAGAAACAGTGACTATACTACCTGAGTTGCTAATCTGCCTCAGAAATTGCTGGCCAACTTCCACTGATGTGCGATAGAGAACATACAGACAGTGTGCTACTCTCGCTGCAGCAAGACAGATCACAAAGCTCTCCAAAGGGTGATTAGGACGGCTCAGCACAGCACTGGGACTCAACTACCAGACCAGGAGACAATCTATGACTCACGATGCCTATGGTGCACTCGTAACATCATTAAAGACCCATCCCATCCCGGGCAATGTCTGTTTAATCTCCTGCCATCTGGTAAGAGATACAGAACCATCTTAGCCAAGGCAGTAAGACTGAAAAACAGCTTCTTCCCGGGGGCTGTTGTGCAGCTGAATAAAGCTACACCCCAGCTTGCCAATGACCTTTGAGTGTTATGGACTATCAAAGTCACTTGTTGCATGTAAATATGGAATTCATTTTTTTTAAGCTAAGCCATACTGAATGCATTGAAAATATCTGTTTTGCATGGACTGGAGTAGCACTGCAATCTTGTTGACTTGAGCAATGATAATAAAGTTCTATTCTATTCTATTGTTCCCTTTAAGCTTCTAGAAGACAAATATCAACTTAATTATATCTAACTTTTACATTTTGAACCATCTGTTTCTACACCCAAGCCAGGAATTTTCTTTTGAAGCTTGTCTGAATTGGAAGCAGTCTTAAAAATTTTGAACAGGGTTGGCTTGTTGACAGATGAACCCTTCAATTTAACTCAAGCATCCCATATGACCTTTCAAATCGAGAAACTTTCCTGCAAGTGCGGCAGAAATGATTTTCATCGTGTTGGGAAAAGTCCCCAACTCATTAAGAGCTCTGCTTGTAAAAACACTTTCAGTGCATCAGTTTGCACATGTGTGACCCAGACATTCCCAGTTGATGATTGGTTCCCTCACTACTGTGTCGGTGAAAGAGTAGGGTAAGATCCTTGTTCTGTTCATGTCTGGTCATGGTCTCGTTGACTCCATTAGTAAATTTAAATGAAAGCCTATGCTCCAGGTTCAGGACTATTTATTAACCCTCAGCCACCAGGCTCCTGAACAAGAGTGGATAGCTTCACTCACCTCAACACTGAACTGACTCCACAACCAATGGACTCACTTACAGGACTCTAATACCAGAGGACATGCATTGAAGGTGAGAGGGAATAGGTTTAAAGGGGATGTGAGAGGGCAAGGTTTTTTTAACTCAGAGAGTGGTGATTGCATGGAATGTGCTGCCTAGTATAGTGGTGGAGGCAAATACATTGGAGGCTTTTAACAGAGATTTAGATAGGCACATGGATATAAGGAAGATGGAGGGATATGGACATTCTGGAGGTAGGAGGGATTAGTGTTTAGTTGTTGTTGATATACTTTTTACTTTATGGGCCGAAGGGCCTGTTCCTATGCAGTACTATTCTAAGTTCTAAAAGTTCTCTGTATTATTTATTTACTTATTTAATGGTATTTTTCTTCTAGTATTTGCATAATTTGTTATCTTTTGCACATTTGTCTGTCTTTGTCAGTGTGTCATTTTTCATTGATTCTATTTTGTTTATTTGTATTTACTGTGAATGCCTGCTAGTAAATGAATCTCAGGGTAGTAGCTAATGACATATCTGTACTTTGATTTAAAAAATTGCTTTGAACTTTGAATGTTGGCAGAGAAAAGTTCTCAAAGGTCTTTCTTTGGAACATGTTTTATTATTCCATTCCTGAGGTATAATGGAAAGTATATTTTGTGCTTGATTGCTCTCTTATCTTCAATCAGAAGCCTATGGCCTAATAAAGCGAATTGAGTACAATATTCTAGGGTGACACCGCAATGTTGTATTGAGGGACAGCAGTGCACTGCTGGAAGGGCTGTCCTTCAGATAAGATGTTAATCTGGCCTGTCAGTGGTGCATCAAATATTCCATTGTGCAATATTGGAAAAGTGCGGAGGAGCTCACCTCATCATTTGTCGTCAGCATTTAGCTCTTGATCGATAGCAGGGAAACAGCTTGTGTGCCCAGGTTCACTTTGTTATTATGGGACCTTGCTGTGCATAATTTTGCTTCTGTACTTCCCACATCATAGCAGTGACCATACTTCAAAGATGCTCAGTTGTCTTCCAAGGGATGATAGATGCTATCGACATGCAAGGTTGTCTATTATTGAAAAGAAAAAGATGTCAATAGCAGTTGCCTAGAAGTTCATCCCCAGCTCAAAGTTCAAAGTGAATTTATCATCAAAGTACATAACTATCACCATATAATGCCCTGATATTTATTTTCTTGTAGGCATTTGAAGTAGAACAAAGAAATACAAAAGAAGGAACAGAAAACTACACACAAACAACCAATGTGCAAAAGAAGTCAATCTGTGCACTTGCTAAATAAATACATACTTATCTACTGAAAGCATGAGTTGTAGAGACTTTGAAAGTGAGTCTTTAGGTTGTGCAATCAGTTCAGAGTTGAGGTGAGTGAAGTTATCCACACTGGTTTAGGAGCCTGATGGTTGTAGGGTAATAACTGTTCCTGAAACTGGCGGTGTGGGACCTAAAGTTCCTGTACCTTCTCCCCGATGGCAGAAGTGATAAGAAAGCGTGGCCTGGATGGAGGGGGTCCTTGATGATGGATGAATGCAAATTTGTCTTTTATTAAAAGGAAAAGGATTCCAAGAACAAATGTCTGGAAATTCATCCCCAGTCAAATAAATGCATTATATCCTATTCACTGCCTGCTGCTTCTGAAGTTCATGCCCTGAATTCATATGGTAGGGTACCGTGCACTGAATTTGTTATGAAGCACATTTTGTGCCACAGACCAGGGATCCACTTATAGGCTGTCAATGAAAGCATCAACCATCAAAGTGGGTTTAAATGTTTGACAGAAATCCACGAGCAATTCCAACTACTGAGGAGGTTACATTGTCATGACTGAACTGACCATGGTTCAGTATGGGAAATGATCTGGATATACTCAGTATTCTCCTGGATGAGTGTGCAGTAAATACTTTGGCACTCCATTCCCTTGAGTCATAGCCACCCCATCTTTGACGTAAGGGTTTGAATTTGTAGGAGGACAATTGCATCTCTTGTTAGATTCAGATTTAATTTATTACATGCACGTCGAAACATACAGTGAAATGTGTCATCTGTGTTATCATAGAACAAAATCTAGGGATGTGCTGGGGCCAGAATGCAAATGTCGCCATACATTCTGGTGCCAAAATTACCTGCCAACAATGTTTGGCAGAACCAGACTGAACACAACAAGCAACAAATCATAGCAAAGCACCTTTCTTCCCACCCACACTATTCCCCAATTCCAGGACAGGCCTCCAGTTCTCCAGTTCACTGGGCTTCTGGGTCTTCAGGTCTTCAGTCTTCAGGCTTTGGCCATCAGGCTTCTATTTCTGAACCTCCAATCGGCTTCTGAGCTCCGATCTTCGGTATCAACCACCAGACTAGCCAATGATAAGATGCTGACCTCCAGCCTCAAACTTTAGGCATGCTGACTGACTGGCCCTCGTGGGACCACAGCTGCTTACCATTTACGTTAACGATTTGGATGAAGACATAGAAAATAGCATCAGCAAATTTGCTGATGATACTAAGCTGGGCGGCAGTGTGACATGTGATGAGGATGTTAGGAGAATTCAGGGTGACTTGGATAGGCTGGGTGAGTGGGCAGATACTTGGCAGATGGCGTTTAATGTGGATAAGTGTGAGGTTATCCACTTTGGGAGTAAGAACAGGAAGGCAGATTATTATCTGAACGGTGTAGAGTTGGGTAAGGGAGTAATACAAAGTGATCTCGGAGTCCTTGTTCATCAGTCACTGAAGGTGAATGAGCAAGTTCAGCAGGCAGTGAAGAAGGCTAATGGAATGTTGGCCTTTATTACAAAGGGAATTGAGTACAAGAGCAAGAAAATCCTCTTGCATTTGTACAGAGCCCTGGTGAGACCACACCTGGAGTATTGTGTACAGTTTTGGTCTCCAGGGTTAAGGAAGGACATCCTGGCTGTAGAGGAAGTGCAGCGTAGATTCACGAGGTTAATTCCTGGGATGTTTGGACTGTCTTACGCAGAGAGGTTAGAGAGACTGGGCTTGTACACGCTGGAATTAAGGAGATTGAGAGGGGATCTGATTGAAACATATAAGATTATTAAGGGATTGTTCAAGATAGAGGCAGGAAATATGTTCCAGATGCTGGGAGAGTCCAGTACCAGAGGGCATGGTTTGAGAATAAGGGGTAGGTCATTTAGGACAGAGTTAAGGAAAAACTTCTTCTCCCAGAGAGTTGTGGGGGTCTGGAATGCACTGCCTCGGAAGGTAGTGGAGGCCAATTCTCTGGATGCTTTCAAGAAGGAGCTAGATAGGTATCTTATGGATAGGGGAATCAAGGGATATGGGGACAAGGCAGGAACCGGATATTGATAGTAATTGATCTGCCATGATCTCAAAATGGCGGTGCAGGCTCGAAGGGCCGAATGGTCTACTTCTGCACCTATTGTCTATTGTCTATTGACAGCTGAACATCCATGGATGTCCTTCCACACCCATCCACATTGCTGGACTTTGAAAGTTATACTTGTCTCCTGGGATTCTTGGCTCACGTTATTCATTGTTTTTTATTCAGTTTTACTCACCGATACTCAGCCAGAATGGATTTATTTTGGAGAGTTCAAGTTAAACATCACCTTCCCTGAAAGAGAATGCATATGATTGAAAGTCAGAAATTGATTGAAAGATAATAATAGTATGAGGACCCTAAAGGTATCTTAGAGTGAGATTAGCTGTTATGTACTAAGCATTCTAATCTTTAGGAGAAAAGTACAGGGTTAGGTTTTAGAGTTAAGGATTAGCACTTGAGGATTGATTTAGTACTTAAAGGTTGGTAAGGATAAGGACTTTTATAGATTTAGAGCTGCATGCTCTTTTTAAGGATTGCATTTCAGGGTTTGGAGGTCAGGAGCTCGGAAGGATTTGGTTTAGAATAGACACCAGGCTTGAATTCCTGTGGCCTTACACCATCAGAGTATTATGCAGGCAGTGGTGCACACTACTAACTTCAGTGGGTGGTCAGATTATTATCTGACATGCAATAGTCCAGACAACGGATAGTCTGAATTTGGGATGCATGAGTCCACAACCAAGCCTGATGTACATGTGTGCAAATGATCTATCCTGCAGGGACCATTTAATGGAGAGCAGGAACTGATGCCATTTGCTAAATTTTTGTTCCTTCTTTATTCCGAGACACTGCCCGGATATTCAAGCATCTTTTCACCATCTCAGTGGATTCAGCCATCTTTGCCACAGATGGGCTGTTCATTTCCAAGATCAAAACATTTAATGAGCCATTAGAGAGAATCCATTTTGAACTATGGAACAAATACATTATTCTACTGTGAAAATAAATGATAAAATAGATTCCTGGATTAATATAGACTTTCTTCAGTGGAACTGGAGAAAAAGCAAGGCTATGTGGATGAGGAGAAAGTCTTTTTGCTCTGTGGACTGCAAGGATCCTCTATGTGTTACCTAATTTGTCAGCCCAATTACTTATGGAAACTTTTGGTTTAAGATGGTGCAGTAGCTCACTGTGAGTTCAAAAGCAAAGGAATTTATTCAAACCATTATTATAACACTTTTTAAAAGTAAATTGTGGAAAACTATCACTATAAGCAATGAAGAAGCGAGCGAAGGCAAAGTGAATTCATGGAATGTGCCTTGCTGATGTACTGCAAAATTGACACACTTTGAGTTGGAGCTGTACTGGTGGGAGTGGACGATTCGCAGGGGAGAAGACGGGACAGAGGAGTTCCAATGCCCACCAACTAACCCGGGTACCAGCATGGATTGCTCTAAATGCTGAGCCAAATTGGACAGGTTGAGAATGGCTTCTTTGGCAGTGAAATCCAGGTCTGTAGTGAATCGCAGGGCGGTGTGTTCAAGGCCCAGTGCGATTCACTGCAGTGAGGCCTAAGTCCAAATGTGGGGTACAGTCTGCTGTTCAGGCAACCTAAATGCTGGCCCATATAAGCTGGAAAGGCTAGGCATTGTGAGTAGGGCGAGGCTGGGTTGCTCTGGGTGTCGAGCTAATTTGTAGAGGTTGAGCTGTGGTGGGGCTGGGTCTTAGTGTGAGGTTTGGACAATTTAAATGCTGGCCCAGATAGTCTTGGGGGCTTCTCTCTTCACAACGCTGAGGCTGTGAGACTGCTCCTGGCTGCTGTGCTTCACGTCTGTGAACTTTGTGGCAATTTGCCCCACTAATATGATGAACTGAATACCGAGGCTTTGGGCCTACTCTGAGCTGCTCCGGGGATTTGGATCTAAGGACTCAATTTGGTTCGGAATGCTTTTGCTGTTGCTCACTTCTATGGCTTGCGTGATTTGATTTGTGCTTTTCTTCCTTTTTCTGCGGGCACTGGCGTGGGGGGGAGGTGGTCTTATTTTTTTAAATTGGGTTCTTTCAGATTCTTTGCTTTGCAACTGCCTGTAAGCAAAGAAATCTCAAAGTTGTATAATTTAAACATTCTTTGATAATAAATGCACTTTGAAACTTCAAAATTTTCCTTCAGTTCTAGAGCAACACACACAAAATGCTGGAGAATCTCAGCTGGTCAGGCAGCATCTAGGGAAGGGAATAATCAGTCATTACTTCTGGATGAGATCCTTCATCAGGACTAAAAAGGAAGGGGGTCAGAAGCCAGAATAAGAATGTGGTGGGGGGGGGAGGGAAGAAGCACAGGTTAGAAGGTCATAGGTGAAACCAGGTAGGTGGGGAGGGATGATGAAGTAAGAAACTGGCCAGTCATGGATGGAAACGGTAAAGGGCTGAAGAAGAAGGAATCTGATAGGAGAGTGGACGATGGGAGAAAGGGGAGGAGGAGGGGCACCAGAGTGAGGTGGTAGGCAGGTGAGGAGGACAGAAGAGGTAAGAGGAGAGCCAAAATGTGCAATAGAAGCAGAGAGAATGGGGAGGGGGAAAATTACCAGAAAAGAAATCAATGCTCATGCTTTACGTTGGAGGTTACACAGATGGAATATGAGGTGTTGCTTCTCCACCCTGAGAGTTGCCTCATCATGGCAGTGGAGAAAGCCATGGACTGACATGTTGGAATGGGAATATTAATTGGAATTAGAGTAGTTGGACATTTGGAAATCCTATTTGTTGCAGTGCTTGCTGAAGCTGTCCCCCAGTTTACATCAGGTCTCACCAATGTACAGGAGGCTGGATACATCAGGAACACCGGATATAGTAGGCAACTCTGATAGACTTGCTGGTGATGTGTTGCTCAGGCAGCATCTATAAGAATATAAGAAACAGGAGCAGGAGTAGGCCATCTGGCCCATCGAGCCTGCCCCACCATTCAATAAGATCATGGCTCATCTGTCCATAAACTTGCCTTTTTCCCATAACCCTTAATTCCCTTACTATGTAAAAATCTATCTAACTGTATCTTATATATATTTAGTGAGGAAGCCTCAACTGCTTCCCTGGGCAGAAAATTCCACAGATTCACCACTCTCTGGGAAAAACAGTTTCCCCTCATCTCCGTCATAAATCTTCTTCCCTGAATCTTGAGGCAACGTCCCCTAGTTCTAGTCTCACCTACCAATGGAAACAACTTTCCTACTTCTGTCTTAACTATCCCTTTTAAAATTTTGTATGTTTCTATAAGATCCCCTTTCATTCTTCTGAAAGGAATAAAGAGTCAACATTTCAGGCGAAGACACTTCATCAGGAATTTGACTGGGGGAACATTGTGGAATCTGAACAGGATTATCTAAACTATCCAGGACTCAACTATGGCTCAAATGCCTTGTAAAGAGGAGGAAAGCATTTTGTCCCCTAGTATTGACTGGATGAGCTAAATGGCCTAATTCTAACTCTCTTGTCTTATGCTCTTATGGTCTAATGACATTTTTAAACAACACATTTTTAACATTTTTGCCTAGGACTGGAATTGATATGAACATTGGCACCTATTGCTCATCCCTACCTGCGCTTCACATAAATGAAGGGCTGGATGGCTGATTTCAGAGCAGTGATGGAGCCAACCAAGTTACTGTGGCAAATTTCCATCCAGAAGTGTTTCTTGAAATTTTCACAATAATCTGGTCATTTCAAATCACCATCACTGACTGATGTTTTATTCCAGATTTATTTAATTATCTGCACTTAAGTTCTCCAGCAGCTGTTGCTGGACTTGAACTTGATTTCAGATTGTCCTTTGGATTATTAACCGAGCAGTTCTATTCCTGTGCTGATTGAACCCAGTGATAAAAATCCCCAGGATTCCGAAAAAAATCTCAGTTAAATATTTCATGACACAGTGATAAAGGTACAAGTCCTGTACCTTCAGGGTTGTACGTGGTGACATGTATGTACTTTGAACTTTGAACTCTGAGATCTTGTAAAATGCAATGGAATAATAGCATAGGTTGTGCGCTCAAACTACTGGACGTGTCAGTGACTGATTTGGAGGAGAGACCGCTACCCGTTATAATACTTCCTTCATCTGTAGTCCTTGGCAGAACTGCTGCCCTGAATTTCCCTGAAGCTTTTTGCAAGAGGGACTTGGCTATAGGCTGTTGACCAGATGGACTTTGATTGCTCACTCTTTCTCCTTGTTCTTTGGCAAAGAGAGGATATGGCAATCGGAGCATCGTTTCTTGGCCAAAGATGGCTTAATTGTTTTCGAAGCAGCATGGCTTTCAGCTAAATAATGCCACCTAAGAGGATATGAGTGAATGGATGTCAAATGAGGTCAAGACAGATTGTGACTGTCCCTTGTACAGGTGGTTGAAGACCTCATCCATGCCCTTTTGCTTCCCTCGGACAACCGTTCCAATAATGTCCCATCTTCCATTCTTGATGGAGTCACAAGAGACTGTAGATGCTGAGATATAGAATAATAACAATAACGATTAAAGCATAACAGCGATGGAGAATGTGCAGTGTAGGTGAACAATAAGGTGCAAATTCATCATGAGATAGATTGGGAGGTCAAGAGTCCATTTCACCATACTAGGAAGCCATTCAATAGTTTCATAACAGTGGGGTAGAACCTATGGTTTTGGGAATAGGTGAAGGCAGCAGTGTGTTTGTACTGACGTGGGGTTTTGACCCAAAACTTTACCAATTCCTTTCCTCTCAAAATTTCTGCTTAGCTCACTGAGTTCCTCCAGAAAATTTTTATGTTGTTCAAGATTCCAGCATTTGCTACCTCTTGCGTCTCTAGTATGCCTGTCCTGTTAGGTTTAGGAATGGATTTTACATTAATGCACGTTCCCAATCAAAAGTAGATTGAATCCTGGCTTATTATAGTCAGATATTACTACAACTATTAATTTCATTCATCTGATTAATTCATCTATAAATATGAGGAGCATCAATTTCCCAGGGTTGAGGAGCAACACCTTATATTCCATCTGTTAGGCCTCCAACCTGATGGCGTGAATATCGGATTTTCCTTCTGGTAACCAAATTTCCCTCTCCCCCACCCCCCTCTCTTCCCCACTCTTCATTTCTACTGCCCATCACTTCCCCCCAGGTCACCTCCTCCTTCCCTTTCTCTAATGGTCCACCATCCTCTCCTATCAGGTTCCTTCTTGACCTTTTCCGCCCACCTGGCTTCACCCATCACCTTCCACCTAACCTCCTTCCGCACCCCCACCTTTTTATTCTGGCATCTTCCCCCTTCCTTCTCAGTTCTGAAGAAGGGTCTTAGCCGAAACACCAACTAGCTATTCATTTCCATTGATTCTGCCTGGCCTGCTGAATCCCTCCAGCATTTTGTGTGTGTTTCTCAAAGTCTCTTAAGGGTGTGGGTGAAACTTGAAAAGTCTCTTTAGATTCCTTATTTATAACTCCACACAGACTGGTCTCAGGGGAGGCAGTGAGTCTAGCCACTGAGATGTTGTGTTTTCAATGAGTACTGTTCTATACATAGTCCCTACTTGGTACAAATAGCAACGTTCTATGCATTCCACCCCAGAGCAGCAGAAGGAAGTCTGGAATATCCCCAGATCTCTTGTTGATTCCTGCTGTCCCTGGGATAGAACAATTCCCCAATCACTACATTCTCAGAAGGTGATGGAAACCAGGAGAGAGGGAGGTGGAACACTTCACTTCACTTTTTGTAATGCTGGTACTGAATTTATGCATTAATGCACATTTTGTTCCATATCCGTAGTTTAATCTTTAACTTTATTTTTATATAATTCTGTATTCTTTATAATTGTTGAATGGTGTTGATTTTTGGTGAACAAAGCACCAACCCACTGTAGCAAATTCCCAACACGTGTAAATGTATATGGTGAATATAGTTAATCCCGGATATGTGAGTTAGACAAAGTTATTAAAATTGTGTTTCCTTGTCTGTGAAATTGCAAATGCAACCAGCAAAACTGAGCTGCATACGAAGCACAAGAATTTATGCCAATGCTGGATATCTTAAGAAACATACACAAAGCGCTGGAGGAACTCAGCAAATCAAGCAGCATCTATGGAGGGGAATGTTTCGGCCCAGGGTCTCGGCGTAAAATATTGATTGTCGTAGCATTTATGTTCAGCTATGACAATGCCTAAAGCTGAATGGCTAAGCCAGTTTACATTTTAAATACCGAATCCTTTCAGGAAATGGAAAACATTCCTGTTTTCATTGGAACCCACCAACACCTACATAAAGACAGCCAGAACTTACAGAGTGAATTTCAAAAAAAAAATCTGGAGGTGCAGGAAATCAAAAATAAAAACAGAAAATGCCAGAAACAATTGGTTGGTCAGGTAGTGTCCGTGGAATAGGAAACAGAGTTAATGTTTCAGGCCCAGCACCCTTCATTAGAACTGGTAAAGAAAGAAACTGGTTAGTTCAGTAGTAGAGAAGATGGAGAGGAAGGGCTAGAACAAAGGGAATATCCCGGTAGGGTGAGACCAAGTGAGTAAATGTAGTTAAGTTGTGGTAAGCTTCAAATTATAATTCCATGTCTGTGTAATGTGTTGTCAATAGTTATGACTTGTAGGCCAGACATTACAAATGCAATAAAAAAAAACTAGAGAAAATACTAAACACAAGAGATTCTACAGATGCTAGAAATCTTGGGCAACCCACACAAAGTACTGGAGGAACTCAGTAATTCAGGCAGCATCTATAGAGGGGAACAAAGAGTCGACATTTTGGCGGAGGGTGTTGGCTATTTCTTTCCCTCTATAGACACTGTCTGGCATGCTGAGTTGACCCAGTAATTTGCACGTGTCTCTAAAGCAAATACTGGCAGGTGGAAATGGCCAGTTCTTATATAGACAGGAAACTGCTTTTCACCTTTTGGCATTTTTTCTGAGTTAAGGTCAAAGGTCCAATCGGACCATATTCAATCTGGAGTAACAGGTGAGAGGAGTTTTGTGAACAATATGTACTGGCCTTCTGCACCTCCTATTTCTCAAGATTATGCATTCGATAATCACTATTACAGTCCAAAACTTTGCACTAACTTTAAAGGCACACCTTTTGTTCAAATAAATCAGCACGTTTCTCGTGGACATAATTTTGCAAACTGTGCAAGGTTCAGAAGATAGACAGATCTTAGACCTGTTGGGAAAAGTCATTATTCATTGCTGACTGCAAATCCTAATGAGATTTACTTGTGAAGAACAGGCACCTGGAGAAATCAAGTCACTTGTATACATTGATGGAAAGAACACTGCTACCTGGTGATCTTAAGATTCATACAGAATCACAGAGGACTGCAGCACAAAAACAGGTCCATTTTGTCCATGCCAGCCTGATCTTCTGCCAAATCCCATCTACCTGCACCTGCACTATAGCCCTCATACCTGTCTCATTTATCTACCTATCAAACTTTCTCTTAAATATTACAATTGAACTTACATCCAACACTTCTGCAAGCACCACCCTCTGAGTAAAGAAGCTCCCTTCAGATTCCCTTAAATATTTCACCATTTCATTCTAAACCTTTAGTTCTAGTTTCAACCAGTTTCATTTATTTAATATATCATCATCTTAATTATGATGCACCATGTCATATGGCATAGGTGATCATCATGGCCATGATTATTCTTGGCAAATTTTTCAATAGAAGTGGTTTGCTATTGCCTTCTTCTGGGAAGCCAGGTGACCACAGCCAGTACGTCCAGAGGGGCAGATAGTCGGACAGTGTGTCCATCTTTTGTAAACCCTGCAGTAGCTGCATAGATACCTGAAGAGTAGACTATCTGTTGGATGGAAGTGACCAACAACCCTGATAGAGGCAGATGCCAAGTTTTTAAGCTCACCAGTGGGAGGTGGTGCTTTAGCACTGCTGGCCCACCTCCTCGAGGGAGTCTTGATCATAAGCGGGCCGAAACTCCTGAAGACAGGCAGCGGATCAACTGATCATAGCACAGGACAGTTAACATCTTAGTTCACGTGTATTTTCAATTCTGTTCTTCAGAGACTGTTGGCCTGGTGTCAGTGGTCGCATAGCCAGGACTTGTGATTTGCACAGGATGCTCATATGACCATCCAATGGCCGTATTCTCCCATGGCTTCACATGACCCTGATTGGTCGGGGCTGGAGGGTGCTAAGTAGGTGCTTCACCTTGCCCAAGTGTGACCTGCGGGCTAGTGGAGGGAAGGAGTGCCTTACACCTCCTTTGTTATTATAGTTTATAGTATATTCTATAGATCAGAGATCAGAGGTGAGAGAAGTGAAAAGAAATATCTGGGGCTGCTTCTTCATGAAAAGGGTGGTGCATATTCGGAATGAACCAACAGAAATAATGGCCGAGGCAGACACATTAATAACTACCTGGATGGGAGAGGTTTAGTTGGGGCTACAACTAGAGATAGTCAAGGGTGATAAGTGAAAAGTTTAAGGGGAACATAAGGGGGAAGTTAATCACTCAGAGGGTGGTGAGAGTGTGGAACAAGCTGCCAGTGCATGTGGTGCATGCAAGCTTGATTTCAACATGTAAGAGAAGTTTGTACAGGTACATAGATGGTAGGGGTACATGGTAGGGCTATGGTACAGGTGCAGGTGCAGGTGCAGGTCCATGGGGGTGGGCAGTTTAAGTGGTTCAGCACAGACTAGATTGGCCGAAGGGCCTGATTCTGTGCTGTACTTTTCTATGACTCTAGGCGACAATGGGCCAAATAGTCGGCAAAGACATGTTAGGTTGAGAAGCCTGTTTCCTTGCTGTTTGATTCAGTGATATCGGTGACTTCCCCACACTGACGCAAATATGCATATCTGGATTTAAAAATGCAGATCATGTCTAACACTGCACGCTGAAAAGAAGTATCGCATTTAAGGGGGAGAGAAGTGCAAGCTTTAAAAAATCACAAATTACTTAGACCATTTTAGCAGAGCCCTGGGATGTTAATTAAAGTGACTCAATTGAAACCTCCTTTGGGAAATAAACACCTGAGAAGGTCTGGAGGAATTCATCATTAAAGCATTCAGTGTGAAGATTCCGTCAAGGTGAAATGGCTTGAGTTGGAATAAAAGGCTGGAAGGGTCAAAAAGTAAACACCATCTCTTTAGCAAAGCGCTTTCACGCTTAGTTTGACAAGAATAAAACACAGACATACCCACCTGTACTCCCACCCCAGCCTCTGGGCAACCTGTCACTGGATTCAAGCCAACTCAATGACAGCTATGCTTGTACTAAAGACAAGGCAGGGTTCAAACAGGTTGACAGTGCAGCCAGCTGGTCATGAGTTTATGCTTTAAATAAAAATGAACATATCTGCCCCATCTCGTCATTATATTCCCTGCAGCTAAATCACTCCTCCCTCTTTCTTTATCCTCCTGTCAATGTGACACAAGCCAAACAGGATATAATTTGTTAATTGAGTTAGGGGCTGGTACTAATTTCAAGTTACAGATCAAATAAATGATGGGTCGGCACGGTAGCGTAGTGGTTAGCGCAACGCTTTAAGTACCAGCGACCCTGGTTCAATTTCCACCGCTGTCTGTGAGGAGTTTGTATGTTCCCCCCTTGACCCCATGGGTTTCCACTCAGTGCTGTGGTTACAATTACAGGCCAATGGCAAACCAGTTAGTAGGTTAATTGGTCATTGTAAATTGTCCTGTGACTAGTCTAGGGTTAAATTGGTGGGACAGTATAGAGTTAAATAGGTGGGTTGCTAATTAGTGCAGCTGGATGTGTGCTTATTCAATAAATAAATAAATAGAGAAATAGATAAATAGACAAACAAACAAATAAATAAAATCATTAATCAGGTGCAATTCCCATCCTCTGCTGAAAAACAACCCTGTTCATGCTTGAAAACTGAATTAAAAACTCAGCAGGTCAGGCAGCTTCTGTGGAGGGAAAATGGTGTTAGCTCTTCAGGCACAGAAGTTTCATTGGAACCTGTGCACAAGAATGATGGGATAGGCTTGAGGTGTTGAGGGACTTGATTCTATCTTCTTTGTCTCATGTGCTCTTATGGTGCAGATTTTTCTCTGAAAATATAACAATATTTAGATGTGTGTTTCATTTATTGACCCTGCAACACACAAAATGCTGGAGCAACTCAACAGGTCAGACAGCATCCATGGAGGCAAATGAACAGTCAATGTCTTCAGCTCAATTGTCCATCTTCCTCTGTCAATGCTGCCTGACTTGCTGAGTTCCTGCAGCTTTTCTTGTGTACTATTCCAGATTCCAGCACCAGCAGTCTCTCGTGTCTACACACTATGCAATATTCCGGTTACTTAAGACTTTGATTTGAAGTGTTTGGTTTTGTCCTGTAGTGTCTTTTCTCTCCTTATAACATTCCCAGAGAGATATTGAATCAGGCAGGACTCTGGTTGCATTTATTTATTTAGCGATACAGAGTAGGCCCCTCCAGACCTTCAAGCAGTGTCATCCCCTGACAATCCTGTTTAGCCCTAAACTAATCAGAGACGATTTACAATGACCAATTAACCTACCTGATACACCTTTGGACTGTGGGAGGAAACTGGTGCATGTAGGGTAAACCCATGCATTCCACGGGGAGTACGTTCAGAGACTCCTTACAGAGGATGCAAGAATTGAACTCCAAACAGCATTGCATCAACGACTGCAGATGTTTAATCCTGGACAGATTATGCCTGAATTGGTCAGCCTGGATGAGTTGGGCCGAAGGGCCTGTATTAATGCTGTATAACTCTAGTACTTGACGATGGGAGGGACGTTATCACAGCTGAACCTGAGTTGGTCTGGGGCTACCCTCCTCACAAAAACATCTCAGCCACATATGTTGTGTCAAACTGAGGGACAAGAGACTGCAGATGCTGTGATCTGGGGCATAAGTGAGCTTCCGGAGGACCCAACAGGTTGGGCAGCATCTACAGAGGGAAGTGGAAATGTTGATTGTCCATTTCCCACCACAGATACCGCATGGCCTGTTGAGTTCCTCAGGCAGTGCAATATCTGTGGCACGCCAGATACTAATAAACAAAAGAGATTCTGCAGTTGCTGGAAATCCAGAGCAACTCACACAAAATGCCGGAGGATCTCAGCAGGTCAGGAAGCATCTATGGAAGGAAATGAACAGTCGATAGCTTGGGCTGAGACACTTCATCAGTCCTGATAAAGGCTCTCGGCCTGAAGCGTGGACTGTTTATTGGGTCCAGTCTTGATACAGGATCTTAGAACTAAATATCGACTGTTTATTCCTATCCATAGATGTTGCCTGACCTGATGAGTTCCTCCAGCATTTTGCATGTAGTATTATATACTGTACTTGCATTACTGTAGCCCATTCTGGTCTCACTTGGGATAATGCTTCAATTCACGTGGCTGTAGCTCAGATGCTACCAACTTTTCACCAGAGTTTTAGGGTTGTGGACTGAAGCTCGCTGCTTAAAATATTAGCATTGCTGAGATCCCATTTCTTGGCTGAGTTAGTCTTGTCCTCTCAATGATACTATGCTTTACATTAGAGCAAAGTCCTGTCTATACTTTTGCTTCACATAAAGGTCCCATAGCTTTAATTGAAGGAGAGCAGGGGAACACACTAGCACCCTGTTCAATGCTTAGCCTCAGTCAATACGCGCCAGTAACAATATCTGGCCATAATCTCAAGCAGTTAGTGGAAGATTACTGGGAGAAAATTCGCTGCTGAAGTTCTTAAACTACAACCAGTTTGGAACTCTAAACACAAGAGAGTCTGCAGATGCTGGAAATCTTGAGAAACAAATACAAGACCCAGGCAGCATCTACGGAGAGGAATAAACAGTCGACGTTTCGGGCTGAGCTCCTTCATCAGGGCTAGAATTTTTTTTTAGAAGTTTTATTTATTGAGATACAATGCAGAATAGGACCTCCTGGCCCTTCAGGGCATGCTGCCCAGCAACACCCGATTTAAACCCAGCCTAATCATGGGGCAATTTACAATGACCAATTAACCTATCAACCAGTATGTCTTTGGACTGGGGGAGGAAACGGGAGCACATGCAGTCACAGGGAGAACGTACAAACGCCTTACAGAGAGTGGCGGGAATTGAACCTGGGCCGCTGGTACTGTAAAGCGTTGACGGAACTTGAGAAGTAGTATGCATTGGAAATGTGTTTGGATGTCCTCAGGTCAGGGGGTGCAAGTTTCCCACTTTTCTGACACTCCATTCCCTCCTTTGGTCTCCCTGCTCATCCGGAGCCATCATGAAGCCCTACGTTAATTATGGTAACCACGAAGGTCAGAGCGAGGGGAGGGGGCATCGGATCAAATAAATGTATGTTGATGTGGAGACTAGTCCCAGACGTATCAGGAGTCCATCTGCTTGAACAATCTGGTAACCCTTACTGTGGGGAAACTCTGGTGAGGTACTACAGCCAGTTAGATTGCATGATAGTGTGAGTGAACATCCCTGGGATGGTTTGGGAAAAAAATAAACAGATCACGTCTCCTGCAGGGTTGGGGTTCTTTTTCTTGTCTGCACCACAGAAGAAAAATAATTTTTAATATTGTACTAATTTGCCAAAGGCTGTCTTAAGTAAGCATTTAGACCACAATTTTGCCTTATGCGTGTTACAGGCATTTATTTAAGATGCTTAAAAATAGGTCCTTTATTTATGGCACAGAGATCAGAGCCTAAGTAGGCTGGGCAAAGGCCAGCTCTGTACTAGCCTGGTGTATTTGGCACAACCCCAACAGTTCCTACTCAAAATGTATTTTGCAGTGTTGAATGGTCAGGAGGCTCTGAGGCAATTGCTATGAAAGGTACGACTCCAATTCAGGTTCCCACAGAATTGATTTCAAGGTCTAGTGAAGGCCTTGTCACCTTATAAAGAGATTTTTAAGAGGCACAAAGAGCATTCAACCTTTGACATGTCCAAGCTGCAGAACCGTAGAGATGGATGCCAATTCACAGAGGAACAATTACAGAGCTACAGAATTTTATTTATTCCTTGTTTGTGGCTGTGAGAGGGATTAGTCACCGCTTCCTTAGTGTGTCTCTCTGTGTCATAAATATTGCAAGAGTTTTTAAATAAGATTACATGGTCAGCCACTAGAACAGGATAATAACAGCTTCAGTTGAAAGCAGAGCAACGGAAAAACAGATAATGAAATGAATACTTCTATAACTTCTTATGACCCTCAGCTGCCTCGTATGATTCCCCATAAAGGTTGCTTTGAAAGGCAAAGTGGTCATTATGGTGCACGATCTTAGCAAACGATGAAATTACAGTGGAACGGTGCAGTAGCCTGGCAGTTAGTGCAATTGTTTTACATTGGCAACGGTCACCAACCAGCACTGTCCGTAAGGAGTTTGTACTTTCTTGCCGTGACCTTGTGGTTTTCCTCTGGGTGCACTGGTTCCGCTCCACCTTCCAGAAGCATGTAGTTAGGGTTAGAATTAGTCAGTTCTGGGCATCCTAAGTTGGCACTGGAGCCGTGGCGATACTGGCCAGCTGCTCCCAGCACATCCTTGGACTATTATTATTAGCATTATTGTAGACCCATCACACCCTGGACATCACCTGTTCCAACTCCTTCCTTCTGGTAGGTGCTTTAGATCACTGTATGCCAGGACAAATAGGTACAAGAACAGTTTCTTTCCGTATGCCATCGGTCTTATGAGCACTTGAATCTTAGTCTATTATAGATCAAGTCCACCTGTACATTCAATGAGGTGGACCTCATTGTATATAGTTTATGATTATTTGCACTATTGTTTTTGTTTGCTTTTAATTCTGTACAGAGGGAGCTCAGGGAAACCGGCATCAAATTCCCTGTATGTGTCCTCATACTTGGCAATAATAAAGGATTCTGATTCTGTGTTGGTCGTTGATGCAAAACAACATATTCTGCTATATGTTTTGATGTACATGTGACAAGTAAAGCTTCTTTATCTCTGGTTGTCTGCTATCGACTGTCCAAAACTCCAGATGGTTCAAAATCTGGTTCGCTAGTGATGTTTCTTGTTCTCCACTGAAACTCACCAGGATTCTGGTTCATGCGCTTGTTATAAATTTACCAGATTCCCTGTAAAAATATTATAATGCTGCATCTAAGTAAAAATATGTTAGGATATTAATTTAAAAAAGCATTAAAACAGATTGGCAGTTTGATTGTTACTCCTGACTCAAGTGTCTGCAGTCTCTTGAATCTCCCTCCCACCTTGCTGGGTTCCTGTGCAGAGCATCAGCCACACCACATGAGAATGGACGAGTTTGCTCTCCTACCATCACCACCTCAAGGGCTTTATCTGCTGACCCAGCCTGCAGTGACAAATCCCACCAGTGAGTCACACATAACGTTTCTGCACAGTGGGCAGTCGGCCTTAATTCAACTTCTTTGCTTAAACTAAAACCAAAGGCTCTTGGCAGAGCAAAATCTGTCCAGGTGACTGAGGACAGAGCCAATATTGCTTGTTGTAGGACATTGTCAATGACTTTGGCAAAGTGCCATGTTACGTGAAGAACAAAGATCTCCGAGCTCCTGATCAACACTGACTGAGGGCTCATTCCCAGACAATGCCACGCCATTCTACGGAATGGAATGCAATTCCATGCCAGCCGTGCAGCGTTTAGTGAAACAGTGCAGAACGGGTCCTTCCAGACCTTCGAGCAGCACCAACCCAGCATCCCCGATTTAACGCTAACCTAATCGCGGGGCGATTTGCAATGACAACTTAACCTACCCGGTACGTCCTTGGACTGTGGAAGGAAACCGGAGCTGCCGGGAACACCCGTGCACTCTACGGGAAGGAGGCAGAGCCTGCTCGCTGAGAACTGAGACTGAACTCCGAAATCCGGTGCCACAGGCTGTCGCAGTGCCGCGCTAACTGCTGCGCTTCCATTGAACACACAGTCCTTGTATTCTAACCCACCGGCTCTCATCTTACTCCAGTTTGGGAGGACATCTCATTTATAATTGGCAACTTATCTATGTTAAAGTACTTATTACCACTGTAATTAAGAGGTTTAATGGGATTGCTCCCTATCACCAAACGCAATAAATCTGATGAGCAAACAGGAGGGTTGGTGTCTACTAAAAATTTCTATAGATGCACAGTGGAGAGAATCTGGTAAGGAAACACCAATGCCCAGGAATAGAAAAGGCTACAAAAAAATGGTGAATACAATCTAGTCCATTACAGGCAAAGCTCTCCCCACCATTGTGTACACTTACATAGGGCTCTGGAAGGTTAACCAAACTTTCTGACTGCATTCAAACTTGGCCCAGGGACTCAAGATTTACTTGTGCCCTTAGCACACGAGCAGAAGTCACACTGAGGAGCATTTACCTGTGACAAAGTAATGATGAGGGATGATGCATTTTCCTTTGTGTAACTCCCTCCTCACAAGAAAAACTCGATTTTGTCATGCTCCGCTTTCATTTGTGCACTTTTGACACATGCAGAATGATGCTTCACAGCAGTAAACATATAAGGGGCAAGGAAATTTTTGCCCCGTTAAGAGTATAAGACACAGAAGCAAAGTTTGACCATGTGGCCCATCAAGTTTGCTCTGCTATTATACCATGGCTGATTTTATTGTCCCTGTCCTACTTTCTCCCTGTAACCTTTGACGCCCTTACCAATCAAGAACCTGTCAACCTCCACTGTAAATACACCCAAAGACTTGGCCTCCACAGCTGTCTCTGGCAATGTATTCCACAGACTCCCCACCCTCAAGCTAAAGAAATTCCTCTTCATCTCTGTTCTCAAAGTATGTCCTATCCTGACACAGTGTCCTCTGGTCCCAGACTCCTCCACTATTGGAAACACTCTCTCCACATACACTCTATCTTGGCATTTCTATATTTGGTAGCTCTCAATGAGATCCCCCCCCCCCCCCCCCCGCTTCCATTCTTCTATACGCCAGCAAGTACAGACCCAGAAATACCAAATGCACCTCATATGCTAACCCGTTCATTCCTGGGATCAATCCTGTGAACCTCTTTTTGACCCTCTCCAATGCCAGCAAGTTCTTTCTTAGAAAAGGGACTCTGAACTGTATTCTGGTGAAGGTTGACCTTTGGGAGTAATCCCCGTGATATTCCTTGTGACTGATTAATCTGCTGATTCTCCTGCTATTAAATCCAGGGACTTTTTTTCTATAGTAGGCTGGGTTTATGCTGTGGTTGATACTTAACACAAATATTAAGGGAAATGTTATTTGCTACAACTGTTATACTTTATTCTCCATTTTGTTGCTGTTTTCCCTTCTAGTAGGGGGCATAGCATAGCGTTCCATGGCAGTATAGTGGTTAGTGCAGCACTGTTACAGTTTGGGGCATTCCAGAGTTCAGAGTTATGTTCCGGTGCTGTCCGTGAGGAGTTTGTACGTTCTCCCGCGACTACATGGGTTTCCTCTGGGTGCTCTGGTTTCCTCCCACAGTCCTGAGACATACCTAGGTCAGTTGGTCATTGTAAATCATCCTGCGATTATGCGAGGGGTGAATAGTTAGGTAGCTGGGTGGTGTGACTTGAAATAATTCCTCATTCCACTGATGTAATGAAATGATTTGTATAGATGGCATGCAAGATAAAGTTTTTTTTTTACTGTACCTCAATACATGTTTCAATGCCAAACCAAAAAGATGGCAGCTATCATTAAGGATGCCCACCACCCAGGACATGCCCTTTTTGTTGTTGCTATCAACAGGGAGGAGGTACAGGAGCTTGAAGGCAGAGACTCAACATTTTAGGATCTGCTTCTTCCCCTCTGCTGTCAGATTTCTGAATGGTCCTTGAACCCATGAACATTACCTCTGTCTTTGCTCTATGTATTATTATATTTTTTATTGGAACTTATAGTATTACTATTCATTGCACTGTGGTTGTCCATTGTGCTGATGATGACAGGGAACCTATGCAGGGGAGTTTTGAAAAGTGGAAAAGCCATTACATTGGGGCAATTCCACTCTCTCAACTCAGAAGTCTGGGTCCAGTGATATGAGCAAGTGTCACAAACTGGGGACCTCCTTGGTTGTGGTGGATGACCATGGCATCTTCTGTGCCTCGTCATGCCCTTCCCTCTCCATGGCTGTTGCAGCACCGCCTTCCCTGCCATTGTAGATCTCATCCACCCGGTCCGCCAGAGCTGGCTTCGCGTGCGAGGAAAGGCATGTTCCTATTTCACCAGGGCATGAGGCTGCTGGCTACCCTCACCTCTCGAAACAGCGGACCGGGATGTGGGCACTGTCGCATGCAAGCAGCTACTTGGAAAAAACAGGTGAGAGCTGAGGTGCTTGGTGGAGACCAAAGGTGAGTGAGCTGCCCCGGAAAGGACACGATAGGTCCCTTCACCAGATGTGCTTCCCCTTCCTTGACTCCCTGGTCACCGCAAAACAACAGATTTCATGACCTACATCAGTGATAATAAACCTGATTCAGATTCTGATTGTGATAATAAACCAAATTATCAATTTACCATTTTATTACTGCCGCATGGTTTCAGTAACACTCAAAGGGCTCTTAAGACATTCCGAAGTCCATTGGTTTGGAGTAGACACTAACACTATGAAGGCAGCAAGTGATCACTGTCATTATAACAAAGGACAAGTATTCGCTGTTGCATCATGTTCAGGATGTAAATTTATCTCTAGTCAGTGGTACCAGAGGGCTAATATATGCCATTCTCTATTCTTGACCTTGGCTATGATAATGGAAGGTCAAAGTTAATGTCTATTTACCTTGGCCTCCAAAGGCAGTTTTCTAATCTTCACTTTTAATCAGTGACTATTGACTTGAAGCAGCAGCTGTATCATTGTGAAAAGTTCAATAAATGCCTCAAACTCTGTCTTAAACAAATAATTGTGAGTTTCGGTAGCTCGTTAACTGAAAGAACCCTGCTACTTCTAAAGCCTAGAGAACCATTCCTGACACCTAGTACTGCCAGGTTTGTCATGGTTTCATGCAAATAATAATTATATATGAGCTACATCAAAGAATAGAATACTGTTCCATTTCTCCCTCAAGGTAATTTGTAAAGCCATGAACAATATATTACATTTACTCATTAATAATAATAATAATAATGTCCTCCAGTGCCTCACTGGTGCATTGGGAGGCAACCTTGCAGACGATCTTCTGTAGTGTTTGTCTGTTTTACAAGGCCGATTTGCTAGCTTGATCCTCAACCCAGCACAGATGGAAAGCGTGCAAGGGGCCAGCTGGAATCGAACCAGGAACCACTTGCCCCAAGGTCCAGTGCGGATGCCATTACACCACTGGCTGGCTAGTTTACTCACTAAGTGGGGTCACTAATTCTCTTGGAAGTGTGAAGCCCCTTTCCACCACGCCTCCCTCCCCCAAACCCCACGTCCATGAGACTGATGAATTGTACCAGGTGTGTTATGTTATTTCAGTCCTTGAAATTAGTTCCTAATTTTTTGGGATTTGTTTTTTTTTAAGTAAAGTCAGTTCAACAATCATGTGCACCAGTTACATTACCGGAAAATGATAACCTAGCAGATAAAGATGGGATTTTGTGTTGCTGTTGTACAAGATGGTGATGTCATACTTAAAGTACTGTGTAGAGTTTTGGTTACCCAGCTTCAAGTTCCTGGATGTCAACATTGCTCAAGATCTCTCCTGGACCCAACATATTGATGCAATTACAAAGAAGGCATGCCGGCAGCCATGCTTTATTAGGAATCTGAGGAGATTTGGTACGTCACCAAAGACTCCGGCAAATTTCGACAGATGTACTGTGGACAGCGTTCTGTCTGGTATGGAGGCATCAATGCACAGGATTGGAATTTGCTGCAGAGTTTGTAAACTCTGCCAACTCCCTCACAGACATTCGCCTCCCCACCACTGAGGACATCTTCAAAAGGCAATGCCTCAAAAAGATGGTATTCATCATTAAGAATCTTCACCACCCAGGACATGCCCACTTCTCATTAGGGCAGAGGAACAGGAGCCTGAAGACACACTCAACACTTAAGGAACTGCTTTTTTCCTAAACCACTCAACCATCAGACTTCTGAACAGACCATGAACCCATGAACACTTCCTCACTATTTTGCTCTGTCTTTGTAATCCTTATTTACTTTTTATACTCCTTATTGTAACTTACGGTCAGTTTCTTTAATGCATTGTACTGCTGCCACAAAACAAATTGAATGAAATATGTCACGGATAATAAATTGGATTCTGATTCTGAATCTGACTCAGTTAGAGGGAAGATGTCATTAACCTGAAAAGAGTGCATAGAAGATTTATAAGAAAGCTAAACACAAGAGATTCTGCAGATGCTGGAAATCCAGAGTAATAGACACAAAAAGCTGGAGGAGCTCAGCAGCTGAGGTGGTAACTATGAAGAGGAGTAAAGAGTCAACATTTTTGGCTTAGACCCTTCATCAGGAATCACAGGAACATTGCCAGGAACATGAATTTTGCCAAGATCTTGAGGGTCTGAGGGTGGCAGGCTAGGACTAAGGAGCATTCCCTTGAGCATAGGGAACTGAGGGGTGGCCTTAGGGAGGTGTAGGAAATCATCTGGGACACAGTCAGGTTCAATGCATATGGTCCTTTTTCCAAGGGAAGGTGAATCAAAAACCAGATGCCATAGGTTTAGGGTGAGAGAAGAAAGATGTTAAAAAGGGCCCGATGGAAAGCTTCTTCATGCAGAATGGTGCATTTATTTATTTATTTGTCCATCTAACCATCCATCCATTTATTTATTTATTTATTTATTTATTTATTTATTTATTTATTTACTTATTTATTTTTTATTTATTTTTTTTTTGCGATCTTTTTATTGAATTTTTCAAAGACAAATATATAATGGTCATAACAGTACAAAGGGAGTGGGATTACATTGTTGGCAATTAACACATGTGAGTAGAAACTATAGGTAGCACCAATATAATTGACCTTCCAAACCCTTAATATAAACAAGATCCAAGGAAATAAAAAGATGGAAAAAAAACCCAAATTGAAAAATCAAGAACAAAGTAAACTTAGAAATGACATATATGACCGTTCTATTAAATTTGAAAAGACTTGGAGGCCATTTATTCAATATTTTCATATGATGTAATTTGACCCTTTTCCAATCCTATTTTTTTTCTGTTTTTGATTATATATACGTAGAGAGGTTCGGAGTTGATGACCTGACGAGTCTTTGTCTTTTCATAGATATTATAAACAGACCATGTTTTTTTTTTCTTTTTCTTTTTTTTTAGTTAGTGGTTAGTTTGTTAGATTAGTTCTTGCTATCTGGGGTAATTTTTTTTTCTTTTTCTGTTTTTTTTTATATTGATATACCTAGTTTGTTTTTTCTTTGTCTTGTTCATATTATGTTCGTATCATGTATGATTTTGGGAGACTTAACTTTATTGTACTTATTGTTTATGTATCCTTTATGTTCATTTTAATTTTGTAATCCCAATAATTATGTATCAATTTTTGATATCTCAAGATGTTGATATTAATAAAAGGATTGAAAAAGGAAAAAAAGAACAAAGTAAACTAAACTAAGGAGAAATTTTCTCCCATTTCTCTATAGGTAACTGTTTCATGTTTTTTGAACAGTTGTCTAATAAATATAATTTGCTCAGATCCCATTTTTTTAGATACTTATAGATCAGAGATTTTTTGAATACGATGTTACCTATTTTTCCGATTTCATATCCAACCACTATCATGGAAAAAAATTTAGGCTTAAACCCTTATCAGAAGGGTTTAATAGCAATCATTTATGATATGATTATGAAAATACAGTCAGATATATCTGATAAAATTAAAAATGAATGGGAGCAAGAACTTCAACTTTCTTTCTTTATTTATTTTTATTTATTTACTAAAATACAACATGGAATAGGCCCTTCCGGCCTTTCAAGCTGAGCCACCAACAACCCACAGATTTAACCCTAGCCTAATTATGGGAGAACTTACAATGACCTATTAGCCTACCAACCTGTATGTCTTTGGACTATAGGAGGAAACCTATGTGGTCACATGACCTAACACAAAAATTCTTCACAGACTGCATTGGGAATTGAACCTAGGCCACTTGTACTGTAAAGTGTTATGTTAAACATTACACTACCATGCCACCTCATATGGAATGAGCTGCCGGAGAAAGTGGTTTGAGGTAGGTACAACAACAGCACTGAAAGGACTCTTTGACAGGTACAAGGATTGGAACGGGTTTGAGCGATACGTGCTAAAAGTGGGCAAATGGAGCAAGCTTAGACAGTCATCTTGCCAGGAAAGGACGTGCTGGGCTGCTGTTTTATTCTGATTCTAGATAACTATTGGTTGAGATTCTCAAGGAAAAAAAAATTCTCACTTGCAGGATGCTCCATAATGATAATCCCCATCTTTACAGCATGTTCGGACACAAAGCCGCGCCTCTAGATCAGACTTAGGAGGATTATATCGGATTTTCTCCGGCCTAATACAGTCACTTTAACATTTCTTTTTCTCTGCCTTCTTGTACTGAATTACTTTTACAATACTTCACAAATTTCTCATCATTTTTTGCCCCATGGGCTCTGACAGCAAGAGATTAGATCTATTGTAAAGTGAAAATGGATAGGCCTTCATTTCGATGGAATGAAAGGGGATTTTCCTCTCAAATTTGTGTGTGTATATATTGCTTATTTTTTCAAAAGAAATGTCAACCAACTCACCTCAGGGTAACATCTATTGGTTTTTAAATGCAAGAAGGCCAGAAAATAAGGGCAGTTACAGGAACTTCATTGTTCCTTAAAAGTGAGGAGAAACTCCAATTCTGCAATTGCTCATTTTTTACTCAAACATGGTGAGTGGCTGTTAATAAATCCCAGAGCACAGGGTTGGATTTACTCTAAATTACAACGATAATTAAGTGAGCAGCACGGTTTCAATTCTACAGTAACCAAGGAGAAGGACATAACAAACTGAAATTAATAAGCTCGGGAGCTTGAAACCCGTCAAGGGTGAAAGCACGTACTCTCCAATGGTCTAGCGGGTGTGTGCCCTGGGCGACTGGTATTGGAGCTCAATTTTTCATCTGCTTAGCTTGCTAATCCATTTGTGGTACTATTGTCTGCAAGAACTGGCCTCACAGCCTGGGCTGGGGATATTCCAGCTCATGAGTATGGTCTGGTTCAACTTATGGGCGTAAATATGTGTTTGTCTGTTTGTCTGACTGACTGTCCCTCTGAGTGAGGGGGTTGTGTCTGTGTCATTGCCACAGAAGGCTGTGGAAGATAGGTCACTAGGTGTATTTAAAACGGAGGTTGATAGGTTTTGATTAGTAAGGGCATCAAAGGTTACAGAGAGAAGGCAGGAGAATGGGGTTGAGAGGGAAAATAAATCAGACATGATGAAATGGAAGAGTAGACTGGATAGGCTGAATGGCTTAATTATGTTAATTATGCTTGTGTGTGTGTGTCTGTACGTGTGTGTGTGTGTGTGTGAGAGTGTGTGAGTGTGTGTGCACGCGTGTGTGTGTTTGTGCGTGTGTGTGTGCGTGTGTGTGTGTGAGAGAGTGTGTGCGTGTGTGCGTGCGTGTGTGTGTGTGTGAGAGTGTGTGCGTGTGTGTGTGTGTGTGTGTGTGTGTCTCTGTACTTGCTTCGAAATACAGAGCTCAATAACACCCAGTGCTGACTCTCGCACACAAAGAGTGGGTGTGGGACCTGCAGAAAACTCAATCATTCTGGAGCAGAGATACTGTGAAATATCTTGCAATTCCCATCACATTTTTGAAATAACTACAAAATTAATTGGCCTTTTAAGTCCTTAAGGGTATGTGTCAATTTAGTACCAACTGAACATTTAGTTTCAGTATGCATGAAAGTGTTGAGAGAAAGGAGACAATAGACTTTCAAATGCTAATTGGAAGATAGATGAATTAGCTTTCTGTTTCACAATTCTGAATTTTCTTATCATATGTCTGTGCCACAGCCCTTTCCGGAAATATTTAATTCACAATAATGCGCTTGGCTTTTCATCAGTGCATTGTTACCCAGGCACATACAGTTAAAGATGCGTGAAATGTCAATCTTATTGTGCAACCCTTTGGCTTGCCGTTTAACTCATTGAAGACCACAGAACTGTTTTGCTTCCCTTTCGGTTTCATAGAAACATAGAAAATAGGTGCAGGAGTAGGCATATCTAACTTCCTCTTAAAGAAGTTTTTCGTCATCTCGGTCCTGATCATTAGATTCAGATTCAGATATGTCTGTTGGCACATAGAGGAAGTACCTAATAAAGTGGACACTGAGCGTATGGCAGATACAATAAAATTCTTTGCTCTGTTGAAGTTCACAGAGCAGAGAGTGTAGATGGTAGCAATAATTACAGTGACAGATTCCGGGATTGAATGTCTTGTCATATGAGGAGCGTTTGACGGCTCTGGCCTGTGTTAACTAGAATTCAGAAGAACCAGGGGTGACCTCATTGAAACCTATCGAATGGTGAAAGGCCTTAATAGAGTAGATGTGGGGAGGATGTTTCCTGTTGTGGGAGAGTCTAGGACCTGAGGACACAGGGACATCTTTTTAGAATGCCCATGAGGAGGAACGTAGATGTGGTGAATCTGTGGAATTCATTGCCACAGGCAGCTGTGGAGGTCAAATTTTTATGTGTGTTTAAGACAGAGGTTGCTAGATTCTCGATTCATCAGGGCATGAAGGGATGGAGGAGATTGGGGCTGAGAGGAAAAATGAATCAGCCACGATTAAATGGCAGAGAAGGCTCAATGGGCCAAATGGTCTAATTCTGTTACTATATCTTATAATCTTATGGACAGGCACAAACAATAAAATAGTGCAGAGTATAGTGATGCAAGCTGAAGTCATGCAAGTCTGACAATGTAGAAGACCAAGAATGTCCTTGGTCTGCTCTGACATGGACCACTTGAGGAAGGGTCTTGCCCTGAAATATTGACTCTTTATTCCTTTCCATAGATGATGCCCACCTTCTCAGTTCTACATCTTTCTGTGTGCGTTGCTCTGGATTTCCAACATCTGCAAGACGTTCACAAGAATGATTCCGGGAATAAAAAAGTTAGCGTATGAGCAGCGTTGGATGGCTCAAGAAGAATGATGGGGTTCTCGACGAAACCTATCGAATAGTGAAAAGCCTAGAAAGAGTCGATGTGGAATGAATGTTTCCTATAGTGAGGGAGTACAGGACCAAAGACCACAGCTCTAGAATAGAGGGGTGTCCATTTACAACAGAGATGATGAAGAATGTCTTTAGCCAGAGGGCAGTGAATCTGTGGAATTCATCACCACAGATGGCTGCAGAAGCCAAGTCATCAGGTATACTTAAAGCAGACATTGGTAGCTTCTTGATTTATAGGGGTTTCAAAAGTTATGGGGAGAAGGCAGGAGAATGGGGTTCAGAGAAATAATTAAATCAGCAAATTTGGAACAGTGGAGTAGACTCAATGGATCAAATGGCCTAATTCTGCTCCTATGTCTGATGGTATTATGGTCTTAACATCTATGGTGTGTTGTCCCATGGGAAGCTCCTCATCTCCAAACTATTAAAATTAATTGGAAAAATGACTAATAGCATAATATTTCACCGCTGAGACTTAAAAGAGCAATAATTTGGACATGCCTACACTGAATTTTCAGGCATTAGTTGAAATATGTTCTAGGTATATGCATGGGTGTATGACATTGTGGCTGTTTATGTGTGAGTCCATGCATGGGTACGCATACATTATGTTTGTACCTATTTGTATTTGTGTGTGACGTATTACTATGTGTATGATTGTGTGTGTGTGTGTGTGTGTGTGTGTGTGCGTGTGTGTGTGTGTGTGTGTCCCACTACCACATATACATGTCCCACCTGCAATGGAGCTTGTGGGTCCGGGATAGGACTGTATAGTCATCAAAGATCTCACCGTTAAAGGAGTGGACATCGTAATCGGATTTCGATGGACAACTGAAGAAGAGAAGAAGTGTGTGTGTCTGTGCACACACAAGTTTCACATATTAGATTTTTCAGGCGTCACCAAACCTTTGTTATCGAAGGAACAGAAATCTCTGAATTTGCTTCATTTGTCACAAAATTATGTACTATTATAAAAATACTGTTTCACTATAAATCACCATTCGAAGTTAAAAGCAGATAATTCTATTGAAATATAAAGTTTGCATTACATCAGCACAGCATCAGTAATTCTCTGACACACATTACAGGTTAGACAGCTGAAGAGTATATTACACAGGGCTGTGAAGAGAACAGCCGTTCCCCATAAAGCCTGTCCAAGTTTAGTGGTGGAAAGTTCTTTGCTCTGGAATATCACAAGGTTTTCGCCAGATCAGAGTGCACCTTTCACGAAACTAATCATGTTCAGCTGCGGTTCATGTTGCCTCAAATGCGTGCATCTAGACTCAATTGTTTGGGCTGATTCTTCTGGGATCTTCCTGGCAAACAGATTATCTTGAAAGGAATAGACAAAAATACAGCCACATTAATGTCATCACATGGAGGTATTAGTATTTGTTGCTACTAATCTGCATGGCTTGCTTGGCCATTTCTAAGCTGAGGTATAAATCAACAATATTAGTGCATGTTCGGAGTCACACATTGGTCAGTCTGAGCAAGGTGGGCAGATTATTTTCCTGATGGGCATTAAACAATCTGATGGGAGACTTTGGTCACCATTGCTGATGTTAACACGAGATAATGTTGCGTTCTGTAAAACTCAGGTTAGACATTTCTTGGAGTATTGTGTATTCATTTCAGGCTGCTTCTTTATAGGAAAGGCATGAAAGCTTTAAAGATGGTGCAGAGGACTTTTACCTGTATGCTGTTAGGATTCCTCCAACAGGACCACCAACTTATAGTTTGAAGGCTTGCATGCCTCAATGACCTAGAGAGCAATGCTGGCTGGAGTCAGGGCTTTGTGGTTTGGCTCTTGGTAGGGTCACCCATGCCAAACAGGTCAAGGGGTAGAGGCCAGACTAAGAGTGGTCCTCCAGGTTTGGGGGTTCAGTTCAGGGCTAACAACCCTGACTGGTCAAAAAACAACTGTTACGGAAACAGCGATGAAGAATCCTTCTATAGAGGCAGAGATGGAGGACCTTCACTGCTGCCCTAAACACCAACAGTATTGATGCACCATCAATAACTCTCTGAGACGTGAGGCGAGTTATCGGCTTTTATTGACTGGAAGAAAGAACAAGCAGCAATTGACCACCATGCTACATCCTGGAGACTGAGGGCATGGCTCAGGCCTCAATCGCCTTTATACCGGGGTCCGTGGGAGGAGCCACGGTCAGTGGGAGGAGCCACGGGAGCAGTCAGCAGGGGGGGGCGTGTCCAGACAGGTATATGTAGTTCACCACAAGTATAATGGGCAGCAAGTAAGTAAATCAACTGCCTGGATTAGAAAGCATGTCTTATGAGGGAAGGTTGAGCAAGTTAGGGCTTTTCTCTTTGGAACAGAGGAGGATGAGAGGTGACTTGATAAAGGTGTATAAGATGGTGTGAGGCATAGTCGGAGTGGACACCCAGCACCTTTTACCCAGGGCAGAAATGGTTGATATGAGAGGGCGTGATCTTAAGCTACTTGGAGGAAAGTACAGGCAGGATATCAGAGGTTGGTTTTCTTACACAGAGAGTGAAGGTTGCAGGCAATGCACGGACAAGGATGGTGGTAGAGGCAGATACATTGAGGATGTTTAAGAAACTCTCTTAAATAGGATATGGATGAAAGAAATAAAGGAGGACTATGTGGGAGGGAGTGCTTAGATTGATTTTGGAGTAGGTTGAAAAGGTCGTCATAGCATTCTGGGATGAAGGTGCCTATGTTCTATGTTCCATGTCATTGATAAATCTGATTCTGATTCCAACTGTTTAATTTTCAGATTGTCTAATTAACTAAATCTTAAGTCCCCTGCTTCTATGGTGCAGTTTGGTCATATGTTTTTGGGGGCATGAAGCAAGGTTCTGAGTTTTGTCAGTCTCCCAGTCAGCGTGATGAGGCATTCTGTCTGAAAGTCAAAGTAAGTTTACTATCAAAGTTCATGTACATCACCATATACAAGCTTCAGGGTGCAATCCCATGAACAAAACAGTTCTTCGCCACTGTTGTTGACTGAAACTTCGCAGGAGATGGAAACATCGAGCGGAAGGTCCCTGCACTGGAGGAATCTCTCTCTCTCTCTTTTGATAGTAAGAGAGAGTAGGTTGGTCGTCGAGTCGGAGAACGGAGAGGAGCAATGTGGCAGATTGTAACATCGAAAGGGTGAGCCGCTGACCTGCCCTCTTGTTGGCGCAGGAGTGATATCTCTCTCCCTCGCTAGTGAGAGAGACAGAGTGTGTCTGAGATGTCAAAGTGTTGGGATGGACAGTAGTTTTTGATGGCCTCCAGATCACGGTCTCTTTGGGGACTTAGCTATTGCTTGCATGGCATGTGATGGGGGTTGAGCTTTTACTGGGGCAAGTGGGGGGAGGAGGAGGGGGCAGGGTTGACGGTTTTGTTGCTGCTTGTTTGCGGGAAGGGGGCAGGGAAGCTTTGAGGCGCTAACATTTTCCTTATTTATTCTTTGGGGTTTTTCTGTTTCTTGGATGTCTGTGAAGAGTAAGAATTTCAGGTTTTATATTGTACACTTTCTCTGATATTAGATAGAACTACTAAACCGTTGAAAACACCAAGAAGGGAAGAATATCACTGTAACAATCAGGCTCAGCAGTTTGTAGATGAGTTCAACATTGGGAGTACAAGGAAAGATCTCAGTTGGTACATAAGTATATCTTATTTAATGGTTTGACTTTGGAGGGTAGTTTCAATATGAACTACCAACATTCAGCCATCTGAAATGAAGTTGAGAGCTGACACGCAGATCCTGTGAAATACAGAAGACTGGAGCACATTCTACCAGCTAATTTGTAAGGCCATCTCTGCCCATTCAGTCAGCCACTGATTTCTTATAAGCACCAGAAGCCATCTTATGGAGATTCTCTGGAACTCAAAGCCTAAAGGTTGTTTGGAAGTCCGCAAATCAAGGGCTGATGGCCAGAGCCATGAGTCTTTGAGTAGCTGCCGTAGAAAAAAGCCCAGTGTCTGCGAATCAGAATCTGAATCCACTGGAGGCTGGAGGCCAAAGACAGCCTGTCCTACGGTTGGAATAGGGAGAGAGAGAGAGAGAGAGAGAGAGAGTGTACGTGTGTGTGTAAGTACATAAGGGAGGAACAGAGTTTGTTTTGTTGTGTTCTGTGTTGTTCTGCTGAGCATTGTGGGTGATGGACTATGTGGCAACACTTGTGGCTGCCCCCAGCACATCCTTGGGTGCATTGGCTGTTAACACCAATGAGACATTTCACTGTATGTTTCAATGTGGACATGACAAATAAATGAATGCGAAAGAGTCCTGTGCTCAGTCAGACCAACCACTGTAGACCCGACGTAGATTGGGAGACCGTTTCACCGAGCACCTACCCTCCATCAGCCAAAAGGAGCGGGATCTCCCAGTGGCCACCCATTTTAATTGCACTTCCCATTCCCATTCCGATATGTCAATCC
Organism: Hemitrygon akajei; assembly: GCF_048418815.1. Taxonomy (NCBI): domain Eukaryota; kingdom Metazoa; phylum Chordata; class Chondrichthyes; order Myliobatiformes; family Dasyatidae; genus Hemitrygon; species Hemitrygon akajei. The sequence continues at coordinate 33,184,809 of NC_133153.1, read as the reverse complement.
AAGGCCTCCTCTGTAATTGCGATGAGACCACACTCAGGTTGAAGGAACAATACCTTATATTCTGTGTGGGTAGGCTCCAACTTGATGGCATGAACATCTACTTCCCATACTTCCGGTAATGCCCCCCCCCCCCACATTCACCAATCCCACACCCCTTTTCCCTCTCTCACACCTTATCTCCTTGCCTGCCCATCGCCTCCCTCTGGTGCTCCTCCCCCTTTTCTTTCTTCCATGGCCTTCTGTCCTCTCCTATCAGACTCCTCACTCTTCAGTCACCAATCAACTTCCCAGCTATTTATTTCATCCCTTCCCATTGCGACTTCACCTATCACCTTGTGTTTCTCTCCTCATCTTTTTGTTTCTCCATTCCTGCCGAAGGTCTCAGCCCGAAATGTCCACTGTACTCTTTTCCATAGATGCTGCCTGGCCTGCTGAGTTCCTCCAGCATTTTGTGTGTTTTGCTCGGACTTTCAGCACCTGCAGAATCTCTCTTGTTTCTCACTGTATCAGAGTTGCCATTGGGGATTGCAGAGAAAAAGGTTAGGAGGCAAGGGGTTAAGTTGCCTTTAAATTTATTTTACTGCCTAAGTGTACTTAATGTGTTTTAGTTACTTTTATTGGCTTTGAAATATTTAATAATTTCTCTTTTATTACAATACTAAGTTTAATTTTAAATGTCAGCCATTTTACCAGCAAGCAAAGGCTCCCATCAAAGGCTGCCAGGAGTGTTTTAGCTGCGGGCTCTTGGCACGACACTGCCTGAAGCCTCACTGGTGCATGGATCTCACCTCTGAAATGTTGAGTGGAGGCGAAGAGCAAGACCACCACATCTTGGTCAGGTAAAAAAGAATGTGGCAACCCCTAGGCACTGTTTCCAGGGGGCAGGAGTAGGGTTACTTAACATTCCAGTATGCTAATATTTCAGTCACACGGGCGAACCACTTTATTGTTTCTACATCTCGACACGTCTCTGTTGATTGTATTCAGTGAGAGGTTCGGCAATAGAATTAGCATCTGCTCCAAGACTGCTACGTTTTTTTCGTGGTTGAAGATCCAACTTACTAACATTTACCAGCTCTTCATATGGGTCCCAGGGGGCACGCTAACCTGGGTCTGTTTCTGTATGACTCCCGGAACAAAGGTCCAACTGCAGTGGTTTTATTTTATAAGGAGATAAAGTTAAAGAGGCTTTATAAATGATGATTAACAAAAAGAAAAGACAGGATCACTCAGACTGTGGCAATCTATTTATGGTGTTGGGAACAGGGTGATGTCTCCTCTGGGTCATGTTGAGTTGAAGAGTTCATTTATTCTGGGTTTTGTGCCCATTTATGACACTTTTAAACTGTGCCAGAGCACCTGTGGTCCCGATCAACTGCATCCATTATCACTGACACTTGTTTATTCCGTATAAGCACAAGCACCGCACCAGATGTGTCTGTCCTAAGGGTTCACATCGAGATCTTTCCAAGTTAGGGGATGGAGACTCTTCTTTAACAGCTGCTAGCCATTATAAATGCTCTGGCTTATCACCATATTTATGTAGTATCCTAGAGACAAGATAAATCTCAATCTCAGAAATAGAGATCTTGTTATACACGCAGTGTAATACCCTTTTGTACCTAATAATGTGGCCACAGGAGTGGAACCCGTTGTTGTCGTCTGCTGCTGTAGCCCATCCACTTCAGGATTCAACATGTTCTGTGTTCAAAGATGCTCTTCTGCACACCACTGTAGTAATACTGTTGCGTTACTCTCACCCTCCTGTCAGCTTGAGCCAGTCCGGCCATTCTCCCCTGACCTGTCTCATAACAAGGCGTTTTCCCCAACAGAATTGCTGCTCACTGGATGCCTTTTTTTGTTTTTCACACCATTCTCTGTAAACTCTAGAGACTGTGTTGTGCATAAAACTTCCAGGAGATCAGCAGTTTCTGAGAAACTCAGAACATCTTGTCTGGCACCAACAGTCATTCCATGGTTAAAGTCACTCATATCACATTTCTTCCCCACTTTGATGTTTGGTCTGGACAACAACTGAACCTCTTGACCATGTCTGCATGCTTTTCTGCATTGAGTTGCTGCTGCTCGATTGGCTAATTAGAAATAAGCATTAAGAAGAAGCTGAATAGGAGTACCTAATAAAGTGGACACTGAGTGTAGCTTTGTATATTTTAACTTTCATATTCCTTTCATTCTTGGAAGCTTTAGCTTATAACAGCCACAAAGCACTGCACTCTGGTACTTCACCCATGCGATCTCTCTGCATTTTTCAAGCTAGGTAGTGCTAGCAAATGGGACACAGTATGCCACATGCTTTCTTCTTTAGGAGGTTTTGGATCCAGACCCTGTATGGATAAAGGGAGTGTCACATTGTTGGGTTTGACTTCTAAGTGGGATGAGAAATCATGGCCCGCCTACTACCTAACATTAATATTAATAATCTGGTGGCGCCATTTTGAAAAAGGAAAATGGATGCCATCCCCGGTGCCTTGATCAAGAGTTACACCTCAATTGATATTGCTGAAAAAACTTGTGACTTTTATCACATTGATGCTTTTGAATCCAGGTTCTGTGGAATTATTCCTCAAGATTCAAGATTAAAGTTTACTTCTCATGTGTACATCGAAACTTAGAGTGAAGTGCATCGCTTGTGTTAACAACCAACAGAAACTAAGGGTGTGCTGGGGTCAATCTGCAAGGGTCGCCACACTTTCCGATGCCAATATTGTATTTCCAAGATGCTCGGCAGAACAATACTGAACGCAGCAAGCAGCTAAATGTAAAATAAGCCCTGTTCCTCATTTACACACACACACACACACACACACACACACACACACACACACACACACACACACACACACACACACACACACACACACACACACACACACACACACACACACACACACACATCCCACAACAGAGGTTAGTAGTCTTCTTTGGCCTGCAGCCTCTTTTTACGTAGAAAAAGTCTAAACCTTCATTTACTGCTCAAATCTCAGCAGAGGTGAACGAGCTTGAAGGAGATGAAGAGACAACCCACACAAAAATTACCACATGATCCATCTTGACCATGACGTTCCTAATTAAGAAATTTGAAATAGGTAGCAAATTTATTATATATATACATAAAACAAAACCTTATTGTATGTGCTTGGTGTTGGTATGAGTGTATTATTGTCACATGTCCTGAGATACAATGAAAAGCTTTTGTTTGTTCCGTAAGCTATCCACAAAGATCATAAAATTGTATGACCATAAGGTATAAGAGCAGAATTAGGCCATTTTACCCATCGAGTCTGCTCTGACACTTCACCATGACGGATCCAATTTCCTTCCTACCTCTAATCTCCTGCTTTCTCCCCTATCCCTTTATCCTCTGAATAATCTATCAACCTCTACCTTAAGTATACCCAAAGTCTTGGCCTCCAAAGCCACTTGTGGCATTGAATTCCACAGACTCACCATTCTCTGGCTAAAGAAATTCCTCCTCATCTCCATTCTAAATCGACGTCCCTCTCTGCTGAGGCTGTGTCCTCTGGTCTTAGACTCCCACACCAAAGAAAATATCCTCTCCACATCTACTCTTTTGAGGTTTTTCAACATTCGTTATGTTTCTGTGAGATCCTATCTCCCGTTGCACTTCTGATTTCCAGTGAGTACAATCCCTGAGCCATCAAATGCTCCTCATATGATAAGTTTTGCAATCCTGGCATCATTGTTGTAAACCTCCCTTGAACCATTTCCAATGTCAACACATCTTTTCTTAGATAGGGGGTCCAAAATGTCATTCATAATTAAATCAAGGCAGTAAAAAGAAAACAGAATGCAGAAAATAGTTTTGCAGTTACAGAGAAAGGGCAGTGCAGGCAGACAATTAAATTGCAAGGGCCTCGATGAAGTACCAATGCACAATACACAATGATGAAGTACCAATGCACAGTACACAATGATGAAGGGCCAATGCACAAGATCAGAAAAAGCTGCTGAGGGTTGTAAACTCAGCCAGCTCCCTCGTGGACCATAGCCTCCCCACCAACGAGGATATCTTCAACAAGTCACAAATCCGAGAAGATCTGCAGATGCTGGAAATCCAAGCAACACACACAAAATGCTGGAGGAACTCAGCAGGCCAGGCAGCTCCTAGGAAAAAAAGCACAGTCAATGTTTCAGGCTGAGGAGTTTTGGCCTGAAATGTTGACTGTACTCTTTTCCATAGGTGCTGCCTGGCCTGCTGAGTTTCTCCAGCATTTTGTGTGTGCTGCTCATCTTCAACAAGTGATGCCTCAGAAGGTGACATCCATAATTAAGGACCCACACCACCCAGGACATGCCCTCTTCTCATTGAGGAGATACAGGAGCCTGAAGACCCACACTCAATGTTTTAAGAACAGCTTCTTCCCTCTGCCATCAGATTTCTGAACAGACTATAAACCCACAAACTCTGCCTCATTTTCTGTTCTACTTTTGCACTACTTATTTGTTATTTTTAATCCTTATTGTAACTCAGAGTATTTTTCATGTATACACTGTACTGCTGCTGCTAAACAACAGATGGCATGCAATATGTCAGTGATAATAAACCTGATTCTGACTGGGAGATCAAGAGTTCAAGAATTCTTTTGTTTTGGCATGTGAGAGGTCTGTTTCTGATAACAGTGGGATAGAAGCTGTTCTTGATTCCGCTGCTTCTCAAACGGTTGTATCTTCTGCCCGATCGGAGAGGGGAGAAGAGAGAATGACAGGGGTGGGAGAGTGAAATATTTCTGCCCTCAGATGATACAGGACTTTCACGGAAAGTTTGCAGTGGAGATGAACTTGTACTCCAGGCTTGGCACTAATGGTTGAATTGCTTGGCATTCAGATGCATTGTCACAGCATAAGTAATTCTTCGTCATTTAAATAGTTCTGTCTCGGGAGGTTGAAGAACCAGACATGATCTAACTAATGAATTGCAGATAATACCGGACACCAACATAGCCACAGTGATGGAGGCCATCATGAACTCTATGACCGGGCGTGGTCTATTGCCCAATGGATGCAGGAAAATGTATCATGCAGATGTGAATAGTCGGAAGCAAAACAAAGACTACTTAGCACACGAAAAGAAATGTAAAACATTAAGGGCAAGCTCAATAGGAAAATTCAAGCCGGGGATGCTCCATGATGTCCAAAGCATCTTATTTTCACTTCAGGATCAGAGTCAGGTTTAATCGGAATCTGAATTAGGTTTAATGTCACTGGTATATGGCATGAACTGTGTTGTTTTGTGGCAGCATAGTAATAAAAACTGTGAATCATAAAAGTATATATAAAAATATTAATTAAATAGGTAGTGGAAAAATTGAGGGAAAAATGCCGAGGTAGTGTTCATGGGTTCATTGCCCATTCAGAAATCTGATGGCAGAGGAGAAGAAGCTATTTCTGAATCGTTGAGTGTGTGTCTTCAGGCTCCTGTACCTCTTCCTTGATGGCAGCAATGAGAAGAGGGCATGTCCGGGGTGATGGGGGTCCTTAATGGATGCCGCCTTTTTAAAACTTTGCCTTTTAAAGGTGTTCTCAGTGCTGAGGAGGCTACAGAGGCTGAGGTTCTGGAAGATCCCCCTCTATGTTGGGTTGTTTGATCTTAAATATTAGAGATAAATATTAGTTTTATTTCTCACATGTACGTCGAAACACACAGTGAAGTGAGTTATTTGCATCATATCAAATCTAGAGGCACTAACCATAACCCTAACCATATGTTTGGAATGTGGGAGGAAACCTATTTAGCTACGGGGAGAACGTACAAACTCCTTTCAGATAGCAATGGGAATCAAACCCTGAATGGCGATTCCTGGCACTGTGAATTGACTGTGCTAATTGCTATGCTGAGTGCCACCCAGTTGAAAGGGGAATGCTCTTCAAGGTGGAAAGACAAATAAAGTTAGGTGCCCATTTCTGTTGATAATTTGGGAACTCCTACCTGAAATTGCATCCAAAGCTCATGGCTCCGACGTTGGTCATAATCACTTGAAATATGGCAAGCAAATGTAGAGAAACATCTGTATTTCACAGTTACGTCTTCAAGACAGACACTCTTCTCAAGATTAGCGAAATATACTGCGTGGACCAGGTGCTGAGTTGTGACAAGTTTCTTGGTTTGTTTTGGGTCACACAAAGGAGGGGTTTTAAATCTTCCCATTGGTGCAGTTCCAGATGCTGTTTAGAATGTCTTCGAGAATCGCAGAAGATCGAAGGTGCGGACATTATGTAATGTGTTTATCATAAGGTGCCTGGGGTTTCATGTGAACTAATTTATTGTGTTTTATTCTGGTTAAAATCATAATGCCCACTTGGGAGCATATACTGTAGAGTTGTGAAGTTTTGAGGAATTGATTGGGAAAGCATTTTGGATCTTGGGATTCATTAATATAGCTGTAGAGTACTAAAACAGGGAAACTATGCAGAAGCTATAAAAGACTAGTTAGGTTACAACTAAGCAAGCATTCCTTTCATTTCTGATTGCCATACATTGGGAAAAGATGTGAAAGTCCCAATCAGATTTAGATCCAGGATTGTTCTTGGAGATTAACGCACACACAATACTAAATCTCAGCAGATCAGGCAGCTTCTATGGAGAGGAATAAACAGTTGACGTTTCAGGCCAGGACTCCTTCCAGTCCTGCTGAAGTCCTGATGATAGTCCTAAAGAAGTGTCTTGACCCAAAATGTGGACAGTTTGTTCCTCTCCATGGATGCTGCCTGACCTGCTGAGTTTCTCCAGCATTTTGTAAATGTTACTCCAGGATCTGCAGAATCTCTTGGGTTAAGCTTTGGAGATTGGCAATTTGAAGGGGCATTTGAAAGAAGGTTTAGAAAGAGTTAATAACGGGGAGCTGCTCTCTTGTTTCAATAGCCGGGGAACATGGATTTAAAATTTTGGGGAAAAAGATACACTGAGGATTTGAGGAAAATGATTTCTTCTGCAGAAAGTAATTATAATCTTGAATACAATGCCTGCAGGGATGGTTTAAATTGAACTAATCAGTACTTCTGAAAGAATATTACACAGGCATTTGAGAGAGATTAATTTGCAAAACAGGATTGGCCTAGTATTAGTTGTATATATAGGATATCATTAAATTGGAGAAGGTGCAAAAAAGATTTACAAGGATGTTACTCAGACTGGAGGGCTTGAGTTAGAAGGAAAGGTTGAATTGTCTGGGATTTTTTTTTTCCTGATGTGTATGAGGCTGAGTGGTGATAGAGGTTTTTCTTTCCCCCAGGTTAGGAGAATCCAAAGGAACAGAGCATAGGTTTAAAGAGATGGGAAAAAGGTTTAAAAGGACAGCTTTTTCACACAGGTGGTAGTGTAATGAGCTGTCAGAAGAGGTGGTAGAGCCAGAATCAAGTGAAACATTTAAAAGACTTCTGAACATTAATATGGATAGCAATGGTTTAGAAGGATATGGGCATGATGCAAAAACTGGGGCAAGCTCATGGGCCGCTTAGTGGGCATGACAATGTGGGCCGAATGGCCTCTCAATGACTCCAGGACTTGATTGGCTGAATGGTTTTCATCTGATTCATTAAATTCCATGAGTCTATAATCTTCTTCCTTGTTTGTACTTGAGGTAAGATTATTCGTCAGGCCGGGTGGAAGCTACCTCGGCTTTGATTGAAGTCTTTTTTGTTTCTCATAGATTAGAGACTGCCGCACTATCCTTGGTTGCTTAGGTACTGGGTACAAAACTTTAGTTTGACAATTTAGTGCAGTGTTGAGAGAGAGCTGCACCTTTGGAGATACTGTGCTTTGGAGAGTAGCACAATGGGAAGCCCCATCTACTCTCTCAGGTGAACAGAAAGAATTATTTTTAAAAAGCACAGAACTGCTGCAGCTACCTCCAAATTTCCCTTTGACCATTATCCTTATTTTTAGAAGAGATTTTCCTTGTGTTCTAGTGAATAATTTTCAACCAGTGTACATCACTAAAGTAGAATTATTTTGTCCTTATCACAATCCAGTGTCTGGTTGCTAAATGCGCCTAAAATGGCTCCCACATTTCTTCCATGACAACAGTGACTGCCATTTAAAAATACCCCTGAGTAACCCTTGCTAAGTTTATTTTAATATTAAAAATAAACTGTAAAACATTTCAGGCTCATGTGGAAAGTGGAACAGAAATGCAATCTTCTATCTTTTTATTGCTAAGTTAATGAAGTCTTCTACATCATGACGACTCATTGAAATAACAAACCTCTCTGGCAGTCTTGTGCATGTTGCATACACCAAGCTCTACAAGCTGTGCCAAGTTAAAAAGGTAACATCAAAAGGCTTTATGGAGTAAGTTTATAAACTTGGCAAGAGGTTGAATATAAATAGGAACTTGGGGGATTCTGCAGATGCTGGAAATCTAGAGCAAAAAAGTGTTGGAGGAACTCAGCAGGTCAAGCAGCATCCATGGAGAGAAATAAGCAGTTGATGTTTTGGGCTGAGACCAATATTGCATATTTCATTAACAAGCGGGTGTTCTGGTATGCCTAATAAAGTGGCCACTGAGTGTATATAGAAACCCCATATTTCCCTTTGTGCTTGGAGGTACTGTTGCAGTGGCTAAATTAATTATGTGGAATAGAAGAGAATGAAAACCATGAAATTAGAACAGCCCAGACCCGAAAGAGGCAATTCTGCCCTTCATACCTGAACTAGCCCTTTTAAAGAAGCAACTCCACCTCGCTGACAATCAACATTGGTGCACCTCAAGGACACGTTCTTAGCCCACTACTCTACTCTCTCTACACCCACAGTTGTGTGGCCAGGCACAGTTCAAACATAATTTATAAATTTGCCGATGATACAACTACTGTTGGCTGAATTTCAGATGGTGAGAAGTTGGTGTACAAGGGCAAGATACTGTAGATCAGCTGGTTGAGTGGTGTCCCAGCAACAACCTTGCACTCAACATCAGTAAGACCAAGGAATTGATTGTTGACTTCAGGAAGGGTAAGTCGAGGAAACATACATCACTCCTCATCGAGGGATTGGAAGTGGAAAGGGGGAGCAATTTCATATTCCTGAGTGTCAACATTTCTAGGGATCTATCCTGGGTCCAACTCATTGATGCAGCTACAAAGAAGGCATGACAGGAGTTATATTTCATCAGGAGCTTGAGGAGAATTGGTATGTCACCAGAGATACTTCCAAATTTGTATAGATGTATCATGGAGAGCATTCTAATTGGTTGCTAAACTCAGTCAGCTCCATCATCGGCTCTAGCCTTCCTAGCAGCCAGGAAAACATCAAAGGCAGCATCTATCATTAAGGATGACCACCACCCAGGACATGAACTCTTCTCATTAATACCATCAAGGAGGAGGTAGAGGAGCCTGAAGACATATGCTCAGTGACTCAGGAACAGCTTCTTCCTCTCTTCCATTAGAGTTTGAATGGACAATGAACCCATGAACAATAAGCCAGTATTTCTTTTCCTCTCTTTCTGAATACCTACTTAATTTAACTTTATTTAATGCTACTTTCTATATATATTATAATTTATAGTTTTTATTATTATGTATTGCAATGTACTACTGCTGCAAATAACCAGATTTCACGACACATGCCAGTGATATTAATCCCGATAATTAGTCATGCTCCCGCATACTTTCTCCTGTTCCATAACAACTGCCTTAAGCATTGTTGGGATGTTCAAGAGCCTTCAAAAGGGAAATGATCAAGGAATTAAGAATTATGTAAAAAAGATTTGCTATGATGTTAGTAAGGCTGAAAAGCTTGTGCTTTTAGGAGAGGCTGGAAAAATGGCCGGAAAAATGAGTTGAAAAATGGCAGGTGGAATTTAATGCAGATAAGTGTGAGGTACTGCACTTTGCGAGGACCAATCAGTGTAGGTCTTACACAATGAATGGTAGGGCACTGAGGAGTGCTGTAGAGCAGAGGGATTTGGGAATGCAGATCTATAATTCCTTGAAAGTGGCATCTGGTAGATAGGTTTGTAAAGAGAGCTTTGACACATTGGCCTTTATAAATCAAAGTACTGACTACAGAAGTTGGTATGTTACATTGAACTTATTTAGAACATAAGAACATAATAAATAGGAGCAGGAGTAGACCATCTGGCCCATTGAGCCTGTGCCACCGTTCAATAAAATCATGGCTAATTTGGCCATGGACTCATCTCCACCTACTTGCTTTTCCCCCATTACCCTTAATTCCCCTACTATGCAAAACTCTATCCAACCTTATATCTACTGAGGTAGCCTCCACTGCTTCTTTGGGCAGAGAATTCCACAGATTTACCACTCTCTAGGAAAAGCAGTTTCTCCTCATCTCCATCCTAAATCTATTCCCCCAAATTTTGAGGCTATGCCCCCTAGTTCTAGTTTCACCTATCAGTGGAAACAACTTTCCTGTCTCTATCTTATCTATCCCTTTCATAATTTTGCATGTTTCTATAAGATCTCCTCTCATTCTTCTGAATTCCAGTGAGTACAGTCCCAGACAACTCAATCTCTCCTCATAGTCTAACCCTCTTATCTCTGGATTCAACCTGGTGAACCTCCTCTGCACCACCTCCAAAGTCAGTATACCCTTCCGCAGTACTCCAGGTGTGGCCTCACCAGTACCCTGTATAGTTGCAGCATAACCTCCCTGCTCTTAAATTCAATGCCTCTAGCAATGAAGGCCAACATTCCATTTGCCTTCTTGATAGCCTGCTGCAGCTACAAACCAACCTTTTTGATTCATGCACAAGCTCTCCCAAATCCCTCTGCACAGAAGCTCGCAGCAATTTTTTTACCATTTGAATAATAATCTGCTCTTTCATTCTCTCCTTTCAAAATGGATGATCTTGTATTTACCAACATCGCCAGACTCTTGCCCACTCACTTAACCTATCTATATCTTTCTGCAGGCTCTCCGTATCTTCTGCGCAATTTGCTTTTCCACTCAATATAGTATCATCAGCAAACTTAAGTACACTACACTTGGTCCCCTCTTCCAGGTCATTAACGTATATGTGAACAGTTGTGGGCCCAACACCGACTCCTGTGGCATACCACACACCACTGATTGCCAACCAGAGTAACACCCATGTATACTAACTCTCTGCTTTCTATTAGTTAACCAAAACTCTATCCATGCTAATACATCACCCCCAACTCTATACTTATCTTATCTTATGGATAAGTCTTTTATGTGGCACCTTATTGAACGCCTTCTGGAAATCCAAGTAAATAGCATCCATCTGTTCCCCACTATCCACTGCGCTTGTTATATCCTCAAAGAACTCCAGTAAATTTGTCATACAGGACCTGCCTTTGCTGAACCCAAGCTGTGTCTACCTGATGGATCCATTTCTTTCCAGATGCCTTGCTATTTCTTCTTTAGTGATAGTTTCAAGCATTTTCCCAACTACTGATATTAAACTAACTGGCCTATAGTTACCTGCCTTGTGCCTGCATCCTTTTTTGAACAGTGGCGTGACATTCGCCGTCTTCCAATCTGGCAGGACCTGCTCGGAGTCAAGAGAATTTTGGTAAATCATCACCAAAGCGTCTACTATAACCTCTGCCATTTCTTTCAGTACTTTGGATGAGGTTTAATGTGGAGAACTGTGTGCAGTTCTGCTCACCTACCTCCAGGACAGATATCAATAAGATTGGAATTTGGATAAGTACATGGATGGGGGCAGTATGGAGGGCTAGTCCAGGTGTGGGCAGATCAGACGAGGCAGAATAAGTGTTCGTCATGGATTAGATGGGCCATAGCCCCTGTTTCTGTGCTGTAGTGCTCTACGACTAATGTAATATTTTTCCCTCAAGTACAGGAGGCTGAGGGACATCCTTATACAGATTTATAAAATCATGAGCTGCATACATCAAGTAAATGGTCACAGTCTTTTTCCCCAGATAGGGGTCCCCAAATATTGGTTAAGGTGAGAGGGGAGAAAGAAGACCTGAGGGGCAACTTTTCCTCTCTGAGGATGGTGACTGTATGGAACAAGCTGACAGAGGAAGTGGCAGAAGTGGGTGCAGCTACAACATTTAGGAGGGATTTGGACAGGAACATGGATAGGAAAGGAGAAAGATTTCCGGAACGTAGAGCCTGGAAAATCGAAGGGGTGGCATCAAAGGAGGAGCAATTAAATTAATGGATAATTCTGCCTTCAGCACTGTTTAGAATTTACCTCAGTCCCGTTTGAAAGCTATTGTTGAGTCTGTATCCAAAGTCACAGCAGGCAAAGCATTCGAAGTTCTAATAGCTTATTAGATACTAAAGGTTTTTTTTCTCAAAGCTGTTGAAACATTAAACAATGGCTCAGTATTGTAAAGATTCTGTTCAAAGATGTTCTCATTTTAAGACTGAAGGACAATAAGTGGTGTTTATATACTGTTTTTTTTTTGCCTGGGGAAAGCAGTTTCAGAAGTCATAGAATATCGGTGAAGCTGATGGGGACCATTCATCCCACCACATCTGTGCTCATTGGAAAGAAGTCTTTGTAGACAAATTCCACTTTGCATCACTGCCTCTTCAAAAGCACAAAATAGATTTCTCTTTTAACTATGAGTGTTTTTGCTCCAAGCAGAAAATCCCAAATCCCTACCATACTGTGGGTAAAATAATATTCCTTTATGCCTTCCTTCACTAATCTTCTCAGTCCCTTGGCTTTTGAACCCTCTGATAAAGGAAATAGCTTCCCATGCTATATACTTTATACGTTTGTTCCTTCGATGTGGTATGTTTCAAAGAAAACAATCAGGCCTTTCCTTTTAATCGTAGTTTTCCAATCCTTGTGTTCAGTACTCAAGCACTGGCCTAACTAGTATACAGTTATACAGTTCTAGCATAACCTCCTGTATCTTATGTTCTACTGTATGCTTTGACTAACAAAGGAAAGCATCACATATGCCATTTTAATCATTTTATTGGTTCATCCTGTTTCCTTTTAGAACCAGTAAGCTTCAGAATCTGAATCTGTTTAATATCTCCAGCATATGTTGTGAAATTTGTTAACTTTGCAGCTGCAGTACAATGCAATACATGATAATATAGAAAACAATTGTGAATTATGAAGGTGTATACATATATATAATAGTTATTTAAATAAGCAGTGCAAAAAAAAGAATAAAAAGCAGTCAGGTAGGTAGTGTTCATGGGTTCAATGTCCATTCAGAAATTGGATGGCAGAGGGGAAGAAGTTGTTTCTGAATTGCTGACTGTGTGCCTTCAGGCTTCTGTACACCCTTCCCAATGGTAACCATGTGAAGAGAGCACGTCCTGGGTGGTGGGGATCCTTAATGATGGATGTTGCCTTTTTGAGGCATCGCTCCTTGGAGATGTCTTGGATACTGCAGAAGCTAGTGTCCATGATGGAGCTGACTAATTTTACAACTCCCTGCAGCTTACCTCAATCCTGTACAGTGCCCCCCACCCCCCTCCATGACCGGTGATGCAGCCAGTTAGAATGCTGTCCATGGTACGTCTGTATAACTTAAAGAGTTCTTTATCCTGACACCACCACTTAATATCCTTCAGAGAGTCAACCTCCATGTGAGGGCCAGAACAGATAATATCCCAGGTCCAATTGGGTGCTGGACTTCCTAACATAGATAGTGAGGATGCACAACTGCTTCATCAGGCTCAACACAGATGCCCCCCAGGGCTATGTGCTAAGCTAATTGCTATACACTCTGCACACACATGACTGCACGGCCAAACACCCAAGTAGTCACATTGTCAAGTTTGTCAATGACATGACAGTGGTGGGTTCATTACCAACAATGCTGAGACGGCCTTCAGAGAGGAGGTGGAAGAGCTTGAGGCCCGGTGCCAGGCAAATAACCTCTTCCTAATGTCAACGAGACAAAGGAGATGGTTATTGACTTTCAGAGAACTCACACCCCTCTTTACTTCAATGGCACAGCAGTGGAAACTTCAAGTAGCTGCCAGCTCCTGGGAGCGCATATCTCACACATGAACCCAAAACGCATCCTACACAATCAGGAAAGCTCACCAATGGCTCTGCTTTCTGAGGAGGCTGACGAGAGCTGGACTATGCACATCTCGACTCACGTCATTCTACAGATGTGCAGCTTGAAGCATCTGAACAAACTGCATCACTGCTAGGTATGGAAACTGCACTGCGGCAGACAGGAGGTCTTTACAATGGGTGGTCGATGCTGCCCAGCACATTACTGGCACCACCCTGTGCTCCATCCAGAGTATATATACAGAAGGGTTCTGGGAAAGGGCCAGTAACTTCATGAAGGTTCGTCTCATCCAGCTCATGGACTGTTTGTCCCACTCCTACCAGGGAAGAGGCTAACAGTAAGGTCCATCAACAGCTCCACCAACCAACCCATCCCACCACTACTTTATCATTTCCTGTCAGTCACCTTATGTACAGACGCTCCTGTGCCTAGTGTCAGTTTACGGACATACAATCAATCTAAAAATAGCACTATAAATATAAAAAGGTAATGGATTCGGCTGAGTATATCACGGGTAACGCCCTCCTAACTATTGAGCACATCTACATGGAATGTTGTCATGGAAAAGGAGCAGCCATCATCAGAGATCCTCACCACCCAGGCCGTGCTCTTTTCTCGCTGCTACCATCAGGTAGAAGGTACAAGTGCCTCAGGACTCACACCACCAAGTTCACGAAAAGTTACGAACCCTCAACCATCAGACTCTTGAACAAAAAGGGATAATTACACTCAATTTAAGGACTCTGTTTTACTGTTATATTGATGGATGCTTTATTGTTATTTCATCCTTGTTATTTATTGCTATTTATTTATTTTATATCTGCATTTGCAGTTTGTTTACAGTTTACAGTTATTGTTCTATAGATTTGCTAAGTATGCTGGTAGAAAAAGAATCTCAAGATTGTATGTGGTGATGTGTATGTACTCTGATAATAAATTTTACTTTGAACTATGAATATATATGGTAGCTTATGTATATAATCTACCTTATGTATTTGATAGTTATTGTCATTTTTGAATTATTATTATGTTCTTTATCTTTTGCAGTTTTTTTGTGCTGTTTTGGATCCACAGTAACAATTATTTTATTTTCCATTACATTTGTATACAGGAAATGACATGAAACAATCTTGAATCTTGTACCTTGAAACTTCCGTCTGTTGTATACTCTAACCTGTCTCATTCCCCAGTGCATCGCTTCACACTCTCTGGATTGAATTCCATTTGTAATTTTTTTTGCCCACATATATTTTCCTGAAGTCTTAAACTTGAGTAGAAACTTCGTGAGTAGAGGAAAAACTTCTGTAAAAGTTTTCGGACCTACCCAAGGCAGATTAAGCGATAATTCTGCTCCCTTAAGTTCAGTAGAGAGGGAAGAGACTGATTATTATTTAATGTGAGGTTCATGGAAGTGTGTCGTAGATCATTACCAATACCTCTTGCTCTCATGCCTGGTGTTGTTATCTGCACAACAGGCTCAATCTCATTTGATTCTCCGTACAGTTGCTTATGACACACATGGGATGGTTAGGAGTGAGAAATAAACTTTGTCCAAAGATCTAGATTTTCTTACAAGTTGAGTAAAAGGATTGAACATTCTTTGACACCTGCTAAGTGTGGAGCATTATTGATTAACGGGCCTCAGGATGAGAGGAGATCATGAAAGAAATCTTTCTGGATTTTAGTTTTTTTCCATTTGGCCTTTTTCTCTTTTTCTATTTTCCAATTTTCCATTTACCAGCTAACATCATTTTATGGCTCAGAAAATTCATAAGGACAAGAATTAAAGATTAAGATTAAAGATTAGCTTTCTTTTTCACATATACATTGAAATAATAATGACACGGACAGTCAGAAGATGCGTAGGGTGCCAACATGCTTCTGGTGCCAACATAGCATGCCCACAGATTTCTAACACTAACCTGTACGTCTTTGACATGTGGAGGAAACCGATGCACCCGCTAGGCACTGTCTGGCCTTTTGCTAACCATTAGGCTACCTTGCCACCCCAGTTATGGAACTGGAAGAACAGGATGATGGTCTGTTTTTGGAAACTCACCTCAGAGAGGCAAATAGAATGTCAGCATTGCAGACCATCGAGCTTCCTTTCACCTCGAGACCTGTTAATCAATAACACACTCCACTGGGTGAAAGTCAAGCAATGACCTATTCCTTTTTATTTTTGTTGAAAGCAAGCCCAGATCTTTAGAGATGAAGTGTTGACTGCACCTGGTTTATTTCTTGTTCCAAACCATACCCAATTGTGTCATAAACCATGAGGGAAATCAGAAGTGGTTGAGGCTGTTGTCCAGATAACTGGCATGAGAGAATTAAAGACCATAAGACATAGAAGCAGAATCAGGCTATTTGGCCCATCGAGTCTTCTCTGCCATTCTATCATGGTTGATTAATTATCCCTCTCAACTCCATTCTTCTCCTATATCCATTGATGCTTTTATGAACCAAGAACCTAGCAAACTTTGCTTTCAATATACCCAATTATTTGGCCTCCATAGTCACCCATGGCAATAAATTCCACAGATACATCGCCATCTGAAGAAATAAATTCCTCCTCATCTCTATTCTAAAAGGATGTCCCTCTGTTCTGAGGCTGTGCACTCTGATTCTAGACTCCCCAACTATAGGAAATATCCTCTTTATTTAGGCTTTTCAATATTCAATAGGTTTCAACGAGATCTTCCCTTCATTCTTCTAAACTCCAGTGAGTACAGACCCACTGCCATCAAATGCTCTCCATATATTAACCTTTTCATTCCCAAGATCATTCTCTTGAACTTAGTGGGGAATCTGACGTTTTCGGAATCACCCACATGAGGCAGTATACACTTTCATCATTTTCAAACCTATTAGTAATCAGTCTCTTCTATCTCTGCTAAATTTAAATGAGCTGATTTATTGCTTAAGCAGCCTTGGTTAAGATCAGGAGATTTTAAAGGAACTATCCTTTCTGTTCAACAAGATTTTACTCAAGACTTAAATAAGATATAAATGATATGTCTGGTTGAGCAGAAAAGTGGTAAATGGAATTTAAATTCCGTTGTTAATGGAGCTACGAAAAAGATAAGAGTCTGTACAATAAGTCGAAAGGTATTGTGCATTGTTGAAAGATAAAGGGACCTTGGAATGTATGTCCACAGCAATACACACAAAATGTCGGAGGAACTCAGCAGGTCAGGCAGCATCTATGGTAATGAATAGATAGTCAACATTTCAGATTGATTCTCTTCTTTGGGACTGAAAAGGACAGGGGAAGATGCCAGACCTGTCCACAGATAACAAATTTGGACACTGGTCATCAGATGGAATGGAATCTCTAATAGTAACCAACAGCAAAGCTTTCATAGACGTAAGAGATTCTGCAGAAATCTTGGGCAACACACTCAGAGTAAAATAACTTCTCAATGTTTTTAGCTTACCTAGTATTCAAATAGAGGAAATTCTGTATTTTTTTCCCAAACAACCAAATTTTCTTCAAAAACAGAAGAGATTCTACAGATGCCAGAAATCTTGAAGAACACACACTCAATGCTGGAGGAACTCAGCAGGCTATGGAGAGGAATAAACGGTCAACATTTCAGGTTGGGACACTTCATTAGTACTGGAAAGGAGGGGGAAGAAGCCAGAGTAAGAAGATAGGGGAGGGGAAGGTGTACAAGATGGTAGGTGATAGATGAGACCAGGTAAGGGGAGAAGGTGTGTGGGTGGTGGTGGATGAAATAACAAGCTGAAAGGGGATAGGTGAAAGAATTAAAGGGTTGAAGGGGAAGAAGACTAATAGGAGAGGATAGTGGACCATAACAGAAAGGGAAGTAGGAAGGGAACCAGAGGGAGGTGAAGGGCAGGCGAGATGAAGAGAAGGGCTGAGAGGGTAAACTCTGGTTCAGGCACAGGTACGGTATTGAGTCTGTGTGCCACACTGAAGGAAGGCATTTGAGAGGGAAGAAAAGGACTTTTACCGGAATGTCTCCAATGATGAGAGATTTTAGTTACATGGTTAGGTAAGCAAAGCTGAAGTTGGGGAAGATTTATTAGAGACATGCAAGATTATGGCTGGTTTGAATAAGAACATAAGAGCATTAGAAATACAAGCAATAGTAGGTATCCAACCCATTCCACTTGCTCCACTATTCATAATATCATCACTGATCCTTGATCTCTATAATATCTTCTTACACTGATTCCATAAACCTCGATTCTCGGAAAATCGAAAAATCTATTGACCACAACCCACTTTCTTGCACTGATTGCATATCTCTTGATTCCCTTAATATATGAAAACCTATTGACCAACAACCACTTTCTTGCACCACCCTATTCTTCTCAATTCTCTTAATATCAGAAAACCTATTGATCACTACCCACTGGAAGAATAAATGTCTTCTTATCTTTCTCCCAAATGTCAGAATCATTATTTTGAGATTCTGACCCTTTGTGTTAAACTCCAAGTCAGAGAAGCAGCAACTCTGAATTCAGCTCAGCAAGCCTTGAACGAACCCTGGCACGACTCCTCTCAAATGAGTCTGTTTCAGCTTCGGGACTCTTCTTCTTGAGGTTCTCCAGTGTTATGGCTGACTCCCTGTGGTGTTGGAGGCGCTGTTCCTTGGAATGGAATCAAAAGTGGTTTACCTATATTGTTTCAGCATTAACAGGAAAGCTTTTGAACTAGTGACGCCAACCACCCCATGTCGGTGTACACCTCCCAGTCCTCTATGGGGTGGCGCAGTAGCGTAGTGGTTAGCCCAATACTTTGCAGTACTGGTGACCAGGGTTCCATTCCAATTGCTACCTGTAAGGAGTTTGTATGTTCTCCTAGTGACTGGGTGGGTGGGTATCCTGTGGGTGCGCCAGTGTCCTCCCACATTCCAAAGACATGCTGGTTACTAGGTTAATTGACCGTTGCAAATTGTTCCGTGATTAGGCTAGAATTAATTCAGAGGTTGCTGGGTGGTGTGGCTCAAAAGGTTAGAAGGGCCTATTCTTCACTGTATGTCAATAAATAAATCAAATAAAGATATGGAACAGGTTAGCGTAGACAGGCAGTGAGTACTAGATACCAGGACGATATTCGGCTCAAAGGGGGCTTCAGTTGGGAAGAAGCATTGGCTCTGGGTAAGTTTATGTTAAGTTTCTTATTTTCCTTACTGTGTCAGGGGCACTTAGCGTAATTTAAATGGGAATTGTTTGCTCTTCATGCTGGATGTCGGGGTTCTGGGAGACCCAGAGTCTCCCAGGGAACTATGTCTGCATGAAGTACATCCAGTTGCAGCTCCTTGAAGACTGTGTTGGGGACCTGGAGCAGAAGCTGGATGAACTTTGGCTTATATGGGAGAGTAAGGAGATCATCGATCAGAGTTACAAGGAAGTGGTCACCCCTATGTTGCAGGAGGCAGATAGCTGGGTAACCGTCAGGAGAAATAGAAATGTGAATAGGCAGTTAGCACAGAGCACTTCTGTGGCCATTTTCCTCAATATTATGTATACCATTTTGGATGTTGTTGTGGGGGTGACCTCCCAGGGGAATGCCATGGAGTCCAGGTTGCAGGCATTGAGCATGGGTCCGTGGTGCAAAAGGGAAAGAGGGGGGCAGTAGTGATAGGGGACTCAATAGTCAGCGGAACAGACTGGAGATACTGTGGACATGAACGGGACACCCAGATGGTATGTTGCCTCTCAGATGCCAGGGTCAGGGATGTCTCAAATCATGTCCACAACATTTTGGAGAGGGAGGGGGAAGAGCCAGATGTCTTGGTACATAATGGTACCAATGACATAGGAAGGAAAAGCAATCAAGTCCTGAAGAGAGAATTTAGAGAGCTAGCAGAAAGCTGAGAAGCAGGACCTCCTGGGTAGTAATTTCTGGATTGCTGCCTGTATTACGTGCCAGTGAGGGTAGGAACAGATTGATCTGGCAGAGAAGTTGGTGCAGGGTCCTTGGATCATTGGATCTCTCCTCGGGGAGGTATGACCTGTTCAGAAATAAGGTGGATGATCTTGTTGCACTTTTACAGATTGTCCGGTATGATGTTGTGGCCATTATTGAGTCATGGCTGAAGGATGGTTGTAGTTGGGAGCTGAATGTCCAAGGAGGGATAGGAAGGTAGGCACTAGTGAGGTCTCATCTTGAGTATAGTGAACAGTTTTGGGCTCCTCATCTAAGAAAAGATGTGCTGGCTTTGGAGAGGGTTCAGAGTAGGTTCACAGGATGATTGTGGGAATGAAAGGGTTATCATAAGAGAAGCGTTTGATCTCTCTGGGCCTCTACTCACTGGAATTTAGAAGGATGAGGGAGATCTCATTGAAACCTTTTGAATATTGAAAAGGCTAGACAGAGCAGATGTGGAAAGGACGTTTCCCATGGTGGGGGAGTCTAGGACAAGAGGATGCAGCCTCAGGATAGAGGGGCATCCATTCAAAACAGAGATTCAGAGACATTCCTTTAACCAGTGGGTGGTGAATTTGTGGAATTTGTTACCACAGGCAGCTGTGGAGGCCAGGTCATTGGATGTATTTAAGGCAGAGATTGATAGGTTCTTGATTGGCCATGGCATCAGAGGTAATGGGGAGAAGGCTGAGGAGGGGAAAAAAGGATCAGCCTTGATTGAATGGCGGAGCAGACTCGATGGGCCAAATGGCCTAATTCTGCTCCTATGTCTTATGGTCTTATGATCTGACGTATTATTGAATTTTCAGTTTTGGATATATATATATATATATATCACATGCACATCGAAAAATACATATGTCATTTGTACTAACACCAAAACAGCCTAAGGATGTGCTGGGGGCAGCCCACAAGTGTGGCCACACATTCTGGTGCCAACACAGCATGTCCACAATGCTCAGCAGGACAACACTGAACACAACAAGCAATAAAATAAGCCCCTTTCCCCGCTCTCACCCTCCCTTCCTCCCACACGCATGGTTAGACCTCCGACTCCAGGACAGGCCTCCAGGCCTCGGCCGTTGGGCTCTAACTTCTGGACTTCCGACTGAATATGCAGACTTCAGTCCGTTAGTTCCACTCTGGGAGTGGGCTGCACGAACGGAGCTGGCGAGGAGGAGGCAGGTGGCTCGCTCCCTCAGTAATATACCAACTGCCTCTCCTCTTTCTTTTCGCTCTGGCCAGGACTGGGTTTCTTTCCCTTCTTTGTTCAGAATAAATACAGCTTTGAGTCATCAGCAGGGCTTTTGCCCATATAAAGTATGTGGACTTCCACAGCGGAGGGCATATATGAAGAAATAAAACTTTACCCGGGACACACGAAACATTTCAATCCTTTCAATTGTTCCGTATGATGAGGATAAATAAACTCCATTTTGCAGTCAGTGCTGACAATCTGGGCCCAGATGGCTAAAGTATCAGACACTGATGTCATGCTGTGCAGTAACTTTCCTGTTTAGCGCCTCCATGTACTAGGATATTTACGTACAACTTTTATTTGACAGGCCCTAGTTAACAGGTAATATTAATGGCAAGAAAGCCACAGCTGTATGGGGATTTGAGAATATCAAGAAATATAAGCAGCTTGAAGGCTATTGGAGTTTTAAGTATTTACTGAAGTCCCACAGGCAGGCTTCATCCTGCAATTAATACTTGGTGGTTTGGCTGCCAAATATCCATCTGCCCGATCCCCCTAACTCTCCGAGGACCTCACTGGTAAATTTTGCACTGTGTCTAAAAATATTTTTTTTCCACTTGGCCCATGATGTGTACCAGCACTGGAGATATGTTCCATGTGTCCTCTATCTCCCCACCTCGCCACCCACCTCTTCTTCTTAAAAGGTCCCAAATCATCAGTAGTTTCCAGTCAGAAATAGGAATAGAAAGTGATAGAGAGGAAGTAAAGGACCCATCAAACCTGCCTAAGGGCTCGACATTGTAAATTAGGTTAGGCTTATTAATCTCATTTTAGATGAGGTCTGTTATGTAGTTAATATTTCAGTTATAGCTGCAATATTGTAATACATTGTTTGATTAAGATTCTTTGGTTGTTCACATAATTCATTATGGGTTATAGGCAAGAAATACGTGATGGGAACACCAATGCCTTTGAGTGTAAAATCCTAGAAAAGATAATGGATCCGGCCCAGTACATCACGGGTAAAACCCTCCCAACCATTGAGCACATCTACATGAAACGTTGCTGCAGCATCCGTCAGCAAAGGTCCTCACCACCCAGGCCATGATCTTTCCTCGCTGCTGCCTTCAGGTAGAAGATACAAATGCCTCAGGGGCTACAGCATTAGGCTCTTGAACAAAAAGGGTTAGCTACACTCATTTAAGGACTCTTTTATCTTGTTATTTCATGCTTGTTATTTATTGCTTTTTATTTATATCTGCATTTGCATGGTTTGTTGTCCATTGATCCTGTTCACAGTTCCTGACCTAAAGATTTGCTAGGTATGCCCGCAGAAAAAGAATCTCAGGTTTGTATGTGGTGACATGTATGGACTCTGATAATAAATTTTACTTTGACTTTGAATTTTGAACTTCGAATAGCATACGTCATTATGTCACATCATCATGTGTGAGCAACGCACACAAAATGCAGGAGGAACTCAATAGGCCAGGCAGCTTCTATGGAAAAGAGTAAACAGTTGATGTTTTGGGCTGAGACCCTTCAGCAGGACAGAAACATTAACTCTTTCTTCTTTTCCATTGATGCTGCCTGGCCTGCTGAGTTGCGTGTGTGTGTTGCTTTGGATTTCCAGCATCTGCAGACTTTCTCATGTTTGTCATATGTGAGTGTCTCACTAAAGACGAAACTAAGTGCATGATTTTCCTGGCTCCCATGTTTTTCTTTCGTTTGGTTTCTGGAGTTACAAAACATAACAAGGTTCTAATACTATAACTGATCTAAATGTGCCTTTGGTTAGGGAGGAATGTAACATCTTGAGTTAAGACAAGATCTGCATCATTATAGATTAAAGATTAAAGATGAAAGATTAACTTTATTTGTCACATGTACATTAAAACATAGAGTAAAATGCGTCAATGAACAAAACAGTCCGAGGAATGTGCTGGGGGGCATTCAGTGCAAGAGCTGCAAATGTCACCACACTTCCGGTATCAACATAGCGTGCACACAACTCACTCACCCTAGACCTTTCTCTTTCCTTTTAGAGCTTTGCAAACAAGACTGTTGATTTTCCTGTAAATGCCTGCAAGAAAATAAATCTTAAGGTAGCATATGGTAACATGTACGTACATTGATAATAAGTTTACTTTGACTTTGACTTTTGAGTAATCGCTATTCCAGTATAAGAAAAATGTGGCTAAATAATATGACATAAGAACGTAAGAAAAGCAAGAGTAGGCCATTCGGCCCCTTAGTCAGATTCCAGTGTGGTCCAGAAACAAAATACTGAAAGTGCTGAAAATTAGGACTGATAAGATATAAAGAGAATAGTGGGCACATCAGGCAACATCTGTTGCAGGAGAAATTGAGGTAACCTTTTGGGTGGTGACCAGATCTGATGAAAAGCTGTTGCCCTGAATGGTAAACCCTGCTTTTAAGTGGCAGTGGTGTCAGTATTGGACTCTTACAGGAGCAGCCTTTCAGATGAGAATTACAATCTGCTCTCAGAGGAAAATGAATAACCGATGTTTCGGCCAAGACCCCTCATCAGGATCTTGGCACAAAGTGTTAACTCTTCAGTTTCCTCTGCAGGTGCTGAATTCCTCCAGAATTTTGTGTGTGTTGTTCCAGATTACCAGCACCTCTCTTTGTCTGAGTTTGACTTCTTCTTTTGGTCAGTACTTAGCCCTCAACAAACAGAACACTAACACAAGGCTGTCTGTGGGTAACTGAGATAAGGAAATACAAGTTCTCCCCTTCTTCATTGGTTCATGTGGATTAGATGTTCTATGTTCAAGATGCATGTTTTAAGATTGATCTTGTCGTATAGCACTTCACACAGTTTAGTTCCAAAAAGTTTCAAATGAAGCTGGCCAATCAATTGCATGGGGAGAATTCAAAAGCCAACAGGGCACCTGATTCTTTAGTTAAAAGCATCATAGAACAAGTCAAGAAGTAACTGATGTTCCTTTCCCCAGCTCCAGTTGGCAAACCACCATGGAGTAAATGTAGTCTGGATAAATATGTTTCACTTCATCACACTTCAGTAAACTGAGAGAATATTATTCCACATTAATTATGCAACACGAGTCTGATGCCCTAACCCTAGATGTGATAGCAATTATTTTAACCTTGGGCTACGAGGCTGTTAAAAGTGCCTTAATTGTTGAGACAGACACACAGATTAAGTGAAGGAAGAGGGGAGGAGCAATTTGAACCGTAGGCATTTTACTTCTTCACACATTAATGTCAGGCACTTTACAATATCTTCATAAATTCTATTGTATTTCATTACTTTTCTGTAAATGCCTGAAAGAAAATAAATCTCAAGGTAGTATGTGGTGACATTGATCATAAATTTACTTTGAACATTGTCATGATACACTCATGACAGGGCTGAATGAGAAAACATGGTGCAGCATATGTCTGATCCAAAGACCTCTTACAATCAGGTTTTTATTAAAACAATATTTAACATTGAAGATTTGGACTCTGTTTCCTTTACCAGGAAAGGAATCCATTCTCTCTCCTTAGCAGATGAAAGAACTTTACTGCTGTATGGTGCTAATTGAAATTCGAAATTCACGTTTGTTTAATGTCATTTCCTATACACAAGTGTAAAGGAAAATGAAATAATTGTTACTCTGGATCCTACGCAATACAAAAAACACACAAAAGCTAAAGAACATAATAATAATAATAATAATAATAAATACAATAAATATATATTTTTTATTCTGGCTTCTTTCCACTTCCTTATCAGTCCTGAAGAAAGGTCTCAGCCCAAAATGTCAACTGTCTATACATTTCCAATGACACTACCTGCCCTTCTGTGTTCCTCCAGCATCTGTGTATGTTGCTTTGGAAAGCAAGCTGTTCAATATTGCTTAATGTTACTTCCTGTATAAAAGACAGACAGACAGACAGACATACTTTATTGATCCTGAGGGAAATTGGGTTTTGTTACAGCCACACCAACCAAGAATAGTGAAGAAATATAGCAATATAAAACCATAAATAATTAAATAATAATAAGTTAGTCATGCCCAGTGGAAATAAGTCCAGGACCAGTCTATTAGCTCAGGGTGTCTGACACTCCGAGGGAGGAGTTGTAAAGTTTGATGGCCACAGGTAGGAATGACTTCCTATGACACTCAGTGTTACATCTCAGTGGAATGAGTCTCTGGCTGAATGTACTCCTGTGCCTAACCAGTACATTATGGAGTGGATGGGAGTCATTGTCCAAGATGGCATGCAACTTGGACAGCATCCTCTTTTCAGACACCACCGTCAAAGAGTCCAGTTCCACCCCCACAACATCACTGGCCTTACGAATGAGTTTGTTGATTCTGTTGGTGTCTGCTACCCTCAGCCTGCTGCCCCAGCACACAACAGCAAACATGACAGCACTGGCCACCACAGACTCGTAGAACATCCTCAGCATCGTCCGACAGATGTTAAAGGATCTCAGTCTCCTCAGGAAATAGAGACGGCTCTGACCCTTCTTGTAGACAGCCTCAGTGTTCTTTGACCAGTCCAGTTTATTGTCCATTCATATCCCCAGGTATTTGTAATCCTTTACTATGTCCACATTGACCCCTTGGATGGAAACAGGGGTCACCGGTGCCTTAGCCCTCCTCAGGTCCACCACCAGCTCCTTAGTCTTTTTCACATTAAACTGCAGATGATTCTGCTCGCACCATGTGACAAAGTTTCCCACTGTAGCCCTGTACTCAGCCTTATCTCCCTTGCTGATGCATCCAACTATGGCAGAGTCATCAGAAAACTTCTGAAGATGGCAAGACTCGGTGTTGTAGTTGAAGTCCGAGGTGTAGATGAAAGTGTAAAGGAGAACAAAATAATTGTTACTCCAGATCCAAAAAACATGAAAATAACACAATAATACTAAAAAACATAATAAATAGAAATACATAAGATAGCTTATATATGTAGATTGATTGTATGCCCATAAAGTGATATGAGCCTGTACATAGAGTGACTAATGGGTAAGTTAGTGAGTGGAGGTGTTGATCAGCCTTACTGCTTGGGGAAAGTAATTGTCTTTGAGTCTGGTGGTCCTGGTGTGGATGCTATGTACCCTTTTCCCTTAAAGGACTGGGATAAACAGTCCATAAGCAGGGTGAGTGGGATCCTTCATGATATTACTGGCCTTTTCTGACTCCTTTCTCTATATATGCCCATGATGGCAGGTAGTCTGGTGCCGGCGATGTGTTGTGCAGTTTTGACCACCCATTGTAGAGCCTTCCTGTGCGCTGCAGTGCAGTCTCCGTATCGAGCAGTGATGCATCTTGTCAGGATGCTTTCTACCAGGCATCTGTAGAATTAAGTGAGCATGAACGTGCAAAATCCAGCTTTCTTCAGCCCCTCTACCATTTGGCTCCTGAACCAAAAGGGATAACATCATGCAGCTTCACTTGCCCCATCACAGAAATGTTCCCGTAACCAACAGACTCTCTTCAAGGGATCGTCATCTCATGTTCTTGTTATTTATTGCTATTTATTTATATTTACATTTAAACAGTTTGCTGTGCTCTGCACACTGGCTGAACACCCTGTTTGGGCAGCCTTTCACTGATCCTGTTATAGTTACTATTCTGTAGATTTGTTGAGTATGCCCACAACAAAATGAATCTTAGGGATGTATATGGTGACGTATTTGTACTTTGATAATAAAATTTATCTTGAAGTTTAGAAAGAGTGTGGAACAGATCCTTCTGACCCAATGAACAGCACTGCCCAGCCTAATCACAGGAAATTTACAATGTTCAACCAACCTAGTAGTTGGTAAGTCTTTGGAATATGACAGAAAATCAGAGCATTCGGGGGAAACACACTCATTCATGGGAGGATGTACCAACTCGGAACTCCGCCACCCTGAGCTGTATTACCGTCATACTAAGAATTACACTACTGTGGCACACAATTGGTGACTGTCATACACTTTCACCTTCTTCCATGCATCTACCTCATTAAGATGCTTTTAATAATTTCAAAAACCTCTGTCAAGCCATTGCTTTTCCATCCTATGCAACTTTCTTAAATGAAATTAATGTCTCTTGCATAACTCTCATAACTGAAACACCCAGTGATTGACTGAGAGTAACAAGCCCCTGTTAAAGATGTTTCTCTGCTCATAAATATACTTCATAGGCTCAATTAAATGAAATAACCTTACAGTGCATAACAAATGCATCACCCTATAGGCCATCTGCATTTAGTTTTATCTTTCTCTTCAGCTGTACTGGGGAGCAGGTTACTTATACACCAGGAAAATGTCACCAGTCGCCATGAGAATTTGCCCTGCACCCAGTGCATGGCAAGAACAATATACTGTCTGGCTATAGAGAGCCAAACTTCAGGAAGATAGACTGTGTAAAATGCTGACCAATTTGGACAACTTCGTGCATTTGGAATGCATTGCCCCAGAGAACCATGGGACAGTCACTCGGAGGCTGCTTGGCTGGGTACCTCCTGTACCTGATAAAGTGGCCATTGAGAGTAGGTTCACAGTCTTCTGCTGCTGTAGCCCGTACACTTCAATGTTTGATGTATTGAGTGTTAAATAGTTCAATAATTCTATTTAATATCGGAGAAATGCATACAACAGACATCCACGAAAAGAGAAGTGTGCCCCAGAGAACAAGTGACAATTATAAAGTTAGAACCCCGAACCTCCCCCTATTCCCCTGTCCCACTCACATGCAGCAGCAAAGCAACTACCCCCCACCCCCCACCCCAACCCACTTCCGCAAAAAAAGCATTATCACCTTCCACCCACCGAGCGTGCAACAGCAATGCCTTCAGAAAAGACCATGATCTGCAGTACAACAAAAACTAATGATTCACCCGACAATTCAACATGCCACAGGGAAAAAGAGGTGTCACCTTTCACAGCGAGATGGGAGGCATAACAAAATATTTATGGTGCGCTTCGGTACACCACTGTTCAAACGTGTGGCTATATGTCGCCTTCTTGTCAGCTTGAACCAGACTGACCATTCCCCTCTGATTTCTGTCATTTTTGCCCACAAAACTGCCGCTCATAGGATTTATTTTTGTTTATCACACCATTTTTTGGTGATTGTGTGTGAAAATTCCAGGAGATCAGTAGTTTCTAAGGTACACAAACCAACCCACGTGGCTTCAACAATCATTCCCTGGCCATAGACACTTAGGTCACATTTCTTCCTCAATTTGGCCTGAACAACAACAGAACCTCTTGGCCATTTCTGCATGCTTTTATGCATTGAGTTGCTGCCACAAGATTGGCTGATTAGGTATTTGTATTAATGGGCAGGTGTACAGGTGTAACTAATAAACAGGCCATAGAGTGTAGAATTTATAAATTTGTCTCCCTGGAAAGTGGATTCCCTCCTATACTTGGTTCACCAAGCATGAGTCATACACAGTGCTTAAACCAAATCAGTGTCGTCAAATATTCATGAGCAGCATGACTTTATTTTGATGAAGTTGCACTCAGTGACCACTTTATAAGGTATCTCCCGTACCTAATAAAGTGACCACTGACTGTAAATTTAATTGCACATTTTAAACAAGTTGGGACTTGACTGTGGAATCTTTATCAAACCAGGCACTCAGCAACTCAAGCAGCTACTGCAGAAAATGAAAACAGAATCAAATGTTATCCGCTCACTAGGGCTTGTATGCAAACTTGGCTCGATAGCAAAGTCTGCTAACAGCCACGTGACCCCGCAGTGAGAAAGCCACCCCTCATACACAATATACATCTAGGGTCAGTATGATTTGGGGTTCAACTAAATGGGAAAGTTGGGATGTTCCAATTAACAGAACCTCGAATGAGCAAGTGCTGTGTAAATACTGCCCATACACAATTATCGGTCAGCAAGAAATAGCAGATCGTACACTGCATAAAATTATAAAGCATGTTTACTAATTTCAGCTTTATCAAACAGTTACTAAAAGAAAGAAAAGCAAGAAAAGAAAAAAAATAAAAGGGCCCATTACATTTAAGCCAGTCTAAATGTGCACAAGATTGTTGGAGCTCGTCTCTTCCAAAAGCTTGGTATAACCGGTACTCACTGCACTGAATTCTCATCACCAATCACCAGTAGGGTTTCCCATCTTGGACTACTTCATCTCATGAAGC
This sequence comes from Hemitrygon akajei, assembly GCF_048418815.1. Taxonomy (NCBI): domain Eukaryota; kingdom Metazoa; phylum Chordata; class Chondrichthyes; order Myliobatiformes; family Dasyatidae; genus Hemitrygon; species Hemitrygon akajei. The sequence continues at coordinate 33,155,568 of NC_133153.1, read as the reverse complement.
ACTCTTTGTAATCACGTCTTCCAGGATCGAATCCTGAGGGGTTTTCACCCAATTTTCTTTTTACCACAAATCGCGCCAAATAACTATGAATCCCACCTGTGTCTGTCAGAAATCTCTCTCCGCCCAACTCTCTTTAGAATCTTCTCCCAATTCCACCATCCTGATCGGCTGTCACCAAATTCCTAGGTTGAACAACATGCACCCTTATCTTTAACCAAAACCAAACATTCTACCAGCAGGGCACGTGGCTTTCACAGAAAACTACTAAATGAAATACCCCATAGCATAGCAGTAGAAATCTTAACCAGGGCATTTCACAATGTTTTAGGTTCTGCTCCTTGAGCAGAATTGCATCCATCTGATGATGCTGCCTCCCTTGTGGGTTTTTCCAGCATTTTCTACTTTTGTGATTCCCATTGCCTGTCGAGTCCTTGCTTCAATAAAGAAAGATCTTGCAGGTGCAAGGGAGAATGCGAAAGGCAATGGAACAAAGCAAGGCCATGTGGCCTAATCAAGCACAGCACATGAGCAAACTATTTGATGAGGGATAAAATGTGGACGGAGTTACTGAGCTCTGAGTCTGTGGTGAAAGTGGAAGCAGATTCGACAGTAAATTCCAAAAAGAGTAATAGATACCCACACATCCCCTTTGATCCTCACCAATTCTTATGCATGCACCACTGAAAGCATCTGATCCAGATGCATCCCAGCATGGTATGGCAAACTACTCTGCCCAAGGCTGCAAAAAATTCCAGAGAGTCGTAGGTACAGATCAGCACATTGTGGAAACCAGCATCGTCTCTGTGAGGCACGCACAAAGTGCTGGAGGAACTCAGCAGGCCAGGCAGCATCGATGGGAAAGAGTACAGTCGACGTTTCAGGCTGAGACCACTCGGAGACTTCTCCGCGGAGTCTGCCTACACTTCTCATTGCCTCAGTAAAGCAGCGCAGTAGCCTAGTGGTTAGCACAATGCTTTACGGTACAGGGTTCAATTCCTGCCACTGCCTTTAAGGAGTTTATACGTTCTCCACGAAACCTGGCTATTCTCCGGGTGCTCCGGTTTCCTCGCACGATCCAAAGATATACCGGTCGGTCGGTTAATTGGTCTTTGTGATTAGGTAGGATTAAATGGGGTGGGGGGGGATTTAATTAGAACGGCCTGTTCCACACTATATCTTAATAAATGAATAAATAAAAGACTGAAAGCACATAACACCAGACTCACGGACAGCTTCCAGCCTACTGTTATGAGACTATTGAACATTCCCTAATACGACAAGACGTCACGATCTACCTCATTATGGCCTTGCACTTTACCGTCTCCCTGCACTGCTCTTTATTCTGCAGTCGGGCATTGTTCTCCCATGTACTATGTCAGTGCACTCTCGTCATAAAATGAATGTCAAAGTCAAAATCAAGTTTATTGTCATGTGCACAAGTACATCAAAGTCAAAGTCAATCTATTATCAAAGTTCATATATGTCACCACACACAACACTGAAATTCATTTTCTTGCAGGCATTTACCAGAAAATAAAGAAATACAATAGAATTTATGAGAACTCTACCTAAACAAAGACTGACAGACACCCAATGTACAAAAGAAGACAAATTGTACAAATAAAACATAACAATACTGAGAACATGAATTGAACAACATCATACTGTATACACGTAACTGCATTCATGACAAAAGCATAAATTTAACATATATTATAGACAATTTCTAAACAAAAATCAATTAGAATAAAAAAATCCATTTTGATACAAAGTGATCATATTGTTCAATATTGTCATATTGTCATATTCAATATCATATTGTCATATTGTCATGTTCAATATTGTCATATTGATTGGGGTTCAAAAATTGCTTGTTGGTTCCAAGACGGAATGGTTGAAGGGAGGTAGCTGTTCTTGAACTGGGTGGTACAGGACTTCAGATTTCTGTGCTTCCTGCCCCAGTAACTGTAGGAAGTCAGCATGGCCTGGATTGTGCTAATAGCTGATGCTAGATGTTGCCTTCTTTAGGCAATGCCTCCTGTAGGTTTTCGGAAATGAAATGGTGGGGGTGTTTTATGTTTCAGAAAAGCCACAGCAACCCATTTATTGAGCACCAGAAACTGAACTCAAAGCGTGCTAAAAGCCCTTTACGTACTTACGCCATCATGTCAGAGCAGCCTCTTAAAGTGAAACCCCAACTCAGTGACGGTGGTTGTGAATTATGTATGTTTCCACCAATTATGCTGCCCTACACAGATACACCCCCACCCCAAAGTTCACTGAAATGGCATCGTGAGCCTGTCTGGAGCTTGGATGAGCTGTGTAGCTTGGGCCTGATCTTCTAAGGGTAGAAGAAGAGCAGCTGCCTCTGACTCATTCAGAGGTGTGCTGACAGGCTCATGGTCAATTTGTGACAGCAGGGGCATGGTAGCAGAATCCTCCAAATCTTGGTGGGCCTGCTTAAGGTGATGTACCAAAATATGTTCAGGTTTACCCCTCTTATCTACGATAAAAGTTGAAGGCCGTAGCACACAAACTTTAGTGCAACCAGTTTCTGTAAGGCCTTCCGGCCCAGATGTGAGAGGCCATGTATGGAGTCAAAAACAATTGATCTCCAGGTTGCAGGCACAATGGAGCAAGGGTGACTGGTTGAATCATCACACAGAAGAGAAACCAGAGATCCCCCGAAATTACTGCTGCTCTGTAGGCCTGAACCTCTGGATCAGCAGCTTGGTCGGCTGCCATGTTGGCACAGTCAGGCTCTACGTGTCAATGGCTGGACGTGACAAGCGATCAGCCACAGCATTATTTTTCCCCTTGATATGTTGTATATCAGTTGTGAACCCAGATATGTAGGCCAGGTGGTATTGCTGCTGCACAGCCCAAGAGTCTGAAAATTTACCAATCACTCGCATGAGGGGTTGGTGGTCAATGAACGCTGTGAAACGACAACTATCTAAAAGACTACGAAAATGGCGGACAGCCAGATAGAGACTGAGAAGCTCACAGTCAATATCCCACAGCAGAGTCTGAAGTGTCAGTAGTAATGGGCATGGGTGCATTGGGGAGCAGGTGCGCCAGTAGGATCGCATTAGAAAGAGCTCGTTTGGTATAATCAAGTGCCCTGGCCATGTCCACTGACCAGTCAAGCACTTGATTAAGAGTATTGCCTTTAAGCGCACTATACAGGGGATGCATGATTTCAGCAGCTTGCAGAATGAAGCAATGATAGAAATTCACCATGCCTAAAAACTCCTGTAGCTTTTCAGTAGGGTGGGGTGATAGGAAATCCATAATAGCGGCTACTTTTGATAGGAAGGTTTCTGCACCTTCTGCCAAGAAATTCAATGGCTGACAACCCAAACTGGCATTTAGCAGGATCAATAATCAACCCATGTTGGCTTTAAGTGCTCGAAAAGTGTGAGGAGATGGGATTACATGTCTGGGTTTGGATGCATTGGCGACAAATATGTCATCCAAGTAAACAAAAAGAAAATCTAAGTCTTTTAATACAGAGTATATCCGCCGTTGTAAAGTCTGTGCTGTGCTTTTCTGCCCAAATGGCATGTGCAGAAACTCAAAGAGGCCAAATCGGGTTAACACAGCTGTTTTGGGAATGTTTTCCGAGCATACACACACCCAGTGGTAGCCCCTAATTAAACCAATCTTGGAAAAAGTTGACTTTTAGAATCAGAATCAGGTTTATTATCATTATGACATGAAATTTTTTAACTTAGGTGTAGCAGTTCAATACAATACATAATCTAGCAGAGAGAAGAAAATAGATAGATAGATAGATAGATAGATAGTAAATAAACAAGTAAATCAATTATAGTATACATATATTGAATAGATTAAAACATGCAAAAACAGAAATACTGTTATATTAAAAAAGTAATGATGTAGTGTCCAAGGATTCAATGTCCATTTAGGAATGGGATGGCAGAAGGGAAAAAGCTGTTCCTGAATCGCTTAGTGTGTGCCTTCAGGCTTCTGTACCTCCGACCTGACAGTGTGTAGGCCTCCGTTAGTCTCGATAGACCATGGATTTGTGCCTTGGAAAGTTTCCAGGGCGCAAGCCTGGGCAAGGTTTTTTTTAAGTCTCCGCTCTCCATGCCATCGATGTTGTCCAAGGGAAGGGCATTAGGACCCATACAGCTTGGCACCGGTGTCATCGCAGAGCAATGTGTGGTTAAGGACACACACGCAGCCTCAGCCAAGGCTCGAACTAGCAACCTTCAGATCACTAGACGAATGCCTTAACCACTTGGCCACGTGCCAACACTGACAGCAACAGCGAGAAAAGGGCATGCCCTGGATGCTGGGTTTCGCCTAAACATGCTGAAAAGTGTTGGATGTGTGGGACTGGGTAGCAATTGGGGGCAATAACCTCGTTAAGGTGTTGGTAAACATCACATGGGCAGCAACAACCATCAGACGTAGGGACCATATGGAGGGGCGAAGCCCAGCGACTATTCGAATGGTGTACACTGTCAAGTCTTTCCATGTTGGCAAACTCAGCCTTCGCTGCTGTCATGTTTTCTGGGTCCAGTCTACGTGCATGGGCACAGACTCACGGGCCAGTTGTGGAAATGTATTGCCCGACCTCGTGTTTTCTAATTGTTATGGAGAATGTGGGCTTGGTGAGGTTTGGGTTTCGCCCAGCAGTCAAGTAAACTCAGATGTGGTGATGCATGTGCTTGACAGAATCGTCATGGGGAACTTCCTGAGGGACCCATAATCCTTGACATACACAAGCCACAGTTCTTAAGATTGACCGACAGTCCTTGGACACACAGGAAATCTGCACCGAGTAGAGGTCTAGCCACTTTAGCCTGGATGAAGTCCCATCTGTAACGTCGCTCACTGAAGCAGAGCGTTACCTGTCGTGTCCTGTAAGTCTGGATCTTGCTGTCTTTGGCAGCTTGCAGTGGGGTTTCGCCATAACAACTCATCTGTTGAACACCAAAAAAACTAAACCCTAAAAACCCTTTACGTAATTACATCATCGCAGCAGACCAGCCTCTTAAAGTGAAACCCAAACTCAAAGCCAGTGGTTGTGAATTATGTACATTTCCACCAGTTATGTTACCCTGCAACATTGCTGATGGTGGGGAGAAATAACTTCCAAATCAAGGTTTTCACTGTACCTGTGTAAGTGTGTTGTTACTAAACCAATTTACTAATCTACAAAATTTTCAGAACAATGCAGATCGGCTAATTCGAAGACAATTTCAAAGAGCTGGTAAAAGCACAAGGCATCAACTGCCCTGTTGCATCTGTGCAACATTCCACAGCTGCACCACAGACTTGTCATCACCTGAGAGAGAACACTGAAATGTTTCTCTTTCTTGTCTGAATTATCTCCCCAATGAATAGGTTTTGATCTTGTCAAGTTGCTTCATGTTGGGCACTTATCAAGTCATCTTGATGAACATTCATGGAAATGCAGAACTGGAAAGGTCCAACCTTCACTTAACATCCCATAAAGCAATAGTTAGAAATTTGACATTTTCTTCAACTTTCGCTGTGATGAATGTCTGTCTGAGGTTGTGTCGTAAATTGAGTTATTTGTTTCTGAACTGAGGGGCCAGGTAATACTGCATTAGAATAACCCTTGGCTTGGTAAAGCAATCAACTTCTCCTTACACCAATCATTTTCTGGTGTTTGCGTTAGAGCTCCAGGGTCTCTTGATATTTGGAAAAAACTGGCTGTTTTTGTTAATTTGCCACAGTATCCCTACAAGGGTTGAACTAATCGATTAAGACCTAAAGCTAATTGAAAACAGAACTTATCAATTCAAGGTATCTGTGTGTGAAAGACAAGATATAAAATCAAGAAATCTGTAGAGTGACATTGTGTGTGTTGCTGAGTGTTTAAGAGCTCTTTTCTCTCCTTTTGGTTTTAACTTTCTGTGTTATACAGAGCTTACTACATCACAAAATAACAAGGCCATGTTTCCCCTCAGTTCTTAATGTCCTGACCAAAGGTGTAGGTTTTTACTAGGGACTTTCAATGGCCACATGTTGCCCTTTGATACCATGGCTGATGCCTACTGATGGAGCAGTAAAGGGTAATGGGCAAAGTCATTATACTTACTAATTGGGGTGAACGCTACTTTGGTGAGGCCACTCATCCTGCAATGACAGTCAAACACCAAAGGAGGGAGGAGCACGTGGACAAAGAGTGATAGTTCTTTGAGTATTCCACGGATGGTGGAAAATCTCAGTCGTAGAATAGAGTCACAGGAAAGTTCAGGAACATCCGGTACAAGTGATCGTTTCCAAAGATGGTTAGATAAGAGCAGACTGAGAGAGAGCAAGAGGAGGAAAAGAGTCAGAGATAGAGAAAGGATAAGGAAAAGAAGGAAAGGGAGAAAGAGATAGAAAGAGAAATGGATATTGAGAGAGAAAAACAGAGAAGGAAAAAAAGGAGACAGTGAAACAGAAAGAAAAAAAGGAGATACAGAGAGGAAGATGGAGTGAAAAGTAAAAGACAGAGAAGAAGAAAAGAATGCCCTTGACTCCTGGTGGCATCGTCGGGGTGCCGTCATGACAAGCTTTTAGCACTGATCTTTTTGGTGATTGCTCATCATGTGGCATTTCTGTAGCACTCTCTAGTTTTTTTTTACGAGGTCGAGTTGCTGGCTCGACACTCAACCCAGCACGGATGGAAAGCATGCAAGGGAGACAGCTGGATTCAAACTCGGGACTATTCGCTTCAGAGTCCAGCGCTGATGCCACTACGCCACTAGCCGGCTAAAAGACAGAGAGTGGAAGAGAAAGAAAGATTTAGGGAGGAAATTCAAGTAGTTTGGGTCCAGATCCCCGGAGACAGGGGTGCTCATGGAGCCAGAAAGTGAAGGAATGCAAGAAGTTGAAGGAGGTTACAAGGATAATGAAGAGTGAAGTTAAAAGGACATGAACGCAAAGATATTTAATATTTAAGGCATTACTGGCCAGGGTCGACTTAAATGTAAGTAGTTGGTGTTGAGCAAAAGGTGACTATCAGTTTAGTTCCATGGCCTCTCGTGCAGAGATTGTTGCAAACGTTCAGAAAGAGATTCAGTTACTGGGCTGATAAAGGGGAAATATTGTGACAGCCAGAAATGTAACCTTAAGGATGGAGAGGGAATCAATGGGAGATGGAAAAGTTAGTGTTGGACATTACGAAATCCTAACCATTCTTTGAAGTGATTGTGCTGTTTACTTTTGCATATTATTCCTCCGGTTGCAATGGCACTGTCCTTGCCGAGTTGGTGACCAGTTGCCTGGTACGGGGTATAGTGAGGGCAAAGATGCAGCAACTGACGGCTGAATTCCTTTTTTTCACTCCGATATCTCTGTTGTGCTGAAGACAACTCAATCCATTTGGGGTTAACACAGGTCAGCTTATCAGAATAAGGATCAGAATCATGGTTAACATCACTGGCAAACATTGTGAATTTTTTTTGTCCTGCGGTAGCAGAACAATGCAATACATAACAATAGAAAAATATTAATTACAGTAAGTATATATAAGTAGTGCAAAAATAGGAATTTAAAAGTAGTGAGGTAGTGTTCATGGGATCAATGCCATTCAGAAATCTGATGGCAGAGAGGAAGAAGCTGTTCCTGAATCATTGAATATGAATCTTCAGGCATCTGTACCTCTTTCCAGATGATAGCAATGGAAACAAGGCATGACCTAGGCGATGGAGGTCTTTAATGATGGATGCCATCTTTCTGAGGCATCGCTTCTTGAAGATGTCCTGGATGCTGGGGAGGCTAGTGCCCATGACGGAGCTGACTGAGTTTACAATTCTCTCCAGCTTACTTCGATCCTGTGCAGCAGCACCCCCCCCCCACCGACCCCCCTCATACCAGACGTTGATACCAGTTCGAATGCTCTCCATGGTACAGCCGTAGAAATTTGTGTGTCATTGATGACATAGCAAATCTCCTCAAACTTCTAATGAAATATAACCCCTGTCATGCCTTCTTTGTAGCAGCATCAATAAGTAAGCAACATCCAGCAAGAACTCTCAAAACACTTCACTCTGTTCATCTCAGTGCTTCTAGAGTATTCAGAATTACAATGTGGGGAACCAAATAAGCTTTATTTTAGTGCACAGAAAGATCCCACAAACAGCAAGGAGGTAAATAAATCTCAAAGTGAATCTCAGGGTAGTATATCTGTACTTTGATAATAAATTTACTTTGAACTTTAAACTTTGAACTTCCGATGAAAACTGCAGATGCAGCAAGTCTAATGCAAGAACAGAAAATGTTTGAAATACTCAGCAGCTCAGCGGACAATCTGCTGGAGGAACTCAGCAGGTCAGTAGCGCCTGCGGAAAGAATTAACATTTGGCGGCACGGTAGGATAGCGCTTGGCACCTCACTTTACAGTACCAGCGACCCAGGTTCAATTCCTGTTGCTGCCTGTTGAGGAGTTTTTACATTCTCCCCACGACCACGTGGGTTTCCTCCGGGTGCTCCAGTTTCCTCCCGAAGTCCAAAGACGTACTGGTTGGTAGGTTAATTGGTCATTGTAATTTGTCCCGTGATTAGGCCAGGGTTAAATCGGGGGTTGCTGGGCGGTGCAGTTTGAAGGGCCAGAAGGGCCTATTCTGCGCTGTATCTCAATAAAATAATATGAACTTTTCAGCTCTGAGGCTTTTCATCAGAACTGGAAAAGAGGTAAAAACAGGAGGATAAAAGACCTAGAACTTACTTGATCTTTTAAAACTATGACATGAAGGCTTTATGCCTGCCTGAGAGGACAAACAACGTGCTTGATCTTGACACATTGACCAGATGACATTACTCCACAGTACTCCAAAGCATGAGCCTATGGGACTTGAACTCAGGACGTCAAAGGATCAAACTTTTGACTTAGAAACAGGATGCTACCTGCAGAGGCAAACTATTTGATCCAAAATCCTTCTGACTCCAACTAAATTTGACACTTTGTTTCAGCACACTTCACATCAATGTTCAAAATGTCAAAGTGAATTTATTATCAAATTATTATGTTCTTGTGGGCTTACTCAATAAATCTATTGAATAATGCCATACCAAAAGCAATGAAAGACTGTCCAAATTGAATGTTCAACTAGAGTGCAGAAGGCAACAAACTGAACAAATACAAAAACAAATAAACAATAATAATAAAAATAAGTAAGCAATAAATATCAAGAAGGTGAGATGAAGAGTCCTTGAAAATGAACAACTTATCATTTTAAACAAGAGAAAATCTGCAGATGCTGAAAATCCAAGCGACACACACACAAAATGCTGAAGGAACTCAGCAGGCCAGGCAGCATCTGTGGAAAGGAGTAAACAGCTGACTTCTCAGGCTGCGACCCTTCTTCAGGACTGGAGAGAAAAAGATAATAAGACAGGGTAAGAAGGTAAGAGGGGAAGCAGCGAGAGAGGGTTTTGTGTGTGCTGCCTGTATTTCTAGCATCTGCGGATTTTCTCTTGTTCGTGATTTGAATACTACACTGCGAAGTCTCTTAACAGGGATGCCTACCCTGAAGCGGTTTAAACCTTCCCTTCGTCAGAAGTTCAGTGAGGCCCTCTTTTACTGTTCCCCCTCTGTGATCTCTGCTGCCCTCTAACTCTTCAACTGCCTTGTACTTCTTCCTCCCTCCTCCCACCTTCTTATTCTAACTTCTGATCTTTTTTCTCCAGTCCTGATGAAGGGTCTCGGGCCGAAACGTCAACTGTTTACTCTTTTCCGTAGATGCTGCCTGACCTACTGAGTTCCTTCAGTTTAACATTTGTTAGCAGTGTTGCTCATGGGTGAGCAGCAAAAGACCTAGCTTCTCATAGACAATAGACAATAGGTGCAGGAGTAGGCCATTTAGCCCTTGGAGCCAGCACCGCCATTCAATGTGATCATGGCTGATCATCCACAATCAGTACCCCGTTCCTGCCTTCTCCCTATATCCCTTGACTCACTATCTTTAAGAGCTCTAACTCTTTCTTGAAAGCATCCAGAGAATTGGCCTCCACTGCCTTCTGAGGCAGAACATTCCACAGATCCACAACTCTCTGGGTGAAAAAGTTTTTCCTCAACATTCTAAATGGCCTACCCCTTATTCTTAAACTGTGGCCTCTGGTTCTCAACTCCCCCCAACATCGGGAACATGTATCCTGCCTCTAGCGTGTCCAATCCCTTAATAATCTTATATGTTTCAATCAGATCCCCTCTCATCCTTCTAAATTCCAGTGTATACAAGCCCAGTAATTCCAATCTTTCAACATATGTTTTGGATATAAGAGCAACACATACAAAATGCTGGAGAAACTCAGCAAGTCAGATAGCAACTACGGAGAGGAATAAAGAGTTGATGTTTCAGACTGAGATCCTTTGTTAGGACTGGAAAGAAAGGGGGAAGAAGCCAGAATCATGTCCTAGATTTTCTCCTCTGGACTGGGATTTACTTTGGGTGTGCAGATGTTGAATATTGTGAAGATCAGAATCCGATTCAATAATAGAAAACAAATTACTGGAGGAACTCAGTGGGCCAAGCAGCATCTGTGAAGATAAAGGGACAGTCGACTTTTCAGGTATCCAATGTCCAAAACGTCAAAGATCCCTTTACATACAACACTACACCACAGTACAGGCCCTTTGGCCCATAATGTTGTGTTGACTTTTTAATCATTCTACGCTCCCGGCCCATAAGCCTCTGTTTTTATTTCATCCATGTTCCTATGTAAGAATCTCTTAAACAACCCTAATATATTTTCCTTTGCCACACTCCTGGTTGCATGTTCCACACACCCACCACTCCCTTTGTAAAAGAACTCTGACATCCCCCCCCCCCCATATATTTTCCTCCAAATCACTTTAAATTTACACCCGCTCATATTAACCACTTCTACTCTGGAAAAAAAAAGGTGCTGGCTGTCCATTCTATCTACCCTCTTATCATCTTATACACCTCTGTCAAATCACCTCTCATCCTCCTTTGCACCAAAGTGAAAAGCCCTAGGTCACTCATTCTTTCCTCATAAGACATGCTCTCTAATCCTAAAACTTCCTATATAATGAGGCAACCAGAGCTGAAGCCAATATTCCAAGTGTGGTCCAACCAGTTTTATGGAGATGCAACATTACCTTATGGTCCTTGAACTCAATTCTAGATTTTTTTGGAATCCCTGTGTTCAAATCACATGGGCTGATGCTACAGGGTACTGTGGAGTGATGTCATGTGAATAATATGTCAAAATGAGGAGCATTCCTTTTCCTTTCAGACAGACATAAAACCTTCACTTCATAATTTGAAGAAAATTGGGTGAGTGCTTTGTCATTTAATCTCCTGCTTTGCATCTTTCTCAGTTCTGATGAACTTTGCAACCACAGATGTTGTTTCACCTGTTGAGTTTTTCCAGTGTTTGATTTTTGCTTGGGCTTCCACCATCTTATGTCCCTTGTGCCTCAGATTTGAAAGCAATGCTCTGCATTTCAAATGGGCCAATTCTGTTCAATGTATTGGGCTTCCTTCGTTATGTGCCATGTTGGGCGATCGTGCTCTCTCCATAACCATGATTCTTCTTGGCAAACTTTTGCTCAGAAGTGGTTTGCCATTGCCTTCCTCTGGGCAGTGTTCCTGGCCATTATCAATACTCTCCAGAGATTGTCTGCCTGGCTTCAGTGGTCACATAACCAGGACTTGTGATATGCACCAGCTGCTCATACGGCCATCCACCACCTGCTCCCCTGGTTTCACGTGACCCTGACTGGGGGGCTAAGCAGGTGCTACACCTTGCCCAAGGGTGATCTGCAGGCTAGTGGAGGGAAAGAGTGCCCTCCACCTCCTTTGGTAGAGATGTATCTCCACCCCACCACCCAAAGAACATAATGGCTGACACAGATCAAATGTCCATTTAGGTGAGGTCCTTGAAGGTCATGAACTTCATTTTAGCAGAGAAATAGAGTCAGGAATCATTGGTGTTAATCTGAACCTCTGTTATGCTACTGCTTTGCCCAGATAGCCCATACCTTTAGGGCAAGCCAACTGCAACAAGCTGGCACAAGACTAACCTCAACCTTGTGTTGGCATTGAAGAGCTGATGGTACCGTGATGCTTGATCTCATGGGACGCGGCATCAACAGTAATCTCAGATTGAAGCAGCTGGATTTATTTGGCTTGTGGTCATGGTAATAATGTTAGTGAAACTATCAACATTTGGTGTATTTACACCCTGAAGCAAGCAAGCATCTCAGTTTCCATGCATGTATATTTTAACTTCAGAGCCTTAAGTCACAACAAATGATCTCACACACCTCCACAACTGTGCTGGTTGCAAACTGTCCAAAGGAGTCTGTTGGATATATGTAAACAGGATTCACTGTAAAGTGGCCTCTAGATTTAATCATAAACACAGTTTCACCATAATGATCAGTCCCTACTTCTATCCCCCTTCAAAATGCCTTAAAGCTCTCTGCTTGTTTCTCAACAACAGACCCAAGCAGTTGCCGTTCACTACCACCCTCCTCCATCTGGTGGAACTGGTCCTCATCCTCAACAATTGCTCTTCCGGCTCCTTCCACTTTCTCCAAACTCAAGGTGTAGCCATGGGCACTCACATGGGCCTCAACTATGCCTGTCTTTTCACTGGCTATGTGGAACAGTCTAAGTTTCAAGCCTCCCTGGTGTTGCTCTTTCTGTGCTACATTGATGACTGCAATGGTTCTGCTTCATACACATGGCTGAGCTCATCAATTTCATCAACTTCAGACTGCAAAGTAAATTTATTATCAAGGTACATATATGTCACTTTCCTCCAATTTCCACCCTACCCTTAAATTCACTTGGTCCATTTCTGAAATTTCTCTCCCCTTTCTCGATCGCTTTGTCTCCATCTCTGGAGACAAACCGTCTGTTGTTACCTTTTATAAACCTGCCAATTCTCTGACTATCCGGACTGTACTTCTTCCCACCCTGTTTCCTGTAAAAATGTCATTCCCTTTTCTTACTTTCTTCGTCTCTGCCACATCTGTTCCCAGGATGATGATTTCCTTTCCTGGACATCAGAGATGCCCACCATAAAAATGAAAATGGTCAGGATGGGAAACAGTTTCTTCCCTCAGGCTATTAGGCTTTAGAACTCCCTGCCACATCATACTCAGAGTGTCACCGGTTAATTTGTTCTGTACCCTACAATGTATAATTTATGCACTTTACTTTGTTTACTTATGTGCAATTCATTTGTAGATTTTATTCTTACTTTCCTTAATTATTGTGTATTATATGTGTGTTGTGTACTACTATGCTTTACACACTGGGCCGGAGGAAAGCTTTCTCATTTGATGGTGCACATGTACTGCATATTGTTAAATGATAATAAACCTGGCTTGGAATATTACCTGGAATGAGTGGTTCATCTTATCAGGAATAGTTGGACAGACTTAGATTGTATTGGTCATTGAGCAGAGAACACTGCAGCATGGGAAAATATTATGATGACTGTGCAGGCATGATGCAAATTAAATTAATCCCTTCTGCGTGCATGATCGATATATTTCCTTTTGTTACATATCTATATACCTACATACAAACCTCTTGAGTGCCAATCCCATATCTGCTTCCACTACCAGCCCCGGCATTGAGCTCCAGTCATCTACATTGCTTTGTGTATAAAGAAAAACTTGCCCTGCATATCTTGCTTAAAGCATCGACTGTACTTCTCCCTGTAGATGCTGCCTGGCCTGCTGCGTTCCACCAGCATTTCGTGCGTGTCGCTTAAAACTTTCTTCTCTTGCCTTCAAGGTCATAAGACCAGAAGACATAGGAGCAGAATTAGCCCATCAAGTCTGCTCCGCCATTCTATCATGCCTGATTTATTATCCCTCTCAACCCCTATCTCCTGCCTTCTCCCTGTAACCTTTGACACTTACTAATCAAGAACCTACCAACATCCACTTTAAATATACCCAATGAATTGGCCTCCACAGCCGTCTGTGGCAGTGAGTTCCACAGATTCACCACCCTTTCGCTAAAGAAGTTCCTCCTCATTTCTGTTCTAAAGAGATGTCCTTGTATTCTGAGGTAGTGTCCATTGCTCCTAGACTTCCCCACTATTGGAAACATCCTCACTAAATCAACGTCTTCTAGCAATTAATATTTTTACACTGGGAACAAGATTCTGGCTGTCTACCTTATAATGCCCTGATAGTTTTATAAACCTCTGTTAGGTCTCCCCCTTAGCCACTGATGTTCCAGAGAAAGCAATTCAATATATCTAGCCTCTCTTTATAGCTATTAGCCTCTATTCCAGGCAGCATATTGGTAAGCCTCTTCTGAAACCTCAATGAAGATTCCAGGTCCTTCCTGCATGGGGCACAGAGTAATATAGAATGGACGAGGCATTTGGCCCAACTCATCTATTCTTTGCCTGTGTTGTCCCATTTCCCTCTAAACCAGGGCATCCCAACCATTTTTATGCCATGGATCCCTACCATTAACCGAGGGGTCCATGGACCCCAGGTTGGGAACCCCTGCTCTAAACCTTTCCTACCCACATACATGTCCAAATAGCTTTTAAATGTTATTATTGTACCTAATGGATTCACCAGAGATTAAAATGAGAAAGATGATTTGATTGGAAGGTATAGAGAGGTTGGTCGGTGGATGTAGAGAGCAAAAAGACAAAGTGCTGGCTGATCTCAGCAGATCACGTAGCTTCCATGGAGGCAAAGGGATATTTGTTGTGCTAGATCAGGGGTTCCCAACCTGGGGTCCACAGACCCCTTGGGTAATGGTAAGGCTCTATGGCATAAAAAAGGTGGGGAATTCCTGCTCTAAATTATAACACCTCTTCTGCCTCTGGAGAAGATATTTCCTCTGGTAGGAGAACCTTAGAACAGGGAATCAGTTTTAAAAAATAAATTGTCTTCTACTTAAGGCAGACAAGAGATAAGCCATGGGAAGTGTTCATTTGGGCAGACAGAAGGGCAGGGCTGATATTACTTTCAGATCAGCATGACCTCATTAAATGGCTGAACAAGCCTGAAGGAGTGACCTATTCTAGCTCATAGCTTGTATGTTCAAAATAAAAGAATTCACCTCTACAGTTTCTTTCACTAGGTGAGATCAAAGTCACTGGGCACCAGTGTTCCAGTTGAAGTGATGTTTAAATGTCGCAGGCACTACAAAAAAGGTAATGATTATTTAATCTTTGCATGCAGCCTTTGTTGCAGCCAGTAATGAACACCATTGCTTTACTACTGATTGTAAACCTTCAGTCCAAAGAGAGTCTGGATTCTCAGGGTCCTGAGGCCAAAACGTGATGTTGAAGGTGGAGGTGCAGGTGAAGGCCTCATTTTTAGACATTGGCTTTAAGGCAGAGTCCAGGGACAAAGAGGATGGATTCAGCAACTTATTTGTGAACTAAGACCGAAACTGCCGAGACCAGCAGCAGTAATATCCTTTGCTTTCTCAGGCATAAGTGGAACTGGGTTGTAAAACGCCCTGCACTTTCTCACACCTGGTTTAAATTCAGCCACAAGGGCCAATTGCTGCACTGGTTTAACAGCAGGAAGAGATTGAACTGGAACACCAGTCGCGCTAGCTGAAGTCAAAGCTCTTGCCACTGAAGCTCGCCTCCAATAACACACTTGGCACACAGCCGACCTTTCACCTGTAGTGTTGACTTTGGCTCAGTAGTTCAGTGCTCTGTGTTTGCACATTCAACAGGCGGAGGTCAGGTCAGGTCAAGCCAAACCGTAAATCCCAACCACAGGTTGGTTTTCTAATTAATAATTCATTTAATTAAAGGCTGTTAGAGCAGAAAAGAAACCTTGTTCGCTCTCAGCTTTCTCCTCACTGCCCAGAAACATGGCAAATGTCTGCTAGCTGCCAATAAAGAACGAATCTGGACAAAATGAAGTCGGCGCTTTTCGACAGAAAAGCCATGAAGCGAAGAATCGAGCACAATGGCTTAAACAGTGCAAGCGGAGATCTTGTCTGGAAGTGGCAAATTTATCTATTGTTGAGTGGTGACACTTTGGACTATTGTTTGCTTTTAAGGGCGTGGTTATTCTGTGGGAATAGCCCATGAAACCTGCCCTGCGTATCGAGTGCAGCTGAAACTGAGCTGACGACACAGGTGGACTGCTGGCTGTCTCCTGGACCATTCACACTCTATGGGGGTTTGAATTGCTCTGTTCCAGACCATTTCCCTCATTTTTGTTTTTTGTTTCCTTGTTACATCGAGGCTATTATATGACGACGGAGAAGCTAAAAAACCATGACTGTTTTTCAACCCTGATATTTGTGATCAATAATAGCTTCTTCCCCTCCACCATTTGAATTTTGAACGGACCATGGGTCCATGAACACTATTTCACTTTTTGCTCTAATATTTATTTTTTAAAGTATCCTTTATTGTAATTTATAGTAACTTATTTTTATTCAATGCTCTGTCGTGCTTCCGCGAAACAACAAATTTCATGATATACTGTATGTCAGCGATAGTAAACCTGTTTCTGATCCAGCAATAAAGTGACACCAGATGATGTGCGGACGAGGAGTGTTAGGTCTGATTGTTCAGGTGCCTTCTGAGCATTCGTTCTATCAGATTGCCTTCAGATTCAGGCTCAGATATGTTTATTCTCATTAACACCAGGGTACAATGAAATTCCTTGCTCACGTGAAGCTCGCAGAGAAAACTCGACGGACCAATCATCGCTACTTGAAAATTACAAAATACTGCAGATTTTATTTATTTATTGAGCTATAGCATGGAATAGGCCCTTCCGAGCCTTCAAACCATGTCACCCAGCAACCACCTAATTTAACCCTAGCCTAATCACAGGACACTTTACAATGAGCAATTAACCTATCAACCAGTCCGAGGGGTGATTGATAAGTTTGTGGCCTAAGGTAGGAGGAGATGAGTTATACAGCTCCCGTTACATGCACATGCAGGTCAACTCTTTGAGTGATTATGCAGAAAGTTTGAAGTTAATAACTCATCAGGGGTGATTGATAAGTTCGTGGCCTAAAGTAGAAGGAGATGACCTGCGGACACTTTCTGGAGGTCCAAGATCCGTATGGTCCACGACCGCTGGACTAAGTGTGTAAATGTAGGAGGGGACTATGTTGAAAAATAAATATGCTAGGTTTTCTAAAATTGACTCCTATCTTAGGCCACAAACTTATCAATCACCCCTCGTACATTTTTTGACAGTGGGAGGAAAACGGAGCACCCGGAGGAAACGCACGCATTCTATGTAGAGGGCAAGCTAACTCCTTACAGAGGATGCTGGGATTGAACTACAAACCCTGGAATTCTCTGAGCTGTAATAGCATCATGCTACCATGGAGCTCAGATATGGAATCCCCAATTAAAATTCATTCGCCTTGGGATCCAGCTCAACAGGACAAGCCACCTCCACTCTTCCATAGGATGGTGAGCAATCTATGGACCTCAATCAGATTATGTATTATTAGCCTAATTACAGGACAATTTACGATGACCAATTAACCTATCAACTTATACGTCTTTGGACTGTGGGAGGAAACCAGGGCACCCGGAGGAAACCCAAGGAGAACACACAAAACTGCTACAGAGAGTGACAGGAATTGAACCTGGATCACTGGTACTGTAAAGTGTTGTGATAATTGCTATGATACCATGCCGCCGGACGTGGAAATCGGAAATAAAAACAGAAAACGCTCAACAGGTCAGGTCTCAGACCTGGAAGATTAACAGCGTTCTTTTTGTTGATCAGCTGAATGTCTCCGCCATTTTCTGGGACTGATCATTTCTTGCATTGCTTCCACGTATTCATATACTGGGCTCACGTGTTTCTTCAACACAGGAGTTTCTACAGATGCTGGAAATCTTGAGCAACACCCACAAAAGAGCCAAGGAACTCAACAAATCAGGCAGCGTCTATGGAGCGGAATTAAACATATGATGAATGGTCTTGGCATGAAATGTTGACTGTTTTTTTCCCTTCATAGATGTGCCTGACTTGGTGTATATCAACAGGATTTTTGATGTTTATCTTGTTGGCATATATAAAGAATCCAATGAAAACAAATGGATTTTTGATGTATATGAACAAGACGTGTATACACGGGAGACAAGGGCAACTGTTAATTGTCCATCTTTGGCTGCCCTTGAGAAAAATAAAGTGAGGTGCCTTCTTGAACTGTCACAGTCTATGTGGTAGATGAATAATTACTAATAATCACGAGGAAATCTGCAGATGCTGGAAATTAAAACAACACACACAAAATGCTGGTGGAACACAGCAGGCCAGGCAGCATCTATAAAGGAGAAGCACTGTCAATGTTTCGGGCCGAGACCCAGGACTCGGCCCAAACGTCGACAGTGCTTCTCCTTATAGATGCTGCCTGGCCTGCTGTGTTCCAATTACTAATAATGTTAAAATGATCTACTATTTATTACCATTATTATTATTATTATATATTTTTATTGTATTTGCACAGCTTGTCTTCTTTTGCTCATTGGTTGTGCATGTTGGTGTGTAGTTTTTCATTGATTCTATTGAATTCCGTTATCCTACAAGAAAATGAACCTCAGGGTCGTATGCACTTTGATAATAAATTTATTTTGAAATTTGATAATTCCTTATAGCATCATTGGAACATTTCTGAGAACTCAGCAGTAGCAAAACACTGTTTCTATTGTGGGCAGTGGGTTACATAAAGGCAAACTGGCATGTGCTCTTGTCTGGTGTAGTCCTCACGGACAGTAATGAGTAGAAAAACCAGTCTGTCTCTTGTCGGTTGAGGGAGGAATGTTGGTTGACACTTCGGTGTAACGCCCTGTTCTTCTATCAATGCTGCTCTGTGTTATTGAAAACCCATCTTAAACGAATAGGCCTCACCACTCAGATTTCAGACCATGTATATCCTGATCGGGAAGGAAATATTGCTTCTCAAGTGGTGCTTCACCTGCCCTGACAGGCCACTTCTGTAATGCCAGTCATCTCACTTTGAAATGGACAGGATATGATCTGACTAGAGTTTGGAACTGTCTATCAAGTTAACACAATCTCAGGTGTCTGATTGTCAAAATAGAACCCATACTTGCACTATTTCCTGATCAGTTAAGTGGTGTAACAATGATAGGCACTCAAGTTCCCGAGGGACGCTCAACGGCAAATGAATGGAGCTCCAACTCAAGTACGCCTTCTTCGCTTTGAGACTTGGCAAATGGTGGCAATCCATTTCCTTGTATTACAACAGTGGAATGAAACCCTTTTGGAAATCACCGACCATTCTTACGAATCATAATCAGGATCAGGCTTATTATCGCTGACATACATCGTGAAATTTATTGCTTTGCGGCAAAAAACTTTTTGTGAAAAAACAAAGATTGTTATTTTTCGCAACTTACAATAATTTTTATGCAATAAAATTGCTATAAAATAGAGTAATTTTACACTATAAAATTACTACAAAATACAGTAATTTTTGCAGTGTAAAATTAATATAAGTTACAAAAATATAAATAAATAGTGCAAAAAAGGAATACTGAGGTAGTATTCATGGGTTCAATAACAGTTCAGAAATCTGATGGCGGAGATGAGGAAGCTCTTCTTAAAACACTGAATGTGTGTCTTCAGGCTCCTGTACCTCCTCCTGATGGTACCAATGAGAAACGTGATGGAGAGGATCTGGTTGTAATGTCTCATGGCACTACAGTTCTGTGCAACAATCTTAGGCACATAATATAGCTAGAGTGCCAAAAACTTTTGTACAGTACTGTAGTAATTTCCTGTATTGCACAGTACTGCTGCCACAAAAAATAACAAATTTCTTGACATATGTGAGTGATGATAAACCTGATTCTGATATGACAATAGACAATAGACAATAGGTGCAGAAGTAGACCATTCGGCCCTTCGAGCCTGCACCGCCATTCTGAGATCATGGCTGATCATCTACTATCAATACCCGGTTCCTGCCTTGTCCCCATATCCCTTGATTCCCCTATCCATAAGATACCTATCTAACTCCTTCTTGAAAGCATCCAGAGAATTGGCCTCCACTACCTTCCGAGGCAGTGCATTCCAGACCCCCACAACTCTCTGGGAGAAGAAGTTTTTCCTTAACTCTGTCCTAAATGACCTACCCCTTATTCTTAAACCATGCCCTCTGGTACTGGACTCTCCCAGCATCTGGAACATATTTCCTGCCTCTATCTTGACCTATCCCTTAATAATTTTATATGTTGCAATCAGATCCCCTCTCAATCTCCTTAATTCCAGCGTGTACAAGCCCAGTCTCTCTAACCTCTCTGCATAAGACAGTCCTGACATCCCAGGAATTAACCTTGTGAATCTACACTGCACTTCTTCTACAGCCAGGATGTCCTTCCTTAACCCTGGAGACCAAAACTGTACACAATACTCCAGGTGTGGTCTCACCAGGGCCCTGTACAAATGCAAAAGGATTTCCTTGCTCTTGTACTCAATCCCCTTTGTAATAAAGGCCAACATTCTATTAGCCTTCTTCACTGCCTGCTGCATTTGCTCATTCACCTTCAGTGACTGATGAACAAGGACTCCTAGATCTCTTTGTATTACTCCCTTACCCAACTCTATACCGTTCAGATAATAATCTGCCTCCCTGTTCTTACTTCCAAAGTGGATAACCTCACACTTATTCACATTAAACATCATCTGCCAAGTATTTGCCCACTCACCCAGCCTATCCGTCACCCTGAATTCTCCTAACATCCTCATCACATGTCACACTGCCACCCAGCTTAGTATCATCAGCAAACTTGCTGATGTTATTCTCAATGCCTTCATCTAAATTGTTGATGTAAATCGTAAACAGTTGTGGTCCCAATACCGAGCCCTGTGGCACCCCAATAGTCACCACCTGCCATTCTGAGAAACACCCATTCACTGCTACCCTTTGCTTTCTATCTGCCAACCAGTTTTCTATCCATGTCAATATCTTCCCCCCAATGCCATGAGCTCTGATTTTACCCACCAATCTCCTATGTGGGACCTTATCAAATGCCTTCTGAAAATTGAGGTACATTACATCCACTGGATCTCCCTTGTCCAACTTCCTGGTTACATCCTCGAAAAACTCCAATAGATTAGTCAAGCATGATTTGCCCTTGGTAAATCCATGCTGGCTCGGCCCAATCCTATCACTGCTATCTAAATATGCCACTATTTCATCTTTAATAATGGACTCTAGCATCTTCCCCACTACTGATGTTAGGCTGACAGGATGATAGTTCTCTGTTTTCTCCCTCCCTCCTTTTTTTAAAAAGTGGGATAACATTAGCCATTCTCCAATCCTCAGGAACTGAAACTGAATCTAAGGAACAATGGAAAATGATTACCAATGCATCCGCAATTTCCAGAGCCACCTCCTTTAGTACCCTAGGATGCAGACCATCTGGACCTGGGGATTTGTTAGCCTTCAGTCCCATCAGTCTACTCATCACTGTTTCCTTCCTAATGTCAATCTGTTTCATTTCCTCTGTTACCCTATGTCCTTGGCCCATCCATACATCTGGGAGATTGCTTGTGTCTTCCCTAGTGAAGACAGATCTAAAGTACTTATTAAATTCTTCTGCCATTTCTCTGTTTCCCATAACAATTTCACCCAATTCATTCTTCAAGGGCCCAACATTGTTCTTAACTATCTTCTTTCTCTTCATATACCTAAAAAAGCTTTTGCTATCCTCCTTTATATTCCTGGGTCTGTATTGTGAATTGAGAGTGGAAAGGGGGTAGGGAGAGGGGAATCATGGTTGGGAAAATGGGAAGGGAGAGGTGCGGGAGTAGAACGCACCAGAGAGACATTCTGTAATGATCCATAAACTACCGGTAATTGTTTGGAATCAAATGACCTTGTCAGTGTCTCAGGGCTGGGTGTGTGTCTGCACCAACACTGCCCCCTGCCCCAGCATTCCTTCTCTGCCACCTGTTCCACATCCCTCCCACACAACAACACCCTCACAATTCCCAACATCCTTTGCTCCTGGCAGATGTACAAACTCGCTCTCAGTTCCAGGTTGACAAATGCAGTATTGTGCAAAAGTCTTGCACCCTAGCTATATGTATATGTATATATATATATACACACACACTTCGGAATTTTGCACAGTACTGTATGTTGTGGAAGGAGGCCAGTTGGTCCCAGTATCCTTGCCAATATATATACAAGCAAATAATGCACACCTAGGCTGTCTCATTGCTTTTTATGTGATCATGCTGTGCCAAATACTCTGCCATGTTTCCCTGGTTACACCAATGATGAAATTCTAAAAATATTGCAGTACTGTGCAGGAATTTGTAGTTCCTGAGTTTATGAGAAGTGCTGTAGAACGTAGAACATAAAACACTACAGCTCAGTAAATGCCCTTTGATCTATGATGCTATGCCAAACTTTTAACTTAATCTTAAGAACATTCTCACCCTTCCCTCCCACATAGCCCTCACACGGTAGCGTAGTGGTTAGTACAACACTTTACAGCATGGGCGAACTGGGTACCATTCCCTCTGCTGCCTGGAAGGAGTTTGCTCGTTCTTCTCGGGACTGCATTGGTTTCCTCCGGGTGCTCTGCTTTCTTCCCACAGTCTAAGGATGTACCAGCTGGTAGTTTAACTGGTCATTGTAAGTTGTCCGAGATTAGGCTATGGTTAAATCAGGGCATGCTCAGTGGCATGACTTGAAGAGCTGGCGGGACCTACTCCGCCAATCCCAATAACTAAATTGTATCTCAACAAATAAATATTTTTTCCATCATCCATGTGCCTACTTAAGAGGCTCTTAGATGTCCCTAATGCACTTGCCTCTACCACCAAATGTTTGTGGCATGGACTCACCACTCTCTTGGTAAAAATGTTAAGTCTGACATCCCCACTATATGTTCCTCCGATCACCTTGAAATTATGCCCCCTCATATTCGCCATCTCCACTCTGGGAAAATGTCTCTAGCTATCCACTCTTTCTATGCCTCTTATCATCTCGTGCATCTCTTTTCTCTAAAAAGAAAAAGCCCTGACTCACTCAACTAATAAGTCATGCTCCCTAATCCAGGCAGCATCCTGGTAAGTCTCCTCTCCACCCTCTGTAAAGCTTCCACATCCTTCCTATAATGAGGCAAACAGACTGAACGCAGAATTCCAAGCGTGGTCTAATATTTATACAAATGTAAATTCCTTCTTTCAGGAAGCTTTCTTCAGTTTAGTAGGCAAGGCCTACTTTTAAATTAATTATACCTCTGAGAAAACCATGTTGGACCTCAGAGGAATCCTCACTTCCCAGAGAGTACACAGCTTATCTCAAATCTCTAACATATGAAAACATTTTGGCAAAGTAAGTGAAGGGAAGTATTTCTTATTACATCAGATTGTACGTTTCAACTTTCTAATCATGTGGCTTGGGTTTGATTCCTGGTCGTGGAATGAACCAAAATTAAAGCAGAAAACACTAAAACTAGTTTCAAAGTGCAAAGTTCAAATTTTATTATCAGAGTACATACGTGTCATCGCATACAATCCTGAGATTCATTTTCCTCTGTAATGAGGAATATCAGAATGAAGGCCTCATATTTACCATTCACTAGCAAATCTCCAACTGAACTAATGCTTCAAAGCTCTCAGGTATTCTCCATTACTGGGAGGGGGCATGGTAGTAGTTAGCGCAATGCTTTAAAATGTCAGGTGTAAGATTGGTGTTTGATTTTCACTGCTGTCTGTAAAGAGTTTGTACCTTTGCACTGTGAACACAGGGCTTTCCTTTGTGTGGTCTGGTTTCCTCCCACATTCCAGAGATGTACAATTAGAGTTTCTGAGTTCTGGCCATGCTACGTTGGCGCCAGTAGTGTGGTGACACATATGGGCTGTCGAGCACAATCTTCACTGATTTGATTTGACACAAAACGGTACCTTTCACTCTATGCTTCAATGCAGATGTGACAAATAAAGTTAATACATGAATCTTTTTTTCTTTTGGCTCGGGGAAATCTCTGTCTAAATTTTTTACCTCTCTTTCCTACTTTAAGACCCTCCTTAAAATCCACCTTTTTCATCTGGCATTTGGTTCCCAATATTCCTTAGATGCCTTGCTCCCAGATTTTATTTGACTATGTCACTATGTACCGTACAACCCTGAGATTCTTTTTCTTGTAGGCAACCACAATAAATACAAGGAACACAATAAAATCAGTGAAAGACCACATCCAACAGGGCAGACAATCAACCAATGTGATAAAGACAACAAATACCAAAAGCAAGAAAAAAATAACATATGTGTTTATAATAATAATAATAATAATAATAATAATAATCATAATAATAATATGGAAAAACAACTTACTTACTTACTTCCAAACACATATATCTTAGAGAAATCAATAAGTGAAAAACACCAGAAATATGCTGAATTAAAAGCGGAAATTGAAAGACTTTGGTACATGAACACGGTATATATACATTGTTCCAATAATAATATCTATAACTGATATTATTCCAAAGGCACCAAATAATAGCTTTAAACAATATCTATGTAAATTTTCAGAAAGCCACAATACTAAACACCACTAGAATAGTCCGAAAGTTTCTAGCAATTGCGAAATGAATGTGCTTGGCTATGCCCGCACCCCAGGTTTTATCAGTTTGAGCTGAGAAAAAAATGTTTTTAAATTGTTATAATAATAATAAATAAGCAAAAAATATCAAGAATATGAGTTGAAGTGTCCTTAAAAGTGAGTCCATAGGTTGTCGAGTAAGTGAAGTTGAGTGAAGTTATCCCCTCTAGTTCAAGACCCTGATGTTTGAAGGGTAATAAACTGTTCCTGAACATGGTTGTCTGGATCCTGAGACTCCTGTACCTTCTTCCTGCTGTCAGCAGTGAGAGGAGAGCATGGGCTGGATGGTGGAGTTCCTTGATGATAGGTGCTGCTTTCCTGCGAGTGTTCCCATGTAGATGTACTCATGGTGGGGAGGCAAGGGCAAGAGTGATTGGTGGGACTACAGGAAATAAGAAGGAAGAGGCAAAGACAAAGTTGTTCGACCATGAGCAGATATAGACTTAATAAAAATCCTCCGTCCGTGCCATATTAATTTCATGATTTTATAACCTGTTGCTATGCAGTAAAGGATTCCAATTGACGTGTTCCTTGACTATCTACCCAGACTGGGAAATCTTAAACTTTCTTTCTTTTTGCCTTTAGCACATATTGTTAACTTTCCAGGATTCCTTGCAAAACCATTCTTTTCTTTTGGTATATTGAGATTTATATTTCTATATCAGAATTGTGTACAGTTCTGGTCACCGAATAATGGGAAAGATATCAACAAAATAGAGAGAGTACAGAGAAGATTTACTAGAATGTTACCTGGGTTTCAGCACCTAAGTTACAGGGAAAGGCTGAGCAAGTTAGGTCTTTATTCTTTAGAACGTAGAAGGTTGAGGGGGGACTTGATAGAGGTATTTAAAATTATGAGGGGGATAGATCGAGTTGACATGGATAGGCTTTTTCCATTGAGAGTAGGGGAGATTCAAACAAGAAGACATGATTTGAGAGTTAGGAGGCAAAAGTTTAAGGGTAACACGAGGGGGAATTTCTTTACTCAGAGAGTGGTAGCTGAGTGGAATGAGCTTCCAGTAGAAGTGGTAGAGGCAGGTTCGGTATTGTCATTTAAAGTAAAATTGGGTAGGTATATCGTCAGGAAAGGAATGGAGGGTTATGAGTTGAGTGCGGGCCAGTGGGACTAGGTGAGAGTAAGTGTTCGGCATGGACTAGAAGGGCCGAGATGGCCTGTTTCCGTGCTGTAATTGTTATATGGTTATATTTAGCTCTATTAAGTGTCAATAATGAGATTTTCTGCACTCGGCAGAGAAAGACACTACACAAAAGATTAAGCAACTTCTAGTGAAGATAATTGAAATTACGAGAAGCTAAATACCCCAAACATAAATACTCCACGATTAAGATCATGCCTTCAGTTAATGCTGATTTATCCTACTGAATTCCCTTCCTAGATCACACTATCCATCCTCACTACTTTAAGAATTTCCCAAAAACCTACCTTCTGAAGTAAGCCTTGTTCACCAGATCTTACCTCCATAAGTGTTGGCTGGTGGCACAACGGCATCAGTGCCAGACTCCGGAGCGAAGGCTCCCAAGTTCAAATCCCAGTCGGGCCACCCCCGAGCACGCTTTCCATCCGTGCCAGGTTGAGCGTTGAACTAGCCACTCGGCCTCATATAAAAAAACAAGGGTTGAGTCAGGAATGTTCATACCGTGACCCGATTAATCCGAAAAGGAGACGAATCCTAACATTACGCGCCAGACAAGAATGGCTGACTGTCTGGTGCGACACGCTAAAAAAAAGTGACTAACTCTTAGGTTTTGTTAGAAAGTTGCTTTTTTGAGTTGCTGTAGAAATGGGCTAGGAAATAGATTTAACATTTGGAGCAGAATGATGGGGCATAATTTTGAGAGGCTTTCATCGAGCATCCTTTTCACATGGTCAAAATGTCCAGTACTAGAGGGCATGCATTTAAAGTTAGAGGGGAAAGTTCAAAGGAGATGTTCAGGGGAAGTTTCCATTACACAGAGGGCACTTTTAGAGGTGGCGGTGGAGGCAGATCCGATGGAGGCATTGAAGAGGCTCTTTGATAGAAATATGCAGACAGAAGTGATTAATTGTCATGATTTCTACTCATTTGGCACAACATTGTTCCCAGATTCGGAACTAGAATCAGGTTTATTATCACTGGGGCTGCACGGTAGTGCAGTGGTTAGCACAACGCTTTACAGTGCCAGAGACCTGGGTTCAATTCCTGCCGCTGTAAGGAGTTTGTACATTCTCCCCGTGACTGCGTGGGTTTCATCCGGGTGCTCCGGTTTCCTCAAACAGTCCAAAGACATACGGTCGGTAGGTTAATTGGTCATTGTAAATTGTCCCGTGATTATGTTAGGATTAAATCGGGAGAGTTTCTGGGCGCTGTGGTTGAAAGAGCCTGTTCCGGCTGCATCTTAATAAATGAATAAATAAATAAGTAAACATATGTCGAGAAATTTGTGGTTTTGTGGCAGCAGTAGGATGCAGTACATAAAATATAAATATGGTAATACAGTACATATATGAATATATATGCATTATACACACATATATTCTGTACAACACATACCAAATGGTGGAGGAAATCAGCAGCTCAAGCAACATCGGTGGAAAAGAGCAAACAGTCAATATTTCATGCTGAGACCCTTCTTCAGAACTGAGGGGAAAAGGGGAAGATGCCAGACTAAAAAGGTGGGGGGGGGGGGGGAAGGGAAGGAGGCTCGCTGGAAGGTGATAGGTGAAGCCAGGTGGGTAGGAAAGATAAAAGGCTGGAGAAAAGAGAATCTGATAGGAGAGAAGAGTGGACAATAGGAGAAAGGGAAGGAGGCAGGGGCATGGGGTGGGGGGGGTAGTGAAAGGCAGGTGAGAAGAATGTACTGTGTGCGTATACCTCTTGAACCTTATATTTATTGGATAACACAGATTCAAAGATTTTGACTTGAAGATCATATTTTTGGGATGGGAAGTGGAAATATCATTGATTTCTTGAAAAATGGAATACAATCTGCCAGATTGAGCTCTCTAATTGTGGTTCCTTTTCTAAAGGCCTAAAGTGTATTTGGTGACATATACAGTCAGTGGCCACTTCATTAGGAACCTCCTGTATTTTTAGAGAGTCACATACTCAATATTTTAGGAACAGCTTCTTCCCCTCTGCCATCAGATTTCTGAATGGTCTTTGACCTCAGGCAGACCGCTTCACTATTTTCCCCCTCGTTTCGCACTACTGTATGTACAGTGACACTGCTGATCTCCTGGGATTTTCACACACAACGGTCTAGGGTTTACAGAGAATGGTGAAAAAAACAAAACACACAGTGAGCGGCAGTTCAGTGGGTGAAAACGTCTTGTTACTGAGAGAGATCAGAGGAGGATGGCCAGACCGTTTCAAGCTGACAGGAAGGTGACAGTCACTCAAATGACCATGTGTTACAACAGTGGTGTGCAGAAGAGCATCTCTGAATGCACAACACATTGCACCTCAAAGTGGATGTGCTACAGCACAAGTAGCATACACTTCAGATGAAACTGAGTCATAATAATAAATAAAATATATTATAGGTTATGATATTTCAGTATATCTATGTGAGATGAGGGACTCTGTTTGTTAGAGTTGACCATGGATATTGCAAGCCAGCTGCCCTGGGCAGTACAATATGGAGAGCAAGTTGTTGGCATGTAGCAAGCTCCTCCTCTCCACGCATCTGATGAACCCAAAGGATTGGCGGAGACCAGTACAGTTTGGTACCAGGAGTTGCCCATCAACACTGAACTCAGTGTAGGACTGCTTCGGGGATTCCAGATCCAGGATTTTCCCCTCGGGATTTACTCCCGAAGCCTTCCCTCTGTGAGCGGGTATAGCCGCAAGGTAGCGGAAGTTTGAGATCAGAGTTTTCCTTCTCCTAGGCGACCTGTCAATCACGGCCGACAAGCCCCATCTGCCCGAAGTGACTGGTTTTAAGGGGCCACCTTTGACCCCTCTCCTGTCAATAGAAATGGTTCTGCTGGGCTAAGCAGCTAAGCCACACATGAAGGGCAGGAGCTGGACTTGGCTGTCAGAGGCTATTTGAGGTGCACACCATTGGGAGCATTTAATAAGTAGTGGGAGCTTGTTCTCATTCCCAACTCCCTACCTGCTATAACAACATAGAATGATATATGCAGTATACATATACATATGTATGTATGTGTGTGTGTTACATATACACACACACATGCATACATATAAAGTGTATATATGTATAAGGTACTTTCTATTTATTTATTCAAAGATTTTGACTCCAAGAAGCTAATAATGTGGCCACTGAGTGTAGGAAGCAATCGAGAGAGACAACAATGACAAACACACTGAAAATAAATCTCGCTGCAGTTCTGGATCACTGAGTGAGTTTGCTAGTTTTTGTTCAGCCATGGGAAGCAGGAATCTTGTTGAATCGGTTTCATCTGGCATTGAGTTGGCAGCGCGCCACGCACCACATGCCAGGCTGCAGGTGCAGCAGTAGTTTCTGTGAAACAAGTGGGAGGCCAGGAACAGCAGCTTTTCAGTCTGTGATCAGACAGACCCTGGAGAGGGGCCACGGACACTCAGAATGGTGGGACTTTGGGGCTGGAGAATGAACAGCGAAACCAGTTCCCTGGTTTGTGTGTGCAACAGAAACACTTTTGTAGATGTTTTCAAAGGCTGTTTTTCAGAGCAGCAACTTCAGATGGGCATTTTTCAGCCAAAAGGAAATTACCTAGTGTTGCTAAGATACCAAATATTGTGTACGCATCAGCTCCGCCTAAGGCTGTGTATATCTCACTCACACTGTATACTGGGCATGTACAAGCTCAAATAAGACAGAAAGCCACTCTGTCTACAGCAGCCTCAAGAAATGTTTATGCCAAGTTAGTGTATTGAGATTGGCTTTTGGACACTATAGACAATCACTACCTCCTCAACTTTAAAGGCACAAGTTCCCCAGAATAAGAATTTGCCAAATCATAATTTTGAACTAAATAGAGTGTGGGGTGTTCACGATCATCAGGACAAAGAAGGTGAGCCCAGAGAGCTCATGATGATGCACTTCAGACATTTATTACACTATTGTGTTGTGTGATTTCAACAGTATATTTGCCAAACTTTTTTGACTGCTTTGGTCTGAACGAACCCCTTGTGTGCTTTTTTAAATGTGGCTCTTGAAGAAAAGATTGGAAAAGTAAACTGAAACACAAAAAGCTGGAAATTCAGCATCACGAGAAAAAGAAACAGAGTTGATGCCTTGGGTCATAAACACCAGAGATCCTTCAGATGCTGAAAATCCAGAGCAACAAACAAACACGCACACACAAAATACTGGAGGAACTCAGCAGGCCAGGCAGCATCTAGGGAGAGGAATTAGCAGTCAATGTTTTGGCCCGAGGCCTTTCATCAGGAGTGGAAAGGAAAGGGGAAGAAACAAGAATAAGGAGGTAGAGAAAATTACATCTTCTTCAGCCCTTTACCTATTCTACCTATCACGTCCCACCCTCCCACTTTCCCCTCACCTGTTTTAATCTAACACCTGCCAGTTTGTACTCCAGCTGCCCCCGCCCCCCCATCTTCTTATTCTGGCTTCTTCCTCCTGGTATGCATGTTCATCAACAGTGCCTATATGGAACTCTACTTAATTATGAGATTGAGGAGGTTTGGTATGTCACCAAAAACTCATACAAATCTCTATAGATTTACAGTGGAGAGCATTTTGGTAGGTTGCACCACAACTTGGTATGGTGGCTGCAATGATTGCAAGGGACTTCAGAGGGTTTAAACTCGGCCAGTTCCATCTCAGATACATCCCTTCCTACCATCAAGGCCAGCTTCAAGAGGTAGTCCATCAAGAAAGTGGGATCCTTCATTAAAGACCCTCCACTAACCCAGACATGCCCTGTTCTCATAACTACCATCGGGAAGGAGGTTCAGGAGCCTGAAGATCCACACTCAGTGATTCAGGAACAGCTTCTCCCCCCACCCCCCCCCCCCCCACAACCATCAGATTCCTGGGTGGTCCATGAACCCACGAACACCACTTCATTATTCCATTTTTATTGACCTATTTAATTTTGAAATTTGTGGTAATTTTACGACCTTGCACCATGTTGCTGCCATAAAACCACAAAGTTCACATCATAGAAGTCTGTGATAATAAATCTGATTTTGATTCTGGTGACAGTATACATGCTGCCATATTGTGGACTCAATGTATACAAGAATGGATATGCTCGCGACAAGTTCGACCTCAAGCTCAAATTCAAGTTTATTGCCATTCAAACATATACATGGACAGAACCGCCAAATGAAACAATGTTCTTCCAGATCAAGGATTCTCAACCTGGGGACCGCAGACCCCTGGTTAATGGTAGGGGGTCCATGGCATAAAAAAATGTTGGAGGCCCCTGCTCCAGACCAAGGTGCACAACACATAACTCACATTCAACACATGAAGTAACATTACATGTACAGTACACCGCCAAATGAAGCAATGTTCTTCCGGACCAAGGTGCACAACACAGTACTTAGAACTCACACACAACACATAATGTAATTACACCACAAATAAAATACAAGTTAAAAAGTAAACATTACAACGCTGCTTGTACTTCATAGGTGATGAGGTCTGGGTGGTGACAGTGAATTCAGTCGTCTCACAATCGGGAGGAAGAAGCTGTTTCCCATCCTAAGAGTCCTTGTCCTCATTCCTGTGGTAAGGACAGCCCAGAGTTTTACTTCAATGTGCCAGTTTGCAGGCTGTTTTCTTATCAACTGTATTACAGTTGGTTCTTTATCCTGTACATTAATCATGCAGCTCAATCTAGATTAACTCAAAGCCCGGTTGCCAAGGATCGTTATAGTTGGTTTGGGAATGCTGCAAACTGGAACTCTTACTCCCACAGTCCATTTGGGCAGTTGCTCACTTGAAACAAAACCAACAGAAAGCATTTCCATTCAAGACAAAATGTATACTTCACAGTGTTCTGGCACGCTTAAGTGGCCGACAGTTACTTTCATGGCAAAAGGAAGAGTGAAAAGCAAAATCCTCCAATTCTTGGGACATCCTTCATGTTTGTAGCTCTCTGGGCAGAGTTGCAGTGCTTGGAGCACAACACAGAGCTAACCTGCACTGACATCTGGTTCTTTAAATTTAAGATCATGACACCCAAATTAAATGGGAGAATAACTGGGGTGAGTGGGGCGGGGGGAAGCTAGGTGATCTAATCTCAGTCCTATTTCTTACCTTTTTCTCATACGACTAGGCAAAGAGGCTTCATCCGGCTAGATGGTTATTGGAGAGAAACTGACAGAAAGAGAGAAAAAGAGAATCTAATGCAGATAGTCAGAAACACAAAGAGAAAGAAAAACAAAGAAAGAGGCACTAACAGGAAGACTGGGAGAGAGAGATAAAGAGAATGAGTGAGGAAGAAAGGAAGACTGAAAATGATTAAGGGAGACACTCTGATAGACTGAAAGACAGACAGTAAGGAGCGAGAGAGATGAGGGTTCAGTAACGCTGAGCAAGGGTGACGGAGACACTCAGGCACTGTCATACAGGGAGATAGACTGATAGAGTGAGAGAGACAGTGGCAGAAAGACAGAAAGAGGATGAGAGTGTGATGGACAGAGGCTGAGAGATACAGACAGATAGAGTGAGATACAGTGAGAGAGTGACAGACAGACAGAGAATGAAAAGAGGAGAGACAGTAAGAGAGGCAGGGGGTGCACAGATAGGGAAAGTGACACTGAAAAAGAGATAGCAAGTGATGAAGAAAGAAAGAAAGATAGGGAGTGGGAGAGTGAAGGAGGGAGAGGGAGATGCTCTGGCAGGATAGTGAATTTTAAACTGAGAGATTTGCCATCGATGTTAGTGGAAAGGAAGTGTATTTAAGCCTGGAGTAGGGAGGGCAGGAGTCCTTGTTGGAGTGTTGTTCCGGTAAGGCTACAAAAGTAAAGCTGAGCAAGGCAACAGGCAGGGAATTTGGAACAGAAGTGCACCAGTAGGAGTTGAATATATTGGACAAGGCCCATTTCCCAGAGTCACCACACCTGGTCCCACTCCTCCCCATTAAATGGGCCATTTGCAGCACATTGATCTCATTGGCCCACCACTGTCTGTTTCCAGCACAGGGTGCAGGTTTGAATGTATTTGGAGATCCTGTACCCACATATTTTATAGCCCTTGGCCTCCAAAAACATCGGAAAACTATTAAAATTGAAATATAACATTCTTTTTAAAATCTTAGCACTGTTATTTCCAATCCTGAAAAAATATGAAGAGAGTAGATGGAAAGAAGTCAACCCCATTGAGAAGAAGATTGAAGAGCAAGGGGACATGAAAAGAAGAGCCAAAGGTGACAGCTGGGAAATCTTTAACACTGCAAGTATTGACGGGCTAGAATATACAGCAAAGGAGAGAAATGGAGGCAAATTCAATTGTATCTGAAAGGAAAATCTGCAGGACTATGGGGAGAGTTGATGAAACGGAAGGAGCTTGAGTATTCTTACACTGAGCTAGTACAGACTTGATGGGCCAAATAGCCTCCTTATGCTATATTTGGTGGTTCTGTAACAAAAAAAATAAAAGTAAGGCAAATGTAATCAAAAGTGCATAAAATGCAGATTTAATGAAAGCAAAGTGATTGAAAACAAAGACTTACCTTCCCCATTCCTTTCTGCTCTGCGGAATAATATTCCCCATGAAATGAATAGGGTTTCAGTTCCTGTGAAAGGTCTGCCCATGGGGAGCGAGACTGCGACAGAGTGAGCTGACAGGTTCACTCCCCCCACCTCCACCACAATCTGACAGTCGGTTCTACATTCCCAGCACACAAGAGGGGGTGGGGTTCACTTCAGTTTGAGTGGGTGAAGTCGGGCAATTCCATTGAGAAACGCTGTCCAGATAGGTCAGAGACCCTTTGTGGAGAGTCTTTTCCACACACCTCTCAGCGCGGACCTCCCTCGCTCAGACAGAGACGAACAAAGGAAGAGAGCATCAGTTGCAGCTCTTAAATAGCTCCAACATGCACAACTGTTGCAATTTGAAAAAAGACCCAAAAAAAATTGTTCGACAATCATCTCGGATTGCAGAATGCTCTGCTTGTCATTTGCAATAACACGAAGCAATCAATTGTGCATCTCGAATTACCTGCTGGGTAGTTCATCAGAACTGCAAAGGAACCACTAAAATCAAAGTGTTGTGCATTAGTAAGAGAACTACCAGTTGGTGTAGTGTCTTCGTTCAGTCTCTGCAGAGCCACACATCATCTGTGTTTGCAATTAAAACGAGCTGCACTAAGCGGATATTTAAGTTAAAAAAAAATACAACACGCACTGGGAAGCTCTTGGATCAATAAACCCTTTGCAAAGCATCTGATCATTTAACTATGGCGATATTTAATATCCTAACTGATGTGATGTCAAACAAGGATTAACTGTTGCCTTTATGTGATCTGCTCAAGTACTAAGACTTGCCCCGGTAAAAGATATCGAAGGAAATTGCTGACTAAGTAGGAAGGTTTCATTGTTGTAGATAAAATATAGTGGTTAAGAAATAAATTGACTGCAATCAAGAAATGGTTGCCTCGTGGAGGATTGAAACAAACATTTTTGGAATTCTGTGAGAAATCATAAACATCAAAGATTCTGTAGATGCTGGAAGCCAGAGCACCACTCACAAAATGCTGGAGGAACTCAGCAAGTCAGGTAGCATCTATAGAGGAGAATAAAGGTCAATGCCCTTAACCTTGACCTGGTGTTCTCATTTTAATGCCTACAGATTCATTAAATCTCTGGATTAAAGTTCCATTACCAGTGTTTAAAGATCAACATGTACGCTGATAATCTAACGTCGACATGGGATCTCAATTTCCAAATGGAGATTCTCAACTTCCAGCAATGTCTTCTTACTCCTCCTTCTCTCATTTTTTTCACTCTCCATTCTGGCTCCCCTCTTACCAGTTCCATTCTCCTCACCTCCCTCTGATGCCCCTCCTTCTTTCTTTTCTCCCACGGTCCATTCTCCTCTGCTCTGCGATTCCTTCAGCCCCTTATCTCCTCCACCTATCACATCCTAGCTTCTGACTTCATCTACCCTCCCTCAACCACCTATTCTGCCCCTCGCCTGGTTTCACCTATCATTTATCTGCTTGTACTCCTTCACCTACCCCCACCTTCTTCGTCTGGATTCTTCGCCTTCCTTTCCAGGTCTCAGCCTGAAACGATGGCTGTTTATTCCCTTTGTGGAGTTCCATTAGAATGTTGTGCGTGCTACACAGAAGTTCCAGCGCCTGTAAAATCTCTTGTATTTAAAATTATCGGCCTCACCTTGACCCATTTTAATGCCTACAGAGTTATTAATCCACACATTGAAGTTCTATCGCCAGAGTTGGACTCTGCTATTCGCTGATCTGAGATTCTTTCAGAAGTCAAGAACAAGGCTTAAATCATGTTGCTTCCTGTTAACAGGACACAGAGATTGGGAACGGAGGAGACAACAGAGGGAAAAGAGCAAAGAAGGCGAAAGGAGATGGTGAGCCAGCGTGCTCTGCTCTTTTTATACCATAGGCAACTACATTCCATTCAAATTTGTAGATAAGATTAACCAATCAGACAGCCCCTATTCAAATAATGCAATACTCAAGAAGCTTATAGAGTAATAATGTAACCGCTAGGGGACACACTAAATTATCGCATCTACATACTTTGACCACAAGGAAACATACTGAATAATTGTTTATACATAGGTAATTGGTACCTTAAACATTCTATAGCCAGGAGATGGTAATGGGGAGATGGTCCCAGTGGTGTGGACCTTAAATAGTCCCTGACAACCAAGATCGGCTCCTGGCCTTCACATGTGGGTTAGTTACTAAGTCTGGCAGAGCTGTTTCTTCTGACAGGAGAAGTGGCAAAGGCAGGTTACTGGTGCCTTAAAACTAGTCGCTTCGGGCAGATGGGGCCCATCAACTATAGCTTGCAGCTCACTGGGGAGAAGGAAAACTCTGATCTCAAACCTCCGCTGCCTTGCAGCTATACCCACTCATGGGGAAGGCTTTGGGAGCAAACCCCGAGGGAAAAGTCCACAGCTGGAGACCCTAAGGCAGTCCTACATCGTTTTCAAAGCTGACTAGCAACTCCTGTGATGCTGCTGGTAACAAACTGTATCATTCTCGGCTGTTCTTTTGAGTTCAGTAGATGGGTGGAGAGCGGGAGTTTGGTCTCCATATTGTATTGCCCAGGCTTGTGTATCTAGACAGCTGGACTGCAACATCTATGGTCAACCCTGACCAATAACGACCTCACATAGGTACTACTACTGGCATAAGAAAGTTAAACTGCAAAGCATTAAACATTATTCAGTATAAACCAACACCAGTATATAAGGATCAAAACGTAGGCTGATAATCCTAATGTGGATATGGGTTCACAGTTTGCAGTAAAAGATAAACCAAAACTGATCTGTTTATGCCTCAGACTGACTTAAGGAATCCTGCAATACCAATCTATATGTATTCTCTCGATCTTCAGCTAATATTCCTACCCATCCCACATATCCAATCACTTGTCTTATTTCTGATTAAATAGGCACAGAATAATAATGATTGCGCTCAACAAAGAAACTCATTGGGACATTCTGAGAAATGTCAAAATCAAGCCCAAGTTCATTGTCATGTATGCAAGAGCATAAGACAACATTAAATACTATAAGTATTAATGACCAGATAATGATGACCTTATTTAGCTTCTTTGTGTTGAAAATTATTTGCCTCAGTGTTATTCATTAACTCTCCACAATTAAATTTATTTGCCAGAGGACAAAGGACGTGAATTTGATCAGAAGTGATCTTAGCTCTGCAATTGTCTTCATCTTTTCAATATGCTCCTTCTGTCCTGACCTTTACTGATCTCCATAACAGTCATTTGCAAAATTAATTGCTCCAATTTTAGCAGCTCTTCTTCCATCTGCAAAGGTTTTAATTCCCTCCATGAATCTCTCTATCTTTTCATTCAGTAATACTCACTCCTCCCCAGCACCCTAGAAAGTGTGAAGATAAGGACGTGAAAAATGGTCCATTGAAGTATCTCCATGATTCAATACACAGTTGGTCCTGTTACCCATGTGCACTTTACAATAGAGAACAGAACAGAACAGGACCTTCATCTGAAAATGTTGTGCCAACTTTTTAAACCTACTTAAAAATCAATCTGAACCTTCCCTCCCACATAGCCCTCGATTTTTCTTTCTTCCGTCTGCCTATCTGGTGGTTGTCCATTGTGTTTGACAATAACAGGAAACCTGTGCAGGAGAGTTTTTTTGAAAAAAAAAACAAGATTTACAGAGTGCAACACATAGATACATCTCAACATAACTTGTGTACATTCATATATTGTAATAAAATTGATCAAAATGTTATAGCATAACACATAAAGGTATACCACTCTGTAATCAAAAATTTAAAGATAAGTCATACATCATAAAAGAAATTTTTTTTAATTAAAAAAAAGTCAACCCCCTACCAAAGAAAGTAGTTTTTTCTGTCATCCATCAGGAGAGTTTTTAAAGACATTGCACTGGAAAAGCTCCACTCTCCTGACCTCAGAAGTCCAGGTCCAGTGGTAAGAACAAGTGTCACAGCTGGGTCTTCTTTGATTGCGTGGATGACCATGACGCCTTCTGTGCCTTGTCATGCCTTGCGCTCTCCATGGAGTGCTGCAGTACCACCTCTCTGGCATTGGATCTCACTGTAGATCTCATCCACCCAGTTTACTGGACCTGACTTCGCAGGCTAGGACATGCATGCCCCTATCTCACTGGGTATGAGGCCACTGGCTTCCCTCACCTAGTTTAGCCCACCTGCTGAAGCGGTGTACCAGGATGTGGCCATTGTCACATGCAAACAGTTCCTTGGAACTACAGGTGAGAGCTGAGTGTCCAGTGGGGACCAGAGGTGAGTGAGCTGCTCCAAATTGGATACAACACCCCCTTCACCAGAGGTGTTACCCCTCCCTGGACACCCTGTACACACATGTCAATCCAAGAGTCCATTCAATGTCTGTAATGCATCTACTACCTCTGGCAGTTCATTCCATGCATTTATCACTGTGTACAAAACTACTTCGGACATCCCATTTATACTTTCTCCAGTTGCTCTAAAAATATTTCTCCCTGTATTGTTACCCTGGGGTGAAGTTGCCAGCTGTCTATTCATGCTTCTTATCATCTTATACACCTGTATCAAGTTTCTTGTCATTCTTCTTTGTTCCAAAGAGAAAAACACTAGTTTTTATGGTGAATATGAGAGGGCACAATTTTAAAGTGATTGTAAAAAAGTATAGAACCATAGAACACTACAGCACAGTACAGGCCCTTCAGCCCTCCATGTTGTGCTGACCCATAGAATCCTTAAAAAAGTACTAAACCTACACTACCCCATAACCCTCTATTTTTCTTTCATCCATGTGCCTGTCCAAGAGGCTCTTAAATACCCCCAATGTTTTAACCTCCACCACCATCCCCGGCAAGTCATTCCAGGCACTCACAACCCTCAGTGTAAAAAACTTACCCCTGATGTCTCCCCTAATCTTCCCTCCCTTAATTTTGTTCATATGCACATAATTTTGTACATATATGTATGTATTGTACATATACGTATGGGGGGATATTAGAAAGTTTTTAAACGAAGAATGGTGGGTGCATAAAACTTGCTACCATGTGTAGCAAGCTAAAT
This sequence comes from Hemitrygon akajei, assembly GCF_048418815.1. Lineage (NCBI taxonomy): Eukaryota > Metazoa > Chordata > Chondrichthyes > Myliobatiformes > Dasyatidae > Hemitrygon > Hemitrygon akajei. The sequence continues at coordinate 33,117,242 of NC_133153.1, read as the reverse complement.
TTGTTATCAAAGTACCTGTAGGTCACCATGTACAACCCAGGGATTCATTTTCTTGTGGGCATACTCAAAAATCCAATATCCATAATGCGAGGGGTGATTGATAAGTTTATGGCCTAAGGTAGAAGGAGTCAATTTTTGAGAACCTAGCACATTTATTTTTCAACATAGTCCGCTCCTACATTTACACATATAGTCCAGCGGTCGTGGAGCATACGGATCTTGGACCTCCAGAAAGTGTCCACAGATGGGTGATTGATAAGTTCATGGCCTAAGGTAGAAGGAGATGAGTTATACAGCTCTCATTGCATGCACATGCAGGTCAACTCTTTGAGTGATTGTGCAGAAAGTTTGAAGTTAATAACATCTCCTTCTACCTTAGGCCACGAACTTATCAATCACCCTGGTGAGTTATTAACTTCAAACTTTCTGCATCATCACTCAAAGAGTTGACCGGCATGTGCATGTAACGAGAATCATAGAATAAATGAAAGACTGCACCAACTGGAAGTTCAACTGGTGTGCAAATGACAACAAACTGTGTAAATACAAAAATAAACAATAATATTAATAAATGAATAAGCAATAAATATGAGAACATGAGATGAAGAGATCTTGAGAGTGAATCCATTGGTTGTGGGAACATTTCAGTGATGGGTCAACTGAAGTTAAGTGAAGTTATCCCCTTTGATTCAAGAGCCTGATGGTTGGGATAGGAACTGTTCCTGAAGCTGGTGGTGTGAGTCCTGAGGCTGCCGTACCTTCTTCCTGATGGCAGCAGCGAGAAGAGAGCGTGACCTAGGTGGTGGGGGTCATTGATGACGGATGCGGCTTTCCTGTGACAACGCTCCATGTAGATGTACTCAATGGCGGGGAGGCATTTAGCTGTGATGGACTGGGCTGTATCCACTACTTTTTGTAGGATTTTCCATTCAAGGGCATTGGTGTTTCCATATGAGGCTGTGATGCAATATACTCTCTGCTACACATCGACAGAAGTTTGTTAAAGTTTTAGATGTCATGCTGAATCTTCGCAAACTCTTGAGGGAGTAGAGGCAGTGGGTTGTAGGAGAGGCAGATATATTAAGGGTATTTTAGACTCATAAGTAGGCACAAGGATGAAAAGGAAAATGGAGGGCTATATGGGATGGAAAGATTAGATTGATCTTGGTGTAAAGTTATACAGTTGGTCCAACATTGTGAACCAAAGGGCTTGTACTGTGTTTTATGTTCTATGTTTGCCCCCATAATTACTGACCTCTTTATTCTCCAAAGGTCTACCAATTTCAGTCTCGAATGTAAAAGCACTAAAGTCTTCAGATTGCTACAAAATCTTCTGATTCCTGGAAGACAAACATGCATAGATAATGGGATAAGGATCTGCGCATTTGATTTCTGAAGGGCCGATTGGCTGAGGTAACAAAAGTTGCCCAGTAGAATTGTAGCAAGTTAGCAGTGAAGGACAGTAAGAAACAAAAAAATCAGAATCAGGTTTAATATCACCAGCATATGTTGTGAAATTTGTTAACTTTGTGGCAGCAGTACAATGTAATACATGATAATAGAGAGATAAAGAAAACTGTGAATTACAGTAAATACAAACAAGAGAAAACCTACAGATGCTGGAAATCCAAGCACACAGACAAAATGCTGGAGGAACTCAGCAGGCCAGGCAGCATCTATGGAAAAAGTACAGACGATGCTTTGAACTGAAACCCTTCAGCAGGACTGTACATATATGTATATGTATACCTGTGTGTATATTAAATAGTTAAATTAAACATATAGTGCAAAAAATTGGAAAATAAAAGTAGTGAGGTAGTGTTCATGGGTTCAACATCTGTTCAGAAATTGGATGGCAGAGGGGAAGTAGCTGGTCCTGAATTGTTGAGTGTGTGCCTTCAGGCTTCTGTACCTCCTCCCTGATGGTAACAATGAGAAGAGGTTGTGGAGGTCCTTAATGATGGACGGCGCCTTTCTGAGATTCCGCTCCTTGTATACTATGGAGGCTAATGTCCGTGATGGAGCTGGCTGATTGTACAACTCTCTGCAGCTTATTTGATCCTGGGTAAGAGCACCCCCCCCCCCCATACCAGACGGTGGTGCAGCGAGTTAGAATGATCTTCACAGTACATCTGTAGAAATTTGCAAGTGTTTTTGGTGAAATACCAAATCTCCTTAAACTCAAGCTCAAGGGAGAAAAACATGATAAATACAGCGTCTGCAGTGTGAAAACAACCTGTATAATGATTGTCAAGTAGACAGCCTGTGCAATTCTCCTCATCTGCCAATCACACAGAACCCCCTACTAGTATGAACCCAACTGCTTTCCTCTATCTCTCCAACTATTATGCAGGCAATAGCAATACACATTCAAAAATGTTCCAAGTCTGACTGATAGCCATCTATTTTACAATGGTTGATAGTAAACACATTGTAGATGGGAAGGTGATAGCAGCAGGAGTCCTTGCTTCCAAGTTGTTTTAACAGAAAAGGGAGCCCTGTTGATCTGTAATTACTAGGCTGATTCATGGAACAGGTATTTGAAATAATTACAAGTGACCTGCCAGTTCCTGTCTGACCCCTCGAGTACTAGAAGAACATTATTTACCCAGCCATTTTAATATGACAGCATTAACCTTTAAGTACAGCAAACACTCAAAGGACAGGGAAAAACAATCGACATGCACAGCCCCAGAATATTTTCTAGTTAACAAGACAGCCACATGGCCTTCCCCCCATTGGGCCTCATTGGGGACCAGATGGGCTGATTATGACACTGATTTTTTACCCTTCTCTTTCTTATTCCTTCTGGGGATTCTTTGAACTTAAAAGTTTCCAGAGATAAATTAGTATAAATCTAGAGATTTGGAAAACTTCCAGTGCTGTCATCGAGAAGATGCATCTTCAGATTCAGATTAGATTAGTTTTCTGTCATATTCACCAGACTGTAATGGAATTCCTTGCTTACATGAAACTGACAGAGTAAACAGTCTACAGCACAATAGTAAATACAGCAATGAGGGCCAAACCACAAAATTCTGCAAAGTATACTAATGCAAACTGAGGTAGTACAAGAAATACTTAAAGTGACAATAATGGAAGAGGTAGAATTAAGGGCAACACCTCCAGGAAGGAGATGTTAAAGAGGTCATTGGTTCAGAAGTCTAATAACAGTAGGAAATACACTGCTCTTGAGTCTGGTTGACTGGTTGTCTGGGCTTTCAAGCTTTTGTGTCTTCAAAATCAAGGAAGAACAGTTGTAGTAACGATGTTAAGTAAGTACGTTTTCTGTAAACTTGTGAAAGTTAAGGGTGTGTTGTACTGTGCAAAAATCTGAGGCACATATAGCTCGGGTGCCTAAGACTTTTGCACAGTACTGTATTTATCAATATGGAGCAGAGACTGAGTTTGTAAATCTGGTGGGAACAGAGGATGTTGGGAATGATGAGAGTGGAGCATTGCAAGAGGGTTGTGGGACAGGTGGCAGAGAAGGAGCACCAGGGGTGGGGGCTGGCGTGGTGCAGACACACCCAGCCCTGAAACACCAGGCAGGGTCATTTGCTTCCAAACAATTGGTCTATTGATCATTACAGAATGTCTCTCTGGTGCTTCCCACTCCCTCCCCTTTTCCCAACCATGATTCCCCTCTCACTGCCCCCTTCCCACACTCAGTCCACAATAGAGACCCATATCAGAATCAGGTTTATCATCACTCACATATGTCATGAAATTTGTTTTTTTCGCAGTTACATACACAGTATATATGTGTCAAAGTATATGTGTGCGCGGAACTGTACACCTGGGAGGTAAAAAACCTTGTCCCTCATGACCTCAGCTCTCCCAATGTTTGGAATGTCTCAACTCCTCATCGCTGACCCATCGTGTCAATATCAAAGTCAAGATATTATCCTATGTGCTAGTACAGATTTGCACAGGTGCAATGAAAATCTTACTCGCAGTAAGACAAACACACATCATCAGATAAGCAGCATTTACACGAAAAACATATTAAACATAAATTTTACACGATTTTTACAAGAAAACATAATTAAACAAATTTAAAACACCTAGATGTCAAAATATTAATAGTGTTTCTAAACTGTAGTGATTAGGGTTGTGCAGGTCGGTTTGATGAAGCCAATGACAAAGTTCTTTGGGGAAGGACCACAATGTCAGCTCCTTCTCTGACTGGACGTGGAGGGGAAGTGTAGGGTGAAGCCTCTCAAACATTGAAAGGGATTTCACCTCAGAGAAACACACACAAAATGCTGGAGGAACTCAGCAGGTCAAGCAGCACCTATGGAAATGAATGAACAGTCAATGTTTTGGGCCGAGACCCTTCTTCAGGACTCACCTCAGGGAGTCATGTGAGCAGCAATGCTGCTAGTTGTTTGTCCCTTTTCCCCTTTAAAGTTTACACTACTGACTGTACCGATCATGAACGTACAAGTTTTTCTTCGCACTGTTATTTCTTTTGTTTATATATCTTTAATCATGGATAATGTCCGGTTTTGAAATAAAAAAAAGTTCTCTGAATTTGAATGCACAACAGACATCTCATTGGTCAACGGGGGTCTCTTTCTTCAATTCACTGAAGGGATGGGAATGTTGCTCAGTGTTTAATATTTATAAAGATTTGCTTAATTTTTCACATGTACATTGAAACATACAGTGAAACGCATTCTTTTGCATCAAATTAGTTTGGCAAAGATTGTGCTGAGGGCAGCCCGCAAATGTTGCCTCACTTCCAGCACCAACATAGCATGCCCACAACTTACTAACCCTAACTCATTCATCCTTGGAATGTGGAAGGAAATAGGTGGAAACCCACATGGTCACAGCGAGAACGTACAAACTCCTTAGAGACAGCGGCAAGGATTGATCCCCAGTCTTACGTGCCTGCTACACTAGTCACTAGCCTGCATCATTATGTTCCCTTAAGATCAACCATATTGATGAATATGGAGCCACAAGCAGTACTGTACAAAAGTCTTAGGCACTTATATATAGCCAGGGTGCCAAAGACTTTTGCACGATACTGTGTACTGGTTAAGATAGGAAGGTTGTTGGGAAAATAAATAAAAGTACTTAACTTTGTATTAACTCAGCAGTATTAATTGTTGTTTGGTAACTGGAAAGACATAATACACATTACTGTTTAAAAGTCTTAGGCACCTGACTCTAAGCCTCCAAAACTTTTGTTACAGTACTGTGTAGGCCAGACCCAGTAAGGATGACAAACTTCCTCTACTAAGAGATAGTATAACTATTTCATTTTTGTCATTAGCAATGCTAGTTTATTTAAAAACAAATTCAAAATTTATTTAATTACTTGGCATTAAATTCCTCAGCTGCTGTGGTGGGATTTGAACTCATGTCTCTGAAACCATGGTCCAGACTCGAGCTGTTGGTCCAGTAAGATCATTATCAAAGCACACATGTATCACCGTTTCAGTCCTGAGATCCATTTTCCTGTGGGCATTCGCAGTAAGTACAAGAAACAAAAGAGAATCAATGAGAGACCGCTCCCCACAGGATGGACAAACAATCTGCAAAAAATAACAAACTGTGCAAATACAAAACTAAAAACATAATAATAAATAAACCAACAATAAATATTGAGAATATGAGATGAAGCGTCATCTCAAGATGAAGTGTCTTAGGTAGGTACATGGAGTTTAGAAAAATAGAGGGCTATGTGGTAGGGAAACTCTAGGCAGTTTCTACCTGCAGATTACACGGTCAGCACAACATTGTGGGCCGAAGGGCCTGTAATGTGCTGTAGATTTCTATGTGTCTATGAAAGTGAGCCCATAGGTTGTGGGAACAGTTCAGTGATGGGGCAAGTGAAGTTGAGTGAAGATATACCCTCTGGTTGAGGGTATTAACTATTCCTGAGCCTGGTGATGTGGGACCTGAGGCTCCTGTACCTGCTTCCCAATGGCAGCAGTGAGAGGACAGCGATGCCACCAAGAAGCAGATTCCCTGTGTGGATCAGCTGTGGGTCTAGGCCGGTACTTTAAAGGGACAGGAAAGATGTGGAAGAAAAAGCAAAGGGTAGAAATGGAGAACGACAGCTAAGGAACTCTGAGTGAAGGAGGGGCAATTGCAAGCAGCCAAATCTCTTCACCAGGCAACGCCAGAGACAAGATACTGACAGTGATACTCTGAGAGAAAATATACAACCCCAAAGGATTCAAAATACAGATAGGTCTTCTACCAAAATAAGAATCTCACACATGGAACTTGTATGGCTTAAAGAGATGTGGGGCCCAAGGAAATAGAAAGGACGTCACACAAGGGAGCAAAGCAGAAAAAACACGGCGCAGAGGTGCAGTGCAGATGGGGCCTGCGTGGGTCAGCATGTTCAACAGGGCTACAGCTGTTGTCCCAATGAACTCATGAGTAATAATTATATAATAGGTTGGCAATTTGTAAGCAGATGGGAATAAGCTGGGGGATTTTTTTTATTAGCTATTTGAAGTAAGTTTCTTATTATACAGTGAAGTAGTCCCTTCCTTTCACGGGACCTCAACCCCCACCCCCACCTTGACTCAAAAATAGCCCGGTGTTAATCATGGTTTCTCAGTCCGAGGTGAATAAGGAAGGGCTGACACATGCTTCCAGTTTCCCATGAGTTCTGGCACAAACAGGAGCTTGAATTAAGTCCTAAACTACTTAAAGAAAGTATTAACTTAGTCTTAAAGTAACCCTGCGACACATCAGATCACAGGATCCAACTCGGTGCCTGGTAGTGCACAGAGTCGCCTCCAACTTTGAATCACTGAACGTTTCAGGGAAAAAATAAGGTGGCTTTTTATTGTGACTGAATAAATTAATATAGAATGTAAACTTCTCTCAGTAGTAACTTCTCATATCACCATAGAGCCAAAAGTTATAGGAACAGGCCTTTCGGCCCATTCTGTCTGTGCCAGTCATCAAGTAGCTATTTATATGTATCCTATTTTCCAGCAATTGGACCAAAGCCTTCTATGTCCTGGCCTTTTCAAATGCTCTTACACACATTTTACCTCCAGTGGCCAGAATCACTCCCCAGCTTGATCCAGAATTTCTGGTTCAAATCCAGAGCTCCCCAAGTCTGATTTGGTGGATAAAGTTTATCCTTGCTACAGCAGTGCCCATAAAATGCCTGATATGTTTGTGTTTGTAAAGCAAGAGTAATTCTGCTTCAAAGTAATCTCCCAGGACAGGAGTTTCCTTGTGGTCACCTTTTTTTCATTGGTTCTCTTTCATTTCTTTGTTCTAAAGATTCAAAAGATTCAAAGTACATTTATTATCAAAGTATGTACGCAGTGTACAACCCTGAGATTCATCTTCCTGTAGACAGCCATGAAACAAAGAAACACCATGGAACCTGTTCAAAGAAAACATCAAACACCTAACGCACAAAAAGAGGACAAATCACGCAAAATGGCAAAAAAAACGAGTGAATAGCACACAGAATATTAAACATCAGACCGCAGAGTCCTTGAAACAATCTAGGAATGCTCAGTTCAGTTCAGTTCAGTTCAATTTAGCGCTGGTGTTGTAAAGTTGACCGCAGGCCACAAAGCCCGTCAGCCCCAATCAAAATCGTGCAAAATAGCAATAAAGCGAAGGAATAATCAAAAACCAGAAACACATATAACATGCAGAGTCCTCTAAAAATGAGTCCAATCACACCAATCAAACCTTGCCCAAACTGCAGGGCTCCTGCATCTTCCACCTGCAACAGCAAGCGAGAGGGAGAGGGAGGGAAGTTCAACGGGGATACTAGAAGAAGGTTTTTCACTCAGAGGGTGGTTGGTGCGTGGAATGCACTGCCTGAGTCAGTGGTGGAGGCAGATACACTAGTGAAGTTTAAGAGACTACTAGACAGGTGTATGGAGGAATTTAAGGTGGAGGGTTATATGGGAGGCAGGGTTTAAGGGTCAGCACAACATTGTGGGCCAAATGGCCTGTACTGTGCTATATTGTTCTTTGTTCTTTGTTCTTTGAGACTGGTTAAACGCAGACAGATGGCGCAGACCATCCACTCTACTTCCGCTCTCGTCCTTGTTAATGTAAATTAATGATTGCACACAGATTAGTAGTAGAAGTATATGTGGTGAACTACATATACCTGTCTGGACACACCCCCCCCACTGACTCTGTCTGGTCGAGAGGGTTCACCTTCTACATGCGAACCCCCAGTATGCCTATGTGGTCTTACCTGATGGGTGGGAGGACACGGTCTCCGTCCGCGACCTGGCGCCCGCAGGAGCAGCAGACCACTACCCCGAACACTCCCCGATAACTATGTACCCTGTACCTGAGGTGACACCGCGCACACCGAGCCCTACACAGACTCCTCACGACACTCATATACCAGGCATCTCGTACGCGTATATTCCAGGCGCCTCGCACACGCGTGAGGGATCACTGACACCTCCAGTTAGGCCGGAACCAGCGCAACCTCCGTCTCCTGTGCAATCACCACCTCCGGCATCTGTGCAATCACAGCCGGAACTATGTAGATCGCAGCGACAGATTCGACCACCTGATAGACTTAACCTGTAAATATACTTGTAAGAAACTTCGCCCCATGGGGACTCTCTTTTAAAACAAAGGGGGGGTGAATGTGGTGAACTACATATACCTGTCTGGACACACACCCCCTGCTGACTGCTCCTGTGGCTCCTCCCACAGACCCCTGTATAAAGGCGATTGAGGCCTGGGCCCGGCCTCTCAGTCTCCAGGATGTAGTATGGTGGTCAACCACTGCTTGTTCCTTCTTCCAGTCAATAAAAGCCGATATCTCGCTTTTATGCCTCAGAGTGAGTTATTGATGGTGCATCAGTATATTTAATAGAAGAAGAGAAGAAGTAGTCTCATGAACTGTCTGCAGATGTCGCTGTTAGTCATGTTTGTCACTGGCGCCATCTTAAATGTCTGCAGGAAAATGAATCTTGGGGTAGTATACACCTATTTTGATAATAAATTTACTTTGAACTTTGAATTTTGAACTGTTAAATGTGTACACCTCCCAACATCGAGCTTCACTGAATAGAATGCAACCAATGTGCTGGAGATAGTATATCCAGTGTGCCTTGTTTATCATTAGTTATCACAGTCAACTTTGCACCATTTGCCTCAAGTGGATAAGGGTGTTTCTTTCTCACGCAGCTTGAGGCAACAACAAATCCAGTTTATCCAGCCAGTATTTAGATACCTCACGCCTACAAGTTACACATCTAAGTTTGAATCTCAGAAAATTTGGGAAAAATAAATGATTCGGCTTTTTATTGAGGCTGACTAAACTAATAGAATGTAAACATCTCTCAGTGTGGTCAGGAAGCACAAGGGCTGGTGACCACCCACCTCCCCAGATTCCTGGGATCAGAGGTCCATGAGAGTCTGGAGTTCGTGGCATGGAATTCGAAATCTGTGAGAGGGGAGTCCTGAGGTTAATACTGAAGCTCAAAGCCTGAAAGTTGAAAACTGAAGACTGCAAGTCCGGAGTTTTGGGCCAAAACATCAACTGTATGTTCTTTTCCATAGGTGCTATCTGGCCTGCTGAGTTCCTTCAGTGTTTTGAGTGTGTTACTCTAAATTTCCAGCATCTGCAGACAGAATCTCTTGTGTTTATGTCCTCCTAAAATGAATTGCCTCACATTTTGCAGGATTAAAACTTGCAGCATTGCAGTCACTATCCAAAATACTCTCCCTCCAATACACCTAGAATTTGTCCAGCTGCATTCCCAATTGCTGCCCCTTATCCAATATAACTATCTAAGCCAGGGGTGTCAAACTCATTTTAGGTCACGGGCCGGATTGAGCAAAATGCAGCTTCATGCGGGCCGGATCAGTCGGACGCGTGCGAACGCAGCTTTCGTTGCCTCCGTTTTTTCAGCCTGCTCTCATGTGTCTCAGTCTCTGCTATAACTACAAAGTGTTTCACTTTACAAATTCTGTTTCTTATGAAGAAGACTGCCGAGCAAGACTGCCGAATAAACACTAAAAACCCTGAAAACCTGGTACCTGAATAAACTCAGCATTAACCATATCATACGCCATAGGCGCTTCGATTACTGGGGCCAGCTTTAATAGTAATTAGATATTATCTTGCGGGCCAAAGATAATTCCACCGCGGGCCGGATTTGGCCCGCGGGCCTTGAGTTTGACATATATGATCTAAGCAATGTCTTGGAAACCTCTTCTGGAGACACTTCCAAAATTCCACTCCTTCCAATCCTTTCACACCAAGATAATCTCAGTTAATATTAGGGAAATTGGTACCCTGACTCCCATGTACTTTATACTCGTTTGTGTTTTGCCCACATTTCTGCTGGTCTTTCTCCTGTTAACTGTCTGGAGGCCTGTAGTCAAAACTTTGACCGTTTGGTTTCATTTGAAGAATCATGTGAGATATCCTCCCTCTTTACAGAGAAGGAATTCCTTTAACCAGAAGGTGATGAATCTGTGGAATTCATTGTCACAGATGCCCGTGGAGGCTAGGTCATTGGGTATATTTAAGGTGGAGGTTGACAGGGTTTTGCTTGATGAGGGTATCAAAGGGAGAATGAGGTTGAGATGGATAATAAATGATCAGATGTTTGAACCAACCTGATGGGCTAAATGGCTTAACTTTGTCCTTATATCTTATGGTTTTATGGTCTTCACTGTAATAAGGAATCCTTGAAAAACACTGGGACACCTTCTCCCTCACCTATCACACTGAAGATTCTACACTCTGGTATGTCCTCAGCTCATCTGCATTCCATGTCAGACTCTTTGCATTAAAAGGGGAGCAATTACACCTTGTACTGCTGCTATGTCCGTTACCAATGCATGCTCTGTCTACGGGACGGGCTTAGTTTTCCTTCTGCATTCGCTGTTCCTCATTCCCCTACCATCTGTTCCATTGCCCTGCCAAATTTCTGGAACAACACCAGCGAATGGCCCGGCAAGGATTCATCTCAGCTCAGGTCCAACCTGTCTGTCTAGTTTCACTGCCTATGTCACCAGATGAAAATTACCTGTGCAATTAAATCAGACTCGTTTGTCAACTCTGATCAGAACTGACTGTGAACTCTTTCTGCGCACAAAATGGCTACTCTAATTGCTGCTGCCTAAAGGGCCGCTGATTTCAAGTGATTAAATGTAGGTTGCCCACAGCCAATGCTACCAAAATGGGATTAGCTGGCCACTCCTCTGTTTGCTTGTGGGATATTCCTGTGACTTCTCTTCCAAAGCCCATTGTCTGATGTAACATGCACAGGGGTAATCCTAATGATTGTGAAAAATGATGTAGGTCCTTGTTTTTTTTCCTTGTTTCATCAGGGAACAATAGACAATAGGTGCAGGAGTAGGCCATTTGGCCCTTCAAGCCAGCACCGCCATTCAATGTGATCATGGCTGATCATCCACAATCAGTACCCCGTTCCTGCCTTCTCCCCGTATATCTTGACTCCGCTATCTTTAACAGCTCCATTTAACTCTTTCTTGAAAGCATCCAGAGAATTGGCCTCCACTGCCTTCTGAGGCAGAGCATTCCATAGATCCACAACTCTCTGGGTGAAAAAGTTTTTCCTGAACTCCATTCTAAATGGCCTACCCCTTATTCTTAAACTGTGGCCTCTGGTTCTGGACTCCCCCAACATCAGGAACATGTTTCCTGGCTCTAGTGTGTCCAATCCCTTAATAATCTTATATGTTTTAATCAGATCCCCTCTCATCCTCCTTAATTCCAGTGTATGCAAGCCCAGTCGCTACAATCTTTCAACATATGACAGTCCCGCCATCCTGGGAACAGTAGAACTCCTGGTGTTGAATTCATTACAACACAAAAAGTCAGACTAGGTTTAGATGATATGATCAGTCAAGCTTGCCCAGTCATTCAATACAGTCCTGGCTCAAATTCAAAGTTCAAATTCAAAGTAAATTTATTATTAACACACTTATATGTCACCATATACAACCCTGAGATTTATTTTCTTGCAGGCATACTCAATAAATCCATAGAATAATAACTGGAATAGAACCAATGAAAGACCACACCAACCTGAGCGTGCAAATACAAAAAGAAAGAATAATAACAATAAATACATAAATAAGCAATAAATATTGAGAAAAGTACATGAAGAGTGCTTGAAAGTCCATGGGTTGTAGGAACATTTTAATGATGGGGCAAGTGAAGTTGAGTGAAGTTATCCCCTTTGGTTCAAGAGCCTGATGGTTGAGGGGTAATAGCTGTTCCTGAACCTGGTGGTGTGAGGCTCCTGTACCTTCTTCCTGAGGTGGTGAGTCGCTGATGATGGTCGCTGCTTTCCTATGACAATGTTTTGTGCAGATGTGCTCAACGGTGGGAGGGCTTTACCTGTGATGTACTGGGCCGATAGAGAATAGACAATAGGTGCAGGAGTAGGCCATTTGGCCCTTCGAGCCAGCACAGCCATTCAATGTGATCATGGCTGATCATCCACAATCAGTACCCCGCTCCTGCCTTCTCCCCATATCCCTTGACTCTACTACCTTTAAGAGCTCTATCTAACTCTTTCTTGAATGCATCCAGAGAAATGACCTCCACTGCCTTCTGAGGCAGAGTATTCCATAGATCCACAACTCTCTGGGTGAAAAAGTTTTTTCTGAGCCCGTATCCACTTGTGCCTCAGGTGCACTGATATCCCTTTAAATTCAACAAACAGCCTTGAATTTTCCTGACACTGAGCATCTACTATACTCTGGGGGAGAGGATGGTGACTATTTGCAAAATCCCACATTATCATCAAACAGCCTTGAACATTCCCAATTCTGAGCATCCACTGTTCTCTAGGGAAGTGGACTGCGATCATTTACAAAATGCTGCATCACATTGCAGCAGGTAACTTGGGAACATTGACAGGGTCAGGAGATGACCCTACAGGCAAGGACATTTCCCAGTATAACTCCAGTGTGGAGATTACACCATCTCTAGTTTATCTCAAGTTAGTAGCTGCTGTATCAGAGTGATGGAAGGAACCAGCAAGGACCTGCTCCCAAATCACTGTGTGTGTGTGTGTGTGTGTGTGTGTGTGTGTGTGTGTGTGTGTGTGTGTGTGTGTGTGTGTGTGTGTGTGTGTGTGTGTGTGTGTGTGTGTGTGTGTGTGCGTGTGTGTGCGTGTGTGCGTGTGTGTGCGCGTGTGCGTGCGCGCGCAAGAGATCCAGTTCCGCATTCCCTCCTCAAAGCCAATTTTCAAAGTCCAAAGTTCAAAGTAAATTTATTATCAAAGTACGTATCTGTCACTATATACCACCCTGAGATTAATTTTCTTGCAGACATTCACAGTAAAACAGAAATACAGCAGAATCAATGGAAAACTATTCATATAGACTGACAAGTGTGCAAAAAAAAGACAAACTGCGCAAATAATAATGAAACCACAAGTAAATAGATAATTAATTGATTGATTAATTAATACTGAGAAAATAAGTTGTATAATCCTTGGAAGTGAGTTCATAGGTTGTGGAATCAGTTCATTTTGGAAAATGCATCGTGCAAGCGCGTGAACACTATCCTGTCAAATCCTGTCACTTGCTCAGGCAAGTGACAACTGCTTGTCCTACACATCCACCATAGAATCCCTAAGCAAAAGAGGACTGTCACAGACATTCCTGCCCTGGTCAATAACTTGGATTTCCCTTTCTGTGACCTTCCTCCTACATTCTCTGCTCTCCACAGGCTTTCAATTGTCCACTGTTACACCTCTTCATTTCAAACTTTGCTGGACAGTCGCCCTTCCTTTACACGCAACGACGCTGGGAGTTCATTTTGCTGCTTGGGACAAGTGCTTCCTGAGGCAACAAATCTCGAACATTTTGTGTTCCCGAGGGAAGTCCCAGCTCAGTTCCGACTCGGCCTGAGGGTGCTTTGCCGGGTACTCAAAAGGTCCAAGTAAGGAGTGGCACGGTTACACAGCAGTTAGCACAATGCAATTGTGGCGCCAGTGACCCAGGTTCAATTTCTGCCACTGCTGGTAAAAAGATGTACGTTCTCCCTGTGACTGTGTAGGTTTCCTCTGGGTGCCCTGGTTGCCTCCCACATTCCAAAACCATATAGTCTTAGTAGATTAATAGGTCATATGGGCTCAGTTATACTCTTTGGGATGGAAGGGCCTGTTACTGTGCAGTATCCCTAAATAATAAATAAACAAACAAACAAATAAATAAATAAATATGAATATTAGCTCATGCTTCTGCAGTGCTGAGGTTATTTAAATACAACCTCATTGTATTTTTTCACTACCACTTTTCCAATCAGAGAAGAGTTTAGTCAGATTAAATTGATCAGCAGGAGTTTCTGTTGCCTCTTTCTGTTCAACAGTACTGTCCCAGTTCAGTCACCGCTCCCAGCCTCATCACGCCGAACTTTCAGTAACAGGAGATAGATTGCCCTCATGTGGAGACACAGTGAAGTAACTGGCCAGGTTCTTGAAATGATTTGATTTTTATTTTATTACTCAGAGATACAGCACGATAACAGGCCCTTCTGGCCCAATGGATCTGTACTGCCCCTATTACAGTCACATGACCAATTAACCTACTAACCCGTACGTCTTTGGAAGGTGGGAGGAAACCCACGCAGTCATGGGAAAACTGTACAAACCCTTCGTGACAGTGGTGGAATTGAAAGCTGGGTTGCTATCTCTGTTATATTGTAATACTAACTATAACTTTCAACACTTTGGATGGCGGGTTGGAGATACGTCTCTACCAAAGGAGGTGTGAGGTGCTCCTTCCCTCCACTAGCCTGCAAGTCACCCTTGGGCAAGGTGTAGCACCTGCTTAGCCCCCGCGATCAGGGTCATGTGAAGTCATGGGAGCAGGTGGTGGACGGTCGTATGAGCAGCTGGTACAGATCACAAATACTGATTAAATGATCACTGACGCCAGGCAGACAATCTCTGAAGTGGCTGGGTGTCATTCATCTTAGAAAGACACTGGCCAGAAGAAGGCAATGGCAAACTTCTTCTGTAGAAAAATTTGCCAAGAACAATTGTGGTCTTGGAAAGACCATGATCACCCCTTTCATATGACACGGCACATAATGAATGAATGAACGAAACGCGACTCTGCCATGCGGCCTGAATTTCGGGATTGTGAAACAAGGATGATAAACTATCGTTTTCACCTCATTCAGCTTTAGCAGTTATTTACTGCTCTCCTTCTAGTGAAGAATTGGGGAAAATTGGCTTTAGGTTATAGTAAAATCCTCAGTTTTCTATTCTTAATTATTATGAGTCTTGGATTTATGTAACACCTGTCGTAGTCCAAAGCATTTTGCCATCCATGTTATACGTTAGAAGTCTGGTCAGTATTAGAATATGAGACAATGCTGCAATCAATTTGTGTTCATCAAACTCACACATGCCAAAAGGTGAGTACTAACTCACAATTTACCCGCTCACTTGCCCCATCAGTCACCTCGTAGCCTATCTGTGGCTGAGTCAGTGTCAGTGGGTCACACTTTGGCTGAATCAGATCAGATATCTCAAGGACGCGACCTGGAAGATGAGCGCGCCTTCAGGGCTCTGGGTTCTCATGGCTCGGGGGACATGTTGATTCTGGGCCGTCATGGGAGATCACGGAACATCGGGAACAGCGGGTTAGCTGCCGGGGGGTCGTGTGTCCAGAGAGCTGCCTCCTTTTGGGGCCGACTCCCTGTGTGCAGAGCTCGGAAAAAGCGACACAACAGACTTCGAACACTGTAAATCAGCGAGTTGTTTGTTATGTCACCCCTCTCGCTGCGAAACGGGGACACCTCTTTTTCCCTCATTAGGGAGAGAGAGCCTGTGGCATGTCAAATTAGCGGGTGGACGAGCAGTTTTTGGGGTAACTGCAAGTCTGTGGCTTTGCTGCACGTTTGCGTGCTCGGTGGAGGGTGCTGATGCTTTTTTGCTGGTGGGGGAGGGGGTGGGGTGGTTGCCTTCCTGCTGTTTATGCGTGAGGGGGGAGTTAGGGGGGCTTTGGGGTTCGAACGTTTTATCTGTCATTCATTCTTTGGGGCACTTCTCTGTTTTTGTGGAAGTCTGCAAAGAGAAAGAATTTCAGGATGTATATTGTATATATTTCTATGACATTAAGTGTACCTATTGTACCCATGGAACCGGGGATGGGGGGACCATGTCCCCATGAACCCTGAGAGCACCTAAGAAGAAAATGAATCAGTCAGCAGTTAGCCTGGCACAGTGGCACAACTGTGGTAGAACCAAGGACTCAAAACTCCCATGACCTGAGTTCTATCCTGACCTCCAATATCGTCTACCTGGGAGTTCACACTCTATATCCACATGGGTTTCTTCCAAGCACTCTAGCTTCCTCCACATCTCAAAGACATTTGGTTTGTTGGGTTAATTGACGACTATCAATTATCCCAAAAATAAATTGTAGCCACCATGGTCCCACCACTGTCTGTAAGGAGTCTGTACATTTTCCCTGTGACCGCGTGGGTTTCCTCCCCCAGTCTAAAGATGTACCAGTCAGTAGGTTAATTGGCCATTGCAAATTGGCTCGTGATTAGGCTACGGTTAAATCGGGGAATTGCTGGGCAGTGTGGTTCGAAGAGCTGGAACGACCTGTTCAGAGCAGTATCTCAATAACCAAATAAATAAATAAATAAAATCTTAAATAACACGCACACAAAATACGAATTCAGCGAGTCGGGCAGCATCTACAGAGGGATATATACAGTTGACGTTTCGGGCCAAGCCGACACTTCAGCAGTTCCGATGAGGCAGCATGATCACCCCCAGTTTTGCCACACTACATTTGCAGCTGAAATCCCTCTGGAATCACCCTAGTAAATCCCTTCTGCAGTCTCTACAGGACCGTCACAGCTTCTGTGAAGTGAGGCAATCAAAACTGGGGGCAATGTTCAAATTGTGACCGAACCAGTGTTGAGTCCGTATTCCACATAACCTCCCTGCTCTTGTATTCCATGCTTCTAGTTATGAATTCCCTCCATCGCAGACACTTTGCTGACCATTCTCCCAACATGCCCTTTCACTTCCAGGTTTTTTTTGCGTTGTGTCTGTAGACAGTTTCGAACTGTGTTGTTTCATTGGCATTTTCTCGCCCTGTTCTTTCTGCCGAAGTATATCACTTCACGTTTTTGTGTGTAAAACTTTATCTGCTCTTGCCTCTCCATTCACCTCAGGAGTTCCCAACCTTTTTTATGGGTCCCTACCATTAACCGAGGTGTCCGTGGACCCGAGGATGGGAATCACTGATTCAGTCAATCTGTCTATGTCTTTCCACTTACTACAAATCACCTGAATTAGAGAAAAAGGTTGAATAGTACTATATTCTGAATAGCACTATATTCCCTGGAGCACTGGAGAATGAGGGGCAATTTGATAGAGGTGAACAAAATTATGAGGAGTACAGATAGTGTAATTGGAAGCAGGCTCTTTCCACTAAGATCGGGTGAGAGCAGAACTGGAGGTCAAAGGTGAAAGGTGAAATAATTAAAGGAAACCTGAGGGGGAACGTCATCACATAGAGAGTGTGAATGAGCTGTCAGCAGAACTGGTAAATGTGGGTTCAATTTCCACATTTAAGAGAAATTTGGATAGATACGTGGATGGGAGTGGTACGGAGAGCTGTGGTCCAGGTACAGATCAACAGGACAGTTCAGCATGGACTAGATTGGCCAAAGGGCCTTTTTCAAAAGATTCAGTGCATGTATTATCAATGAATAAATAAATTATACAGCCTTGAGATAAGGAACCCAAAAGAACCCAATTTAAAATAAGACCAACCCTGCTCTCCAGTACCTAACGAGAAAGAGAAAAACAAAGCAAATCATGCAAACAATAGAATGAACAACAACAACAGCATTTTGAACCAAACTATGTCTTTAGATCCAAATCCCTGGAGCAGCCTGGAGTAGGCCCAAAGCCTCAGTGTTTAGTTCATCATATTAGCAGGGTAAGTTGCCGCAAAGTTCGCTGACGTGAAGCACAGCAGCTGGAAGCAGTCTCATAGCCTTAACATCACGGAGAGAAAAGTCCCCAGACTATTTGGGCCAGCACTTAAATAAGTCCAAGCAACGCACTAGGAACCAGGCCCCATTGCAGTGAATCACTTCAAGCCTAGATTGCACTGCCAGAGAAGGCATTCTCAGCTTCTCAAAATTGACTCGGCACTTAGAACGATCCATCCTCACACCTGGGCAAGTTGAATGGGCATCAGAACTCCACCATCCCATCTTCTCCCCTCCGAATCATCCACTCCATCCAGTGGATGGAGCTTGTAATTGAAGCTTGAATCTTGAATGAGGTGGGATTTCACTGAAACCTAGAGAATATTGAAAGGACTATACAGAGTGGATGTGCAGAGTCTGCTTCCAAGAGTCTAGGACCAGAGGGCACAGACTCAGAATATAAGCACATCTCTTTAGAACAGAAATGAGGAGGAAATTCTTTAGCCAGAAAGTTGTGAATCTGCAGAATTCAATGCCACGTAGGATGTGGAGGCAAAGTCACTGGGTATATTTAAAGTGGAGATTGATAAATTCTGGAATAGTAAGGGTGACAAAGTCTACAAGGAGGAGGCAGGAGATAGGGGTTGAGAGGAAGAATAAATCGGCCATGTTGGAATGGCAACGCAGACTCAATAGGCCGATAGGCCTAATTTCTTTCCTATGTCTTGCAGTGTGGACTCACTGGGCAAAGAACCTGCACCCTTTCTCTATGTCTCTATAATTCTCTATGAATATGATATCTGAAAACCCGTGAAAAGCTCTTACAAAAATCGATCATGATAGGCATGACTTGTGTTTAACAAACTTGTGTGCCTCTCCTTTTCTAATTTAAACCTCTCCAAGTGGCTACTAATATCCTGCCTGATTGTTATTTTGGAAGATTATAGTGTGAGGGATTTCAAGGAGAGGTGTGACCATGAAGGAATTTAAATGCATGGTTGAAGAGTTTTAGATCAAAGCATTGTGTAACAGGGAAGCAGCTGAGTTACAAGCACATGGTTAATATCCCTGAGAGTTTGGAGATTGACACCAAAGTGCTCGAAAATAGAAGGGGAAGTTAACCTAAGGGGAGGGATAGTAGCAGCGAGTGGGACAAGGGGACAGGTACACTGAGTGGCCACTTTATTAGGTACAGGAGTAGAGCCTGTTGTGGTCTTCTGCTGCTGGAGCCCATCCACTTCAAAGTTCAACAAGTTGTGCATTCAGAGATGCTCTTCTGAATGCCACTGTTGTCAGGTGATGTTGCTTGAGTTACTGTTACCTTCCTGTACGCTTGAAATAGTCTGGCCTCTGATCTTTCTCATTGACAAAGAGTTTTCACCACAGGACTGCTGTTGACTGGATTTTTTTTTGTTTATCGCTCCATTCTCTGCAAATTAAAGAGAAGTGTGCGTTAAAAAATCCCAGGAGATCAGCGGTTTCTGAGAAACTCAAACCACCCCCTCTGGCACCAGCAATCGTTCCTGGGTCAAAGTCACTTAGATCACATTTTGTTCCCCGTTGTGATGTTTGGTCTGAACAACAACTGAACCTCTTGACCATGTCTGCATGCTTTTATGCATTGAGTTGCTGCCACATGATTGGCGGATTAGATATTTGCATTAACAAGTAGGTGGACAGGTGCACCTAATCAGGTGGCCACTGAGTATATGTCAGCTGGGTTAGAATCCTGGAACAGTATGGAGCAATTTCCACAACATGAACGTTAAGCACCAGCGCCACCTATAGCCTTGGCATAGTAATGGGTCTCTTTATTCTGTAAAATCAAACATCACAGAGACTCAATTTCAATTATGCTTAGAGGCAAGATGGTTTGAGATTATAGTTATATTTTCATTCTGTTCATTGGTTTTGGGGATGCAGGCAACATTAGCAAAAACAGCTTTGATTGCTCAAGTGCTGGGGCATTTCCGAAGGAAGTTTAAAGTCAGCTGGGTGGCTGCGTGTCTGGAGTCACATATATGTCAGACAGCAAACTTCCTCCCTGAAGGATATTAATGAACTAGATGGTTCTTTAATGACAGCCCGGTTGTTTCACGATCACCATTATTAATGCTTGCTTTTTATTTCACATTTATTTAATTAAATCAACTTTAATTTCCTAGCTGCCATGGGATTTAGATTCATGCTGCTAGACTATTAGTTAAGACCCCTTGACTGCCAGCTCAGTAACACAGCCACCAGGCTCTCATATCCCCTGAGAAATCCAAATGTTGGTTGATTCAGTTGTAGCAAGTGAAATTTGGCCTCTAGAAAGGTAGGGAGTTCTTACTACAGTTGGATAGGGAGATGCTGAGACCACACCTGGAGTACTGCAGACAGTCTGATTTCCTTATATTAAAGCAGGGGTTCCCAGCCTGGGGTCCACAGACCCCTTGGTTAACGGTAAGGGCATAAAAAAAGTAGGGAGCCCCTGTATTAGAGGCAGGTGAATAAAAGTACACCAAGTTGACACCTCAGATGAAGGGATTACCTTTTAAAGAATGGTTAAGCAACATTTGAGTAACTGATGTTCAAAAAGTGAGCAAGTGGTATTCAACAAGTGAGGCTTGTTAAGCTTCACTTCCCTTTCTCTCGACTGAGTAAAAAGCTAAATTATCTGTTACAGGCATTCCCAATTGCATTACCTGAAGTATCAATACTGTTAAAAAGAAACTTTATCCAGCATATTATTTGATGATAAAACATAAAATGTGGGAAATATTCAGCAGGTCAGACAGCAACTGTGGCAAGAGAAGTAGTTAATGTTTCAGCTCCACCAAGGTTTGATGAGACGATAACTGGAAGTCATGGGTTAAGGGTGCAAGGTGAAAAGTTTAAGGGGAACATGAGGGGAAACTTCTTTACTCAGAGGGTTGTGAGAAGGTGAAATGAGCTGCCTTCACAAGTAGTGCCCGTGAGCTTGATTTCAATGTTTAAGAGAAGTTTGGATAGGTACATGAATGGTAGGAGTATGGAGGCTATGGTCCTGGTGCAGGTTGATGGGAGCAGACAGCATAAATGGTTCAGAATGGACTAGATGGGCCGAAGGCCCTGCTTCTGTCCTCTACTTTTCTATGACTCTATGACTCTAAAAGATGAAATGATCTTGTTGATAAGTGTAAGAATCAGGGTGGAGGGGGATAGAATCTAAAAGAGGAGAGAAAGATTCCACTGATGAGGAAACAAGGAACAAGTGTATCTTCTTACCCCATCCCTGACATATTTAGTTGTTTGTTTTTTTTCTCTCTCTCTGCCTGTTCTCCATCTCCCTCTGGTGCTCCCCCCTCCCCCTTTCTTTCTCCTGAGGCCTCCCGTCCCATGATCCTTTCCCTTCTCCAGCTCTGTATCACTTTCGCCAATCACCTTTCCAGCTCTCAGCTTCATCCCACCCCCTCCGGTCTTCTCCTATCATTTTGCATTTCCCCCTCCCCCCACTACTTTCAAACCTCTTACTATCTTTCCTTTCAGTTAGTCCTGACGAAGGGTCTTGGCCCGAAACGTCGACAGCACTTCTCCCTATAGATGCTGCCTGACCTGCTGTGTTCCACCAGCATTTTGTGTGTGTTGTTTGAATTTCCAGCATCTGCAGATTTCCTCCTGTTAACAAGTGTATGTACTTGGTTTCAGAATAAGGGACAAAACGGGGAGGAAGTTATTCTCCCAGAAGATCGTAGGTAAACCTTTGGAATTTCTTCCCATTGAATTGGGGCAATGAATCAAGGAACATATTCAAAGATACAATACACCAGATTTTATACCATGATACATTAGAGGTGTTACCACCTCTGACTCTAAGGAACTTGTATGGGTTTCCTCTGGTTTTCTCCCACATTCTGCAGATGTAAGGGTGGGGCCATTAAGTTTGTTTATTTATTGCTAGTTTGGGCAATTTTGAATTGGAGCGGCCTGCCTGCAGATAATGAACACTGAGCTGAATTGATATATGCCTTTTAATAGCGTGTTTTATGTCCTATATTTTCACACGCATTTTTGTTGCCATTTGTGCAATTTGTTTTTTTTCACGTGTGAGATGAGGGAAGGGTTTTTTTTTTCTTCGAACGGGTTTGATGGTTCTTCATTGTTTCATGGCTGTCTGTAGGGAATACAAATCTCAGAGTTGTATACTGCATACATACTTTGATGATAAGTGTACTTTGAATTTTTGTATTTAAGGATTCAGCACAGAACAGGCTCTTCTGGCCCAACGAGCTGAACCACCAGCAACCCGCCAATTTAACCCTAGCCCAGTCACAGAGCAATTTACAATGACCAATTAAACGACTAACCAGTACGTCTTTGGAATACGGGAGGAAACCAGAGCACCCGGAATTACCCCACGTGTTCGCAGAATGGACGTATAAATTCCTTACAGACAGCATCAGAAATGAACTCTGAACTCCGAGGTCCCAAGCAGTAATAATGTCGTGTTAACCCCTGCATTACTGTGGTACCCTCAATGTGTGGGCACTCTATGTTGTGGAGCAGACTCGGTGGCGGAATGGCCTACCACTGCTCTTATGTCTTACGGTCTTATGAATTACAGGGAAGAAGCAGGACAACGGAAATGAGATCAAGGTCAGATTGACCATGATCAACCATGGGCAGACTAGAGGGGCTAATGACCTGGGTCTGTTCCAATTTACAATAGCTCCATCTGACCAAGAAGGAGTCCATTCTGCCCATGGAGTCTCTGCCAGCTCACGGAGCCATCCCATTCCCTGCAATCTATTCTGCCAACATCCCCATTGACTAGATTCTGCCGGGCCATCTGCAGCAGTTAATTAACCTATCAGCTGGCATAATTCTGGAATATGGGTGGAAGCCTGAGTGTCCAAAGGAAATCCACAGAACACACAACCTGCACAACATAGGAAGTCAGAATTGGATGCAAGTCGCTGGAACTGTGAGGCCAACTTCTTGCATTACAGCTGCTGCATATACTGTACACCAGTCTTAAGGCACATATATACTGTTACGAGCATTTGGTCCATAATGACAGACGTGGACGCTCATTAACTCAACAACCGTTTTATTGTGATAAACACAAAACAGACCGGGCACCATGACCCGGAGAGTGAACCCAACCAGTCTCACACAGATGGGCGAAGTGATAATCACAAACCCTGGTTACAGTTAGGGTGACCCACAAATACACAAGTGAATGACTGTTGAACCCAAGTTAAAATCTAACAATAAATGAACTGGAAATTCCAACCATAATCCCACAAAAAACATTTTAACACAAGAACAATGAACAGTGCTGGTCATTAGAAATGCAGGGGCGGGATATTGACACTTGCCACCCCACCCCTGGAGGGAGGCGGAGGGGAGGGAGAGGGAGAGGGAGAGTGTGTGTGTGTGAGAGAGAGAGATTTGCACAGTACTCTATATTGGTTAAAATAGTACCTAGCTTCGTATTAGCTCAGTAATATTAAGTATTATTTGGTAACTCGAAAGACATAATATACAGTACTGTGCAAAAGTCTTATGCACCCTAGCTGTATATGTGCCTAAGACTATTGCACAGTACTGTAAATACTGCAATGGGTCAGAACGTGCAGTGCATTTTTGAAGAACAGTACTGTGTAAAAGTCTTAATCATATGTATATAACTAGGATGCCTAAAACTTTTGCACAGTCCTATAGAATCTACAACCATGGAGATATACAATTGAAGACCTCCTTCAGCTCATTTTGGTGAAGGAGCTTTGATCTGGAATGTTAACACTGTTTCTCTTTCCACAGATGCTGCCTGACCTGCTGAGTGTTTCCAGCATTTCCTCTTCTCTTTCATATTTCCAGTATCTGAAAAACGGATCACGGTTAAAGATGAAAGGTGAAATGTTTAAGGGGAACATGAGCGGGAACCTCTTCACTCAGAAGCTGGTGAGACCGTGGAACGAACTGCCGGCAGAAGTGGGAGGGGTACGGAGGGCTATGGTTCATGTTCAAATTGATAGAATTAGGTAGCATAACAGTTTGGCATGGACTTGATGGGCTGAAGGGCCTGTTTCTGTGCCGTAGTGTTCTATGATCCTAAGGTTCTAAAATAAAATAAAGTTACTGACAACTGAGTTCCATTAATCCTATTCTGTTAATATTTAGCCTGCCTTAAAACATTTCAGTTTGTCAATTATAATGAGTAGGCTCAACCCTCTGTCACTCTACTGAAAGAAGAATCATGCGTCAACCATTCTGAGTTTGTTGATTGCAGATCCTTATTCCAAAGTAGGTGCCAGAATTCAGAGAGGCAACATCTTGCATTTAGAACCGCAGACAATCTAGTAGAGGAACTCAGTGGGTCGAGCAGCATTGGGGAAATGATTTGTCAACGATTTGGGTTGAAACCCTGTATGAAGGATATATTGATCAGGTGCTGTAGCATTCACAGTCTTTTGTGCCAATGTCTTACATTTAGTTTGCCTCATTCATGTATTAATATAATCCGAGGCACTTCAAAGGGATGATATCATGTAGAGCTTAACATAAGCTAAGGATATATTAGTGCAAAGACTTGGCCTGTACTTGGTGTTGAGAAAAACGTAGAGAGGATGTTTCCTATAGTGGGAGAGTCTAGGACCAGAGGGCACAGCCTCAGAATAAAAGGATGTCCTTTTAGAACAGAGGTGAGGAGGAATTTATTTATCCCAAGGGTAGTGAATCTGTGGAATTCGTTGCCACAGACGGCTGTGGAAGCAAAGTCATTGAGTATATTTAAAGCGGAGGTTGCTAGGTTCTTGATTAGTAAGGGCATCAAAGGTTACTGGGAGAAGGCAGGAGAATGGGGTTGAAGGGAAAAATAAATCAGTCATAATGGAATGGCAGAGCAAACTTGATAGGCTGAATGGCCTATATCTGCTCCTATGTCTTATGGTCTTACGGGCATTGCGGAGGAGAAGAGTATTGGGGAAGGAGTTACAGAGTTTAGGGTTCTGGCAACAGGAGGCAGGAGACACAATTGTTGAAATGATTAAACTGAGAATGTCTGTTCAAAGTAAATTCATTATCAAAGTGCATATATGTCACCATATACAACCCTGAGATTCATGTTCTTGTGGGGCATGCACAGTTAATTCAAGGAACACAATAGAATCAATGAAAGACAGCACCCAACAAGACAGACAAACAACCAATGTGCAAAGGACAGCAAACTGTGCAAATATGAAAGAGAAATAATAAATAAATAAATAAATAAATAAACAATAATTATTAAGAACAAAAGATGAAGACCACTTGAAAATGAATCCATAGGTTGTATGAGAAGTTCAATGATGGAGCGAGTGAAGTTGAACTCTGGTTCAAAAGCCTGATGGTTGAGGGGTAATATCTGTTCCTGACCTGGTGTGTGGCCCCTAAGGCTCCTGTATCTTCTTTCTGATGGCAACAACGAGGAGAGAGCATGGGCTGGTTGGTGGGGGTCCTTGATGATGGGTGCTGCTTTCCTGCAACAATCTCCCTGTAGATGTGCTCAACAATGGAACTTTACCCATGATGGACTGGGCCATATCCACTACTTTTTGTTGGAGTTTCTATTCAAAGGCACTGGTGCTTCCATATCAGGCCATGATGCAGCCGGTCAATAAACTCTCCACTATACACCTATAGAAGGTTGTCAAAAGTTTTAGATGTCATGCCGAATCTTCATACACTTCTAAGGAAGTAGAGGCATGCTGTACTGTCTTCATAATAGCACTTACATGCTGGACCCTGGACAGATCCTCTGAAATGATAACACAGAGGAATTTGAAGTTAATGACTCTCTCCACCTCTGATCTCCCAATGAGGACTGGCTCACCGAGCTCCAGTTTCCTCCCCTTGAAGTCAATAATTAGATCCTCGGTCTTGCTGACATTGAGTGAGAGGTGGTTGTGGCACCACTCAGCCAGATTTTCAGTCTCCCTCCTAAAAGCTGATACGTCACCACCCTAGATTCTGCCAGCAACAGTGATGTCATCAGCAAACTTGAATATGGCATTGGACCAGTGCTTAGCCTCAAAGTCATAAGTGTCAAGCAATTAGAATAGGGGGCTAAGCACACGGCATTGTGGTGCAGTGTGCTGATGGAGATTGAGGAGATGTTGCCAATTCAAACTGACTGGGGTCTGCAACTGAGGAAGCCAAGGGTCCAATTGTACAAGGAGGTATTGAGACCAAAGTCTTTAGGCCAGAGTTGAAGGAAAGGCAGTACTTGGGTGGGTTACATGGCAGGAAGATTAGTGTTATTATAGAACAGTAAGAGGCTTCTCAAATCATTAGTCCTACATTGATTCTTAATGGAGCAATGCTATCAGTATCATAATCATCTCCATCAAAGTAAATTTAAAATCAAAGGACATACATGTCATCATTTACTACCTTGAGATTCCTTTTCTTGTTGGCATTTGCAGGAAAATAAATAAATAGAATTTATGAAAGCTATACATCTGCACATCCCTGCAGATTATTCTCTCCCAGGAGCCTATCCAAATCCATTTAAAAGGCTCCAATTCCACTAACCCTAAACACAGTGAACGCCAAATGAACATGGCTCTCTGTGTAAAAGGCATCCCCTGGATTTCCTTTCTATATTACTTTGCCCAAAATTTTAAATCCTTGCCCCAAAACGCTTGATTCAAATTCAAAGTTCAAAGTCAATTCATTATCAAAGTACATATATGTCACTATATATCAAGTTTATTGTTATTTAACTATATATAAAAATGTATATAACCATATAATGTATATATAAATAAGACAATGTTTCTTCAAAGCAGGATATAAAGCACAGTAGTACACATTACACATGACAACTTATTCAGATTCAGTTTATTGTCATTTAGAAACCACAAATGCAATGCAGTAAAAAAATGAGACAACGTTCCTCCAGAATGATATCACAAAAGCACATGACAAAACAGACTACACCAGAAAATCCACATAACATTTGGCAATCCCCAATCCAGAGTCCGGAGAGGCTGCTGCGTATTAATATCGCGCTACCATCTTAGCGCGTTTCCCAGAAAGGAGCTCCAATCACACCAGACAAAACAAGACCAAAAACTAAAGCTACAAGACCTGCACAAAACCACATAGTTACAACATACAGTTACAACAGTGCAAACAATAGCATAATTGATTAAAAAAACAGACCATGGGCACAGTAAAAATAGTCCAAAGATGTTAAAAAACTATAAGTTCAAAGGAAACCACCACACAGCTTCCACAAGTCCTCAGGGTCCCGATAGACTCGTCATCCCACGCAGGTGGCAGAAAAGAATACCCCCGCTATGGACTTCCACGGCGCCGCCCGACTCAGCCTCGCAGACGCAGCACACAATGAAACCTCCGTCGAACCCAGCCTCGCAGACACAGCACACACTGAAAGCGACCTGATCGCAGCGGACTCTGAGTCCGTCGAACCTCCCAGCCTCCGACCATCCCCTCCGGCACAGCCTCTCCGAGCACCATCCTCTGCCGAGCGTATTAAGATGCCCCCGCCAACGGCCATCGGCAACATGACCCCGAGGACTGGGGTCAGAATAAAATCTACAGATGAATCACACATAAATAACAAACTGAAGTGCATTAGTATTAAATATCGTAAGGTACAGAACAGATTAAACAACAACACTTTGCAAGCGGCAGGGAGTTCAGAAGCCTACCGGCCTGGGGGAAGAAGCTGTTTCTCACCCTGACCCTTCTTGTTTATACACATTGTAATTTCCTGCCTGATGATAGAAAGTCAAAGAGGATGCTGGATCGGATCCTTTATAATACTAAGGGCCCTACATGTGCTGTGCTCCTGATAAATATCTCTGAATGATGACCCCTTATGATCATCTCAGCTGTTCTCACAGTCCTATTTAAGGACTTCTGGTCCAATGCTCGACCTCTCCCCTACCAGATGGAGATACTACTTGTCAGGTCGTTCTCAAAGGTGCTCCTGTAAAACACAGTTAAGATGGACCGGGGTTGGTTGGGAACCTTGCTCGCCTCAATCTTCTTAGGAAGTGGAGGCGATGCTGTGCCTTCTTGTTCAGGGAGGTGATATTAAGGGACCAGGTGAGGTCATCCATGATGTGAACTCAGGAGAACTTGGTGCACTTCACTCTCTCTACAGGGGAGCCATGTATATGCAGAGGGGGATGGTTCATCTGCACTTTCCCGAAGTCCACAGTGATTTCCTTCGTCTCCATGTTCAGGTTTAGGTTGTTCTTCTCACACCAATCCACCAGCCACTCCATTTCCTCTCTATACTCCGTCTCATCATCGTTCTTGCTAAGGACAGCCACTGTCATGTCTTCCGCAAACTTGATGACCCGGTTTGAGCTGGATCCAGCGACACAGTCATGTATCAGCAGTGTGAACAGCAGCGGGCTGATCGCACAGCCTTGGGGAGCAGTGCGTAATGGGACGAGAGGCGATGCTGCCCACATGGACTGACTGTGGCCTCTCTGTTAAAAAGTCCAGTATCCGATTGAAGAGGGAAGCGTTGAGACCCAGCAAGGACAGTATTCCCACCAGTTTCTGGGGTATGATGGTGTTGAACGCCAAACTGAAGTCTATGAAAAGCAGAACAACACACACAAAATGCTGGTGGAACACAGCAGGCCAGGCAGCATCTATATGAAGAAGCACTGTCGACGTTTCGGGCCGAGACTCTTCGTCCTGACAGTGCGTCTTCCTATAGATGCTGCCTGGCCTGCTGTGTTCCACCAGCATTTTGTGTGTGTTGTTTGAATTTCCAGCATCTGCAGATTTCCTCATGTTTGCTCTATAAAAAGCAGACTGGTACATAACAATCCATTTTCCATGTGGGACAGGGCAGAGTGGAGGCAGAGGCTCTTGCATCATCAGTGAATCGATGTGAGCAATAAGCAAACTGGAAAGGGTCCAGTGTAGCCAGGAGAAAGGCTTTAATTCCCCAAAGCATTTCGTAACGGTTGATGTTAATACTACCTTGCGATTCACTTTCTGGCAAGCATTTACAGGAAAATACAGAAAACTATACATGACAAAGACCATGTGCAAAAGAAGACAAATCCTGCAAATAATAAGAAATAGTAAATAAATAACACTGTGAACATGAGTTGTGGATTCCTTGAAAGTGAGGCTACAAGTTATGGAGTCAGTTCATTGTGGAGGTGAGTGAACTTTTCCACGCTGGTTCAGGAGTCTGATAATTGTAAGGTAATTACTGTTCATCGGTTGATGCCAACAACTCCTCTGGCTCACCCTGCTAAAATGAGCCATGATCTAATACAAGGACACAGAGCTGGAAAAGGTTGCAATGAACCTCAGTTTCAAAGCCAGAGCAAGAAGTTATTGAAACTTGTGAGACAAGCTAATCCATTGAATGGGGGTGCCAGCAAGTTGGGTGGCTGGCTGTATGAGTGGAGAAGAGCTCTCAGTGCATACACGTTATTTTATGTCTCGGTAACCTTCTATCTCTGCACAGTTAATGAGAAGCCAAACATTCATGCTAAATCAGGAAGGTTTGGCACAAGAAGGAAATTTCTCCTTGTGTATCCAATGAACAATTTACTAACAACTGTCCCCAACAGCATGAAACCACAAACACCTTTTCACTGTACTAGAGGGTTCAAGATTCAAATTTATTTATTATGTATATATCGAAACATACAGAGCAATGCATCGTTAGCGTGAACGTTCAACAGACCCGAGGATACATTGCGGACAGCCTGCAAGTACTGCCAAACATTTTGGCACCAACATAGCATGCCCACAATGTTCAGCGGAACAACGCAGAACGCAACGAAACAGAATTCAACAAGCAACAGAACAGTAACAGCAAAAATAAGCATCATTCCACCTTCTCAAACACTTATGGACATACACTGTCCTCTAAAGCCAGGGTCGGCCACCTTCAGCCTCCAGCCTCCAGCCTCCAGCTGCCTCGGACTTGGACTCACGGACGTTCGGAATTCAAAGTTCAAAGTAAACTGAACTGATTCTACAACCTACAGACTCACTTTCAAGGACTCTACAGCTCATGTTCTCGGCATTATGTATTTTTTTTATTTGGACAGCTCTTCTTCATTAGCACATTGGTTGCCAGTTTATGCAATGACAAACAAGAGAAAACCTGCAGACGCTGGAAATCCAAGCAACACACACAAAGTGCTGGAGGAACTCAGCAGGCCCGGCTGCATCTGTGGAAAAGAGTACAGACGGCACCTCAGGCCGAGACCCTTCAGCAGAACCCCAAAGTTTTGGGGTCTTGGCCTGAAGCGTTGTCTGTACTCTTTTCAGTGGTTACTGCCCGGCCTGCTGAGTTCCTCCGGCATTTTGTATGTGTTGTCAGTTAGGTATGGTTTTTCATAAATTCTATTGTATTTCTTTTTCTGTCTGAAAATGCCAGCAAGAAAATGAATCTCAAGGTAGTAAGTTGCAACATACTAATACTTTGATCATAAATTTATTTTGAACTTTGAATGTTCTATGTAAGAACTTTTGTCTGGGTGCTTTGGCTAATGCTAAATCTTCAAAAAGACTTCAATAAGGAAACATACAGTTCTTCGTGTGGAATTATGCATAAAAAGTGTGTGACAATCTGAATTATGCTGCATTTTACAAAAAGTTGTGTATCTGGACAGCAAAGGGTTAAACTTGATCTGTCTTTCACGCTGAGGGCCCTCATTTCCAAATCCCACTAAAATGTGTGTACTTTGCTGTACAATGTTTCGCTTGTAGCACTGATACAGGGCCTCTAGTGTCCTTTTAACACCAGCTTTTCTACAGGTGATTCTTAAGAGTTTCTGGGATGTATCACACGTGTACACAACCCCCAGGACATGGTCTTAGCCCTTCAATTAAGGCTGACAGCTTCAAACAGTGTGATTCGTCAGCCTGCCTGCAGCTTGGAAAGTGACGACTTCTGCCCCACATCTTAATTAAAGAGGAAAAAGGCAATTTGTATCAACAGTCACTTGCAAAAAGCAATCGCGGTTCCTGTGCAGGACCCCTCAAGGCTCCACAAGAGAGCACTCACTCAAAATGTAACACTTAGTCTTTCCTAGCTGAGGGGTGGCTGGAGGCTGCCTGGTTGATTGTTCAAGCACTGTGTTGTCTCGGGCAAGACTTCAACAGATGTGATGGAATATTAAAATTAATATCCTTTTTGTTCACCAGCTTAAATTAAACTTCAGCACTAATCCAATCCAGCCTGCCTTTCCATCTATTACCAGCGAGCGCAAAGCAAACTTACTACATTCATGAAGGAGTTTGCTGAAGTTCTATGGATTCCATACAATTAAACTTTGGATTTTGTTTTTATCTTTGGTTCATTTCAGGTTTATTTGATTTTTGTAATTTTAGAATAAAAAGAAAATAAGTCATCATTCAGTCTCTGTGCAGTATGACTCTACCCGAATCAGTAATGATGGATTAATTAATTGATTAATTATTGACATACAGAGCAGAATAGCCCCCTCAAGCCATGCTGCCCAGCAATGCCATGATTTAATCCAAGCCGGAACAACTTATGATGACCAATTAATCTACCAACCAGTATTTCTTTGGACTGCGGGAGGAAACCAGAGCACCTGGAGGAAACCCGGACACGGGGAGAACATACAAACTCCTTACAGCCAGCAGTGGGAATTGAACTCGAGTCTCCTGTACCGTAAAGCGTTGTGCTAAGCTCTACGCTATTGTGCCACCCCAGAATCAATTTAGGATTTACCTCACTTAGTCCTTTAACAAAATCTTCATTTGTCTTTCTTGAATCATGCTCACTTAGCCTACAACCTGATGGCATGAACCTCGATTTCGGTAATTTTTCCCTTCTCCCTCTTCTATTTATTTTCATTGCCCTTTTTGGTATGCCTCTCACCTTTTCTCTTCTCCTCACCTGCCTATTACCTCCTTCTGGTGCCCATCCTCCTTCCCTTTCTTGCTCGATTCACTGTCCTCTCCAATCAGATTCTTTCTCCTTTAGCCCTTTACCTCTTCTGCCTATCACCTCTCAGTTTCTTACTTCACCTCATTCCCCCAGTTACCCATCTTCCTCCTCATCTGGTTTCACCTATCACTTACCAGCTTGTCCTCATTCCCCTACCCCCAGCTTTTATGCAGGCTTCTTCCCCCTTCCTTTCCATTCTTGATGAATTGTCTTGGTCCAAAAGTTTAACTGTTTATTTCCCTCCATAAATGCGGCAAGCCTTACTGTGTTCCTCCAGAAATTTGTGCGTATTGCTCATTTATATCAGAGCCTGATTCTGTCAATCTATATTTCTTTCCTCATCACATCATTGACTAGGCAATCCAAATCATTCTAACTTCATGGCCAATCTGAATCCAGACTGACAATGGCTAGTCCAAACATGAGCTAACAGCAGCCAAACCAAACCTGACCAATATATGGTTTATCTGAATGTAACCCGACCACTGCCAATCTTAACTCAACTAACCACAACCAAACCAAAGTTATCCCAACCACGACCAATCCAAACACACTCAAGCACGATCAAACCAAACTTATGCCAACCACAATCAATTCAAACCCATCTCAAACCATGACCAATCCAAACCCATCCCAACCATAGCCAATCCAACCCCCATCCCAATTACGACCAGTCTAAGCCCATCCCAATCATAGCCAATCCAAACTCAACCCAACCACAACCAATCCAAACCCATCTCAACCCAACCATGACTAATTCAAACCCAGCCTAACCACAACCAACCCAAATACAACTTGACTATAACCAATCTGCACCTAAATTGACCATGGCCAAACTAAATTTAAACCTGTAGACATGCAAGTTCTATCACTGAACCTAGAAATACTGTTTTTTTTTTAGAAAACTCACTGAACTGCTTAAATGTTGCCATCAATCAAGAACAAAATATACATGATAAAGCTCAGCATTTCTTGACTTGGATTATGCACTGTGCCAAGCCAGTATGACAACCTAACATGTTCAGATCTTCTATGAATGTCCGGTCCCATCAAGCATAGATTATGGTGCAAGTTATGAAGAGCTATATTCTCAAGAGAAAAATGAAAATGCAAATTCTGCATGGTTAATACTTATTGTTGGCAGAGAGCTTCATTGCTGAAGAGATCAGTGATTTTCCAGATGAGCTACAGAGCCATTATTTTTCAGTTACTAGTTAATGGGATGAAAGAGTGTATAGAAAGCTCTAATAAATTAAATGAGATAATAAAAACCTCTTTTCTGTTTTAAATAGCTTAATTGGCACAATTCAACTGCAATCAGCCTGAATTCAACCTGACTTGCTAATCCAAGCTGGAGATGAGCCTGCAGACTTGGAAATTTTCTCTATCCTGACCAGCATGTTCTCCAGATAAAGGCTTAGCTCTTACCTATGACAAGGTTTCAGTTAGTCTCTAATAATTTTATCACTTTCACTGGTTTTTCTCTCTACCTTTTTGCTGTTTTGAACTTATTTTATTTAGATATTCAGTGTGGAACAGGCCCTACCAGCCCAATGAGTTGTGCCAGCCACCAACCCACCTATTTAACACTAGCCTAATCACAGGAAACAGTAGACAAGAGAAAGGGCAAAGGTAGACCACTGGTGCCTCAGAACTAGTTGCTTTGGGCAGGTGGGGTTCATCAGCCTTGGACAGCAGCCCGTCTAGGAGAAAGAAAGCTTTGATGTTATACCTCCACACCTTGCGACCATACCCATCCATGGGAAAGGCTTCGGAAGTAAAACCCAAGGAAGAAATTCGGAGCCAGATCCCTAAAGCAGTTTGATGTTGTTTACAACTTCACTCTAGCAACCTCTGTGATGACACTGGTGCCAAGCTGTATCGGCGCTTGCCCTTCCCTTGGACTACATCAGTGACGTGGAGAGGGGGGACCCGCTGTGTGGGCAACAGCCAGTTCTTCAAATCTTCCCACCCAGGCTTGCACCCTGGAGAGGACACAGTCCAGCAGAGGTGCAAACCCATGATCCCCTGGGCTCAACGGCTGCCTACTACTAATCACAGGACAATTTAAAATGACCAAATAACCTACCAACTGGTACGGTCTTTAGACTATGGGAGGAAGCTGGAGCACCTGGTGCAAGAAAATAAGAGGCATAGAGAGAGTGGATAGCCAGATACTTTTTCCCAGGGTGGAAATGTCTCATACAAGGGTGCATAATTTGGAGGAAAGTATAGAGGAAATGTCAACGGTAAGCTCTTTACACAGAGTCTAGCGAATATGTGCAATGCCCTGGCAGGGATGGTGGTAGAGGCAAATACATTAGGGACATATGGCACATGGATGAAAGGAAAAATGGAGAGCTATGTGGGAGGGGAGGGTTAGATTGATCTTGGCGTGCAAAGGGCCTGTAATGTGTTGTAATAGTCTATGGTTTATCTTTCCTTCAAACTGAACCCCAGTGCACTTTTCCAGGTGTCATTGGATCACAGTTGAAAGTCGATGGTCTCTGAATGATCCCTTTTACTTCCACCTGTAGCAGTTTAAAGTGTAATGAGGCTTGTAGAGCATAGCATAGCATAACACTGTGTAAGTGGGGAGAACAAGAGACTGTCCAGTGGAGTCTTTGATTATGCTGGCTGCTTTACTGAGGCTGCGAGAAGTATAGGCAGGCCATAGAGGGAAGGTTGGTTTCCATGTGGTGCTGAGCTGTGTCCACAACTACCCCCAAACCTCCGTCCACTGTTTCCATCTGCCACCCAAATGCTCTAATTTGGTCCTGCACCCATAGTTTCCTCCCTCTGGGTCCCCTCTCTGTACTGCTCCCCCTTTCCCTCACCCCCTCCTTTATTTGATTCTATGCTCCACCTTCCTTTCCTGTCAGATTCTATCAGCTGCAGCCCTTTCTCCCCTCACACAGCATCGCACCCACAGTCTCTGTTGCTACTTGCACTCTTTCCTCTATCATCTGTCTATGGCCCCTCCTCAACTGGATCCCACATATCTCTTGTACCAGCAACCAGGGATCAATTCAGGGTTTGTGCATTCTTCCTGTGACTGCCTGGGTTTAATAACAGAGGAACAGAATTAGGCCATTCCACTCTTTGAGTCTGCTCTGCCATTCCATCATGGCTGATTATTCTCCCTCTCAACCTCACTGGCCTACCTCTCCCTGGAACCTGTGCTACCCTAACTATTGAAGAACCTATCAACCTCCATTTTAAATATTCTCAATGACTTGGACTCAACAGCCATCCGTGGCAATGAATTCTATAGATCGACCACCCTCAGGCAAAAGAAACTCCCTGTTCTAAATGGACATCCCTCTCTCCTGATGCTGTGTCTTCTCGTCCTAGACACACTCACTGTAGGAAACATTCCCTCCATATCCGCTCTATCTAGCCCTTTCATAATTCGATAGGTTTCAATGAAAGCCCCCATCATTATTCTAAATGCCAGTTAGTAAAAGCTCAGAACCATCAAACGCTCCTCATATGTTAACCCTTTCATTCCCAAAATAATTCTCATGAAACTTCCCTGGACCCTCTCCAACATCAGTACATCTTTTCTTAGATAAGGCATCCAAAACTGCTCATAATACTCCAAATATGGTCTGACCATCAGCTTTAAAAGCCTCAGGGTTCTAGTCCACACAAAATGAATGCTAACATTGCATTTGCCTTCCTTACCACTGAATCAACCTGCAATTTAACATTTAAGGGAATCTTGCACAAGGAATCCCAAGTCCCTTGGAATCTCTGATATTTTAAATTCTCTCTCCTTTTAGAAAATGATCTGCATCATTTAGAAAATGGTCTCCCTCCTGGCACTTATCCTTGTAAACTGAACAAGTGCTACACCTGCCCTTACACTTCCTCCCTCACCGCCATTCAGGGACCCAGACAGTCCTTCCAGGTGAGGCGACACTTCACCTGTGAGTTGGCTGGTGTGGTATACTGCGTCCGGTGCTCCCGGTGTGGCCTTTTATATATTGGTGAGACCCGACGCAGACTGGGAGACCATTTCGCTGAACACCTACGCTCGGTCTGCCAGAAAAAGCAGAATCTCCCAGTGGCCTCACATTTTAATTTCACGTCCCATTCCCATTCTGATATGTCTATCCATGGCCTCCTCTATTGTCAAAATGAATCCAAACTCAGGTTGGAGGAACAACACCTTATATACCGGCTGGGTAGCCTCCAACCTGATGGCATGAACATTGACTTCTCTAACTTCCGTTAATGCCCCTCCTCCCCTTCTTACCCCATCCCTGACATATTTGGTTGTTTGCCTGTTCTCCATCTCCCTCTGGTGCTCCCCCCCACCTTCTTTCTCCTGAGGCCTCCCGTCCCATGATTCTTTCCCTTCTCCAGCTCTGTATCACTTTCGCCAATCACCTTTCCAGCTCTTAGCTTCATCCCACCCCCTCCGGTCTTCTCCTATCATTTTGCATTTCCCCTTCCCCCCACTACTTTCAAATCTCTTACTATCTTTCCTTTCGGTTAGTCCTGACGAAGGGTCTCGGCCCGAAACGTCGACAGCGCTTCTCCCTATAGATGTTGCCTAACCTGCTGTGTTCCACCAGCATTTTGTGTGTGTTGTTGTTTGAATTTCCAGCATCTGCAGATTTCCTCGTGTTTGCTTTTTATTCCTTCTATCAAAGTGCATGACCATGCACTTCCCTACACTGTATTCCACCTGCCACTTCTTTGCCCCTTCTCCCAATCTAATTCTTTCTGCAAATTTCCTGTTTCCTCAAAACTACCTGCCCCTATCTTCATATCATCCGCAAACCTGACCACAAGGCCATCGGTTCTGTCATCCAAATCAATGACCTATAATGTGACAAGAAGCAGGCCCATTACCGATCCCTGCAGAATACCACTAGTCACCGGCAGTCCTCCAGAACGTCCATTTTCTTCCCCCATTCCAAAGATGTACGAGTTGGTTAATTAATCACATGGGGGTGGTTGGGCAGAACAGACTCGCTGGGCTTGAAGGGCTTGTTACCATGCTGTATGTCTAAATATTTTTAAAATATTTTTTAACTTACCCGATTAAATCTGCTTCCTCTACCATGTGACATAATTAGTTGGCACCATATCATCCTGCTTCGTTATGTTTGACATTGCTCCTTTGATATTCTCAAAGAAAGCTATGGCACTGAAATAGGCCATACAGCCCTCAGTGTCTGTACTAACTGTTCTTCACAATTGATCCCAAAAACTGGATTACTGTTTGAAAACCTGCAGATTCCATAAGACTTAGGAGCAAAATTAGGCCTTTCAGATTATCGAGTCAGTTCCGCTATTCCATCATGGCCAATTTATAATCCCTCACACCCCCATTTCCCTGCCATTTCCCCATAACCTACACTCTCTGGTCCTCAACTCCCCACTATAAGAAACATCCTCTTCACATCCATTCTAGACCTTTCAATATACAAAAGTTTTCAATGAGTTCCACCCCTCATTCTTATAAGTGAGTTTCCTCCTTCACACCCATTGGATTCCCTTTTAATGTCCTTTCATTAAAAACTTAATTCTGTCTATTCAGGTGAAGTGCTTCAAGACTCAGAGTGAAATATTAATCATGAGTCCAAAGCAACACACGCAAAATGCTGGAACAACTCAGAAGGTCAGACAGAATCTACAGAAAAGTGTAAACAGTTGACGTTTCAGGCTGAGACTCTTCTTCAGGACTGAGAAGGAAGGGGGAAGATGACAGAATAAAAAAAAGTGAGGAGAGGAGCGGAATGAGGCTAGCTGGAAGATGATAAGTGAAGCCAGGTGAGTGGGAAAGGTCAAGGGCTGGAGGAAAAAGCATCTGATAGGACAGGAGAGTGGACACCTCCCCTTCACCATTTCCTATCCCCTTGTCCCTCATGTTATCTCCTTGTCCACTCATCGCCTTCCTATGGTGATCCTCCCCCCCACCTTTTTTTCTTCTTCCATGGACTGTCTCTTTCACCAATCAACTTCCTAGCTCTTTGCTTCATCCCTCCCCCTCCAAGTTTTACCTATCGCCTGGTGTTTCTCTCTCCCCCCTCCACCTACCTTTCAAACCTACACCTCAGCTTCTTTTCTCCAGTCCTGCCGAAGGGTTTCGGCCCAGAACGTCCACTGTACTTTTTTCCATAGATGCTGCCTGGCCTGTTGAGTTTCTCCAGCATTTTGTGTGTGTTGTTGGGGTGACAAGAAGTGAAAGGCTAGAGCGGGGAATAGGGGAGGGGAGGGGAGGGGAAATCAATATTCATGCCATCAGGTTGGAGGGAATGCAGATGGAATATAATGTGTCGCTCCTCCACCCTGAGGGTGGCCTCATCTTGGCACAAGAGAAAGCCATGAATTAACATGAGAACGGGAATCAGAATTAAAATGTTTGCCCACTGGGAAGACCCACCTGTGACAGAGGGTGCAGAAGTGCTTGACAAAGCAGAACCCCAATTTATGACGTGTCTCACTAATGTAGATGAGGCCGCATCAGGAGCACCAGATACAACAGACGACCCCAGCAGATTTGCATGTGAAGTGTTGCCTCGCCTGGAAGGACTCTTTGCGTTCTTGAAAGGAGGACAGGGAAGAGGTAGCACTTAGGCCATTTGCAGGGATAAATCATGAATCCATTTATTTGGTGTGGACTAAGGCAGTGAAATCAACTCTAAGGGTGGATCTGCGGCCAATTTTAGGAAACAGTGTTAGGACAAATTTCCTTCACTGAAGAACGTTAATAAACCAGGTGGGTTGTAGATTAATCAGATAGTTTCAGGGTCACCATTACTGAGACTGAATTTACATTCCCATTATTGACTGTGACTGGGCCCACTTAATATAAAGTTGATAAAGGAGGTGCTGTGAGCAAAGCAGGGAGCCACCATGAGATGGATGTGGGTTCTAGGGTGGTCTATTGACTGCAATTGGTGTAGTATTTCTCTTTCACGACCCAATTCCGAAGCAGAATTCACCTGGTTGAACAGTCCTGTGGGTGGTAGAGTTTAATTAAGTCAGAGTTGCCTTTACCCAACATCTGTTCCTCATTGTTTCTTAATTAGTCTAAATTTGAACCATCCCATTACACTGCTCCATTTAATTCTAGAATTTACTTCCCGTCCCTATAAAAGTCGGCTCTTGCCTCATCACTGTAGAACGTTTTGCTGCTTAATTGGTTCGTCTGACTGAAGATTGGCTCTTGGCTGGGGGGGGGGGGGGGGTGCCAGATGCACTGACATGGAAATAGCTCCATGTTAGATTCTGCATCTGAATTTGAGATTCACTGAAGACAATGGAATTTAAATATTCACCTGCTCCTCTGAGGCAAATGCTGATCTAGAAACATAGAAAACCTACCACACAATACAGGCCCTTCAGTCCTCAAAGTTGTGCTGAACATGTCCCTACCTTAGAAATTACTAGCTTACTCATAGCCCTCTATTTTTCTAAGCTCCATGTACCTATCCAAAAGTCTCTTAAAAGACCCTATCGTATCCGCCTCCACCACCATTGCTGGCAGCCCATTCCACGTACTCAGCACTCTCTGAGTAAAAAACTGACATCTCCTCTGTATCTACTCCCCAGCACCTTAAACCTGTGTTGTCTTGTGGCAACCATTTCAGCCCTGGGAAAAAGCCTCTGACTATCCACAGGATCAATGCCTCGCATCATCTTACACACCTCCATCAGGTCACCTCTCTAAAGATTATTTATTTTTAGTTTTAAAATAGGAGTACAAGAAGGAGATAAAGAGCTGAGTGTCATGACAGCAACTTTTCTCTCAATGGCAATGAAACAAAAGAGCTGGTTATTGATTTCAGAAAGCGGGACGGTGCACATGTTCCTGTCTGCATCAATGCTGTTGAGGTTGAGAGGATTGAAGTTCAAGTTCTTCGGCGTGTGCATCACCTGTAGCTTTTCCTGGTCCAACCACATTGTCGCCATGGCCAATAAAGCATACCAATACCTTTATTTCTTCAGGAGGATAAAGAAATTTAGCATGTCCCCGTT
This sequence comes from Hemitrygon akajei, assembly GCF_048418815.1. NCBI lineage: Eukaryota > Metazoa > Chordata > Chondrichthyes > Myliobatiformes > Dasyatidae > Hemitrygon > Hemitrygon akajei. Next base: position 33,077,358 of record NC_133153.1, on the reverse strand, counting down.
GACTCTTACCAACTTTTATTAATGCTCCACAGAAAGAATTTTATCTAGGGTCATAGCAGCTTGGCATGGCAACTGCTCTGCATATGACCACAAGAAACCTACAGAGATTTGTGGACACAGTTTAAGGCATCACTAAGACCAGCTTCTCCTCCATGGACTCTGTTGATATATTCTCACTGGCTCAGTAAAGGAGCCAACATATTCAAAGACCCTGCCCACCCTGGAATGCTCTCATCTCCCCCTCTCCTGTCAGGTATAATATATGGAAGCTATCAGACTTCTGAAGTGTCTGTAAACCCATGAACACTACCTCCTTACTCATCTTTTGCACTATATATTCATTTTGTAACTTAGTGTTGCCTCAAAACAACACATTTCATGTTGTGTGTAAGTGATAATAAACCTGATTCTGATTCTAAATCGACATATGGACCCACTGAGGGGAAAACAGTCCGATGAAGGGTCTCGGCCTGAAACATTGACTGTTTACCATGCCTGGCCTGCTGAATTCCTGCAACAATTCTGCATGTGCTGCATATCCCACTGGTTAGTAAGTCAGAACTCTTCAGGCAGAAGATCGTACACTCCATGGTTCAAGAAGATACCCACAAAGCAACAAATTTTACGGCACGTAGCATGCCGGTGATACAAATCCTGAACCTGAGTTAACTTTGCGAATGGGTCCATTCAAGGAGTTCTTCAGACAAAGACAAAGCATTGAGGACTCAGCCATCAAAAGGTTTAATAGTTTAACTGTTGAGTTAGATAAATTAAACAAAGAGGTAATTCAGTTTGAAGGGATGAATGACAAGGGTAAACATTCCCTGTACATTTATTTAGCTTTAAATTGTAATTAGGATTATTTGCACTGTTCTGGCTTCCAGCAGATCAGTTAGTCCCTTCAAAGTAAGCTTTGATTCTTTGGCAACTGCTGTCGTGCCTTTTAGGCCTGACTGGTGCTCGGCAAGGTGAAAAACAACTGCAGAGAAACATTTTCTGTCAAAAACTCAATGAATCTGCCAAGTGCTTGACAGTGGGGCAAGGCACTTTTATGGACTTGGCATAGTGAGGGCACTCAAACTTATTTCTCTGGAAGCTGCAACAGCAGAGTTGTTTTGGCTGGCAGAGGAGAGAAACAACTAGCTGAATTGATTAATTGTTCTCCCGCTCGATGTCACTCATCAGGAGAAGGCAGCAATCGTAGTATTAAACCGGGCCCCAAAATGGGGCGATTGTATTTGTGGTTGAGTGGTTTTCTGGGCTTCAAAAACAAGTATCCATCAAGCAATGGGGGAGACAATTGTCGATATCTCTTCTTTCAAATAGCACTTGAGTATAGTCCTTAGTGTTTATAGTATTATCTCTCAAGCAGTCACCATACCCTTACATTAACTATTACATTCCGTAAAAGGATCATACAGATAATGGCATGTAGTTATATCACACCTTTAACAATGTGAAAGCTGCTGAAGGACTTCATTTGAAGGTTCGTCAGATAAAATTTGACACTAAACCACCTGAGGAGGAGCAAATTTTAAAATACATGCCGAAGGTGGAGAAAGGGGGAGAGTGGTTACGAGGCACAGAAAGAGGGAAGGATAGGGCTTATTCTGGCCACAGCAGAAGGCAAGTTCAAAAGTTCAAAGTAAATTTATTATCGAAGTACATGTATGTCACTGTATACAACCCTGAGATTCATTTTCTTGTGAATATAATTATTATTATTGAAGTATGAGCTGGATTAGTAGGTATTCAGTGAACGATCTGGGTCAGAACCCCTTGTCACCTCTACTTGAGAAATGAAGTTGCTTCCAAATCATTTTTCAAATTGCAACCTGGAAGTGCCTTAACAGACTTAGGACTGGTGTAGGTTGTTCAAAGGTATCACTAAGCAAAGACAACTTGTGAATGTGGAACTGAGCCACAAACTACGCAACATCTCCTGCAATGCCCATCGCTAGAGGAACCCTGTACTGTTGCAGATCTTGCCGATTTCAACAACAAGGCACAAAAATGTGTCCAGTTCTGGCTGGGCCATGTATAGACTGTCCATGGACACGATAAGAAGAAGAATTGGAATTGGTTTATTATTGCCCTCATTGTTACCAAGGTACAGTGAAAAGCTTGCCTTGTGTACAGTTTATAGAGATCAAATCGTTAAACAGTGCATTGAAGTGGTAGGAGCTAAAACAATTACAATGCAGAATAAAGTGTAACAGCTTCAGAGAAAGTGCAGTGCAGGTAAACAATAAGATGCATGATCATAATGAGGTAGAGTGTGAGGTCAAGAATCGAACTTATCATCTAGGGAACCATTAACTAGTCTTATAACAGTGGAGAATCTCACCTGGTCCCTCAAATCCAGCTCCATAGCAAAGAAAGTCCAGCAGCGTCTCTGCTTTCTACGAAGGCTGAGGAAAGTCCACCTCCCACCCCCCCATCCTCATCACGTTCTACAGGTGTTGTATTGAGACCATCCTGAGCAGCTGCATCACTGCCTGGTTTGGAAATTGCACCATCTTGGATCGCAAGACCCCGCAGCGTATAGTGAGGTCAGCTGAGAAGATCATCGGGGTCTCTCTTCCCGCCATCACGGACATTTACACTACACGCTGCATCCGCAAAGGAAACAGTATTATGAAGGACCCCATGCACCCCTCATACAATCTCTTCTCCCTCCTGCTGTCTGGGAAAAGGCTCTGAAGCATCTGGGCTCTCACGACCAGACTATGTAACAGTTTCTTCCCCCAAACTATCAGACTCCTCAATACCTGAAGCCTGGACTGACACCTTACCCTATTGTCCTGTTTATTATTTATTGTAATGCCTGCACTGTTTTTGTGCAGTTTACTCAGTCCTGTGTAGGTCTGTAGTCTAGTATAGTTTTTTTTGTGTTGTTTTTTGCATAGTTCAGTCTAGTTTTTGTACTGTGTCATGTAACACCATGGTCCTGAAAAAATGTTATCTCATTTTTACTATGTACTGTACCAGCAGTTATGGTCACAATGACAATAAAAGTGATTTGAATTGACTTGACTTGAGTAGAAGTTGTCCTTGAGCCTGTTGGTGTGAACTTTCAGACTTCTGTATCTTCTGCCCAGTGGAAGAGGGGAGAAGAGTTTGTCTGGGGTGGGTGGACTGCTTTACTGAGACAGCAAGAGGATAGGCAGAGTCCATGGAGTCCTTCTCCCCGGGTAGAAATGTCGAATACTGGAGGGCATACGTTTAATATGAAAGGGAGAAAGTTCAAAGAAGATTTGCAAGGCAAATATATTTTGAAACTCAAACTCATAGGTGCCTGAGATGGAGAGAGGGTGGAAGTAGATTCAATTGCATTATTAGGCAGGCACATGAATAGGCAGGGAAGGGAAGGGTACAGACTATGTGCAGGCAAAGAGGATTAGTTTATTATGGTATCATGATCGGTATCGGCATAGTGGGCCTAAGGGCCTGTTCCTGTGCTGTATTGCTGCAAGCTCTATGGTCTATGTTCCCCTTTCCTTGGATGCTGCTTGACCTGCTGAAAGTCTGAGGCAAAATGCCTGTCCTCCTCAACCTAAAGATAGGCGGCTGGTCATGCCAGAGTTGCCACTGGTGGAGGTAAAAAGTTGACAACATTTCAGAAAGACTAATTTGACTGAGAGGACATCCCAAGGATATGGATGACGTTAAAGGAATGAAAACTCTCTTATATCTATGCAGGTTCACTCAGTTCTAGTGTAACTGGAATGTAACAGTTCCTAACAAACAAACCCCTCCTTATTTTCAAGTGCTGCACAGAAACAGGCAAAAGGAAATCACGTACAAATTAGCTAGTCCCTCACCATGTTCTGCTTAACTTCACCAGTTCCCCTGGTGTTACGTTACAGAGCAGATGATAGATGTTTGAACTGAGACATGATGCAATCCAGGTTTCATCTTCCTTTCCACACCTTGCCTGTTATCAGTAATACACATACAGTTGCCCCAAACTGTGACTTTAACACCAGTTTTATCTCTGAGTGGCTGTGCCTTTGAAACCACACCTATACCCACCCCCACTTTCTTCTGCTCTCGTGCATATCAATTTCAGGCTGATATAATCCTGATAAGAGAGCAATAAAAGCTTCAAAAGCTGTACAGAAGCACTCTGAGTGAGACATTAGCTCTGGCAGCCACTGGCTCTTCAGTTCAAAGGAAACAAAATCTTATTAACCGTCTAGCCTCTGTTCTGACGAAGGGTCTCAGCCTGAAACGTTGACAGTGCTTCTCCCTATAGATGCTGCCTGGCCTGCTGCGTTCCACCAGCATTTTGTGTGTGTGGCTTGAATTTCCAGCATCTGCAGATTTCCCCGTGTTAGCTTCTGTTCTTTACCTTTTCTCCGGGCAGGATATGAAGGATCCAAGTCAGGCACATTCTCCGAGAAGTAAAATACAAGGGCAAACTCTCCGTCTCTGAGGCTGACGTGAGAGCATCCTTCATGAGGGTGAATCCATGGAAACCATCATGGACATCACAGCAGTGTGGCGGTCAGCACAACTCTGCTATAGCTTAGGGTGCTCTGGAGCTCGGAGATCAATTCCAGCGCCATCTGTAAGGAGTTTGTATGTTCTCCCCAGAACCATCTGGGTTCCTCCTAGTGCTCTGGTTTGCTCCCGCAGTACAAAGATGTACCAGTTAGTAGATTTCCTCACTCACAGATTGGCAATAACATCTCCTCCACAATCTCCATCAGAATAGGTGCACCACAAGGCCGTGTGCCGAGCCCCCGACTCTACTCGCTTTGTAATTATGGTTAAACACAGTTCCAATGCCATATTAATGTTTGCTGATGACGCCACTGTTACTGGCCGAATCAAAGGTGTTGAAGCGTTACCATATAGGAAGAGGGAGACTGGAAACCAGGCTGAGAGGTGCCTCAACAATAAGCTCCTACCCAGTGTCAGCAAGACCAAGCAGCTGATTATTGACTTCAGGAGGAGCAAACCAGAGGTCCGTGAGCTAGTCCTTGACAGGAGATTAGAAGTGAATAGGATCAGCAACTTTAAATTCCTTGTTGTAATCGTAATGATTTCAGAGGATCTGTCTTGGGAGCAGCATATAAGTACAATTATAAAGAAAGCACAACAGTGACTCCACTTCCTTAGAAGTTTGTGAAGATTCGGCATGACATCTATGACAAATATCTACAGATGTGTAGTGGAGAGTATATTGACTGGTTGCACCATGGCCTGGTATGGAAAACCTACAAGATATAGTGGATATGGCCCAGTCCATTATGGGTAAAGCCATCCTCACCAATAATCACATCTACATGAAACTCTGTTGCAGGAAAGCAGCATCCATCATCAGGGACCTCCACCCTGGACATGCTCTCTTCTTGCTGCTGCCACCAGGAAGATACAGAAGCTTCAGGACTAACACCATCTGGTTCAGGAGCAGTTATAACCCCTCAACCATCAGGCTCTTGAATGAGTGGGAATAACTTCACTCACTCCATCACTGAACTATTCCCACAACCTATGGACTCACTATCAAGGACTCTTTTGATATTTATTGTTTATTTATTATTATTATTATTATTATTATTCATATTTGCACAGTTTGCTGTCTTTTGCACATTGGTTCTTTGTCCATCCTGTTGAGTGCTGTTTTTCATTGATTCTTTTATGTTTCTTTGATTTGTATTCCAGCAAGAAAACCAATATCAGGGTTGTACACGGTAACCTACATATACTGTAGTTAGATAATAAATTTACTTTGAAATTTGAACTTTAATTGGTCATTGTAAATTGTCCTGTGATCAGACTAGTGTTAAATAGGTGGGATGTTGGGTGGTGTGGCTTGTTGGGCCGGAATGGCTTGTTCTGCACTGTATCCCGAAATAAATATATGAGTAAAATAATGTGGTCCAAGCAGCACACCTCGCCAAGTACTGAAGGCCTGCGCTAATCAACTGCCTGGATTGTTTATGGAGAACGTTAACCTCTCACTTCAGCATTCTGACGTACCTACGTGCCTCAAGCGGGCATCAAGAAGGTCCAATGCACAAGAAGGTCCAGAGCAGACCCGTAAAGCAGCTAGTTTTCAGTGAGACTCTATGATCGGGCAGCGGTGCAAATGCAGTTGAAGTGTTCCTGCACAGGAACGGAGCGAAGCTTGAAAAAACCCAGCCTCCACGAAAGACAGGTACCGTCCAGCAGAGCAGTCATCATGAGAGCAGTCGTCATCAGAGTGGTAAGACTTTGGCGAGAAGGAGCGGAGGTGAGGTAAGTAGGTAAGTTTATTTCTTATCCCTTTTGCTTATTTAACTCTTGAATGAATAGGGGGTATGCTTCCATGGCCAGCGTTCTGTTCTGGGTATCAGAGGAGGAATTCCCAGGAGATTTCCAGCCTCCCTGATTGCCACACCTGCTCCATGTACATCAAGTAGCAGCTCCTTAGAGTCTGTGCAAGGGAAAGTGAGGAGGTGATAGACAGGAGCTACAGAGAGGTAGTCACCTCAAAGCTACAGGAGTCAGATAAATGGGTGACTGTCAAGCGAAGGAAGGAAAAATGTCAAATAGTGGAGAGTAGCCCTCCATTTTGAGTACTGATGGGGGGCACTTACCTGGGGGAAACTGTAGTGGACATGCCTTTGGCATGGAGTCTGGCCCTGTAGCACATAAGGGTAGGGAAGAGAAGAGGATGGCAGCAGTAATAGGGGGAAGGCAACGAAAAAAAAACATAAAAAGGAAAAATATGAAAATGAGGGCAAACTAGCCAGCCAATAATATAAAGTACGACACTAAAAGTTTTTCCATTTATATAAAGAGTAAAAGAAGTTGATATTGGACCACTGGACAATGACGCTGTTGAGGTAGCAATGGTGGACAAAGAAATGGCGGATGAACTTTGCATCAGTCTTTACTGGGGAAGACACTAGCTCTGTGCCAGAGGTCTGTGGGTGTCAGGGAGCAGGAGTGAGTTGCCATAGCGATTACAGTGGAAGAAGTGCTAGGCAAGCTGAGAAGTCTTAAGGTGGATAAGTCACCTGGACCAGTTGGACTGCGTCCCAAGTCCTGAGAGAGGTTGCTAAAGATATAGCAGATTCATTGGTTATGACCTCTAAGAATTACTTGATTCTGGCATGGTTCCAGAGGACTGGAATATTGCAGATGTTACTCCATTCTTTAAGAAGGGAAGAAGGCAAAGGGAAGGAAATTTTAGGCCAGTTAGCCTAAGCTCAATGGTTCGGAAAGTGTTGGAGTCCATTATAAAAGATTAAGTTTCGAGGAACTTGGAAACTAATCACAAGATAAGTCAGTCAGCATGATATCTGTGAAGGAAAATCTTGCCTAGCAAATATGTTAGAATTCTTTGAGGAAGTAACAAGCAGCATAGACAAAGGAGAGGAGGTGGATGTGATTTACTTTGATTTTCAGAAGGCATTTGATAAGGTGCCACACATGAGGCTTCTTAACAAGATAAAATCACTGAAAATTACAGGAAAGGTACTGGCATTGAAAGAGGAGTGGCTGACAGGCAGGAGGCAGCAAGTGTCAGCAAGTGATTGGCTGTAGTGACTAGTGGTGTTCTTCAAGAGTCAGTATTGGGGCTGCTACTTTTCACATTATTGTCAATGATGTAGATAATGGAATGAATGGCTTTGTGGCAAAGTTTGCAGATGGTACGAAGATAGGTGGAGAGGTAGGTAGTGCTGAGGAAGCAATGTGATTGCAGCAGGGCTTAAATGAATTGGAATGATGGGCAAAAAAGTGGCAGATGGAATACAATGTTGGGAAATATATGATAATGCATTTTGGTAAAAGGAACAAAATTGCAGACTATTATCTAAATGGGGAGAAAATTCAAACATCAGAGGTGCAAAAGGACCTAGGAGTCCTTGTGGAAGACTCTCAGAAGGTTAATTTACAGATTGAGTCTGTGGTAAAGGACGCAAACACAGCACATTCATTTCAAGGGGAATAGAATATGAAAACAAGGAGATAATGCTGAGACTTTAAAAGATGCCAGTCAGGCCACACTTGGAATATTGTCAACAGTTTTTGGCTCCATATCTCAGACAGGATGTGTTGTCATTGGAGAGAATCCCGAGCAGGTTCACGAGGATGATTCCGGGAATGAAGGGGTTAACATATTAGGAATATTTGTCATATTTGGGCCTGTACTCACTGGGATTTAGAAGAATGTGGCGGGATCTCATTGAAACCAACTGAATGATACTGTGACTTACAGGTTCACTTTCAAGGACTCTTTGCAATTCATATTCTCAGTATTATATCAATTACTTCTTCTGGTAAAAATTGGTTTTATTCCCCATCCCTTCTTCTTCTATTCCCCACTTTGGCCTCTTACCTCTTCTCACCTGCCTATCACCTCCTTGGTACCCCTCTTCCCTTTCTCTTTGGTCCTCTCCCCTCATCAGATTCCTACTTCTTCAGTCCTTTATCTTTCTTACCTACCTGGCTTCACTTATCACCTTTCCTTCTCCGCCCCCCCACCTTTCCAGTCCTGAAGAAGGGGCTTGGTCCAAAATGTCGACTGTTTGTTCATCTCCATACATGCTGCCTGACCTGCTGAGTTCCTCCAGCATTTTATGTGTGCTGCTTTGGATTTCCAGCATCTGCAAACTTGATCTTGTATTATATTATTTGCACAGTTTGTCTTCTTTAGTACATTGGCTGTTTGTCAGTCTTTGTCTGTTTATGTTTTTTAATCTATTGCATTTGTTTTTTTCCCTGTAAGTACCTGCAAGGAAATTGATCTCAAGGTAGTGTATAATAATATATAAATACTTTGATAATAAATTTACTTTGAACTCTGTACTTTGAATTAGACTGGCTTGCACCTTGAATTTTGGATATGACAAGACCGGTTTTGATCATCCTGATCATTCTCCAGGTAATAGGGCCCTTAAATGCAAATCACCTTTAGAAAGGAGAATCTTCTCTTCTTGCTCTGTTTGGTTAATAAGTGACTCTTGACACTTGGCATTTCAGCTGGACGTGGTCACAGACAGATGAAGAACACCCTGCCGGTGTGGTGGTAGATTTCAGAAACTCTTCGATAGGTGCATTAATGATAGAAAAATGGAGGGCTATGTTGGAGGGAAAGATTAGATCGATCTTAGAGTAGATTAGAAGGTTGGCACAACATTGTGGGATGAAGGGCCTTTACTGTGCTGTCATGTTCTATGGTCCATCAAATCATTTAGTACAGAGGCACTTGGGGATGAAAATAAACACAGGATGTTAGCAATGCCCACATCCCGTTTGTGGTTGGTAAACAGTTCAGTAACAAGAAGGATTCTCTCCTTAGCTAACTAAAGGGGCAACAACAATTATTTTCAGGCAAATTGCTGTTTAATTTCCTCTGTTTGTGGTCGCAATACCGTAGGTATTGTTTGAGATTAACTCAAGTTTCCAATGCCTGCATTGAAGTTCCAGACTGATGACTTTTTGTTTTGGGGCTCTCTCAAATGTCATTTGTTCTTTCTCGCCACATTACCAGTCTCTGAACGCAAGTGTTTAGAGAGGCAGCAGGCGGTTAGGAAGTAAAATGATGTTAGCCTACATTGCAGGACAGCTGGGGAACAGGAGCGAAGAAATCTGGCTGCAGTTGTATGCAGCCTTGGTGGGATCTCATCTGGCGTTTTGTATGCCGTTTTGGTCTCCTTATTTACAAATGGATGTTTTGACTATGGAGGGAGTGCAGCAAAATGTTTATTAGACTAATTCTTGGGATGGCAGTACTGACAAACGAGGAGAGATAAGGTTGAATAAACGAAAGAGACTAGATACAGGGAGAAGCTCCTAAAGGCTGGAGATGACAGTGGTCATCCCTTCAGGATATGGTATTTCAAACTAAGATCACGTGAAGTTTCTTCACCGAGAGGATATTGAACATGTGGTATTCTCTTCTTCAGGAAGTGATGGAGGCTAAGTCAATAAGTATATTCAAGAGGGATATATTGCTTAATGCTAAAGGGATCACGGAATGCAGTGGGAGTGGTGTCCGTCAGGTATGAATCCTGATTCATCTTCAAGAAGTGATGCCTCAAAAAGGGGGCATCTATCATTAAAGATCTGCATCACCCAGCACATCCCCTCTTCTCTGCTACAATGAGGAGGAGGTACAGGAGCCGGAAGGCACACACTCAATGATTCAGGAATAGCAGCATCCCCTCTGTCGTCAGATTTCCAGTTGGACGTTGAACCCATGAACACGACCTCGCAATTTTTTTTTCTTTTATTGCACTACTTATTTAATTTAACTTTCTACTGTAATTTACAGCTTTTGTTATTATGTATTGCAATGCACTGTTGCTGCATGACTGGTTGAAGAAGCTGTCCCGGAGCCTGTTGGTCCTGACTTTTATGCCGCGGTACGGCTACCCGGATGGTAGCAGCTGGAATAGATTGTGGCTGGGATGACTTGGATCCCCAATGATCCTATGGGCCCTTTTTACACACCTGTCCTTATAAATGTCCTGAATCATGGGAAGTTCACAACTGCAAATGCGCTGGGCTGTCCGCACCACTCTCTGCAGAGTCCTGCGATTAAGGGAGGTTCAGTTCCCATACCAGGCAGTGATACAGCCAGTCAGGATGCTCTCAATCATGCCCCTGTAGAAAGTTCTTAGGATTTGGGGACCCATACCAAACTTTCTCAACCGTCTGAGGTGAAAGAGGCACCGTTGTGGCTTTTTCACCACATAGCTGGTGTGTACAGACCACGTGAGGTCCTCGGTGATGTGGATGCCGAGGAACTTGAAGCTGTTTACCCTCTCATCCCCAGATCCATTGATGTCTATAGGGGTTAGCCTGTCTCCATTCCTCCTGTAATCCACAACCAGCTCCTTTGTTTTTTGTGACATTGAGGGAGAAGTTGTTTTCTTGACACCACTGTGTCAGGGTGATGACTCACGGGATGGGCCCTTCCGGCCCAAAGAGCCCACAGTGCCCAATTACACTCATGAAACCAATTAACATAATATCCCATCTTTGGAATCCGGGAAGAAACTGGAGCACCAAGAGGAAACCCATGCTGTCACTGGAAGAACACACAAACTCTTTACAGACAATGGCAGGAATTGAGCGCAGGTCACTGGTACTGAACTAGTTTTACACTAATCAATACACTACATCATTTGACCATCTTTTTGCCATATCAGACGGACAGACAGACACACTTTATTGATCATACATCAGCAGCAGATTCTTCACTAGTTGTTCCTTCCCAAGTGTCCACACATGTACCCGAGGCAGTAGAACTCAGAGATACACATAGTAACAGTGCTACACCCAGCCAGAGTGGAGATGATTGGATAATTTCATTGTTAATCAAGTTTGATAACTAAACATCATGAACGTCAAGTCAAAATCAAAGTAAATTTATTATTCTTTCTTGTGACTGAATGTGCTATATTAATTATATGTGCTATGTGTACTGTGCTGCTTGTGTCAATAACCACTGTGTTTTTACCTTGGACCTGGCGGAATGTTGTTTTATTTAGCTGTATACGTGTGTATGGCTGAACAAATTGAACTTGATATGTTACCATATAGCACTTTGAGTTTCACATTCTTATAGATTCATTTTCTTAACTAGAGGCTAATTCCTCTCCAGAGTTGCTGCCTGACTTTCTGAGCTCCTCCATCAGATTGTGTGTGCGTGGCTGGAGTGCACTGAGTAATTTCTACAGGGGAAAGGAATTGCTAACATTTTGAGTTGAGATCCTGCATCAGATTTCGACCTGAAACGTCAACAATTCATTCACTACCCGCCCCCCCCCCCCCCCCCCACACCTCCAATAGATGCTGCCCGACTGGCCGAGTTCCTCCAGCAGATAGTTTATTGCTGCAGGTTCAGGGACTTGTAGCCTCTCGGGCCTCCTGTAAACATACTCAGTTTATTCTCGTTAACTGGTATTGAGAATGCACACAAACACCTCCCAGCAGGAATAAAAGAAAAGTAGCACACAATAGCCCTGGGCAATTTCTCACTGTCCTGCCCCCAAAGGACAGTAACAGAAAGCTTGTTAGGACCATTATGATACGTGTATGTGTCTCATTAATCATCGGTTTGGGAACTAGAATAAAATCACACAACTGGATATTGCGCATTTTCAATTCCTTCCCCTAAGGTGCTGACATATTTGCGAAAGAAACACAGAATCAACTGAAACCTTCTGGGAATAGTTTAGTCTCCCTAATATAGTATAAATTCACACCTCTGAGCACTGCACAGATGTGACTAATGTGTTATTCAGAAATACCAGCCCCATAGCTGACGCTACATCTCCCCTACCCAGAGTAACACTATTTAAAACTCTTATTTTGCCAAAGGTTGGAGAGCACTATGTATGCAACTCGTAAGGAATTTGAGGAGATTTATGTCATCAAAGATTTTTACAGATTTCCATAGATGTACGGTGGAGAACCGTTCTGATTGGTTGTATCACAGCCTGTTATGGAGGTTCCAATGCACAGAACTACTTTTATTTTATTTAGAGATGTAGCATGGCCCAATGCGCCTGTGCCTCCCAATTACATCGATGTGACCAATTAACCAACAGACCCATGGCCTCCACTTGTGCTACGATGAGGCCACCCTCAGGCTGGAGGAGCTACTCCTTATATTCCGTCTGGGTAGCCTCCATTCTGATGCCATGAATATCGATTTCTCCTTCGGTAAAAAAAAATTCCCCTCCCCTCTTCTTCTATTTCCCATTCTGCCCTCTTACATCTTCTCACCTGCCTGTCACTTCCCCCGGGTCTCCTCCTCCTTCCCTTTTTCCCATGGTCCACTGACCTTTCCTATCCGATTTCGTCCTCTCCAGCTCTTTACCTTTCCTACCCACCTGGCTTCACCTATCACCTTCTATCTATCCTCCTTCCCTCCCCAGCCCCCCACCCTTTTTATTCTGGCACCTTCCTTTCCAGTCCTGAAGAAGAGTCTTGGCCTGAAACATTGACTGTTTATTTACTTCCATAGATGCTGCCTGACCTGCTGAGTTCCTCCCCCATTTACTGTGTGTGTTGCTCTGGATTCACAGCACCTGCAGAATTTCTCCTGTTTATAACCAACTAACCCGTTCATCTTGCGATACGGGGGGGAACCAGAGAACCTGGAAGAAACCCACACAGTCACAGGGAGAACGTACAAACTCCTTACAGGCAGTGGCGGGAATTAAACCCGGTCACTGGTGCTGTAAAGTGCTACTCTAACTATTACACTTACATGACACCCAAGAGGCTGTATGGGGTTGCAGACATAACCAACTCCATCTATCTGTCTACACCATCTTTATCCATACTTTGATGATAAATACACTTTGAGTCATTGAATCTTTAAACTATTGAGGACATCTTCAAGAAGAGGTGCCTTTAGAAGGCAGCATTCTTCATTTAGGACCTTCACCATTTGAGATATGCCGCCTTCCCATTACTACCATCAGGAGGAGGTCCAGGAGTTTGAAGAGCCACATTCAGCCACTTAGAAACAGCTTCATCTGATGTACACTCATTATCCTTTTCCTTTGCACAATGATTTATTTTGTAATTTATAGTAATATTCTGTCTTTGGACTGTAGTGCTGATGTAAACAATCTTCACATCCTGTAGTCTGTAATAATAAATCGGAATCTGATTCTGATTTCTATCAGAGTTTGTATTGTGTTTGGAGGTGGTTCAGAGAAGTTTCACCAGGTTGATTCCAGAGATGAAGGGGTTAGACTATGAGGAGAGATTGAGTCACCTGAGACTGTACTCACTGGAATTCTGAAGAATGAAAGGAGATCTGATGGAAACATATATAATTATGAAAGGGAAAGGGATAGATAAGATCGAGGCAGGGAAGTTGTTTCCGCTGATAGGTGAGACTAGAACTAGGGAACATAGCCACAAGATTTGGGGGAGTAGATTTAGGACGGAGATGAGGACGAACTGCTTTTTTCAGAGAGTGGTGAATCTGTGGAATTCTCTGCCCAATGAAACAGTGGAGGCTTCCTCAGTAAATATATTTAAGACAAGGTTGGATAGATTTTTGCATAGTAGGGGAATTAAGGGTTTTGGGGAAAGGGCAGGTAGGTGGAGAGGAGTCCAGAGCAGCCATGATCTTATTGAATGGTGGAGCAGACTCAACAGGCCATACGGCCAACTCCTGCTCCTACTTCTTATGGTCTTATGTGAGAATGGGCTTTTGGGTTCCACATACAGTACAACAGCCAAATACACAAAAATTATATTACTCTCTCTTTTTCTATTTAATGCCCCCTATTGTTCCTCTCCCACCTACACCAGGGGTAATTTACAGCAGTTAAATAGATGCGCATCCCAGCACATATTCGGGATGCGCGAGGAATGAGGAGCACCTGGAGGAAAGTGACCTTGGAGTAGGTTAAAAGGTCAGCACAACATCGTGTGCCGAATGGCCTGTACTGTTTTGTGTTTCACGTTAGAGTCATAGAGTCAAGCACAGAAAGGCCCTTCAGCCTAGCCAGTACAAGCCACAATGTAATTCTGCTTAATCGAAATGATCAGCACAGGGACCATGGCCCTCCATACCCCGCTTATCCAGATTTCTCTAAAATGTCGAAATCAAAACTGTATCCAGTACTACCACTGGAAGCTTGTTCCACACTCTTATCACCCTCTGAATGAAGAAGATCCCCCTCAGATTCTACTTAAATATTTCACCTTTCACCCTTAACCTATGAAACCTAGTTTTAATCTCACTTAACCTCAATGGAAAATGGCTGCTTTCATTTACCCTATCCATACCCCTCATAATGTTGTGTATCTCTGTTACATCTTCCCTCATTCTCCCATGCTCCAGGGAATAAAGTAAGCCTTTCCCTGCAACTCAGGCCCCCAAGTGCTGGCAACATGCTTGTAAATTTTCTCTGCACTCTTTCAATCTTATTGATATCTTTCCTATAGGTAGGTGACCAGAACTGGACAGAATACTCCACTTTAGACCTCACTAACATCTTAGTCAATAAGACCATAAAATATAGGAGCAGAATTGGGCCATTCAGTTCATTGAGTCTGCTCTGCCATTTATTATCCCCCTCAACACCAATCTTCAGCCTTCTCCCAAATTTATACAACTTCAACATAACATTCCAACTCTTGCACTCAGTGCTTTGAATATTGAAGGCCAATGTGCTCTCTGTGAGCCTATTTATTTGTGATGCCACTTTCAAGAACTTATGGATCTGTAGTAACACTCTGTTCTACCACAAGAGAATGAGTAAACTCCAGACAGACCGCTTGGCGTGGCACTTACACTTTCACTCTGCGACCATATGAGCCAAGTCAGGTTTATTTTCATTTGAATAAGTGCAATGAGGTACAGGCATAATGAAATACTTGCAGCATTACTGTGGGCTTCTGGTTTCTTCCCACATCCATGAGATCAGAGCCTAATTGGGATCACTGAAGACATGGAGCAGAAGCACTAACTGATGTATCCCCCGAGCTTTCCATTTCTTATTTTCAGCCCTACGTCCCTGACCCAAAGGTTTCATTGTCCCAGACAGAGACGACGGTGCCATATTGAAGAGTACTGAATTGTCAATCATTTCACATTCTGATAAGATATTAAACTCAAAACCCCATCTGATTATTCTGTGAACATATAATTTTGCAACAGTTTCATAAGACAAAGAGCCTACAAAGAGCCAAAGCATAAAGCTCGGACTCCAGCCAACATAGCTGTCCAGGTCATTGAGGCACACAATTGTGACCATTTTTGGTGCAGTTGTTGCTCTGGGGTGCAGAGCAAAATTAAAGGACATTTTTAAAACTATTAGAGCAGCTGCTGGAAATCTGAACTATAAACAACTGCTGGAAACCCACAACAAATCAGGTAGCATCTGTGGAACAGGAATGTTTCAGGTTGAAGATATAAGCACCAGTGATTCTGCAGATGCTGGCAATCTTGAGCAACACACACAAAATTCTGGAGGAGCTCAGGGGGTCAGGCAGCATCTATGAGGAGAGATAAACAGTCAAAGTTTTGCTCTTATTCTTGAGGAAGCCAAGACTGTCATCTGTTTCTTACCCACTACACAAGATGCTGCCTGACTTACTGAGTTCCTCCAGAATTTTGTGTCAGATTGAAGATCCTTTGTCAAAATGACAGGAGATTCTATCCCAAAATCAGATTCACTCAACATTGTCAACAGAAGGAGGTGGAGAGTGAGAGGAGGGAGGAGAGTGAGGACTAGAGCAGTCTGATAACATAATTATAATATAATTGCAACAAAGTGCTGTTACCAAGGCAAAATGCCTTTGATATGGCTGATAAAGTACAGCCAGTTTCAATAAACAGCTTGGCTCAGCCTTAATCAATCTATAATTGTGTCATGAATCTACAAATAACATGAAGGTGCAGTTTTGCACAAATTATTGTGTCACATCTTGACAAAAACATTAATAGGAGTTCTCAGTTTTTTACACCAGAGCAAATTTATTTTAAGAATCATGTCACTAAATCCAATACCACCAGCTTTGCTTTCAGAAACATCAGAGGCCATGGTTTTGGACATTGGCCATGAATGGAAGACTAAAATAATCTTGAACTTCCCAGAAGTTTCCCTGGAGTGACCTGAACACCACTGGCATTCTGGGGTGAGCAACAAAGCTGATTTTACAACAACTATTGCTTTGGAATCTTTGAAGGAAGTGAGATATCCAATTTCTTTCAGCCTCATCAACCCACACAATACGCCCTGAGGAGACAGAGGCTGGGTGATAAAACATAGAACATTAGAGCACTGTATATGTTCTTTGGTCAATTACATTTTGCCGACCATTTAACCTACTCCAAAGTCAATCTAACACTTCCCTTCTACATTACTTACTGCCTGTTATGCTCCAGGCATTTACAGCATCAATGTAGGTCCTCCATCTCTGTTTGTCCTTGGCCATCTTCTCTATTGTGCCCCAGGTGTGGTGCAGGGTCCTTATTTCTCTCTCTACAGTACAATGCCAAGTTGGCTTTGATCTCCTGCATTTCCTCCACCCTTCAAAGGTCCAATTAAGTGCTGTCTTGATGACAGAGTCGGCCTCTCTTCTCATCACGTGCCCAATCCATCTCCAATGTTCCCTCATGATGGTTGTGGCCATGTCCTCTTGATGACACTGAAGGAGTAGGGTGTGGTTGGAATTCTCTCTTAGCCAGAAAATACAGGGGATCTGCTGGAGGCTTATGGTGTGGAATGGTGAGAGCTTATTATGCACCAGATTCTGACCTGTACAACAGTGTGGACAGAATACAGCTCCTACAAAACCTTCCATTTTTCTTTCATCCATGCACCTATCTAAGAGTGTCTTAAATGTTCCTAATGTATCTGCCTTTACTACCACCCTCAGAAGCGCATTCCATGCACCTATTAATTCTTACCTCTGACATCCCCCCTATACTTGCCTCCAATCACCTTAAAGGTATGTCCTCTCTTATTAGACATTGCTACCCTTAGAGCTGGTTAAAAGGTTGGCACAACATCATGGGCCTGTACTGTGCTGACCTGTTCTCTGTTTTAAGTGTTAAATGTGCTTTCTACAAGTCCCTGTGCTTGTGCATCAATAGGCATCTGTGCTTTGTGTGCTTGCAGTTGTGTGCAATCCACACCTATTTGTGGCTGTATGTATCTCCAATGTGTGAATGACCTGCAGTGCATTCATTAACATCATTAACAACACTGATGGTGTCTTTAGACCATAAGCTATTGGAGCAGAATTAGCTCATTTTGGCCAATTGAATCTGCTCCACCATTCCATCATGGCTGACCCATTTTCCCTCTGAACCCCATTCTCCTGCCTTCTCCCCAAATATCTTCATGCCTTGACTAATCGAGAATCTGTCAGCCTCTGCCTTATTATACCCAATGATGGCATCTTCAGCTGCCTGTGGCAACAAATTTCACAGATCCACCACTCTCTGGCTAAAGGAATTCCTCCTTCATTCTAAGAATGAAGAATCTTCATTCATTCTAAAAGGATAGCCCCTCTATTCTGAGGCTGTCTCCTTTGGTCTTAGACTCCTCCACCATAGGAAACATCCTCTCCACATCTACTCTATTGAGGTCTTTCAGCATTCAATAGGCTTCAATGAAGCCACTGCTCGTTCTTCTAAATTCCAATGAGAACAGGCCCAAAGCCATCATATAACAAAACGTTCAATCCTGGAATCGTTTTCATGAACCTCCTTCGAATCCTCTCCAATATCAGCACCTCCCAGGAGGCCCAGAACTGCTCACAATACTCAGTGAGGCCTTTGTGGGTATAATTGTCGTAAAGCTTTACTCTCTCGACAGCTCCATGCCTCAAGGCAACTACTCCTACAATGGAGTGTGTGTGTGTAGGCCTCCGTTAGTCTTGATAGACCATGGATTTGCACCTTGGAAAGTTTCCAGGGCACAAGCCTGGGCAAGGATTTTTTTATGGAAGACCGGCAGCTGCCCAAGCTGCAAGTCCCCCTCTCCACGCCACCAATGGGGAAGGGCACTAGTGTCGTCGCAGAGCAATGTGTGGTTAAGTGCCTTGCTCAAGGACACACATGCAGCCTCAGCCAAGGCTCAAACTAGCGACCTTCAGATCACTATTCGAATGCCTTAACCACTTGGCCACGCACCAACACATACAATGTACACTCTCATCTTGAGCAGCCATGATGGAAAAGTTCTATTGCGTTGGCTGTGGGTTATACCTTGTCCTTAATAATCATCATGTTACAGTACATGAGGCAATTGAAAAAGAAGGCCAGTTCCTCCCACCCTGACCTTCCGCCCCAGGGTTTTGCATTTTCACTTTGCTTTATACAACCAGCAAAGAACTGTTGAAGACACAAGCAACTGAGAATGCTACAGCCTGGAGCAAACAAGAAACGACTATTAGATCCCCCTCTTCGCCTGGCGCCAATGATCACTTCCCTGCCCCCTTCCTCATCTCCTTATTCTGGCTACTTCCCCTCTACATTCCCAGACCTGATGAAGGGTCTCGGCCCGAAACACTAACTGGCTTTTGCCTCCATAGATGCTTCGCGACCCACTGAGGAACTTCAGAAGTGTAATTGCTCAGGAAAAATTGGCAATCAATTTACACTCACCTGCTGTAGTTCCCATAATTAGTTTTATTTTTAAGTTGATTGAGGAACAAATTACAACCAGCACAGTGAGGCGAACTCTTCAAACATTGGTCAGACCACACTAGGAGTATTGTGAATGGTTCTGGGCCCCATATTTAGGAAAGTAGGTGCTGGCATTGGAGAGGATCCAGGGGAAGTTTGCGAGAATGATATAATTCTATCATGACAGGAATAACAGGAATGAAAGGGTTTATGTATGAGGAGCATTTGATGGCTCTGGGCCAGTACTTGCTGGAGTTTATAAGAATGAGAGGGGATCTTATTAAAACCTACAGAATATTGAAAGGCCTAAATAGAATGGATGTGCAGAGGATGTTTCCAATAGTGGAGGAGTCTAGGACCAGAAGGCACAGCTTCAGAATACAAAGATGCTCCTTTAGAATAGACTAGATACTGCCCATTATGCCGTTGGCCTTTAAGGCAGTAGTGAAGATCATCCATCTCTGGCAGTGTTTAGTGCTTCCTTCATCACGTCAGTAGCTTCCTCTTGGTTTCACTAATGTCAGTAATTCATATCCCTGATGGAGACTCAGGAATACTGTCACACTCAAGTGGAAAAAGTTTCTTCATTGCTGTTTCTGTAACTATTTTGTTTTAACAGTCAGGGTTGTTAGCTCTGAACTTAAACCCTGAATCAGGACAACCAGTGGACCGCTCTTAGTTTGTCCTCTATCCTTTGACCTGTTTGTGATTTACCAATCAACTTCCAATGTAGAATAAAGTGAAAACGGATTTTACTTTGGAGTCCTAACTCCATATTCCCATTTGGGGCAGCATAGTAGTGTAATGGTTAGTACAACGCCTTACGGTACCAGCCACCAGAGTTCAATTCCTGTTGCTGCCTGTAAGGAGTTTGTACATTCTCCCTGTGACTCTACCAGTTTTCCTCTGGGTGCTCCAGTTTCCTCCCACAGTCCGGAGATGTAACAATTCCTAGATAACTTGTTCTTCAATTAGGCTGGGGTTAAATCAGAGGTTGCTGGTGAAATGACTGAACTATTCTGTGCTGTATCTCTAAATAAACAGAAAAATAAATATTCCCCACCCTCCACCAGGAACATTCTGTCCTGTTAATGGTTTGCATTCATTAGTATACCCTGCAACATTGAAGGAGGCTATTCAGCCCACTGAGACTTTGACAGCTCTCAGAACTATCCCATCAATCTTATTTCCCCATTTACTTCTATATATTCTCCCACAAGTCCATCAATGTCCTTTGAATTCTACTGTAACCTCCTACACTCAGAATGGTTTAGTCATTTCACCTCTTGATGCACCATCAATAACTCTCTGAGACGTGAGGCGAGATATCGGCTTTTATTGACTGGAAGAAAGAACAAGCAGCAATTGACCACCATGCTACATCCTGGAGAATGAGGCCGGGCTCAGGCCCCAATCGCCTTTATACCAGGGTCTGTGGGAGGAGCCACAGGAGCAGTCAGCAGGGGGGGGGCGTGTCCAGCCAGGTGTATGTGGTTCACCACACCTCTATCCTTTCCCGATGAAAGCTTTCTACAGTTTAACTCTTCCTCATAGCCCCTCCAGATCTTAATCCTGCAAGTTGTCATTGTCATCTAGGTAACAGTAACCAAACGATGGAGGTGATGCATTCAGGTTCTTCTACTCTGATGCATATCAGTTATCACTGAGCACTGTTCAATTCCATCTCTCTGTGGATATAGGGGTGATGTTTGTGTGGATGGGAGTGTAAATTCTGCGGGAGAAGGTGCAGAATCCCATCTCATTCTACTTTTAGAACATAGAACAGTATAGCACATTACAGTCCCTTTGGCTCAGAATGTCTTGCTAAACCTTGAACATAATCTAAGATAAATATAATCTTTCCCTTCAACATATTCCTCCATTTATCTTTCATCCACGTGCTTAGCTAAGATTCTCTTGAATGTCCCTAATGTATCAGCCTCTACCTTCACCCTTGGCAGTGTATCCCACACATCCAACACTCTGTGTGAAAAAACCCTCTGAAATCTAACCTGTACTTTACTCCAAACACCTGAGTGTTATTCTCCTTGTATTCACCATTTCCACCCCAAAATAAGACTCTGGTTGTCTACTCTATTTATGCCTTTTATCACCTTGTACACTCTTTAAGGTCACCTCTCATCCTCCTTCACTCCAAAGAGAAAAGCCCTAGCTTGCTCAACCTATCTTCATAAGGCATGCTCTCCAACCCAGGCAATATCCTGGTGAAGCTCCTCTGTACCCTCTCTAAAGCTTCCACATCCTTCCCACAATGAGGCATCCAAAACTGAACACAATACTCCAGGTGTGATCTGACCAGAAACTTTGGGGAAATACTTACTCCAAAAAGAAAATTAAATGTGCATATCTGAGCCAGAAATGCACAAACAAATCCAACAAAGCAGAATTGTGTGATGTTACGCTCAATGGTCACTTAATTAGATACCTCCTGTACATAATAAAGTGGCCACATGTTCATGGTCTTCCACTGCTGTAACCCATCCACTCCCAACTTCGATGTGTTGTGCATTCAGAGATGTTCTTCTGCACACCACTGTTGTAACATGTGGTTGCCTGAGTTACTGTCGATCTCCCGTCAGCTTGAAACAGTCTGGCTATTCACCTCTGACCGCTCTAACAAGGCATTTTCATCCACAAAACTGAAACTCACTGGTTATGTTTTTTGTTTTTCACACCATTCTCTGTAAACTCTAGAGACGGTTGTGTGCAGGGGTTCCCAACCTGGGGTCCATGCACCTTTTGTTTAATGATATTGATCCATGGCATAAGAAAGGTTGAGAACCCCTGGATGTGTATGAAAATCTGAGATACTTAAACCACCCTGTCTGGCACTAACAAACATTCCATGATCAAAGTCACTTAGATCACATTTTCCCCATTCTCATGTTTGTCTGAACAACAACTGAACCTCTTGACCATGTCTACCTCCTTTTATGCATTGAGTTACTGCCACATGATTGGCCAATGTGCATTAATAAGCAGGTGTACTGTGTACCTAATAAATTGGCCAGTGAGTATATGTTCATTTGATAAACAGAACAACAGTAAACTTCGCATATTGGAAACTTTTCTTATTTGTACTTTCTCCCATATTGGATCACCATGAGGTTTGTGATTCCACAAGAACATCTTGGTGCCCAATTTCAAGGGACTGGCTGACCCTGATCTTTAGTTCTAGAGGCATCAGGTCAGTCTGGAATCCACTTCAAGAAACAGTGGGTCACTTTCGTTTCTAGTCTCAGATACTTTGCGTCAGTCGGGAATTCAGTTCCAGAGACACTGGTTTGGCCTGATTTCAGCTTCTCATGCACTGATTCCTAATTCAGAGCAAATACCATCTCCAGCACCCTCTGAGTGAAACATTATCCCTCAGATACCTTTTCAAGTTCAAAGTAAATTTATTATCATAGTGCATGTGGCGTTACCCGATATGACCTTGAGATTTATTTTCTTGCAGGCATTCACAGGAAAATAAAGAAATACAATAGAATTTGTGAAAAACTGTACATGAACAGAAGCATTTCTACTTCAACACACACAGGATGCTGGAGGAACTCAGCAGGTCAGGCAGCATCTATGGATTTCCACTTGAAGTTTCTCCCATGCTGAACCACTATTGGGCTGTGTTTCCTGTACATACAGAAGGAGTGTTCGATGCAGGTCCAATTGCAACACTTAAGAGAAGTTTGGATAAATACATGGATGGGGGGGATTGGAGGCAATGGTCAAGGAACAGGCCAATGGGACTAGGCAGAATAACAGTTTCACACAGACTAGATGTGCTGAAGGGCCATTTTCTGTGCTGTAGTGCTCTATGACTCTCGCTCAAGTAGACAACTTGGTTGGCATGGCTGAGTCGGGCTGAAGGCCTGCTTCCATGCTGTATAACTCTGTGACTCTAAACAAAGATGGATAAACAAACAACGTGCAAAAGACGAATTGTGCAAATAAAAAAATATAGTGAGAACATGAGTTGTAAAGAGTCATTGAATGTGAGTGTGTAGGTCGTAGAATCAGTTCGGATCTTTCCCCTCTCCCAGTACCGCACTGGAAGTTGATTGGAGAGGCAAAACTTTGTAACGTAACAATTTCTCATGCAATGGTTGCTTTGGGCCGCAGAACAAAATAAAGGAGAAAAGCTAAAAAAAATCAGTTAAATTTTTCCCCTCTCACCTTAAATTTCTCTAGTTTTGGTGTCCCCTAGGCTGTGACCATCTTCAGCATGAATATCCTCCAGCTCTTCATTTGCTTGTATATTATGGTCTGGCCCAGTTTTACATCAAGAGAAACACACGCAAAATGCTGGAGGATCTCAGCAGGTCAGGCAGCGTCTATGGAGAGGAATAGACAGTCAATGTTTTGGGCTGAGACCCTTCATCAGGACTCATTGCATTCACCTCCTAGCTTTATTCCAGCCCCAGCTTTCCCACTCTCTCCACCACTTCCCACCTAAGTGACTACAGCAAAACAAAATGCTTCAGTAGCCTTGCCAGCTGAGGAGGAAGCATTACCAGGTCCAGATCTGTATGATTCAGAATGTTACTGTGCCCAACCGCTAAAGGATACTTGAGCTAATCTAACAACAGCTCATTATCACAGTGTCCAGCCTGTTAAACTGGCGTCCTTGCAATAGATCCAACAATCAGTCACAGTCAGTGGATCGCCTTGAAGCTGAAAGTGGGCGTGTGGTTTGCAGCAAGAGACCCCATTCCAGTGGCACAATTTATTCTTCAGGTCCTTGGAGGAGCACCTGGTATTTTCTCAGTAACAGCATAGGTGGTTCTACCTGACTTCTGCACTTCAGATTGTTTTGTGTGCTCTGTGCCTGCAGCCTGGGCTCAGCCAGTTAACAGTAGTCTGACCACTGGAACGACAAGTGGAAAATGGCAGGAATTACATTTTTCTAAAAAAACAACATTTAGGTTTTAATGATGGAATCCAACTGCATGCAGTCATTTTAAAAACTGTTTATCTGCTGTCTGTGGCGAGCTCTTGTTTTATACCCGTGCGATCATTCCACGTTTTTGTTGGCACCAGGCAGCCTGTTGGCAATGGGTATGAATGATCCAAGGCTGGGAGGCCTTGTTTTCAAATGAAAATGAGACCCAGATCCTTGATTCTTGACTTGCGCTATGGGACCTTTGGAATATCACGGGTATTTAACAGACAAACTATTCTCTGTTTAAAAGGCAGAATGGTACAAGAGAGTGCGAGTGAGATTGGTTTAGTCATTTGTACTTTTTTTTGGGATTTGGCAGAATGAGTCAGTCTTTAAAACAAAGATGTGGGTGAAAGTTCATTTGCAAGCCCTATCTTGTAAATACTGTAAAGTCCTGTAGACTTAAATCCCAGCTGTGTCATATACGATCTTCGCACCAATTCTGGTCAGTGGATTTGAATTTAACCGGAACAGAGATGAGATGAGAGATTTCTTCCTGTGAGAGCTGTAGTCATCTAAAGTCAGAACTGCTAGAATGGTTTAGGCATCGAATGGCAGTTCACACTCAGACAACTAAACTTCTCTTTAGTCAGCAATCCTGGTGAAAATCTGGGAACCTTTGACTGGTCTCCTCTGAAGGTCAACAGCAATTAAAGAGTCACATGAAGTAAAGCACTTGGGCCTGAAGATTCTAGGT
This sequence comes from Hemitrygon akajei, assembly GCF_048418815.1. Taxonomy (NCBI): domain Eukaryota; kingdom Metazoa; phylum Chordata; class Chondrichthyes; order Myliobatiformes; family Dasyatidae; genus Hemitrygon; species Hemitrygon akajei. The sequence continues at coordinate 33,052,581 of NC_133153.1, read as the reverse complement.
AGATGGTGACTAGCCCTGATGAAAAGACCCGGCACAAAACATCGACTGTTTATTCCTCTCTACAGATGCTGCCTGACCTGCGGAATTCCTCCACCATTTTGTGTGTGTTGCTCTGGATTTCCAACATCTGTAAAATCTCTTGAATTTAAGCTGATGATCGATCTATTATTGTCACAGATACTGACATTTATTGAATAGCAATAACTTGAATGCCATCTGGTTAAAAAGTTGATCGGAAGTCAGAATTAGAATTAGGTTTAATATCATTGGCAGATGTTGTGAATTTTTTTGTTATGTTGCAATAAATAATAATAATAAAAACTGTAAATAACAGTAACTGTGGAAGGCTGGAAGTTGAGGCCCAATGGCTAAAGCTTGGGTCTGAGACTTTGTGAGTCCTCTAGAAACCAGAGGCCCAATGTTGCAAATCCACTGGAGCCTGAAGGCCAAAGACGGCCTGTCCTCTGGATGAAGGATTGCGTGTGTGTGTGTGTTGAGAGGGAGCAAGGGGGCTCGTTTAGCTCTTGTTGTTTTGTTGCCTTTGTTCAGTTGTTGTTGCTTGTGCTCTTTTGTGAAAATTGTGAGCATGCTAAGATGGCGCCGGAATGTGTGGTGACATTTGCTGGCTGCCCGCAGCACATCCTTAGGTTGCGTTGGTTGTTAACGCAAACCCTGCATTTCACTATGGGTTCTGATGTACATATAATAAAAAAACATAATCTGAATCGCAACCCAGACAGATTAATCTGTACATATTCAGGTAGTACAAAAGAAAGAAAAAAGAAGAATGCTTTTGTGTTAGTTATAGTGAAAGTGCTACAAGGTAGATTGATAGATCAAAGAGTTCATCCTTATTAGCATGTAGGAAGTCTGTTCAAGAGTCTGAAAACTGGGATATAGATGCCTTTGAGCCTGGTGGTATGTGTTGGTACCTTCTGTCTGAAAGGAGGGGGGAATGGGGAGAAGGAAGAATGATTGGGAGGGGAGTGGTGAGTGGGAGGTGGTCCTTGTCAGTTGGGAGGTGAAGGAGTTCAACAGCCAAATCTCCCAAGCAAACAAAAGATGCGATGAATCTCAATGTCAAAGCCTGAGTGGGACGTTATTGGAGCTTCTGAGAGAAGATGAGATATCGGTAGATCCTGTGAAAGGGGGAGGATTCTCAGTATATATACTTTACCTCTCAGTGACCTTCTATCTCTGCATAACCAATGAGAAACCAGCCATTCACACTAAATCAGGAAGCTTTGGCACAAAGATTAAATTTCCCTCTTTGTTTCTGATGAGCACTTTCCTCTAACGTCAAACTACAAACTCCTTCTCACTGTTGTAGGAAGCAGTTTCTGATTTATTTATTCAGACGCTTCCATCCCTTTGAACTTCACCAGCCAACAACATCCGATAGCCCTGATTTAACCCTAACCCAATCGCAGGACAATTGACAATTACTAATTAACCAATCTAGTATGTCTTTAGAATATGGGAGGAAACCCGTGCACCCGGAGAAAACCCTTGCATTCCATGAGGAGGACGTAGAGAGACTCATTACAGAGGACGCTGGGATGGAACTCTGAACTCTGATGCCTTGAGCTATAATCTCATCGCATCAGCTGCTACGCTCGGGATCTAGCTGTTCACTTTATCAACTCCGGATTTAATCACTCCACTACCAGTGGCCCATACTTAAGTTTGCTGATGGCACCACTGTGGCTGGCCGAATCAGAGGTGATGACAAATCAGCATGTAGGAGGGAAACCAAAGACCTGATTATTGACTACAGAAGGAAGATGTTGGAGGTCCATGTGTCTGTCCTCACCAGGGGAATGGAGCTGGAGAGAGTCAGTTGTTTTAATTCCTTGGCATCAACATATCAGAGAATCTGTCCTGAGACCAGTATGTAAATAACATCCAAAGAAGGCACAAGAGCACCTTTACTTACTTAGAAGTTTGTGTAAGTTCAGCATTTCACCAAAACTTTGATGAACTTTTATAGATGTACAGTGGAGAGTATCCTGATTGGTTGCATCGCAGGCTGGCATGGAAACACCAATGCCCAGGAATGGAAAGGCTACAGAAAGTGATGGATAAAGCCTAACCAATCACAGGCAAAACCCTCCCCACCAATGCGTACATTTACATGAAGTGTTGCCATAAGAAAGCAACATCCAACATCAAAGACCCCCACCATCCACCCTATGCCCTCTTCTCAACTCTACCATCGGGCAGGTGGTACAGAAGGTCCAATGCCACTAGGTTCAGGAACAGCTCCGTTCCCCCTACAAACTCAGGCTCCTGAACTGGTGTGGATAACTTTATTCACCACTGCTCTGAAGTGGTTCTATGATCTATAAACTCACTTTCAAGGATTCTTTATGACTCAATTTCTCAGTATTTTTTTTATTTGAGCAATTTGTCTTCTTTTGCACATTGGTTGTTTTTAAGTCGTTGCCTGTTTCTGCAATATGCATAAAATGCTGGAGGAACTCAGAAAGTCAGGCAGTATATAAGGAGGGTATAAGAGTTAATGTTTCGGGGAGAGATCCTTTGTCCATTGATGCTGCCCGACTTGTTGTGTTCTCCCAGCAATTTGTGTGTATTGCTCAAGAGTTTCAGCATCTGCAGAATCTTTCGCATATCTGTTTAAGCATAATTTATTTTTGTAAAATTCTATTTGTTTCTTTTTTCCTAATGTCTGCAAAAAATGAATCTCAAGGTAACATATACGTACTCTGATAATAAATTTACTTTGAACTTTCAATTGCCTACAGCTGTCTATGCTCTGGATTTCCTTCCCTAAACTTCCCGCATGTTATGTTTTGTAAAACTAATTGAAAGAAAACACAGAGCCGGGAATAACATGTCTTAGTTTTGTTTTTACTTTTAGTGAGACACACACTTAAAAATTGGTGGCATGATAGTGTATGTAATTCAAATACCTTAACATAATGAATTATTTAAATGAACAAAGAATGCTTAATCAAACAATATTTTTACAATATTGATTGAGAAAAGATTTGATAGAGGTATACAAAATTATGAGGAGTATGGATAGGGTAAATGCAAGCAGGCTTTTTCCACTGAGGTTAGATGGGACAACAACTAGAGGTCATGGATTAAGGGTGAAAGGTGAAAAGTTTAAGGGGAACATGAGGGGAAACTTCTTCACTCAGAGGATTATGAGAACGTGGAATGAGCTGCCAGCAGAAGTGGTGCATGTAAACTCGATTTTAATGTTTAAGGGAAATTTGGATAGGTACATGGATGATAGGGGTATGGAGGGCAAAGGTCCTGGTCAGGTTGACAGGAGTAGGCCGTTTAAATAGTTTGGCATGGACTAGATGGGCCAAAGGGCCTGCTTCTGTGCTGTACATTTCTATGACTCTATGACTCTAATACTATGTCTAATATTAATCAAATATTACTGAAATATTAAATATACAGTACCCGTCCCTGCTTGGCTATAAGCTCCAACTCAATATAGAATGCACCTATACAGTATACCATATAATACAACTTCTACAGAAACATCCACAGCATAGTAAATTTTAAATTGTTCCATTCAGGCCTAAAGATTTAATCACAGTGGAGGATTTTTTACTCTTGTGGGATAACATTTATTACGGGGGTGGGGGGTGTTGTCACTCTACTTGGCAGAGAGAGACTTGCAGCTGTGAAAATCCCAGGTTCTGGGGCCTGTGAAGCAATCTCAGAATCTGGAGCCTCCTCCACAGTGGTTGTAGGAGTTGACTCTGGGACTATAGGAAGTGGTTCTGACAGCTTGGGATATCTTTCTTCTGGACATGTTGGCATCCCAAACAGTGCATGGCAAGCTGCTCGATCTGCTAATCTATCCCAGGCCACCAGACAAACCTTCAAGCCAATTCTTTCATTTTGACCACGCTGAGATGAACAACATGTAACGCCTTCAACACTTTAGCTCTCAGCTTTACGGTACAACAACTTTGAATCCCACATAGGGCAAACTCCATCAAGGGCAAGTTCATCCTGGTGTCGGTTAAAATAGGGGAATGGGATTTCTGCTGCGCATTTCAGCCATTTTGAGTCACCATGTAGACCTGGGGCAGTCTGGTTTCTCTTTGGATCATCTCCACCAAGGTCAAACAGCTGATTGGCATTTGGGAGAATATGTCAAGAGACATGTCCTCTTTTGTAAAATTTTCAGGTATTTCCTTTTAGAATGCTAAACAGGACAATCCATGATTAACTATCATCTTGAATTTAATCTTCTCATTGTCTTCCAAGAAACAGAGCCCATCTCTGCATTTTTGCTGCTGCTGGTAGGGGAACACCTTTCTGTGGATTGAAAATGAACACTAGTGGTTGATGATAATAGTGAGGGTAAACTCTCTCCCACACACATACTGGTTGAAACATTTTACACCCCAAACCAGACTCAAGGCCTCCCTGACAATCTGTCCGTAATTTTTCTCTCCTGCAGAGCATTCACTTCCATCACTCATAACATGTGACATGACCGCACCTAGACCATAAGACGAGGCATCACAAGCAAGCTTCACTGGACGATGTGGATCATTATGTGTGAGTATCATGTCTGATATCACCATTTCATTTACCTTTAGGAAAGCCACCTCACAATGCTTTGTCTATTGCCATTTCTTCCTGATCTGTGGTAATGATTTCAAGGGGTGGAATGCAGTAGCTGAGTTTGCCAGGAATCTGTTATAGTAGTTCACAGGTTCCTGCCAAACCTGAAAAGGACCGCAAATGTAGCACGTCTTTTGGCTTGGGACACCCACCACTGCCTGAATTTTCTCAGCACACTTGTGTAATCCTTATGTGTCAATCCTTGACGCACAAGGGTTCACACATGTTGTATTGTGCTCTGAGCTCATCATCTTCTAGTCTTTTTAACACTGTTTTGAGATTTTGCAGATATTTCTTGCCATTCTTATCAGTAACAATGTTGTCATCCAGGTAACAGTGGGTGCTGGGACCGTCTTGCAGCATCTGGTCCATAGCTTCCTGGCAGAGTGCAGATATAGATGCTACTCCAAAAATAAGCCCTTATAGCGATAAAGCCCTTTATGAGTGTATAATGATGAGAAACATCTTGGACTCTTCGTACGTCTCCATCTGTACATAGGCCTCAGCTAAGTCCACTTTGCTGAAGTGTTTCCCTCCAGAAGCTTTGCAAAGATATGTCTATTCTGGGCAGAGGTATTAATATACTTCTGGTACTGAGTTGATGGTGACCTTAAAATCACCACAGATCCTGACAGACCATTTCTTCTTGGCTCCACTCAATCTTAGAAAGAATTCCTTCAACCTCCATGCGATCTCCCTCATTGACTGCTTTACCACAGATGGTATAAGAAACTGGATGGGCTTTGTAAAATTTGGACATGGCATTTTCATTTAACACTATTATGCCCTTGATATGTTTGAGTTTTCTAATGCCATCCTTGAACACTGCTGTGGCATCACCCAGTACCTTGCTTAACTGGCTTTCAGTTGACTCTATTGCAGGCGATGTGGCATGCAAATGGTGGATGGATTTCCAATCAAATTATAGTTCTCTTAGCCAATCATGTCCCCATAATGCTGGACCTCCTGTTTTTATCACATGTAAGCCGAGTGGGGCTTGTTGATTGTTGTACTTCACTGTTGCGAATGTCATTCCCACAGGAGTTATCTTTTCTCCAGTGTAAATTCTTAGTTGGATATCTGCAGGCTTCATTTCAGTACCTTTGAAATGCAGTTCAAACTCATTTTGTGGAATGACTGGAAGAGCCAAACTAGCGTCCAATTCCATTTTAATTAATTTGCTGTTCACTTCTAGTGTAAGCCATATTGCTTGTTTCTTGTTAGTTTTCACATTGTAAATCTTAAAGCTACTCAAACCTGTGTCACTCTCATCATTATTGGATTTTTCATCAACAGCATGCAGATCAGTGTTCTTTTTGAAACTGCAACTTGACTTTTTATCCTTGTCTCTTCCCTGTGCAGTCCAATTATTTTTGTCATAATATCTGCAAAGCTCATTTCAGCTGGTTTGGTTGGAGCCGTTAAACCTCTAAGCAAACTGCATGCCTTTAAACCCGATGCACTCAGCAAAACCAGCACTCGCTTCTCTTTGGCTATTTCATTTGCTTTAGTAAAGTGCTCAGTTCACTCAGTATACACGAACCAGTTACCGCTGAGCAATTGAACACATCTGTCATTCCAGTGTAGCCAGCCATTTCTGATTTTTTAAATATATTATTATCATCTCCCGATACTCACTGTTTAGGAACCAGTGAACTTGTCTTCTTCCTGCCTTTTTTTAACTCAACCATCTCTTTCTCCCCCTTCCAATGTGTCTCGTGTTGTGATGCTATTTTTAACTTGTACATCTTGCTTTGCTTCGAAAGGTAGGTAGCCATCTTGGGTTTGTTTAGAACTTCCTTTCTGCCGCTGTTAAGTTTTTTGTAACTCCAAAACGTAAAACTAACTGAAGGAAATCATGGAATTGGGATTCACATGTCTTCGTTTCAGTTTTACTTCTAGTGAGACATGCACTTAACACGTGGTGGCACGGTGATGTACCACCTTTGCCTCTTCTTCTTTGACGGAGCTTTTGATATCGTCCCTCACTGTCATATAGGGTTGTGACTCTGTTCTGATATTGCTCTAGTGAAGTAGCTTGGGAGACCGTGCTACATGGAAGGTGGTTGAAGTAAATGTCAGTTGTTCAACATGTCAGTCCGTGGCCTGCTCTACTGCCAGAGTAAGACCACACTCAGGTTGGAGGAGAAAATCTTTATATTCTGGCTGGGTAGCCTCCAACCTAATTGCATTAATATCGATTTCTTGAACTTCCTGTAATTGCCCCTCCCTTGCTCCTTCACAATTCCCATTTTCTCTCTCACCATATCTCCTTACCTGTCCATCACCTCCCTCTGGTGCTCTTCCCCTTCCCTTTATTCCATGGTCTTCTCTCCTCTCCTACCAGATTCCCCCTTCTCTAGCGGTTTGTCACTTTCACCAATCAACTTCCCAGCTCTTCACTTCACCCACTCCCCCTCTCCCGGTTTCACCTGTCACCTACCACCTTGTACTTCTTCCTCCTACCCACCACTTTTTTTTCTCTAACTTTTTCTCCAGTCCTGAAGAAGGGTCTCGGCCTGAAACGTTGACTGTTTATTCCTTTCTATAGATGCTGCCTGGCCTGCTGTGTTCCCCCAGCATTTTGTGTGCGTTGCCACTGCCCTGTTTATTTTTCTTTCCTCACTTTCTCATTGTAATGTTAACAAACTCTCGCGGGTCAGTCATTCATGCTAATTGGATTAAGCTGCCTGTATTTTAAATAAATATACTGGCAAGCTAGGAAGTGGCGGGGGGGGGGGTGGTGGGGGTGGTGTTGGGATGCAGAGTGGGTGAGTTGGTATTCGGCTGGAGAGTGGGACTGGGAGACGAAACACACCCGAACTACTTGACATTCCTGGCATCCCAGCGGAGAGCAGAGATGGGAAATGCAGCTGGTGGAATATATAGGAGCTGAAATGTCATTTCCAATCAGACCTGAAGACAGAAAGAGGCCCTGAACAGCACCAGTGACAGGCTCCCTAACAATGGAAACTTGATGATTTCAGAACTACTATGGGCATGATACAAGGCTGGAAATCTTATGAGCAAGGTTTGTACAGTATCTAAAGCAGCCTTTCACTTTAAGCTAATTTTATAAGCTAATACTGTATTGAGAATGAAGCTTAATCAAGGTGACGTCAAAGATGTAACAGCTTCTAACAATGAAAAGCCACAGCTGAATTCTTGTGTTAATATATGTTTCAACATCATAACATTATATTAGTTCTATTCCAACAGCTGTCTAGGACATCAGCGGAAATGTGAACATTCCCCCAGTCTGAACAATGTACTGCTTTTAATCCCGTGGGTGCTAGAAGTAGAACCGTCCATCATTACTAACTATTCCTGACTCTGCCCACCCCATGAAGTCTGAGTTAGAACAAAGCCTGCAAAAGAGATGTCATGAGTAAAATTTCAGCCCCACTCTCTGGGGAGAGGATGTTCACAGACACAGGGTGGAGTGAATGAAACTTCACTGGTATTGTGTGGGAGCGAGTGGCATGGCTTCCTGTTCCTTGCATTCATTTCACAAGATTCAAGATGGTTTGTTGTCGTTCTTTAGTAGGAGAACAAAAATGGTTGTTACTCCAAATATGATACAGCATAAAATAAGGATAAAGAACACAACAAATATAAAAATAAAAACATATATAAAATCCTGGAGGAACTCAGCCAGTCAGGTAGCATCTATGCAAAGGAATAAAGAGTTTTGGGTCAAATCCTTCATAGACGCTGCCTGGCTTGCTGAATTCCTCCTGCATTTTGTTCCCGTTAGTCTGGATTTTCAGCATCTGCGGAACCTCGTGTTTCAATATAAAAGAAATCCTATGAAACACAATGTACAACTCACTGCTTCGGTGTGACCATATACAGTTAAGATTACATTCAGTATTGTAACCACGTTATTAGGTACCTCTTGAATATGATAAAGTGGCACTGTCTTGTCTTGTCCATACTGCACCAACCACCGCCACTGGGCTTTAAACGTGCAGGAGCAGTGTGTGGTTAAGGGCCTTGCTCAAGGACACATACACACATTGCCTCGGCTGAGGCTCGAACTAACGACCTTCAGATCGTCAGCCCAAAGCCTTAACCACTTGGCCATGCGCCAACACTGAGTGTATGTTCGTGGTCTTCTGCTGCTGTAAGCCATTCACTTCAAGGTTCAACATGTGTGTTCAGAGATGCTCTTTCGCACACCACTGTTGTAACATGGTTATTTGATTTACTGTCGCCTTCCTGTCAGCTTGAACCAATCAGGCCATTCCTCTCTCACCTCACTCATTAAAAAGATGTTTTCACTCACAAATCGGCCACTTTTTTGCTTGTCGCACCATTCTCTGTTGTGCATGAAAATTCCAGGAGATCAGTAGTTTCCAAGATACTCAAACCATTCTATCTAGCACCAGCAATAATTCCACAGCCAGAGTCACTTAGATCAGACTTCTTCCCCACTCTGATCTTTGGTCTGAATAACAACTGAACCTCTTGACCTCTGTATGCTTTTATGCATTGGGTTGCTGCCACGTGATTGGCTGATTAGAAATTTGTATTAATGAACAGGTGTACCTAATAAAGTGGCCACAGAGTGTCTAATATTATTTCCAAAAATAAACATTTTTGATAATATAAGTATATCTACAAATCATAAACTATGCAAAACTCTTTACATTCATTGGGATATTTAGTTCATACGTCCAGGAGTTTTATTCAAGAGATTCAAGATGATTATATGTATTTTCATGTACCCAAGTATAAAGGAAAACAAAATAATCTTTACTCTGGATCCAAAAACTCACAATAAGATAAATAACACTAAAATGCTAATAAAATAACACAATAAATATAAATACATAAGCTAGCTTATTTACATAGATTGATTATACTGTATGTATATAAAGTGATGTTAGTTACAGGAGTGTCTGTACATAAAGTGACTCTGATAGGAAAAAATAAAGTAGTGGTGGAATTGGTGGGTGGAAGTGTTGATCAGACTGAATGCTTGTGAAAATAACTGTTTTTGAGTCTGGTGGTCCTGGTGAGGAAGCTACGTAGCCTCCTCTCTGATGGGAGTGGGACAAACAGTCCATGAGCATGGTGAGTGGGATTCTTCATGATGTTACTGGCCTTTTCTGGCATCGTTCTGTATATACAGTGCCTATAAAAACTATTCACCTCCCCCCCCCTTGGAAATTTTCATGTTTTATTGTTTTATGACATTGAATCGCAGTGGATTTAATTTGGCTTTTTTTGACACTGATCAACAGAAAAAGGCTTTCATGTCAAAGCGAAAACAAATCTCTACAAAGTGCTCTAAGTTCATCACTGGTGCAGTCAATTGGTTTTAGAAATCACATAATTAGTTAAATGAAGATCACCATGTGCAGTCAAGGTGTTCCATCTGATTGTAGTAAAAATACACCTGTATCTGGAAGATCCACTGCTGGTGAGTCGGTATCCTGGCAAAAACTACACCACTCGCAACTCTGCAAAAAGGTTATTGAAAAGCCCAAGCCAGAAGGTGGATGAAAGAAAATTTCCAAGACACTGAATAACCATTGCAGCAGGGGCTAGTGAGGGAGGCCTCCAAGAGACCCATGATAACTCTGGAGGAGTTACAAGCTTCAGCGGCTGAGATGAAAGAGCCTGCGCGTACAACTGTTGCCCGGGTGCATCAGCAGTCGCAGCTTTATGGGAGAATGTTGAAAAAAACCTCACATGAAATCTTGGCTAGAGTTTGCCAGAAGGCATGTGGAAGGCAGCTGGAAGAAGGTTCTATGGTTTGATGAAACCAAAACTGAGCTTTTTGGCCATCAGACTAAACGCTATGTTTGGCATAAGTCAAACACTGAGCATGGTCAAAAACACACCATCCCTACCGTGAAGCATGGTGGTGGCTGCATCATGCTGTGGGGATGCTTCACTGCAGCAGGCCCTGAAGGGCTTGCGAAGGTAGAGGGTAAAATGAATGCAGCAAAATACAGGGAAATCCTGAAAGAAAATCTGATGCAGTCGGCAAGAGAATTGACTTGGGAGAAGATTTATTTTCCAGTAAGATAATGACCCCAAGCATAAAGCCAAAGCTGCATAGGAATGGCTTAAAAACAACAAAGTTAATGTCCTGGGGCGGCCAAGTCGGAGTCCAGACCTCAATCCAATTGAGAATTTGTGGCTGGACATGAAAAAGGTTGTTCACTCATGATCCCCATGCAATCTCACAGAGCTTGAGCGGCTTTGTAAAGAAGAATGGGGAAAAACTGCAGTGTCCAGATGTTCAAAGCAGATAGAGACCTGTCCACACAGACTAAAGGCTGTAATTGCTGCCAAACGTGCATCTAATAAATACTGACATGAAGGGGGTGAATACTTACGCAATCAATTATTCTGTGTTTTATATTTGTAATTAATTTAGGTCACTTTGTAGAGATCTGTTTTCACTTTGACATGAAAGAGTCTTCATCCGTTGATCAGTGTCAAAAAAGCCAAATTAAATCCATTGTGCTTCAATGTTGTAAAACAATAAGACATGAAAACTTCCAAGGGGGAGGGTGAATACTTTTTATAGACTCTGTATGTCCTTGATGGTGGGTAGTCTAGTGCTGGTGTTGCATTGGGCAGTTTTGATGACCCGTTCTGGAGCCTTTCTCTCTGCCACAGAGCAGTTTCTGTACCATAATGTGATACTGCTTGTTAGGATGCTCTCTATGGCGTGTGTAAATGAGGTGAGTATGGAGGTGCACAGTCCAGCTCTCTTCAGCCTCCTTAGAAAGTAGAAGCGATGGCGAGCTTCCCTGACTGCGAAGGATGTGTTCTGGGACCATGGGAGGTTGTGCGATATGTGCACTCACAGGAGTTTGAAACGGCTCACAGTTTCCATCACTGCGCTGCCAACATAAAGGTGGGAGTGAGTGGTGCAAGGTCTCCTGAACATGTTGACATTGAGGAAGATATTATTTGACTGGCACCGGGCCTCGTGCTCTTCACTAACTCTCTGTAGATCATCTCATTGTTGGTGATGAGCCCCACCGTTGTGTCATTAGCATAATTATCAATGTGATTACTTGAGTACATTTGGCCATGCAGCCACGTATGAGCAGAGAATACAACAACTCCTACATTCAAGATATTCTGCAGACGCTGGAAATTCAGAGGAACAAACACAAAATGCTGAGGAACTCAAATGGTTAGGCAGCGTCTATAGAGAAGAATAAAGAGCCCTGATGAAGGGTCTTGGCCCGAAACATCGACTGCTTATACCTCTCCACTGATATTACTACTCACATGTTCCCCTGGGATAATACACCTCTTCATTGTTTGAGTGACATCCCCACCAACTCCGCATCTCCAAGTTCAGTATTGGCAGAATCCTCGACCGTGTTCCTTCCTCACAGAGCCTGAGCACTGCCTGCAGAGAGCTTCAGTGTACCCCTTAGCATCTACCCTTGCAGCCTGGACTACACCAGTCAGTAACATCCCTTACAGTCATCTCGCTGTGCTGGAAGACCAACAAGCTTGGGCAAACCAAAAAGTGTCTTTCACCGAGCTCATGATCTTCCAGCAGCATGTCTCTGTTATGATCCTGGGGACACAGTAGATTATAAAAAGCACTATCATAGAAGTACTCAAACCTTTAATAGAGTAGTCTTGAGCACTGCATTTTCCTGTCGTGAGATCGTGTGGAGTTAACACCTCATGGTGACGTGACAAAAGAGGCTGCCTCTTCCTTTGTGGAAACCACTGTTGAACCAGGATTTGGGGAATGGGAGTGGGAAGGAAGATGGAGACGGGGGTGGGAGTGGAGACAGAGACTGTGGGCGAAAGGAGAGATGTGGGCTGAGGGTGTGAGTGGAGATGAGAGTGGGGGTGAAGGAGAGATGGAGGCTGGGGGGGATGGAAAATGAGACGGATTGCTGGTGGGATGGACGATGAGGACTGCGGGCGGGAGATGGAAGCTGGAGGTGGGATGGTGGATGTTCACTGGGGATAGGAGGGGAGATGGAGACTGGGATTGGGAAGGGACAGGGAGGTTGGGGTGGGAAAGGAAGTGGAAGTTGGGGCTGGGAGGGGAAGTGCGGAATTTGCGGTTGGAGAGGAGATTGAGAATGGAGATGGAAAGAGAAAGGAAGGATTGGGTTGGGGAGGAAGTCCAGTAGTAATATGCCACAGTACACATTCCTGCTCCTTCACAGGCATCTCAAAACCTTTGGCGTACCTCTGAAAACAACTGAAATGAAATCTGGGGCCAACATCAGAGTTGCAATTCAATGGCTAAGTGAGACAGTGTATATTCCATATTCAATAATTCAATTAATTAGCCAAATTGAAACTGGAATTTGAATTGCTGCCAATTTCTAGATTCTTGCTCTGGAGGTTTTGCTCATGGTGGAACCAATGATGAAGGGTGGCATGACAGTGTAACACCACTACAACGCCAGTGACCTGGGTTCAATCCCTCTGCTGTTTGTAAGGAGTTTGTGTGCTCTCCCCATGACCGTGTCAGTTTCCTCCAGGTGCTCTGGTTTCCTCCCACATTCCAAAGATGTACAGGTTTGTAGGTTAATTGTATGTAACTGGGCATCACAGGCTCATTGGGCTGGAAGGGCCTGTTGCCGTGCTGTATCTTGAAATAAAAAAATAAAAGAAATAAGAAATTGGCCAAAACATTCTGAACAAGTGGGTAAAATAGCCCGCCATAATGGTAAGAGATTTGACTTCCTTTCAACCTAGAATGGTGATCACATCTCTAGCAACACACACAAAAGGCTGGAGGAACTCAACAGGTCAGGCAGCATCTATGGAAAAGAATAACATGATGAAGTGCCTTGCCTCAAAATATCGACTGTTTACCCTTTTCCATAAATGTTGACTGACCTGCCGAATTCCTCCAGCATCTAGTTGGTGTTGCTTTGGATTTCCAGCATCTTTAGGTTTTCTCATTTCTAGACTATGTTTAACAGCTTCCTGTGTAGCAGGTTGAGGCACAGCTGGGCTCTTCCTGCCTTCCTGATTCAGTGTGAATGTTTGGCTTCCCATTAATTATGCAGTAATGGGACATCATTGATGCATTAAATAAAACACACACTGAGAGATCACTGTTGGTGATATTATTGGACAATCACATAATGCACTTTCATGAGGTTTCTCTCTCCACTAGTTAAGTTAATCCATTTAAAATAAACATGCTCTTGCTTGTCTTAAAAGCCCAGACAGGATGTCAGTGCTGTGATGGATATGGTGTCTTTATTTCATTCCACTCTGATCCCAAGCTCCGATTGCCAATATCTTGAGGTAAACCAGTAGAAACATGAACAGAAATAAGCAGCAGAATTGCAAATAGTAAAGTTGATGAAGAACAGACGGTTGTCAAATTCTCAATGCCAGGCAGTGGACTGCCAAGATGCAAGAGTCTGCCAGCATTGCTGTGGGTGTTACATTGCCTTCCCTAGTTACTGAACACGGTCCTTTGTATTAGTACACCATATTTTAAAATTTGTGTTATGTATTTGTTTGGAGAATATGTGAATCAGTGATTGGTAAGGCCAGCCTTTATTCTCCCTAGCAATTCACACAAAATGCTGGAGGAACACAGCATGGAAATGAATTAACAAGTCGATGTTTCAGGCTGATACCCTTCTTCAGGATTTAGTTCCATCCCTGTTTTGTGTTGGAAGGGTATCTGTTGGTGGGTCACCTTCCTGAACAAATGACGTCCATGTGCTGTTAGAAAGGGAGTTCCACGATTTTACTTCAGTGCCAATAAACGATGGACAATATACGCTCTGTAGCTACATTATTAGGTACAGAAGGTACCGATTAAAGAGGCCACTGAGTGTATTTCTGGATGATCATGGTCTTCTGCTGCTGTAGCCCATCCTCTTCAAGGACTGATGTGCTGTGCACTCAGAGATGCTCTTCTGCACACCACCGTATTTACGTATGGTTAGTTGAGTTATGGTCACCTACCTGTCAGCTTGAACCAGTCTGGCCATTCTCCTCTGACCTCCCTCGTTAACAAGGTTTTTGCTCACAGAACAGCCACTCACTTGATTTTTCATTTTTTTGCACTATTCTCTATAAACTCTAGGGACTGATGTGTGTAAAAATCCAAGATAAGCACTTTATGAGATACTCAAACTGGCATCAACAATCATTCCACATCAAAATCACTTACAGGTAGATCACGTTTCTTTCCTATTCTGATGTCTAGTCTGAACAACAACTGAACCTCTTGACCATGTCTGCATGCTTTTATGCATTGAGTTACTGCCAAATGATTGGCTGATTTGGTATTTGCATTAACAAACAGCTGCACAGGTATACCTGGTAAAATGGCCACTGTGTGTACCTGATCATCAATCTGCTGTGTGATTGGTGGAGCAGTTAAAAACATAGAGCATAGAAAAGTACAGTACAGTAGTGTGATCACTTGAATCGAATATGATGATCTCCTAGGAGATTGATTCCCTTAATGGAGAATGCCTGTGCATTGTTTAATGTTGAGGGTGCGGGGGGGGGGGGGTTGCTGAAATGGCAGCCACCACACAGTTCTTGACAGATTGGTGTCAGGGTCCAGTGGCATGGAGTGCAAGACGACTGGGGGCACTTCACTGCTGCAGCCTTCCTCCACCTTCATTGCCATTGCAAAGTGTCATCATCTTCCACCAGCTCCACCATTGAGATCTTGCTTGGATTGCTCTTTGTCTGGAACTTCCACCTTGGCCTTACCACCATGAGTCACCCTATCAGGAGCTAAACTGCTAACAGTTGGGATCTCGGGAACTCTCTAGCTCCTCCACCACGACAAGGAAATGAACTTCAGAGAAGACAGGATAGTATAGATCCTTCAGCCCATTATATTGTGTCAACACTTTAACCTTTTCCAAGATCAATTTAAACCTTCCCTCACATATAGCCCTCTTTTTTTTATCATTCATGCCTATCTAAGAGTCTCTTAAATCTCCCTAATGTACCTGCTCCTACCACCATCCATGACAGTGTGTTCCACACACCTACAACTGTCTGAACAGATTATTGTGTTTCTGCCTGGACAAAGTTTACCAGCACAGTCCAGTGACAGACCCTCAATAGCAGCCAGACTTTGCAGATCGATCACAGTATCACACTGCCAAAGGGAGGCTACTCAGCCCATTGAAACACTGACTGCCCTTCCCAGTGGGTGACACAGTAGCGTAATGGTCAGCATAACTTCAATTACAGCGCTGGCGACCCTGGGTTCAATTCCCGCTGCTGTCTGTAAGACATTTGTAAGTTCTTAACCTCGGTCACTGGGAGAACATACAGATGTGGGTTTGCTTCAGGTACTCTGGTTTCCTCCCACATTCCAAAGAGGTACGGTTAGGGTTAGTGAGTTGTGGGCATGTTGTGTTGGTGCTGGAAGTGTGGCAACACCCAGTATATTCTTGGATTGAGTTGGCCATTGATGCCTGTCACTGTAGGTTTCAACGTTACAATCTATATGTATCAAATAAAGCCAGTCTTTACCTTTAACTGAGGATTATCATCCTGGGAGATCTGCAATTTCTCACATGGAAGGTAAGAATTTTTAAATCTTTTGTTCATTCCTTGCCCAGCTGAGGGTAACATTTCAGATGCCTATGTAATGAGCCGGAAATGGTTTCTATCTGGTGACTACAATTGTTCTGCATGAAGACAGGCTTGTAATTGTGCTGTGCGGCGCAGATTGTTTTACAGAAAATCCAATGTTTTCAAGTGCACTCACTTGTTATGTGGGAAAACACAACAGACATTCTATGCAGACAAAATCTCAAGCTGACTTAAAGAAAAATAATGATAAACTGAAAATCAGGCAGGGGATTATTTAACACCCTCATCTTCTGCAAATAGTATTCTACAATTATTGTCCATCTCTACCTATCCTGACTGGTTGCCTCACAGTCTGGTATGGAAGTTAGATTGCACTGGAACGTAAGAAGCTACAGTGAATAGTGGACTCTTCCCAGTACATCGTGAGTACGTTCCTCACCACTAATGGCAATATCTACAGGAGGTACTGCAAAATCCATAATCAAAGATCCCCACCATCCAGGCCATGCCAATTTTGTACAGCTACCAAAGTTCAAATATCAAAGTAAATTTATTATCAAAGTACTTTCATATCACCATTTTCATTTTCTTGTGGGCATAAACAATAAATCCATAGACTAATAACCACAACAGAATCAATGAAATCAATGAAAGAGGTTTCTAAGATTATGAGAGGTGTAGGTAGAGTAGAGAGACAGTATCGTTATCCTAGGGTTGACATGTCTAACACCAGAGGGCGTGTATTTAAGGTGAGAGGTAATTTCACAGGAGCTGTGAGGAGCAAGTTCTTTACACACAGAGTGGTGGGTGCCTGGAGTAATGTTAGAGGCAGATGCTTTTGGGACTTTTAGGAGACAGCTGGTTAGGCACACGAATGTTAGGAAAATGGAAGGATATGGACATCACAAACACGAGGAAAATGATTGCCTCGGCCCAAAATATCGACAGTCCTGACAAAGGGTCTCGGCCTGAAACGTCAACTGTACTTCCTCCTATAGATGCTGCCTGGCCCGCTGCGTTCCACCAGCATTTTGTGTGTGTTTCCAGGATATGGACGTGGTGTAGGCAGAAGTGATTAGTTCAGTTTGCCATTTGATTATTAATTTATTGGTCAGCTCAACATTGTGGGCCAAAAGGCCTGTTCCTCACTGTACTGTCCAATGTTCAATGTTTTATGTTCAGATAACAATGAACTTGACTTTAACTTTGACCTGGGGATAATGGTGGTTTATCATCTGCAAGAACAGGAGGATAGAACATGCATACAATGTTCAGTAAAGTGTTATTCAATTGATGATAAGTGGAAGAGTCAGGCTGGGTTATCAGATCAAATCCCAGTTGCTGGACTGAACCAGCAAACTTATGACTTTACCAAATGAGCAAAAGCAATGTGACTTTACCGAATTTTCCTATGGCCTTGAGGCCAAACACACTCTATCTCATTTTCCTCTCCTCTTTCTCTCTCTCTCTCTCTCTCTCTCTCACTCTCTTTCTCTACCTCTCGCACTCACACACACTCCCCCTCTCTTTCCCTCTCTCTGTCACTCACCTTCTCTCCTCTTACACTCACAAACCCTCTCACTCTCTCTCTCTCACTCTTTTTCTCTTCTCTCATTCTTTCTGTCCGCTCTCATTCTTTCTCAAGTTTCTCTCCCGTCTCACACTCTTTAACTCACCTCTCTCTCCTTTCACTCTCTCTCTCTCCTCTTTTTCTCATACTTTCTCACTCTCTCTGTCTTCCTCTCACTCCCTCCATGAGAATACTGCCAGAAGTTTTACAAGGATGTTGCCAGGATTGGAGGGCCTGGATTATGGACAGCCTATGGAGGCTAGGCCATTACAAAACGTGTGGGCTGTGAATAAGATGTAAAGGAATTGCAAGAGCATATATAGACAGATTAAGTGAAAGGACAAAGACTTAAGGGATGGCAATTTTGTGAAACTACATATAAGACCGTGCAAATAGTGAAAGTTTGTAAGGTATAAGCATTCAAAAGGAACTAGGTTCCTTTGTACATGAATTACTGGAAGTTAATATGTAAGTACAAGTAATTAGGAAAGGTGGTAATAAATTGTTGGTCTTTATTGCAAGAGAATTTGAATACAAAACTAAAAGCATCTTTTTCCTATTATGAGACATCTGAAATATTATGTACAGCTGTGGCTGCTTTATATCAGGAAAGATGTACTTGTGTCTGAGGAAATGCAGTGAAGGTTTATCAGAGTGATTCCTGGCACAATAAATCTGATATCTGAGCAGAAATTAATCAGACTTGACTTAGAAGAAGAATAGGTTATCTAGAAATATATGAAATTTTTATAGATCTTATAGACTAAATGCAGGGGTGACATTTTCCCTAGTCCAGGAGTCACAGAATCAATATAAGGGGTTGGTTGATCAAGACTGAAATGATATAGGGTGTGAATCTTTGGAATTCTTTACCCCAGAATAGTGCAGAAGCCCAGTCACTGAGTGTATTCAAAACAATGATTAGTTCAAATAAAATTAGTTGAAGCTGTGGGAATCACGTTTACAGGGTCAGTGTTAGTGTGGTGCCAAAGATCAGCCAAGAGCAAACTGCGGAAACTGGAATTGTCACATGAACCAAGATGCAGTGAAAAGTTTGTCATGCATACTGTTCATACAGATCAAACATTACACGGTGCATTGAAGTAGAACAAGTTCAAATAATAACAGAATGCAGAATTAAGTGTATCAACTACAGAAAAAGTGCAATGAAGGCAGACAATAAGGAGCAAGATCATAAAGAGGTAGATTGTGAGGTCAAGAGTCCATCTTACCATACTAAGGAACTATTTAGTAGTTTTATAACATTGGGGTAGATGCATCGTTGAGCCTTGTGGTATATGTTTTCAGGCTTTTGTATCTTCTGCTAGATGGGAGAGGGGAGAAGAGAGAACATCCTGGGTGGGTGAAGACTTTGAGTATGCTGGCTGCTTTACTGAGGCAGCAAGAGGTATAGATAGGGTCCATAGAGGAGAGGCTGGTGTCGATGATGAGCTGAGCTGAAAAGCCTGCTTCTGAGCCTTAACACTGTTTCTTTCCCCAATATGGTTAATTAGCTTGACGCAAACCAAGAGTATACCTTCATGCTTTAAGTTGTTGAAGACCTAACTCTCGCCACAACAGTAATATATTGGTCTTTGCTCAATTCTTTACCCACGCCGTCTTTATGCCAGTGGGAATCTGGTCAGAGGGTGTCATCAATTAACTTTGGCTGGGTATTTGATTGCCAGATTAATTGAAATCAAATTCCTTCCTTGTCCTTATTTGCTAATTTGAGAAGTGCAATGTCTTTGTTGTACCGTAGGAAATGCAGCAGCCAATATTTGTGCAGTGTGGGTTCCCACAAAGAGCAATGTTATGGTGACCAGATGATGTTGGTTACAGTCGAAGTTTACTGTCATATGTACAAGTCCATGTATGCACTGGTGCAATGAGAAACAGATTTGCAGCAGCATTGAAGTACAGAGCATCATGCAAGCAGCTTACACCTGAAAAATATAGCTAAATTTAAGTTATACAGTATTTTTATAAGAAATAACACAATTATAACAAAAAAAATCAAAGTCCATTTTAGTGCAAAGTGATCAAATTGGTCACAGTGTTGCTAAACTGAGGTAATAATTAGAGTTGCGTCGGTTGGTTCAAAAAACTGAACTGTAGAAAAGTAGCTATTTTTGAAACTGATGATCCTACATTCTGTTAATGGTAGGTGTGAAAAAATGGCATGGGGATTTTTGATGATGGATTTTACCTTCTACAGTGCCTCCTACAAGATACCTCAAGTGGTAGGGAAGAACGTGCTCATGATTTATTGGGCAGAGTCCACTCCTCTGAAGTTTCTTATGTTCCTGCACAGTTGAATTCATTCAGCTTGGTTAATGGATATTTTTGGGCAGGATTCCAAGGGGGAACTCTTCCTGTTCTTTGATTTGTGCATTAGTGTGACAAGGAAGCAGGTTCACAGGTTTGGTAAGTGAGACAGAAGACACTGCAGATAAGCACATTAACCATTTATTTGCCAACAGTAAAGCATTCAACCAAACATCTGAGTCGCCCGAAGCTACAGAAACTATTCAGTAGCACTTCACATTCAACAGGTACAGTCTCCCCCAGTTACACAACTACAAAACTGAACATCCAAGAAACAGATACTTAGCTAAGAATGCACATGGGTCCTCCTATATCTGAAACAGACTTTCCCAATGATTCTTCAACACTGGTGGTGACCTCAGTGTGAAATGAGCCCCTGGAGACAAAGGAAAGCCAGTGAGTCTCTCGCACATGCTATTCTTATACCCCTGAAGTGCCTGGAAAAGTTCACTGGTGCAGTGGCAAGCGAGGCAGCCAGTGGGAAAGAGGTACTGCGTCCTGCAAAAGGGTCAATCACCAACCAACAAGGTGGAAGCAGCTCCAGACCATTAAGTAAGCTAACCCTTCACATTACAGGTAGACACCTCAAATAGCACAACACCCTCTCAGTACTTGCGTCTAAGCACAGACATTATATAGGTGGTTAGCCCAAAGTCCAGAGCAAGAAAAGAAACATGTGTTTTCAAAACTTATTGCCTTGTGACTATCTATAAAGGAGCAGATCTCCCTGAATAGTTGTCTGCATGACTCACAAAGGTCTACCTGTAGTCTGCACCACATTAATTCACCACCTCTCAATGAGGGAAGAAAAAGTGTAAAATTTAATCACTGAAGTTTGGAATTAAGGCAAGAGAAAATCAGTCATTGCCACCCTCTTCAGCAACTGAGATCAGCCTATTCAGAACAAAGCAAATAACGTCAGACATACTATCTGTGAACACTGTATAAAGCTATCTAAATGCGGGGGAATGTATACATTTTGTCTCTGTTCTGCTGTCTATGTTCTCAATCATTGACTGTTCCCATTCACTCACTGTCTAGATAACCTTGCTCGCAGATTACCCCCTTGGTCTCTCCATCCTGTCAGAGATAGTTAGCTGTATGACCCACAAGGATATCTTACCTGAAGCTTAACAAGCTTATTTTCATCCACTCTTACCTAATTCTGATGAAAGGTCTTCAACTTGAGATATTAATTCTGTTTCTCTTCCCACAGATACAGCTAGAACTGCTGATTATTTCAGGAGTTTTCAGTTTTAATTTGGAAAAAATATAAAGCTATTTACTTGATCTGAGTCCAAACCTCATATGCAAGTGTCGGTGTCTGATAGCAGGGAAGCTTGCCCTTAGATGACTACACAGAGTCATACACAGGGTCCAAAATGCAGATAGACAAACATAGAATAAACTCAGTCCTTTGCACAGGTGTACATATTGTTGTGACTGTGATCAAAGTCACCAGAGAGACACTGAACCTGATGATGTAAAAGCCTGTATTCATCATGACAAGCAGGCATTCTTCTGGAGATCCTCTCAGCAGAGTCTTGCAAACTCAAAATTACATCACATTTTTATACCCTTAAGATCAATGGTAACAGTAGGTGATTCAATATAACTTCAGTACTTACAGTGACATCATTTACTTCAACATTTTGGGTTGACAATGCTTCCTTTGAATTGCATATCAACAGAGGGAGACATCTCTGAATGTTCAAACATTTTTTCTAGCACAAAACTAATTGTCACAGAATTTCTAAAAGCTTCTGATGACAGAAACAGGCACCCAAGATTAGTGTTTGTGCGAGGTGACTCTCTGAGTACACAAATATCCCAACAACTGATTGCATCTACCTGTGCCCATGTTTGATATGCTAAGTGACGACATTAGTTTGGTCTGCCAGCTTTATTAAACCAGTTTCCAATGGTGCAAACGATTTAAACCTATAGTTGCTTGGATTGATGCAAGCCAATTAACACAACCCTATTGTCTTAAAGTTTGAATGATACAGATGCGAATGTCTCATGATTACCAATTTGCAAACCATATCTCTTAGATTGTGGGCCAGCCTGTGTTCCATAGACACTGCAAAGGTGTTCTTTTAACTTCAAAATATTGCTTGCAATTTACCACTTACATTAAGAGCTGAACACTTTACAGTACCAGCAATCCGGGTTCAATTCCCGCCGCTGCCTGTAAAGAGTTTGTACATTCTCCCTGTGACTGTATGGATTTCCTCCAGGTGCTCCTGTTTCTCCAAAGGTGTACCAGTTAGTATGTTAATTGGTCATTGTAAGTTGTCCTGTGATTAGGCTAGGAATAAATTGGGGGATTGCCGGGTGGCACAACTTGAAGGGCCAGCAGGGACTATTCTACACTGTATCTCAATAAGAATATAATAAGTATTCAACTAACTCCAGAATAATCACTAACGCATATGCTCACAAACAGTATTACACACAGGCATATGTAGACACTCTCTCACATACACTGCCCTGCATGAAGACTATCACATGGACAGACGTACTCACAACGCATACCAATTAACATAAGCGCATGCTTGCATGTGCATCTGTACACACATGCACATTCTCTCTTGTGTATAGCCATACATAGAATCGGACAGATTCACTCAAATACAGCCTCAGACCCAAAGCAGGCATATACACAATACTTTATGATGCACACATAGACACACACACACACATGTGACAGACACATGTTCTGAAGATCAGACACGTGACCATGAGCAGAAAGTTTTGATGTGCTTACTACTGCCCTTCCTGATTATGCTAGGACGATTTGGGCAGCTGTGAATACTTAACTTAGCATTCTGATGAGGGGCTACTCAGGATCTGAGCACGCACCATTGCACGATAAGTGAAAGCCTAAATAAAAGTTTGTATACTATTGATATTGGATCTTTGGATCAATGAACCACAGGAATTTAGAATCTACAAACACAAGAAAGTTTGCAGATGCTGGAAGTCTAAAGCAACACACACAAAATGCTGAAGGAACCCACCTGCTCAGGCAGCATCTATGGAAATGAATTAACAGTCGCTGTTTTGCGTGGAGATCCTTCTTCAGGGTTGGAAAGGAAAGGGGAAGACACCAGAATAAAAAGGTAGGGGGAGGGGAAGGAAGATAGATAGAAGATGATAAGTGAAGCAAGGTGGGCAGCTAAGACAATGGGCTGGAGAGGAAGGAAATTGAAAAGAGAGGAGAGTGGAACATAAGGAAAAGGGAAGGAGGAGAGGGTGCAGGGGATGGTGATAGGCAGGTGAGAAGAAGTAAGAGGGCAGAGTGGTTAGAATCTCTGTAACGCTGAATGCTGAAAGCAGCTTATTTAGTCAAGTAAAATGTATGGCATTTATCACATCTGGCAAATTTCACTTTAGGTTTTCAATCAGTGTAATGTTGTCTATTCAAAGGCCCTCTGTAACATGCAGGGAATCAGTGATTTCAGATTGGTGCCTCCTTTCATGGCTAGGCCTAAGAGCTGATAGGCTTCTGTGGGAGAAGTGGAATGCACCCAAAAATTACCGTGAAGTTTCAAAACACAGCTATGAAAACACTATTATATCCAGAGCTGCTGCTTCTCTCCTGTTTGCATACCTCTCCGCCGCTGAACAAACTGGAGGTGCCGATGTTGCAACCATGTAACCCGCTGACAAGCATTTGCTTGTTGCTAATTGGAAAAGCTTGACAGAGGGCCAAAGTTCAGCACCGAGGCGAAGATGAGGAGATTAGAGAGCAGGTAAGCCAAGCAGCGACCAACAATAAACACAAGGCGTTCTGGAAATCCAGTATAACACGCACATACAGAAAATGTTGGAGGAACTCAGCAGGTCAGGCAGCATCTATGGAGAGGAATAGAGTCGATGCTTTGGGCTGAGACCCTTCATCATCACAGGTGTCGACCCAAAGCATCGACACTTTATTCCTTCTCATTGATGCTCAGAACCAGAATCAGACTCGGGTTTATTATCACCGGCATGTGTTGTGAAATTTGTTAACTTAGCAGCAGCAGTACAATGCAATACATTATATAGAAGGGGAAAAAAGTAAAGATAAATAAATAAGTCAATTACAGGATATGTATATTGAATAGATTAAACATCATACAAAATACAGAAATAATATATACTTAATAACTGAGGTAGTGTTCACGAGTTCAATGTCCATTTAAGAATCAGATGGCAGAGGGGAAGAAACTGTTCCTGAATCACTGAGTGTGTGCCTTCAGGCTTCTGTACCTCCTCCCTAATGGTAACAATGAGAAAAGGGCATGCCCTGGGTGCTGGGGATCCTTAATAATGGACGCTGCCTTTCTGAGACACCGCTCCTTGAAGATGTCCTGGGTACTTTGTTGGCTAGTACCCAAGATGGAGCTGACTAAATTTGTGACCCACTGCAGCTTCCTTTGTTGTAGCCACCCCGCTCACCCCCCCCCCCATATCAGACAATGAGGCAGCCTGTCAGAATGCTCTCCACAGTACATTTAGAGAAGTTTTTGAGTGTACTTGTTGTCATACCAATCTCTTCTAACTCCTAATGAAGTATAGTCACTGTCTTGCCTTCTTTATAGCTTCATTGATATGTTGGGACCAGGTTAGATCCTCAGAGATCTTGACACCCAGGAACCTGAAACTGCTCACTCTCTCCACTTCTGATCCTTCTATGAGAATTTTTACACGTTCCTACGTCTTACCCTGCTGTATCTGGTAGGAATAATCCAAATTTTGTTAGGAATAATCCAAATAGGATATACATCGTAAATGGTAGGGCATTGAGGAATGCAGTAGAACGGAGTGATCTAGGAATAATGGTGCATAGTTCCCTGAAGGTGGAATCTCATGTGGATAGGGTGGTGAAGAAAGCTTTTGGTATGCTGGCCTTTATAAATCAGAGCATTGAGTATAGGAGTTGGGATGTAATGTTAAAATTGTACAAGGCATTGGTAAGGCTGAATTTGGAGTATTATGTACAGCTCTGGTCACCGAATTATAGGAAAGATATCACCAAAATAGAGAGAGAGTACAGAGAAGATTTACTAGAATGTTACCTGGGTTTCAGCACCTAAGTTACAGGGAAAGGCTGAACAAGTTAGGTCTTTATTCTTTGGAGCATAGAAGGTTGAGGGGGGACTTGATAGAGGTATTTAAAATTATGAGGGGGATAGATCGAGTTGACTTGGATAGGCTTTTTCCATTGAGAGTAGGGGAGATTCAAACAAGAGGACATGATTTGAGAGTTGGGGGCAAAGTTTAAGGGTAACACGAGGGGGAATTTCTTTACTCAGAGAATGGTAGCTGTGTGGAATGAGCTTCCAGTAGAAGTGGTAGAGGCAGGTTCGGTATTGTCATTTAAAGTAAAATTGGATAGGTATATGGACAGGAAAGGAATGGAGGGTTATGGGCTGAGTGCGGGCCAGTGGGACTAGGTGAGTGTAAGCGTCGGCACGGACTAGAAGGGCCGAGATGGCCTATTTCTGTGCTGTAATTGTTATATGGTTATCTGCTGAGTTTCTTCAGCATTTTGTGTGTGACAAACAATAACCATGAGTTTTGATGAGTGGAACAGTCGTTAAATGAACTAGTAACCGAGAGCCAGAGGTTCCTTCCCATTAAAAATTCAATCTGTTTGGCATTAAGGATCTCTTAACTCGGGTCAAATATTATTGGTTTGTAGTAAGAACACATCTTGTTCGTGGAACCCTCTGTCGCCTTACCTTATCTGTCCCAAATACGATTCTAAACTGCAGCAAAATACATTGTTAAACAGACAGCGCCTAATGTCAAGGTTACTGGGATTTTGAGGCAGCAGCTTCACTGGCTGTGTTACTGTGCCATTCTAAATTGTGGAATTTAAGGCTAGCAAAGAATCAACAGTTCTGAGTGGAAAGGAGAAAATTAGCTGACGGGCATGAAGATAAAACACAGAAATTAACATCAAAATCTGTTTCCTTTTTAATGCAGATTAATTCTTCATATCTCTTTCCCCCGTCTACATTTTCTACATTAAAGACAAGGGAGCTTCATAAATCACCAACAGACCGAAAAAAAGCTCTAGGATAGACAAATCTGATACGTAAGGCTCATTGGATTTTTAAAACTATTATTGTGCTAATATTAGAAAGACAAAGTATCATGCAATGGTTTGGCTTTAATAGGATCATCTTAGCCTAATGATTGAGAACATCATCCTCTTTAATGTTAATATTAATTTTATCTCTCATCCTATTGCTAAATTGCCAGCTGTTAAGGCAGTCACCACCATATACTAATGAGTTGATTTAAAAACACCCTCATTCTCCGCGTAGCTGAGAGCCGTGATAATTTTAAGTGGAGTATTTTGCTTTTGACTGTGCTTATCTCACCTGCCAAGATAGGGTTTAGCCGACTGCTTCATGTCTCAAGCTGTCCCTCCCTGCCTAGTTTGCAACAACAGGATACTTGCATCTATTAGTCAAGCTGCACCTGTAGTTACATAGTGCAAAAGCAATTTTACTGAAAACAGCAGCAGTTCCAGGTGAAAGTTAGCTGGTTAACCCTTTCAAACCTTATTCCTCAATATC
This sequence comes from Hemitrygon akajei, assembly GCF_048418815.1. Taxonomy (NCBI): domain Eukaryota; kingdom Metazoa; phylum Chordata; class Chondrichthyes; order Myliobatiformes; family Dasyatidae; genus Hemitrygon; species Hemitrygon akajei. Next base: position 33,025,935 of record NC_133153.1, on the reverse strand, counting down.
CATTGAGTCCCTCTGTTTTATGGAGATTCAACTGGCATTTTAAGTGATACACACTGGTTTAAGAGTTCAAATGCACATTCAGGGCAGTTCAGTTGGATTGACCAGTGAGACAAGCTGATTTGCCTTCATTTGCGGCTAACCCAGCGCAAGATGAGGAACTGCTGCGTACTTGCTCTTTCAGAGACATGGCTCCAGGGCAACATCCCATGCACCATCAATCTATAGGCCATGCCACTCAGGGACTTGTGCTAATATTAATTTAGTGTCTGTATGTGCTTATAGTATCTATATGTGCTGTGTGCAACTGTATGTACTGTGTTTTGCACCTTGGCCCCAGGGGAACAATACTTAATTTAGCTGTACACATGTGTATGGTTGAATGACAATTAAACTTGAACTTGAACTTGTATGGCCTGAGTGGTAATTAGCTATCAGTTCTGAGAGGAAATAAAGAAGCAAGTATTTGGAATGCCCTTCTGGGTTGGATGGTGAAAAACTGATTCAATTGTCATTTTTAAAGGAGAATTCTAAGGTAGGTTTAGTTTCATTTGTCTTCGGAACATACAATGAAATGTATCATATGTGCCAACGACCAACACAGTATGAGGACGTTGCTAGGGATAGCCTGCAAGGATCACCATGCTTCCAATGACAACATAGCATGCCCACAACTCGTTAAGCATAACCCTTATGTCTTTGGAATGTGGGGCAAAACCAAGCACCCGGAGGAAACCCGTGTGGTCACGGGGAGAACGTACAAACTCCTCACAGACAGCAGTGCGAATTGAATTCCAATCTACTGATCACTGGCTCTATAAAGCACTGTGATAACTGCTGTGCTACCTTTCTACCATGATGTCCTTATATGGATTGGTCACTGAGGAATGTTCAAACTCCTTATGGACAGAGGTGGGAATTGAACCCTGAACTCCCAATTCAAAGATTAATTTATTTATTATCAAAGTGTATAACCCTGAGATTCTTCTTCTCCAGATAGCCATGAAACCAAGAAAAAAAAAACGGCAACACAGTCATCAATCCCCAAACCCTCCCTCCCCTGCACAAAATGCAACAGACTAGAAAAAATTCCATAGGTTATAGGCCAAATCCGTATCCATAACCAAAATGCAGAAAACCTTGGTAACATCTTCTGGGCACAACAGCAGGCCACACAGGATTCCCCCTCGGGCAGAAGGGCAATCATACCAGTGATCAAAAGGCAGGTAGCTGGAGCTCACCTTCCACATTCACCTCATTGTTTCAGCCTCTCTCCTCGCTTTAATCAGTGACTAATGGAAGCTTTAATTGGCAAAATGGAGTCAAACATGGCTCATGCCTCCCCCATTGCCTTCTCGCTTTGAGGTTTGTTACTGCCTCCCAGAATCCTCTTGGAGACAGCAAAGCTCTGGATCACCCGAAAGATCTCCAAACTGCAAATCACAGGCTCCAACATTTCCAGAAACGCATTCAAGATGACAAACAGATGTAAAAGACATAAAAGAAGTGAAATAAATAGTTTCTTGGTCTACCCAGAAGATGCCGACCGTGGGAGTGTTGTACACTGGCACCATCTTGACTGGACCTTCTGGCATTGGCACTGTAAATTGTTACACTAATCGCTATGCTACGTGGCCACTATTACTGTAACCATGCAGTTGTGCTGGCAAGGAAACTTATTGAATCTCAGTCTGCCTTCATTCAGTTTACTTCCTTTTCCTCTCCTGAAGTCATATTAAGACCATCAGACCATAAAACCATAAACCCATAAGACACACTGGGGAGCAGAATTAGGACATTTGAGTCATCCTGTCTACTCTGATGTTCCATCACACCCAATCCATTATCTCTCTTAATCCCATTCTCCTGCCTTAACCGCATAACCATTGACACCCTGACTAATCAAGAACCCATGAACTTCTGCTCTAACTATACCCAATGACTTGGCACATCTGTGGCAAGGAATTCCTCAGATTTAACAGCATCTGTCTAAACAAATTACTCCTCATTTCTATTATAAAAGGATTCTATCCTAAACAGACTAAATGCCATTCTTTAATAATTTAATGGTTGGGAAGACGTTGGAGTTTTTTTTATTAAGGGTGAGGTTTCAGGGTACTTGGAGGCAGATGATAAAATAGATCAAAGTCAGCATGGTTTCCTTAAGGGAGATCTTATCTGACGAATTTGTTGGAATTCTATGAGGAAATAACAGGGAGGATAGACAAAGGAGAGTCAGTGGATATTGTGTATTTGGATTTTCAGAGGACCCTTGACAAGGTGCCACAAATGATGCTGCTTAACAAGATAAGAACCCATGTAATTACAGGAAAGATATTAGCATGGATAGAAGATTGGCTGATTAGCAGGAGGCAAAGAGTGAGAATAAAGGGGGCCTTTTCTGGTTGGCTGCCAGTGAATAGTGGTGTCACACAGGGATCGGTGTCGGGGGACCGCTTCTTTTGGTTGACAGAATTGATGGCTTTGTGGCCAAGTTTGCAAAGGAGTAGTGTTGGAGAAGCGGGGAGTCTGCAGAAAGACTTAAACAGATAGAGAGAATGGGCAGGGAAGTGACACATAGAATATAGTGTAGAGAAGTATATAGTCATGCACTTTGGTGGAAAGAATAAAGGTGTGGACTATTTTCTAAAAAGGGAGAAAATTCAAAAATCAGAGGTGCAATGGGACTTTGGATTGGTCACACAGGAATCCCTAAGGGTTAACGTGCAGTTTAGTTGGTAGTAAGGAAGGCAAATGCAAGGTTACCATTCATTTTGAGAGGACTAGAACATAAGAGCAAGGATGTAATGCTGAGGCTTTGGTATGACCACACTTGGAGTATTGTGAGCAGCAGAAAAGATGTGTCGGCATTGAAGACGGTCCAGAGGGGATTCGTGAAAAGAATTCCGGAAATAAAAGGGTTAACCTATGAGGAGCGTTTGATGGCTCGGCGTCTGTATTTGCTGGAGTTCAGAAGAATGGTGAGGCTCATTGAAACCTATTGAATATTGAAAAGCCTAGAGTGGATTTTTCCCAGGGGGAGTCAGGGACCATAGAGTGCTATCTCAGAATAGAGGGACATCCATTTAGAACAAAGATGAAAGGGAATTTTTTTTAACCAGATGGTGGATGGTAAATCTGTGGAATTCTTTCCATGGACGGCTGTTGAGGGCAAGTCACTGGGTATATTTAAAGTGGAGGTTGATAGTTTCTTGACTAGGCAGGGTATCAGTGATTACAGGGAAAAGGCAGGAGAATGGGGTTGAGAGGGAGAATAATCATCCATGATAGATTGGCGGAGGAGACTTGATGGGCCAAATGGCCTAATTCTGCTCCTAAGTCTTAAAGTCTTATAACAGTTGCAGTGATGTTGAACAGAAAATAAGAGCAGTTGAATTGAAAGAACATATACAAGCAAGCAGGGAATCGCATTTTCAATCTATGATTCTATGATCTGATAGCCCCCCAGACTTACCTCCTTTCTTAAGGACTACTGGACAATACTGTTCACTCAAAATGGGGGAGGGGTGTTTCACTAATAAAATCCGATTTCTACCTAACTCAGAAGAGGACTCAAACATCAATGCTAATGAAAGAAGCTAAGTTGAGTAACAGACTGGGTACTGTGCAGTGCTTTCTTCAATGCTTTTCAAGGGCTGCAATTCCCTGAATCAATTGGTGAAATAACTGGTAAATGATTACATCTCAAATAGAAATTGGAGCTGCATAGCCAAACCCTATGAATCCGCGTCTAGTCTCCTGCAATAAAAATTCCATCCTGATGGATTGGCTGTGAGCCTAATTATACAGAAAGAAGGGGGGACTGAGACACGATGGCTGGGAATCACTCTTACACCAGCTCCAAATCAGTGGAGTTTAATTGAAGGACAATTGTCAATGTACTACGTTTCTCTATTCACATTTGCAACATCTGATGTAAATTTAGCACCTGGCCCAGTTGGACAGGTAAACAAATTATTTTTACATCAATGGTTGTGTGTTGTCAGTACCAACAGCTCTCTGTGAAGTGTTAACATAGTTTTAAAGCTGGACTTGATTTTGGGAAATATTAACTCATGTAAATATTTTTTTTAGGAACAAGAAGTTACAATGTTTAATTGGATTGACTTGGCTGCACAAGCCGGGTGTAAATAGTGACCCACGCAAAAAATAAGGAGGACGACCATTTCCATCGTTGGTAAGAAGCTGCATAGTGGAGTTGAGTCAACCCAATGCATCAGGGACACATCCCTCCCTACCATCAAAAGCATCTACATGAGGTGCAGCTTTATGAAGGAATATCAATTGTCAAAGATCTTCACCATCTAGGCCATGCCATCTTCTCACACTACCATCGGGCAGAAAGTACAGAAGCCTGAAGTCCCGCACCACCAGGTTCAAGGTCAGCTATGTCCCTTCAACCATTCAGTTCTTGAAGGGACCTGTACGACAACAGTAGAGCAACACTCTGACTACTTTGACCCTTGTTTTTTTTTCAGTTGTGTTCCTCCTTGTAAAAATTGCACATAATTTATGTTTAATTTACAGTTGTGAACCTGTTGCTATATGCTTGGGGTGTTGCTGCAAGTAAGATGTATACATCTGTGCACAGGACAGATGTATAAACCCAATTTTGACTTTTTTTTGACATTGCTCCTTGTCGTTCAACTCAACAACTGAACTGATTCATAACCTACCGGCTCAATTTTACAACTCTACAATTCAGGCTCTCGGTATGATGAATTATATTTTAATTGCACAATTTATCTTCTTTTGCACATTGTTTGTCATTCTTAGTTTACAGTATGTATAGTTTTCTTCTTGATACTATTATTGGGAGGAGGCACAGGAGCCTTTGGGCCCACACCACCAGCTTCAGGAACAGTTATCACCCTACAACCATCAGGCTCCTGAACCAGTGTGGATAACTTCACTCACCTCAACTCTGAACAGAGTCTATGACCTACAGATTCATATTCAAGGATGTTACAACAGATGTTCTTAGCATTACTTGTTTAATTTGCGTAACTTGTCTTCTTTTGCACAATAGTTGTTTATCAGTTTTTTTTTGGTAGAATTTTCATAAATCCTATTGTATTTCTTTATTTTCCTGTAAATATTCACAAGAAAGCGGCTCTCATGGTAGTATATGGTGACATACAGTATATGTGCTTAGATAATAAATTTAACATTGACTTTGAAGTTAAGTTTGCTTATAGCAAGATTATTTTCTCCCAATAAATTGCTGGTAAACTTATGCAGTGTGTGCATTTAGAATGTTCAAGGTTTGAACTAGGAACGAGAGTAATGAGAGTGAAATCAGATGGTGGTGGACTTTAGGAGATCTAGGCCTCATATGGAGCCAGTGATCATTAATGGAGAATGTGTGGAGCAGGTTAAGACCTATAAGTATCTGGGAGTACAGTTGGACGAGAAGCTAGACTGGACTGCCAACACAGATGCCTTGTGCAGGAAGGCACAGAGTCGACTGTACTTCCTTAGAAGGTTGGCGTCATTCAATGTCTGCAGTGAGATGCTGAAGATGTTCTATAGGTCAGTTGTTGAGAGCGCCCTCTTCTTTGTGGTGGCGTGTTGGGGAGGAAGCATTAAGAAGAAGGACGCCTCACGTCTTAATAAGCTGATAAGGAAGGCGGGCTCTGTCATGGGCAAAGTACTGGAGAGTTTAACATCGGTAGCTGAGCGAAGGGCGCTGAGTAGGCTACGGTCAATTATGGAAAACCCTGAACATCCTCTACATAGCACCATCCAGAGACAGAGAAGCAGTTTCAGCGACAGGTTACTGTCGATGCAATGCTCCTCAGACAGGATGAAGAGGTCAATACTCCCCAATGCCATTAGGCTTTACAATTCAACTGCCAGGACTTAAGAACTTTTTTAAAGCTATTATTAATGCTTTTTGAGTTAGTGATTTAGATGCATATCATATTATTACTGAGTTAAGTATTGTATGTAATGAGTTTTTGCTACAACAAGTGTATGGGACATTGGAAAAAATGTTGAATTTCCCCATGGGGATGAATAAAGTATCTATCTATCTATCTATCTATCTATCTACACTTGAAGGGATGAATGGCCTTTTTCACCATCACATTCAATGACTAAATAGGATTACATCTTAGACTTTACTATTGGTTTCACCTGTCTCTATACCTAGCAGGTGAAAGGTTAGCACACTCTTCATCTTTTGTCAATAAAGGAGGACACCTTTGCTAAATCAAGGGGGGGGGGGGGGGGGTTATTGAGATTGAGGTTCAGATAAGTGATTGATCATCTTTATTAAGTGCTGTGTTGTTTGATGTGAGCAATCATGGTTTTCCTTCTCTATCCATGACCATGATTGTTAACATCGAAACACAGAAAACCTACAGCACAATACAGGCCCTTCGGCCCACAATGCTGTGCCGAACATACACTTACTTTAGAAATTACCTAGGGTTACCCATAGTCCTCTATGTTTCTAAGCTCCATGAACCTATCCAAGAGACTCTTAAAAGACCCTATCGTATCCACCTCCACCACCATTGCTGGCAGCCCATTCCACACACTCACCACTCTCTGCGTTAAAAACTTACTCCTGACATCTCCTCTATATCTACTTCCAAGCACTTTAAAACTGTGCCCTCTCGTGTTAGCCAGTTCAGCCCTATTGTTGGAAAATTTTTCCTCAGAAGTGATTTGCTATTGCTTTCTTCTGGATAGTATATTTACAAAACGGGTAGGCCCCAGGCGTTATCAATACTCCTCAAAATTGTCTGCCTGGTGTCAGTGGTCGCATAACCAGGACTTGTGATCTGCACCGGCTGCTCATATGACCATCCACCACCTGCTCCCATAGCTTCACATGACCCTGATTCAGGGTGGGAGGTTAAGCAGGTGTTACACCTTGCCCATGGGTGACCTGCAGGCTAGTGGAGGGGGGGAGAACCTTGCACCTCCTTTGGTAGAGACGTATCTCCACCCTGCACCCTGAATAAGTGATTAGTTGGTGCTAAAAGAGCAAGTTTGGGGCTGAAAAACTAGTTGAATTCTTTCATTCCCCCTTCGATACAAGATGATGATAGAGGACTGAAAATCACAGATATTGCAACTTTGTCCAGGATAGGAAGCAATATAAAAGGAGTGGTCAGTTCAATGCTTTACAGGAAGACTAGCATTTTAATCATGAACTGATGAATGAAGGATGGCACTGGTTAATTAACAGCAAGTTCTATTTAATTAATGGAGTTCTCTAAAATGATGTCCTTATCATCATGTTACTGATGTTGAAGTTATTTATACAGAGTTCACAAAAACTTTCAGCAAAGTGAAATAAATCAAACAAATCAAAGTGAAGCAAAGTTAGCAAAATTAGAACAACTGGGGAAAAGGAGGCAAAGATGTCCCGAGAAACAAAATTATAGCAATTGACGGAAAATTAGTTAATATTCTCATGTAGGTAATAATGAGACAGTTTAATTTAATGCGAAGCAGTAGCAGAATCTTTGTCATTTTATTATAAAACAACTTCACAAACTGTAAATATTCTTATAAAGCTGAGGCTTTATAAGGCAACAGTCAGACTGCACTTGGAGTTTTCTGAGCAGTTTTGGGCCCCTTATCAAAGAAATGATATGCTGGCATTGGAGAGAGTCCAAAGGAAGTTGATAAGAATGATCCCAGAAATGAAAAAGTGAATGTATGAGGAGCATTTGATGGCTCTGGGCCTGTTCTTGCTCTAGTTTAGACAAATGTCGGTGGAATCTCATTAAAACCTATTGAATATTGAAAGGCCGAAATAAAGTGGATATGGAGAGGATGTTTGCTATAGTGGGGGAGTCTAGAACCAGAGGGCACAGTCTCAGAATACAAGGAAGTCCCTTTAGAAAAGACAACAGAAGGAATTTCTTAGCAAGAGGGTGGTGAGTTTGTGGAATTCATTGCCACAGACGGCTCTGTAGGCCAGTCGTTGGGTATATTTAAAAAAGAGGTTGATAGATTCTTGAGTAGAAAGGGCAGCAAAGGTAACTGGAAAAAGGCAGGAGATGGATAATAATGATGGAATGGCAGAACACTCAATGGGATCAATGGCCTAATTCTGCTCCTATGTCTTATGGTCACAAACTGATAGATATCGTGAATGAATACAACGTTGTTGTAAAGACTACAGGAAAGGGCTGGCACACTGCAAAATGAAATGCTGTGTGGAAATGTGAGTTGAGGTATTTCAGAGTAAGAGATATCATAAGTTAATTGGCACTCTCTAAGTTCAATGGTGCAAGTCTAAAAGATAAACATTATTTTTATTTGTCTCGTATACAGTGAAATGCATCGTTTTGCATCAATGACCAATACAGTTTGAGCATGTGCTGGGAGAAGCCAGCAAATATTGCCATGCTTCTGCTGCCAACATACTCATTGCTTGTTATGCTGTTGGTGTTTAAGGCAGCAATGAATGTCCTCTATTTCTGTCTGTCCATACAGTTGTGCACCGATATAGAAGAATTCTTCATTGCTATCTCCGTAACAATTTTTTTCTAAACACCCAGGGTTGTTAGCTCTGAGCTGAACCCTGGAACCTGGAGAACTGATGGACCACTCTTAGTCTGGCCTCTACCCTTTGACCTGCTTGGCATTTTCCCTACCAAGAACCAAAGCACAAGGTCCTGACTCCAGCCAACATAGCTCCCCGGATCATTGAGGCACGCAAACCTCCAAACCCTATGACAAGGTTCTGGTCCTCTTGGACGGGTGGCAGTATAGTGTGCCCACAACTTACTAACCCTAACCCCATAAGTCTTGTGGAATGTGGGAGGAAACTGGAGTACTCTGAGGAAACCCACGCAGTCATGGATAGAATGTACAAACTCCTTACAGAGAGCAGCAGGAATTGAACCCGGATCTTTCAATCACTGGCGCTGTGAAGTATTGGCTAACCACTATGCTACTAAAAAGAAAATCTGCGGTTGCTTGAGCACTGTCCTTTGAAAGTGGGAGGACAGGTTATTAAAGAAGTTAATGAAGCGGGCGTTGCTGGAAATATTTGACAGATACAGTATAGAGAAATAAACAGAATTAATGTCCCTGGTCAATGATGTGTCTCCAGCACTGGGAACTATTAAAAACAAACTAGTTTTAAATGCAGAGGAAAGCAGGTGAGGGAAAGGAAGGAATTAGTGATGGGGTTGAAAGCAGGAGAGACTAAATAATGAAAGGTGTGATTGCAGATGAATGAAAATGATAGTAGAAGAAGAAAATGAGCAAGTGATTCTGAAGCCGGTGTAACTGGGGAAGCAGAATGCAATTCTGAAATGAACCAGTACTGAATACAGGAACTAGGAAATGAAAAGCTGGAAATTCTGATTATTGCAAATTGCTGAACTCTGTGTTCAATCTGGAAACCTGTAACGTTCCTAGTTAGAAGGTGATGTGCAAAGCTTAATTGGAAAGGTGTCAAAGACAGAGGGCAGAGAGGTCAGCATCAGGGTGGTTGGACAACTCAAGCAATGAGCAACTATCTCGTGCTTTGCAGAGCAGTCGCACAATCTGCCTTTAGCCTCCATAAAGTAGTGAAGGTTATGAAGAAAATAAGTTGAAATAAGTACACATAAATCAAGAGGAATCTGGAGGAAAGATTTGAAGCCCTGGATGGTAGAAAGAAAAGAAAAAAGGAGAGGTGTGGCATCTCCTGGGGATGTTTCTCAGCTCTGGAAACTAACACAGCCTGTGTGCATGGCTGCTTTCCAGCATACTTGTTACCACACTGTTCCAAATGGACTAGACTGATTCATCGGCTGAGGGAAAGGAGCAGGTGATTTATTTCCACAACCGCAAGCACAAGGGATTCTGCAAGTGCTAGAAATCGTGAGCAACACCCACAAAATGCTGGAGGGACTCAACAAGTCAGGCAGCATCTATGGAGGGAATAAACAGTCAACGTTTCATGCCGAGACCTTTTATCAGGACAGGAAAGGAAGGGGGCAGAAGCCAGAATGACAAGATGGGGGAGGGGAAGGAGTACAAGCTGGCATGAGATTGGTGAGATCAGGTGAGGGGAAAGGTGGGTGGCTGGTGGGGGGGGATGAAGTTTAAAAAATGGAGGAGATTTTCACAGTGTATGCTGGCAATATCAGAACCCAAGTGCAGAGGAATGATGGAGTCTGTTGTAGAGATGGCGACGAAAGTTTATTCATAAGAATTCCAAAAAATCATCGGTGGCTCAGCCAAGCGACACTGCGAGAAATAACATTCTCAAAATTAGGACCCTGCAATAGAACTAATTTGGCATCCTCCTAAATAATACAAATAACATGGGATCCCTGAGCCTTTCAAAATAAGCTTAATAAGATTAAACAGAAGGCACCAGGAGATTGCTTTACAAAGAGCAAGCTGCTGGAGAAAAACAGAAGAAACTCTAAATGAATAACGACGGTTGTTAAACAACAATAACAAATTCAGGTGCTATTAAAAACCTTGGAGCCCAATTCTATCCAGCACCCCACATAGGCCCAAAGAGCTCATTACAGTGATAGGTGCAAGAGATAAAGGGCTGAAAAAGAAGGAGAAAACAGTGGACAATTGAAGAAAGGGAAGGAGGAATGGAACAGAACCAGATGGAGGTGATAGGCAGGAGCGGAGAAGTGAAGGGGTGAGAGGATAACCTTAATATCTTTCACCTCTTCTCTTCTGCTGATCTGCCCATCACCAACCTTTCCTTTTTTGCCATGGTCCATTGTCCTTCAGCAGTTTATGCAACTTATTTTCCCTTGTTTGTTCTTCAATTCCATGGGTTTTTAGGTCACCCAAAAACATGTACAGCTGTAGACATGGTGCATTCTCTTGCTGATACTGTATTGCTTTAAGGATAACCAAGTTAGAGTCTGGTTACCATGGGCTATTGACTGCAGTATATGATCTGTGAGTGTGATTATGCCTACTACTTCCCCTCTGGGCTCCCTCCTCCTTTCTCCTATTGTCCACTCTCCTCTCCTATCAGATTCTTTGTCTTTTTCCACCCACATATCACCTTCCAGCTACCCTCTTTCCCCTCCCCCCATCTTTTTATTTTGACATCTTCCCCCTTCCTTCTCAGTCCTGAAGAAGGGCCTTGGACCGAAATGTCACCTGTTTACTCTTTTCCATAGATGCTGCCTGACCCACTGTGCACCTCCAGCATTTTCTGTGCGTTACTTTGGATTTCCAGCATCTGAAGATTTGCTCGTGTTTGCCAGGTTGTTGCTTGACTAATCTGTTGAGCTGGTCCAGAAATCTAATATCTGACAGTGACTTAGTGATCAGGTCATTGGTTAGATTAATAAATAGTCTTTCATTTGCATTATATTTTATCCATTAAGTATAACTTACAGTATGCTTACTTTATCTAATTTATGCTTGTGTGTCCTCTGAACCTACAGTTCTGTGAAAAAGTCTTAAGACTTCTGCGCAGTACTGAATTTGTCAGCGTGGAGCAGAGAGCGCGTTTGTAAATCTGGTGGAAGCAAAGGATGCCGGGGATGGTGAGGGTAGAACGTCGCAGGAAGTGTTTGGGACAGGTGGCAGAGAAGGAATGCCAGGGGCATGGGGTGGCACGGGGTACAGATACACCCAGCCCTGAAACACCAGGCAAGCCCATTTGATTCCAAACAGTTGGTTTATCGATCATTACCGGATATCTCTCTAGTGCTCCCCACTCCCTCCCCTCTTCCTTCCCCTTTTCCCAACCCTCTCCCTGCCCCCTTCCCACTCTCAGACCAAAACAGAGACCCATATCAGAATCAGGTTTAGCATCACTCACATATGTCATGAAATTTGGTTTGTTTTGCAGCTGTACAGAGCAATACATAAAATTACTACAGTACTGTGTAAAAGTCTTAGGCACCCTAGCTAAGTATATACACCAAGACCTTTGCAGCACACTGTATTTGTCAGCGATGCTGCTGCAAGCAACTTTCCCATTGTACCTCTACCTCACTGCGATTGTGCACGTGACAATAAGCTTGACTAGACTCTGTGGCTTTTCAACACTGGTTTGCTTCAGAAGGCATTTTAAACATCAGTCATGTTGGTGGGCTCTGGAGTTACACATACAAGGAAGGCCACCTTCCCTCCTGAAAGAACGTTAAATAATTGCTGATCCTATTATCAAAAAATACATTGTCAGCAACACTGGCATTTTATTCCTGTACTTCATAAAATTCTCTGATTTACCTTCTCCAGTAATTTGAACTCATGTCTTTAGATTGCTTTGGGTTTTTGACCTGTTACTGCTATAACTGCGCTGACAGTACATAAATAGCCTGAGTAAGCTTGCAGCAATAAGGAAAGGTGGGGGACACTGGTGCTGTTCCCCTTGAAGTGGCCACGTTCCTTCCCAGTGGCGATTACAATCAGGAAGTGTGTGGGTAGAATATGAAGACAAATGGTTTCGAATGGTGGAAGGAACCACAACCAGACACCACAGGTGTTGGCGAATGACAAGAAGAATCATATCAACAAGAAGGGAATCATGTTCAAGCAATGAATGACTGAGATTTAGAATCCACTGCCTAGCAGGATGTTGGGAACAGATGCAATAATAGTTTAACGGTTGGGGAATTGAGAGAGAAGAAAATAGAGGAAGCTTAGGTAAGGACTGCTTGCAAAAAAAAAGTAATAGACTCTATATGCTAGGTGATCTATATAATTATTCTAAAGAAAAAAATCTGTGTTTATCAAGCATCTTTCACAAGGCATCCAAAAACAGCTTAGGAAAAAATCCTTTGAAGTGTGATCCCTCTGGTAAGCTGGAAGAAATGTAGCAGCCATTTGGGGCACAGTAGCTCCTACAAACCACAACGTGTTAACAGCTGGATAATCTCCTCTGCTGAAGATGTTAGAAGGAACATTGGTCAAAATCTTGAAAATGTTCCTCATTCATTGAGGAGGACAGACAGGGGCACTTCATCAGGAAAATGCCACATCCGACAATGCAGCAGACAGTGTACAGTATGTGACTGTGCCAACTTTAATTAGCTGATTGTGCCTCAGACATGGGATTCAAACCCACGCTGTTCTTATTCAGAAGTAGTCATAGGCAAATTGATTCCAATTACCCCTTCTAAAAACAGTGTAGAATAGGAAGACAAACTTGGTTTTGGGCTTCAAAAGGTCTGGGAGTGAAAGAGTTAATGTATTAAGAGAGTTCGATGGCCCCAGGTCTGTACTTGCTGGAACTTAGAAGAAAGAGGGGAGATTTCTTTGAAGCCTATTGGATAGTGAAAGGACTAGACAAAGTGCACATGGAGAGGATGTTTCCTATCATGACTGAGTCTAGGACCAGAGGGTGCAGCCTCAGAAAAGAGGGACATTCATTTAGAAACGAGATGAGAAGCCAGAGGGTTGTGAATCTGTGGAATTCATTGCCACAGACAGCTGTGGAAGTCATGTCATGGGGTATATTTAAAGCAGAAGTTGATAGGCTCTTGATTAGTAAGGGCGTCAAAGATTACAGGGAGAAGGCAGGAGAATGGAGTTGAAAGGAATAATAAATCAGTTATGAAGGTATGGTGAGGCAGTCATGATAGCCAAATATCCTAGTTCTGTTCCTATACCCTACGGTCTTATGTCCAACAGTCTCTCTATGGTCAGACATTATAACCACTTTAGCAAGGTACAAGAGGGTGTATGAAACAATACCAAACATTAGTTTGACAGAGGAATATTATATTGAGCATCAATTGCTAAACTTGATCTCTGTAATCTGTAAACTTGAATGATATTTATTGCTAAAATAGATCTGTAATCTGTAACAAACAAGAGTAAATCTGTAGATGCTGGAATTCCAAGCAACACAAAGAAAATGCTGGAGGAACACAGCAGGCTGACAGCATCTACGAAAAAGAGTATAGTCGACGTTTTGGGTTGAGACCCTTCAGCAGTCAAAAGGGTACTTCAGAAGGATCTTGGCCTGAAACATCAACTGTACAGTTTTCTGTAATCTGTAAACTTGAATGACATTTATTGTTAAAGTAGATAGGTAATCTGTAAATTTGAATATTTATTGTTAAAGTAGATCTGTCATCTGTTCACTTGAATGATATTTATTGTTAAAGTAGATCTGTAATCTGTACACTTGAATAACATTTATTTCTTTCCATTTTCTGGCTCTGCCAGATAAAGAGAGATTAGCTTTATTTGTCACACGTACAGCAAACCGCTGAAACAAACAGGGAAATGCATTGTTTGAATCAATGACCAACACAGCTCAAGGATTGTGCTGGTAGAGGCCACAAGAATTGCCACTCTTCTGACATCAATATAGCATGCCAACAAATAAAATAATCGCCAAGATTTGAAAGTAGCCCCCAAAAAAGATATTAACGATGTCTCTGAAGGCTCCCAATAGCCATTGTCCTGGGTTTGTCCTCCAAACACAAGCCGAAGTTGATTTCCAGGGTTAACTAACTTTTAAGTAGGAATCCACAAGAATTTTACAAGTATGGACATCTCAAAAAAAAGTGTACATTGGTTTCGAAGTTCTGCCATCTGTTATCCCCCCACTACATGACTGGTGGAGAGCTTCTCAATCCAGAATCACATATAGTTGACCTCTAATTGTTTGCTGGATATTGTAGACTCATATATCTTTGGCTTTTGACTTTAGCCAACTCACACAACAGAACAGTTTATAACATTTTAGTTCCACAAGAGCTACAAAATCATCTAATGCATGAAACAGACTTATTAAGCATTGGAATAATATCAATTTAATACAATCTTATTAAAACACCAAATATGTATACATTTTAAATTCATCTTACTGGACAAAACGAACCATATTAAGGATAATAAGATGTTTATGACCTTCTCCACTTGGTAATGCTTCAATAGTAAGAAATGGGAATTCCAAATGTATCTTGATTGATGTTACTATTATCATGCCAAGGAATGTGATAACTGGATCAAGATTCTGCTTGAATCAGGATTTTTATGAGACTGGATAGATTGGATGTGTTTACTGTTTGGATGCGGGACACCGACATATTTTGCTTTTAAGTGGAATGGAAGAATGGTATCAGAATTGGACGACATGAGCTAACTGTCAACAATTTAAACTGAGGTTTTTGATTCAATACAGCGAAGATGTAGATGATGAGAACTGGTTAAATTCTGTCATTGATGTGATGCCATGCCTTTCATAATGAGGAAGTCTACAGTCTAGTCTCAGGCTCAGTAGAAAGATGATAATCTGGGTCACGGTGCAGGGTAAGAAAAATGCGTTACTGGCTGGGAAAAAAATCCGAGAGAGAGAGAGAGAGAGAGAGAGAGAGAGAGAGAGAGAGAGAGACTGAGAGAGAGAGAGAGAGAGAGAGAGAGAGAGAGAGAGAGAGAGAGGGAGAGAACGTGACTGTTTTTGTACTTAGTGAGTGTGTGTCTGTGTTTGTTTGTGTGTGTGTGTGTGTCTGTGTTTGTGTGTGTGCGTGTGTGTGTGTCTGTGTGTGTGTGTGTGTGTGTGTGTGTGTGTGTGTGTGAGAGAGAGAGGGGGGAAGTGATAATGTGGCTGTTTTTGTAGTATGTGTGATAGTGTGCCTGTATCTGTTTTATGTGTGTGTATGTGTCTGTGTGAGTGAGAGAAAGAGAGAATGTAGTTTGTGTGATGGTGTGTCTGTAGTGTGTGTGTGTGTGTGTGTGTGTGTGTGTGTGTGTGTGTGTGTGTGTGTGTGTGTGTGTGTGTGTGTGTGTGTGTGTGTGTGTGTGTGTGTCTATGTTGGGAGAAGACTCAGTTCTAGGAAATTATCTCAGTGATTAAAAGGCCAGATATTATTGTTCAGCATCACATATGGAAATTTATAAAATCAGTGGAGTTGAATGGCATGGAGATAAGGAAATTCACCAAAATATATCTCAATATTCTTGGGAAGTAGGAATGAAGTGTGTGGGTAATATGGAGCAAAGCAGAATTGCTTAAAGCTTGGGAGCAGTGGGATTGGTCCACTTGGATTCAGCATAGTGAGAATCTGAATGACTGTCCCTAAACAATTTAAAAATTATATGAAAAAAAAAACAGATTTTAACTGACAGGATGAGCCAAAATTTATTTGTAGCTTGATATATCGCAATGATTTACTTTACATCTTGTGTTCACAATCACTTTATTCTACAAAGTCTGGAAAACAATGACATTATCTGAAATTGTTATCACATTATCTGTTCTCACTTTATCTTTCTTTAGCTGTTAAAGTATTTTGTGCCCCATTCTGGTCAGGGCACGGTCATAATCACATTTATTTAGACATCAATCACACTCATGATCTTTATCAGGATCAACGAGGATCATCATTGACTCCTAATTTGGTTTTAACTTAATCAACTGCTTTTTATTTTATTTAGATACCGTGCAGAGAGGGTCCATCCTGCACTTCCAACCACACCACCCATCAAAACCCCGATTTAACCCCAGACTAATTACGGGACAATTTACAGTGACCAATTAACCTACCCAACAGTACGTCTTTGGACTGTGGAAACCGGAGCACCTACACGGTCACAAGGAGAACATACAAACTCCTTACAGGCAACAGTGGAAATTGAACTTAGGTCGTTGGTACTGTAAAGCATTGTGCTACCCACTACACTACTGTGCTGGCCCTGATGGCATCGATCAAAGTTAGGATGGGAGTTTTGGCTAGACAGAACATGATCAGGGAATTTATGATCACAGTGAAGCGCTGGGCTCTCAACAGGCACAGGGATACTGTGCATTGAATAGATCTCAAAGTTCAAAGCAAGTTTATCATCAGAGTACGTATGTGTTCTCATATAATAACTTGAGATTCATTTTCTTGCAGGTATTTACAAAAACACGATAGAATTTTATGAAAGCTATACATAAACAGACAAACAGCCAATGCGCAAAAGAAGACAAACTGTGCAAACAAAGAATTAATGCTGAAAACACATGCTGTAAAAGGTTCTTGAGAGTGAGTCTGTAGGCTTTAGAATCAGTTCAGAGTGCTAGTCAGTTTGGGAGCCTGATTGCTGTAGGGTAATAACATGTTTCTGACCCTGGTGGTGTGGGACTTAAGGCTCCTGCCAAATAGTGGTAGCGAGAAGAGGGCATGGCTGAGATGGTAGAGTCTATGATGATGGATGCAGCTTTTTCATGCCAGTGCTCCATGTAAATGTGCTCAATGGTGGGGAGGGCTTTGCTTTTGATGAACGGGGGCGTGTTTACCAGTTTCTGTAGGCTTTTCCATTATTGGGTATTGGTTTTTCTATTCCAGTCTGTGGTGCAGCCAGCCAGGATACTCTCCAATGTGCATCTATAGAAATTTGTCGAAGTTTTTGGTGACAAGCCAAACCTACACAAACTTCTAAGAAAGTAGAGGTCCTGTCATGTGTTCTTTGTAATGCTGGTTCCTGTACAGATCCTCTGATATGTTAATGCCAAGGAATTCAAAGCTACTGACCTTCTCTACCTCCATTCTCCTAATGAGGACCGGCTTGTGGACTTCCAGCTTCTTTCTCCAAGAGTCTGCAGATCTGGCACAAGTCTTGGAAACAATCCACCACAAATTATGAAATCAATTACCTCCAAATGGGGCTTGATTTTTTTTTAGTTTATTTTAGTTTTTAGTTCAAGGACATATCTTTGGTTATTAGTTTTGGCAAAACAATATGTTTTTAACTGATCAAAAAATTAGACAAATGCATCTACTTTCTGCTTTCTACAACAAATTTCAACTAAATTAGTAATGATGATAAATAACACCTGCTGGATTCCTCCAGCATTTTGTGTGTGTTGCTCAAGATTTCCAGCATCTGCAGAATCTCGTGTGTTTATGATTTCTTACTATATTGCAAAGTCTCTTCAAGGTATGCCTACCCTGAAGAAATGTAAAACTTCCCTTCAATGGGAGTTCAGTAAGACCTTCTCTCAGTGCTCCTCCCCTGTGATCTCCATGACTCTTTGACCATGTGCTCATCCAGACGCTTGACTATGGGGCCATACCTCTTCCACCTATCCTCTCCCAACTTTTTACTTCACCCCCTCCCCCAGAAACCCACCTTCCCCCTCACCTGGCATCACCTAATGTATTTTCCCCTCCCCCAACCTTCTTCCCTCCTTCCTTTCCAGCCCTGATGAAGGGTGTCGGCCTGAAATGTCAGCTGTTTATTCCTCTCCATAGATGCTGCCTGACTTGCTGAGTTTCTTCAGCATTTTGTGTGTGTTGCTCTGGATTTACAGCATCTGCAGAATTCCCTTGTGTTTATGACTTGCCATGCTAATTTGCATGTCCCATCTTATATTTCTGGTTGTCCAGGTGATCATGTCCTCTAATGATGCATTCTGTTACATAGATCATGGAACAGTACAGCATAGGTACAGGCCCTGGTTAAATTTATCACTTCTGACTGTACGAAGTCCACATCCCTCCATTTACTGCATATTCATGTGCTGATCTAAGAGCCCCTTAAACTCCTTAATACAGTTTGGGTGTCAGTGAAAGTCTAGGCGCAAGCCAACACGCGGAATGCAAGAGAAATCCTAGGAGCATGGTTTTCCACCAAAATCCTGTATACAGACATGTAGACCTTGATCCTATTTATAAGCCAATGCAGGCAGAATTCCAGACCACAACACACACAGTTCGCCACATAACCAATCAGCGACGCGACCCCTCGCTACATCACAAATGAGTTTCTGTAATGATGACCAATCAGCTGATGGATAAGTATATAATGGCCAAGCATTCGAGACTACAACACAAATGGATGGTGCACTGATGACGTCTCCTCATTTGGTGACAAAACGTTTGCAAATAGATTGGCAAGATCGGAGAACAACTCAACCCAACTCCCTAATATATTTGCCTCCACTGACACCTCTGGCAGTGGATTTCAGTAGGTTTCAATAGGTACGTTTAACGTCAGAGAAATGCATGCATTATACATCCTGAAATTCTTTTTCTTCACAAACATCCACGAAAAGAGTGGAGTGCCCCAAAGAATGAATGCCAGTTAAATATTAGAACCCCAAAGCCCCCCCTAGCTCCCCCCCAAGCACAAGCAGCAGTAAGGCAATGCCCCCCTCCCCAACCAGCAAAAAAGCATCAGCGCCCCCCCATTGAGCACTCAAGCGTGAAGCAAAGCAGGCACTCACCACTCTCTATGTAAAAGTCTTGCCCAACATATCACCTCTGAACCGTTCTCCTTAATCCATGCCCTCTAGAATTTGTTATTAGTGCAGTGGTTAGCACAATGCTATTACAGCTCGGGGGATTTCAGAACCTGGAGTTCAATTCCAGCGCCGCCCTGTAAAGGGTCTCTATAGGTCCTCCCCGTGGAATGAGTGGACTTTCTCCAGGTCCTCTGGTTTCCTCCCACAGCCTGAAGACATACCGGAAAGGTGCATTGGTCATTGTAAGTTGTCCCATTTTAGGTTCAGGTTAATCGGGGTTGATGGGGCAGTGTGACTCAGAGGGCCAAAGGGCTAAACAAAACTGAATGTAATACGCCAGATATGACGTAACCAGCTTTTATAACTTGTGACGCTAAGTCTGTTGCCTCTACAGACGCTGACTGACTTGCTGTGTCAGTCCTGTGCAAAAGTCTTAGACACATATATATATATAGCCAGGCTGCCTAAGACTTTTATACAGTACCGTATTTGTCAATGAGGAGTGGAAAGTGAGTCTGTAGATTTGGAGGGGGTAAAGGATATTTGGATGGCGAATGTGGAGCACCATGGGAAGGGTATCATATGGGTGTCAGAGGAGTACCAGGGAGGAAGGTGATGTGGGTACAGACAGACCCAGCTCTGAGATATCAGGCAAGGTCATTTGATTCCAAGCAATTTGGTATATTGATCATTACAGAGTGTCTCTCTGGTACTTTCTGGACCCTCCTCTCTCCCTTTCTCTTTTCCCATGCATGATTTCCCCTCTCCCTGCCCCCTTCCCACTTTCAGTCTATAATAGAGACCCGAACCCATATCAGAATCAGGTTTATCATCACTCACATATGTCATGCAATTAATGTTTGTTTTAAAGGTGACAGTACAGTGCAATACATAAAATTACTACAGTACTGTGCAAAAGTCTTAGGCATCCTAGCTGTATATATGAGCTAAAACTTTTGCTCAGTACTGTAGTACATTACAATTACTTACCTCTGAGACTCCCACTCCCTCCATATTTTCCTCCAATCATCTTTAAATTATGCCCTCTCGTATTTGCTTTTGACACCCTGAAAAAAAGGCACTGGCTGTCCACTCTATCTATACCTCCTGTCACCTCCTATCAAATCATCTCTCATCCTCTTTTGCCCCGAAGAGAGAAGCCTAGCTTGGTCAACCTATCCTCTTAAGTCATTCCCTAATCCAGACAGAACCCTGGTAAATCTCCTCTGCACACTCTCTAAAGTTTCCACATCCTTCCTATAATGAGGCAACCAAAACTGAATGCAATGCTCAAAGTATGGTAGAACCAGAGTTTTGTAGAGCTCTATTTCCTGGATCTCCTGAGAATATTTAAAATAAATTTTACTGCTGATGGGCTTGAGAGGGAAATGGATCAACCATGATGAAATGGCAGAGCAGACACAATGAGCTGAATGGATTAATTCTGTTCCAATGTCTTATAGTTTTAAGGTGTTATATGTGCTGTTCCATGTTCAATGTAACAGAATACATCATTCTGTGACATGAAGCTGTAGCCTGGACAACCTACAAGAGAGTGACCAACCAAAGGAGGCAATTGAGTCATTAAACCAAAACACTAGGAACTTGAGATTTGATATATATATATATATTCAAAGACTCTTGCAAATTCCTGAAGATGTTTTATGAAGAGCATCCTGACTGGTTCCATCACTGCCTGGTAAGAGATCTCCAACATGCAGGATCGTAAGACTCAGCCAGCACCATCAAAGTCAGATCCTTCCCTTCCATTGAGTACCTATTCAAAAGGGGGTGGCTTAAGAAGGAGGCATCTATCATTAAGGATACTCAACATCCAGATCGTGACCTCTTCTTTTTACTACAAGTGAGAAGTCGTGAAGATCCATCAATGTTTGAGGAACAGCTTCTTCCCCTCTGCCAGTAGATTCCTGAACATTACCATGTTATTCCTCTATCAATCTATTAATCTACCATAACTTGTACAGCACTGTGTAAGAGTTATATGCACAGACATATATAGGTAGAGTGCCTAAGAGTTTTGTACAATACTTCACTCACGTGTGAAGCATTGACAAATACAGCAGTGTGTTTCACTCACATATGTCACAAAATTTGTCTATTTTTGTGGCAGCAGTACAATGCAATACATAAAATCACTACAGTACTGTGTAAAAGTCTGGGGCACCATAGCTGTATATATGTGCCAGAGACTTTTGCACAGGACTGTAATGCTTATATCTTGCATCAAGCACAGAATGCTGGTGGAATGCAGCAGGCCAGGCAGCATCTATAGGCAGAAGTACAGTCGACGTTTCGGGCCGAGACCCTTCGTCTGGACTAACTGAAAGAAAAGATAGTAAGAGATTTGAAAGTATGAGGGGGAGGGGGAAATCCGAAATGATAGAAGACAGGAGGAGGAGGGATGAAGCTAAGAGCTGGAAAGCTGATTGGCAAAAGGGAAACACAGCTGGAGAAGGGAAAGGATCATGGGACGGGAGACCTAGGGAGAAAGAAAGCAGGAGGAGAGCACCAGAGGGAGATGGAGAACAGGCAAGGGGTGATTGTGAGAGGGGCAGAGAGAGAAAATAAATTTCCCCCTCCATCTCCTACTTTCATATCTCTTACTATCTTTTCTTTCAGTTAGTCCAGACGAAGGGTCTCGGCCCGAAACGTTGACTGTACTTCTGCCTACAGATGCTGCCTAACCTGCTGCGTTCCACCAGCACTTTGTGTTTGTTGCTTGAATTTCCAGCATCTGCAGATTTCCTCGTGTCTACGTTGTTTATATCTTGCATCGTTCTGCTGCCGCAGAACAACAAATTTCATGACAATGGTAAATGTGATTCTCATTCTGAGTCCCATGGACAACCAATGATGTACGGACAGAAGTGAAAACTGAATGGCATTGCGATGTTTTACAAAGAATCAAGAAGCCAAGCTGCAGCTACATGAAAATTTGGTTAGGTTGCATTTGGAGGAATGTATGCAATTCTGGTTGCTCCTGTACAGAAAGGCTTTGGAAGAGGATAGAGAAAAGGTTCATAGGAAGCTGCCTGACGAGTTTGGAGAAATTTAGATTGTTTTCTCTGGAGTGTCAGCGGCTGAGAGGAGACCTGGCAGAAGTTTATGAAATTATGAGTGGTGTAGTTAGAGTAGACAATCAGAGTGTTTTTCCCAGGATAGAAATGCCAAATACTAGAGAAAATGCCTTTGAGGTGAGAGGGGAAAGTTTAAAGGAGATGTGCAGAGCAAATATTTTTACATAGTGAGTGGTAAGTGCCTGTAATGAGTTTCCAGCATCATCATCATCATCATCATTATGCGCCATGTTGTATGATGGTCTTTTGACCATGATTGTTCTTGGTAAATTTTTCTACAGAAGTGGTTTGCCATTGCATTCTGCTGGGCAGCATCTTTAAAAGATTGGTGACCCCAGCCATTATCAATACTCTTCGGAGTTTGTCTGCTGGTGTCAGTGGTCGCTTAACCGGGACTTGTGATGTATACCACCTGTACCTATGGCTTCACATGATCCTGATCGGGAGGGGGAGGGGAGCTAAGCAGATGCTGCACTTTTTTCGAAGATATCCGTCAGGCTAGTGGAGGGAAGGAGCGCCTTACACCTCCTTTGGTAGAGTTGTATCTCCACCCCATCAACCTAAATAAATGATTAGTCTGTGCTAAAAGATCAAGTCTTGTAAACCTCTATCAATTTGCCTCTCATTCTCCTTTACTCCAAAAAGAAAAGCCCTAGATTACTCATCTTTTCCTTACGTAAAACATATTCTCTAATCCAGGCAGCATCCTGGTAACTATCCTCTGCACCCTCTCTTGTTTGTTCATTATGTGCCTTGTTGTATAATGTAGGTGATCACGGTCTTTCCATGACCATGATTGATTTTGGCAAATTTTTCCACAAGATGGTTCTGGGCAGTGCCTTTACAACATGGGTGACGCCAGCCATGATCAATACTCTTCAGGGATTCTCTGCTTGGTATCAGCGGTCGCATAACCAGGACTTGCGATATGCGCCAGCTGCTCATGCGACCATCCTTCACCTGCTCCCATGGCCTCACATCACCCTGATCAGCACTGAGGGTGGGGGTGGCTAAGCAGGTGCTACACCTTGCCCAAGGATGACCTGCAAGCTACTGGAGGGAAGGAGGGATGTATTCCCACCCTGCCACCCAAGATGCCAGCAGGAGTGGTGAAAGCAGATACAATAGTGGTGGTTCAGACACTTTAAGATAGACACATGAACATGCGGGCACTGGAGAGATATGGATCATATGCAGGCAAAAGAGATTTAGTTTAACTTTCCATTGTGTTTAGCACAAAGACCAAGGGCCAAAAGATTTATTTCTGTGCAGTACTGTTCTATGTTCTATGGTATATTCTAAAAAAAGGCTTGCCCCAGGAGTCTGTTCAGCACAAAGAAGTTAAAGAATGATTATGTTTTAAGTAACACTGGAAAATTTAAGTTGCTTTATGGAGGAAGTGAGTGAAAAAGAGATTTGTTTAACTGAATCAACATTTCTGTAGTTCCCAGAGTTGCCAGGTACGTCATACTTATGTTGGAAAATATTTCTGCTGTCGGTACCGCACGTTCTTCTAAATTAACCTTGACACACGCAGATGCTGTTTTGAACCGTCAAGCACACATAATTGATGGGTAGTTTTTGACTGCCGCTGCTGTAATCAGGAACTTAGCCAAGTGGACAAGAGTAGCGATGGGACGCCCTCCAGGGCTGGAACAGAAGAAACAGAAGCTGAAGTGGGTTATTTTGCCCCTCCCGTCTGCTCCACCATTCAGTAAGTTCAAAGCTGATCCTTTACCTTGGCACCACTCTCCTGTCTTAACCCCATATCCTATGATTTCCTTGATTCCAAAGCTCTATTGGCTGATTTAAATATAATCATGGACCGAGCTGTGAAACCAACATTACACCACCCTCTTGTTACATCCCTCCCTGATGGCTAACCCCTTCATTAGACATTGTGGCCTCTGGTACCTCCACTCCAGCCAGGAAAAATATCATTCTACAATGACTCTGTTAAGCTTCATACGTCTTTATGAGGCAGCCTCTCATTCTTCTTAATCCAGAGATTATACATGTAGTCTATCATAGAACATAGACCATGTGTCAGGAGGAGGTAGTGGTGGTCCTTATTAAATACTGTTTTGTTATTCACCAACGACAGGGACCTTGACAAAAGTGAGGGCAGCACAGAACACGGTACTGTGCTGGAACATATTGAGCTCAAGTAAGAGGATGCCCTGGAAATTCTGAAAAAACATTAGGATAGATGAGTACTTGGGCCAGACAGGATACGACCCAAGTTACCATAGGAAGCGAGGAAAGAGATTGCTGCACCTTTGGCAATAATTGTTGCATCCTCATTGGCCACAGATGTAGCACCAGAAGATTTGAGGGTGACAAATGGAATTCCTTTGTTCAGAAGAGTTAATAGGGATAACTGCAATAGGCAAACTATTGGAGAGGATTCTTAGAGACAGGATTTAAAAGTACTTTGAGGAACTTAACCTGATTAGAAAGGGGCAGACCATGCTTCACAAGCCTGATGGACATTTTTTGATGAAGATAGAGCAGTGCAAGTGGTGTATATGGAATTTAGTAATGCACTTGGGCCTGGTACCCAATGGTAGGCTTTTTCAGCAAGTGAGGAGGCATGAGATCCAGAGAAACTTAGCTGCATGGAATCAGAATTGGCTTGCCCACAGAACGCAGAAAGCGGAGTTTATTCTGCATGGAGATCAGTGAACAGTAGTGTTCCAAAGAGATCTGTCCTGAGACCGCTGTCCTTTGTGATTTTTATAAATGGCTTAGAAGAGGAAGTGGAAGGGTGGGTTAGTAAGTTTGCAAATGGGTGATGTTGTGGATAGTGTGATATGTTTTCGTAGTTATAATGGGACTTTGATAGTGTGCAGAGCTCAGAAGTGGCACAGTTCAACCCAGAAAAGTGTGAAGTGATACACCTGCGATGTTGAACTTGAAGGCAGAGTACAAAGTTAATGATAGGATTCTCTGCAGTGTGAAGGAAAAAAGGGATCTTGGGGTCTATGTTCACAAAGTTCTCAAAATTAATAAGATGGTTAACAAGTTACATGGTGTGTTTGCCTTCGTTAGTCTGGGGACTGAAAGCAAGAGCCAAGAGGTAAAGCTGCAGCTCTATGAAATCGGTTAGATCACCCTTGGAGTATTGTGTTCATTTCTGGTCGCCTTACTATAGGAAGTACCGTATGTGGAAACTTTAAAGAGGGTGCAGAGGACATTTACCAGGGTTCTGACAGGATTAGAGAACCTATATTATGGAGAAGGATTGAACAAGCTGGGGCTTTTCTCTTTGGAGTGAAGGAGGATGAGAGGTGACTTATTAGATGTGTTTAAAATGATAATAGGCATAGAGTGGACAGCCAACAGCTTTTTCCCGAGGCAGTAATGAATAATGTTTTTTACTGTCTGTTAGACCGCTACCATTTAGGGCAGCAATGTAGGTTCTCCATCTTTGGCAGTGTTCAGGCTTTCTTCACTGTGTTAGTAGCTTCCTCTCGGTTTTCACCACTGTCGGTCGTACAAGTCCTGGGTGGGGACTCAGGAATACCGTCATACTCAGATGTAGAAGGATTCTTCATTGCTGTTTCTGTAATAATTTTGTTTTACCAGTCAGGGTTCTTAGTCCTGAGCTGAACCTATGAACCTGGAGGACTGGCGGGGCGCATTTAGCCTGACCTCTACCTTTTGACCTGTCGGGCATGGGAGACCCTACCAAGAGCCAAAACATAAAGCCCTGACTCCAGCCAGCAATGATCTCCGAGTCATTGAGGCAGGCAAACCTCCATACTACAACAAAGAGGTTGTCCTCTCGGAGAAATGGCTAATGTAATGTAATGGCTGGTGGTGGACCTGAGGAGGGCTAAGGCACTGGTGACCCCTGTTTCCATCCAAGGGGTCAGTGTGGACATGGTGGAGGATTACAAATACCTGGGGATATGAATTGACAATAAACTGGACTGGTCAAAGAACACTGAGGCTGTCTACAAGAAGGGTCAGAGCCATCTCTACTTCCTGAGGAGACTGAGGTCCTTTAACATCTGCCGGACGATGCTGAGGATGTTCTACGAGGCTGTGGTGGCCAGTGCTATCATGTTTGCTGTTGTGTGCTAGGGCAGCAGGCTGAGGGTAGCGGACATCAACAGAATCAACAAACTCATTTGTAAGGCCAGTAATGTTGTGGGGGTGGAACTGGACTCTCTGACAGTTGTGTCTGAAAAGAGGATGCTGTCCAAGTTGCATGCCATCTTGGACAATGTCTCCCAACCACTCCATAATGTACTGGTTAGGCACAGGAGTACATTCAGCCAGAGACTCATTCCACCGAGATGCAACACTGACCGTCACAGGAAGTCATTCCTACCTGTAGCCATCAAACTTTACAACTACTCCCTCGGTGTGTCAGACACCCTGAGCCAATAGGCTGGTCCTGGACTTATTTCCACTGGGCATGATTAACTTATTATTATTTAATTATTTATGGTTTTATATTGCTATATTTCTTCACTATTCTTGGTTGGTGCGACTGTAACAAAACCCAATTTCCCTCGGGATCAATAAAGTATGTCTGTCTGTCTGTCTGTCTGTCTGTCTGTCTGTAAGAGGGCATAATTATAAAGTGACTGGAGTAAAGTATAGAGGGAATGTCAGAAGTAGGTTTATATACAGAGTGGTAAATGCATGAAATAGACTGCTGAGGGTGGTAGTAGAGGAAGTTTCTTTGGGGGCATCTATGAGACTCTTTGGTAGGCACATGGATGAAAGAAAAATGGAGGGCCATATGGGAGGGGAAAGGTTAAACTGAGTAGGTCAAAAGATTGGTACATTGTAGGCAGAAGGGTCTGCACTGTGCTGTACTGTTCCTTGTTCTCATGACAGATCTTTGACCTGTCCAAATTTTCAGTCATTATTTTTTAATTGCTTCTTCAGGTTCCTGTATTTTATAAAGTTTGAACATAACCTTCCATCTTCCATGTTCTTTTTGACCATCTTCCTGAGATTTAAAACCCTTGTGTCTGATGAATATCTCAGAATTACTTTGCTGACCAAATACAGCTTCTGGGCAGTCAGTGAAGCATGAAAACATAGCATTCCAGCTAAAACAAATCAGGACTCATGAAATGCAAATTTCCAGTATCAAATTAATTTGGCTGCATCAACTCACTGCTTGTGGGTATGGATATTGAAGCCAAATTTATTAATTTACATGAACAGCAACAGTGGTTCTTCTCAAACATGAGGAATTCTGCAGATGCTGGAAATCCAGAGCAACACACGCAAAATGCTGGAGGAACTCAGCAGATCAAGCATCATCTATGAAAATGAATGAATAGTTGATGTTTCGGGTCAAGACCCTTTTTCAGGAAGGGGGGCAGATGCCTGAATGGTGGAGGGGAAGAGGAGAGCCGAATGGTGATAGGTGGGTAGGAAAAATAAAGGGCTGGAGAGAAAGGAATCTGATAGGAAGAGGAGAGTGGACCATAGGAGAAGGGGAGCAGGAGGGGACCCGGGGAGATGACAGGCAGGTGAGAAGGGGTAAGGGACCAGAGTAGGTTGTAAGGTAAAGGGAAATGTTCCACAGTTATAGCAGGGATGTTCTTGTTAGTGTAGCCAATCACATTGATGCCTTTACAGACCTGTGTCTTCATTAAACACAATGACTGCTTGACATTAGCCAACCCTTACTCAATTTTTTTTGGCTCCGGATGCTTGGACTTTCTGACATGTTAATTACATTGCTGCAGATGAGTGAAACAGATTTCCTACCAAAGGAAATAAGCAAAACTGCTGCAGCTACCTAAAATCTGAAATAAAAAGAGAAAATATGGAAAACACTCAGCAGGTCAGGTAGCATCCATGGAAAGGGAAGAGTTAATATTTCATGTGTTTCCAAACTGTCTCCAGCATATTCTGTTTTTTTAAATAGATGGATATATCAAAGCTCTTTTTCATTGAAAGATCTAACTATACTACTATTCCTTGATTTATGAAAGGGTTGAGTTCCTAGATGGTATTCCCTTAAATCAAATTCTATAAATCAAGATGGAGGCAAAACTCATTACGGGAATTTCAGAACAATGTATTCCCCTGCAGAGAGTGGCTCATTATTTGCTGTTGTGAAAAATGTCTTTATAAATTGGATGCATGCCCCATATGGTGAAATTAGTCTATCAAGCCTTTATAAATTGAGGTGTTACTGTACTCTTGACAGTAATACTGATTACTCGTTAACATATCAATTAGATTAGTCTCCAAACAAGCTATTGAGCTAGAGCAGAGAGCAATACAGAAAAATGGAGCAGATTTGTCTTCTTTTTTGCTTGATAATAATTCAGTTCATTCACAATGAATTAAAAACTTGCTGCTTTCAGAACGCACTGTCTATCAGAGGTTAGTAGATACTGTTGTGAGCAGTTTGAATGCCCAGCTAGATAGAGGGACTCCTATACTGTGCCATTCAAATATAAACAACTGAGTCTTTTGTTGAATACTATTTCAACAAGCAGGGCGGTAAAGGTTTGGGACTTCTACAAACAGTAGTAGTTTTAAAGCTGAGATTGATGAGTTCAAGTTAACAAAAAGTTAAACGATATTGTGCAAAAATTACAGAGGAAAGAGTGCTTCTGAGAAAGCCAAGGCCAACACAGCCAGCTTCCATCACTGTCTGACATTTTGTAAACTGTGGACAGCACGGGTCTGATCTCCTCCATTATTAGCTACCATGCTGACACATAATTTTGAGGGGGAGACAAGATGGCAGCTAACCCCCAGACAATGGTTCTAGCAGAGGAAGGGGGAGGAAGTGGCACTTTCAAAAATAATCTGGGGGTGGATGATCAATAGACTACAGAAGCTGGAATCTGGAGTGAAAACAAACTACTGGAGGAACTCAAAATACCAAAAAGTTTTGGTTGATGTTTCACATCTGAAGCTGCTTGACCTGTTGAGTTTCTCCAGGCAATTGCTTTTATTTTGATAAAAATCCAGGACACTTGCAAATGTACAGATATAAACTAATCGAGCTGTCAAAATTCCTTTGGTATAACTTCTAAATGTTATTAGGGGTTCAAAATATAGAGCAGATGCTGTTTATACTTGCTGTCATTTTAATAGTGTCAATGGTTTGACGAAGACAAGACACTCACAAACGTTTAATTCTTCCCATATTCAGTGTCTTGGCCAAAGTCCACACTGAAATCTGTTTAGCTTTGACTGGATCTGGTTCATGTTCGAACAGCAGCCAAGCCTCCCCAGTGTTGCAGTGGGACGTTTCTTATGAAAACAGCAGAAACTGGAGGTTCAGTAGCATTGCTACTTTAACACAATTTATTCTGCGATCGAATGGCATCTCATAGAACAGATTGTACTTGGTTCTTTGAATGTAGCAGACTATTTCAAGGCATCTCACGGGAGGGTTATCAAGCAAAATTGGATTTCCAGCCACAAACAGAGGTACTCAGACAGACAATGAAAAGCTTCACTGAAGGGATATACTTCATGACCACTTTATTAGGCACACCTGTACACCTACCCATTAATGCAAATATCTGATCAGCCGATTACGTGGCAACAAATTTCATGACATATGCCAGTGATATTTAACCTGATTCAGAGCAACTCAATGCATAAGAGCATACAGGCATGGTCAAGAGGTTCAGTTGTTGTTCAGACCAAATATCAGAACGGGGAAGAAATGTAATCTAAGTGACTATGAGCATGGACTGATTGTTGGTGCCAGATGGGGTGGTCTGAGTATTTCAGAAACTGCTGATCTCCTGTGATTTTCACAGTGAAATAGTCTCTAGTGTTTACAGAGATTGGTGCAAAAAAAACCCAGAAAACATCCACTTAGTGGCAATTCCGTAGGCAAAAATGCCTTGCTAATGAGAAAGGTCAGAGGTAAATGGCCAGACTGGTTCAAGCTGACAGAAAGGCATCAGTGGTGTGCAGAAGAGCATCTCTGAACACGCAGCATGTCAAACCTTGGAGTGGATGGGATAAAGCAGCAGCAGATGCCCACAAACATACATTCAATGGGCACTTTATTAGATACACGAGGTACCTAATAAAGCGGCCACTGAATGTAGTTTGTAATGCATGTTTTTAACAAAGGTGATGAGGTTTATGGAGGGAACTCCAGAACCTGGGGACTTGGGAGCTGAGTATACAGCTGTGAATGGTGAGGCAATTAAAGTTGGAAATGAAGAAGAAGTTGGAACTGACAGAGAACAGATTTGGTCATAGGGTGTCACAGCAGTGAGTGATCCTGCATTTGCCCTATCACATGGGATGATTTGGCAGTGAGCAAGAACAAGACTTGCCCAATCCAAATTGGACATAGTCTCACTGCAGTCATCCATGTCCAGCTGGGCTATCTCATTCCCTGTCAAACCTGTGGTCGTCCTGAACCAAATGAATCAGAAGTGACCCATTGTTTACTGCTACACCGATGGTAAAAGGATCCTTGCACCACTGGTGATATGATACAAAAAAAGATCTGAATCCTCAGAAAACATTTTTATTAAGCTGAGAACCACGCGTCCTCAGATAATATATGGATCTTGCTTTAAGACAAATTGAGCCTTGCTTACTTAAGGTTTAAGCTAAGCTTCCTTACACTGATCTAGTGCCAGGAATCAAGCTCTCCCAACACTGCTGACCAGTCCAACTCCTCAAAACATCTATACTGTGGCTCACAGAAGGATGCAACAATATTTATCAAATATTCCATTGTCACAAGAACATAGTGGCCTAAGGAAGTCCCTCCATCCGACTCACCAAATATCTGTACATTATACATGAATCATACTCTTTCTCAGTTAACACATGGGGTTATTAGTCATCCAAATTTATCCACAGTTGTGTTACAGCAGCGCAATGTTTTTCCGTTTCTCAGGACCAATACCCCCCTTTTCCCCTCACCAATTCTTTGCTGAATTGGTATCTTTTAGCTTACTTACACATACCTTAGTCTGGAGCCAACTTTAGGACCATTTGTGGGAATAAGATTAGTAAACTATGTTCCTTGTAAAAAGGAGAGACTTCCTACGTTTCACACGGGGGTTAGCTTATTTGACGGTAGGAAGCCGTTTCCATCTTGTCAGTCGTTGATTGGCCCATTTAATCGTTCCCATTGGTTGGCTGGCATGTCACAGCACCAATTTCTGGTTCCGGGCGCATCAGGGGTATAAGAATAGCTTGTGTGGGAGGCTCGGTCTCTTTCCTTTGTCCCCATGGCTTATTTCAGGCTGAGGCTGTGACCAAAACTGAAGAACCATTGGGAAAGTATGCTCCAGACTTAGAAAGCACTTGCGCACTCTTAGCTAAGTATTGGTTCATTGAATATTTCAGTTTGTAGTTTGTATAACTTGGGGATACCCTAACCCTGATGTGTTTGTAAATAAATGATTGAGATGCTTATTCATAATTAGTGTCTTCTGTCTCACTCAGCAAACACCGTGAACTTCCTTCCACATTACATGCCTATCATAATTATCGGAAGATCGGCAGAGGTTCGTTAGAATGGCAACTGAAAATGGCAATGGCCAATCAGAAGTGAGCATGCCGTTATTCCTGGGGAGGTGGGAGATGGAGTATGAAGATGGTGATTTTACACAACTGAAGAAGGGATGCTTCAAGAAGCCAGGCAGGATATGTGTCATCTCATTTATACCATAATGTGGAAGGAAGCCATTTGGCCTGTCAGTGCTGGCTCTCAGATTAAACCCATCCCTATGGACAGTGCAGGCAAATCCATAATGGAGGTAGAATGGACCTTGCCAAAATATCAGGGAATGTTTGCGGAGAATGAGATTTGATGGGCCAAAGTGGCCTCCTGTGTGCTAATGAAATGTGGAGTGGAGTTGCTGGGAATGTTTGGATCATGGACAGTCCTGGAGAACTGGCCATGCTCAATAAGATAGCCAGGGGAAACAGCAGGATGTACTAAAATAGAGATAAAGCCACAGAACTGGCACTCCAGAGATTCAAACAGATGGGCCAAGGCCAGAAGTTCAAAGTTCTAAGTAAATTTATTATCTAAGGGCACATATGTCACCATTTACTACCTTGAGATTCATTTTCTTCTGGGCCTTTATAGTAGAACAAAGAAAAGCAACCAAGTTGATGAAAAAACTACACACAAAGACAGAAAAACAATCTGTGTGCAAAAGAAGACAATCTACGCCAATACGTCATTAAACAAACAAACAAACAAAAGAATTAATACTGAGAACATGAGTGGTAGAGCCTTGAAAGTAAGTCCGCAGGTTGTGGATTTAGTTCAGAGTTAAGCTGAGTAAAGTCATCCATGCTGCTTCAGGAGCCTGATGGTTGGAGGGTAATAACTGTCCTTGAACCTGGTGGGGTGGGACCTAAGTCTCCTGTACTTCCTTCCTGAAGCACTGAAGATTTGCATTTGGATTTGCATTTGCATTACTCAAACAAGTACTCATGTTTGAGTACTGTTGGGGGGGACAGCCTACCTGGAGGAAGTGACAGTGGCCGGGCCTCCGGCACAGAGGACGGCCCTGTAGCTCAGAAGGGTAGGGATAGAAGAAAGAGGACCATAGTAATAGGGGACTCGATAGTCAGGGGTTCAGACAGGCGGTTCTGTGGAGGTGATCGGGAGTCCCGGATGGTAGTTTGCCTCCCTGGTGCCAGGGTCCGGGACGTTTCTGATCGCGTCCAAGATATCCTGAAGTGGGAGGGTGAGGAGCCAGAGGTCGTGGTACATGTAGGTACCAATGACATAGGTAGGAAAGGGGAAGAGGTCCTGAAACGAGAGTATAGGGAGTTAGGAAGGCAGTTAAGAAGAAGGACCGCAAAGGTAGTAATCTCGGGATTACTGCCTGTACCACGCGACAGTGAGAGTAGGAATGGAATTAGGTGGAGGATGAATGCGTGGTTGAGGGATTGGAGCAGGGGGCAGGGATTCAAGTTTCTGGATCATTGGGACCTCTTCTGGGGCAGGCGTGACCTGTTCAAGAAGGACGGGTTACACTTGAATCCTGGGGGGACCAATATCCTAGCGGGGAGGTTTGCTAGGGCTACGGGGCAGACTTTAAACTAGTAAGATGGGGGGGCGGAAATCAATTTGAGGAAACTATGGGAGAGGAGGTTAGTTCACCAGTAGAGCAAGTAAGTAGACCGTGTGTGAGGGAGGACAGGCAGGTGATGGAGGAGGGATGCTCTCAGCCCGAAGTTGTAGGGGAGAAGAAAGAAAAGGATAATAAATTTGAATGCATTGCTAGGGATGAAAAGAGAGGAGGAGGTGGAGAGTATCTTAAATGTATCTATTTTAATGCTAGGAGCATTGTAAGAAAGGTGGATGAGCTTAAAGTGTGGATTGATACATGGAATTATGATGTTGTAGCTATTAGTGAAACATGGTTGCAGGAAGGGTGTGATTGGCAACTAAATATTCCTGGATTTAGTTGCTTCAGGTGTGATAGAGTAGGAGGGGCCAGAGGAGGAGGTGTTGCATTGCTTGTCCGAGAAAATCTTATGGCGGTGCTTTGGAAGGATAGATTACAGAGCTCCTCTAGGGAGGCTATTTGGGTGGAATTGAGGAATGGGAAAGGTGTAGTAACACTGATAGGAGTGTATTATAGGCCACCTAATGGGGAGCGTGAGTTGGAAGAGCAAATGTGTAAGGAGATAGCAGATATTTGTAGTAAACACAAGGTGGTGATTGTGGGAGATTTTAATTTTCCACACATAGATTGGGAAGCTCATTCTGTAAAAGGGCTGGATGGTTTAGAGTTTGTGAAATGTGTGCAGGATAGCTTTTTGCAACAATACATAGAAGTACCGACTAGAGATGGGGCAGTGTTGGATCTCCTGTTAGGGAATGCGATAGGTCAGCTGACAGATGTATGTGTTGGGGAGCACTTCGGGTCCAGTGATCACAATAGCATTAGCTTCAATATAATTATGGAGAAGGACAGGACTGGACCTAGAGTTGAGATTTTTGATTGGAGAAAGGCTAACTTTGAGGAGATGCGCAGGGATTTAGAGAGAGTGGAATGGGTCAAGTTGTTTTATGGGAAGGATGTAATAGAGAAATGGAGGTCATTTAAGGGTGAAATTATGAGGGTACAGAATCTTTATGTTCCTGTTCGGTTGAAAGGAAAGATTAAAGGTTTGAAAGCGCCATGGTTTTCAAGGGATATTAGAAACTTGGTTCGAAAAAAGAGGGATGTCTACAATAGATATAGGCAGCATGGAGTAAAGGAATTGCTCGAGGAATATAAAGAATGTAAAAGGAAACTTAAGAAAGAGATTAGAAAAGCTAAAAGAAGTTACGAGTTTGGTTTGGCAAATAAGGTGGAAGTAAATCCGAAAGGCTTCTACAGTTATATTAAAAGCAAGAGGATAGTGAGGGATAAAATTGGTCCCTTAGAAAATCAGGGTGGTCAGCTATGTGTGGAGCCGAGGGAGATGGGAGAGATTTTGAACGATTTCTTCTCTTCGGTATTCACTAAGGAGAAGGATATCGAATGGTGTAAGGTGTGGGAAACAAGTAAGGAAGTTATGGAACCTATGACAATTAAAGAGGTGGAAGTACTGGCGCTTTTAAGAAATTTAAAAGTGGATAAATCTCCGGGTCCTGACCGGATATTCCCCAGGACCTTGAGGGAAGTTTGTGTAGAGATAGCAGGAGCTCTGACGGAGATCTTTCAGATGTCATTAGAAACAGGGATTGTGCCGGAGGATTGGCGTATTGCTCATGTGGTTCCATTGTTTAAAAAGGGTTCTAGAAGTAAGCCTGGCAATTATAGACCTGTCAGTTTGACATCAGTGGTGGGTAAATTAATGGAAAGTATTCTTAGAGATAGTATTTATAATTATCTGGATAGACAGGATCTGATTAGGAGTAGCCAGCATGGATTTGTGCGTGGAAGGTCATGTTTGACAAACCTTATTGAATTTTTTGAAGTAGTTACGAGGAATGTTGACGAGGGTAAGGCAGTGGATGTAGTCTATATGGACTTCAGCAAGGCCTTTGACAAAGTTCCACATGGAAGGTTAGTTAAGAAGGTTCAGTCGTTAGGTATTAGTGCTGGAGTAATAAAATGGATTCAACAGTGGCTAGATGGGAGATGCCAGAGAGTAGTGGTGGATAATTGTTTATCGGGATGGAGGCCGGTGACTAGCGGGGTGCCTCAGGGATCTGTTTTGGGCCCAATGTTGTTTGTAATATACATAAATGATCTGGATGATGGGGTGGTAAATTGGATTAGTAAGTATGCTGATGATACTAAGGTAGGAGGTGTTGTGGATAATGAGGTGGGTTTTCAAAGCTTGCAGGGAGATTTATGCCGGTTAGAAGAATGGGCTGAACGTTGGCAGATGGAGTTTAATGCTGAGAAGTGTGAGGTTCTACATTTTGGCAGGAATAATCCAAATAGAACATACAGGGTAAATGGTAGGGCATTGAGGAATGCAGTGGAACAGAGAGATCTAGGAATAACAGTGCATAGTTCCCTGAAGGTGGAGTCTCATGTAGATAGGGTGGTGAAGAAGGCTTTTGGAACGCTGGCCTTTATAAATCAGAGCATTGAGTACAGAAGTTGGGATGTAATGTTAAAATTGTACAAGGCATTGGTAAGGCCAAATTTGGAATATTGTGTACAGTTCTGGTCACCGAATTATAGGAAAGATATCAATAAATTAGAGAGAGTGCAGAGACGATTTACTAGGATGTTACCAGGGTTTCAGCACTTAAGTTACAGAGAAAGGTTGAACAAGTTAGGTCTCTATTCATTGGAGCGTAGAAGGTTGAGGGGGGATTTGATCGAGGTATTTAAAATGTTGAGAGGGATAGATAGAGTTGACGTGAATAGGCTTTTTCCATTGAGAGTAGGGGAGATTCAAACGAGAGGACATGATTTGAGAGTTAGGGGGCAAAAGTTTAAGGGAAACACGAGGGGGTATTTCTTTACTCAGAGAGTGATAGCTGTGTGGAATGAGCTTCCTGTAGAAGTAGTAGAGGCCAGATCAGTTGTGTCATTTAAGGTAAAATTGGATAGGTATATGGATAGGAAAGGAGTGGAGGGTTATGGGCTGAGTGCGGGTAGGTGGGACTAGGTGAGATTAAGAGTTCGGCACGGACTAGGAGGGCCGGAATGGCCTGTTTCCGTGCTGTGATTGTTATATGGTTATATGGTTATATGGATTCAGAGGGGTAAAGTTTAAAGGAGATGTGTGGGGCAAGAGTTTTTAAAAAGAAGGTGGTGGGTGTCTGGAATGGACTGCCAGTTGTTTTGGTGTAAGAACATACAATTACAATGTTTAACATATGAAGTAAATTTATTGACAAAGTACATATATGTCACCATATATAACTTTGAGATTTATTTTCTTGCAGGCATTCACAGTGGAACAAAGACAAGCAATTGAATCAATGGGGAACCTACACACACTGACAAGCAACCAAATTGCAAAAGAAGACAGCCTGTGCAAAAACATAAATAAATAAACAAACAAACAAATAAATAATCAATACTGATAGACACATGCATATGCAGGGAAGAGAAGGACATAAATCATATGTAGGCAAAAGGGAGAGTGTTCAGTACTGATATCATGTGTTGCAGAGTCTGTTCCTGCGCTGTACTGGTCTACGTTCTATAAATCTGTAATCTGACACCTGTTGTTTTTGTTACTTTTCACGCCTTGTGGCACATCGGGCAGCACTTTTGCCACTTCCGTAGCACTTGACTGTTTTTTTACGAGGCCGAGTTGCCATCTCAACACTCAACCCAGCATGGATGGAAAGCGTGCAAGGAGCCGGCCAGATTCGAACTCGGGACCAGTTGCCTCGAAATCCAGCGCTGATGTCACCACACCATTGACTGGCCTTCTTTGACACCTGAAGCACACTGTGATTATGATAGTTCCAAGTGGACGGAAGTATTGAAGAACTAGACTTTATATCTTGGAACGTAGGAGACTGAGGGGAGATTTGATAGAAGTATACAAAATAATGAGGGGTGTAGATAAGGTAGATGCAAGCAAGCTTTTCCCTCTGATGTTGGGTGGGACTACAACTAGATGTCATGGGTTAAGGGTGAAAAGTGGAAAGTTTAAGGGGAACATGAGGGGAAACATCTTCACTCAGAGGGTCGTGTGAGTGTGGAACAAGCCGCCTGCATAAGTGGTGCGTGCAAGCTCGATTTCAACCTTTGAGAGAACATGGATGGTAGCGGTATTGAGGGCGATGGTCCTGGTGCAGGTCGATGGGAGTAGGCAGTTTAAGTGGTTTGAGATTGACCAGATGGGCCAAAGGGCCTGTTTCTATGCTGTACTTTTCTATGAATCTATCTGTTTCATCCAGCATTTATTACATCATATTACAGTGGTTTAACCAAGGTTCATTCCTGATCTCAGGTGCTGACTGTGTGGAGTTTGCATACTCTCCCTATGCCAGTGTGAGTTTCCTTCCGGTGTTGCGGTTTTCTTCCACATCACAAAGATCTCTGAGTTGGTGGTTCTTTCTCTTATTACTTTCGCATACTCATGCTTCGCATGATCTGCCGGGTTGGCACACCAGCAAAGGCTTTTCAGTAAACTCGGTACAGGTGACAATCGATAGAAACTAAACCAATATCAAACAAAACGAAACAATGCCACTGTAAATTGCCGCCCTGTGTGCGACAGAACCTGGGGAAGTTCATAGGAATGCAGAGAGAATAAAATTAGGTTCATTCATTTTGTCATGTGCCATGTCATATGACAGGGGTGATCATGGACTTTCCAAGACCATGATTGTTCTTGGCAAATTTTTCCACAGAAGTGGTTTGCCATTGCTGTCTTCTGGTCAGTGTCTTGACAAGATGGATGACCCCCGCCATTATCAACACTCTTCAGAGAATGTCTGTTTGGCATCAGTGGGTTCATAACCAGGACTTGTGATATGTACTTGGTGCTCATTTGAGCATCCACCACCTGCTCCCGTGGCTTCACATGATCCTGATCAAGGGCTAAGTAGGTGCTACACCTCGCCCAAGAGTGAACTGCAGGCTAGCGGAGGGAAGGAGTGCTTTAAACCTCCTTTAGTAGTGTCGTATCTCCACCCCACCACACATAAAATTAGGTTACCATAGGATTAATGTAAACAGAGATACACACATAAAATACGAGAGGAACTCCAGAAGGTCAGACAGTATCCATGGAGAGGAATAAACAGTCTACATTTTGGACAAAGGTACTGCCTGACCCTCTGAGTTCCTCCAGCATTTTGTGGGTGTTGCTCTGGACTTCCAGCATCTACAGAATTTCTCATGATTATAATCAGATTCCTGATGGTCATGTCAAACTTGCTAGGCCACGGGACCTGTTTCTTTGTTGCGCGAATCTTTGGTTCAATAAATCAATACTGTCGCCCAAGTGACCCAGTGCTTCTTGTGTGGCTGTGAGATCGAAAAAAAACACCTTGAAACAATTACAAAACTTTAGTGGCCATGAGTCCTAGGAAGTTCTGAAGAATTTAAATGGACATCTGGAAGGAAGGAAGGAAATAAGCATTAATTAAAATGCAATTATTTGAAGGAAAAGATTAATAAGTCACAAATTTTCAGTACCTACAGTAATAACATTATACATACCATCCTCCTGAAAATGATCATTGTTGCTACAACAATGGGTGGCCATACATTTTAGCAAACTTCCAGTAGGTAAAGCAACTTCTTACTCTAATTGTGTGAGCTCAGTCAGGGTGCAATGATAACTTCAAAATGAGAGACATCATAGCTGAACTTGATCTGGTCATTTGGGCTCATCATTGAGGGCATTACTGAGCACTGAATGGGCAAGAACCTGGCTGAGTTTCTCAACTCAGAAGCATTGAAGACAAACAATGCCATTTTTATCTGCAGCTGAGATAGTTAAAGCCAGCACAGAGAAAAGATGTGGAATTAAGAACTCTTATAAACTGGCTGGCTTAATAATAGTGTCCCAATGCCACCAAGTGGACAATCAGTAGGGGATGTAGTTAGAGAAAAGACAGTGTTGCTCATGGATAGAGGCATTTGTTTGCAATGAGTGGAGTGAGTGTGAAATATTATTTAAAACTACTGCATGAATTTAAAAAACAGGGAGGAATTTTTCAAAGTCCTATGTCATGAATATATCCACAGCAATTTCCCACAAATGGCAAGTTCCCATCAACAACAAAATGACATAGATTGGGTAATTATTTTTAATGAAGGCATTGGAAGAATAAATCCTGGCTTAGACAACTGTGACATCATCTAACTCTGATGAAAGTATCTTTAACTGTGGTGCAAAAGGACAATAGATCTCAATTTAATACCATCGAGACATAGAACAGTGAAGCAGGGCCTCTGTTAAGTCAATTTGAATTTATTGTCTTGTACACAAATACAGTGAGGTAAAGGTATAATTAAAAACTTGCAGCCACATGAAGCAGCTCATTACTGGCATGTACAATAGGTATAGACCACAACCTCTTCCTCACCATCAGCAAGACCAAGGAACTGATAATTGACTTCAGGAGGAGGAAACTAAAGGTCCAGGAGCCAGTCCTCGTCAGATAATCAGACGTGGACAGAGTCAGCAACTTTAAATTCCTCGTTGTTATTACTTTGGGGGATCTGTCCCGGGCCCAGCATGTAAGTGGAATTACAAAGAAACAGCACCTCTGCTTCCTTAGGTGTTTGTGAAGATTTGGCATGACATCTAAAACTCCGACCAACTTCTACAGATGTGTGGTGGAGAGTATATTGACTGGCTGCATCACAGCCTGGTAAAGAAACACCAATGCCCTTGAAACGAAAATCCTATAAAAAATGGTGGATACAGCCAATCCATCATGGGTAAAGCCCCCCGCCCAGCGTTTTGCACATCTGCATGAAACACTGTCGCAGGAAAGCAGCATCCATCATCATGGAACCCCACCACACAGGACATGCTCTCTTCTTGTTGCTGCTGTCACAAAGAAAGTTCAAGAACCTCAGGACTCACACCACCAGGTTCAAGAACAATTATTACCCCTCAACCATCAGGCTCTTGAAACAAAGAAGATAAGTTCACTCAACTTCACATGGAAATGATCTCATGTTCTTAATATTTATTTCTTTTTTATTTAATATTATTATTACTTTCTTTTTCTACTTGCACAGCTGGTTGTCTTTT
The DNA here is from genome assembly GCF_048418815.1 of Hemitrygon akajei. Classification (NCBI taxonomy): domain Eukaryota; kingdom Metazoa; phylum Chordata; class Chondrichthyes; order Myliobatiformes; family Dasyatidae; genus Hemitrygon; species Hemitrygon akajei. Next base: position 32,985,549 of record NC_133153.1, on the reverse strand, counting down.
GCATATTGGTTGAATGCCCAAATTGGTGCGATCTTTCATCAATTCTGTTATGGTTATTATTTTATGGATTTATTGAGCATGCTTAGAAGAAAATGAATCTCAGGGTTGTATATGGTGACATATGTGTACTGTGATAATAAATTTACTTTGAACTTTGAACACAAATTATATATAAATGAAGCACATAGGTGAAGAAGAGAAAAAATGACTGTATAAGAGTACGTCCGGTGTGAAAAAACAAGTACAATCACAAAAATCCATGGTTTTGCAAAAGGTATTCTGTTGCTGAGGTAGGGTCACAGTTGTGCAAGCAGGTGAAGATCCTGATGTACTAGTAAATATATACACAGGTGCAATTAAATACTTAACCTGCAGCAGCATCACAGGCAAATTGCATTTGAGACACAACTATTCACCAGAGAAATAGAAATTATATAAATAATACAAGAAGTAACACAATGAGAACAAATGCAAAGTTGTCCAGTTTTGATCAAGAACCTAGTGGTAGCAGGGAAGTAGTTGTTCCTGAACTTGGTAGTGTGGAACTTCAGGCTTCAGTACCTTCCTCCTGTTGAATCCAGAACAGCCAAGTTATTGTGATCCTGTTCTAATGCTATTTCATTTTACCTCCATCCCTATAGGAGTAGGCAATTTAGCTATTAACAACATGCCTTTGGGATATGGGCAGGAAACCGGAGCATCCAGGGAAAACCACACAATCACAGGGAGTACGTGCGAACTCCACACCGACAGCACGGGAGGTCACGAGGCGAAGCCACTACGATGCTACTGCAGCATTTAGGGCAGCATGGCAGCATGGCATTTCGTGTAACTCTTTATAGTGCTAGCTGTAAGATCAGGGTTCAATTCCCACCGCGATCCGCAAGGGGTTTGTACGTTCTCCCGGCGACCACATGGGTTTCCTCTGCGCTCTCCAGCTTCCTCCCACATTCCAAAGATGTACAGGTTAGGGTTAGGGAGTTGTGGACATACAACGCTGGGGCCAGAAGCGTGGCAATTCTTGTGTGCTGCCCCCAGCTCATCTCAGGTTGTGTTGGTCGTTGATGCAAACAACACATTTCACTGTATGTTTTGATGTAATTGTGACAAATAAAGCTAATCTTTGAGCTTTATTTGAAAGATAATCCTTCTGATAGTCCAACACTCCCTCAGTTCTACACTGGAGCAGCATCCTATGCTCAAGGCTCTGTGTCAGAAGCCTCAGGCTCCCAGCTCAGACATGACCGCACAATGGCTGATACAGCTTGTGGACATTGAATGAAGGAATGAGAGTAACTAACACAAATAAAAATCTCCAAAGAAAAACTTGCTGATACTCAAAACCTGAAGTACAAAGAGAACCTGTTAGAAATGTGCAATAAACCAGGCAGCATCTCTGGAAAGAGAAGTAATGGTTGAAGACCCGTTGTTAGAAATAATCGGGATCAAAATTGATGAATTTTTGCTCCACGGTGATTTTGCACTGGAAACATTAAAACTTTTTCTCTTTCCACAAACGCTGCCCGACCTGCTGTGGTTTCCTACAGTTTCAGATTTTATGGCACGCCATCCCTCCTCTCTACAGACTGTAAAAACCATGCATGCTCTATTTTACACCGTGTGTTACAGCTCTACCACTCCCAAGGGTTAGAACCAGAATCAGAATCAGGCTTGTTATCACCGGCCTCTGTCGTGAAATTTATTAACTTAGCAGCAGCAGTTCAATGTAATACAAAATATAGAAGAAGAAAAATTAAATAAATAAATTACAGTAAAAGTATATTGAATAGATTAAAAATCGTGCAAAAGCAGAAATAATATATATTGAAAAAGTGAGGTAGTGTTCACGGGTTCACGGAATCAGATGGCAGAGGGAACATCAGCACAGTTTTGTGGGCCGAAAACCCTGTATTGTGCTGTAGGTTTTCTATGTTTCTATGGGAAGAAGCTTTTCCTGAATCATTGGTGTGTGCCTTCAGGCTTCTGTACCTTCTACCTGATGGCAACAGTGAGAAAAGGGCATGTCCTGGGTGCTGGGGGTCTTTAATAATGGACGCTGCCTTTCTGAGACACTGCTCCTTGAAGATGTCCTGGGTACTTTGTAGGCCAAGATACAGCTGACTAAATTTACAACCCTCTGCAGCTTCTTTCGGTCCTGTGCAGAGGCATCCTATACCAGACAGTGATGCAGCCTGTCAGAATGCTCTCCACGGTACATCTATAGACGTTTTTGAGTATTTTTGTTGACATACCAAATCTCTTCAAGCTCCTAATGAAGAATAGTCACTGTCTTGCTTTCTTTACAGCTGCATTGATATGTTGGGACCAGGTTAGTTCCTCAAAGATGTTAATACCCAGGAACTTGAAACTACTCACTCTCTCCACTTCTGATCCCTCTTTGAGGATTGGTATGTGTTCCTTCATCTTACCCTTCCTGAAGTCCACAATCAGCTCTTCCGTCTTACTGACGTTGAATGCCAGGTTGTTGCTGCGACACCCCTCCACTAGTTGGTATATCACACTCCTGTACGCCCCCTCATCTCCATGTGAAATTCTACCAAAAATGGTTGTATCATCAGCAAATTTGTAGATAGCATTTGAGCAATGCCTAGCCATACAGTTATGGGTTTAGAGAAAGTAGAGCAGTGGACTAATCACACGCCCCTGAGGTGCACCAGTGTTGATCATCTGCGAGGAGGAGATATTATCACCAATCCGCACAGATTGTGGTCTTCCAATTAGGAAGTCACAAATCCAATTGCAGAGGGAGGTACATAGGCCCAGGTTCTGTAACTTCTCAATCAGGATTGTGGGAATGATGGTGTTAAATGCTGAGCTATGGTCGATGAACAGCATCCTGACATAGGTGTTTGTGTTGTCCAGGTGGTCTAAGGCCATGTGGAGAGCCATTGAGATTGAATCTGCCGTTGACCTATTGTGGTGATAGACAAATTGCAATGGGTCCAGGTCCTTGCTGAGACAGGAGTTCAGTCTAGTCATGACCAATCTCTCAAAGCATTTCATCACTGTCGATGGGAGTGCTACTGGACGATAGTCATTAAGGCAGCTCACATCATTCTTCTTAGGCACTGGTATAATTATTGCCTTTTTAAAGCAAGTGGAAACTTCTGCCCGTAGCAGTGAGAGGTTGAAAATGTCCATAAATACTCCTTCCAGTTGGTTGACACTAGTTTCCAGAGCCTTACCAGCTACTCCATTGGGGCCTTCCACCCTCTTTAAAGACAGCCTAACATCGGCCTCCAAGACAGAGATCACAGGGTCATCAGGTGCAGCAGGGATCTTCACAGCTGGAGTTATATTCTCCCTTTCAAAGCGGGCATAGAAGGCATTGATTTCATCTGATAGTGAAGTGTCACTGTCATTCACGCTGTGCTGGATGGACCATCAGCAGGTTTGGTGGATGGGACCATCAGACAGATCTGAGTGACAACAAAGAAAATTGAGTTTCCTCATATGATCACTATCCAAATACACATCTCCAGGCATCAGGTTTGGCGTTCATTTTGCGAGGACTATGATATAAAAGCAAGGATGTAATGTTAAGGCTTTATAAGGCACTGGTGAGGCCTCCCTTGGAGTACTGTGAGCAGTTTTAGGCCCTTATTTAAGAAAGGATGTGTTGACATTGGGGACGGTTCAGAGGAAGTTCACAGAAATAATTCTGGGTATGAAAGGTTTATCATGTTAGAAGCTCTGGGCTTTTACTTGCTGGAATTTAGAAGAATAAGGGAGGATCTCATTGAAACATATTGAACGTTGAAAGGCCTAGATGGAAGGAATGTGGAGAGGATGTTTTCTATGGTTGGGCAGTCTAGGACCACATGGCATAGCCTCAGAACAGAGGGAAATGAAGAGGAATTTCTTTAGCCGGAGTCTGGTGAAGCTGTGTAATTTGTTGCCACAAGAAGCTGTGGAGGCCAGACCACTGGGTGTATTCAAGGTGGAGGTTCATAGGTTCTTGATTAGCCAGGGCATCAAAGGTTACAGGAGAATGGGGTTCAGAGGGAAATGAATCAGACAAAAAATAAGCCCAAGCCAATGCAGAATTGAAAAAAAGATTGGAATTGATGGATTTTGGCTTTGCAGCAGTATTGATTGATGAAAGATCTGAGCAGGTAGTTGGAACTTTGTCTTAGAATTACCGGGTACTGCAGGACTACTCCGTCAGATCATTGGCAGAGAAACTGAAGGATCTGGACTTGGTACAGACCATGATGCTGCCTGCGACAGAGGTAATCAGGTACTCGAAGGAGGTGTGCAGTCCAGCAGCAAGTGATCATCTTAGTCACATTTTTGTGATCGCAAGACCCTGTTTCACATTTTTGGTGTGGAATGCTACAAGTCCGGTTTATGGATTTGTTGGTGAATAGTGGGGGAAGATGGTCAGGGGAGCGACACGGCCTCCGTTGTAACAAGCATTAGGCCTCAAGCCATGGTGTCATTTGTTTGCAGCCGCCCAGGGAGAGGTGTCAGAGTTGGGCTCTCCACGTGAGTGCCGGAGGTGGTGTGGTGGGTCAATGCTGCTCTCCAGTTGTTGCTCGACAGAAGACAAGATTTATTCTATTGCAGCCTGCTGCAACATGTATGGACTCAGGGATCTGGACTGTGTTTTACTGCTGTCTTATATGTGCTGTGTGTGCCTTGTGCTGTGGATAACTGTTGGTACTGCGTTTTGCACCTTGGCCCTGGAGAAACACAGTTTCGTTTGGCTGTCTGTATTCAAGGTATTAATGAATGGTTGAATGACAATTAAACTTGAACTTCAACTTGGACCTTGATTGTAGGCATAGTGGTGGGCTGCAAAGCCTGTTTCATTGCTGAATGACTAGATGTAAAAGTATCCACAAGAAGATTTTGAAGAAGATTCTTTCTTCTTCCGCCCTTTACCCTTCCAACCTATCACCTCCTAGTTTCTCACTTCATTCCCTCCTCTCCTCCATCACCTGGCTTCACCTATCAACTGCCTGAAATTTTCATATTCTGTCTTGATGAGGAGTCTCAGCCTGGGATGTTGACTGTTTATTCCTCTCCATAGGTCAGAATCAGAATCAGGTTTAACATCACCGGCATATGTCATGCAATTTGTAGTCATGCAGCAACATAATAATAAAAACTGTGTCCATTCAGAAATCTAATGGCAGAGAGGAAGAAGCTGTTCCTGTATCACTGATTGTGTGCCTTCAGGCTCCTGTATCTCCTTCCTGATGGTAGCAATGAGAAGAGGGCATGTCCTGGGGTGGTGAGGATGCATAAGGATTCATGCCACCTTTTTGAGGCGTCACTCCTTGAAGATGTCGCGGATGCTGGGGAGGCTAGTGCCCATGATGGAGATGACTGAGTTTAAAACTTTCTGCAGCTCATATCAATCTTGTGCAGTAGCCCTCTCCCCCACCTATACCAGACGGCGAAGCAACCAGTTAGAATGTTCTCCACAGTACATCTATAAAAATCTGCAAGTGGCTTTGTTGACATACCAAATCTCCTCAAACTCCGAATGAAATATAGCTGCTGTTGTGCCTGCTGAATTCCTCCGGCATTTTGTGTGTGTTGCTCCATCACTAGAGGCTTTGTCTGAAATAAGAAAGAAGAATCCAATGTTCACATGCTATTTCTGAAATTTCCCTTTTCGGTGGACCCTGGTCTGTTGAAGGTACATTAGCACCCCAGCCCAACCGCCTGAGTATTGGTTGGCGAAGATAAAACAGCAGACTGAATTCAGAGGCAAAAATCTCTGGCTTCAAGCCCAGGAGCAATATGCAGAGTAAAGTGTCCTGTTGACAAGGAATAATTCTGTGCATGAAATTTCCTCGACAATGCAGGCAGCAGAGTTTAGCAAATACACGGGCCCCTTGTGTTAGTAATTCTCAACATCTGTGCTGCATACATTACCTCCTTGAAAAAAACTTGTTGGCCCTTCACAATCCTCAGCTCGCTTGCATCTGTCTTTGTCATTGATGTGCGGAGTGCAGCCAAGGCGTGTGTGGAAAGAGTTTATTTAGCTTCTTTGGAACATTATTAACTAACGTGAGTTTCCAGCCCTTGTTGGCTCACTGGGGCGAACCGAGCCGCTCAGTTTGTTTTCCTGCAAGTGCGTTTTCAGCTTTCCCGCTTTTCAATACCAAACTGAGTCCGAGTCGTGTTTAGGTGCTAAGTGTGAGAACATCTTGAGGAAATAAAACCTCGCCCACTTGGGCTTCACAGTGCTGCAGTTTAATGAAGATCGCAGGCCTGACATTTGACTGGCTATTTATTTAGCAGTGAGCGTTGACAGGGCTTCTCAGCTCTGGGGGAAGGGCGGTGCAACAAGTTCCAAGCTTTCCCTGGTGCCTTCCAGCGTTGTGCTTTGGGGGCAATTGTAAGCTCGTTTCGTCGTCTAGCTGCTCAAACCTGGGGGTAGTTCACCATTCCAGCCTGCTGCACCATTTTGTCTATAAAAAGTGGTGGATATAGCCCAGTCCATCACAGGCGCGTCTAAAAGGAGCACTGCCACAAGAAAACAGCATCAAGGACCCCCAACATACCCCCTTCTCGCTTCTACCAACGGGCAGGAAGTACAGGATCCTAGGTCCGTATCACCCAAGATCAGGAACAGTTATGACCCGCGACCATCAGGCTCCTAAACCAGCATGGCTAACTTCACTCATGTCAACTCTGAAATGGCTCCACAATCAATGGACTCACTTTCAAGGACTCTATAACTACTATTAATTTACTTTTTTAAAAATTATTTGCATAACTTGCCTTCTTTTGCAAATTGGGTTGTTTGTCAGTCTTTGTTTATTTTTAGTTTTTCATAAAGTCTTTTGTGTTTCTTTATTTTCCTATAAATGCTTGCAGGGAAATAAATCTCAAGTTAGTATATGGTGACATATACATATTTTGATTATAAATTTACTATACATTGAACTCTGAACTCCTTTTATTTTCCCAATATATTCAAAGGCTTCTCCTCAGTTACTTTCCTCTTGTCACATTCCTTCCTCGAGCCAGAAAATGTGGGTGTAGAGAAGCCTTGCCTCCGCTATCCTTCCATTGCCAGGCAGGGCCATGATCCGTCATGTGATGTGGCAGGGCCTGGACTGGCGAGGAATCGTTCATTCCCGCGAAGAGTTTCATCTGGCGTCTGATCGGCCGGAAGGTGCCAGGTTTTTTAAGGCTGGCCAGGTTAACGTGAGGATGTCAATTCTCAAACTCCAAATGTCAATCTAAAACTTTATGAGCCCTTAATCCGGTTTAATTTTCAGCCCTGGTGCGAAAAAAAAAATCACATCTCAAGAGAACAAACAGCTTCCATGGCTACCAGCTGTCTGGCATCAACGGGGGAAAGTCTGTTTCTCTTTTAGTCTCAATCACTCCGGATTACTTCCTTCAATTGAGAATGGGAGATGGAGATTTAAGTAGGTCACCTTTATTTTTCTTTCCCACTCAGTTTTGTTCACTTTTCTCTGGTGTGACTACATACAAGGGTATGGTTCGTGGGTGATTTTTGTCTCCACTAGCTTGTCTGAATGACCACTTCTCATCTGTCAACAGAATGTGGAAGCAAGTTATTAATTTTTGAGGCTGCATCCTTTCTTCACCTGTTAGAAATTGAGCATCACTGTTAAGCAATTAAAATGTATGGTTATGGTTAAGATTAGTAATTAGGATTATAGGCATGCTATGTTGGCACAGGAAATGTTTCAACACCTGTGGCTGCCTCCAGCACATCCTTGGACTGAGTTGGTCATTGACACAAATATGTACTTGCAAGATGGCGCCAGTGAACAATGTAACCAATGGCGACATCCTGCTGACATTCAATGAAACTATTTCTTTTAAGTCTCTTCTTTCAACTATGATTCTGCTACTAAGCTACATATGGTTGGAACCTGTGACCTACGTTTTGATGGTTTGTTTTGGGACCAATTCAGCGATCTGGCACTTTGCTGTCTCTGAGGGAGTTTGATGAGGGTTGGGGCTGAGTGTGCGGCCCAGAGTCCCGGAAGCCTGGAGAAGGAACACGAGCTCATGATTGACTCTATTGCTTCTCTCCGATTGAGGCACCATGCAAAGTTGAAGATGGTGAGGATGAGAGTGAAGGATAGGCAGGTGCATTTCGCTGGTCTTCCTCTCTCTCGCTCGCTGCTGTGGGAGGAAAGTGCCAGGTTTGATTGACCAGGCTGTGGATTTGTTTTGGGGACTTTGAAGTTCATGTTGTATGTTTTCCTGGGTTGTGGTTACTCTTTCTTTTGCTGTTCTTGAGCAGCGTGAGTGGGGCTGTGGTGAACTACATATACCTGTCTGGACACGCCCCTGCTGACTGCTCCTGTGGCTCCTCCCACAGACCCCTGTATAAAGGTGATTGAGGCCTGGGCCCGGCCTCTCAGTCTCCAGGATGTAGTATGGTGGTCAACCACTGCTTGTTCCTTCTTCCAGTCAATAAAAGCCGATATTTCGCCTTTACGTCTCAGAGTGAGTTATTGATGGTGCATCAGGGGCAATCAATACGGACTGGGATGTTTTGGTGAAGAATGGCTGCCTGGCCTGCATTATCTGGTGGCGTGGTGCTGACTGCTACTGGTCTGCTCTGACGTTTGTTATTCTATGTGTTGTTCCCTTGTGTTTTGCTATTTGTGCAATTTCTTCTTTTTTTCATGTATTGGTGTTTGATATTTTCCAGACGGTTTCCATGGTGTTTCTTTGTTTCCTGGCTGCCTGTAGGAGGACAAATCTGAGTTGTAATCTATATACATACTTTGATAATGAATGTACTTTGAATCTTGTATATTTGAACCTTTAAATCTTCAGATGTTCCGGTGTACATGTAACAAGTAAAGCTAATCTCCTTGTATTTGTTCAGAGCACAGGCCGTGGCTAGTGGGTTTTCATAGACTGTTCTTGTTTCTACCTACATCTCAAAGGCTTGCCGACCGAAAAGTGCAACACAAAATGGTGGAGGAACTCAGAGAGTCAGGCAGCAATGATGGACGGAAGTAGACAGTCGACATTTTGGGTAAGAGACCCTTCAGTCTGCACTGAGACCCTTCAGCTGGTTGAAAGGTAAAATGGGTGCTGTAAATTCTCCCTAGTGTGTAGCAAGTGGTAGAATCTGGGGGAGGGGAGTTAAGACGAAAATAGAAACAGTGAGGGGAGAGACTGTGGAGGCACAGTAGTGCAGCAGTTCCTGTATTGCTATTACAGGGCCAGTGACCTCGGTTCAAATCTATGGCTGTCTATCGGAATTTGTCGTACAGCCTGTGATTGCATGGGTTTCCTCTAGGTCAGGGGTTCCCAACCTGTGGTCCACTGACCCCTTGGTTACTGGTAGGGGTCCATGGCGTCAAAAGGTTGGGAACCCCTTCTGTAGGTGGTCTGGTTTCCTCCTGCATTGCAATGCGCACGGGTTAGTAGGCCAATTGGTCACATGGGTGTAATTGGGTGGTAGAGCCTGTATCTCTGAACTCAAATACAAAATAAAAATGGATTAATGAAAACGGGTGTTGGATTGTCAGCTTGGACTCAGCGGGCTGAAGATCTCAATTCCCTGATTCTACACATAAAACACAGGCGACTCTGAATTCCTTAAAAACTCCTACCTTTCCATTTCCATCCAGCAAGGATTATCACAAAGTTTCTCAGCTTAATTTCTCTTAGTAAATGATAACCTTCTTATCATTTCTTCCTTTGGTTCCTTGATCAATGTTAATCCCAAACCATCAACTGGACAAACTTTAAAATTAGAAGTATCAGCATTACATTTAATTCCAAATGATCCATAAACCTCTGGAGTATCAGACATCATCACTTCTGTAGAGAGTTATCACTTCTTTCAGTGCAGAGTGACCTTTACTAAAATCTCCCAGGGGACGTGATTATTAATCACATTCCTATGTGCAGCTGGGGAGGCTTTGTTGATGGATGACTGACTCCATTTTCTTGCTGTTTCAGGAAATGGTAGGATATCAAAAAGATTCTTCTTGGAGTAAGAAAGAAAGTTGTTAAGTCCAGACATGTGAGAGATCTTTGGCTGAAGCTCAACGGTTTTGTGCACGCATTAAAAAGCATCACGCTGCATTTCCCTGCACGAAGTTTTATTGTTCTGTATGTATCCCATTTTCGACAAATCCACGATGTTTTATCTTGGAGTTTTCAAAGCTAGGAAATAGATTCACTTTGCCAGAGGATTCTCTTGATATCTGAACTGAATTGCCATTCCTTGAAAACAAAGCGATACAATTGTGGAATGCTTAGCAGGAGAGATTATCTGGTGTCTGTTTACCAAAGGTGCTGAATAGTAATTCACAGAGAGGATTCCTGTTTCCTTCTCAGAGGCCCTGATTGAAGGGAAAATATCTACATGCTCATTGCAGACCCAGATTAAAGAGGAAAGACTTGAAATTGTTTAATACCTTTCACAATCATTAGGTCACTCAAAGCAAATTTAGTAATTTTAAAATCTGTTTTTCATTTCTCATTCTTCTGCATTTGGACATCACCGTTATCATCCACCTCTAGCCACCCGTTATCATCCACCTCTAGCAGTTATCATCCACCTCTAGCCACCCGTGAGAAAGTCACTGCGCAGGATCTGCCGACTGGACTTGCCTTGGTGGACTGTGTTGCCACCTGGCAGTGGAGGAGGTCCCCATTGGAAGTCCCTTTATGCAGGGGTGCTTCTCTTGTACAATGGGGGCCTGAGGTGGAAGCTGTTGCATCCGGCAGTATGGTACAACAGGCTTTTTGAGCAGGTTCACTGACGCCCCGTCCACCCGTCCATCCTGTGGCTGGGAGTGTACCACGCGTACACGGAACGTGAGAGGTTGCAGCCCCTCTTTGAGTTTCTCAGGGAGCTGCCGCTGAGGTTCTGGCTGCACTTTAGTCCCGCGCTCCTCATACACGGACACCCAGTTCAGAAGGGGGTGGGCTTGCTCCTGGGCCTGGCCAAGATGGCCATTCGCGGGTCTAGGTGGAGGGTGCTGCCCAGACCGACTGTCTGCCCCTTTTCCAAGGTTATGTCCGTGCCCGGCTGTCCTTGGAGAAGGTGTACACAGTGACAATGGGTACCGTGGGGGACTTCCTGAATCAGTGGGCCCCCTGGAGTATTGACTGTTTTATAAACAGTAGTAACCATACTTTAATCTGAGTATACTTACTGTCTGGTAAATACTGAATGTCTGTACCTTGTGTATATGTGTTGTAAATAAACTTTTACAGTTTTGTAACAAAAAGGTTATGATGGCTGGTACTCCAGGGGTTTATGAAGGATTAGAAATTTAATGTAATTGTGATGTTCCTGATGGTGAGCCATCTTCGTGAGCTACTGTAGCTCCTCACGTAAAGGTTCTCCCACAATGATGTTGGATAGGGAGTTGCTGGAATCTGACCCAGTGACAATGAAGGACCAGTGATACAATTCAGATAATGACGGCGTGTGATTTGGAATCAGGTTTAAGACCATAAGAGACAGGAGCAGAATTAGGCCGTTCAGCCCATCGAGTCTGCTCTGCCAAACCATCATGTCTGATCCTGGATCCCACTCAACCCCATACACCTGCCTTCTTGCCATGAATGTTGTGAAAGTTGTATTTTTTTGTAACAGCAGTGCAATGCGATATGCAATAAAAAATGTGAATATTTATTACTGTTATATATATAAGGAGAGAGAGAGAGAGTCAAGTTACAGGTGGTGGCATTCCAATCTTTGCCCAGGCATGATCTGCTACTGTTTCTCAGCTCCTGAGGTTGGCACGATTTTTGTGGCAGTATAGAGGTGACAACGGTTGAAGAGTTTGCCAGGAGTCCTGTAGATTACGTCCACTCCAGCAAGAATCGGGGGATGAGGTCCAGCAATGAGGAGAGAAAGATTGAGGTCTGGAGGTAATGGTGGGGCCTTGCTTGATACTGGTCTGCCCTGAGACTAGGTTGTTGAGTACTGATCTGATTAGGGCATCTACGACTGCTCCACGGACTGTCCCAAGACCGCCGATGAAAGGAGGAGGGTTGGGTGACCCCATCCAGTAAAAAAAAACAGAGCTAAAGAAATGCCAACAAAATCTCCAAAGACTTCATCCCTGGGAGAGGAAAGATCTTCGCCTAGAAGATGTATAAAGTTGTGTGCCGTAAGCGGAAGTCAGTGGGCCTATCAAATTTTGGCCCAGGATAGAGGACTCTGTACTGCTCTTGGTGAACTATGCCCCAGTAGGGGTTATGAGCTGAAGAAGGAGGACAAGTAACATTCTAATTCAGTTTTCACACTGAAACAACAAAACATCTTGTTTGATAAGATGTGAACTCACAATCTACTTCATTGTGCACCAGCACTGTGCTTTCCCTGTAACTGCAGCACTCTATTCTGTTACTGCTTTTTCCTTGTTCTACCTCGGTGTACAGATGCTGTGACGTGATCTAGATGGAAAACAAAAGTTTTTCACCATACCTTTTGAACAGACACAGGGAGGAATTCCTTTAGCAAGAGGGTGCTGAATCTTCGCCACAGCTGGCTGTGGTGGCCAATGAATTGGCCAATGAAAGAAGAGACTGATAGGTTTTTGATTAGTAAGAGTGTCAAAGGTTACAGAGAGAAGGCAAGAGAATGGGGTTGAGAGGGATAATGAGTCAGCCATGATAGAATGCCAGAGCAGACTTAATGGCTGAATGGTCTAATTCTGCTCCTATGTCTTATGGTCTTATGTAAACCAATTACCAATGGGAACCACAGCAAACAAGTATATGAGTGACTACATATTTGCTTTTATGTGATTTCTTATTGTGTATACCACTTAAGTGCATTGGAATATTTTCTTATTTAATGCTGCCTTGTGTTAACAGAAAGTAAACTTCAAAAGGAGTTCATTGGCTGTAAATCACTTTGCTGTATCCTGATGTGGAAGAAGCTATTTAAATGCTGGCTTTTCACTTATAGAAGTGTGTGCCTTTGCAGGCTGCCCACTCTTCAACACACATACTCGGCTCCTCTGTGGAAAGAGTTGCAGTATGCTCAAAGTTCTAAGTGCATTTATTGTCAAAGTATGTATAATATATACAACCTTGAGAGTCATTTTTTTTTGTAGTCAGCCTCAGAAGAAAGAAACACAATAGAACCCATTAAAGAACCCCACACAACGAAGACGGCCAAGCAACTAATGTGCGAAAGAAAGAACAAACCGCGCAAATGATTAAAAACTGTAAACAAATGACACATAGAACGTGCACTGCAGAGTCCCTAAACGTGAGTCCACATCCATAGAGTCAGATCAGCACTGAGGGTGGTGAACCCGGTTCAGGAGCCTGATGGCTGCAGGCCATAGGCACAGAGTCGGTTCAGCACTGAGGCACGCAAACCTCCTGTAGGAGTGAGCTGAACACCAGCTCGTCCTTCACCCTTGGCCTTGATGTCTTGATCTTTTTAATCTGCCTCAGAGCATAAATAAGCTGAACCTCAGTTCACCTTTCACTCTCAGGCCTGGGCCCCACCGCTTCAATCCGGTCCCAAGTCAATCCAGCGTAAGCCAAACACCGGCTTGTTCTTCGACATTGGTCCTGGGCCCCGCCACTCTGATCCGGGCCCATGTCCACTCCAGCAATGGCCACCGTGGCTGCACCTACATTCTAGAGATTCCAGTTCGCTGAGTCCTTCAGGACACCGCAGAACCGCCAGGTCGTACGGATGGTTCGAAAGCACAGCTCCCAAAGGGAAATAACAGACTGTGGATCACAGTGATTGTAGTCCAGAAAGAATGTTATAAAAAGAATAGGTAGTACTTTTGTTTGCTGCCTGATTAGTTTTGCTGTGTCTCACCAGTGCCATCTTTAACACCCTCCAGATTTCTGGAAGCGCATGTAATGCCTGGTCCCTCAACACCACCTCTTTGTTTAAGAAAGCACAAAAGAATCTCCACTTCTTGAGGAGATTGAGGCGAGGTCGGTTTTTCGCCTCCCTCCACATTTTAACCAATTTATACAGGAGCAGCAAAGAGAATGCCCTGACTAGCTACATTACTATCTAGTACGCGAACTACAAGGCATCTGTCCACAAGTCCCTTCAATGGATTGCGAGAACTGTTGGGGGGTTATTGGGGTCTCTCTTTCACCCTTTAGAGATATAGAGAGTGCCACAGAGCCCTTAGCATTGACAATGATTCCTCCCATTTGTCCAACAATCTCTTTGACCTCCCCCCCCAGCCCACCACCATCATTAGGACATGCACTGTTAGGATGGGAAACAGTTTCTTCCCCTGAGAACTACTGAATTCCCTGCCACCACCCAAATCTCATCAATTACCGCACAAAGCATTAGTAGCGTTAACACGAGGAACTCTGCAGATGCTGGAAATTCAAGTAACGCACACAAAATGCTGGTGGAACACAGCAGGCCAGGCAGCATCTACAGAAAGAAGCACAGTTGACGTTTCAGGCTGAGACCCTTCGTCAGGACTGACTGAAAAAAAAGACAGGTAGAGATAGGAAAGTGGGAGGGGGAGGAGGAGATCCGAAATGATAGGAGAAGACAGGAGGGGGAGGGATGAAGCTAAGAGCTGGAAAGGTGATTGGCAAAAGGGATACAGAGCTGGAGAAGGGGGAGGATCATGGGACGGGAGGTCTAGGGAGAAAGAAAGGGGGAAGGGAGCACCAGAGGGAGATGGAGAACAGCCAAGAAGTGATTGTGAGAGGGGCAGAGAGAGGAAAAAAGGGAGAGAAAAAGGGGGTGAATAAATAAATAAGGAATGAGGAAAGAAGGGGAGGAGGGACATTAACGGAAGTTAGAGAAATCAATGTTCATGCCATCAGGTTGGAGGCTACCCAGACAGAATATAAGGTGTTGTTCCTCCAACCTGAATGTGGCTTCATCTTGACAGTAGAGGAGGCCATGGATAGACATATCAGAATGGGAATGGGACGTGGAATTAAAATGTGTGGCCACTGGGAGATCCTGCTTTCTCTGGTGGACCGAGCGTAGGTGTTCAGCGAAACGGTCTCCCAGTCTGCGTCGGGTCTCACTAATATATAGAAAGCGTTATACTGTTTACTTTTTAAATTGTGTCATAATGCACCTTATCATTTGTCAAGTTATCTGTGGTAATATTACTTTATATGTGATGTGTGTGAGTTATACATATTGCGGTGTGTGTTTTGGTACAGAGGAACGTTGGCCCATTTGCTGAATGCCAATAATCTGAGGCTGAACTTGAACTTGCTGTCTGAGTGAACACCATCAGCTTAAGCAAGAATTTCAAGCTAGTACATGGTAAATCTCCACAAGAAGCAGCCTTTAAATATGAAAAACATGCACCAGTTAACTTCAGCAAGATGGATTACTCGCAAAATTGCTTGGATATGGGCTCCCCAGTCAATATTGCCTGGTGTGTGTGATGAATAATCACACGAATCTTGCATACTGATCTCCGAATTTCACAAATTAGTACCGGAATTATCCACTTCCCATCCCGTGGGCGATTCATCTTTCCCCATGGATTTCCTTCTTCGTGGATTTTCACCATGTGCAGGTAATTCTTGATTCCTTTCCCTTCTAAACCTCAAATCAAACTCTGGTAATGCCTTCCTAAACCCCAGTACTTCCCCACCTGGCCCTCCCAAGGACTTAAGTGTTGGCAGAGGTCCCCAGCTTTAATACTAATGGTTTAATTTTCTGAAAAGGGAAACTTCAGAAGTAAGGCTTTTCCAATCAGTGAGCTTGTAAGCTTATCTCTAAACAAATTAAATAGAATTAACCTACCATACTTTTGTTATGAATCAGATACGTTCTATCTAATCCAGTCGGACAACATGGTTCCAAAGCCTCAGTCTAGATCCCTTGGATCGGATCCTGCATTTGCCAGTTTGGTGCCTACACCAGCTACCATCACCTTCATCACTACGTAATTAGAAACATAGAAAACCTACAGCACAATACAGGCCCTTCGGCCCACAAAGTCGTGCTGAACATGTCATTACCTTAGAAATTACTAGGCTTACCTATAGCCCTAAATTTTACTAAGCTCCATGACCTATCAAATAGCCCCTTAAAAGACCCTATTGTATCCGCTTCCGGCAGCCCACTTCACACACTCACCACTCTCTGAGTAAAAAACTTACCCCTGACATCTCCTCTGTACCTACTCCCCAAATGTCTATGTTAAACGTTTGTTCGTTATGTGCCCTGTTTTATGATGTAGCCAATTATGGTCTATGACCATGATTGTTCCTGGCAATTTTTTCCAAAGAAGTGGTTTGCTATTGCCCTGTTCTGGGCTGTATCTTTACAAGGCAGGTGACTCCAGCAAATATTAATACTCTTCAGAACCTGTCTGCCTGGCATTAGGACTTGTCTTTTAAAGTGTCCAGCTCCTTTATAATGGATAGCATCTTTGTGAGGGTGTGATCTATGAAGCTGAACAAACTTGTTTACTGCAGAGTGCTGGGGGTTGTAAGGGGACGTGTGAGCATGACGTGATAGAAGTTCATAAAATTGTGAGACATTTAGTCACTAGTTTAATCAGCCCAGCATTACATGGTAGGCTGAGGGGTCTGTTTCTGTGTTGTGCTGTTCTATTTTCCATGAGAGGCACAAATAAGGTGGACAGTCAGAATCTTCCTCCTGGGTCGGGAACTTGAACTCCCAGAAACTATTCTTTTAG
Organism: Hemitrygon akajei; assembly: GCF_048418815.1. Taxonomy (NCBI): domain Eukaryota; kingdom Metazoa; phylum Chordata; class Chondrichthyes; order Myliobatiformes; family Dasyatidae; genus Hemitrygon; species Hemitrygon akajei. Next base: position 32,968,912 of record NC_133153.1, on the reverse strand, counting down.
TGTGAGAGGGCAAAGTTTAAAGGAGATGCACAGGGCAGGTTTTCTATACAGAGAGTGTGTGGAAGGGGCTGCCAGGGATAGTGTTGGAAGCAGATATTATATTGTTGCCTCAGAGGATTTAAGATGGACACATGAGTATTCAGGAACGGAGGGATATCGATCGTGTGCAGGCTGAAGAGATTTGGCATCATGTTCAGCACACACTTTGTGGGCTGAAGGGCCTGTTCCTGTGCTATACTGTTCTGTGTTCTGACCAGTGTCACTCACACTCACCAGATCTCCAGGTTTTCCCCTCTATCCCAGATTCCTTAATTTCCTGGTGTACACCAATTTTGTATTCGTTCTGAAGTTACTCACAAGTTCCCTGAAAACTAATGCAGTTTCCCAAGGTTTAGCATCCCTTCATCCAACCCCATCCCTTTAAATTTTCTGAAAATATTTTAAAAAAAGCTTATTATCCTGAAAAACTTACAATCATTTTTATTTAGATTTTATTTTATTGGACTTTCACTACATGGTGCCAAACCTAACTCTGAAGATATCCATCAGCTCCTTCTGTTGATCTGGTTTGCAATTGAATGATTGCCCCCAGGGCAAAGTTAATTAGTATACGTTAAAAACCAAATGGACTTCTCCAGAAGGGGGAGTCTGATGTGGGAATTGATTGTAAAATATGTACGAAATCGTTGCAATATTAATGTTTTTGTATAAAGCGGAAGATAAAAACCGGAAATGCTGGTAACAATAGCAGGTCAGGCAACATCTGTGGAAAAAGAAACAATTTGAGATGTCAGCTTGATGGCCTTGTTGAGTTTGATTTTTGATTTATTTTTACCCCATGTTTTTATGCTTTTCATTTGCCTCACGCCACTATATCCTATGTGTTTGTGAACTCTTCCCTCCAACTCATAAGTACAAATGTCTCTTTAATGACTATCTTTCCAAATCTTTCGCAGACTATGGACTCATAAAGATTTTTTTTTCTTTTTGCTTATCCCACAGTATCTTTTGCAATTTTATATAACTTGGAGAAGCTGAACTAACTCACTGTGGACATTACCATAAGGTTTAATTTGGTTAGTTGCTCACAGTACTTTGCTGCCCTCTCGTGTTAAATGTGAAGTAATGCAGATGAAGATCTTCCCTCTATTCTAGTGAAACTCGCTGTTGTCATGTACAGAAGATCTTCTTTGCTTTGTTTCGTCTTCTGGGTTTAAATGTTACAAACTGGTGGGCATACGTTTAAGGTGAGAGGGGGGATGTTTCAAGGAGGTAGACAAGGAAAGTTTTATTTCACATTCTGAGTGTAGGAGTCACAAGCATGGCTGCTGCGGAGTCTGGGTGCCCTCCCGGGCGAGCAGATGAAAGAAGACAGCAATCGCGCACGTGAGAACACACTTACCAGACAATTAGGATTTCTTTGTAATTACATTTAACTCCCTTCCTTTCATTTCAGTCTTGTCAAGTCTTGATTGAAGCACAGCGACAGAGAAGCTCTCTGCTTATCTTTGCTCGCATTCTGGGAAGAAGACTAGTGCTCTGGGTAGCCTCCAATCTGATGGCAAGAATACTGATTTCTCCTTCTGGTAACAAAAATCATACCCTCCCCTCTTCTTCTATTCTCCACTCGGACCTCATTCCTCTTCGCACCTGCCTATCACCTCTTCCTTCCATATCTCCTATGGTCCACTCTCCTCTCCTACCACGTTCTTTCCTCTCCAGCTGTTTATGCTTCCTACCCGCCTAGCTCCACCTATCACCTTCCAGCTAGCCTCCTTCCTCTCCCTTTTATTCTGTTGTCTTCCCCCTTCCTTTCCAGTCCTGATGAAGGGCTGCGACCTGAAAAGTCAGCGGTTTATTCATTTCTGAAGATGCTGCTGAACTCCTCCAGCATTTTGTGTGTGTGTTGTTGTATTGGATTTCCAGCATCAGCAGACTTCCTTGTGTTTATTAAATAGCGCTTCAGATAGACACTGTTAAAGGAACGTTATTAATTTAACTCAAGGTCACTGCTAATGAGCCACAGTGACAACTAGAACTTCTAGTTAGCAACCCTAATGGCCTTGCATTAATTAATTTTCTTTATCTGTAGAGTTCTAATTAAATCTGAGCGAACTATTCATTCCAAGTCCACATGTCCCTCTCTCTCTCCGCACTTGGGCCATCACCGAACACCTATCGGGAGGTGCCTATTGGCAGGGAAGGTGGTTGAAGCAGAGACAAGGCAACATCCGGGAAGCAGTGAGACAAGCACACAAACAAGGAGGAATGGAGGTTGGGCTGAGTTGCTCTGTGATCCTGGCAATCCATTTGCTAACGTTTCATCGCCATACGAGGAGACATCATCGGTGCACTGTTCACTTGTGCTGTGTCCTCCAGACACTTGGCTTTTATATAGTTATCAGTCAGTTGATTGGTTGTCATTACGGAATCTCAATTGTGACGTAGGGAGGAGGTCTCATCGTTCTTCTTTCTGGTAAAATAATTTCCCCTGCCTCCCCACCCCCACCCCCATTTCATCTATTTGTCACTCTGGCCTCTTGCCTCTTCTCACTTGTCTATCAACTCCCCCTGGGTCCACTCCCCCTTCCCTTTCTCATCTCATCCCTCCCTACATCACAGCTGAGTTTCTATAATGGCGACCAGCCAACTGATAAGTATATAAAGGCCAAGCATTCGGAGGACACACCAGAATTAATGGTGACACACCACAATGTCACCACTGATGACATCTCCTCGTAAGGTGATGAAATGTCTGCCGATAGATTGCCAAGATTGGACAACAACTCAACCCAAACATCTTCACCCGAGCTACCCATTTTCCAAGCTATTTCCAGGGAATAGAGGGATAGGGTCTATGCGTAGGTGGATAGTTGCCAGCGTGGTGGTCTAATATACAATATACTGTTACATTGCCAGTATTGAGGAATATGGGGTGTCCAGGGAGGGGTAGCACCTCTGGTGGTGGGCTTGTCATGCTCCACCCAGGGTCAACCTGTTCACCTTTGGTTCCCACCTGCTACCCTGCTCACACCTGTGGCTCCAAGTGACTGTTTGTGTGCGACAGCGGCCACACCCCGGCACACTGCTTCAACAGGCAGACTAAACCAGGTAAGGGTAGCCGGGAACCTCCAACCCCAGTGAGATAGGGATATGCCGACCCCAGCATGTGAAGCCAGTTCCGGTGGACTGGGCGGATGAGATCAGCTACAAAATCCAACCGCCCAGAAGGCGGTGCTGCAATGCTTTGTGGAGAGCGAAGGACAGGACAAGGCACAGAAGGTGACATGGCTATCCACTGCAGCTGACAAAGTCTCCAGTTGTGATGATTTTCTTGTACCATTGGACCAAGGTTTTTGAGGCCGAGAGAGTGGAACTGCCTCAGTGCAATGGTTTCCTCAGTATAAAACTCCTCCCGCACAGGTTACATCAGGTTAACAATGGACAACCAACACATGGTGGTCTAAACGGCCTGTTCCTGTACTCTTCTATGTCCTTCCTTCCATCTAACATCCATTATGTGCCGTGTCATATGACATGGGCAATCATGATCGTTCCATGGCCATGATTGTTCTTGGCAACTTTTTCTACAAAAGTAGTTTGCCATTGCCTTCTTCTTCATGCTTTAATGTACACGTGAGAAATAACTGAACCAGAATCTGAATTTTAATGTATTTTTCTCGGAGATGCAGTAATGGAAGGGAGCAGCAGGTGGCAGTGATATACAAAGGCATTTGTAATTCTGCACAGATGATGAAATATGGGGCTAAAAGTATTTGTTTTTGTTTAAAACAGCATTTTTAGTTCTATTGAGTGCATTATTGAGCCATACAGTCTGGGATCTGATTCTCGGAACTGTAGCTGGCTTTGCCAGAAATAGAAACTGCCTTGCAAAGTGGAACAAGGGACTGAGCCCAACAGAGACAATATTGGTAAAAAGTCCAGCATGAGCCTTATCCAATCTTTTCACCAAACTTGATCAGGACATCCTTTTAGAACATACTAAGTAGGGAACTAGGAGCAGGAGTAGTAATTTACAGACTATTTTCCTGGCAGTATGTAAACAAAGTAAGATGAGTACATTGTACAGCACAGTACGGGCTGTTCAGCCATAATGTTGTGCTGACCTAGATAAACCTACTCTGTCTAACCCTGTCCGTCCTATATAACCCATTATCATCATCATGTGTCATGTCATATGACGTAGGCAATAATGGTCCATGACCATGATTGTTCTTGACAATTCTTACAGAAGTGATTTGCTGTTGCCTTCTGCTGGGCGGTGACTTTACAAGACGGGTGACCCCAGCCATTATCAATACACTTCAGAGATTGTCTGCCTGGCGACAGTGGTTGCATAACCAGGACTCGTGATATGTACCAGCCACTCATACGACCATCCGCTGCCTAATCCCATGACTTCACGTGACCCTGATCAAGGGCTAAGCAGGTATGACACCTTGCCCAAGGGTGACCTGCAGGATTATGGAGAGAAGGAGCACATTGCAGCTCCTTTAGTAGAGACATATCTCCACCTACCACCCAGCACCGTCTCTAGATTCACCTTTGAAGGCATCCTACACAGCGTGGTTGGGCCAAGAGTGCAAGGAACTGCAGAGACTTGTGAGCACAGCTCAATACATTACCAAAACTAGCTTCCTTTCTTAGCCATTGTTTACACATCTCACTAAAATAAGACCGCTCTTATCTATACATTTATCCTTCTCATCTCTCCCATTGGGCATAAAATACAAAGCCTGAAAGCATGCAGCATCAGACACAAGAACAACTTTTATCCCATTCCTATAAGACTATTGAACAGACCTCTTGTGTGATAAAATGGACTCTTGACTTTACAATCTACCTTGTTATGGTCTTGCATCTAATTTCATACCTGAAACTCTAAAACTGTAATTCATTAATCCAGGGCTTCCAAACTTTTTAGCCCAAAGTCCGCCTAAAGCACCTTCATACTTGTCAGCTCTCCTCTTAGGCACAAGTTACTTTCTGGTGCCCCCAATAGTAAAATCAGGTGTGCTGTACAGCAGATTCGATATCAATGTGATCCTTGAGCTTGATGGTTTTTAGCAAGAGTTGAAATATCTGGTTCAAGTTGTGACAGCAAAATCCTTAAGTCCCCATGCGTAACAATGTCCAAGCGATTTCTTTTCTTTTTGTGAGTATGTGGTTCACTGCACTGAAGCCTCTTTCAACAAGGTAGGAGGATGGAGATGCAACGAAGAGCAGTTTGGCTCTTCTCCAAAGACGAGGAAACTTTATATGACAGTGCAACCTCATACCACAAAAGCCAACATATTTGAAAAGCATCTTTGCTTCTTCATCATTCTGAATTTTTATAATTTCTTCTTACAAGCTCTCTTCCTGTTCTTCCTCCTTGCAAAGAAATGGGTTAATTACCCAGTCCAGAATTTCCAGATCGTTCAAGACCTTGAATTGATTCTGAAAATCCTTCTTCAGTGACTGCAGGTGTAAGCAGTACTCTTGCAAATCACCATCTATGAAAGAGAGATAAGGAAACTGTGAGAATATTCTTCTCTCAATGTTTTGCTCATATCTTTCCAATTTTCCAATAAAAGTGGACATTGCACTTTTTGCCTGGATTAAACTGAAATTCTCACCTTGCAGTTTCATATTTAAAATGTTTATTTTGTCATACAGGTCAGTTAGATATACCACATATCGATGTAGAAGTTTAATTTTGTTTCCCAAGATCTTGTAAATTTTGAGTGAAAATTTAACCGCAGTTTCTAAAAGATCAAAGAAATGTTTTATGCAGCAGCCTTTTGACAACCAACGCACTTCAGTGTGAAGAAGCATTGTTACCTTGGCATAACTGGTGAAATATTTTACTATTTAATGGATGAATTTTAATTTTGTTGATAGCAGATATTACAAGAGTCATGCTTGAAAAAAGTTGTTGGCTGAGGTTTTTGGCTGTAAGATGTTGACGATGAATTATACAATGGATTGCAAAAATACAGTACCTGGAAATGGTTTTTTCATTAATGCCTCTAAACCAGCATGGCAACCTGTCATATATGTTGCTCCATCTGTTGCTCAAGAAATCATGTTCCTAATCAGAATACTTTTATCCTCAATATACATTTTGAGCTCATCATAGATTGATTGTCCATTAATATTTGTTCTTAACTTTTTACAAAAGAGAATCTCTTCATAAACTTTTCCATTTTTGATAAACCATTAGCAATGCCTCATTGTCTCACATAGTTGACTCATCCAGTTTATCCCAAATTCTGCTTTTTGTAGCTCTGTGCACAGTCAATACTCAATGTCTTCACACATTTCGTCAACACAATGAGCTACAGAGTTATTACACCGAGGAATTAATTTTAAAGTTCTGGTATCCATTTTGAGAACAGTGGTGAACACTTCTGATACAGCGGGCATTATTAATCTTTCACCATTTATATGAGATTTTCCACACTTTGCTATAATTTTGGAAATATTATAAGAAGCAATGTGACCACCAACAAGGTCATTTTTAGTTTTCTTGGCAAATGACTCGAGCTTTTCAAATGCTTCTTTTATCTTCTGGAGTTTTATCTTCTTACCTTAAGTTGCATTTTCAAGGTGTCCGTTACGGAAATGTTCCTGCAATTTTGATTGCTTCATGGCTTCATTGGACAGTGAAGTATTACCAATAAGACATATGGGGCATCACTGCTCTTATGAGAACAGAATAAAACCATACTCCAGTTACGTAACATTTTAATTGACACACTTTCTGTAGTTTCTGTTTCTTAGCAGGATTAGCATTCAAGGCTTCTCCACCTTCAGACTCATATAGATTGTGCCGTACATATTTATCCATCGTTATCAGTGCTAAATTAAAATAAACAATTAACACAAACTGGGAATGCCTATAGAATGGTGACGATGGCAGTGAGTTGACGTAGTCAGTCATGTCCTCCAAACATGCCTCAATTTAAGGTGCTTCTTACCACCCGCCCCAAGAATCCCAATGACTTTTATTTCTCCTAATGCCCCCTTAGGACATGTAACCGCCCCTGTTGGGAATGATTGTTTTAATCTGCATTCTGTTATTGTTTTTTTTCCTTTGTAAGACCTCAAAATACCGATGTAATGATCTGTGTGGATGGCAAGGAAAACAAAGATTTTCACTGTACATTGTTGCATGTGACAGTAATAAACACATTGCCAATTACAGTACCCACGCAGTCACTGTCATTCTGACACAAACAACATTTATCTGCAATTGCTCAAGCTTGGAGGCTGCAAAGTATCTGGATGGAAGATGTGGTGCTGTTCCTCAGGTTACGGTGAGCATTATTGGAACGGTGCTTGAAGCCAAAGACAGAGAGGTCTTTGGGATGGCACGATAGCGTAGTGGCACTGACCCAGGTGCAATTCCCACTGCTGTTTGTAAGGAGTTAATACGTTCTCCCCGTGACTGAATATCCCCTGGGTGCTTCACTTTCTCCCCACATTCTGAAGACATACGGTTTAGTAGGTTAGTTGGTCACTTGGGTGCAATTGGGTGGCGTGAGCTCATTGGGCTGGAAGGTCCTGTTACACTGTTGAATCTCTAAATCAATAGATAGATAGATAGATAAATAGGTTAGAGAATAAGTGGGATAGAAAATTCATGTAAAATTAATGCAATTCCTCCTTCTTCTGCTCTGGAATTTTGCAGTTCTCAGGATTCAAGCTTGAGTTTATCATTTTCAGATAACCAGCCTTTCCTGTTTGTGCCACTTCAAATGAAGGCTGATCCAACTCTGAGATTAACTTTGTTTTTTTTCTCTCTTCACAAATGCTGCCTGATCTGTTGGATATAACCTGCATTTTTTTTAAATTTCAACTTTACAGCAATGGCTCTGCCCGGTGGATGCAGAACACGTGACTACATTCAAGATGCAAGTTCACATATACTTTAAATGTAAGGGAGCCAAAGACATGCAGAGAGTGCAGGACGATGACGTTAAGGTCATGATTGCATCTGCCAATTCATAACAGAAGAGCAGAGCAGCTTAGAGGGGCTGATCAGTCTACATCTCCTTACGTTCTTGTGTTCTGCATCTCACAGTCCCAGTTTGTTTCTTCCTTTCACTTGAGCTATGTCTTCCTCTACTTGTACCTCTCTGGATGGATCAGGTATTATTAACTAGCATCCATTCCTATATGCTGGAAGATACAAAATTCAAATTTATTTACCATGTTTACGCTGGCATGTGGGACCAGTACTGTCCCACAATCGTCTTGCTGGCCTTTGCATGAGGAATGGCCTGACCAAAGCTAAAAAGCACTGAAAGCAAATGTATCACTGCCCAGTCACAGTCCTTCCCTCGTTTCCACAGTCATTCTCTCGTTCTGCCCAGTCACAGTCCTTCCCTCATTTCCACAGTCATTCTTTTGTTTCTGCCCAGTCACAGTGCTTCCCTCATTTCCACAGTCATTCTCTCGTTCTGCCCAGTCACAGTCCTTCCCTCATTTCCACAGTCATTCTTTTGTTTCTGCCCAGTCACAGTCCTTCCCTCGTTTCCACAGTCATTCTCTCGTTCTACCCAGTCACAGTCCTTCCCTCATTTCCACAGTCATTCTCTCGTTCTGCCCAGTCACAGTCCTTCCCTCATTTCCACAGTCATTCTCTCGTTCTGCCCAGTCACAGTCCTTCCTTCATTTCCACAGTCATTCTCTCGTTCTGCCCAGTCACAGTCCTTCCCTCATTTCCACAGTCATTCTCTCATTCTGCCCAGTCACAGTCCTTCCTTCATTTCCACAGTCATTCTTTTGTTTCTGCCCAGTCACTGTCCTTCCCTCGTTTCCACAGTCATTCTTTTGTTTCTGCCCAGTCACAGTCCTTCCCTCATTTCCACAGTCATTCTTTTGTTTCTGCCCAGTCACAGTCCTTCCCTCGTTTCCACAGTCATTCTCTCGTTCTACCCAGTCACAGTCCTTCCCTCATTTCCACAGTCATTCTCTCGTTCTGCCCAGTCACAGTCCTTCCCTCATTTCCACAGTCATTCTCTCGTTCTGCCCAGTCACAGTCCTTCCCTCATTTCCACAGTCATTCTCTCGTTCTGCCCAGTCACAGTCCTTCCCTCATTTCCACAGTCATTCTCTCATTCTGCCCAGTCACAGTCCTTCCTTCATTTCCACAGTCATTCTTTTGTTTCTGCCCAGTCACAGTCCTTCCTTCATTTCCACAGTCATTCTCTTGTTCTGCCCAGTCACAGTCCTTCCCTCATTTCCACAGTCATTCTCTCGTTCTGCCCAGTCACAGTCCTTCCCTCATTTCCACAGTCATTCTCTCGTTCTGCCCAGTCACAGTGCTTCCCTCATTTCCACAGTCATTCTCTCGTTCTGCCCAGTCACAGTGCTTCCCTCGTTTCCACAGTCATTCTCTCGTTCTACCCAGTCACAGTCCTTCCTTCATTTCCACAGTCATTCTTTTGTTTCTGCCCAGTCACAGCCCTTCCCTCGTTTCCACAGTCATTCTCTCGTTCTACCCAGTCACAGTCCTTCCTTCATTTCCACAGTCATTCTTTTGTTTCTGCCCAGTCACAGTCCTTCCTTCATTTCCACAGTCATTCTTTTGTTTCTGCCCAGTCACAGTCCTTCCCTCGTTTCCACAGTCATTCTTTTGTTTCTGCCCAGTCACAGTCCTTCCCTCATTTCCACAGTCATTCTCTCGTTCTACCCAGTCACAGTGCATCCCTCGTTTCCACAGTCATTCTCTCGTTCTACCCAGTCACAGTCTTTCCCTCGTTTCCACAGTCATTCTCTCGTTCTGCCCAGTCACAGTCCTTCCCTCATTTCCACAGTCATTCTTTTGTTTCTGCCCAGTCACAGTGCTTCCCTCATTTCCACAGTCATTCTCTCGTTCTGCCCAGTCACAGTCCTTCCCTCATTTCCACAGTCATTCTTTTGTTTCTGCCCAGTCACAGTCCTTCCCTCGTTTCCACAGTCATTCTCTCGTTCTACCCAGTCACAGTCCTTCCCTCATTTCCACAGTCATTCTCTCGTTCTGCCCAGTCACAGTCCTTCCCTCATTTCCACAGTCATTCTCTCGTTCTGCCCAGTCACAGTCCTTCCCTCATTTCCACAGTCATTCTCTCGTTCTGCCCAGTCACAGTCCTTCCCTCATTTCCACAGTCATTCTTTTGTTTCTGCCCAGTCACAGTCCTTCCTTCATTTCCACAGTCATTCTTTTGTTTCTGCCCAGTCACAGTCCTTCCCTCGTTTCCACAGTCATTCTTTCGTTCTACCCAGTCACAGTCCTTCCTTCATTTCCACAGTCATTCTTTTGTTTCTGCCCAGTCACAGTCCTTCCTTCATTTCCACAGTCATTCTCTCGTTCTGCCCAGTCACAGTCCTTCCCTCATTTCCACAGTCATTCTCTCGTTCTGCCCAGTCACAGTGCTTCCCTCATTTCCACAGTCATTCTCTCGTTCTGCCCAGTCACAGTGCTTCCCTCATTTCCACAGTCATTCTCTCGTTCTGCCCAGTCACAGTGCTTCCCTCGTTTCCACAGTCATTCTCTCGTTCTACCCAGTCACAGTCCTTCCTTCATTTCCACAGTCATTCTTTTGTTTCTGCCCAGTCACAGTCCTTCCTTCATTTCCACAGTCATTCTCCTGTTCTGCCCAGTCACAGTGCTTCCCTCATTTCCACAGTCATTCTCTCGTTCTGCCCAGTCACAGTCCTTCCTTCATTTCCACAGTCATTCTTTTGTTTCTGCCCAGTCACAGTGCTTCCCTCATTTCCACAGTCATTCTCTCATTCTGCCCAGTCACAGTCCTTCCCTCGTTTCCACAGTCATTCTTTTGTTTCTGCCCAGTCACAGTCCTTCCCTCGTTTCCACAGTCATTCTCTCGTTCTACCCAGTCACAGTCCTTCCTTCATTTCCACAGTCATTCTTTTGTTTCTGCCCAGTCACAGTCCTTCCTTCATTTCCACAGTCATTCTTTTGTTTCTGCCCAGTCACAGTCCTTCCCTCGTTTCCACAGTCATTCTTTTGTTACTGCCCAGTCACAGTCCTTCCCTCATTTCCACAGTCATTCTCTCGTTCTACCCAGTCACAGTGCTTCCCTCGTTTCCACAGTCATTCTCTCGTTCTACCCAGTCACAGTCTTTCCCTCGTTTCCACAGTCATTCTCTCGTTCTGCCCAGTCTCAGTCCTTCCCTCATTTCCACAGTCATTCTTTTGTTTCTGCCCAGTCACAGTGCTTCCCTCATTTCCACAGTCATTCTCTCGTTCTGCCCAGTCACAGTCCTTCCCTCATTTCCACAGTCATTCTTTTGTTTCTGCCCAGTCACAGTCCTTCCCTCGTTTCCACAGTCATTCTCTCGTTCTACCCAGTCACAGTCCTTCCCTCATTTCCACAGTCATTCTCTCGTTCTGCCCAGTCACAGTCCTTCCCTCATTTCCACAGTCATTCTCTCGTTCTGCCCAGTCACAGTCCTTCCCTCATTTCCACAGTCATTCTCTCGTTCTGCCCAGTCACAGTCCTTCCCTCATTTCCACAGTCATTCTTTTGTTTCTGCCCAGTCACAGTCCTTCCCTCATTTCCACAGTCATTCTCTCGTTCTACCCAGTCACAGTCCTTCCTTCATTTCCACAGTCATTCTTTTGTTTCTGCCCAGTCACAGTGCTTCCCTCGTTTCCACAGTCATTCTCTCGTTCTACCCAGTCACAGTCCTTCCTTCATTTCCACAGTCATTCTTTTGTTTCTGCCCAGTCACAGTCCTTCCTTCATTTCCACAGTCATTCTCCTGTTCTGCCCAGTCACAGTGCTTCCCTCATTTCCACAGTCATTCTCTCGTTCTACCCAGTCACAGTCCTTCCCTCGTTTCCACAGTCATTCTTTTGTTTCTGCCCAGTCACAGTGCTTCCCTCATTTCCACAGTCATTCTCTCATTCTGCCCAGTCACAGTCCTTCCCTCGTTTCCACAGTCATTCTTTTGTTTCTGCCCAGTCACAGTCCTTCCCTCGTTTCCACAGTCATTCTCTCGTTCTACCCAGTCACAGTCCTTCCTTCATTTCCACAGTCATTCTTTTGTTTCTGCCCAGTCACAGTCCTTCCTTCATTTCCACAGTCATTCTTTTGTTTCTGCCCAGTCACAGTCCTTCCCTCGTTTCCACAGTCATTCTTTTGTTTCTGCCCAGTCACAGTCCTTCCCTCATTTCCACAGTCATTCTCTCGTTCTACCCAGTCACAGTGCTTCCCTCGTTTCCACAGTCATTCTCTCGTTCTACCCAGTCACAGTCTTTCCCTCGTTTCCACAGTCATTCTCTCGTTCTGCCCAGTCACAGTCCTTCCCTCATTTCCACAGTCATTCTTTTGTTTCTGCCCAGTCACAGTGCTTCCCTCATTTCCACAGTCATTCTCTCGTTCTGCCCAGTCACAGTCCTTCCCTCATTTCCACAGTCATTCTTTTGTTTCTGCCCAGTCACAGTCCTTCCCTCGTTTCCACAGTCATTCTCTCGTTCTACCCAGTCACAGTCCTTCCCTCATTTCCACAGTCATTCTCTCGTTCTGCCCAGTCACAGTCCTTCCCTCATTTCCACAGTCATTCTCTCGTTCTGCCCAGTCACAGTCCTTCCCTCATTTCCACAGTCATTCTCTCGTTCTGCCCAGTCACAGTCCTTCCCTCATTTCCACAGTCATTCTTTTGTTTCTGCCCAGTCACAGTGCTTCCCTCATTTCCACAGTCATTCTCTCGTTCTGCCCAGTCACAGTCCTTCCCTCATTTCCACAGTCATTCTTTTGTTTCTGCCCAGTCACAGTCCTTCCCTCGTTTCCACAGTCATTCTCTCGTTCTACCCAGTCACAGTCCTTCCCTCATTTCCACAGTCATTCTCTCGTTCTGCCCAGTCACAGTCCTTCCCTCATTTCCACAGTCATTCTCTCGTTCTGCCCAGTCACAGTCCTTCCCTCATTTCCACAGTCATTCTTTTGTTTCTGCCCAGTCACAGTGCTTCCCTCATTTCCACAGTCATTCTCTCGTTCTGCCCAGTCACAGTCCTTCCCTCATTTCCACAGTCATTCTTTTGTTTCTGCCCAGTCACAGTCCTTCCCTCGTTTCCACAGTCATTCTCTCGTTCTACCCAGTCACAGTCCTTCCCTCATTTCCACAGTCATTCTCTCGTTCTGCCCAGTCACAGTCCTTCCCTCATTTCCACAGTCATTCTCTCGTTCTGCCCAGTCACAGTCCTTCCCTCATTTCCACAGTCATTCTCTCGTTCTGCCCAGTCACAGTCCTTCCCTCATTTCCACAGTCATTCTTTTGTTTCTGCCCAGTCACAGTCCTTCCTTCATTTCCACAGTCATTCTTTTGTTTCTGCCCAGTCACAGTCCTTCCCTCGTTTCCACAGTCATTCTTTCGTTCTACCCAGTCACAGTCCTTCCTTCATTTCCACAGTCATTCTTTTGTTTCTGCCCAGTCACAGTCCTTCCTTCATTTCCACAGTCATTCTCTCGTTCTGCCCAGTCACAGTCCTTCCCTCATTTCCACAGTCATTCTCTCGTTCTGCCCAGTCACAGTCCTTCCCTCATTTCCACAGTCATTCTCTCGTTCTGCCCAGTCACAGTGCTTCCCTCATTTCCACAGTCATTCTCTCGTTCTGCCCAGTCACAGTGCTTCCCTCGTTTCCACAGTCATTCTCTCGTTCTACCCAGTCACAGTCCTTCCTTCATTTCCACAGTCATTCTTTTGTTTCTGCCCAGTCACAGTCCTTCCTTCATTTCCACAGTCATTCTCCTGTTCTGCCCAGTCACAGTGCTTCCCTCATTTCCACAGTCATTCTCTCGTTCTGCCCAGTCACAGTCCTTCCTTCATTTCCACAGTCATTCTTTTGTTTCTGCCCAGTCACAGTGCTTCCCTCATTTCCACAGTCATTCTCTCATTCTGCCCAGTCACAGTCCTTCCCTCGTTTCCACAGTCATTCTTTTGTTTCTGCCCAGTCACAGTCCTTCCCTCGTTTCCACAGTCATTCTCTCGTTCTACCCAGTCACAGTCCTTCCTTCATTTCCACAGTCATTCTTTTGTTTCTGCCCAGTCACAGTCCTTCCTTCATTTCCACAGTCATTCTTTTGTTTCTGCCCAGTCACAGTCCTTCCCTCGTTTCCACAGTCATTCTTTTGTTTCTGCCCAGTCACAGTCCTTCCCTCATTTCCACAGTCATTCTCTCGTTCTACCCAGTCACAGTGCTTCCCTCGTTTCCACAGTCATTCTCTCGTTCTACCCAGTCACAGTCTTTCCCTCGTTTCCACAGTCATTCTCTCGTTCTGCCCAGTCACAGTCCTTCCCTCATTTCCACAGTCATTCTTTTGTTTCTGCCCAGTCACAGTGCTTCCCTCATTTCCACAGTCATTCTCTCGTTCTGCCCAGTCACAGTCCTTCCCTCATTTCCACAGTCATTCTTTTGTTTCTGCCCAGTCACAGTCCTTCCCTCGTTTCCACAGTCATTCTCTCGTTCTACCCAGTCACAGTCCTTCCCTCATTTCCACAGTCATTCTCTCGTTCTGCCCAGTCACAGTCCTTCCCTCATTTCCACAGTCATTCTCTCGTTCTGCCCAGTCACAGTCCTTCCCTCATTTCCACAGTCATTCTCTCGTTCTGCCCAGTCACAGTCCTTCCCTCATTTCCACAGTCATTCTTTTGTTTCTGCCCAGTCACAGTGCTTCCCTCATTTCCACAGTCATTCTCTCGTTCTGCCCAGTCACAGTCCTTCCCTCATTTCCACAGTCATTCTTTTGTTTCTGCCCAGTCACAGTCCTTCCCTCGTTTCCACAGTCATTCTCTCGTTCTACCCAGTCACAGTCCTTCCCTCATTTCCACAGTCATTCTCTCGTTCTGCCCAGTCACAGTCCTTCCCTCATTTCCACAGTCATTCTCTCGTTCTGCCCAGTCACAGTCCTTCCCTCATTTCCACAGTCATTCTTTTGTTTCTGCCCAGTCACAGTGCTTCCCTCATTTCCACAGTCATTCTCTCGTTCTGCCCAGTCACAGTCCTTCCCTCATTTCCACAGTCATTCTTTTGTTTCTGCCCAGTCACAGTCCTTCCCTCGTTTCCACAGTCATTCTCTCGTTCTACCCAGTCACAGTCCTTCCCTCATTTCCACAGTCATTCTCTCGTTCTGCCCAGTCACAGTCCTTCCCTCATTTCCACAGTCATTCTCTCGTTCTGCCCAGTCACAGTCCTTCCCTCATTTCCACAGTCATTCTCTCGTTCTGCCCAGTCACAGTCCTTCCCTCATTTCCACAGTCATTCTTTTGTTTCTGCCCAGTCACAGTCCTTCCTTCATTTCCACAGTCATTCTTTTGTTTCTGCCCAGTCACAGTCCTTCCCTCGTTTCCACAGTCATTCTTTCGTTCTACCCAGTCACAGTCCTTCCTTCATTTCCACAGTCATTCTTTTGTTTCTGCCCAGTCACAGTCCTTCCTTCATTTCCACAGTCATTCTCTCGTTCTGCCCAGTCACAGTCCTTCCCTCATTTCCACAGTCATTCTCTCGTTCTGCCCAGTCACAGTCCTTCCCTCATTTCCACAGTCATTCTCTCGTTCTGCCCAGTCACAGTGCTTCCCTCATTTCCACAGTCATTCTCTCGTTCTGCCCAGTCACAGTGCTTCCCTCGTTTCCACAGTCATTCTCTCGTTCTACCCAGTCACAGTCCTTCCTTCATTTCCACAGTCATTCTTTTGTTTCTGCCCAGTCACAGTCCTTCCTTCATTTCCACAGTCATTCTCCTGTTCTGCCCAGTCACAGTGCTTCCCTCATTTCCACAGTCATTCTCTCGTTCTGCCCAGTCACAGTCCTTCCTTCATTTCCACAGTCATTCTTTTGTTTCTGCCCAGTCACAGTGCTTCCCTCATTTCCACAGTCATTCTCTCATTCTGCCCAGTCACAGTCCTTCCCTCGTTTCCACAGTCATTCTTTTGTTTCTGCCCAGTCACAGTCCTTCCCTCGTTTCCACAGTCATTCTCTCGTTCTACCCAGTCACAGTCCTTCCTTCATTTCCACAGTCATTCTTTTGTTTCTGCCCAGTCACAGTCCTTCCTTCATTTCCACAGTCATTCTTTTGTTTCTGCCCAGTCACAGTCCTTCCCTCGTTTCCACAGTCATTCTTTTGTTTCTGCCCAGTCACAGTCCTTCCCTCATTTCCACAGTCATTCTCTCGTTCTACCCAGTCACAGTGCTTCCCTCGTTTCCACAGTCATTCTCTCGTTCTACCCAGTCACAGTCTTTCCCTCGTTTCCACAGTCATTCTCTCGTTCTGCCCAGTCACAGTCCTTCCCTCATTTCCACAGTCATTCTTTTGTTTCTGCCCAGTCACAGTCCTTCCCTCATTTCCACAGTCATTCTCTCGTTCTACCCAGTCACAGTGCTTCCCTCGTTTCCACAGTCATTCTCTCGTTCTACCCAGTCACAGTCCTTCCCTCATTTCCACAGTCATTCTCTCGTTCTGCCCAGTCACAGTCCTTCCCTCATTTCCACAGTCATTCTTTTGTTTCTGCCCAGTCACAGTCCTTCCCTCGTTTCCACAGTCATTCTCTCGTTCTACCCAGTCACAGTCCTTCCCTCATTTCCACAGTCATTCTCTCGTTCTGCCCAGTCACAGTCCTTCCCTCATTTCCACAGTCATTCTCTCGTTCTGCCCAGTCACAGTCCTTCCCTCATTTCCACAGTCATTCTCTCGTTCTGCCCAGTCACAGTCCTTCCCTCATTTCCACAGTCATTCTTTTGTTTCTGCCCAGTCACAGTCCTTCCCTCATTTCCACAGTCATTCTCTCGTTCTACCCAGTCACAGTCCTTCCTTCATTTCCACAGTCATTCTTTTGTTTCTGCCCAGTCACAGTGCTTCCCTCGTTTCCACAGTCATTCTCTCGTTCTACCCAGTCACAGTCCTTCCTTCATTTCCACAGTCATTCTTTTGTTTCTGTCCAGTCACAGTCCTTCCTTCATTTCCACAGTCATTCTCCTGTTCTGCCCAGTCACAGTGCTTCCCTCATTTCCACAGTCATTCTCTCGTTCTACCCAGTCACAGTCCTTCCCTCGTTTCCACAGTCATTCTCTCGTTCTACCCAGTCACAGTCCTTCCTTCATTTCCACAGTCATTCTTTTGTTTCTGCCCAGTCACAGTCCTTCCTTCATTTCCACAGTCATTCTTTTGTTTCTGCCCAGTCACAGTCCTTCCCTCGTTTCCACAGTCATTCTTTTGTTTCTGCCCAGTCACAGTCCTTCCCTCATTTCCACAGTCATTCTCTCGTTCTACCCAGTCACAGTGCTTCCCTCGTTTCCACAGTCATTCTCTCGTTCTACCCAGTCACAGTCTTTCCCTCGTTTCCACAGTCATTCTCTCGTTCTGCCCAGTCACAGTCCTTCCCTCATTTCCACAGTCATTCTTTTGTTTCTGCCCAGTCACAGTGCTTCCCTCATTTCCACAGTCATTCTCTCGTTCTGCCCAGTCACAGTCCTTCCCTCATTTCCACAGTCATTCTTTTGTTTCTGCCCAGTCACAGTCCTTCCCTCGTTTCCACAGTCATTCTCTCGTTCTACCCAGTCACAGTCCTTCCCTCATTTCCACAGTCATTCTCTCGTTCTGCCCAGTCACAGTCCTTCCCTCATTTCCACAGTCATTCTCTCGTTCTGCCCAGTCACAGTCCTTCCCTCATTTCCACAGTCATTCTCTCGTTCTGCCCAGTCACAGTCCTTCCCTCATTTCCACAGTCATTCTTTTGTTTCTGCCCAGTCACAGTCCTTCCCTCATTTCCACAGTCATTCTCTCGTTCTACCCAGTCACAGTCCTTCCTTCATTTCCACAGTCATTCTTTTGTTTCTGCCCAGTCACAGTCCTTCCCTCGTTTCCACAGTCATTCTCTCGTTCTACCCAGTCACTGTCCTTCCTTCATTTCCACAGTCATTCTTTTGTTTCTGCCCAGTCACAGTCCTTCCTTCATTTCCACAGTCATTCTCTTGTTCTGCCCAGTCTCAGTGCTTCCCTCATTTCCACAGTCATTCTCTCGTTCTGCCCAGTCACAGTCCTTCCTTCATTTCCACAGTCATTCTTTTGTTTCTGCCCAGTCACAGTGCTTCCCTCGTTTCCACAGTCATTCTCTCGTTCTACCCAGTCACAGTCTTTCCCTCGTTTCCACAGTCATTCTTTTGTTTCTGCCCAGTCACAGTCCTTCCCTCGTTTCCACAGTCATTCTCTCGTTCTACCCAGTCACTGTCCTTCCTTCATTTCCACAGTCATTCTTTTGTTTCTGCCCAGTCACAGTCCTTCCCTCGTTTCCACAGTCATTCTCTCGTTCTACCCAGTCACTGTCCTTCCTTCATTTCCACAGTCATTCTTTTGTTTCTGCCCAGTCACAGTCCTTCCTTCATTTCCACAGTCATTCTCTTGTTCTGCCCAGTCTCAGTGCTTCCCTCATTTCCACAGTCATTCTCTCGTTCTGCCCAGTCACAGTCCTTCCTTCATTTCCACAGTCATTCTTTTGTTTCTGCCCAGTCACAGTGCTTCCCTCGTTTCCACAGTCATTCTCTCGTTCTACCCAGTCACAGTCTTTCCCTCGTTTCCACAGTCATTCTTTTGTTTCTGCCCAGTCACAGTGCTTCCCTCATTTCCACAGTCATTCTCTCGTTCTGCCCAGTCACAGTCCTTCCCTCGTTTCCACAGTCATTCTTTTGTTTCTGCCCAGTCACAGTCCTTCCCTCGTTTCCACAGTCATTCTCTCGTTCTACCCAGTCACAGTCCTTCCTTCATTTCCACAGTCATTCTTTTGTTTCTGCCCAGTCACAGTCCTTCCCTCGTTTCCACAGTCATTCTTTTGTTTCTGCCCAGTCACAGTCCTTCCCTCATTTCCACAGTCATTCTCTCGTTCTACCCAGTCACAGTGCTTCCCTCGTTTCCACAGTCATTCTCTCGTTCTACCCAGTCACAGTCCTTCCCTCGTTTCCACAGTCATTCTCTCGTTCTACCCAGTCACAGTTCTTCCCTCATTTCCACAGTCATTCTTTTGTTTCTGCCCAGTCACAGTCCTTCCCTCATTTCCAGTCATTCTTTTGTTTCTGCCCAGTCACAGTCCTTCCCTCGTTTCCACAGTCATTCTCTCGTTCTACCCAGTCACAGTCCTTCCCTCATTTCCACAGTCATTCTTTTGTTTCTGCCCAGTCACAGTGCTTCCCTCGTTTCCACAGTCATTCTCTCGTTCTACCCAGTCACAGTTCTTCCCTCGTTTCCACAGTCCTTCCCCCATTTCCCCACTTCCCATCCCTTTTTCTCACTTCTCCAGTTCTGATGAATGGTTATTGCCCTCAAAATTCAACTTCATGCCCCTCTCTGCAGATACTATTTCGTGTGATATTGATTGAAGTACTTTGACATAGACAGGATCTGCGGCCTGCAGTCAAGAATGACACAATGCTAACCTGAACAGAACTGAAATAAGTTGTATATTCCTAGACTGTTTCAAGGACTCTACAGTTCGATATTTAATATTCTGTCTGTTATTCGCTTCATTTTGGCCATTTGTGATTTATTCCTTTTTTTGCACATTGGGTGTTGATGCACCATCTCTGAGACGTGAGGCAAGATATCGGCTTTTATTGGCTGGAAGAAAGAACAAGCAGCAATTGACCACCACACTGCATCCTGGAGACTGAGGCCGGGGCAGAGCCCCCAATCGCCTTTATACCGGGGTCCGTGGGAGGAGCCACAGGAGCAGTCAGCGGGGGGGGAGGGGGGCGTGTCCAGACAGATATATGTAGTTCACCACAGGTGTTTACTGTTTAATTTAAGCAGGTTCCAATGTGTTTCTTTGTTTTATGGCTGCCTGCAGGAAGACAAATCTCAGGGTTATATACTGGCCACATACTTTGATAATAAATCTGCTTTGAACATTTTTTTAACTTTGTTCTGCTTGAACTCCTGCTTGAACAGCTATGTCTGTTTTGAGAACTGATAATGTTTCTTAGATAGATTCTGAGGCTTTATTTTGAAGATTGTGAATTATTCATAAATCCTGAATCATTCCTCTTTAAATGCTTCGGAACCATTGTGCCATGTGGCATAGCTATCGGGCTTTCTCCATCCTAATTGGTTGCTATGTTTCCTACATTACAACAGCTACTTCATTGGCTGTAAAAAGGCTCCTAGAATTGTCCTGAAAGAGGACAGGGAAGACACTGCAGGAATATAAGTGCTTTAATTATAAAGATATTTGACACAGGTTGTCATAGCCGGGAGGGGTGGGGGTTGTAGTGAGGATAAGCTCCCACTACCTATAAAGTGCTCCAAATGGTGTGTGACTCTAACACTCTAGCATCTGACAACCAAGTCCAACTCTTCTTGGCCTTCACATGTGGCTTAGTTACTAGGCCCGGAAGAACCGTTTCTACTGGCAAGAGAAGGGGCAAAGGCGGACCACTGGTGCCTCAAAACCAGTTGCTTTGGGCAGGTGGGCTCATCAGCCTTGGACTGCAGCCCGCCTAGGAGAAGGAAAACTCTGATTTTAAACCTCCACTGCCTTGTGGCCATACCCACCCATGGGAAAAGCTTCGGGAGTAAACCTCAAGGAAGAAATCCAGAGCCGGGGTCCCTAAGGCAGTTGGATGTTGTTTACAACTTCACTCTGGCAGCCTCTGCGATGACACTGGTACCAAGCTGTATCGGCGCTTTCCCTTCCCCTGGACTACATCAGTGACGTGGAGAGGGGGGACCCGCTGCATGGGCCAAGCTGTTTATCCTCTCAACCCCAGATCCAATGATGTCAATAGGGGTTAACCCGTCTCCATTCCTCCTGTAATCCACAACCAGCTCCTTTGTGTTTGTGACATTGAGGGAGAAGTTATTTTCTTGACACCACTGTGTCCTGTAGGCCACCTCATTATTGCTTGAGATTGGGCCAGTCAGTGTAATGGAGTGTGGTGGGAGTAGTGGATCAGCTGCCTGACAAGCATACACAGTGACAGTAGACGACACCCCTGACAAGAGAGAGCCTAATCACTGACAATGACATTTAATAGCATCTTCCTTGCTGAATTCTCACCATTGTCACTGGCCAGGAACATAATCAGATTACCCACATAAATATTATTGTTACACAGGAAAGGCATGGGCTGGATTTTCTGCTGTAAATGATATTTTAAATTTGTTGAGATATAGTGTGGAATAGGCCCTTCTGGCCCTTCAAGCTATGCCAACCAGCAATCACCCTGATTTAATCCTAGCCTAATCACAGGACGATCTACAATGAACTGGTACGTCTTTGGACTGTGGGTTGAAACCAGAGCACCCAGAGGAAACCTACACACTCACAGGGAGAACGTATATACTCCTTACAGGCAGCAGTAGGGATTGAACCTGCATCGCCTGTACTGCAAAGCATTGTGCTAACCACTATGCTACCAGCTGCTTCATCTCCCAACATCCCAAAACCTTTCCACAATTTACAAATGCATCAGGACTTGTGGAATATTCTCCATTTCTTCTTCCTGAGTGGAAAAGACACTCACCAAGATTTTGCCTGGATTGGAGGATCGTTGTTAAAGAATCAGAGTCAAAATCAAGTTTGTTATTACTGATACTTATTTACTGCCCGTTATGCTGGCATTTAGAGCAGCAATGAAGGTCCTCTATCTCTCTTTGTCCTTGACCACTCAGATGTGGAAGGATTCTTCACTGCTGTTTCCGTAACAGTCCTGTTTGACCAGTCTTTGTTAGCCTTGAATTGAACCCCCAAACTTGGAGGGGCAGTGGACCACTCTTAGTCTGGCCTCTAACCTTTGACCTGTTTGGCATGGGTGACCCTACCAAGAGCCAAAGCATGAAGCCCTGACTCCAGCCGGGTCATTGAGGCACGCAAGCCTCCAAACCATGCCAAGGTTGTGGATCTCTTGGAGGATTACCTCTGATCTTGACGTGGTTTCTCGTGCCCCACAAACGACCAGGAAACGCAGAAGATTTTTTTAAGAAGAGTTTAAACTTTAATTTGCAAATCAAAGCTGAGACAGTCATTGAGCTAGTCGCCAATTGCCCACCGATCCATGTACATAGCATTTTGTATAGCAATCTCCTGGTTTAGTTGCATTAGCATATCCAATCGGTCTATAGTTGCGGATCACAAGTACATCCGCCACTATTGTTTCTACCTATTGACTTAATCATGTTCTAATCTACATCTCTTAGCTACCTCTCATTAACACACTATTGTCTTCTACATTCAATTGGATACATGCATAGCAAATAGCAAACTCAGACTACATAGTTTTGGTTACACGGCAAACAATACAACTTTTATACTCCAATAATATATGCAATAGCATGAAATGTTTTGTCTTGCAGCAGCAGTTAAGTGAAAGACATAGAAATTCATAAAAGGTACAAAATAAATAAATGGTTCAGAAGAAGTACAATGGGGAAGTTTTCATGGGTTCATGGACTTTGATGGGAGAGAGAAAGAAGTTGTTCTTGAAATAATACGTGTGAGTCTTCAGGCTCCTACACCTGCTCCCTGATGGTGCTAATGTGAGGAGAGCATCTTTCAGGTAATGAGAATCTTTAATCAGAGATTACTTAGGCTCCACTTCTTTTCCTTGCAGTTATGGAAGCTGGGGACTGACCTGATAGAAAGTTGATAATCAGATTTTTTTCCCCCATGGTACTGGTATGAAAAGCAGGAGGGAATCATTCTCATTTGTAGAGGAAGAGCTTTAAGGTGGAGCTGAGATGTAAGTTGTTATTTATTATATACAGAGTATGTTGATGTCCGGAACCCACCAGCAGAGAAGGTGATAGAGACAGATACAGTCACAATGTTTAAGAGACATTTAGACAGACACTTGAATGAGTGAATGAGTGAGGAAGGGTACAAACCGAATGCAGACAAATGGGATTAGTGAAGATTAACGAAAAGGCTAGCAGGGATATGATAGACAGAAGGGTTCATTTCTGTGCTCCACAACTCTGAGTGTACGGTATTTCCCCTGTTGAGTATTTAATATTTCAGTAATATTGTATATGTTGTATATATATATTAGTTGAGTAAACACTCTTGTTCATTTATATAATTAATTACAGGCTATATATAAAAGTATGTGAATTGAATACATCGTGACACCACCACCTGGTATGTGCACAGCACGCTTAAAGTAAACACAAAGTTAGACTCACATTTTGGACTCCAGTATTTTCCTTTGAATTAGTTTAATTGAAGTTACAAAACATAACATTCCCTCTTTTCAAACCCTTCAGATCCTTGAATGTTTCATCTCAAGTGTCTGTTACATAACATTTGGTTTACCATAATCTAGCTCAATCCACTTTGCAATGATTTGATCTGTATGAACAGTGTGCATGATTAGCTTTTCAATGTTTCTTTGTACATGGCAATAATAAACCAATCTGAATATATAATACATTGCATAATACAAATACATAATATTATACATAATGCACTAGCTGAACTCATGGAACACAGTGGAGTATTTTCTAATGGAACCATCAATCAAAACAGCAGTGTTAAACTATTGTGTCCCTGCAATTTCTGGTTTGTTCGTTTGTTGCGTGCTGCATTTACGACGTGAGCGATCATGGTCTTTCCGTGAGCATGATTGTTCTTGGCAAATTTTTCTACAGAAGTGGTCTGCCGTTGCCTTTTTCTGGGCAGTGTCTTTACAAGACGGGTGACCCCGGCCATTATCAATACTCTTCAAGACTGTCTGCCTAGCATCAGTGGTCACATAACCAGGACTTGTGATATGCACCAGCTGCTCATACGACCATCCACCACCTGCTCCCATGGCTTCACATAACCATGATCAGGGAACTGAGCAGGTGCTACACCTTGCCCCAAGGGTGGCCAGCAGGCTAGCGGAGGGAAGGAGCACCTCACACCCCTTTTGGTGGAGGCATATCTGCACACCGTCACCAATATCCAGTAGATGATACAAATGTTTCAGGGTGTCGAGACCTGATTCATTCACCCCAGGTATCCGGCCTCTTGTATGTTCTTTTAGCAATGTTTGACAGACACTTAAATAGTCAAGGCAGTGTAGGATATGAGTTAATGAAGGCAAACTAGACTCATGCTAAAGTTCAAAGTTCAAGGTAAATTTATTATCAACATACGTATATGTCACCATATACTACACTGAGAGTAATTTTCTTGCAGGCATTCACAGTAGAATCAATGAAAAACTACACTCAACAACTGACAAGCAACCAATGTTCAAAAGAAGACAAACTGCGTTAATACAAAAAAATGGAATGATTTAAAAATGATTAGTAAGTAAATAATACTGAGAACAAGAGTTGTAGACTCCTTGAAAATGAGTCCATAGGGTGTGGAATCATATCAGTGCTGAAGTAAGTGAAATTATCCAGGCTGGAACAGAAGCCTGATGTCGAAGTGTAATAACTGATGGTGGTGTAAGTCCTAAGGATCCTGTACCTCCTTTCCAATGGTAGTAGCGAGGTGAGAGCATGGTTGGGGGTTCTTGATGGTTAGGGGTTCTTGATGGTTGGGGGTTCTTGATGGTTAGGGGTTCTTGATGGTTGGGGGTTCTTGATGGTTGGGGGTTCTTGATGGTTGGGGGTTCTTGTAGATGAATGCTGGCAGCACTCCTTGTAGATGTGCTCAGTGGCGAGGAGGTCATTTCCTGAGACGGACTGGACTGTACCCGGTACTTTTTGCAGGAATTTCCATTCTTGGGCATTGATGTTTGCATACCGGGTCGTGATGCAACCAGCCAGGATACTCCCCACTATCGAACTTCGTCAGAGTTTCAGATGACATGTAGAATCTGGCAAAACATCGAAGTTCTAATGTAGATGAATTGTTTAAAAATCAGTGGAGATATTGTGGTTCAAAGGGCCTGTTTCTGTGCTGTCCAAATTCTCTAACTCCAGATGTTAGAAGGATAAGGTTACTTCCTTGCACCAGTCAGTGGAACTGAATAAAGGACAATCATCAGCCAACATCTCCATTTTTGACGTTATGACAGGGTGGTAACATCTGGTGTGACATCAGCAATATTGACATGTCCTTTCCACAATTACAGTATACACACCTATATAGAACTATAGAACATGGACTTTGGCACTATACAAATAACATACCATCCTGACTAGCTTGTTTGGCAGGACTTGCTGTGGACCCTGAGGTCTGGAACTTCTCAAACTCCAGGCCTTATCTGGAGGAAGGCCAAAGACCTCAGAAGTTGGAATGAGTCAGTAATCTGGCTCACTGTGAATGAGGACTGACACCCTAGAATTCACAAATCCCCAACAGTAAACAAAGATCTTTTTTAAATGAGGGCAATGCAGAAAATGTGATTTACATGAATTTCAGTTTTTAACAAGATCCCACGTGGGACACTGCTCCAAAAGCTTCAGGCCCATGGAATACAGAGCATATTAAAATTCGATCCAAACTTGGCTTAAAATGGAGGTCAGAGAGTCATAATTGAAGGATGCCTTTGCGATTTGAAGCCTGCAGCTAGTGGTCTTCCACAGAGATCAGTGTCGGGACTATTTACAACATAAGTGAATGATTTGGATCCGGATGTGAGAGGTATAATCACTAAATTTACAGATGACACGGATATTGGTGGAGTTATTGATTGTGTGGAGGTAATCTTAGCCTACAGCGTGATACTATGTCAGTGAAATGGGCTGAGAAAAGGCCGATAAAAGTTAATCCCGATAAATGTGAGGTGAACTATTTTGAATCAGAATCAGGTTTATTATCAGTGTCTTATATGATTTGACGTTTGTTGCTTGGTGGCAGCAGTACGGTTCAAAGACGTAAAGATACTATAAATAATAAAATAAATAAAATGCACAAAACAGAAAGAATGAGATAGTGTTCAATCTGATGACAGAGGGGAAGAAGCTGTTCCTGAATTATTGAGTGGCAGTCTTTAGGCTGCTTACCTCCTCCTTGAAGAAGTAATGAGAAGAGGACATGTCTGGATAGTGAGGGTCATCAATGATGGATGGACATACACCGTGATTGGTAAGGTCCTAGGGAATATGGAGGAAGGAACGGACCTTGGTGTGCAAGTCCAAAGATCCTTGAGGATGGCAACATGGCTACAGTACTGTGCAAAAGTCTTAGACACAAACTTGTATATATAGCGAGGGTGCCTAAGACTTTAGCACAGTACTGTATTTGTCAATGTGGGGCGGAGAGCGAGTTTGTTAATCTGGCAGTAGTGAAGGATGTTGGGAATGGAGAGGGTGGAGTGCCACGGGAGGGGTGTGGGACACGTGGCAGAGAAGGAGTTCCAGAGGCTGGGGATGGTGTAGATTCAGACACACCCCGCCCTGAGACACCAGGCAAGGTTATCTGATTCCAAAAAATATTGTTTATTGACCATTAATGAATGCCCCTCTGGTACTTCCCACTCTCTCCTCTCCCTCTTCCCCCTTTCTGAACCATGATTCCCCTCTCCCTGCCCCCTTCCCACTCTCAGTCCATAATAGAGACTCATATCAGAATCAGGTTTATCATCACTCACATACAGTATGTCATGTTTTATTTGTGGCAGCAGTACAGTGCAATGCATAAAATTACTACAGTACTGTACAAAAGTCTTAGGTACCCTACATATATGTGTCTTAGAATTTTGTACAGTACTTTAGACAATGTGGTTAAGAAGGTACGAGATATTGGCTTTTATTAGTTGAGGCTTTCAGTACAGGAGCAGAGAGATTGTATCCAAACTTTATGAAATGTTGTTCTGCACAGTTCAGGTCATGATGCTGTGGGAATGAAATGGTAGCACTAGAGAGGGTGAAGAGGAGATTCACCAAGATGTTGCCTGTGCTGGAGTGTTTTAATTATGAGGGGAGACTGGAGAAGGTCTGTTTTCTGAGATATATAAATTGGTGATATTGGTATATAAACCTAAAAATGCTCCTCACGGCATGCACCTCAAATAGCCTCTGACAACCAAGTCCAACTCCTGGCCTTCTCATGTGGCTTAGCCTCTAAGCCCAGCGGAACGGTTTTTACTGACAGGAGAAGGGGCAAAGGCGGGTCCTGGCACCTTAAAACCAATGCTTTGGGTAGATGGAGCTCATCAGCTTGGGAAGGCAGTCCATCTAAGAGAGGGAAAACTCTGATTTCAAACCTCTGCTGTCTTGCGGCCATCCCCACTCATGGGAAAGGCTTTGGGAGTAAACCCTGAGGACAAATCCGGAGCTGGAGTCCCTAAGGCAGTCCGACGTTGCCTTCAACCTCGTTCTGTCAACACCTGCGATGACTCTGGTGCCAAGCTGTATCGGCCCTTGCCCTTCCCTTGGACAACATTGGTGTCGTGGAGAGGGGAGACTTGCTGCTTGGGCAACTGCCAGTCTCCCACACAACCTTGCCCAGGCCTGTGCCCTGGAAACCTTCCAGGCGCAGATCCATGGTCTCGCGAGACTAACAGATGCCACCATAAACTGGTGAGGGTTAAAGGCAGGGTAACCTCTGTCCCCATATCAGAGGGGGCTAAGTGTTGCAAAATGGGATTAATGCAAATGGGAATCCTCTGGTTGGTACCAAATGGCGTGTTTCCATGTTTATTGTGTACTTATTGAGATACAGCACAGAATGGGCCCTTCTGGCCCTTTGTCACGCAATCCGGGAACCCCCGATTTAATCCAAGCCTAAGCATGGGACAATTTACAATGACCAATTAACCTACAATCTGGTAGATTTTTGGACTGTGGGAGGAAACCAGAGCACCCGGAGGAAACCCACGTGGTCACAGGGAGAACGTACAAACTCCTCACAGGCAGCGGTGGTAATTGAACACGGGCTGCCTGTACTGTAAAGCGTTGTGCTAACCACTACACTACCGTGCCATGCACTGTACTGATGCCCCCAGAAAAAATTCATGACAAATGTTGTGATTCTACCACTCTGTAATGATTTAAGCAGATCATTAATAATAATTGAAAATGAGAAATTGCTATAATTCATTACTATGAGGTTTGAATGTTGCCCAAATAGTCCCATCAAGTTGGTCCCAGAGAGATTAAAATAAGAAATGTTTCGTGGCTTTGTCAGTATAGAGTTAAAAATAACTTCAAAAACATACACCATTGAAAATATTTCAATGGAATTTTTTCCCTTGAAAAATCCATATTCTGATACTGTCACAACACTGGGCAAATACTTCAAACTCATCATTCTGCAGAAATGATTTTAAAGACAGAACTGAAACTTTCAATGAGAAACATTCCTCCTTTTTGAGCTCTGGTGATGCGAGATCCTTTAATGAGTTAGTGGGGCCAGCAGGGGGCTATGGTTCTGCTCTCAAATTCTCTCTCTCTCTCTTTTCCCCTCCACCTCACTCTTTGTATATCAAACAGCAGCATTCTTGCTCACAGCTCACTTCATTTCAGCAGCTTGGAGAGATGTGGGCTGATCTGAAGCTTAAAGCTGCAAATGGTTCGACAAGTTCCCTAAATGAGCGTGAAGTATTTTCTCCTACGACTATACCACCTCTGTCAAGGATGGAAGCCAATGTTGTGGTACTGGGGGCAGATAATGTTGGAAAATCTGGTAAGTTTATCAGTCGACAGAGGCAATATGCAATGTTCGTTCAGTTCAATTTTTAATCCCAGTATTTCTGTTTGCAGCTTTAACCGTTCGCTTTTTGACAAGAAGATTCATCGGTGAATATGGCGATATAGGTAAACATCTTACATTAAATCTTTCATCCGGTTTCAAACAATACTTTCTTTGTTGTTGAAAGGCTGTGTTTAATACGAAGTTTATTTGAATTCTAGAATCCGTCTACAATCACAACGTGACTGTTGCTGGGGTACAGGTTGCTTTCAATATTTGGGATTCTCCGTTTTCTCAGGTAAAACTTCTAAGTGATTAAAACTCTGACTATCTCAATTGTTTTCTATCATGGGCTTGTTATGTCGCAATATTAAGTGAACCTTCCAAAGTGGATAGTTTTTAATTTTACTAATCCAAACAGCTTTTTCGTTCCTTTAGACCCTGCTATTAACTGAGGGGTCCATGGACCGAAACTTTGGGACCCCTGCCTTAGACTGAGTACAAATCCCATTTGTCATACCTTTATATTGGAAGCTAACACCATTTTAGTGCTGTTAAAAGTTTAACCAGTTCCTAGCTACTTTGGTTACACATATAATTTGCCATATCTCCAATGTTCTAAATGACAGCAGTGCTTCATCGTCCTCTTACTAAAACTGGTTCTAATATTTACTTAGCTTTATAATCTTTATAATTCCCGGTGATTTAGCAGAATACATTTGGTCCGTGTTGTGCACGGATAAGGAGGCAATCTACATTCAGTGTGAGTGAGGAGTAAACCAATTCACGCTAAGTTGAGTTTATTGTCGTATGCAGAGGGAAGGTGAGGTGCCGATAGAATGAAAGCTTACTGGCAGCGGCATCACAGGAATGTAAGTTCAGGTAACACACAGCACATAAACTATATTAGACAGAAAAAAGACAATGCAAAACAAGACATTCGTGCCAAAAAAATAAACACAGTCAGAGAGAAGTCCAACGCAGCGCAAGAGGCGGTCTACAGTTTTCCTTTGCTGAGGCAGGGTTAGGATTGTGCCGGTCTGTTCAAGAAACTGATGGTTGTAGGAAAATAGCTGTTTCTAAACCAAGTGGTGTGGGACTTTAGATTTCTCTACCCCCTGCCCGAACTTCTGCACTCCACACACAGACAACAGAGCATGGAGATCTGGAACTTCTTTTCAGTTTTGCCGTTCCTCCATAAATACAGCTAGTTTGTTGTTAACCTTGGCGCTGAAGTACTTTTCAGTGTACAGCACACATCCAGAGATTCATTAAACTCTCTAGAATTAAACTGTTTATTCAAGACCAAGTTAACTTTTAATAGCATGATAAATTTTAATTACTTTTAACAGATGTATTTGGCATAAAATTAAAAAAAAACAAGTTTCAGTTATTGTTGGTAATTTTAAAAACCTCTCTCTCGCTCTCGCTCTCTCTCTCCCCTCTCTCTCGCTCTCTCCCCTCTCTCTCCCCCTCCCTCCCCTCTCTCTCCCCCTCCCTCCCCTCTCTCTCCCCTCTCCCCGCTCTCTCCCCTCTCCCCGCTCTCTCCTCTCTCCTCCCCTCCCCTCCCCTCCCCTCCCCTCCCCTCCCCTCCCCTCCCCTCTCCTCTCCTCTCCTCTCCCCTCCTCTCCTCTCCTCTCCTCTCCTCTCCCCTCCTCTCCTCCCCTCTCTCCTCTCCCCTCTCCTCTCTTCTCTCTTCTCTCCTCTCTCTCTTTTCCAAGCCTTTATTTTGCTTTCAGTACATAACTTACAATTGAATTTCCTTACTTACTGTATGAGAATAGTCACCTGGCTGATGCACAGAGAGTGCTAGTACCCATGGAACTGTAGCCCAAGGTGTCATGAGCTCTGAGCTTGCAGTAGAACATTAAGCTTTTGGTGATCTTGAGTACATGTATTTACTAATCGTTATCTTAAGCCCTTATGCTTTTGTTTTAACCTTGTCAAGTAAATTGTGACTAGCACATGTTTCCTGCATTCTATGATTATTTAAAGAGAACTCTCGTTTGGCACCTTAGCGGAGCCATTCTGTCACAGCATGTTCTCGCAGCTTCTGGGTTGAGTTGCTGCCGGGATCTCTGTGTCAGAGAAAACCTGCCATTCCTCCAGTGTGCGGTGACATAAGTGGTATTTTAAGGAAAAACTGGTTGGAAATGAGGCAGAAACATTTAAGAGGCTCTTGGATAGGCGCATGGATGGAAGAAAAACAAAGGGCGATGGACTATGTAGAAGGGGAAGGTTAGGTTGACTGTGGAATATGTTAAAGGGATAGTACAGCATCATGGGCTGAAAGTCCTGTACTGTGCTATGTTCTAAACCAAGCGTTAAACAGTTTGGAATGACGGAATTTTGTTTCCTTTGAAGGATCGACTGAATAATAACAGTGGAAAGGAGAAACAGATCCAATGGGCGGACGGCTTTGTGTTGGTTTACAGCATCTGTGACCGAGCCAGTTTCAACATAGTCCGGCAACAGATCCAGTTTATCAAGTCAATGAAAGCTTATCCTGGCGCAGACCGAGCTCCCATCGTCATTGTGGGAAATAAGAGGGACCTCTGTCACCGCAGGACGGTCTCCAGTGAGGAAGGAAGGCTCTTGGCTCTAGCAACCCACTGCGAGTTCTATGAAATCTCCGCCGCAGAAACTTACCATGGCGTGTTGGTGGTTTTCCACGGTCTGGTGGACATAATCAAGGCGTCCAAGCTCCTGACCATCAGAAAACCAGCCGGGATAAGGAGCATCGTTCGGAGTATGTCAGCTGTGTTCACAAGAAGAAGAACAGATTCCTTGTGAACTTGACATCGTATCGACAGCACAGCACTGTGCTGCATGTTTTAGCATGCACTCTGCCTTGGATTGCATTCCATCCTTTATCACATGGTTTACATCAATGGTCACAATTTAATATATGATCTGGGATTTAAAAAATTCCTTTTCTGCTTTCTCACAGTTTGTGGGGACAGTTGGAACTAAATGTCGAGCTTCACATTGGGAGCCTAAATAATGAATGTGGTTTATTGGCCATTGTAGTCTATCCTCGCCACCCATGCACATATTATACAGTAAAATGGGTGAAAACCAAGCACAAGAGTCTTTGCTGATTCCCATCCCCAATATCCTATTCACGGGGCACTGAACTGCCTATAATGCCAGCAGATTAATGATTGAATCTGCTAAGTGCTCTGCTTTTAGACGAGTGTCTCAAGTGGCTTGTTTCTGAGAGATTGGCCCACATCCTCTTGACCTTGTTGAGCTCTTGGACACAGAGAGCCTTATTCCTCATTGAGTAAGCTTGCCTGGCAACCATGAAATCCATCTGCTTTGAACCAAGTGAATGTTAGCTTTCTAAGTAAGTGATAATAGGTTTCATTGGATCCGATGAAAAACTCCTGATAATGTACTTCCGCCCTCATGTGGTGCTGCTGTCGAGGCTCAGTTGGGCATCGGTAGTTTGACATAAATGAGTTGCATGATAAACTAATATTATTCTTAGCTTATTTGCTATGCACATTATGCTGTCTGACAGTCACTTCATGTAAAGCGTTAACCATGATCTGTAGGAACAACTACATTGGTTTCCTCCTTTTCTGGCGAATGGATGAAATGACATCACTAACCTAATCAATGATGTTGGGCCATACCATTCTCCTTCTTACTCTCGAAGACGTTCACCATCTTGATAGCAAGGTCATGGCAAGTCCATTCAAACCACTGAACCAACCACTTATTTTAAAAAAAATTGAAGGGATTTTTACCACCATTTGTCCTTTTGGGCATTTTCTCCTCAACTTACCCACAGTTTAATAGATTTTTAGATATTAAGAGAATCTGGCAATATCATGTTAGTGTAAGTAAGTAGTTCTGATGTAAAAGACCAACTATCATCTTACTGAATGTTGGAGCAGACACAATGAACCAAGCTTCAAGTTCTTATGCCTGGCTCTCTTCACACATATCACAGAACTAGAGAATGGCCATGACACAGAAAGAGTGCATTCAGCCCCTCAAGTCTATTCTACCATAAAGTATGAGCAATCCACTTTGTCTCACTCCCTATCATTTCCCCATTGCCCTGAAAATTATTTCTTCTTAGATAATCATCCTTTTCTTTCTGGATGCCACAATTGAATCTGCCTCTTAAACTATCAATAGAAGTGCATTCCAGACTCTAACCAGACACTCCATGTAAAAAAAAAGTTGATTTCTATATGAAAAACTCTGTGATAGCTTCCTTGAGTTAATCTTGAAAAAATGACAGCTTGATTTATAATATTCCAACATTATCTTTTCCAATCTACAATTATCTAATATATCATGAGTTTGAATAATTAATCCACTTCTAAATACAGCATTAGTTCTAACTCGTTGGTATTTTCTCATTCTTGCCCACTTGAAGTAGATCAACTTCTTGTTCACATATACTAAAGTGGTTCCAATGCACCTAGGTTAAACAAGCTTATCTTCTTGGACACAGTAACACACACAAGATACTGGAGGAACTCAGCAGGTCAGGCAGTTTCTTTGGAGAGGAATAGAGACAATGTTTCAGGCTGAGACCCTTCATCAGGACATTTCATTTACAAGTACCTTCTTGGACAATTCTTTAACCCTGGGTCACTTCAGCCTGAAGTTGGGCTTGTTCCCAATGGACAAAACATTGAGATATTCCAGATGGATTGAGGAAAATTATGGTTGATTCAGGCAAAGGAGTGTGAAGTTAAGAAGTGGAGGAATCTTTTCAACCAAAACACTAATCAGGGAAGTGATTGGAAATGAGTGCCCAGGCATATTTACTATCTAAGTACGTAAATGTCATCACATACATCACTACCTTGAGATTCATTTCTTGCAGACATTTACAGAAATACAATAGAATTTAT
Source organism: Hemitrygon akajei (assembly GCF_048418815.1). Taxonomy (NCBI): domain Eukaryota; kingdom Metazoa; phylum Chordata; class Chondrichthyes; order Myliobatiformes; family Dasyatidae; genus Hemitrygon; species Hemitrygon akajei. The sequence continues at coordinate 32,935,460 of NC_133153.1, read as the reverse complement.
GAAAACTCTACCTAAACAAAGACTGACAAATGTGCAAAAGACAGACTAATGTGCAAACAGTAATGCTAAGAACATGTGTTGTAGAGTCACTGAAAGTGAGTCCATGGGTTGTGGAATCAGTCCAGTGTTGGGGTGAGTGAAGTTATCCACGTTGGTCAAAGAGCTTGATGGTTGCAGGGTAGTAACTGTGCCTGAACCTGGTGGTGTGGGCCCTAGGTTCCTGGAGCTCCTTGCCAATGGTAGCAACAAGAAGAGTACATGTTCTGGATGGTGGGGGTCCTTTATGTATCAGTGGGTTCAGAAGTGAAGCAATTTTCTGTGGAGTGCAAATGATGGGAAGGTGGGTTGAGTTTAATCCATCTAAAAGAGATGGGCTTGATAGGCCTTATGACCTTTTCCTCCGCTCTCCAAGATTCTTATACTGACTTGAGAAGAACTCCTGTGGTAAGACGATGCCTAGAGTTCCTGTAAATGTTCAAACATTGAACTTTGGCCTGATATTAAACAGTGTTAGAAAAACACACATTTATATTCTTAACAGTTTCTGTCTGGGTTTTTACAGCTTATTTATAGAATCTGGTCAAAGTTGATCAGCGCATATGAAACTATTGTACTAATACCGTATATAAAAATGTTAACTGTAAATACACAAGGTTTTATGCACAGTATGTGTGAGGCTATATCTGGTGCTGTATTTCATTCAGTGTGCTGTTGAGACTACTGTGTTAACAATAAACGTTTTCTCTTGGGGGAAAAAATATGCAGACCTTTCTGTTCTCTTGAAGCTTGTGCGATAAATAAATCGCAGACTCTATGTTGGAAGAAATGTGAACTTCCCTGTGAAAATCAAGTGCAAAAAGACAAAAGTCAGCCAACAGGTCTTGGCTTCCGTCTCCAGTCTTTTATTTTTTTTTAAATTTTTATTTTATCACAACACAGCGTGGAACACGGCCTGCTGGTCCTTCAAGCCATACCACCCTCAATCCCCCATTTAATCTGAGCCTAAACACAGGATAATCTACAATGAGCAATTAACCTATTAACCAGTAGGTCTTTAGTTTGTGGGAGAAACTGGAGGAAACTGATGCAGTCACTGGGAGAACGTACAAACTCCTTACAGGCCACAGCAGGAATTGAACCTGGGTCGCCTGTACTGTAAAGTGTGCTAACCACTATACCACCATGCCATCTCCAGTCTATACTGAGTACAGTGACCTTTGAGTTTGCTTTAGTTAAGGGCATAGGGGGAGGGGTATAACTGCTGGGGACCCCTTAGCACAACAGTCAGTGCTGCTGCTTCACAACACCAGAGAACTGGGATCAATCCTCACCTCAGGCAGCTTGAGTCAGGCCCTGACTGAGTTAATTCTCCCTATGACGTCGTGGGGTTTTTCCAAACGCTCGTTTTCTCCCACATCCCAGTGGAATACACAAGACATTGGAGGGATTCAGCAGGTCAGGCAGTATCTGCGGAGGGGAATAAACCATCGACATTTCGGGCCAAGACCCTTCATCAGGACTGAAGGAAATGGGAAGAAGCCAGAATAAGAAGGTGGGAACAGGGGAAGGAGCACAAGCTGGCAGGTGATAGGTGAGGGGGCAGGTGGGTGGGTGGGGAAAGCAGGGATGAAGTGAGCAGCTGGGATGTGAAAAGTGGGAAAAGTAAAAGGGCTGAAGAGGGAATGTGATAGGAGAGAAGAGTGGACCATGGGAGAAAGGGAAGGAGAAGGGACACCAGAGGAAATGATGGGGAGGTGAACCCAGTGATGGATTGCTAGGTGAATTAACCACTGTGAATTAAGCTTAGTGCAGTTAGATAGCCAAGGAATCAAGGGGGAGTTGATGAGCCTATGTAGAAGAAAATAGGTTGCAGGGGTACAAGGAAGTAACGAAATAGAAACAAAACTGACAGGATTATTCTGCTATGAACTACATAGATCTGATGGATGGACTTAACCTCCTTTAGTGTCATGAGTGAAATAATTTCATTCTTTGTGCACTTCTTTCAAGTTTTGCATAAAACAGAAAATACTGCAGTTTCTTCAGCCTCTGCGGAAAAAGAGAGAAGCAGAGTTAACATTTCAGATGGATAGATTGATTTGGTGAAAGTTCGGCCATCTAATTATTATTCTCTCACCACAGAGGCTGCCTAACCTGCAGAGTATTTCTAGCATTTCCTGTTAGAATTCATATTTCCAACATCTGCAGAATTATTGTTACTTCATTCATTTAGAGATACAACATGGAATAGACCCTTCCTACACTGCCCAGCAACCCACCTATTTAGCAGTAGCCTAATCACAGGACAACTTACAATGACCAATTAACCTATTAACTGGTACTTCTTTGGACTGTGGGAGGAAACCCACACAGTTCATGGGGTGAACGTACAAGCTCCCGACAGACGGCGTCGGAACCGAACTCCCGAACTGCGATGTCACAGGCTGTGCTAACCGCCATGCTACCGTGGTGCCCACTGAATTTTGTTCCGCTTTTGTGTCAGGCAGCAGAAGGCAGTTGCTGGGTGCAGGGCGCAGCGATGGGGGAGCCGTGATGCCTCCTGTGGCCCAGCAGCCAGTTACTCTCCAGGACCTTATTCCGAGATACAGCACAGTGACAGGTCCTTCCACCCCAATGAGTCCATACCACCAAATTGCACCCATGTATCAATTAACCTACTGACCCGTGCATCTTTGGGTTGTGGTAGGAAGTCAGAGCTCTCGGGGTAAACCCACGTGATCACAGGGAGAATATACAAACTCCTTGCAGGCAGCGGCAGGGGAGCAAGTATAAACTCCTTACAGACAAGCAGGTCGCTGACACGGTAATAGCACTACACTACCGTGTCACCTCAAGAGGTGAATTGTACGTGAACCGATGTGAAGAATGGCCATCAATCAGGCACTGTAAGGTTATTCTGCTCCAGATTCCAGAATCTGCTATCTCTTGAGTCTCGGTAAATATATTCCTAACTGGCAGATCATTGTCCAGGTGAGGTAGGACCCTCAGGTGAAATTGTCACCTGTCTATGACAGAGATTCAGCAGAATGAACCAGGAACAGAACAGTTATACCATAATGACAGGTGACCCCTTGCATATAGAATAATAATATTAATAATAACAACTTGTTTATAGAAAACTTTTCATACCAACATTGAAGTTCAGGGTGCTTTACAATGGGATAAAGTGCAAAATTAAAAATAAAAGACAAAATGATGTTAGTTAAAAGCTAAGTTAAATAAATAGGTTTTGAGCTGCCATTTAAAAGTGTCACCCGAGTCTGCGTCCTTTATAGTTTTAGGTATTGAGTTCCACGGTTTAGGAGCATAGTTCAAAAAAGCTGACCTGCTACTTATCTTTTGAGGGAGGTTGTTTAAATTTAAGAGACTGGTGGAAGAGGACGTGAGCAGGATTATAAAACGAAAATGATTATGTGATGTACTCCAGTCCCAGACCATTGGGAGTTCTAAATCAAGTAAAGGAACTTTAAAATCAATTCTAAAAGATACAGGAAGCCAATACAGAATACTTAGTATAAGAGTGATTTCCTGGTTTTAATTAAATGAACAGGGAATGATGTAATCAAAGTCCAATCAAAGTTTATTACGGGACTTATTGAGATAGATGGAAGGAAACTATTTCCTTTGGAGGTGGGAGCTGGGTTGTGGGAAAAGGCTGAACAAGGGACTTAATGAGGTCTTGCATTGGGTGGGCCACTCGTGGGTGACTGCAGGAACTATTCCTTTATGGAAAGTGCAGACAAAATCTGTCATTGTCTCCCCCCTACGATGCCAGTAAGTCTGAAGGTAGGGTTGTGGGTGAGCTTCAGCTGCAATGTTCAGAACTGAGGTTAACATAGGACATTGAACATAGAAATCTACAGCACAGTACAGGCCCTTTGGCCCACAATGTTGTACCGACCTTGAAACCTACTCTAGAAACTGATTAGAATTTCCCTGGCACATAGCTCTCTATTTTTCTAAGCTCCATGTACCTATCTGAGAGGATCTTAAAATATCCTATTGTATAGGTTGAACGATTTTTGCTGGGGAGGGAACTAAAGATTGGGTGGACAAGAAGCAGTAAGACATAGATCTGTTCTTCTTCAGCCTATCATCCTGGCTGGGGCATAGGGTGCTGGCAGTTCGCCAGAGCTCTCTGTCCTGGGCCAGTCTTTCAAGTTGTCTCCAGGTGTAGCCCATCTTCAAAGATCGTTCTCCTCCGAGGAATGAGGTCCTTCAAGCTTCTGTTGGTGCTTCTGCAGCTCTGGGTTTTTATGGGATGGGGTTGCTAGCCCCTTGTCCAACCATCCTCTTTTTGCAGCTGGTAGAGTTAAGACATAGATCTCTGACATTTCAAATCAATGCAGAGCAAATCTGAGTGGCGAATTGCTTCTTCCTTTTCATCCATGATCTCGATTTGATAGGTTGTTACAAACTTCTGACTGCCCTTATAAGGAAGTGAACCAAAGGTCATGTTGCATTAGATAAAGGGAGACGTGAGCGGACTCATGTGCTGTATAAATTCAAAGGTTTATGTGGCTGGCAGTTCAACATAATACCAACCACTACAACTATCATTAGCTAAGTAGACAAATAACAATTAGGAGAAAATTACTTCCTTTTTTAAATCTGTGAGGATAGAGATCTGAAATTCTAAACAGAATCTTCTTCACTGTTTGTCCCTTTCTGAGAGCTGGCCTCAGACAGGATGTTTACAGCTGAGCTGTGAATCCATTTGCTCTTATGAACTCTGTCCTGCACTGTAGATCAAACCAGCAACCTCAGTCAAATGATGGCTGTGAGACGTCCTCAGTCTAAAGCTACCAGATGCAAATGCAAAATGCTTATCAACAACTTTCAAATTATTGATCACATTATATGTGAGTAATTGAACAGAAAGTACAAATATTCCAACAGCACAGATAAAGGATAGCTAGTTCGATTGGTCTGTACTACCTCTTACTATCTACTAATTCCCTTGTCCACTCAACCCTCCTGACTGAGCTCCCTCCTGGCACTAAGCTTGACAAGTATTACATCTGAGCCTTAAATAGTTTCTTTCAGGTAATCTAACATGATTGATCTTTGAATGCACTACAGTTCCAAACCTCAGCTATGGTTGTGTTTCTTTGTACTCTTTTTTCGTATCAAAATAAACTTCATTCATAATAAATATATTTACAAGATTAAACCATGGAACACCTTTTCACTTTTTACATTCACAGTCAATGCTTTCAGTACTGTTCTGTTACATTCCTCCACACCAAAAGCACTGCTGTCATTGATGTAATAAGGTTGAAAGAGTGCAGAGAAGGTTTACAAGGATGTTGCCGGGGCTTGAGAAATGGAGTTACTGAGAAAGGTTGAGTAGGTTAGGACTTTATTCCCTGGAGTGTAGAAGAATGAGGGGAGATTTGACAGAGGTATATAAAATTATGATGGGTATAGATAGAATGAATGCAAGCAGACTTTTTCCACTGAGGCTAGAGGAGAAAAAAACAAGAGGACATGGGTTAAGGGTGAAGGGGAAAAATTTTAAAGGGAACATGGGGGGGGGGGGGCTTCTTCACTCAAAGAGTGATAGGAGTGTGGAATGAGCTGCCAGATGAAGTGGTAAATGTGGGCTCACTTTTAACATTTAAGAAAAACTTGGATAGGTACATGGATGAGAGGTGTATGGAGGGATATGGGCCGGGTGCAGGTCAGTGGGACTAGGCAGAAAAATGGTTCGGCACAGCCAAGAAGGGCCAAAAGGCCTGTTTCTGTGCTGTAATGTTCTATGGTTCTATGTCACCTTTGTCCTTTGTACCCTTATGCCAGAAAGCAATATATAACTGTTGTGGTTCCTGCATACAAATTAAATATTTAACTATTACTTATCCACTGCTTTTTAATGAAGGTCAGTCACTCCTCATACCTTCAAATTATTCAGATTTAGGTCCCTAATTTCAATCTAATCTACTTAACATTTTATTTCCAGGTCCTCTTCTCATTGCTACCATCAGGGAGGAGGTACAGGAGCCTGAAGACACACTGAACCTATGAACACAACCTCAGTACTTTTTTATTTCTATTTTTGCACTGCTTATTTAATGTAACTATTTAATATATACATACTTAGTGTAATTCATGCTTTTCTCAATGATCATGAATTGCAAAGAACTGCTGCTGCAAAGACAACAAAATTCATGACATATGCTTGTAATATTAAATCTGATTCTGCTAATTCTATCACGTTGTGGTCACTCTTCTCCAACGGAGTCTTCATAGCGAAGGTTATTACCTAACTCCTCTCCGTCGTACTGAATCCAGCATTACCCTCTTTCCTGTTTGTCTGCTCGACAAACTGTCCAAAAAAAAAATCCACTCTGTACACACTCCAGGAATTATTTCTCCATGTTTTTGTTAGTAAGTTGGCTTGGTTTGGGCAGCTGAAAGGTCTAGATAAGTCACCTAGAACAGATGGACTGCACCCAGGCTCCCTGCAGCAATTGCTCTGAAGTAAGAAGTGACTTATACCTCCCTGAAACTGAAAGAAATATAGCAAAGGATTTTGGCCATGACTCCTAATGCTTGACTAACAAGTCACCCCACCCTGGAGTAAGAGTAAGCGTTTGGCATGGACTAGAAGGGCCGAGATGGCCTGTTTCCGTGCTGTAATTGTTATATGGATTGTGTCCCGACATAAACCTGACCCAACATTCCACCATTGGTGGCAGTGTCTTCAGCTGACAAGGCCTTTAGTTCCTGAATTCCCTTATTTGACATTTGCAGTTTTCCAGCCCTCCAGAACCATTCCAGAATCTAGTGATTCTTGAAAGATCACTACTCGTGTCATCACAATCTCTTCAGCTACCTCATTCAGAACCCAGAGTGTAGTCCACCTGTTTCAGGTGACTTATCTATCTTCAGAACTTTCAGCTTCCCAAGTACCTTCTCCTGCGTTAATAGCAACCACACTCACTTCTGTCCCCTGACACTCTCAGATATTTGAATGTTCCTGTGTGGCTTGGTGCCAGAAACATTTGATAGCTTTCCTGTGTTACGAACCCCGTAACTGGGTCACTTACCAGCAAAGATAGAGAGGTCCGTTGAAGTCTGATGGTACTATTTTTAACAGTATTTATTGGTAAAAATACACAAAAATAATATCAATGCAAACATACAGATAATATACGTTGTCAATACTAACTCTAAAAGTGCGGGTATAATAATAATCAATAAGAAATAAGCTCGATCGTTGTCTAGGGGATAATGTATTGTCCGATGGAAATATAAAAGTCACTCAGTTCATGCAGGCTGCAGCCTTTGGTTGGAGTCAAGAGAGGGATTTTTGAAACTTACCAGCTTTTCCTTTTTATGATGTCGATCCTTTGAAATTTTGTTGGTGTCCTCTCCTTTAGCTAAGCCGTTCTTCCGTGGTAAGGCCGCCAATCCCAGGCAAGGGAAAGGACGCACGCGGGCCCCACCGGCTGTCGCTCTTAAACGCTGTCACAGGATTTCTAGCATTTCTCCTGGTGCGTCTAAAGGGGTTGTTCCCCAGACCCTCTTTTATCCTTACTCACGGGGTCTCAGATGTCAATCAGGTTGGGATGATGCAATCCCTCAACCAGCCCACTCTGGTCATTCCCTGAGGGCTTCAATGAATAGTACAGTACTCAATACACAATTCCGTCTCCAAGAGACAATAGTCATTATCAATGGTTCCGCCTTTCTGGGGCCCAGGACACATTCCAAACCCTTGTGGATTCTGCGTGTCTCTCTCTCTCATTTCCTGGGTCCCAGACCTGAATTAATAGCGATCTTGCGATTCTCAAAAAGGAGGGGGCTACTTTGTACCCTTCGGCCCCTCAGAGTTGTGGCACATTCGTAACACCTGCAAAATGCCTTGGGGAGTTTTGTGACATCAAAGGCATAACAGAAGTAAAAGTTGCTATATTTTCCACAGATGAGTTCTCCAGAGTAACTCTCCCAACCTTAACAGATGAAACATAAAAACCTCTATCCAATTAATACCACCCAAGAGAAGGTTTAAATCCACAATAGGGACCTTCCTAACCCATACAGGCTCCCACCTATAAATGGTCATTATTTTCTGCATTTTCTGGAGTGCATCACCAAAACACCTTATAACTAATGAAGATTTTCTGCATTTTTTGCAGCATCTGCAGAATCTCTTGTGATTCTTTATGATTTTCAACTAATGTGAGGGCAACTGTCAAAAGAAGCACAGCAAAAAAAAGGGGATATGGGCTGTTAAAGCGGATGGTTTGAATTTTATGAGGTAGAAAGTGCAGAGTCAGGCTAACTTGCCGGGCACATTGGTGGGTAAATCTTGTTATCAAGTAGCTGTGGTTCAGAGCACAACTGTCTACTCTCAATATAATTCAGGATTCCGCACAAGCAGAACTTGACTGGAAATGTCCAGGCTCATTAAATCTGGTGGATTCTGTGTGGAATCGGACTGCAGATCCCAGACTTGCTGGAATTTTCCAGCTTACACAGGGAAAATGACATTCAACTCCAACAACAGGCCAGTCCTGGCATACCCATTAGTCTCAGTGGGATTCTATGCCTCGGGGTTAGGAGACAAAGGAGACTATTTAAAAGTTGTTCTTTTTATTTGAAAAAAGTGCTGATTGCATGAGAATTCATTGTATGTATAACAACCTTAACAGCATTGAGATGTTCTTGAAGGGTAAAGGCATTTAAAAACTATCAAAATGCCTCACAGCGTTGTCAGAAAATTATTGACTAGGAACTGATGGACAGCAGGTGCATTTGACCACTCCAACTGGAGAAGATAACCTTAGGAAAGCACTGGAAGCCAAGAACCTCAAGAGTCTTCACAAGGAGAGCATGAAACCCCAGCAAAACCTTGAAGGAAAGTGCGACATCTCATTCAATCACCTGAACGGGTGGAGATCTCCAACTGTGATGGAATCTGCAGGTTTCCACAATGACCTACTTCGGAGCACATGAAACACATGGAACTCTATGGAATGGAAATTGCTCTTAGCACGAAGGACTGCTAAAGAACGGTGGCAAACAGGATTGGCGTAAATGAGTAGCTGATGTCTGGTGCAGGACCTGTTTCAATGTTGTATGACTCAATAAAGACTGATGCACGTAATAGTAAAGGCCTACAAAAAAGCTGGATAAACTCAGCAGGTCGGGCGGCACCCGTTGAAAGGAGCAGTCAACGTTTCGGGTTGAGACCACAGCATCTGCAGTGTACTTTGTGTTTAATAGTAAAAGCATGTCTTGACGATGGAAAGTGAGAGAAATTTCAGGGTCTGCTTGTGAAGCGGAGTTCATGAAGATAGATTGTTTACTTTGACACAGCTATCACTCACCCTCCTACCCTCATTCCTCTCCTGGTCAGCCTCTCTCAGCAACATCAGAATCTGTCTCATAAGAGTCCCTGGAATCTTTAAACAAACCTTTGAACAAACATCCCTCAAAAAGATGTATTCAACCTTTCAATCGTCTGTGCTGCAACAATCAAATGATATTCTAAATTGTCCTTAAAACGGCTTTCAGGAGCAGCGTATACATTTGAAATGCACTAACAACTCAGGAGACAGAACAGGCTAACACATGTGAATAGCATCAATGACAAATATTTATAAATAGTTCTATTTTCAGTTCTCTAAAGACATATCAGTTTGAAACATAGAAACCTAGAAAACCTACAGCACAATACAGGCCTTACGGCCCACAAAGTTGTGCTGAACATGTCCCTACCTTAGAAATTACTAGATTTCCCCATAGCCCTCTATTTTCCTAAGCTCCATGTACCTATCTAAAAGTCTCTTAAAAGACCCTATCGTATCCGCCTCCACCACTGTTGCCAGCAGCCCATTCCACGCACTCACCACTCTCTGAGTAAAAAACTTACCCCTGACATCTCCTCTGTACCTACTGCCCAGCACCTTAAACCTGTGTCCAGGTACAACAGTTGACGCAGTAACTGTTCCAGATGCTGAACAGGAAGGGACACCTCTCCGACGATGCGCTCAGAGGACACAATATGATCTTTGCTCTTCCACTGGGGCAGTGGCAAGTTCCAACCAGTTATCTTGTAAAGGTTGCTTATTCCAATAGTCAAGCATTAAACACAGAATATAGAGCAGTGCAGCATAATACGGGCCCTTTAGCCCATGATGTTGTGCTGACCTTATAACCTAATGCCTCCCTCCTAAATAGCCCTCAATTTCTCTATCATACTTGTGTCTTTCTTGAATTCCCTGAAATGTTGCTAATGCATCTGCATCTGCCACCACCTTCACTCTCTGTGTAAAAACTTACCTCTGACATCACCCTGTACTTTCATCCAATCACCTTAAATTACGTCCTGTCATATTAGCCATTTCAGCCCTGAAAAATATTTTCTGGCCAGCTAGTCAATCTAATCCTCTTATCACCTTATACACCTCTATCAAGTCGCCTCTCATCTTCCTTCTCTCCAAACAGAACAGTCCTGGGTCGCTCAATCTATCCTCATAAGACATGCTCTCTGTCCAGACAGCATCCTGTAAATCACTTTTTCACCCTGTCTAAAGTTTCCACACCCTTCCTATAATGAGGCAACCTTCAGCATTAAAGCAAAACAGCCCAAATGAACAGAAACTCCAGAAGAATACGTTAGATAGATTCAACAGGAAAGAGTGAATAGCTTCCGTAGGGTTGTCCCAGAGACTTCTAAACTGTTTCTCTCATCTACAGATTGTAGGTAGTCCTGGCTGGTTGCCCCACACTGGTCTTGGCTGCTGTGACTTGGAACACAGTAAGTAAGTTGTACCTGGATATGATAAACTGAACAATAAAAAAACACCAAGATTAACTTGCAATTTAGAGCCTCATCTGAATTGTTGGAATATCTTTTTTTTAACACCACAGTAAGTGGAACCAAATTCTTCTAGGAACAGAAATATTTCTGAAAACACATTCCTCCGTGCAAGTGTTCCCCAGTATTTGTATTAACACCGGATTATTATTTAGTCGTAGAGCCAGAGATTTTAGAGTATGGAAATGGGCCTTCTGGCCCACCGCATCCATGTCCAACTATAATAATCCCATCTGTCCACGTTAGAGCCATATCCTCAATGCCTTGGCAGTCAAAACATGGCTAATGTATCTCATTCCTTCGCCTCCTCCAGAGATAAACTCCAGAAGTCAAACACTCGCTGTATAAAATAAACTTTCCCTTTAAATTTCTTTTGAAACTCTTTCATCCCACCTTAAATCTGTGCCCTCTAGCTTCTGATATCCTCTCCATGGGACAAGATTCTGCCTACTTACCCTATTTGTGCCTCTTATAACCTTATGTAGCTCTATCAGGTCACCTCTCAGTGTCCTTCCACTCCAGAAAACACAAACTCAGCTTATCCAATCGTTCCTTGTAATTAAATTGCTCAAATTACTCTGTATCACTGTATATTTTTGCATACAAAACAGGTCATCCAGCGTTTTGAGCTAACTCTGTCATTAATTAAGATCATGGCTGATTAATAATGTCAACATTACAGTGGGTAACATTTTATTTTAAATTAATCATATTTTCTTCATTATGCAGGGTTCCTCATTAGTCATAGTCAGAGAGACAGCACAAAAATGGGCCTTCTGATCCACCACATCTATGCCAAACTTGATTAATTTTTTCCCAACTATAATAATCCCATTTGCTGTATACTTCTATGGCTTGGCTACAAAAGTGAGGGTGGAAATATAGCGATTGTATCTGATTCCACCATCTCCTACAGCAATGAATTCCAGACATCAACCACCCTCTGTGTAAATGTCTTATTGTTTTAATTACTTCCTTTCCTTCCTGTAGTCTCTGACTTTGAGTTGGAACGATGATATTTGCTGCCATTCTCTCAGAAAGAGTGACCGTGAGCAAGCAGCTTTATTATGGATGTATTGGTGAATTGCAGTTACAGATGGAGTTCTTGTATACATATATTCTCTCTCAATCTAGTACTTTTGTCATTGTTTATTTTGTTGTTTATATTCTATATATATATAAGTTTTATATGTAATACATACAATTTATGTTAATTTATATTTATATTATGTTAACTTAATATAAGTTATATTATGTTAATAACTTAATATAACTTATATTATGTTAATTTACATTAACTTACACTTGTCCTCATCTTGCAAAGTACTATGCTACTGCTGTGAGAACCTAATTTTCAAGACATTTATACCCAACGTATGCCAATAGCAATAACAAATTCAAATTTGAACTTCTACCTGTTGTCACTTTGCCGAAATCATTTCTTGAAGAAGGTGCCAAACCACGATTCCTACTGGTTGATATGCCTCAATGAGATCATAACAATTAAAAGAATTGGACCAAGGGTTGCCTCTGAATTTATTAAGAGCATGGGCAGTCTGTTCCTCAATCCCAATTTTCATCTGACTCCCAGATCCTTTGATTCCATTGTTATCCAAAGTTCTATCAAATTTCTCCTTGAATGTACCCAACTGCTGTGCACCCCATCAGCTTCACAATCTCCAAGTAAAGAAATTTCTCCTCCTCTTAATCTGAAAGGGCCAGGACTTTATCTTGAGACCATTACCCCTTCAGACTGAACATCACTACAGACAAAGCAGTTTCTTTTAGTATCTACCCTGTCAGTCCCTTTCAGAGCAACACACACACAAATGCTCGAGGAACTCAGCATGCCAGGAAGCATCTATGGAAAACAGTAACAATTGATGTTTCGGCCTTCTTCGGGACTTGGCCTGAAATGTTGACTATTTACTCTTTTTCATAGATGTTGCCTGGTCTGCTGAGTTCCTCCCCATTTTGCATGTGTAGCTTGGATTTCCAGTACCTTGTGTTTGTGATACAGTCCCTTTCAGAGTCTGATTATTTCAATGAAGTGTATGCTGTGTGATGTGTCAGGCATTCTCAGACATTATTAGCACGTTTGTGATATAATTAGGGCATTATTCTAACATTAGCCGTTTTCCTTGTTTGTTTACTGAGTGGTTGCTATAATTTACCAAAGAACTAGGGGTGGACTGTTACATTTCTTGACCTGAATGGGAAATGAGTGAATGATTGAAGACTCCATGTGATGCAAAAGCAAGGAAAAGAAAATGCTAATTCAGAATTATCTGTATTTGTCATGGTCTGAAGCCTTACGTTATAATATTAGGAGTTAGGCATAGAGAGTACGATTTACCAGAAAATTAAGGATTGTAATCATGCTTCAGGAAGATAATGTTGTATTAGCTGTCTTATTTCAAGTTAGTCACAATAGAGGATCTGGTCCTAATTTTGCCAGGATAATTGTCACTTGTTAGTGCAGTGATAGCTCCAAAGTCAAACCAGCAATGGATGTTCCTCTTCTTTAGGCAAACATAATTAGGCTCAAACGATTCTGCAGATGTTGGAAATCTTGAGCAACGCACACGAAGTGCAGGCGGGACTCTGAAGGCAGGTGGCATCTCAATTTTCTGATGAAGGTATTTGGCCCGAAACATCGACTGTTCATTTCGCTCCACACATGTTGTCTGACCTATTGAGTTTCTCCTTTATTTTGGATATTAAGTAGACTAAGCAGGTGGTTATGTACTCCTCTGTGTTTAGAACAATGGGTCACTCTCTCATTGAAACATGCAAAGTTCTAGCTGGGCTTGACAGATAGATGCAATTTTCTTTTCCCTGGCTGGGGTACTCAGACAGGAGTCACAGTCTCAATATGAGGACAGAGATGATAGAAAATTTATTCACCCAGAGAGGTGGTGGCCCTTCGGAATTCTCTTCACAACAGGGATGTGGAAGCTCAGTCACTGAACATATTCAAGTCAGTGACAGAAAGATTTTTAAATTTTAAGGGGATCAAGAAATATGGAGTGAATTCAGAAAAAGTGATACTGAAGTAAAAGATTAACTAAATGGCCTACTGCAATTTGCCCAGCATTGCAACAGGTCTACAGCAGACACGATCTCACTGTATTTCTATTTGACTTTGGAGTACCTAGACAACAGTAACACCTATGTCAGGCTGCTGTCTATTGATTACAGCTCAATGTTCAACAACATCATCTCCTCAATGCTAATCAACAAGCTTCAAAACCTGGGCCCTTGTATCTCCCTCTGCAACTGGATCCTTGACTTCCTCATTGAGAGACGTCAGGCAGTGCAGATTAGTAATAACATCTCCACCATGATGATGATACAAAGATTGGAGGTGTAGTGGACAGTGAGGAAGGCTTTCAAAGTTTGCAGAGGGATTTGGACCAGCTGGAAAAATGGGCTGAAAAATGGCAGATGGAGTTTAATACAGACAAGAATGAGGTATTGCACTTTGGAAGGACAAACCAAGGTAAAACACACAAGGTAAATGGTAGGGCACTGAGGAGTGCAGTAGAACAGAGGGATCTGGGAATACAGATACAAAATTCCCTAAAAGTGGCGTCACAGGTAGGTAGGGTCATAAAGAGAGCTTTTGGTACATTGGCCTTTATAAATCAAAGTATTGAGTATAAGAGTTGAAATTTTATGGTAAGGTTGTATAAGGCATTGGTGAGGCCAAATTTGGAGTGGTGTGTGCAGTTTTGGTCACCAAATTACAGGTAGGATATTAATAAGGTTGAAAGAGTGCAGAGAAGGTTTACAAGGATGTTGCCGGGACTTGAGAAACTGAGTTACAGTGAAAGGTTGAATAGGTTAGGACTTTATTCCCTGGAGCGTAGAAGAATAGCGTAGTAAGGTAAAAAGTAAAAGTGGCAGGCAGGCAAATCCAGGGCAAAAAGCAAAAAGGACCACTTTTGAACATAATTGTATAAGGGCTAAGAGTGTTGTAAAAACAAGCCTGAAGGCTTTGTGTGTCCATGTGAGGAGCATTCGTAACAAGGTGGATGATTGAATGTGCAGATAGTTATTAATGAATATGATATAGTTGGGATCACAGTGACATGGCTCCAGGGTGACCAAGGATGGGAGCTCAACATCCAGGGATATTCAATATTCAGGAAGGATAGACAGGAAAGAAAAGGAGGTGGGGTAGCATTGCTGGTTAGAGAGGAGATAAATGCAATAGAAAGGAAGGACATTAGCTTGGAGGATGTGGAATCGATATGGGTAGAGCTGCATAACACTAAGGGTCAGAAAGCGCTGGTGGGAGTTGTGTACAGGCCACCTAACAGTAGTAGTGAAGTTGGGGATGGCATTAAACAGGAAATTAGAAATGCATGCAATAAAGGAACAGTAGTTATAATGGGTGACTTCAATCTACATATAGATTGGGTGAACCAAATTGGTAAGGGTGCTGAGGAAGAGGATTTCTTGGAATGTATGCGGGATGGTTTTCTGAACCAACATGTCGAGGAACCAACTAGAGAACAGGTCATTCTAGATTGGGTATTGAGCAATGAGGAAGGGTTAGTTAGCAATCTTGTCGTGCGAGGCCCCTTGGGTAAGTGTGACCATAATATGGTGGAATTCTTCATTAAGATGGAGAGTGACATAATTAATTCAGAAACAAAGGTTCTGAACTTAAAGAAGGGTAACTTTGAAGGTATGAGACGTGATTTAGCTAAGATAGACTGGCAAATGATACTTAAAGGGTTGATGGTGGATATGCAATGGCAAGCATTTAAAGATCGCATGGATGAACTACATCAATTGTTCATCCCAGTTTGGCAAAAGAATAAACCAGGAAAGGTAGTGCACCCGTGGCTGACAAGGGAAATTAGGGATAGTATCAAGTCCAAAGAAGAAACATATAAATTAGCAAAAAAAAGCGGCACACCTGAGGACTGGGAGAAATTCAGAGACCAGCAGAGGAGGACAAAGGGCTTAATTAGGAAAGGGAAAAAAGATTATGAGAGAAAGCTGGCAGGGAACATAAAAACTGACTGTAAAAGCTTTTATAGATATGTGAAAAGAAAAAGATTGGTCAAGACAAATGTAGGTCCCTTACAGTCAGAAGCAGGTGAATTGATCATAGGGAACAAA
The DNA here is from genome assembly GCF_048418815.1 of Hemitrygon akajei. Lineage (NCBI taxonomy): Eukaryota > Metazoa > Chordata > Chondrichthyes > Myliobatiformes > Dasyatidae > Hemitrygon > Hemitrygon akajei. The sequence continues at coordinate 32,919,472 of NC_133153.1, read as the reverse complement.
GACATGGCAGACCAATTGAATAACTACTTTGATTCTGTCTTCACTAAGGAGGACATAAATAATCTTCCGGAAATGGTAGGGGACCGAGGGTCTAGTGAGATGGAGGAACTGAGGGAAATACATGTTAGTAGGGAAGTGGTGTTAGGTAAATTGAAGGGATTAAAGGCAGATAAATCCCCAGGGCCAGATGGTCTGCATCCCAGAGTGCTTAAGGAAGTAGCCCAAGAAATAATGGATGCATTAGTGATAATTTTTCAAAACTCCTTAGATTCTGGATTAGTTCCTGAGGATTGGAGGGTGGCTAATGTAACCCCACTTTTTAAAAAAGGAGGGAGAGAAAAACCGGGGAACTATAGACCGGTTAGTCTGACATCGGTGGTGGGGAAAATGCTAGAGTCAGTTATCAAAGATGTGATAACAGCACATTTGGAAAGAGGTGAAATCATCGGACACAGTCAGCATGGATTTGTGAAAGGAAAATCATGTCTGACGAATCTTATAGAATTTTTTGAAGATGTAACTAGTAGAGTGGATAGGGGAGAGCCAGTGGATGTGGTATAGTTAGAGTTTCAAAAGGCTTTTGACAAGGTCCCACACAGGAGATTAGTGTGCAAACTTAAAGCACACGGTATTGGGGGTATGGTATTGATGTGGATAGAGAATTGGTTGGCAGACAGGAAACAAAGAGTGGGAGCAAACGGGACCTTTTCAGAATGGCAGGCAGTGACTAGTGGGGTACGGCAAGGCTCAGTGCTGGGACCCCAGTTGTTTACAATATATATTAATGATTTAGACGAGGGAATTAAATGCAGCATCTCCAAGTTTGCGGATGACACGAAGCTGAGCGGCGGTGTTAGCTGTGAGGAGGATGCTAAGAGGATGTAGGGTGACTTGTATAGGTTAGGTGAGTGGGCAAATTCATGGCAGATGCAATTTAATGTGGATAAATGTGAGGTTATCCACTTTGGTTGAAAGAACAGGAAAACAGATTATTATCTGAACAGTGGCAGATTAGGAAAAGGGGAGATGCAACGAGACCTGGATATCATTGTACACCAGTCATTGAAGGTGGGCGTGCAGGTACAGCAGGCGGTGAAAAAGGCAAATGGTACGTTGACATTCATAGCAAAAGGATTTGAGTACAGGAGCAAGGAGGTTCTACTGCAGTTGTACAAGGCCTTGGTGAGACCGCACCTAGAGTATTGTGTGCAGTTTTGGTCCCCTAATCTGAGGAAAGACATTCTTGCCATAGAGGGAGTACAAAGAAGGTTCCCCAGATTGATTCCTGGGATGGCAGGACTTTCATATGAAGAAAGACTGGATCAACTAGGCTTATACTCACTAGAATTTAGAAGATTGAGGGGGGATCTTATTGAAACATTTAAAATTCTAAAGGGATTGGACAGGCTAGATGCAGGAAGATTGTTTCTGATGTTGGGGAAGTCCAGAACGAGGGGTCACAGTTTAAGGATAAAGGGGAAGCCTTTTAGGACCGAGATGAGTAAAAACTTCTTCACACAGAGAGTGGTGAATCTGTGGAATTCTCTGCCACAGGAAACAGTTGAGGCCGGTTCATTCGCTATATTTAAAAGGAAGTTAGATATGGCCCTTGTGGCTAAAGGGATCAGGGGGTATGGAGAGAAAGCAGGTACAGGGTTCTGAGTTGGATGATCAGCCATGATGATACTGAATGGCGGTGCAGGCTCGAAGGGCCGAATAGCCTACTCCAGCACCTATTTTCTATGTTTCTGTGTTTCTAAGAATGAGGAGAGATTTGGTAGAGGTATATAAAATTATGATGGGTATAGATAGAGTGAATGCAAGCAGGCTTTTTCCACTGACACTAGGGGAGAAAAAAACCAGAGGACATGGGTTAAGGGTGAAGGGGGAAAAGTTTAAAGGGAACATTGGGGGGGGCTTCTTCACACAGAGAGTGGTGGGAGTGTGGAAAGAGCTGCCAGTTGAAGTGGTGAATGCAGGCTCACTTCTAACATAAGTAATACTTGGATAGGTACATGGATGAGAGGGGTATGGAGGGATATGGGCCAGGTGCAGGTCAGTGGGACTAGGCAAAAAAAGATCTACACACACCATTTTAAGAACAGCTCCTTCCCTTCTATCTTCAGATTTCTGCACAGTCCATGAACTGTGAACAATACTTCACTATTCCTCTTTCGCACTATTCATTTTTTATTATAATTTATAATATTTTTAATGTTCCACTAAACTGCACCATAAAACAACCCATTTCACAACATACGAGGGGTTATTAATAAGTTCGTGGCCTAAGGCAGAAGCAGTCAATTTTAGAAAACCTAGCACATTTATTTTTCAACATAGTCCCCTCCTACATTTACACACTTAGTCCAGCGGCCGTGGAGCATACTTCAAATTACTTTACTTTATTGTCACTAAACAATTGATACTAGAGTGTACGGTCATCACAGCGATATTTGATTTTGCGCTTCGCGCTCCCTGAAGTACAAATTGAATTAAATATAATAAAAATTAAAATTAAAAATCATAATTAGAAAATAGAAAAGGGAAAGAAAGGTAGTGCAAGTCAGGTCTGGATATTTGGAAGGTACGGCCCAGATCTGGATCTCGGACCTCCAGAAAGTGTCCACAGCAGAGATGATTGATAAGTTTGTGGCCTAAGGTGGAGATGAGCTATTAACTTCAAACTTTCTGCATAATCACACAAAGAATTGAACTGCATGTGCACCTAACAAGAGCTGTATAACTCATCTCCTTCTACCTTAGACCACAAACTTATCAATCACCCCACTGTGGACACTTTCTGGAGGTCCAAGATCCCTATGCTCCACGACTGCTGGACTAAGTGTGTAAATGTAGGAGAGGACTATATTGAAAAATAAATGTGCTAGGTTTTCTAAAATTAACTCCTTCTGCCTTAGGCCACGAACTTATCAATCACTCCTTGTACGTCTGTGATAATAAACCTGATTCTGATTCCTGCTACATTATTTTCTTACACACAGAAGGTGCACAGAATTGAGAAAAGGGTAATGGATGTTCAGAGATGAAACGAACAAGAAGCTAGATTACATTTTGACATTTAAACATCCATTCTTCCCTTACATGTGAGTAGGATCTTGGAGGCTTCTCCTCCCACCATGCCATTTAAGTAGGTGGCAGCATAAGGGGAAAGGGGAAGAGATAAAATATTCTTAAAGGTTGTGCAGATGTGCTGTATCATCTAAAACACTGGCAAACTTTTATAGATGCACAGTGGAGAGAGTGTTGCATAATGGCCGGGTATGGAAACACCAATGCCTAACAATGGAAAGCCTACAAAAAGTGATGGACACCACCCCGACCATCCCCACCCTACAGCACATCTACGAGGAGTGCTGTCATAAGGAAGCAGCACCTATACACCAGCCAGACCGTTCTCTCTTCCCACTATTGCTATCGGGAAGGAAGTACAGAAGCCTCAAGTCCCGCGATACCAGTTTCAGGAACAGCTATTACGCCTTCAATCATCAGGTTCCTGAACCAGCGTGGATAACTTCACTCACCTCAACAATGATCTGATCACTGAACTATTGACTTGCTTTCAAAGGGTCTACAATCATGTTTTCAGTATTATTTATACACTTAATTATTAGTATTATTTTTTTATATATTTGCACAATTTCTCACTTTTTGCACTTTGGTTGCTTGTCTGTCTTTGCGCACAACTTTTCATTTATTCTGCTGTATTTATTTGTGCTACTGCGAATGCCTGCAAGGGAAGGAATATCAGAGTGGTACACAGTGACATATACACACTGTCTTAGGCTCCCCATCTATATATATCTCAGAATCAGGTTCATTATCACCGACATGCGTTGCGCAAATTTGTTAGCTTAGCAGCAGCAGTACAATACAATACACGATAACATAGAGAAAAAAATAAGTAGATTAATTACAGTAAGTATACTTAGCCTTGGACGGCAGCCCGCCTAGGAGAAGGAAAACTCTGATTTTAAACCCCCGCTACCTTGCGGCCATACTCACCCATGGGAAAGGCTTCGGGAGTAAACCACGAGGAAGAAATCCAGAGCTGGGGTCCCTAAGGCAGTTTGATGTTTCCTACAACTTCACTCCGGCAGCCTCTGCGACGACTCTGCTGCCAAGCTGTATCGGCGCTTGCCCTTCCCCTGGACTACATCAGTGACGTGGAGAGGGGGGACCCGCTGCGTGGGCAACAGCCGGTTCTTCAAATCTTCCCACCCAGGCTTGCACCCTGGAGAGGACACAGCCCACCAGAGGTGCAAACCCACAATCCCCTGGGATCGGCAGCTGCCTACTACTACATACAGTATGTATATTGAATAGATTAAAATAGTGCAAAAACAGAAATAACATATATTTAAAAAAATGAGTTATACAGTAGTTCATGGGTTCAATGTCCATTTAGCAATCATATGGCAGAAAGGAAGAAGCTGTTCCTAAAACTGAGTGTGTGCCTTCAGGCTTCTCTACCTCCTTCCTGACAGTAACAATGAGAAGAGGGCATGTCCTGGGTAATGGGGCTCTTAATAATGAACTTTGCCTTTCTAAGCCACCTACTACGGAGGCTAGTACCCAAGGTGGAGATGACTAATTTTACAATTTTCTGTAGCTTCTTTCGGTTCTGTGTATTAGACACCCTGCCCCCCCCCCCATACCAGGTGGTGATGCAGCCTGTCAGAATGCTCTCCACAGTACATTTAGAGAAGTTTTCGAGTGTTTTAGTTGACAAACCAAATCTCTTCAGACTCCTAATGAAATATAGCCACTCTCTTGCCTTCTTTATAGCTGCATCGATGTGTTGAGCCCGGGTTAGATCCTCGGAGAGCTTGACACCCAGGAACTTGAAGTTGCTCACTCTCTCCGCTTCTGATCCCTGTATGACAAACGGTTTGTATTCCATCATCTTACCCTTCCTGAAGGCCACAACCAGTAATTGTACCATACCCAACTCTGTATTTTTCAAGAAGTTCCTTTGCAGCCTGTGTCACATCACTGAATCTGACCTTTTCATTCTAGGTTCTAGATTGTTTATTGTGATTCCTCAGTACACAAATGTAAATGAGAATGAAATAATTGTTACTCCAGAGCCAATTAAAAAAACACAAAATAAGCCTAAAGAACACAATAAATAAAACAAAAAGAATAATAAATATAAATATGAAAGCAATCCTATAAAACACAATGTGCATGTAACAGTTTGAGTGTGGCCGCATATATATATATATAAGATTAGCTTCTGACATGGACTATGGACATAAAACGCTGGAGTATCTGAACATAAGGCGACTGACAGGAAATGATAAAGTGACAAAGTAGCTCTTGGCAAGAGGATCTCCTCTCGGTAGCAGCAGGGCATATGAAAACACAGCAGGACAGTGACTGTGTCAGTGTAGGTATGAAATTATTTCTTATCTCTGGAACGTACTCTGCCAGTCTAGTTTGCATCGTGCGATCACAGCTCCGTTGTTCTTTTCATTTTTTTTCTTTGCTTATTATTTGTTCTTTTAACACTTAATGAAGGGTGGTAATCAACCAGTTTAATGTCTCATTCTTGACTTCTGAAGAAACTTCAGAACGTATTACAGTACAGCACAGGAACAGGCCCTTCAGCCCACAATGTTGTGCTGTACCAGCTAAAAAGCCATTCAAAAGCACTTAAACAGTAATCCCTCCTACCTACACAATGTCCATATCCCTCCATCTTCCTCACATCCATGTGCCTATCTAAACATCTCTTAAAAGCCTCTAATGTATTTGCCTCTACCACCATGCCAGGCAGCACATTCCAGGCATCTACCACTCCATATGTGAAAAAACTTACCCCTCACATCCCCTTTGAAACTACCCCCTCTCACCTTCAATGCATGCCCTCTGGTATTAGACATTTCAACCCTGGGAAACAGATACTCTATCTATGCCTCTCATAATCTTATAAACCTCTATCAGATCTCCCCTCAGCCTCCGGCACTCTAGAAAAAATAATCAAAGATTATCCAGCCTCTCATGATAACCTCTAAACTAGGCAGCATCCTGGTGAACCTCTTTTGCGCACTCTCCAAAGCCTCAACATCCTTTACGTAATGGGGTAAAATCACAAGATTCAACAGATCCTAACTCCAATGTGACCTCTGGTATTAATATAAAGCTGATATTAGTTGGTATTCCATCTGGTATTGATAGAAAGGGAAAGAATACTTAAAGGTGGAAAATAAAGAGTAACTGGAACAAGGTTAATAAAGAGATGATTAATTGCTCAAATATTAAAAGCTGATTACTTTGGGCAGAATCTTTTTTTAACTTAGCAGAGCATTCTGTCTCGTTTGGACAAATTACCTTCTTTAGAGTTCTGATGTTCAGCTTATCAAGCATCAGACATCCAGCAGGCATAACATGTTTAACATTCCATCTCTGGAATATCTGATTTGGCCGGATATTTGTCCCTAACTTTAGAATGGAGTTTTATCAGTCAGAAAGCATGTGGCAGTCTGTATGGGTGAGGATATTAGCCCATTTTCCAGCTGCTGCCATCACCAAACCCCGGAAGGAGAGGGAGATTAAAACAAAGAAATACTCACACGTTTCACTGCACAGTAGCTGAGGACCTGATCCTGATCTCTTTTTGAATGCTTAAAGTATTTTCCACTTCAAAGTTCAAAGTAAATTTATTGTCAGAATACAATACTGTGCAAAAGTCTTAGGCACCCTGGATCTTTTATATGGTTTCAGATGCTATGGTGTCCACAGAGCCCTGAGCTCAACATGATTGAGGTTGCCTGTGCTTACCAGGAGAGCGAGAGACAAGTGAGAAAGCCAAAATCTGCAGAAGAACTGTGGCAAGTTCTCCAAGATGCAAGTCATTGGGTTTATTTAAGGCAGAGGTTGATAGGCTCTTGATTAATCAGAGTATGAAGGGTTACGGGGAGAAGGTAGGAGATTGGGGTGGGAAAGGAAATGGATCAGCCATGATGAAATGGCGGAGTGGGCCCCATGGGCCAAATGGTCTAATTCTACACCTCTATCTTATGGCCTTATATGATTATCTTATGGTCTTATTCCTGTGAAGCTTACAGTATTGGCCAGGACCTATGACACCGTCTCCTTTGGTGGACACGGCCAAACTCAAAGCAGACCACCTTCAGCTCTCTACTATAGTGACCACGTATTTGTTAAATCTAGCTGTTTATCCAACATTATGGGTTAATAGTGACCTTTTAATACGTGCTTTGGATGCAGGCAATGGAAATACAGTCCTGTGCAGAAGTCTTAGGCAGATATAGGTAACTAGAGTGCCTAAGACATTTGCACAATATTGTAGTAATTTTCGGCATTGCACTGTACTGCTGCCACACACAAAAAAAAACAAAATTCTTGACATATGTGAATGATAAACCTGATTCTGATATGGGTCTCTGTTGTGGACTGAGAGTGGGAAGGGGGAAGGGAGACAGGAATCATGGTTGGGAAAAGGGGAAGGGAGAGGCGATGGAGCAGGAAGCACCAGAGAGACATTTTATAATGATCAATAAATTAATTGTTTGGATCAAATTAACTTGTCTTGTGCCTTAGGGAAGGGTGTATGCACCTGTGCCACCATCTGCTCCTGGCACTCCTTCTCTGCCAATCCTCCAGTGGCACTCCACCTTGGGATGTCCTATACCCTTTGCTCCCACCAGATTTACAAACTCTCCACTCCACTTTGACAAATAAAGTACTGTGCAAAAGTCTTAGGCAATCTAGCTATAATGTACTGTATAACTTCTAACATACTTGTTTTCACGAGAGTTTTCTTTTTGTTTTTCACACCATTCTCTGTAAACACTGGAGATCGCTGTGCATGAAAATCCCAGGAGGTCAGCAGATTCTGAGATACTCAAACCACCCTATCTGGCATTTTGTGGTCAAAGTCGCTTGGATCACATTTCTTCATCATTCTGATGTTCAGTCTGAACAACAACTGAACCTCTTGATCAGGTCTGCATGCTCATATGGATTGAGTTGCTGCCACATGATTGGCTGGTTAGATACTTGCATTAATGAGCAGGTGTACAGGTGTACCTCACCACTGAGTGTCAGGCTTTGATAACACCGTTGTGAAATTACAGGACTAATGTTCTAAACCTCATGATCCAGAGGCAGCTGGTGAATTTAAATACAAGAAGTTAAATTAAAATCTGCTAACAACATCGATGGCCCACGTAATTCATTACTTTCATTCAAAGAGAAAAATCTACACTCTTACCCAGTCTAGTTATCTTCTCTTTGAAAAGAGACAATCAATACTGGTTTTGTGAATGGTATTGACATTCCATATGTTAGATGATATGTGCAATTTAAACGTAGTGATTGTTTTGCCAAGAACCATCATGATCATGAATAAGACCATGATCGCCCATGTCACATGACACGGCACATAATGATGATGATGATAATAGTGTCTAAAGCTGTTCTGGCTAGCTTTTCAACCTAAATAACAATTGGAATTGATGGCATTTCCAACATTCCAAACAAGTTAAAAACATGACAAGTATTTCTGGGAAAAAGATAAAGATCTGCCCCTCCCCCATTCCCTTCAAAATGCAACTTATGATTCAGAAAATAGCCTCTACCCCTTGGACTGTCAGAGTTCTGAACAATCGATGAACTCGTGAAACCCACCTCATCTTCCTTCTGTTTGCACAATTTATTATTCTTGCAATTTATAGATTTTCATGCCTTTGCACTGTACTGCTGCCACAAAACAATATATTTCATGTCATATGTCAGTAATAATAAATCTGAGTCTTCAGTTACTTCTTGACAGGTCCAGTATCACTAAAACAAATAAACTAGAAATTGAATCTCTTTCATGTGTGTATATCTTCACGTTCCTAGATTTTCATATACACTAACTCACTGTGTCAGAAACAGCTCAGAATATGAATAAATATTGGCTAGTGGAATACTAATGACGACGACCACACACTTCACTAAATCGTAATCTGTTTATAAAAGATCCAAGCAACATTTTTCACAATGCAATTCACACACGCAGCAATGAAGAATACAGCGTGGTCATAAGACATAGGGGGAACATTAAGCCATTCAGCCCATTGAAGTCTGTTGCACCATTCCATCACGACTGGTTTATTTACTCTGAACCCCAGTCTCCTGCCTTCTTCCCATAACCCTTGACACCCTTACCTATCAAGAACCTATCGACCTCTGCTTTAAGTATACCAATGACTTGGCCTCTGCAGCAATGAGTTCCACAGATTCACCACCCTTTGGCTAAAGAAATTCATCTTCTGTTCTAAAGGACCATCCTTCTATTCTGAGGATGTGCCCTCTGGTCCTAGACCCCTCCACTTAGGAAGCATGTTCTCCACGATCACTCTGTCTGGGTCTTTCACTATCTGAGAGGCGTCAATGAGATCTCCTGCCCCCTCATTCTTCTAAACTCCAGCAAGTATTTATTGCTATGGTTTCATAATGTAAACTTTCATTCATTGGTAGTTCCATTTTGAGTAATGGGATGTAAACCCACGCTGATGATGCAGGATTTTCATTGTACAGTACCTGCACCTCATTGTATTTGTGCACAATTTGAATAGACTTGATTTGAGATGATTGGCTCATTATCTACTCCCAAATCTCGATTTGCCTTTTTCAGCTCTAGTACTTCTTGACAATCTCCAAACACTCAGAATTCAGAAAGACCAAAGGCTGATAATTTCATGGAGATCATTGTCTGTAGGAAGCTTAAAAGTGGCAGATTTTCATCTCATTTGTCTGCAGTCATACCTCTAATAATATGAATGAGTTACATAGAGTAGGAGCTGGTATATAAAATCCTACACTGTGGAAATGGCTGTGTTTGGGCATGTGACCCTCCAACTAAAACTATTGGACTTTAACTGTCTTTTATTAACAGAGTTTTAACATCATAAATCAGTGAGCTGTTTGTATGTCTCCCCTCTTTCTATGAAATGACGGACACCTCTTTTTCCTTTATTAGGAAGAGAGAGAGAGAACCTGTGGTATGTCGAATACCGCGTGAATGTGTAATCTTTGGGGTACAGCCAGTCTCTGTGTTTTCATTGATACTTTGCTGCACACTTGAGAGTTCTGTGGAGGGCACCGATGCATTTTGCTGGTGGGGGAGGGGGGTCATTGCCTTGCTGCTGCTTGTGTGCGTAGAAGGGGGAGCTGGGGGGTGCTTTGGGGTTCTAAAGTTTAACAGTCATTCATTCTTTGGGGCACTGAAGAAGAAGAATTTCAGGATGTATACTGTATACATTTCTCTGATGTTAAATGTACCCACTGAAATCTGTTGCGATGGGGTGCCAGACTGATCAACCCAGGTGCCGATGAACAGCCAATCTATGTCTGCAGCCGTTGTTGATGCTAGAGGGACAACCTCTGGCCACCTGGTGGTACAGTCCACCGTGGCAAAGAAGTTGCATGAAACCACGGGAGGGGGGGAGGAGGACCAACAAGGCCCATGTTGACATGATCAAACCATTGCTCAGAGACCTCAACAGGTGCCAATGGTGCCTGAACATGATGGTTAATTTTTGCCTGCTGGCACTCCACACAGGCTGAAGTCCAATCACGTCAGGTCCTTTCTGAGGCCGTGCCAAACGAACTTTCGTGCCATCAGTCTCTGCAAACCAATCCAGCCAGGATGCAAGAGGCAACGCATGGATCCGAAAACAGTCCGTCTTCAGTTTGCAGGCACAACAGGGAGTGGGCAAACGGTTGAGACATTGCACAGGGAAGAAACTCCAGCTTCTCCGAACTTAGCATCAGCCAGTTGCAGGCCCATGACTGCTGTTCAGTCAGCCTGGACCTCTGGGTCAGTTACTTGGTCAGCTGCCATGCCGGCATAGTCAACCCCTATGTGTCATCCTGAGTGGCTGGCCGTGAGAGGCAATCAGCCACAGCATTATTCTACCCCCTTGATACGTTGTAGATCAGTTGTGAACTTGGATATGTTGGAGAGGTGGCATTTCTGCCAAGGGTCTGATATTTTGGCCAGAGCATGCACGAGGGGTTTGTGGTCAACGAATGCTGTGAAATGGCAACCCTCTAGAAGAAAACAAAAATAGCGGACAGCAAGGTAGAGAATGAGAAGTTCACAGTCTAACGCGCGGTATTTCCTTTCAGGGAGCTTTGAGTATCTCAGAAACTGCTGATCTCCTGGGAGTTTCATGCACAAGAGTCTCTAGATTTTACAGAGTATGGTGCAATAAACTAAGAAAGGTCCAGTGAGTGGCAGTTTTGTGGGTGAAATCACCTTATTAATGAGAGAAGTCATAGGAGACTGTTCAAGCTGACAATAACTCAAATAACCACTTGTATCCACAGTGGAGTGCACAACAGCATCTCTGAACACACAGCATGTTGAGCCTTGAAGTGGATGGGCTTCAGCAGCAGAAGGCCACAAACGTACACCCCATGGCGCTTTATTAGGTGCAGGAGGAACATAATAAAGTAGCCACTGAGTGTATGTATTCCTTTTCTTGTAGGCTTTTATAAGAAAATAAAGAGATACAGTACAACAGAATTTATGATAAACCAAGACTGACAAACGATCAATGTAAAAAAGAAGACAAATTTTGCAAATGCAAACAGGAATTCTGAGAACATAAGTTTTGAAGGTTGTGGAATCGGCTCAGAGTTGTGGTGAGTGAAGTTATTACTGCTGGTTCAGGAATAATGGAATAATTTTCCACATTATTGGATGGTTTTCTCAGCTTGGCTAGAGGTGCAGATTATTCTGGAACACAATTCTTAAGTACTGGAGTTGGGATGTTTCCTGGTTCCATAGCTCTTCCTGTGTGCAGGGCTCTCAGCTATTTCTTGGTATCACGTGAAGTGAATCAAATTGCACGGAGACTGATCTCTGTGATGGTGCGATCTCAGGAAGAAGCTGAGTTGGAGCATTCTTCCAGATGTTCTGGCCGGATGGTGGGGTATCTTGCCCTGTCATTCATACTCAGCTGCTGGGACCTGCTATCATTGTTATTGGTGTTGAGTATCTTCCTCCTTTGGGCATGTTTAATTGCCAGTTATTAATCACAACATGATGTGACAGGATTTAAGACCTCTGATCAACTGGTTCTTCATCACTTTGCTCAGTGTACTGCCTGCTGCCTACGTAGTTTAGTAAAATTAGGCTCTTTTTCCCACTCTCAGCATTTCTACTCATCAGTGCGTATTTTTTTTTGACTATTGTGCTGTAGAAGTGGTTTGTGGTTGATGTTTCTCTCTGAATGACCTTCACATACTTCCTTTGTTTTGTGGCTACCTGGAGAAGACAAATTTCAGAGTTATATATGAATACATGCTTTGACAATAAATTAACCTTTGAACCTTTGTAAGTGAAGATCAGAAGGTAGTAGTACACTCTCAACGTGTTTTACATTTGGAAACTTCCATATATTCATGAGCTATACCTATCTCTTCCAGAAAGAAAGATAAATTGTGTGCAGTTTTCATCACCAAATTACAGAAAGGATATTAATAAGGCTGAAAGAGGGCAGAGAAGGTTTACAAGGATGTTGCCGGGACTTGAGAAACTGAGTTAATGAGAAATGTTGAATAGGTTAGGACTTTATTCCCTGGAGCGTAGAAGAATGAGGGGAGACTTGATAGAGGTGTATAAAATTATGATGGGTATAGATAGAGTGAATGCAAGCAGGCTGTTTCCACTGAGGCTAGGGGAGAAAAAAAAACCCAGAGGACATGGGTTAAGGGTGAAGGGGGAAAAGTTTAAAGGGAAAATTGTGGGGGTCCTCTTCACATAGAGAGTGGTGGGAATGTGGAAAGAGCTGCCAGATGGAGTTGTAAATGTGGGCTCACTATTAACATTTAAGAAAAACTTGGACAGGTAATGGATGAGAGGTGTATGGAGGGATATGGGCCAGGTGCAGGTCAGTGGGACTAGGCAGAAAAATGGTTCGGCACAGTCAAGAAGGGCCAAAAGGCCTGTTTCTGTGCTGTAATGTTCTATGGTTCTAAATAGACTAAATCCATCGAGGTACTTACATAGAACTTAGTCTGTGACTATAAAATACAATTAATTTCTAAGCGTATTCTCAGAATCTGCTCCAGGTTTAATATCACTGACATATGTCACAGCAGTACTGTGCAATACACACGAAATGCTGGAGGAACTCAGTAAGTCAGGCAGCATCAATGGAGGAGCATAAGCATTTGGTGATTCAGATCGAGACCCATAATCAGGACTGTTCATCAAGATTGTGTGTTCTGTGTCATTTTTAGAATCATTTAAAATTAGTAACATTGCTATTTTGGTATCAAGCACTATGATTAAGTATCAGAAGTGGTTATCAGGAGAAAATATTGCTCTCACAACAATAGCTGTTTCCATCATCTGCAGTGTTTTACTTGGTGACCTGGTCTCACTTATCTGGCCTTCACAATCTAGGAAAACAGTCAAAGATTAAGTAATGGATTGCTTTTAGAAGCAGCTTTCCATTGTTGATGCAAGAACAAAATATAATCAACATGAAGGTCGAGATCTTGAATCTTAATTTTGATCATATTTCCACTGTTAATTCAGGAAAAAAGGCTATAATCAGCATGAAAGAATAATGCCGGTAAAACACAGCAATATGTCCCTGAATTTGTTGATTATTTGATTATATGGTTGAGATTTAAGTGGCCATCTGCTCAGGACTTGGAAGAGCGGAGAGGCAAAAAAAAAACAAACAAGAAGGAATAAATCAGAAGACTTCAATATTTGGAATGCATGTGTATAAGTTAGTAAGTTAAAACTGGGTAATTTATGCCATGCTTTTCGTAAACATTTCATGAGAATTTGAATTTGTTGTAACACTGAAGCAGGCTCTTCTGTCTCAATGGGATCAAATGGATTTAAACAGACAACTACTTGCTTCATCATATAACAATGAGTAGAGAGCATTTATTAGAGTCGTAGAGCGCTACAGCACAGAAGCAGGCCCTTCAGCCCATCTAGTCCATGCCGAACTGTTATTCTGCCTCGTGCCATTGACCCTCACCTGGGCTATAGATCCCCTCAACCCTCACATTCGTGCACTTATCCAGATTTCTCTGACATGTTGAAATCGAATCTGCATCCACCACTTCTGTTGGTAGCTCGTTCTACATTCTCACCTCCCTCTGAATGAAGAAAATCCCCCTCAGATTCTGCTTAAATATTTCACCGTTCACTCTTACGTCACCTATGGTCAGTCAGCTTATGTACAGACACTCTTGTAGTTAGCCGCACTTTATGGATGTACAATCAATCTATGTTGCTGAGATGCGCCAGGAGACATTATCAGTAATGTAACCTGTGCTCATTGGGTGTTTCAGGTCTTTTAACATCAGACACTCTCATCCAGGTGGCCCAGCCATTGTTGATCAAGCCGAGGTTCAGTCATTCGTTCGTTATGCGCCATGTTGTACGACGTGAGCGATCAAGGTCTTTCCATACCGTGATTGTAATTGGCAAATTTTTCTACTGAATTAGTTTGCCTTCTTCTGGGCGGTGTTTTTACAAGACGGGTGACCCCAGACACTATCAATAATCTTCAGAGATTGTCTGCTTGGTGTCCGTGGTCACATAACCAGGATTTCTGATGTGCACCAGCTGCTCGTACGACCACCACCTAGTCCTATGGCTTCATGTGACCCTGATCGGGGGTAGGGAGGCTAAGCAGGTGCCACACCTTGCCCAAGTGTGACCAGCTAGCTAGCTGGGGGAAGAAGAGCCCTACACCTCTTTTGGTAGAGACATATCTGCACTCTGCTACCCAAACAAGAAAGAAGGCTTGCCTTTATAATGCAACTTCAAGGTTTTTTCAAAGCACTTTATAAATAAAGAATTGAGGTGCTCCACTTTGGCAAAAAACATTATTAGATTGGAGCAAGATTTTTAAATATTACTGTATTTGGATTATTATTGTCACATATACTAAATGTATTCACACTGCAAGTTTTTAGCTTGTGTGGCTTCCAGACAGATTATTCCACACTTACGTACTTTCCTCATGCATCTATCAAAGTGGCCACTGTGTGTATGTTCATTGTCTTCTGAGTGCTTTGCCTCACCCACTTCAAGGTTCAGCGTGTTGTGCATTCGGAGATGCTCTTCAGCACACCACTGTTGTAATGTATGGTTATTTGAGTTGCTGTCATCTTCCTGACAGCTTGAATCAGTCTGGCCATTCTCCTCTGACCTCTCTCACTAACAAGGTGTTTTTGCCCACCGGATCACTCACTGGATTTTTTTGGGGCTTTTTTGAAGCATTTTTTGTAAACTCTAGAGATCGTTGTGTGCGAAAAGCCCAGAGCAGCAGTTTCAGAGGTCTTCAAACCACCCAGTCTGGCACCAACAAACATTTTACAGATTTCTTTTAGATCACATTTCTTCCGCATTCTGATGTTTGGTCTGAACAAAACTGAACCTCCTGGTCATGTCTGCATGCTTTTATGTAGTGAGTTGCTGCCATATGATTAGCTGATTGGATACTTGCATTAATGAGCAGGTGTACAGGTGCACCTAATAAAGTGGGGAGTGTATATTGGAAGCATTATAACCTTTATAATGCAGTAATTATGGCCACCAATTTATGCAAAGGAATTCCACATGAACTATAGAATAAAGACCAAAAAATCTACTAGATGCTCCTCTTCAAAATGGAGAGACAGAGTCTCTCTAGATTATCAGCACATCAACAAAACATGTATTCATTCCAACGCTATGGGGCTGCATGAACTATCTGAAAAAATGTTACATTAAATACTCACCTTGTCTAGTCCAATAGCATCACTTTAACCTGTGATCTCTGTTGTCAAGCAGGACAACAAACACACGGACTCACTGCAACACACATAAAATGCTGGGGCCCTGCTACCATATGGACTCACCACCAGGTTCCCCTCCAAGTCACATACAACATCCTGACTTGGAATTGTATCACTATTCCCATGTTTTCAATGGATCTGTTTCCTAAAACTCCCTCTTCAACAGCACCTTCATCTTCTGTGGAGGGTCAAGAAGGGAGGTGGCCAATAGGTTCTCAAGGTTTAATAAAGATGAGAAATGAATGCTGGCCTCGTCAGTAATGTCAGATCCTGAAAAAAAATGAATATATAGAAACAAACGTTCATCCAACAGTGTTCACTTGGGTTTCCTGAGCGTGCTCCAGGTTCCTCCCATATTCCAAGGACATATGGCTAGGGTTAATAAGTTATGCTATGTTGACACTGGAAGCATGATGCCCCAGCACATCCTCGCACTGTGTTGGTTGTTGATACAAAATGCACTGTATGTTTTACTATAATTGTGACAACTAAAACTAAACTCTATACACTGTAATGATTTTGAAGTCCCATGTTTGGTAATACAGTGCATCACATATTCTCTTAGATTTGATGATGTTGAATACAATATGGATTCTACACCATGAAAGCAACTCCATTCTTGGGATATTGGGAACTATAGTTGGCAGGCATGTTCAAAGTTCAAAGTTCCAATTCAGAATACATTCGTTATACAATCTTGTGATTCATCTCCTAACAGGCAGCCACAAAACAAAGAAAACACAAAAAAAATTAAAAAGAACACCCAATGTGCAGAGACAAAGAAATCAAATCATGCGAATGATAAACACAAGCAAATAGTGTTCTGAACTGTTTCCTCTCAGTCTAGTTATCTCCCTTTCTCCTATAATGATATCTCTTAAATCCACGGTGCTGATACCACCCCATTTTGTGTGCTCCCAACCTGCCACCGCTTAATCTTTTCTCCACCAGTTACACCATGGCTGATCTGAATCTTTAGTTCCATTTCTCCACCTTGTTCTGCAATCGCCAATGCCACGATATCACAAAAATAGCTGACATTCGGCCATGGCGTTCACATGAAGCATCTTATGCCCCAGCCTTTCCACCCTGAAAATTGAGATGCTTTTAAACGTGGGCAATTGAGTTATGTGCTGATTTGACCTGACAGCACTATTGCAGTACAGACATAACAGGGACAGAGGCTCAGCTTATTCACAGCAGCGAAGGCTCAGAAATTGCCTGCTGTACTGATTACTGTTAACTTACAGTATTTAGCAACAGAGGTTCACAGAAAGTATCTGAAAGCAATGTACTAATTTAATCATCTCCAGGATTAATGGCGCTATCGTCTATAAAAATATTTTTTCGTAATAAGGCAAGTCACAGGAATGTGGATTTGTTTTTTATCAGGAAGAAGTTAATAGGGCAAACAAATCCATCGCTTACTGGAAAAGGAAATTCAGAAAGAGCAAAAATTTGTAGCCAGACATGCTAAGCCTGTTTAGTTTAGAGACGCAGGCTCTTTATACAACTCAACTGAGCTATGACGTACACTCAGTGTCCACGCTATTGGGTACTCTTGCCACACACTGGATGTCTCTTTTTCTGTCTTTCACACCATCCTTTGCAAACTCTACAAACTGTTAAT
Organism: Hemitrygon akajei; assembly: GCF_048418815.1. Taxonomy (NCBI): domain Eukaryota; kingdom Metazoa; phylum Chordata; class Chondrichthyes; order Myliobatiformes; family Dasyatidae; genus Hemitrygon; species Hemitrygon akajei. The sequence goes on along the minus strand of NC_133153.1, from coordinate 32,901,984 downwards.
ATCCCAGGAGATGAGCAGCTTCTGAGATACACAAACTACCCTGTCTGGCACCAACCATCATTCTACAAAGTCATTTAGATCACATTTCTTCCCCATTCTGTTGTTTGGTCTGAACAACAACAGGACCTCTAGACTGTGCCTGCATGCTTTTACACGTTGAGCTGCTGCCACATGATTGGCTGATGAGACACAGTAATGACGTGGTTAGCACAATGCTTTACAGTACCGGTGACCTGGGTTCAATTCTCGCCAATGTCTGTAAGGTGTTTGTATGCTCTCCCCATGAGCACGTGGGTTTGACCTGGGTGTTCCAGTTTCCTTCCACCGTACAAAGACTTACCAGTCGATAGGTTAATTGGTCATTGTAAATTGTCCCATGATTAGGGTAGGATTCAATTGGGGGTTTAATTTGTTGCTTTGACTCCAGCATCTGCAGTATACTTTGTGTTTAAATCGGGAGTTGATGGGTAGCGCAGCTCAAAGAACCAGGAGAGCCTATTCTGTACTGTATATCAATAAATAAAATAAACACATTTTTGCATTAACAAGTAGGTGCACAGATGTACCTAATAAAGTGGCCACTGAGTGTATTTGCAACAAAGTAAACAGGGACAGTGAGGATAAGATAACTAATCCCCTCCCTGAATACAAGGCTTGTGATTTTGTAGCGTGAGATAGAAAGAACATAGTGTTACTTTAAAATTAAAACTGAAATATCTGGATATGCCAATAAACAATAATAACTTTTAAACACAGTGTTTGATACAATAATCATCCCAGCTCAGAACAGATAAATAGAAATGCAGAACATTTTTCCTTTGAATTCGAACGTACACCAAGATTCTTGGAAAATGTCAGTGATGTACCTATTTCTTCTGTACAGTATCAAACATCACTTTGTCCATTGCAATTTTCATCACTTATGGTGAATTACAGATTTGTTCTTATTTGATGAAACCTCTGAGATAATAATGTACTGAAGCAAACCCACATCGGCATGAATTACATACCATTACTTTTCAGTAATATTTTGCTCAGAGTTCACAGAATAGGTACTAGACATATGGGTCAAAGCAACACGTACAACACGCTGGAGGAACTCAGCAGGTCGGGCAGCATCCGTGGAAACGAGCAGTCAACGTTTCGGGCCGAGACGTCGGGACTGAAGGGGGAGGGGGCAGGGGGCCCTATAAAGAAGGTGGGGGGAGGTTGGGAAGGAGAAGGCTGGTAGGTGCCTGGTGAAAAACCAGTAAGAGGAAAGATCAAGTGGTGGGGGAGGGGAAGCAGAGAAAGGAAAGGCAGGAAAGGTGAAGAAGGAATGTAAGGGGAAAGCACTATGTGTAGTAGAAGAAGGCAGAATCATGAGAGAGGTGATAGGCAGCTGGAGGAAGAGGCAGAATGAAACTGGGATGAGGAAAGGGAGAGGGAGGGAATTACCGGAAGTTGGAGAATTCAGTGTTCATGCCAAGGGGCTGGAGACTACCCAGATGGTATAGGAGGTGTTGCTCCTCCAGCCTGAGTTTAGCCTCATCATGGCAGTAGAGGAGGCCATGTATGGACATATCCAAATGGGAATGTGGAATGGCAGTGTACTTTGTGTTTACGATTCGTTACTCCGCTGCGCAGTGTACTTGGTGTTTAAGACAAATGGATCAACTTTTTTAAAATTTTAAAACAAAACTTTATTCATAATTATAGATATACTACATATACTGAAGAAGAACACAGCTCTTTATATTTTAATGTTATTTGATCTATACAATCAGTGTTGCTGATTACTGTGTGCAGTTGTCAGCATGACTTTGTGGGGGTGGGGGGGTGTGCAGGTCGTGTGTCACAAGCCTGATTGACTATTTTTGAGGATGTGTCAATGCAAATCAATGAAGGTAGAGCAGTGGATGTCATGTATATGAATTTTAATGATTGAATTGAATTAACTTTATTACTTACATCCTTCATATACGTGAGGAGTAAAAATCTTTATGTTACATCTCCGTCCAAATATACAATGTGCAATTATAGTAATTTATAATAAATATTATGTACAACAGGATAGTCAATATAACATTGAAATACAGTTGCATCTGCATGTATTAAGCAGTCTGATGGCCTGGTGGAAGAAGCTGTTCCGGAGCCTGTTGGTCCTGGTTTGTATGCTATGGTACCATTTCCTGGATGGTAGCAGCTGGAACAGTTTGTGGTTGGGGTGACTTGGGTTCCCAATGATCCTTCAGGCTCTTTTTACACACCTATCTTTGTAAATGTCCTGAAGAGTGGGAAGTTCACATCTACAGATGTGCCACTCTCTGCAGAGTCCTGTGATTGAGGGAAGTTGAGTTTCCATACAAGGCAGTGATGCAGCCAGTCAGGGTGGTCTCAATCCTGTCTCTGTAGAAAGTTCTTAGGACCCTTGTTCCTTGTGATTTTTATAAGTGACTTAGATGAGGAAGTGGAAGGGCTGGTTAGTAAGTTAGTAAGTTTGCAAATGACATAAAGATTGGTGACATTCTGGATAAAGTGCAAAGCTGTCGTAGGATATAATGGGTCATTAATAAAATGCAGGGCTGGGCTAAACAGTGGTGGATGGGAGTTCAATCTGGAAAAGTGTGAAGGGAAACACCTTGGAAGGTCAAACTGAAAGGCAGCTTACAAGGCTGATGATAGGATTTGTAGCAATTTGAAGAAACAGAAGGATCTGGGGGTCCACGTCCATAGATCCTCCAAAGTTGTTGTGCAAGTTAACAAGGTGGCTAAGAAGGCATATGGTGTGCTGGCCTTCATTAGTCAGAAAATTGAGTTTAAGAGCTATAAGGTAATGTTGCAACTCTATAAACCTCTGGTTGGACCACACTTTGGAGTATTGTGTTTAGTTCTGGTTGACTCATTATAGGAAGGATGTAGGGGATTTAGAGGGGATGCAGAGGAGATTTACCAGGATGCTCCCTGGATTTGAGAGCATGGAAGAAAAGAGGATGATTGAGGTGTACTTAAACAATGATGAGGTATAGACAATGTCAACTGCTAGCGCTCTTTTTCTCAGGGCAGAAATGGCAAATACAAAAGGACATACTTTTAAGGTGATTGGAGGATAGTATACTGTAGGTAGAAAGTCAGATGCTTCCAGGGGCTGTATCGGCAAGGTTGAGGCGCTGGAGGATCATGGCAGGAAGAGTTTTTCTTCCTTCTACCCTCTGCGTGAGATGATGAGCTATCAGGACTTTGAGACTTTTTACCGTGCCATGGTCTGCTCTTTATCAGATTACGGTATTGCTTTGCACTGTTGGAACTATATGTTATAATTATGTGGTTTTTGTCAGTTAGTCTTTTATCAATTATGGTATAGACTGCACTGTTGTAATTAAATGTTATAATTATGTGATTTTTGTCAGACTTTTATCAATTATGGTATTGTCTGCACTGTTGCAACTAAACGTTAACTATAACTATGTGGTTTTGTGTAGGTTTTTGGTTTGTTGGGTGGTAGTGCTGGTCTCTTGACTTGGTGTGTCTGGGTGGTCTTGTTTTGTCTGATGGGTTTGGAGTTCCTTTCTGGGAAACGTGCTAAGATGGTAGCACGATATCGATACGCAGCAGCCCCTCTGGACTCTGGAGTGGGGATTACCAAACGTTACGTGGTTTTTCTTGTGTGGTCGGTTTTATCGCGTGCTTTTTGGTGATAAATTTCCGGAGAACGTTGTCTCATTTTTTAACTGCATTGCATTTGTGGTTTCTAAATGACAATAAACTGAATCTGAATCTGAGAAATAGCTTTTTCCACACAGAGAGTGGTAGGTGCCTGGAATACACTGTCAGGGTGGTGCAGGAGCAGATCCATTAGGGATCTTTAAGAAACTTTTATCTAGCAACATGGAAAGTGGCCCAAGCCGTTTGGATTGGCAACATGTCTTCCACAATCACCATCAGCACAGGTGCACCACAAAGCTGAGTGCTTAACCCCTGCTCTACTCAGTTTATACGTATGACTGTGAGGCTAAGCACAGCTCCAATGCCATATTTAAGTTAAATGATTGCACCACGGTTGTTGGACGAATGAAAGGTGGTGACGAATCAGCATATAGGAGGGAGATTGAAAATCTGGCTGAGGGGTGCCACACCAATAACCTTTCACTCAATAATAGCAAGACCAAGGAGCTAATTATTGACTTCAGGAGTTGAAACTAGAGGTCTATGAGCCAGTCCTCATCAGCAGACCAGAGATGGAGAGGGTCATCAAGTTTAAATCTGTTGGTGTTATCATTTCAGAGGATCTGTCCTGGGGCCAGCATGTAAGTGCCGTGACAATGAAGGCAAGACAATACCTCTATTGTCTTAGAAGCTTGCAAAGATTCAGCATGCCATCTAAGACTCTGACAAACTTCTATAGATGTGCTATGGAGAGTATCCTGACTGGTTGCATCACAGCCTGGTATTGAAATACCAATGCCCTTGTATGGAAAAGCCTACAGAAAGCCATTGATAGGCCTAGTCCGTCACGGCTAAGGCCATTCCCACCATCGAGCACATCTACCTGGAGCACTGTCGCAGGAAAGCAGCACCCATCATTAAGGACCTCCACCATCCAGGCCCTGCTTTCTTCTTGCTGCTGCCATCAGAAAGCAGGTACAGGAGCCTTAGGACCCCCACCACCAGGAACACCCCCTCAACAATCAGGCCCCTGAATCAGAAGGCATAACTTCACTCAACTTCATTGGCCCTGTCACTGAACCGTTCCCACAACCTATAGACTTGCTTTCAAGCTCACGTTCTTGATATTTATTGTTTATTTATTTATTATCATTATTTTTCTTTTCATTTTGTATTTTTGCAATTTGTTGTATTTTGCTCATCGGTTATTTGTCCATCTTGCTGAGTGCGGTTTGACTTTGATTCCATTGTGTTTCTTTGTATCTACTGTGAATGCCCACAAGAAAATGAATCTCAGGGTAGTATATGGTGACATAGCTTGCACTTCCATAATAAATTTACTTTGAACTTTGGATGATGGAGAAATGGAGGGCCATGGAGGAGAAAAGGATCATCTTGGAATAGGTTAAAAGGTCGGCACAACATTGTGAGCTGAAAGACTTGAATTGTGCAGTACTGTTCTGTGTTCTATGTTCTGAATGACATAATGCCATCGCTATTCATGTCCCTCTCTGAGGTGATACACCTTTCCATTGTTTGAGGTATTTCCTCGCTGACCTTAGCCCTTCGATGTGCAATAATGGAAGGGCCGAAAACTGTGGGTCTCACTCACTGATGCTCCACATTGGCTGCACCAAGCCTTAGCACATACCTGTACTCCTGCAAGTCTGAATTATGCCAGTGAACAACATTCCCTTATGGACATCTTACTGTGCTGGAAGACCAACAGATTTCAGGCAGACCAAAAAGCATCTTTCATTAACTGATGATCTCCAGCTTTTCATTTTATTTCAAAAATAAACTTTCGTCACAATACAACATACATAGTGGAATATACTTTATTCATTATGGAAAAAAAATAAAAATGAAACACAGACAAAATGCTGGAAGAACTCAGCAGATCAGGCAGCGTCTATGCAGTGGAATAAACAATTATCATTCGGGCCGAGATCCTTCATCACCCACATATCAGTTTCTCATTCCCCTTCATTAGCAAGCCAGTGGCATCCTCATAGTACTTGGAGGCAAATGGACCTGAGCTTGAATCCAATTGGCCGCTAGTATGCTTTCCATCCGTGGCGGGTTCAGCATCAAGTCAGCAATTTAGCCTCGTGAAAAAACAGACAGAAACGCTGCCCGATATGCCACAAGGCGAGAAAATTAACAGCATTCTGCTCCACTGATGCTGCCAAACTTGCTGATTTCCTCCAGCATTTTGTGTGTGTTGCTTAAAAGTTCCAGCATCTGCAGAATCACTTGAGTTTATAAAAACAATGGAAAACTCTTTAGTGTTGTTTGGTCTGTACGCCGTGTTGCTGATTCAATATATAGTAGGGTTAACTCATCTTAAGATGGTGTGGGGTAAGCTCCCACTACCTATTAAATGCTCCCAATGGTGGGCACCACAAATAGCCTCTGGCAATCGTCCAACTCCTGGACTTCACATGTGGCTTAGCTACTAAGCCCAGTGGAGCCGTTTCTACTGGCAGGAGAAAGGGCAAAGGTGGATTATCGCTGCCTTAAAACCAGTCGCTTTGGGCAGATGGGGCTCGTCAGCCGTGGTTAGCAGCTCATCTAGGAGATCTCAAATCTCTGCTGCCTTGTGGCTGTACTCACTCATGGGGAAGGCTTTGGGAGCAAACCCTGAAGGAAAAGCCTGGAGCTGCAGACCATAAGGCAGTCCCGCTTTGAGTTCAAAGCTGACTGGCAACTTCTGCGATGTTGCTGGTAACAAACTGCACCTTTGGGTTCATCAGCTGTGTGTGGAGAGGAGGAGCATGCTACATAGATAACAGCTTGGTCTCCATATCGTACTGCCCAGGCTTGGTATCTAGACAGATAGGATGCAATGTCCATGATCAACTCTGACCGTCGGAGGCCTCAGACTCGGACTAACTCATCTACTGGTTTTTACATAGTGCAATGTCACTCAACCCCCTGGGGTTGTACACCTTTCCATTGTATGAGGGGCTTTCCTCATCAGACTCAGCCCCCTTCATGTTCAGTGGCAGAAGGACCCTAGACTCTGGTCTTCCCCACTGAGTCTTAGCACTAGCTGAATCGAGCTTCATTGCATCCTTCAGTATCTACTCTGCAGCCTGGACCGTGGCAGTGGGCAGCATTCAAAGTTCAAAGAAAATTTATTATCAAGGTACTTATATGTCACCATATACAACTGTGAGATTCATTTTATTGTGGGCTTACTCAATAAATCTACAGAATAACAAACATTACTAGGTCTCGGCCCAAAACGTCGACTGTACTTCTTCCTATAGATGCTGCCTGGCCTGCTGAGTTCCACCAATATTTTGTGTGTGTTGCTTGGATTTCCAGCATCTGCAGATTTCCTCGTGTTTGCAATGAAAGGCCACCCTACTTGGGCATTCAACCAGAGTGCACAGACAACAAACTGTGCAACTACAAAAAGAAATAAATAATAATAATAAATAAACAATAAATATTGAGAATATGAGGTGAAGAGTCCTTGAAATGAGCCCATTGGATCTGGGAACATTTCAATGAGGGGCCAATTGGAATTTCCACAACACATCAGCTTCGTACCATCAACATAGACTCAGGAAGTTACGTTGCAGCTTTTTAAATCTCTAGTTATGCCACACCTGGAGAATTGCATTTAATTCTGGTCGCACCATGATAGGAAGCGTATGGAGGCTTTGGAGAGGGGGTGGAAGAGATTTACCAGGATGCCGTCTGGATTAGAGAGTGTGAGCGGTTGGGTAAACATGGGATGTTTTCTCTGGAGCAGCAGAGGCTGAGGAAAGGTCTGACAGTCGTCTATAAAATTATGGGAGGCATGGACAGGATTTCTTTTACCCAAGTTTGAGGTGTTTAATAAGGATGGTTTGCATTCAGTGACTTGGGAGAATTCAAAGGGGATAAGCTTTTTACACAGAGAATGATGGTAACTTGTAAGGCCCTCCCAGGATGGTGCTAGCAGTGTCTTAGACATGTACATGAATGTACAGAGAAGGGAAGAATATGGACACTGTATAAGCAGAAGGGCTTCATTTACTTAGGCATTTGATTACTAACTTAATTAGTTTGGCACAACACTGTAGGCCGAAGGGCCTGTGCTGTCCTGTACTGTTCTATGTTTTATGCGCTAAGGTCACTGACCCATGTGTTTTCAGATGGGCCCAGGACTCTTACACAGTGCTGTTCTCGTCAATGTGGAGCAGACAGCGAGTTTGTAAATCTGGCAGCAGCAAAAGATGTTGGGGATGACAAGGGTGGTTCTCCATGTGGAGGTGTGGGACAGGGGGTCGAGAAGGAGTGCCAGGTGTGGGGAGTGGCGTGGGTGGAGACACACCCAGCTCTGAGACACCAGACTTCATGGTTTATTCATCATTACAGAATGTCTCTCTGGTGCTTCCTGCTCCCTCCACTCTCTCTTCCCCTTTACCCGACCATAATTCCCCTCTCCCTGACCTCTTCCAACTCTCAGTCCATTATAGAATCAGGTTTAATATCATTCACATATGTCATTGTGGTGAACTAGATATACCTGTCTGGACTGCTCCTGTGGCTCCTCCCACAGACCCTGCTGACTGCTCCTGTGGCTCCTCCCACAGACCCCTGTATAAAGGCGACTGTAGGCTGCTGCTCTCCCTCATTTTCCCCAGGATGTAGTGTTGTTTATTCTTCCAGTCAATAAAAGCTGATATCTCGCTTCCTAAGTCTCAGCGTGAGTTATTGATGGTGCATCAGTCATGAAATTTGTTTTTGTCTTTGTTGTGGTAGCTTTACAGTGCAATACATAAAATCCCCACAGTGCTGTGCAAAAGTCTTAGGCAAGCTAGCCATATATATAGCTAGGCAAGTTAGGCACAGCAGTGTAGGTGGATCTGGGGCCACTTTTGGACAACAGTGTAAGGACAGATTTCCTTCTGTGAAAAATGCTAATAAACCAAGTGGGTTTTGGATTAATCAGATAGTTTCAGGGTCACCATTACTGAGAACAAATTTACTTAATATAAAGTTGATAAAGGAGGTTCTGTGAGCAAACCAGGGAGCCAACATGAAATGGATGTGGGTTCCAGGGTAGTCTATTGACTGCTGAGGTCTGCAATTGGCGTAGTAATTCTCTTTTATGACTTTTTTGCTTGTAAAAGTCTTAGGCACCCTAGTTATATATAAGTGTTTAAAGCTTCTGCACAGTACTCTTTGCTCTGTGTGTGTGTGTGTGTGTGTGTGTGTGTGTGTGTGTGTGTGTGTGTGTGTGTGTGTGTGTGTGTGTGTGTGTGTGTGTGTGTGTGTGTGTGTGTGTGTGTGTGTGTGTGTGTGTGTCTGTGTGTGTGTGTGTGTCTATCTCCACTGATGCTGCCTGACCTATTGAGAATTGCCATCCTTTTCTTCCTACTTAAGATTTCAAACATCTAAAGGATTCATGTTTGTCTTGGTCATGAATTATATTTCCTTGTTGCTATGACACTCTGCAAATATTTCATTGCCCTTGTCATTGTGAGTGATGGGAGCACACTTTGTGATTTACACAGAAATGGATGATAGAAGAAACTATCTGCAGAAAGGGGGCCAACTAAACCGTTGGCGATCTGACAACTCCTGGCAAAGGAAAGTAACCCATGACAATGGACATGGAAACAGAGTCAAAATAGAAGTGGAAAACACATTTTTATACAATGCAGTCACTTCGGAACCTATCTGAGGTTGGCTTGTAGTGCATTAAGTTATAAATATACAGCAAATGTATAAATATAGAAGAGAAATGTTCAGAAGGTCTGACAGAAGGCCAGCCATGGGAGGCTGGAGGAGCCATAAAGTCTGTTCCTGTTCTTAATTCATGTTTTATAACACGGTACTCTCGGTAAGTGAAGAAAGCTAATGGCATGCTGGCTTTTATAACAAGAGGAATTGAGTATATGAGTAAAGAGGTCCTTCTGCAGCTGTACAGGGCCCTGGTGAGACCCCACCTGGAGTATTGTGTGCAGTTTTGGTCTCCAAATTTGAGGAAGGACATTCTTGCTATTGAGGGAGTGCAGCGTAGGTTCACAAGGTTAATTCCCGGAATGGCGGGACTGTCATATGTTGAAAGATTGTAGCGACTGGGCTTGTATACACTGGAATTTAGAAGGATGAGAGGGGATCTGATTGAAACATATAAGATTATTAAGGGATTGGACACACTGGAGGCAGGAAGCATGTTCCCACTGATGGGTGAGTCCAGAACTAGAGGCCACAGTTTAAGAATAAGAGATAGGCCATTTAGAACAGAGATGTGGAAAAACTTTTTCACCCAGAGAGTGGTGGATATGTGGAATGCTCTGCCCCAGAAGGCAGTGGAGGCCAAGCCTCTGGATGCATTTAAGAGAGAGTTAGATAAAGGTCTTATAGATAGCGGGGTCAAGGGATATGGGGAGAGGGCAGGAACGGGGTACTGATTGTGTATGATCAGCCATGATCACCGTGAATGGCGGTGCTGGCTAGAAGGGCCGAATGGCCTACTCCTGCACCTACTGTCTATTGTCTATTGTAAGCTTCTAGTTTTAATGCATATTCCCTGAACATGTTTTCCTCTCCTTGCAAATCTAAGCCGTTGTCCACTCCCAGTTCAGTTAGTATGTCACAGTTCCCACTTCACACTGACAAGAATAGCTACCACAAAGTGCTTTACAGATTCCCTTGTTCATGAAAAAGAATGCAATTTTGGGCAGTTGGAACATGTTTTATAGCGTCACTTTTTGGGATCCGCTGTGAATTTCGTAAAGCCATGCTCTTGGTGAAAGGTTTCTCTCACTGAGTCTGTATCAGAATAGGAAATAAAATATTTCCAGATATCCATTCCTTAAGGCTTAAACCATTAGGATAAACAATTATAAAGAATTACAGTACAGTGCAAAATTCTCATGCACATGTATAGCTAGGGTGCCTAAGGCTTTTGCACGGTACTGTAGTGATAATATAGATAGATAGATAGATAGATAGATAGATAGATAGATACTTTATTCATCCCCATGGGGAAATTCAACTTTTTTTTTCCAATGTCCCATACACTTGTTGTAGCAAAACTAATTACATACAATACTTAACTCAGTAAAAAAATATGATATGCATCTAAATCACTATCTCAAAAAGCATTAATAATAGCTTTTAAAAAGTTCTTAAGTTCTGGCGGTTGAATTGTAAAGCCTAATGGCATTGGGGAGTATTGACCTCTTCATCCTGTCTGAGGAGCATTGCATCGATAGTAACCTGTCGCTGAAACTGCTTCTCTGTCTCTGGATGGTGCTATGTAGAGGATGTTCAGAGTTTTCCATAATTGACCGTAGCCTACTCAGCGCCCTTCGCTCAGCTACCGATGTTAAACTCTCCAGTACTTTGCCCACGACAGAGCCCGCCTTCCTTACCAGCTTATTAAGACTTGAGGCGTCCCTCTTCTTAATGCTTCCTCCCCAACACGCCACCACAAAGAAGAGGGCGCTCTCCACAACTGACCTATAGAACATCTTCAGCATCTCACTACAGACATTGAATGACGCCAACCTTCTAAGGAAGTACAGTCGACTCTGTGCCTTCCTGCACAAGGCATCTGTGTTGGCAGTCCAGTCTAGCTTCTCGTCTAACTGTACTCCCAGATACTTGTAGGTCTTAACCTGCTCCACACATTCTCCATTAATGATCACTGGCTCCATATGAGGCCTAGATCTCCTAAAGTCCACCACCATCTCCTTGGTCTTGGTGATATTGAGACGCAGGTAGTTTGAGTTGCACCATATCACAAAGTCCTGTATCAGTTTCCTATACTCCTCCTCCTGTCCATTCCTGACACACCCCACTATGACCGTGTCATCAGCGAACTTCTGCACATGGCAGGACTCCGAGTTATATTGGAAGTCTGATGTGTACAGGGTGAACAGGACCGGAGAGAGTACGGTTCCCTGCGGCGCTCCTGTGCTGCTGACCACCGTGTCAGACCTACAGTCTCCCAACCGCACATACTGAGGTCTATCTGTCAAGTAGTCCACTATCCAATCCACCATGTGAGAGTCTACTCCCATCTCCGTGCACTGCACTGTACTGCTGCCACAAAACAAAAACAAATTTCATGACATACGTGAGTGATGATAAATCTGATTTTGATATGAGTCACTGTTTTGGATTGAGATTGGGAAGGGGCCAGGGAGAAGGGTAAAAAGGTTAGGGAAAGGGGAGGGAATGGGAAGCACAAGAGAGACACTGGCTACATCAGTGCTACTTGATTTAGAGCCGTCTCTTCTAAATTTGGTTAGTACCCTGACTCGCTGTGTTATTCTTTTATATATATCAAAGATAGTGTGATTGATTACTGAACCCAGAAGGTCCCGTAAATCAGGAATACTCCCAGGGTGAATAAATGAATAGACTCACCCCATTTTTTTCCTCTCTCTCTTTCTCTATCTTTCTTCAAATGACATCTAAGTCACAACTAAATTAAAAACAAACAACTCTGAAATTGTTAGAAACAGTGGCTGCCCATTCAAATATTACACATGCCATTGTTATAAAATAGAGTCAAGAATTAAAGCTGAAATTTTAAAAACAAAGAGCTCTGCAATCAAAGGAAGCCCCATTTAAACCCAAACATTGCACGTGCCCATGTATTGCCCATAATGCCTATGAACTATGGGTGGGGCAACATTGTTCATTAGCATGACACCATTTATCTGGGGGTTCAACTGCAAGGGAAAACCGAGGGACTATTTAATACCTTTGACAGTCCCTGGAGTCTGATCTCTCAGACATACGACACAATCTTTTGCCAAGTGTTTAAAAGACAGTTTGACAACTAGATGGACAGAAAAGATTCAGAGTGGTATTTTCTTTAAACAAAATATACTTTATTCAAAAATAGAATTATATACAATAAACCATTCAATGACTCTCAATACTTTACAAATGTTTCCATTATGGTCTTCACATTTTCACACTTTTCGCTACCCACGTAGCACTCTGTCATTCCATATTTACATTCCCTTGTTGAGGGGTATACACCCCACCCCCCTACCCCCAACTCCCGTGGGAGAAGAACCCTAGACTGTGGTCCTTCCCCACCGAGTCCTTGCGGTGTCTGCACCGAGTTTGAGTGCGTCCCTCAGCACGTACTCCTGCAGCCGAGAATGTGCCAGTCGGCAGCATTCCCCCACGGACATCTCCATGTGCTGGTAGACCATCAAGTTTCGGGCCGACCAAAGAGCGTCTTTCACCGAGTTGATGATCTGTCAGCATCACCGGATGTTGGTCTCGGTGTGCGTCCCCGGGAACAGCCCGTAGATCAGAGAGTTCTCTGTTACGCAGCTGCTGGGGTTGAATCTCGACACTGCCCCTTCCATCCTCATCAACACCTTCTCCACGAACCCACAGTGTGCAAAGAGGTGGGTCACTGACTCCTCCTCTCCACAGTCCTCCCGTGGGCAGAGGGGTGAGGAGACGACGTTCCGGGCGTACAGGAGGGATCTGACTGGGAGGGCCCCTCTCACCGCCAGCCAGGCGAGGTCTTGGTGCCTGTTGGTGAGGTCTGGCGATGAGGCATTTTTCCAGATGAACTGGACGGTCTGCTCAGGGAACCACCCCACTGTGTCCATCACGTCCTTCTCCTGCAGTGCCTGCAGGACCTTACGTGATTCAGACTGGTATTTTTTTAAACAAAATATACTTTATTCAAAAATAAAATTATATACAACAACAATTCAATGACTTTCAATTTTTTGCAGTTGTTACCATTACTGTTTTAACATTTTCAAAATTCAAAATTTTTGCCACCCACGTGGCACTCTGTTCTTTCATATTTACGTTCAATGGGTATACCCCCAACCCCCCCTACCCGTCAACTCCCGTGGGAGAAGAACCCTAGACTGTGGTCCTTCCCCACCGGGCCCTTGCGGTGGCTGCACCGAGTTTGAGTGCGTCCCTCAGCACGTACTCCTGCAGCCGAGAATGTGCCAGTCGGCAGCATTCCCCCACGGACATCTCCGTGTGCTGGTAGACCATCAAGTTTCGGGCCGATCAAAAGAGCGTCTTTGACTGAGTTGATGATCTGCCAGTAGCACTGGATGTTGGTTTCGGTGTACATCCCCGGAAACAGCCCGTAGATCAGAGAGTCCTCTGTTACGCAGCTGCCCAAACACGGGCAAGCGGGTCCAGTTCACAAAGACATCTTGGCCTGCATGGGCAGGTTGGATTGAAGGGTGGTTAGCACAACACTTTAAAGTACAGGCGACCAGGCTTCAATTCCTGTTGCTGCTCTGTAAGGGGTTTGTACGTTCTCCCCGTGACCGCATAGGTTTCCTCTGGGTGATTTGGTTTTCTCCCAGAATCCAAAGACGAACCGGTTGGTGGGTTAATTAGTCATTGTAAATTGTCCCGTGATTAGTCTAGGATTAAATCAGAGATTGCTGGGCGGCACTGTGCGAAGGGATGGAAGGGCCATGCTGTATCTCAATAAGTAAATAACTCTAATAGGGATCCTGTCAGAACTGCAGTGCACAGTGGAGTCCCTCAAAGAGTCACCACTCAGAGATCGTACAACACTTTGCAAAAGAAGATAAGACTAAAAAACTTACATTTCATTCAAAGCACTCCTGGATAATTTTGTTTTATCTGAGATACGAAACAATAACAGGCCCTTCCAGCCCAACGAGCCTGCCTGCACGGCCCAAATATTCCCAAATGACCAATTATCCTACTAACTTGGACATCTTTGGACTGTGGGAGGAAACTGGAGCACCAGGAGGAAACCCACACGGTCATGGGGAGAATGTACAAACATTCTACGGATAGAGGCGGAAATAGTTTCACTGACTTGATCATGATAAAGGAGTTGCTATAATTATAGGCCTTTTTGTACAGCAGACAATTAAGATGCTTTCTCCCAAAAGACATGTTCTTTCCATAACAGATCACGTTGCATGGTCTGGGACCATTTTTCCAATTCTCTGATTTTCTCTGACCTTTTAATTTTTTTTTAATCAAGTATCTTCCACTTCACGTGGAACAGGGAGGTGCTGATTTTCTCTCATGACGGAGTGCTCCTGATCACTGATCAGTGTGTTTTTGCAGGAGGTTGCTGGAGAATACGGTGGAAAGAAAAAAAAAGAAAGCATACGGCAGTTGTGTTTAAAAACTCCATTGCTATCACTCTCCCAGGAACTTTTAAAAAAATCCTGAAGTGGGAAAGGCCAAGTTAAAATAATGCATACATAATAAAAGACTAATATCTCAGTCCAAGCAGATTGTTGCATTCTCATCCAAATGAAAACAGCAATGCTGTTGACTTTTCTATTCCACAAGGACTTAACGGAAGCCCTTGATTTATTCAATAAGCAACCCGCTCCGTGCAAAATGCACGTAGTCCACTGAACTGCGTGACTCAGTCCCGCTTCTCCCACTGCACTCTCACAATCGTGGTATCTTGCAATCTGATTTCTGGTTTGTTTTGAATAGCTTAACTCAGCACCGTAACACTTGCCCTGAGGGCGACTGGGAGGGCGGTCAGGGACACCAAAAGGAACCAGATAGTCATAAAAACCAGATAGTGTCATAAAAATGTACAGTACAGAAGTATGCTTTGTGGTCATCACAATATCCTGACTTTTTTTTCATTGACGCTAATCCTAATTGTCCACATTAGGTCCTTATCTTTCTACATTTTGCCTACTTAAGTGGCTCAGGACTTGAGAGCCTGAGCTACAGGCAGAACTTGGACAGGCTAGGACTTTATTTCTTGAAACTTAGTAGACTGAGGGGTGACCTTATAGAACTGTAGAAAATCTCAAGGAGCATAGATACAGTGAATGTACACACTCTTTTTCTCAAGGAAAGGGGACATAAAACTTCGGGGCACAGATTTAAGGTGAGAGGAATGAGTTAAAAGCAAACTTGTCAACTTTGTGCGGCGTATGGTGCATTTATGGAATTTGTTGTCAGAATAAGTAGTTGAGGAAAGTATAATAACACCATTTGAAAGACTAGCTCATTCCTTGGCCATATCAGAAGGCATAATAAATACATTGTCTTTGATTTTGTTCCTAGCACAAACCCATCAGCTGATTGTCCACAATCTACAGACCAGATAGTCATAGAGCTGGGAGCACATTTCAAATCATAGGATTGTAATTAAGGCACAGCAGTGAGGCTGTTTGACATATCAGTTCTGTACCAGCTCTCCAGAGAAAACGTCAGTCAATCCCATTTCTTCTGTCTTTCCCTGTAGCCTTGCACACATCACAGCTCATCGAAATCCCAGCTCAATGCCTTCGGAAGACCAGTCAGTCAGCGATTTCCACATCCAAACCCTGCCCTGAACACAAAACAATTCTCAATTGCCCATCTGCCGTTTGCCCTTGGTATTTTAAATCTATGCTCCTTCGACTTTGAACCAGAGAAATATTAGCCCAGCTATACTATTCCTATTTATCAACCCCTGATCTGCAGCTTTCTATGCCTTATCATTTCCCCGTGGGAATAACTTCCCTTTACTGCCGCTATTTATTGCAAACTTCCATGAAGTTTTCATTCAATCTTCATCGCCAAAACCCTGATTTTTCAATTCTAACTTTGTTGATGAAACTTCTTCTTTGTGGAGATATTCTTGTAAGTACTTTCTGACCCTCCGCCAAACCACCGTATCCTTGCTGAAGTCTGTTCACCAGAGATGGCTGCCTCACTCCATCTGTGATCTACCTTTTCTCCATAACTGGGGCCACTGCTGAGGATTTGATGATAATCCCTAGCATGGGATGAGGCTGAGGAGGAGGGATGTAAGCTGAATGTATTCATGGAAATGGAGAACCAGATCATACAACATAGAACAGTATAGCACAGGAATAGGCCCTTCAGCCCATCAAATTCATGCTGACCATGTTGCCAATTTTAACTAATCCCATCTGCCTGCTCACGGTCTATATCACTCCATTATGTGCCTTTTCATGTACCTGTTTAGATGCCTCTTAAATATTGCTAACATACAGTATTGTGCAAACTTTTTATGCACACATATATATATAGCAACTGTGCTTAAGACTGTGGCACAGTACTGTAATTGTCAATGTAGAGTAGAGAACAAGTTTGTAAATCTGTCCGAAGCTGGGAATGGCAAGTGTGGAGTGCCATCCAGTGGGAGGGATGTGGGCCAGGTGGCAGAGGAGTGCCAGGGGCGGGCGGAGGGGGTTGGAATGGGTGCAGACACACCCAGCCCTGAGACACCAGGCAAGGTAATTTAATTCCAAACAATTGGTTTATTGATCACTACAGAATGTCTCTCTGGTGCTTCCTGCCCCCTCCCCTCTATGTAGCACTTTTCCCAAAAATGATACCCCTCTACCTGCCCCCTTCCCACGCTCAATCAGTAATAATGAAAGAATGACCTCACAGCCCACTTACCCCCTGTACCTGATCATAACAAGTTAAAGCATGGAAGGCAGTGGGATCATTGCTGGGATGTGAAGACTTAATACGTTGGCCTATCCAAGCAGACAGGATTAAAAATCTGCCCACCCCTACAAGTGAACTATGTTTATTTATTTATTCAGAGATATGGAAGAAGATGGAGCCAGCGAGCAATGCAACCAAGGGCGACATCCTCCAGATGGTTCATGAAACTATTCCTTTCACGTCTTATCCCTCATCTTTTTCTTTCACATGTGGTTCTGCTACAGATGGAGCCTGTCATGTACGTTGTGGTGGTGTGTTTTCAGGTTCATTCAGCGACCTGGTGATTTGTTGTTTCTGAGGGTGTCTCCGAGCGAAGCGTGCGGCATTGAGGCCATGATCAACTCCTTTTCTCGCTGATCCCAACAATCAAAGCAACCAAGATGATTGAAATCATTGAGGCGACTGCAGGAGGTGAGTGCGTGTTCAGCAACGTCTACCAGCTTCTCGCCACTACTAGGGGAAAGTGCCTGTATGTGATGGTCTTTTTCCTCTCTCGCTCACTGCTCCCAAAGAAAGGTCCCTGTGTTCAAATGGTCTCTCTCTCTCCCTCGATACTGTTAAAATGGTGCCAGAGTCCTAGGTCTTGGCAAAGTTTTAATCAATGCATTTTGTGGATTGGTCTCTATAGTTCACATTACAAAGTGTTTTTGGGTTCTGGTCACCCCATTTTTTTGGTGAATTTTAGGCAATTTTGAATCAGGGAGGCCTGTAGACAACGGATACTGAGCTTGAACTGAATATGTCTGGACTGTTTCGATTTGGTGTTTTATATTCTGTGTTTTTCACTCATTTAGTTCTGTTGCCATTTGCGCAATTTGTTTTGCATTTTGGGATGCATTTGATGTTTTTCTTTGAATGGGTTCCATGGTTTTCTTTGTTTCATGGCTGTCAGTGGGAAAGACTAATCTCAGGATTGTATACTGCATATATTCTTTGAAAATAAGTGTACGGTATTTTGAATCTCTTTGACCCTTTGAGATACAGCACAGAATAGGACCGCTGGCCCAACGAGCAGCACCAACCACCCAGCAACCCTAACCCAGTCACAGAACAAATTTACACTGACCAATTAACCTACTAACTGATATCATATCTCTTTGGAATGTGGGATGAAACCAGAGCACCCACAGGGAATCACAAACAAGAGAAAATCTGCAGACGCTGGAAATCCAAAGCAACACACACAAAATGCTGGAGGAACTCAGCAGGCCAGGCAGCATCTATGGGGAAAACTACAGTTGATGTTCTGGGCCAAGACGTCAACTGTACTTTTTTCCATAGATGCACCCGTAGGAAATGCATGCTCTAATGGACAAGGACGTACAGACCTCTTACAGATGGCATCAGGGTTGAACCCTGGCACCCCAAGCTGGATTCGCATCACACTAACCACTGCGGTACCCTGTTTCTTCAAGGTAAGAACATTGTAGCTCAAAGCTCAGGCGAAATTCAACAGTTAAATCGAGAAAATGAAACAAAAGGAAAGCAGCCTTTCAGTGAGCTGTGAACATACCAGACAAGGTTCTTAATTAGCGTGTTTGGCAGGAGCTCAAGGTTTACATTTTTGTATATCATTCTGTCTGGTGCCCTGTACAGTATTTAACTTGGACCAGCTTACAGACTACGGGTGAGTGAACAGTCAACTTTGTATCCCATCTGTTAAAAGAGGCTTTTCAGTCATTGTGTTTAGCCAAATAAGTTTGCCAATGCACAACTGTGGAATAACTTTAAGATAAAGACTCCCCTTTTTCACTCAGGTTACCTGAATTTGAGGTTCTCCATTGGTCGTGGTCAACCATGGATGTTGCTTCTTCTCTGTTCTGTGAGGCACAAACTAGTGCAGTCTGATATGGAGAGCAAGCTGTATTCCATGTAGCAGGTCTCCCCTCTCCATAAATCAGATGATGAATCCAAAGGAATGGCAGAGACTGATACAGTCTGGCACCAGTGGTGTCACAGTATTTACCAGCCAACGTAGGATTGCCTTAAGCACTCCAGCTCTGGAATTTTCCTCGGGGTTTACCCCAGAAGCCTTGCCCATGAGTGAGTGTAGCCGCAAGGCAGCGGAGGTTTGACATCAGAGTTTTCCTTCTCATAGATGAGCTGCCAGCCACTGCTGACAAGCACCATTCGCTCAAAGCGTCTGGTTTTAAAATACCTTTTTCCCTTCTGTCAGGAGAAACGGTTCCACTGGGCTTAGTAGCTAAGTTGCACGTGAAGGCTAAGAGTTGGACTTGGTTGTCATAGGCTATTTGAGGCGCATTTAATAGGTAGTGGGAGCTTATCCCCTCTGGCTATAACAACCTTGAGGAATCAACATGAAATGCAATCATTAAAAGATCAGACAGGGAGATTAGGGTATTTTCATCCTGCCATGGTAAATGAAATGTTCACAAGGACTGTTGAATTGCTTCCGTGGAGAAGGACTTATCACTGGGCTTTAATACATTCTGCTGCTCAATTGTAGCTCCAACTTATCCCAAAAAGTAACTGGATAAAGATTACTCCTGGATATGCAGATGCAAAATTTGATTTTCAGAAAGCAGTCATTAAAAAAAAGCCTTGTTAATTATTAAAGCTTGTAGCTGTTTGATGCTTCTTGAAAATTGTTGAAATATCAGTTTAAAGATCAACTTACACTTTGTACATCTCATCCTTTTATCTGTCTACCTTTGTCATGCATCCTCGTTGACTGTGGAGCAGAATGGAGATCTAAGCTCCAGCCCGAACTCTGACTCCTGTGCATCTCTGTCCTTAAACCCTAACCTGAACAGTAACTTCCCTCTCTGTTCTCAAAACCAATGCATCAAATCTAAACAATTCCTAAGTCTGAGCCACGACCATGACGGAGACTACATTTTGGCGCCATCTTGACTGGAAACTGATCATCATATCCATGTGGGGAGCTGATATAGCCATGTGGGATGGATTGATAGGAAGACCAAAGATAAAATGAAAATCTTTTTATTTGGTATCAAGACTAGATTATAAAATGCGGTCTACTAGAAAAGATGTTTTTGTAAAGATGCCAAGGTCCAGATTTTGCAACATAACACATGAAAAATTATACTGTTCTACAATAGATTTAGGGACTTCAAAAGGCATGAAAAGAATTGGCAGTATGTCAATACTTTAATGTAGGTGGAAGTTCAAAGTCCGACTGCCACGGGTTAATATTGGGAATATGCAAAATGCTGCTTTTAACTTCAGAGGTTAACATCACTTTGAAGTTCTAATTGTTCTCATTTGTCAGATCCTCCAGGCATCAAAGTGAAGAGCAAGCCATGATGAGCTGGGAGTGCAGAAGCAAAAAATTGCTTCATGATCATGGAGGTTAATCATTTATAGAAGAGATTCTGCAGATGCTGGAGATCCAGTGCAACTCACTCAAAATGCAGGAGGAACTCTGCAGGTCAGGCAAAGTCAGTGGAGAGGAATAAATAGTCAACACGCCAGGCCAGCACCCTTTATCAGGACCGATCATTTGGTGATTTTCCAAAATTGAGCATTATTTGAAATGGTTAAATAGCACCTCAGGCTAGAATGGTAGTCAAGATAAAAACTGCACTGTGGAGACTATTCCTCAAAGAAAAACTAAATAAATCAAGAAATCTTGGCATGTGTACAGTCTTTGAAGATCCACCACATTATTCCACTCCTCCCTGCCGGCTGAGAAACTGATCTGGCTTCACACTTTGTTCTTGAATTAATAGTATTAGTGTGCCACAAATTGCTGGAAATGGGAATTCTTTACAACATGGTATGGCAAAGGGAGCATCTGCAGACGCAGTAGTTCTTTTCCTTAACAAATGAAAATTATTAATACAAGGAGAGCATGAGAAGGTATGAGAAGGAAGCAAGGGCAAGAGGGTGACAGTAAGTGAGGGGAGAGTGTGGGAGAAAACTCAAGAGAGGAAGAAAGCTAACTGAAGAAAGAAAAACAGAACAGGGAACTTAAAATAATAAGTGGAAACGCAAAGCTGGAAAGATTTTGAAGGTCAGGCTACATACAGGGTAGAGAAATAGAGTTAATATTTCAAAGTTAACGTTGAAAACCCTTCATCGGAACTAAGAAGGAGACAAAAGAAGCTCGTTGAGTTATAGGGAAGGTCGGTAAGGATATGCCCCTGATAGAACTGGGACTTCAAGAGTGTAAAACTGTGGCAACCATGGTCTTCAGTTTTACCTCCTCAGAGTTTTCTCTTACATCCCTCACTGCAGCTTTACAAATTTCTTTTCTTGTCACCTAAAACTTTGACAAACTTCAACAGAAGAATTGTAGGGAGTAGCCTAACTAGTTGCAACACAGACTTAGATGGAAATGCCAAAGCCCAAGAATGGAATATCTACAGTAATTGGTGGATACAGCCCAGTCCATCACAGTCAAATCCCTCCTCATCTTTGAGCATATTTACAAGAAGTTCTGCCACAAAAATCCAGCATCCATCATCCAGGACACCCACTTTGCAGTATCTATAAACAGTTGACATTTTGGGCTGAGATCCTTCATTAGGTCCCAAGGTTCCTCCGGCATTTTGTGTGTGTGTGTGTGTGTGTGTGTGTGTGTGTGTGTGTGTGTGTGTGTGTGTGTGTGTGTGTGTGTGTGTGTGTGTGTGTGTGTGTGTGTGTGTGTGTGTGTGTGTGTGTGTGTGTGACACCTTGACTCTAATTAGTTCTTAAAGAGTGGACTTTATTTGAATCGTCGAGTATAATATGAAGTTTGTTACGATTGACAATGCCCTCACACAAACTGCGAACCTGCCAACATTAAATGACTACACGTCCCAGGCCTGGCTAGGTCATTCTTCAATAACATGTGGGGTGGTTTGTGTTTCAACACACTGGCAGTGGTGCCAGAATTTTACTGCTGTTTCTGCCATCAGATGTGAGGACGAACAGTCCTTTGCAACCTGTGCAGGACATACCGTACGGACACATTGGTTTAGCTGCAATCCCAGTGTAAATTTCAGTGGCTCATTTGCAGAATGCTCCCCTTGCATTGAAGAAAGTGCTTCAAGGGTATGACAGCCATGTGGATTTGAACCAGAAGATCACGGTGACTTCTACAAGACAGTTAAATGAAATACCTTGCAAACGTCATGGCATTTTATTCGGACAAATTGTCTGATCCTTTCCTGATTTAATGATGTTTAAAGACAGAATGTTATTTTCTATCTTATTAGAATTTATCAGTAGCTTCACTTTTTTCCTGGAGGTACAACACTTATGTATTTATGAAAGACCCTAGATTCTCAAAGTGCTTTATAACTCAGGAATTTTGAATTGTTAGCAGTCATGGCATCCTGTAAGAACAAGCACGATGCCCAAAACTGTAATGTGGGTGACTTATACTAATACTGTTGGCCAAGGTAGGAGGAGAATAAAGTCATTGCTCTTATCCACTGTATACAGATACACAAATTAAGGACAGGGGTAAGCCATTCTGTTCTTCAGGCCTTCCATGCCATCAAACAACATGGCTGACCCAATTGGTTATTCTGCTCCATTTTTCTGATGAGTCCTGAGGAAGGATTTCAGCCCAAAATGTCAACTGTTTATTCCCTTCCATAGATGCTGCTTGACTTTTTGAGTTCCTCCAGCAGTTTGGATGTGTTGCTCAAGATTTTCTGGCATCTGCAGCACCCTTTGTGTGTCCATTTTGGTGTCCCTGTCAGCAGCCTTTCACCCCTTTGAAGTATCTGCCTCTGCATTAAAATATTCAAGGACTCTGCTACCACCATCCTTCATGTTGGAAAGTTCTAAAGACTCACAATCCTTTGAGAGAATATAAAAATTACCTTGTTTCTGCCTAAGCTAGATGTTCCTTTATCCTTGAACAATGACTCCTTTTTCCAGGTTTTTCCGCAAAAGAAAATGCCCCAACAATCAAGCCAATTTAGGGCAGGGGTTCCCAACCTGAGATCTAAAGACACCTTGTCACCTATGGTCCAAGTGCAGAGTGAGAAAGCAGGTTGATAGATCACAGACTTTAATGCGCACAGTGTTAAAGGGAAAAGAAAACAATAAACACTAGGCCAAACAGGACCATTAACTAAAATTCAAGCCTACACTGTGGCTGAAAAGAACAACTAAGAATAAAACGAGTACCGCTAGTCTTCAGGGTCAGTTGACTCGGAAGTCCAATTTCTCAGGCAAGGTTGAATGCAAGCAGGCAGCGAAGCATTGTTGTGTCCAAGTCTCGACAAATACTACGACGGAATGAATGGAGTTAAATACTATCACAATGAAATAATAATTAGCTGACATGTGCATATTTACAAGCGCAATTGCCACATCTGCTGTACTGCCGAATCTGTGGTTGGTCCATGACAGAAAGAAAATTGGGAAGCTCTGACTTAGGCCTTGCATGCTTCATTCAGGTCCCAAATTCTCTTCTGAACTCCAGCAGGTACAAACCTAGTCTAAATATTTCTTCATAATAAAACCAATCCCATTCTAGGCATTAATCCATAAATCCGAATTGCTTCCAAAGCATTAACATCCCTCCTTAAGTAAAGAGACTAATAGTGCAGACAGACAACATTCCAGGTGTTCTTTTTTCCACCCTTTTGAATTCAGTTCCCCTAGAACAGAGTGATCTAGGAGTGTAAGGACATGGTTCCCTGAAAGTGGCATCTCAGGTAGACAAGGTGGTGAAGACCAGCATGGTGAAGACATGCTGGTCTTCATCAGTCAGGAAACAAGATATAGAAGTTGGTATGTTATGTTGCAGTAGTGCAAGGCATTGGTGAGGTCACATTTATAATATTGTGTTCAGTTTTTCTCACCCTGTTATAGAAAAGGTGCCATTAAGCTGGAAAGACTTCAGAAGAGATTTGCAAGGATGTTACCAGGACTCAAGATGCTGAGCTATGAAGAGAACCTGAGCAGGTCGGGAATATTTTCATTGGGGCAAAGGAGAACGAAGCGTAGCCTTTCAGAGATGTGGAAATTTATGAGTGGCATGGCTCGGGTGAGTATCCACTGTCTGTTTCCCAGGATTGTGGAATCAAGAACTAGAGGGTATAGTTTAGGGTTAGAGAAGAATGGAAACCTGAGGGGCAATCTTGCACGCAGAGGATAGTCTGTATATACAATGAGCTGCCAGAGGAAGTGATTGAGGCAGAGACACGAATATCATTTAGAGGATATTTGGACAGGTACGCGGCAGGAAAGACGTGAGAGAGAGATGGACCAGACAAGGGCAATTGGGACTAGCTTAGATGGGAATGTTGAATGGCATGGAACTGCTTCCATGTTGCATTTCTTTTTGACAATAAGCAATAATTAACATGAGAAAGTCTGCAGAAGCTGAAAATGCAAAACAGCACAGACAACATACTGGAGGAACTCAGCAGGTCAGGCAGCATCTAGAGAAATGAATAGACAGTTGACGTTTCGGGCCGAGACCCTTCTTCAGGACCGAGAAGGAAGGGGGAAGATGCCAGAATAACAAGGTGGAGGGAGGGGAAGGAGTCTAGCTGGAAGGTGATAGGTGAAGCCATGTGGGTAGGAAAGGTCAAGGGCTGGAGAAGGAAGAATCTGATAGGAGAGGAGAGTGGACCATAGGAGAAAGGGAAGGAGGAGGGGACCCGGGGGAATAACCGGCAGGTGAGAAGTAGTAACAGGTCAGAGTAGGGAAAAGAGGATGGGGTGGGGGGGGGGGAGATTTGTTTCCCGGTAGCAGACATCAATATTCATGCCATCGGGTTGGAGGGTACCCAGATGGAATAAAAGGCCCCATGTGCCACCTAGGCACTAAGGGTTCAGACGACGATGAGATTGAATAAAAGCTGTTACTCCTCTACCCTGAGTGTGGGCTCATCTTGGAATAAGAGGAAGCTGTGGACCGACATGTCAGAACGCAAATGGGAATCAGAATTAAAATGTTTCTGTCAGCATTCTTAACTACTCAAAAAATCTGAATGCTTAATATTTTATGAATTATACACTAGACACTCAGACCACTGTGCAGTCTCTCATCATTTAGACAATATGTTCATTTTTCAGTTTTCCTGCCAAATTGAATGAATTCATATTTTTCTACATTATATTTTATTTTCCAAACCATTACCTATTGACTTTACTTATTTATAACCTTTGATAGACTTCTTACAAAGGGTGACACTATAGCATAGCAGTTAGCATAACACTATTACCGCACCTGCTGTAACAATCATGGTTCAATACCTGCTGCCGTCTGTAAGGAGTTTGTATGTTCTACCCATGATTGCGTGGATTACTTCCAGGTGCTCTGGTTTCCTCCCACATTCAAAAAATGGATTGTTAGGCTAGTGAGTTGTAGGCATGCTACAACGGCATTAAAGCGTATCGATGCCTTCTGGCTGCCCAGCACAATCAATGTTGATTTGATTTGACGCAAATAATCAAGTCAAGTCAAGTCAAGTCACTTTTTATTGTCATTTCGACCGTAACGGCTGGTACAGTATATAGTAAAAATGAGACAACGTTTTTCAGGACAATGGTGTTACATGACACAGTACAAAAACTACACTGAACTACGTAAAAACAACACAGAAAAAAACTACACTAGACCTACCCAGGACTGCATAAAGTGCACAAAACAGTGCAGGCATTACAATAAATAATAAACAAGACAATAGGGCAGTAAGGTGTCAGTCCAGGCTCTGGGTATTGAGGAGTCTGATAGCTTGGGGGAAGAAACTATTACATAGTCTGGTCGAGAGAGCTCGAATGCTTCGGTGCCTTTTTCCAGATGGCAGGAGGGAGAAGAGTTTGTATGAGGGGTGCGTGGGGTCCTTCATAATGCTGTTTGCTTTGCGGATGCACTAATGTACTTCCCTAATGTACTTCTCTGTATGTTTCGATGAACAAAATTTAAAGTTACAAGTAAATTTAATTTCAAAGTACATATATGTCACCAAATAGAATCCTGAGGTTCATTTTCTTGTGGGCATACTCAATAAATCCATAACAGAATAATAACCATAATAGAATCAGCGAAAGACTGCACCAACTTGGGTGTTCAACCAGTGTGCAAAAGACAACTGTGCAAATACAAAAAGAAAGAAATAATAACAATAAATAAATAAGCAATAAATATTGAGAACTTGAGTTGAAGAGTCCTTGAAAGTGAATCCAGAGGTGTGGAAACATTTCAAAGATGGGGCAAGTGAAGTTGAGTGAAGTTAACCCCTTTGGTTCAAGAGCCTGATGGTTGAGGGTTAAAAACTGTTCCTGAAGCTGGTGGTGTGAGTCCTGAGATTCCTGTAGTTCCTTTCCATTGGCAGCAGTGAGAAAAGTGCATGGCCTTGGTGATGGGTGTCCCCGATGATGGATACTGCTTTCCTGCAACAGTGCATCGTGTAGATGTGTTCAATGGTGGAGAGCGCATTAACCACGATGGACTGGGTCGTATCCACTTCTTTTTATAGGATTTTCCATTCGTGGACATTGGTGTTTCCATACCAGGCTGTGATGCAGCCAGTCAGTATACTCTCCACCACACATCTATAGAAGTTTGTCAAAGTTTTAGACGTCACACTGAATTCATAAGGAAATGGAGGCACTGCCTGCTTTCTTCATAATTGAACTTACATGCTGGGCCTAGGACAGGTTCTCCAAAATGATAACACTGAGGAATTTAAAGTTGCTGACCCTTTCCACCTCTGATCCTCCACAGAGGGCTGGTTCATGGACCTTTGGTTTCCTCCTCCTGAAGTCAATAATCAGCTCCTTGGTCTTGCTGACATTGACTTTGTTGTTGTGCACACTCATTCTGATTTTCAATCTCCCTCCCAAATGATGATTCATCACCACTTTTGATTCGACATACAACAGTGATGTCATCAGCAAACTTAAATATGACATTGGAGCTGCGCTTGGCCACACAGTCACAAGTATAATGTGAGTAGAGCAGGGGACTAAGCACACAACCTTGTGGTGCACCTGTGCTGATGGAGATTGCGGATGAGATACCGTTAGCAATCCAAACTGATTGGGGTCTGCAACTGTGGAAATCAAGGAACCAATTGCACAAGGAGGAATTGAGGCCAAGGTCTTGAAGGTTATTGATTAGTTTTGAGGGGATGATAGCATTGAATACCGAGCTGTAGTCAATAAAGAACATCCTAATATACAGTATGCATCTTTGCTGTCCAGATGTTCCAGGGTTGAGTGAAGAGCCAATGAGATGGCATCTGCTGTGGACCTGTTGCGCCAATAGAAGTGGATTAAAGTTTCTTCTCAGGCAGGAGTTGATATGTTTCATCACTATCCTCTCAAAATACTTCATCACTGTGGATGTAAGTGCCTCTGGACAATCATTATTGAGGCAGGCTACCACGTTCTCCTTAGTCACTGGTATAAGTGAAGTCTGCTTGAAGCTGGTGGGTACCTCAGACTGCCAAAGTGAGAGGTTAAGGATCTCAGTGAACACTCCAGCCAGTGGATCAACACAGGTCTTTACTACTTGGCCTGGTACTCCAGCTGCTCTGGATGCTTTTCATGGGTTCACCCTCCTGAAGGCTGCTCACACTTTGGCCTCAAAGAATGATATCACAGGATTATTAGGGGCTGTGGGAGTTCATGGTGGCTCCTCCATGCTTTGACAGTCAAAAAGAGCACTGAAGGTATTGAGATCATTTGGAAGCAAAGCCCTGTTGTTGCCTATGTTGCTTGATTTTACTTTACAAGAGGAGATAGCATTCAAGACCTGCCACAACTGATTCAAGTCTGGTCCAGAATTGCCACTTCACCCGTCTGTGATGGATTTCCAGAGATTGTACCTGGACCTCTTGTAACATTCTTGGTCACCAGACTTAAATGCCTCTGATCTGGCCCTCAGCAAGTTGTGGATCTCATAATTTATCCAGGGCTTCTGGTTGGGGAAGACTGAATGATTTTGTGGGGACACAATTGTCTTCAGCTGTTTTAATAAACTCTGTGACAACCATGGTGTATTCATTCGGAACCAGCAGATGAATCCTTGAGCGTGGCCTGACCCACAGACTCGAAGCTGCTCCTCTTCCTCCTGTGACCACCTCTTTGTTGTCCTAATCTCTGGAGATTTGCTCTTTACCTTTGCCAGTGTTCAGGTAGGAGAAGGACAGCCAAGTGATCAGATTTACCAAAATGTGGTGCGGACATGGAACAGTAGGCACTCCTTACATTAGTATAACAGTGGTGTAGTGTGTCGGGACCTCTGGTGCTATAGGTTATATGCTGATGGTAACTGGGCCGGGATTCCTTCAAACAAGCCTGGTTGAAGTCTCTGATTATGATCTGAAATGCATTGGGATGGTCTTTTTCTTTTTTGGAGTCTGCATCATGCAGCATTTCAAGCTAACGTACATGCGACAAACAAAGTTAATCTCATCTAATCTAGTCTATATCCTCTTCGCAATTTACTTTTCTATTTATCATTCTGTCAACATGAAATTTGACATCCATATTTTCAGCTGGCAGCTTGGCCTTAATGTCAGATGTGAAGGAAAGGATTTACAAAATATTATGTGCTCATTTCCTCATTTCTATGAAGTCAAATTAAATGAGTTGTCCAAAAGGATTGAGTTACGAAGCCAGGGCTCTAAAATTCCATGTTTATATTCCCTTGAATGTAGAAAGATTAAGGGATGAATTTATTCATGTGGTTAAGATAATTAAAGGATCTGAAATGTTAAGTAGAAGCGATTTCGAATCCAAATGATCCACAACAGGGGAGAGAGAGATCCTTTCCTGTCTGAAAGCTTGTCTTTGCCCATCACATGGTGGAAAGTGCAAATATTTCTTCAGAAATCTGGCATTGGAGCTGTTGGGGAGAGGAGTCATAAAGGTAATACAGTAACATGCCCTTCAGACCAACTTGTCCTTACCAACAATGATATTATTTAATCTAGTCCCATTTTCCAGTATTTGACTCTCATCCCTCTAAACCAGGGGTTCCCAACTTTTTTTATGCCATGGACCAATACTATTGAGTAAGCAGTTCGTGGACCCCACATCGGGGACCCCTGATCTAAACATTGAAAATTTTTTTAGTTTTGTAAGTGTTGTTTCTTGCATCAGAAGTGTATAATTTGTGTTTAATTTATTTTATTTCATTTAAATAATTTAATTTTAATTTTCAATTTAACAATTTAATTTTTCCTTGTGAATGCTGCTTAAATGATGCTCTGTTCCTGCGATGCTGCTGTAAGTTTTTCATTGCACCTGTGCAGACATGTGCTTGCCTTCATGTCGATAAACATGATATGGACTTCAGAGTTTTCCCATCCATTTTACCTGTCCAAGTGTCTTTTAAATATATCCATTGTACCTGTCTCCGCCACTCTTAAACTGATTTTTTTTTCTCATTGTGTAAGAGCATTAGAGTTAATGATACAGTAGAAAGTATAAGAGATATTGTGTGTGGATTGCGAATGGGACAAGAGGCAAAACTCCCTCACCCATTTTCTGAGTGACAGCAACTTTAGTAATCTCTTAGACCATCGTTTGTGATAAACAGTAAAGCCTGCCACAATGTCTCTAGTACATAAAATGTCTTATTCTAGTGTGGCAGTAAGTACATGACAGCTCAACTGTAAGGCACATGTCAGACATCAGACTGAGTGTTTCTCTGGCCAACCCATGTCTTCTAACTATTCCATCTCTATCCGGCCTAGAGTGTGCCAGTGTATTCCAGGCAGGAAATGAGCTTGGCCAGGGGAGTTGGGTAGTTATTCTGTATATTATGATTTTTCTTAACAGTGATTTAATATCTGAAGAGCCACAGCGTTTCTCCTTCACCTCCCATCCGGTGTCCCTCTGGAAAAAGGCGACATACCACAGAGGAGACGGTGAAGGTAAATGGCCACAGGTTTGTTCAGGTGACCCTTGCACTTTGGCCATTCAGTTAATAGAAACTTGCCCTTACAAGAATTCACAAACTACAACACAAACCATTGAGACACAGAATAAAATATGGTAGCGTGGAACTTTTGTAAATAAAAGTAAATTAATTAACACGATGCTTATACAAGACACGTTTCTTGATGTTTGTGTTTCAAGTTATGGAAGCAACAGATGATACACTCAGTAGTCAGTTTATTAGGCACACCTACTGTATACACTTGCTTGTTGATGCAAAAATACTAATCAGCCAATCATGTGGCAGCAACTCAATGCATAAAAGCATGAAGACATGGTCAAGAGGTTCAGTTGTCATTCAGGCCAATCATCAGAATGGGGCAAAATGTGACTTCGGTCATTGGTGCCAGATGGGATGCTTTAAGTACCACAGAAAATGATGATCTTCTGAGATTGTCACACATAACAGCCTCTAGAACTTACAGAAAGTGGCATGAAAAACAAAAAAAAGTGAGCAGCAGTTTTGTGGGTTAAAATGCCTTGTTAATGAGAGAGGTCGGAGGACAATGGCCTGACGCATTCAAGCTGACAAGAAGGCAACATCAGCTCAAATAATCATGCACTGCAACCGTGGTGTGCAGAAGAGCATCTCAGAATGCACAACACATCAAACCTTGAAGTGAACAGGCTGCAGAAGACCACAAACAATCAGTCAGTGGTCACTTTAGACAGACAGACAGACAGACAGACATACTTTATTGATCCCGAGGGAAATTGGGTTTCGTTACAGTCGCACCAACCAAGAATAGTGTAGAAATATAGCAATATAAAACCATAAATAATTAAATAATAATAAGTAAATTATTCTAAGTGGAAATAAGTCCAGGACAGCCTATTGGCTCAGGGTGTCTGACACTCCGAGGGAGGAGTTGTAAAGTTTGATGGCCACCGGCAAGAATGACTTCCTATGACGCTCAGTGCTGCATCTCGGTGGAATGAGTCTCTGGCTGAACGTACCCCTGTGCCTAACCAGTACATTATGGAGTGGATGGGAGACATTGTCCAAGATGGCATGCAACTTGGACAGCATCCTCTTTTCAGACACCACCATTAGAGAGTCCAGTTCCACCCCCACAACATCACTGACCTTACAAATGAGTTTGGTGATTCTATTGGTGTCTGCTACCCTCAGCCTGCTGCCCCAGCACACAATAGCAAACATGATAGCACTGGCCACCGCAGACTCGTAGAACATCCTCAGCATCATCCGGCAGATGTTAAAGGACCTCAGTCTCCTCAGGAAGTAGAGACGACTCTGACCCTTCTTGTAGACAGACTCAGTGTTCTTTGACCAGTCTAAGTACAGGAGGTACTTAATAAAGTGTCCACTGAGTGTATGTTGAATTGTTACTGGCAAGCCATGCATAAAGGAAGATGAACATACTGAATATTAATGTTGCCCAGAGTAACGGATGAATCAACAGCTATAAGATCAATCACATTATTTTTCATTTGGATGAAATTACTGAATAGGGGAAAAATTTAATTTCTTGAAAAGCAACACCCTCTTGTGGCATGTCAAGGAATTATTTTCTCCTGACTTCGTAAGTTAGAGATGGAGAAATGTGGGCAGATGTGAAATGCCAGATGTACCAAATGAGAAAAATATCTAACAGGATCCAGCCACTATTTGGCCTCAAAGGCTATTTGGCTCCATCAAGGCATTGGCATTGAATACAACACACACAGAATGCTGGAGAAACTCAGCAAGTCAAGCAGCATCTATGGAAATGAGTAAACATTTGATGTTTCAGGCCAAGACTCTTCTTCAGGACTGGAAAAGGAAGGGGGTAGATGACAGAATAAAAAGGTGGGGGGTGGAGGGGAAGGAGGACAGCTGGAAGTTCATAGGTGAAGCCAAGTAGGTAGGAAAGGTAAAAGGGCTGGAGAGGAAGGAATCTGATAGGAGAGAAGAGTGGACCATAGGAGAAAGGGAAGGAAGAGGGCACCCAGAGAGATGTGATAGACAGGTGAGAAGACGTAAGAGGCTAGAATGGGGAATAGAAGAAGAGGAGAAAAGGAATGGAAAATATTTTTACTGGAAAGAGTAATTGATCATCATGCCATCCGGTTGGAGACTATTCTGATGGAATATAAGGTGCTGCTCCTCCACCCTAAAGGTGGCCTCATCTTGGCACAAGAGGAGGTCATAGACTGACATGCTGGAATGGAAATGGGAATAGGAATTGTGCATTGAATTTATCGTTAGTCATAGAACACTGCAGCACAAAAACAGGCCCTTGGACTCATTTAGTATGTGCTAAACTATCAATCTGCCTGGTCTCATCGATGTGCACCTGAACCATGGCCCTTCATTCCTCTCCCGTCCATGTATCTATCCAAATATCTCTTAAATATTGCAATCAAACCCATATCCACCACTACCACGGGAAGTTTGTTCCACACTTGATCCTCCCGCTGAGTGAAGAAATCTCCCCTCATGTTCTCCTTAAATATCTCACCTTTCACTCTTAATCCATAACCTCTAGTTCTAGTCTCACCCAACTTCAGTGGAAAAATCCTACTTACATTTGCCCTATCTATACACTACATAATTTTGCACAACTCTATCAAATCTCCCCTCATTCTCCTCTGTTATAGGGAATTATGTCATAACCTATTCAGCCTTTCCCAATGACTAAGTTTCTCAAGTCCTGGTAACATCCTTGTAAAATTTCTCTGCACTCTTTCAATCTTACTGATATGTTTCCTGTAGGTAGGTGGCCAGAACTGAATTCAGTACTCCAAATTAAGGCTCACCAGTGTCTTCTACAACTTCATCATAACGACCCAAGACTTGGAGGACATTATGAAGAGGGATTGAACATTGTGTGCCACATCGTATGACGTATACGATCATGTTCCTTTAATGACCATGATTGTTCGAGGCAAATTCTTCTACAGAAATGTTTTGCCTTTGCCTCCTTCTGTGCAGTGCCTTTACAAGACGGGTGACCCCAGCCATTATCGATATTCTTCAGACATTGCCTGCCTGGTGTCAGTGGTCCTGTAACCAAGATTTGTGATATGCACCACCTGCTCCCATGGCTTCACGTGACCCTGACTGGGGGCTAAGCAGGTGCTACACCTTGTTCAAGCACGATCTTCAGGCCGGCAAAGGGAAACAGCATCTTCCACTTCCTTTGGTAGAGATGTACCTCCACTCTGCCACCCAGCAAGATATATTGAAAAGGGTTATCGGCTTTGCAAAGGAGACGAATCGTTCCATAAGAGGAAAAACAATAACAGAATGTAGAATATGGTGCTGCAGTACAGAGAAAGAGCAGTGCAGGCAGAGAACATCGTTGTAAGAGTCATGGTGAAGTAAAGAGAGATGAGGAGTTCTTTATTATAGAAGAGGTTTGTTCAAGAATCTTACAGCAGCATGGAAGCTGTCCTTGAGACTGGCAGTATGTGTTTTCAAGAACTGGTAACTTCTACGTGATGAGTGGGCAGGAGAAGAGAGTATGACTAGGGTGGGAAATGTCACTGTGTTGGCGTCTTCTCCGAGGCAGCCAGAATGCAAACAGAGTCAGGGGCAGAACACTACACCTCAAATACGGGCCTTGGAGTCTAAATTGCTCAGCTGAACATCTAATACACCACAAAAACTATCTAGCTCATTGTGCCGTGGCAGCTGTTTGTACAAACACCCCCTTTCTTATTTACTCAACAAGTCTAACAGAGAGAATGAGGCAAGTATGATGTTCAAGGTCGGAGACCTTTCATCAGATTTCTGTGTTCTTCTACTGTTGTCAATTCTTGCACTGTATGAAGTACCCAGAGAGCAAAATCACAGAGGAAATAGATTCGGCTAAATTAAGTCCACTGTGTTTTGGAAAAAGATTGTGAAAATGCTAAAGATTGAAATAAATAAAAAACCTATCAGTGTCAAATACGATTTTGCAATTTCCCTTTGCAAGCTTTTTTGGTTAGTATCAGTATTTGCTGTTTTGATTAATATCTCTTTGCTCCAATTCTTTTTGCTGGCCTTTACTATTGAAGACTATTAACTCCTCTGCCACTGCTCCCACCCCAACCATAAAAACACTGCAATTCTCTCAGTAATCTTGCAATGTTCCTCCTGTAATATAACCTTCTAGTGGAAAAGATCCATTTCTCATCTGACTTAATTGGACCCATGTGAAATGTCCTTATTAAGTCTGATATCAAACCTTTGTCTAGATCAGCATATTTATTCCCCTTATACACTGAAATCTCATTTAAAATTACAGAGCGGCCTTACGCTTTAAGAGGAATATTGCACAGGAATTGAAATCCGAGCTGCTGTTTTATTTTTAATGAAAGACCAACAATTATTTTTGTGGCACCCTTGTGGACATAGAGGGAAGTTCTTCAGATGGCCAAGTAATAATTGGCATTCTCAGCTGTCTACTCAAACACTGCTGGCTGGCACAACAGTAGAACCATTGAGCAACATACTTAGTAGCCACTTTATTAAGTACACCTGCTCTTTAAAGCAATTCTCTATTCAGCCAATCATGTGACAGTACCTCAATGCATAAGGGCATGCAGGCATGGTCAAGAGACTCAGTTGTTGTTCAGACCAAACATCAGAATCGGGAGGAAATGTGACCTAAGTGACTTTGAATGTACAATGCCTATTGGTGCCAGATGGGGTGGTTTGAGTGTCTCAGAAACTGGGATTCCTTGGATTTTCACCCACTCCAGTCTCTAGAATTTACAGAGACTGGTGTAAAAGTAAACAACTCTGTGGATGAAATGCCTTTTAATGAGAGAGGTCAGAAGAGAATTGCCAGGCTAATTCAAGCTGACAGAAAGGCAACAGTAATACAAATAACCACGTGTTACAGCAGTGGTGTGCAGAAGAGCATCTCTGAATGCACGGTATGTCAAATCTTGAAGTGGATGTGCGACAGCAGCAAAAGCCCATGAACATGCATGCAGTGGCCATTTTATTAAGTACTGATGTTATTGTTTGTATTTGTGTCTTTTGCGCATTGGGCGGCAACCTTGCTGTTTCTTTAGCGTATTTGCTTTTTATGAGGCAGAGTTACTAGAGCGACATTCAAGTCAGCACAGACGGAAAGCAAGGAGTCAGCTGGATTCAAACCCGGGACCATTTGCCTTGAAGTCCGGTGCAGATGCCACTACATCAACGGCCAATTAGGTACAGGAGGTACCTAATAAAGTGGCCACTGAGTGTAAATACTAAAGCTCCTCGGGCAATAAGGAACTCACTTGGTAAATATTAGATGTGTAGTCTGCTATTAATACACTGTTAATTCAGGCTTTGGATTTCTGTTTAATTAAATCATCAATTATTCATTTTCAGAAATGTAATACAGTATTTACAGGTGAATTATTGGCCAACTAAATTAAAAGACTAATGAGCAAACATACAATGCAGTGGAAATACAACTTGAATTTTTCTGTGATGTATGGGGATGGAATTTAGGTTCCGGGTGAAGGTGGGCGGGGTAAGGATTTATCAATAACTGCAGACTTTCTGTCATTGAAATAGAATTTCAGCTGAAACTCAAGACCTAACTTTTGTAACGATTCCAGAAAGAGGTAACTATCTGTATTTTTGAATAAGGTCACCATAAGATATAGGAGCATATTAGGCCATTTGGCCCATCGAGACTGTTCCACCAGTTCATCATGGCTGAACTAATTTTCCTCTCAGCCCTAATCTTCTGCTTTCCCACCATATCCCTTCATGCCCTGACCAGTCAAGAATCTTTCAATTTCTGCCTTAAATCTACATAAAGACTTGGCAACCACGGCTGCCTGTGGCAGAGAATGCCACAGATTCACGACGCTCTGGATAAAGATATTCCTCCTCATTTCCTTTCTAAAAGGATTTCCCTCTATTCTGAGGCTGAGTCTTCTTGTCTTGAATTCTTCCACCATAGGAAACATCTTCTCCACATCTGCTCTATCAAG
Organism: Hemitrygon akajei; assembly: GCF_048418815.1. Lineage (NCBI taxonomy): Eukaryota > Metazoa > Chordata > Chondrichthyes > Myliobatiformes > Dasyatidae > Hemitrygon > Hemitrygon akajei. The sequence goes on along the minus strand of NC_133153.1, from coordinate 32,866,074 downwards.
GCCTTTTACCATTCAATAGGTTTCAATGAAGTCACCCCTCATTCTTCGAATTCTAGTTAATACAGGTCCAGAGCTGTTAAACACTCTTCATATGACCAGCTGGAATCGTGGAAACATTTTCATGCACCCGCTCCAGTTTCAGCACATCCTTTCTCAGATAAGGGGCCCAAAACTGCTCACAATACTCCAAGTGAGGCCTCACCAGTGCTTTATAAATTCTCAATATTACAGCCTTGTTTTTACATTCCAGTTCTCTTGAAATGAATGCTAACATCACATTTGCCTTCCTCGCCACAGGCTCAAGCTGCAAATTAACCTTTAGGGAATCTTGCACAAGGACTCCCAAGTCCCTTTGACCCTGTGTGTTTTCTCTCCATTTATACTATAGTCTACCCTTTCATTTCTTCTACCAAAGTGCATGACCATACACTTCCCGACACTGTATTCCATCTGCCACGTTTTTGTCTGTTCTAATCTATGTCCTTCTGTAGCCTCTCTACTTCCCCAAAACTATCTGCCCCTCCACCTATCTTCATGTTCATCCAAATCATATAATGTCACTTACCCTTTGTTCTTCTAAACACCAAAGAAAACAAACATAAACTGTCTAACTTACATTATAGGACAACTCTCTCAACTCCATTGTTACTCTATCCTTCATTATGAAACACTCCGGTTCCGTCAGCTGCGTGAGACTAGGGAAGACAATCTCCAGCCCCGCCAAAACGTGGGAGATAGAAGCGCAAGCCCACCAAAACCCTTTGTTTGTGTGGATGCTGTGTGATTTGTTACCTGTTACAAACCAGTACCATGAAATAACAGACAGTACGCCACATACAATTAAATGGTTTAGCGTTATAGTTCTTAATTTGACTATAGGGTTAGTAAAGAAAAAAACAAAAAAAAGAAAAGGGCCCATTTTAATGAAACAGTCTAACGTGCACAAGTTGGAGCTCACGGTTTGCCCTTCGCCGATCCTCCTTCGATCACCCCGGGCTTCGTCAAATCATGGCCCTGCTCTGGGTCGAGTTCTACTACCTCTTCTCTCAGGTATCCTCTCTCTCCACCTGCTGCCGAACAAAAGACCCAGATCACACCGGTGTCCGGCACGCGGCACGAAAACACACTCCCGTCATGGGACGGCTCACATTCCAAAGCACCCGTTATCGCTAACCATAACCCAAACACTGCTGCTACAGAAAGACCATTACGTTAGCAGTGAAACCTTTCCCAGGGTGTTACAATTCAGTTACAGAACCAAAACCGTTTGCAGTATTCCAGGTGTGGCCTCTGAGATTATTTCCGTTTGGATGATGGGGGAAGGGAGTAAGCACTGGGTAATCTTAAATCATCCTGAATTATCCAGGGCAGCACAGTAGCGCAGGAGTTAGCACAATGGTTTACAGTGCCATCTGTAGGATTGGGGTTCAATTCCGACCTCTGTCTGTACGAAATTTGTACATTCTCCCCGTGACCACATGGGTTTCCTTCCCACATTCCAAAGATGTACAAGTTAGGGGTAGTGATTTGTGGGCATTCAATGTTGGCACCAGAAACATGGTGACACTTGTGGGCTGCCCAGCACAATCCTTGCTGACTTCATTTGACACAAACAATGAACTTCACTGTCCATAGCTAGTCACATTAGTGGGGGCGTGGTAAAAGTGAAGGGGTTAAACTACGTATTTATGCCTAATTTTGTGGCAGTTCGTAGCTAGGGACCACATAGGTCATATCTTGCTGACTGGTGGGATAACGCTCAGTAATGCTTAATTGTATGTTTGCTAATTGCTAATAAAGAATTGAAATAAGGAATTCGAATCTTTGGAGCCATTATTAGAGCTGTAGGATTTCCACACTGTGAGGAGTTTGTAAGTTCTCCCCATGACTATGTGGGTTTCCTCCAAATACTCTAGTCTCCTCGCACATTACAGAGGTCGTAGGTTAATTGGTCACATGGGCTCATTGGGCTGGAAGGTTCTGTGCCAACTGGTCCACTATCCTAGGACAGGACAGCACAGGAGAAGGCCCTTTGGCTCCTAATGTCTGTGATGCCAAATTGCCTGCATATGTTTTTTCTCCCTCCATTCCCTACCTTTTCACAAGTCTGCTAAACACTTCTAACATTGCCATTTAGCCTGCTCCACAACATCCCCTGGCAGCATGTTCTAGGCACCTAGGTAAAAAAAAACAGTGCGTACACCTCCTTTAAACATCCTCCCCTCTCCATAAAGCTATGTCCTATGGTATTTGACATTTCTACTGCAGGAGAAAGACTTTTAAAACTTCTATCATGGTGCTGCCCAGCCTCTGACTCTCCAGAGAAAACAATCCAAATTTTTCCACCATCCCCTTAAAGCTAATACTCTCTAATCCAGGCAGCTTTGAGGTTGACCCTCTTCTTCATTCCCTCCAAGGCCTCCACGTCCTTCCTGGAATATGACAACCCAGATCTGCACATGAATGTGGCCTGACCGAAGTTTTATACAGATGCAAAATTACTTGCTGAGTTTTATATTCAGTGCCCTGACCACTGAAGGAAAGCATGCCTTGTTCTTTCATTACCACATAACTGACCGTGTTGCCACTTTCAAGGAACTATAAACTTGAACTCCGATCTCCCTTTGTATATTATGCCCCTAAGGGATATATACTTTGCTGTGTACTTTCCTCTTGGAGAGAGAAAACTCTGATTTCAAACCTCTGCTGCCTTATGGCTATACCTGCTCATGGGAAAGGCTTTGGGAGTAAACCCCAAGGAAAAATCCGGAGTCAGAGTCCCGAAGGCGGCTGACTGCCGTACCCAGCTCTGGCATGGCAACTCCTGAGATGCTGCTGGCACCAAACTGTATTGACTTTCGTTATTCCTTTGGACCTGTCATCAGCACGGAGAGGGGGGACCCACTGCATGGGCAACAGACGGATCTCCATATCAACTCTGGCCTGGCTTGCGCCCTGGAGAAGCCACTCCCTGTGACTACCAGAGACGCTGTACCCACGGTCGACCATGACCGATGTAGGCCACACTTTCCCCTAACAGTTAACAGGTGTAAAACCTTACGCCTGTGCAGATTAAACTCCATAAACCATTTTTTCCCATTCATAATCCCTACTAATCTACATGCCGTAGAATCTCTGTGTTAAACCAATGTTAATCTTCCTTGGACATCAGTTTTTAAATATTGCACAAATATACAGACAATCCAACCTATGCAATGATTTTGACCTTGTAAGACAGAGAAATACACTCAGAAGAATTTTATTTTGTCATTAAAGTGGTGTTGCTTTTCTAAGCTGCAATACGTTTCCACATCAGTCAACTATTGCATGCCTGGGTCATATTTCATCTGGTTTTGTTGTGATAATGGGCATTCTTGGCAGATGACTGAATATAGCTTACTCCTGGGAAATAAACCAGCATGACTTTTTAAAGTCAAAGGCCGATGGTAATCTACAACCAAATAACAAAGGAGATTGGAAAGCAAGACCTTTGAGCAGTTTTATTCATTGTTCACAAGGTTAGCATTGCAATTAATCTCTCCTGACTTTGTGGTTGCAGTCTCTGAAGAACTGGCTGCAGTCTTTTTAAAGCAGAAGTTGTGGTACTTTTGTAACCCTCTCTCAGGAACCATACAAACTGTTTATCACAGGCAACGCCCTCCCCACCACTGAGCACGTTTACAAGGAACATTGCCACAAGCAAACAGCATCCACCATCAACAACCCCCACCATCCAGGCCATGAACCCTTCTCGCAGCTACCATTGCACAGGAGGTACAGGAGCCTGAGATCCCACACCACCAGGTTCAGGAACAGTTATTACCCTACAACTATCAGGCTCCTGAACCAGCATGAAAAAACTTCACTCACCTGAAATCTGAGCTGATTCCACAACCTGCAGTCTCACTTTCGAGGACTCTACAACTCATGTTCTCAGTATTTTTTATTTGCACAATTTGTCTCCTTCTGTACATGCATTAGTGATTTGTCAGTCTTTGTTTATGTATACTTTTCCATAAACTCTGTTGTGTTTCTCCACTTTCCTGTAAATGCCTGCAAGAAAACAAATCTCACGTAGTACATGGTGACATAGGCATACTTCAATAATAAATTTAGTTAGAAATTTGAAGTTTTTGAATTTTGATTGTTGCAGGGACTGGATAACCATCTTTAGATGTTCCGATAAACATTGCAGAACGTGTCGTCGTCATATTTACCACCAGAAGTCTACAAAACCTCATCATAGTGTTCTCCTATAAAAGTCATGATAGTTGAGTCCACAGAAATTGTTGTTGGCTCTTCAGCACTGCCAGAACAACATAGTCTCACCCACATATGCCTTCCACATACAGTATCTCCTATGGGTACAGCTTTATCTGCTGAGAATTTCCAGCATTATCTGTTTCTATTTTAGATTAACCTGGTCACGGTGTTATTCCTCTCTGCACCTTGTGGTGCATTGGGTGGCAACCTTGCCGATTCTTTAGCGTTTTGACTGCTTTTTACGAGGCCGAGTTGCCAGCTCGATGCTCAAACCAGCCAGGATGGAAATCTTGCGAGGAGCGGGCCAGATTCGAACCTGAAACCACTCGCTTCAAAGTCTGGTGCTGACGCCTTTACATCTCCAGCTGGCGACCTAGTCACATTCGCTTTCAGTTAGGCACAGGAGTGGGCCATCTCCAGCATGCATGGGCACTCAATGAGATTACGACTAATTACAGTTCACAGACTGCAGTTCTTTGCAGTTAATCTAATGGACCAGCATTCTAACGCCTGGACCATTCATTCTGTGATTCCAGTTCAAATCCCACCATCACAGAAACTGCCTCAATGGTAGAGATGAACCATCAATGCAATTGTAGAGTAACACAGTGTGGAAACAGGCCCTATGTTCCAACTTATCCGTGTTGACCAAGACTGTTCAAATTGCTTGCACTTGGCTCATAATCCTCTCAACCCTTTCCTATCCATGTCCCTGTCCAAATGTCTTTTAAAGGTGGAGGGGCAGGTAGCGCTGAAGAAGCAGGGAGGCTACAGAGGACTTGGACAGATTCAGACAAAGGGCAAATAAGTGGCATATTGAATACGGTGTCAGGAAGTGTATGGTCATGCACTTCAGTAGAATGAAACAAAACTGTAGACTATTTTGTAAGTGGAGAGAAAATTGAAAAAAATCTGAGGTGCAAGGGGACTTGGGAGTCCTCACGCAGAATTCCCTGAAGGTTAATTTGTAGGCTGAGTCGGTGGTGAGGAAGGCAAATGCAATGATAGTGTTTGTTTCGAGAGGACTAGAATATATAAGCAAGGATGCAATGTTGAGGTTTTAAGTGGCACCAGTGAGGCCTTATTTGGAGTATTGTGACCAGCTTTGGGTCCCTTATCAAAGAAAGGACCTGCTGGCATTGGAGAGGGTTCAAAGGAGGCTCACAAAATTGATTCTGGGTTTTTGAAGGCTTATCATATGAGGAGTGTTTGGTCTTGTGGTCTAATTGTAATTATTGTGCCTGTCTCAACCACTTCCTATGCTTGTTTGTTGCATTTATGCACTACTGTCTGCATGAATAAGCTGCCCCTCAGATTCCTGTTCCTTTTTTTCTGTTTAAACGTATGCCCTTTAGTTTTTGATTCCGCTTCCCTCGGGAAAAAAGACTGTGTTTTCACCCTGTCAGTGCCTATATTTTATATGTCTTTATTGCCAGTGATGGCACATCCCTTGAACAAATAAAAATTAATTTATCACCACTGGGATAAATAAATTCCCAGCTAAAAAAAACCTAATACAGGTCTCACAGTTCTACCTGCTGACAGTGTAGCAATTAATCAGTCCACCCTTATGACAACCTGCAAAACACCAGTACACTTCGATGTGATTAAAAAATCTATATTTACTTAGCGATACAGCACGGTAACAGGTCCAGTGAGCCCACACTGCCCACTTACACCCATGTGACCAATTAACCTACTACACATATGCTTTCAGAATATGAGAGGAGACTGGAGCACCCAGAGACAACCCATGCGATCATGGGGAGAACAATCCTCCAATGTCAACTCAGCGTAGTGAGGTAGGAGTGTGTGATTGCAAAGTATTTGCAGAGGGTGATGCCCATGTAAGTGTGGAAAACATCTCACCGAGAGTGAGAAGGTATAAGCTAAAAAGAAAGCAATTTAACTCAGTAATGCATTGCAAGTGAAAACCCTACAGGGATATACACGGTTAACTAAAGCTTTTCTTTGCTTTACTCGGGGCTGTAGCGGAATAAAAAAAGGATACAAACAGATTTTGGGTTGAGTGGCGTGCTGAGAGTAAACTCTGCTGAGCAACACAAGGGCCAATCTTTGTTTAAGTTCAAGCTTATTCTAATCTGACTAACAAAATAAACAACGTTCCTCAATGCGTGTATCACCCACAATACATACAGGACACAAAATATTACCACAAATAAGTTAATAAAAAATACAATTCAAAATGCATGTGAAGTGGTCGGCACAGGTAAACAGCTCGGTCCCCTAGTGACAAGATCTCAGTAGTAGCAGGGTATTAACTAATCTCAGAGGCTGGAGAAGAAGTTGGCAGTCTTGGTCTTGATGCTACTATACCTCCTTCCTGATGGTAGCGGATCAAAGAAATTGTGGGATGGGTGGTAGGGATCCTCAACAATGCTTCAGGCCCTTTGCATACAACTCTCGGTAAATGTCTGAAACAGGGGAGAGGTAACCCCGGTGAACTTTTCAGCAGTTTCTACTATTCATGTAGGGTCTCGCAGTCCGATGCCTTACAGCTTCCGTACCACACAATGATGCAGCCAGACAGGACACGCTCGAGGGTGCTCCTGTAGAAAGCTGTTAGAATGGGGGCAGGAAGCCTTGCACACCTAAACCTCTTCAGAAAGTGCAGATGTTGCTGTGCCTTCTTGACTAGTGAGGAGGCACTGGGGCCTTTGTGCTAATGCTTCCAATGCTGAGGTACAGACTATGATAATTGCCATTAAAGCCTGTCCCTCACTAAACCCAGGTTCATCCTAACAACAAGCAGAAGGTTGTAGGGAGGTTATTAGTGGATTTACAACTGACAAGAGCTGCCGCAAACAAATTTCACAACGTAAGCCGATGATATTAAATCTGATTCTGATTCCAACAATAGACAGGCACGAGTAGATAAGAAATGAGGGTGCTTAAAAAAGACAGGAGGAAATATTTTTCAATAAGTTCCAGGTATTTCCACTAGAAGCGGGTGCAAAAGGGAATCAAGGAGTGGGTACAAGTAGAATCTTTACAGGAACCTCAGACTGAGTACCAGATCGGCTCAGTGTAGTATGCTTAGTCTGAGTAACTTTAATTCTACTGAGAACTAGTCATAGTTACTGAACACTACAGCACAGAAACAGACCCTTTGGCCCAAGAACATTAACATGCAGCTCACATATATATTGCCTTATTGTCAAAAGCACTTGGTTGGAATTCTATTCAGCAAAATACCCTCTTTCCTGGTGCATTGTTAGGGTGCACCACAACTACTTCCCAGTCCTATTCTGATTGCCCCTCCCAAATTGATGACCTCTTTTCTTTTAGATTTATCCAGAGATACAACACAGTAACCGGCCCTTCCAGCCTAAGAAGCTTGTGATCAATTGACTTACAAACCCCTACGTCTTTGGAATGTGGGAGGAAATCAAAACACCTGGAGGAAACCCTCGTGGTTTTGGGGAGAATATACAAAGTCTTTAGAGAGAATGGCAGAATTGAATCCAAGTCACTAGCACTAACCGCAAAACTACCATTCTATCTCTAAAAGTCAGCGCCTGGACAGGGATATGATCCCTGGACCCTCAGCATTTGCATTTCCCTTTCCAGCCATACACCATTTGAATAATTCTTAATATCACTGGCATATATCAAGAAATGTGTTGTTTTGTGGTTGCAGTACATTGCAATACAGAATAATAAAAGAACTATAAATTACAAGAAATACATAAAACATTAAATTAAGGTGTTAAAAGAAAGCAAAAGAAAAAAGATAGTGAGGTAGTGTACATGTGTTCATTATCCATTCAGAAGTTTATTGTCAGAGGGGAAGAAGCTGTTCCTAAAGCATTGAGTATGTGTCTTCAGGTCCCTGTATCTTGGTGACGGGATAACTAATGATGGATGTTGCCTTTTTGAGGCATCGCCTTTTGAAGATGCCCTCGATGCTGGGAAGGGTAACGCCTATGATGGAGCTGGCTGAGTTTACAACTTTCTGTGGCTTATTTCGATCCTGCGCAGAGGCCACTCTATACCAGACAGTAATACAACCAATGAGAATGCTCTCCACAATTCATCGGTAGAAATTCACAAGTCTTTGCTGACATACCAAATCTCCTCAAACTCCTTCCATCGTGTTTTCCTTGTAATTGCATCAATATGGTGGGCCCAGGATAGATCTTCAGAAATGTTGACACCCAGGCACTTGAAACTGCTCACCCTTTCCACTGTTGATCACTCAATGAGGGCTGGTGTGTGCTTCCTCGACTTTGCCTTCCTGAATCAATTCTTTGGTGTTACTGAACCTTGAAGTACTTGGGTTACAAAGTGTGTGTGTGTGTGTGTGTGTGTGTGTGTGTGTGTGTGTGTGTGTGTGTGTGTGTGTGTGTGTGTGTGTGTGTGTGTGTGTGTGTGTGTGTGTGTGTGTGTGTGTGTGTGTTATAGACTGCAGTTCTTTGCAGTTAATCTAGTGGACTAGCATCCCAAAGCCTGGACTATTCATTCTGTGACTCCAGTTCAAATCCCACCTCCACAGAAACTGCCTCAATGGTAGAGGGGCAGGTAGTGTTGAGGAAGATTCTTCATATACATGTACACAGTACTTATAAAAAGTATTCATTCCCTTGGAACTTCTCATGTTTTATTGTTTTACAACATTGAACCTCAGTGGACTTAATTTGGCTTTTTTGACACTGATCAACAGAAAAACTCTTTTGTGTCACAGTGAAAACAGATCTCTACAAAGTGATCTAAATCAATTACTAATATAAAACACATAATAATGCCAAATATAGCATTTCATCCGATGGCCAAAAAGCTCAATTTTGATTTCATCAGACCTAGAACCTAGCTGACTTCGGAGTTTCCCACATGCTTCCTGGCAAACGCTAGCTGAGATTCCATGTGAGTTTTTTCAGTAATGGCTTCCCTTTGCCACTGTGCCATAAAGCTGTGACTGGGGTGAAGCACCCAGGCAACAGTTGTTGCACGCAGTCTCTCCCATCTCAAGCACTGAAGCTTGTAATTCCTCCAGAGTTGTCATAGGACTCTTGGTGGCTTCCCTCACTAGTCTCCTTTTTGCACGGTCACTCAGTTTTTCAGGACAGCCTGCTCTAGGCTGATTTACAGCAGTGCCATACTCCGTCCGTTTCTTGATGATTGACTTAACTGCACTCCAAGGGATATTCAATGACTTGGAAACTTTCTTGTATCCATCATCTGACTTGTGCTTTTCAATAACCTTTTCAAGGAGTTGCTTGGAGTGTTCTTTTGTCTTCATGGTGTAGTTTTTGTCAGGATACTGACTCACCAGCAGTTAGACCTTCCAGATATAGGTGTATTTTTACTACAAATTAAACACTATGACTGCACACAGATCTCCAAAAAAAGGTCTTCATTTAATTATTTATGTGACTTCTAAAACCAATTAATTGGTTTTGGTGATTTGGTGTGTCAGATTGGGGGGGGGGGTGAATACTTATGTAATCAATTATTTTGTGTTTTACATTTGTAATTAATTTAGATCATTTTGTACAGATTTGTTTTCCCTTTGACACAAAAAAATGTCAAGTCTTTTTCTGTTGATCAGTGTCAAAAATCCAACATGATTCAATATTGTAAAAGAATAAAACATGAAAACTTCCGGGGGTGGGGGGTGGATACTTTTTATAGGTGCTGGATATATAAAATAGTTAAATTAAATAAGTCTTGCAAAAGTAGAAATTAGCAAGTAGTGAGGTAGTGTTCATGGGTTCAATGCCCATTCAGAAATCGTATGGCAGATGGGAAGAAACTGTTCCTGAATCATTGAATGTGTGCCTTAATGCTTCTGTATCCCCTTCCTGGTGGTAGCAATGAGAACAATCTGGGTGATGGGCATCCTTAATGATGGACACTGCCTTTCTGAGGCATTGCTCCTTGAAGATATCCTGGATGCTACGAAGGCTAGTGCTCAGGATGGAGCTAACTAAGTTTACTGCTCTCTACAACTTACTCCAATCCTGTGCAGTAGACCTCTCCTTACCAGATGGTGATGCAGCAAATATGGGTCACAAGTCTCTGTCAAGGACTTGAATACATAATCTAGATTGCCCCTTACAAAGATGTAATAAGCTAATATCAATTTTTTTGAAGTTATTATACTTCAGATGAAATATTAAGTCAAGATGCTGTCCTTATGTTGCTCAGCTGGATCAAGATCTCAAGGCATAATTTCAACAACAAGGACTCATTCTCTTCTCATCACTATCGCCAAAAAAAGGTCAATTAATTGGTTCAATGTCATTGTGCCTTAGAAGTGTACAAACTTATTTATTAGTTTCTTGGATGCTATTGACTGCAAATCAAAAACAAATTAATGGTAATGAGGGGCTTTCAAGTTCCAGATTTACATGATAAGGTTTGATGTGAATGCAATTTTATTTAATGGTACTTAAAAAAATAGTGGTTTAATTAAAATGGCTTCAGAAGGAAAAAGAGAACGTACTTCAGAAAGCAGATAAGCGGATGACTACTGAAAGTAGAAGACAAAAAAAAATTGTTGTGATTATACTAACAGGCTGAATGCAGGAGTACTTATAGAGTCATAGACTCACAGAGTAATACAGCACAGAAACAGTCCCTCCGGCCCAATGCATCTATGCTAACCAAGCCAGTCCTATTTGCCCATGTTTGACTCCTATCCCTCTAAACCTTTCCTATCCCTGTATCTGTGCAAATTTATTTGAAAGGTTGTTATTGTACCTGCCTTAACAACTTCTTCTGGCAGCTCATTCCATACATATACACACGCTAGTGTGAAAAAGTTGCCCCTCTGGTTACTGTTAAAATGTTCCTCTTTCCTTAAACCTATGTCCTCCAGGCCCTATTGGAACTGAGATATACAATAAAGGAAGATAAAGGCATACAATCAACTTCAAGCAGATGGAACTAAGCATATTTAAAGGAATTAAATACAAAAAATGGATCATACTGATTGGGGAGGAAGGTACTCAATCATATTCTGATGGGAGACAAATATTGGCATGAGGTAGGCGGTACCATTCTGGGCTGGCTCAGGATTGTATATTGTCCAAGTTTAGTGAATTGCCAATTATTATTAATGCACCACAGGAATCATCCTATCTGGAAGCATAACTGCTTGGTATGGTAACTGTTCATTACGAGAGCACTAGAAACTGCAGAGAGTTGTGGACACAGCTCAGCACAGAAACCCATCTCCCCTCCATGGACTCTTTAAATTTCAAACTACCTTGGTAAATCAGCTAGCATAATCAAAGACCCCACCCTCCCTGGACGTTCTCTCTACTCCCCTCGCAATAGGCAGATGATAGAAGTGTGAAAACTTGTACAACCAAGCTTAAGAACAGGTTCTAGTCCACTGTTATAAGACTACTGTATGACTAAGATGGACTCTTGACCTCATTTCTACTTTGTTATGATCTTGCATGTTAATTGATTTGAATTTTGTATTTTAAATATTATTTTAATCTTACATCCACCCTACAACGTGAGGGAGTAAATATCTTTGTGTTATGTCTCTGTCGCAATGTACAGACATGTGAATTTTTAAGTCTAATGCCTTGTGTAAAAAAGCCGTCCCATAGCCTGTTGTTTGGTCCTTGCTTTTATGCTGCAATACAGTTTGCCAGACGGAAGCAGCAGAAACAGTCTAAGTTTGGGGTGACTGGTGTCTCCAATGATCTTCCAGGCCTTCTTCATGCACCTGCTGCTATAAATGTCCTCAATGGAGGGGAGTTCATGTCCACATGTGTGCTGGGCTGTCTGTACCACTCTCTGCAGTTCCCAGTGATCAAGGTTGGTGCAGTTCCCACACCGAGTGGTAATACAGCCAGTCAGGATACTCTCAATGGAGCCCCTGTAAAAGTTCTTGAGGATTTGGGGGCTCATGCCAAACTTCTTTAGTCGCCTGAGGTGGAAGAGACGCTCTAGTGCTTTTTTTGCCACACAGCCGGTATGTACAGTCCAGGTGAGATCTTCAGTGATGTGTATAGTGAGGAACTTGAAAGTACACACCCTCTCAACTGCAGTCCCATTAATATTGATCAAGGGAAGCTGTAATCTGTTCCTCCTGTAATGCAGAATCAGCTCTTTAGTTTTTTGGGCATTGAGGGTGAGATTTACCTACAATGCACTTTCTCTGTAGTGGTTGTATTCTGCATTCTGTTATTGTTGTACCATGTACTACCTCAATGCCTTGTGTAAAGTTTTGATCTGTAGAAACAGTAATGTAAGAGACCAACTTTTTACTGTACACCAGTACGTGTGACAACAATAAATCAATTCCAATTCAAAACAGTATGTTTGTGCTCATTGTCCCTACTGTGCTGGTAAGTTTAGAGTTGGAAAGTTCTCCAAGTAGTCAGATGTAGATTGGCTGTAGTTGGCTTGGATTTGATAATGAATTTCTATATGAAACTGTCAATATTTCTCTGGAAGAGTACCAGAAATCTTGGAAATTCCATAGCAATGGATACTGCATGTCCTCAACTTGCTGTCCCCTCTTCAATAGCAATTTCCTTCGATGTCAGACTTGTTATTGGATCCAACAAAGGAGCGCAATGTTTCAGTGGTCCTGTACAAACGTAGGAGAATCTGTCTGCAGAACATGTACCGCGAATACCTGTTCCATTCATATCAATTGAGAGGAACAGCTTCATGGAAACAAAAGAAAGTCAATCAAGTGGTTTAAATAATAAGTGCTCTAGTAACTTGAATTTTTCTGAATTAATTTTGATTGTGCATTTTTAACAGTTTTAAATGCTTCTGAATATCAATGAAATTCAGAAACATTCTTAGCTTTTTAATAGCCCGCTAAGCCAAAAAGTGCAGCTTAACCAGTTGTCCAGTGTTGAGAAGGAAAGGCCTAAATGAGCTGTTGCTCCTCAAGATCTAAAAAGCACAGGTATCAGTGTTAGAAGTGTAGTTTCAGAAAATGCTGGGCATGCTTAGTCGATCAAGCAGCATCTATGGAAATCTCAAGTTGATCTGAAACTTTGGTGCTGTTCCGTTCTACATTTGCTGAGTATTTCCAGCCTTTTCTGTTTTTATTTCCAATTTCCTGTGTCTGTGCTTTTTTTTTTGATTTTCATTAGCATGGCAACCACTTTTTACATTGAAAATGCAGATTTCAAATCATCCTTTCACTGTGGCAAATTTTAAATTACCACCTTGAACTATCTTCTCCAGCTAAGTAATTTTTTATACATCTTGTACATTTTAGCCTTCCTCTGGGAGCAGCCACTGGATTCCAAATCCAGTTCATCCAAATTAGCAGTTTGATAACTTCAGATTTATATTTGCACTGTGTCAGTAAAGTCAAAAGAAAATAAACTAGATTAAATCTATCTGTCACCTGATAAACTCTGGTGAATGGTAAGCCTGAGAACAACCTGACAAAAAAAAAATATCCTTCATACACAGATCTCTTGAAAACCAGGGTTCTTAAAGGTATCTGCCCAGGTAAGCTAGGAACTAATCAGTAGTGCTGGTTTGTCAGTAACCTGGAACTTCTTTCTTAAGCCATCTCACATTCTATTAAATAGAAGTTATAACTGTTTGACTAATTGACAGAGCCATTCAAACCAAACTGCAATATCAAAGTTATTAGGAACCATGATTAAATGCGGCTCTGCTAACCAATGATTCAGATGATGTAAACCTTGTGTGTTTTAGACATGATGGACTTCTTATCAGTTATTCCTTTTGAGCAGTAACAATTCAAGGATCTACAAACCAAATAACTTAAGTTTTACATTATCCTAAAATTAAGTAGATTAAAGAATCCACCTACCGCACTCATTGGAGTGCGAACAATTCCGCAAACATTCTTGTCAGTGGTAAAATGTCAGCTGAAATGTGAGTAATGGAGATTGTAGAATTATCTTTCCATTGAGTCATGTAGATGCAACAAGTTGGGGCTGCACTATCTTCCAACAGTGGTAGGTGAGGTCTTCTTACATTTGCACTAGGGAGGGATCCAGTCTTCAGTTGCCCCAGAATGGAAAGGTGACAGTTCATACAAAGATACCTCCAAGTTCTCAATCAGTGTTCAGTAACATAGAACATGAAAATCAGAGTTAATTCTTTCTCAAATCCTATCTTTGCAACTCTGCATAAATCATTAGGAAGCATGTAGCAATTTAATAGATTAGTTTTTGCACATTCCAATTCTCAATTCCGTATGTCTTTTGAAGAAAGAAGGTACATAGTGTGAGACACATGAAACCCAAATTTTTGCTGCAGCCACACAAACTATTTATTTAGAATGTTTGTGCTGCAAGACCAAGCAAACCTCCTTTGTCAATAGATCCTGTTGATACTTGTTATACTCTGCTACAAATATCAAAGTCCTCATGAACCAAACTAACATTTTTACTTGCTGATAATGATGACTCATGTTTGTCATGATCAAGGACAAATGATTAAATACAAGAACAGTCTACATATTGCTAGTATAATTAGAACTATTTACTGTAGATCGTGCATTGCATTATATTACATAGAAATCAGATTTCTGAATGGATATTGAACCCTTGAATACTACCTCACTACTTTTTAAAATTTTGTAATTTTGCACTACTTATTTAATTTGACTACCGGTATTATATACGCTTGCTGTAATTCAGGTTTTTTCCCTCTATTATTATGTATTGCTTTGTATTGCTGCTGCAAAGTTAACAAATTTTGCGACATATGCCAGTGATATTAAACCTAGTTCTGATTCCATAACTTGACAGCACTTAACAGTACTCATCAAAGTACTTTGAGGCAGCTTGGAAAAATATAGTCATCCTATTGAAAGATGATTTAGAGCTTGTGAGAAGATTGGTATAGATACTTGTCATCAAAGTAAATGTTTAATTTATATAAAAAGCCTATTAGTTTACTGGAATTAGCAAATCTATAATCAACGATTACTAATCAAAATGCTTTTCAACGCATTGCCAACTAGTGTGTGCTTATCTAAATGTTTCTGTTTAATGTTTGTTTTGATAAATGCTTTTGCTTTTCTGGAGCATCCAATGTACACATCTAAGGGTTAATGGTGTGTGCTCTGCTTCACAGTAAAGCCTCACATAGAACAAAACCATGCATCATTGCATATGAACCACTAATTGGAAGTCTTATAGCTTTGGAGCAAACTGATTTACACAAGATTAACAAAATGAGACTGTAAATTACCATTCAATATTCTCGTGATCTGTTTTACTGTGGGACATTTTACTTCTTTTCAAAGCACACATGTATACTGTAGGACTTTGTACTATTTTTAGTGCCTACTGTTGTGCTAAACTTGTATATACTGGAATCTTGCTCCTGACAACTAACAAAAGGTATACTTAGTTTTATTCATACTTCCAAATGCAAATTCAAAGCATAGTCACTTCTATATTGCATAATATAGCATTTATTAAGGCACCCGATGATTAGTTTCAGACATGAGGGAGTAAGGAATCACTGAATTCCAGATCTTAAAATTGTTACTGCTTAGAAGGAACCTTCAGAATAATTGGTTAGCAGAGCCACACTTAAACATGCCTCTCTAAAAACTGTCCTACAATTGCATTGTTCTGGGTTTTGTTAAGAACTTAAATCCTATTCCTACGATCCATCTCTCTCCTTATTCTTTTATTCTCCTTCAATGAGATGGTGCTACCTCCATACTCCAGACAGGTCTAACCAATCTTCTCATACTTGACATCTCTGTATGGGAGGTCCTCCTAAAGTTAATTGTTTTGGGTAATAACAGGAATATTTACAGAGGTTGAAGGCAACGTCGGACTGCCTTAGGAACTCTAGTTCCGGATGGATATGATAGGACTGATATTTTGAAGTGTGTGTATTTTAATACTGGGAGTATTGTGGGTAAACTCAGTACATGGAACTGTGATGTTGTGGCTTGGTTGAGAGAGGGGCAGGACAGGAATGGGAGCTTAATATTCCAGTATTTCAGTGTTTTAGAAAAGACAGCGAGGGAGGTAAAAGAGGTGGGGGAGTTGCACTACTAATCAGGGACAGTATCACAGCAGCACTCAGAGGAGATATAATGGGAAGTTCATCCAATGATCCTATACGGGTAGAAATCAAAAATAGGAAGGGTGCTATCACTGATGGGATTGTATTACAGACACCCCAGTAGCCACTGTGACATTGAGGAACAGATATGCAGACCGATTACGGAACAGTGCTAAAACAATATGGCTATGTTACGGGGAACTTCATACATCTCTAACATAAACTGGGATCTAGTTAGTGCAAGTGGATTAGGTGGGACAGAATTTGTCAAGTGCATCCAGGAGGGCTTCTCAAATCAATATGTAGATGGTCCAAGAGGAGGGGCTGTACTGCATCTGGCACTGGGCAGTGAGTGACCAGGTGACCGACATTTGAGTGGGTGAGCAGTAAGGAAAGGGTAACCACAATTCCTTAAAAATTAAGATAGCTCTAGATAAGGGCAAGTATGGACATTACAGGAGAGTACCAAACTGGAGCAGGGCAAATTACGAGACTATTAGGCAGGAACTAGGGAGAGTTAATTGGGAATAGCTATTTTTGGGCAGGTCTCCACCTGGCGTGAAGGTGTTAAGGAAGAACTGCATAAGGGACAGGACAGGTGTATTCCATTCAGAGAGAAGAATGGCAATTTTAGATGTCGAGGGAGGTGATGAATTTAGTCAAGAAGAAAAAGTATGTAAAGCTTAGGAAGCTAGAATCAAATAGAACCCTTGAAGATTATAAAGCAGCCAGATAAGAACTCAAGGAGGAAACTAGGAGAGCCAAAAAAGCCCATGAAAAATCCTTGGCAAGCAGCACTGGAGAATCCCAAAGCATCAGGATCAAAAGGATAAATAGGGAGAGGTGGGAACACTCAAGGATAACAAGGGGAATATTTGCATGGATGCAGGTGAAATCCTTTTTGAATACTTTACATCAGTATTTAGTAAGGAGGATGTGGAGGGATAGGTAGATCAATGCTGGAGTATTAATACGCTAATGCATTTTGAAGTAAAGGAGGAGGTAGAGATGTTAAGTAGCATTAAAGTGAACAAGTCTCCAGAGCCTGATTGGATGTACTCCAAGTTAATGAGAAGAACAAGTGAAGAGATTGCTGGGGCCTTTTCCAACCTCTTTGTGTCCTCTCTAGCCATAGGTGAGCTACCAGGGGACTTGTGAGTAGCTGATGTTATTCCATTGTTCAAGAAGGGAACCAAGAATAATGTAGGTAGAGCTGTTGTTAACATGGATTTTAGTAAGGTGTTTGACAATGTCTCTCATTGGAGACTCATCCAGATTAGGATGCATGGGATCCATGGTGAATAGGCTGTTTGGATTCAGAACTGGCTTGCTCATAGAAATCAGAAAGCAGTGGTTGAAGGGACTTATTCTAGGTGGAGGTCTGCAGTTAGTGGTGATCCACAGGAATCTGTACTAGGACCTCTGCTTGTTTGTGATGTAAATAAATGACCTGGATGAAAATGTAGCTGAGCAGATTAGGAAGTTTGCAGATATAAAGATTGGTGCTGTTGTGGATACTATAAAAGACAGGCGAAGAATACAGCAGATTACAAATCAGTTGTAGATATGGGTGGAGAAAAGGCAGATGGAGTTTAATCTTGGCAAGTCAAATGTAAAGAAACAGTATACTGTTAAGGCAAGTTCAAAAATTAGTAAGTTATGTTACAGCTTTATATAACTCTAGTAGGCCACGATTGGAGTATTACAGTTTTGGTTGCCACATTATAGGAAGAACGTTGAGGCTTTGGAGACAGTGCGGAAGAGGTTTACCAGATGCTGACTTGATTAGAGGGCATGTGCTAAAAGTTTGGATAAACTTGAGTTTTTTTCTCTGATAGATGCTAAAGGAAGATCTGATATTTGTAAGATTATGGGAGTAGACAGGCAGCACCTTACCCCCACCCCACAGTTTACAGTGTCTCAATCCAGAGGGAACACGTTTAAATTTGAGAGGGGGTCATTTTAAAGGTGCTGTGAGTGACAACTTTTATTTTTTTTCCTTCTTCACACCTGCTCTATAAGAGGTCCCAACACTGATTCCTGTGGAATACTACTGGTCACTGCCTTGCAGTCAGGACTAACACCCCTCTACCTCTAGCTTGTATTTTATGGGCAAGCCAGTTTTGAATCCAATATTGCTATTGGTCTCATGTAGGTTAACCCTCTAGATCACCCTACCACAAGGGACCTTGCTGAATGCCTTTTTAAAGTCTACTTATAAATATCCACTGCTCTTCTCTCATCATCTTTGTCATCTCCTAAAAAAGAAAATACAAGTTTATAAGACTTGACCTGCCCTTAAAGGTCAAGTAGACTATTGCTTATTTGCCCATATTGTTTCAAACATGGAAAATATATCCAAGAATCCTCTCCAATAGTAGAGTAATTGATGGACCATTTATGTAGTGGGTCTCTCTGTGACAATTTTAAGGTTACAAGATACCTGTGATTGCATTGAAATTGAATGCATATATAATAGAAATTAAACTTTGCACAAAGTTTGTAACATTACTTTATTAGAACTCACAAACAGAACAGTTAAATTATTCAGTTCAAGTATAGCAGCACTGGTTTGCAGCAATGTAGAACATTTGTTCTTTCCTAATTTAGGATACAGAAATCACCACTCTTTGTTAGATACAACTTGATATCCTATCTTGCTAGACTAGAATGTGTATTACATAGTTAGTCTTAATGTTATAACATGCAGCATTCCTGAGCTGCACCATGTCCAGGAGCAGTTCCTAGTTAAAAAAATGTTAACATTCTTTTGAAGCCTCAATAAATGCAAAACATACTGGCTTTATTTGCATAGGCTTTCAGTAAACAGAGGTTCCTCATTAGACAGCTTATGAATATTCTAACTTCAGATGTATTCTGTCTCAAGAGAGACCTGTAGTTTTGGATTTTCAAAAAGCTTTTTACAAATTGATGAGAAGAGCTCAAAGTTAAGTAACTCATTATCCAACAACTTGTTATTGTTCTAAAGTTGCTTCATTTGTAGGTAATAGGCACTTTCTCAGTTACATTTTACTGAGCCCTTTAAAATATTGGATCCTGTTTTCTAACAGAAAAATGTAATAGTAATTGTTACATAATAACTTCCACAAGGAGTATACAAAGAGACAATGAGGTTTTATAAAGTTCAAGCTCACCATATTTGTGGCCTTATTCAGTTCAAATTGCCATTTCCCTAAAGTTACTTGACTATGAAGGGCATCACTGAAGGGACCTTCCCCAATGTCCATAACAAACTTAAATAGTTACACTATACTTTCAACTCAAATTAATATAAAATTTAATCCTGAAAACAAAGTTTTAGGTAAAAGTGGGAATACTTACAGAACTAGTCCTCAGATAAGCAAGATCACAAAACTGAATATAGGACCTCCTGGTCTATATGGCTTAATACCTGGGCAAATGGCACAGGGCACCTGAAACATTAGAAGTTAAAAATATTCTTTGCAAAGGTAAAAATTCAGACAGATTTCAGTCTGGAATAGTGGTTGTCTGACAAAAATACATTGTTTTCTCAAGTGGCCTGAAACAAATTACATGAAGTGCTCTTCCCTTCTATTACTAACAGCGCTAGAAATGAAATTAAGTTACTATGCTTTCAATTTCAGAGATTTATCTCCAAAACATTGTAATTTATTGCAATGCTACTGTTGATAACAATTATGCATTACCATTTCAGAATTCTAGAGTGCCTGGTATTTGTTCCCACTTTCCCCCTTCCTTCAAGTAATAATTTCCAGACTGATGTCTTGTTATAAGATGTCAATTAAATTTTTTCTTTTTCTTCCCATTTATTCTGTTGGGATAAGAATGAGAAATAAAATATCGATAAAGCAGAATAGCAAGATCAGGCAGTCAGTAAATTTCCCCTCACAGATCAAAGAAACAGATTGCTGTGTTTTCCAGGTTTTAGTACCCAAATGGCATTTTGCTAACTTGAGCTTGGTTCCACATGAACACAATAGATATGTTTGTCTAGGGAAGCAAAATGGGAGATTGTTCCAAGTTCATGGGAATAATCCTCAATGGAAATCATTGTATTAACCAATCTAACTCAAAAGATTAAAAAAAAGAAAACAGTTGAATTTGTCAAAATATTAAAATTTACCAATATATCTTATGAATCTAAAGATACAGACTGAAAATGCTGTTTCCATTTCAGAAATACTCTCAATTTTATCAGAGAAATAATACAATTCTTATTACTGGATATTTATTCATGGTCTCAACTTCAGTACTGGATGTGTCAAAGTCAGAATTGAAAGAATAGAGGAAAGAAGGCCACATAAACCCACCACAGCAGCACTGGTTTTGCAGATGCCAAGTTTGTCTAGTGGGAGGGTGAGGTCACAAAGGTTTTTAATAATGTCAAGCAATACAGGAGGATTATTCCTAAGGCATTGAAAAAGCAGCACAAGAAAAACTTTAGTCTTGATCCTTGCTATCCAGATACACTCTTTTTGCACATGATTGTTTTCCAGGGTGGTCATAGATTTACTCTGTTGTCTTCTCTGGACAAGCGCTTCTTCTTTCATGAGCTGGACAACTTCATAGATATCTCTCCCCAGGCTGACAATCAGTGAGAAGAAATAGTAATGGTTGCATCGCTTGCTCCACTTCTCTTTGTTGATATTACTCAGTCCCACTGCTCCTGCCCAGAGAATGTTATCACAAATATAGTACACAGCCCGACTGAGGGGAATGACTGTGAGGCAAAACCTAAGCACCGGATCTGAAATATGAATGTTCCTTCTGGCTGTCTGCACCGAATCCAATGTGTTACCCAAACGGAATACTGAAATAAAATAAAACAGAATTTAACATGAGCCTTTACTCATTATCAGTGGTTAAAATATTTAATAATGAGTCTGGGTGAGGCAGAAGTGATTTAAATTTTGACATTCTGTTTGAGTTTTCAGAAAGCAAAATTTCTTCCATTTGCAATATTACACACAGTAACTGTTCGGTGATCAGGAACAAAAACAGATACACCCATGTGAACACAGGAGATTCTGCAGATGCAGGAAATCTTGAGCAACACACACAAATGCTGGAGGAATTCAGCAAGTCAGGCAGTATCTATGGAGGGGAATAAACAGTCAATGTTTTGGGACAAGGCAGGTTAGACATCTCCCATGTGTTAGTATTCTTTAATGCCTGGCCAAAAAAAAACTACCGGTAGTCTTGAGCAATTTGAACTGCTGTTTAAAAGACTTACACTGATGTCAAAGTGTATGGGAAGTGTTACGAATATTACTGTATATCAAAAACCATTTTCCTATTGTTTCTTGTTCTAGCAATTTCCATCACATGAATCTGACAAGGATTTTATAATTAATTGAACCAAATGCAGAAATTCCCTCCAAGTGATAAACTCATATTCCTTCTTACTCACACAAACATGTATAGCTTGGATCAATGGGTAACCCTCTCACTTCACAACACAGCTGTTCAACCTCAATGAACTGGGATAATTTTCAAATTTAGTAATGAAGTGCTAAATTATCTCTGTTGACCTTGATTACTATTAAATCTGACCCTGATAGTGTCATAAGAACATTAGAACGTTTATGACAAGAACAAGCCATCAAATCTAACAAAGCTTGCCAGATTGCTATTCACATAGTGTTGAAATAACTATCAAGCTTAGATTTGAAATCCTAAGTTACTATTTTCAACTACACAACTAGGTAGCTTGTTCCACATTTACACAGCTTGCTGTGTAAAGAAATGCTTCCTGATGTTAGTCTGAAATCTCGCTTTAACCAGTCTCCACCCATGGCCCCATGTCCTCGTTGATGAATTAACTTTGAAGCAGCAGATGGCATCCACCTTACTCATACCCTTAATGATTTTGAACACTTCTACAATGTCCCCTCTCATTGAGTCTATTCAGGCTAAAAAGATTTATTTTTTCAATCTTTCTTCATAGCTCTTATCACGCAGAGTCTAGTCACCTTTCTCTGAACTCTTGCATCTCAGATTTTCTCCCCATTTAGAAAATAGTCTGCACATTTATTTCTACCACCAAAATGCAAGACCATGCATTTTCCAACATTGCATTTCATTTGCCACTTTCTTGCCCATTCTCCTGGTCTGTCCAAGTCCTTCTGCAGCCTTCCAGTTTCTTCAACATTGGTGTCTCTCCACCAATCTTCGAATCATCTGCAAACTTGGCATCAAAGCCATCTATTCCATCATCCAAATAATTAATATACAGTATAAAAAGCGGTCCCAACACCAAGGCCTGTGGAACCATAGTCACTAGCAGCCAATGAGACAAGGATCCTTTTTATTCCCATTCACTGCCTCCTACCAAATCAGCCAATGCCAATGCTCTCACCACGTTAGCAACTTTCCTGTAAAAGTGTCATGGGCTCTTAACTTGGTAAGCAGTCTCATGTGTGGCACCTTGTCAAAAGCCTTCTGGAAGTCCAAATATACAACATCCACTGCACCCACCTAAATGTCCTACTTGTAGAAGACAATAGACAGTAGGTGCAGGAGTAGGCCATTCGGCCCTTCTAGCCAGCACCACCATTCACGGTGATCATGGCTGATCATACACAATCAGTACCCCATTCCTGCCCTCTCCCCATATCCCTTGACCCCGCTATCTATAAGAGCTCTAAATCTAACTCTCTCTTGAATGCATCCAGAGACTTGGCCTCCACTGCCCTCTGGGGCAGAGCACTCCACATATCCACCACTCTCTGGGTGAAAAAGTTTTTTCGCATCTCTGTTCTAAATGGCCTACCCCTTATTCTTAAACTGTGGCCTCTAGTTCTGGACTCACCCATCAGCGGGAACATGCTTCCTGCCTCCAGCGTGTCCAATCACTTAATAATCTTATATGTTTCAATCAGATCCCCCTCTCATCCTAATAAATTCCAGTGTATACATGCCCAGTCGCTCCAATCTTTCAACACATGACAGTCCCGCCATTTCGGGAATTAACCTTGTGAACCTACGCTGTACTCCCACAATAGCAAGAATATCCTTCCTCAAATTTGGAGACCAAAACTGCACACAATACTCCAGGTGGGGTCTCACCAGGGCCCTGTACAGCTGCAGAAGGACCTCTCCTCAAAGAATTCCAACAGTTTCATCAGGCAAGATTTTCCTCTCAAGGAAACCATGCTGAGTTTGTCCTATCGTGCCCTGTGTCATCAAGTACTTCGTAACCTCATCCCAACTATTGACTAACAACCACTGAGGTCAGGCTAAATGGTCTACAATTTCCTTTCTGCTGCCATCCTCCTTTCTTAAAGAGTAGAGTGACATTTGCAATTTTTTAGTCCTCTGGCATCATGTGGTGTCCAATGATTTTTTAAAGATCATTGCTACTGCCTTCACAATCTCTACCACTAACTCTTTCAGAACCCTAGGCTGCAGTTCATCTGATCTGAGTGACTTGTGTACCCTTGGGTCTTTCAGCTTTTTGAACACCTTCTCCCTTGTAATAGTTATTGCACTCACTCCTCTTCCCTCACACCCTTCAACATCTGGCACACTGTTAGTGACTTCCACGGTGAAGACTGATACAAAATACTCATTTAGTTCAACTGTCATCTCCTCCCATTATTATTTCTCCAGCCTCATTTTCTAGCAGTCCTATATCCATTCTCATCTCTTATTTATTTATGTTAACATACATGACACTTGATACTTTGATATCGTTTGCTAGTTAGCTTGCTTTCATATTTCATCTTTTTCCTTCTAATGAGTCTTTTAGTTGCTCTCTATAGGTTTTTAAAAAGCTTCCTAATTCTCTATCTTCCCACTAATTTTTTGCTTTGTTGTATGCCTTCTTTTCCTTTTATATTAACATTGACTTCCCTTGTCAGCCATGTTTGTACTAGTTTGCCATTTGAGGATTTCTTAGTTTTTGGAATACATCTCTCCTGTACCTTCCTCATTTTCCCAGAAACGCACACAATTGCTGCTCTGCTGTCATCCTTTCCAACATCTCCTTCCAATTTACTTTGGTCAACTCCTCTCTCATACCACTGTAATTTCCTTTACTCCACAGAAATACTGCTATATCAGACATTACTTTCTCCCTATCAAATTTAAAGTTGAACTCAATCATATTGTGATCAGTGGCTTTTAAGGGCTCTTTTACCCCAAGCTCCCTAATCGCCTCTGGTTCATTACATAACGCCCAATCTAGTATAGCTGATCCCCTCATAGGCTCAATGTCAATGAGCCTATGCTCTTAAAAAAAATCTCATAGGCATTCAAACTCACTCTCGAGATCCATTGCCAACCTGATTTTTCCAATCAACTTCCACATCCCAGCTACAGTTGGGAGGCCTGTATATAACTACCATCAGGGTCCTTTCACCCTTGCAGTTTCTTAACTCAACCCACAAGGATTCAACATCTTCCGATCCTATGTCACATCTTTCCACTGATTTGATGCCATTCTTTACCAGCAGAGCCACGCCACCCCCTATGCCTACCTTCTTATTTCCCCCGATACAATGTGTAACCCTGCAGATTCAGCTCCAAGCTACAATCACCCTTCAGCCATGATTCAGTGATGGCCACATCATACTTGACAATTTGTACTAAGTTCATCCACCTTATTTCTTACACTCCATGCATTCTGGATTGTTACCTGTGCCACACACCAGTGAGAGTAGAAACAGGGTGATTTGGCAGATAAATGCATGGCTGAGAAGCTGGTTCAGGGGGCAGGACTTCTGGTACTTGGATCACTGGGATTTCTTCTGGGGGAGGTATGACCTATACATTGACCTATACAGGTGAGCCCGGGGGGGGGGGGGGGGGGAGAGAAGGGAAACAATATTCTTACAGGCAGGTTTGTTAGAGCTATTGGGGAAGGTTTAAACTAATTTGGCAGTGGAGTGGGAACTGGAGTGAAGGGACTCAGGATAGGACCGATGGTTTAAAAAAAACAAAGATCGCATGCAGTCTGACTGTCAGGAGGGGCAGGTAGATGACAGGACAAAATTCAGTCAGGATTCCAACATCCGGCATGAAGAACATAAAATGGCCATTTACTACGCTAGGTAGAGCAAGAGAAAAAAAAGAGAATCTTAACAGAAACTTACTCAGAGCCAACGCCTCTTTCGTGCTAAAGCCTGACAATCCTGTTCCTTTCTACTCCTAATGAAGGGTCTCAGCATGAAAATGACTGTTTATTCCTCTCCATACATGATGCCTGACTTTGAGTTCCTGTGTTGTTCTGGTTTCCAGCATCCGCAGAATTTCTTGTTTAACTTTCAACACAGAGGGGAAATTGGATAATGATAGTTATAACACTCGGTGTTACTATTAGGTATGTTTATAGTCAATACCATTACATTGTTGGAAGATTTTTGTTGGGAACATTGCTTCTTCAATGTGGAACTATGATTAGTTATTTCTTTCCTGAAATTGGCTACCATTCATTAACATATCAGGAATCTCACTACAGATAGAGTTCAATGGATGTCAAGTGCTTGGAAAATCCACAGATATAACAAGTTATCAAATTTATTCAAAAGTGACTGCCTATGCTTAATCTGAAATCCTACTGCATTTCAGCCTTGATGATACCCGATGTGGGAAATCCTTGGAGAAAAGAGGTTCTCAGAAACAAGACTTGTAATAACAAATTAATCCATTCACTTTTAATTAAATGCTTTGAAATAACAAAGAATTGCAGAGGAACATAATAACCTGCTTTTACAACTATTACTCCTTGTAAATGTTTGAAACATAGAAAACCTACAGCACAATACAGGCCCTTCAGCCCATAATGCTGTGGAGAACATGCACTTACTTTAGAAATTACCTAGGGTTACCCATAGCCCTCTATTTTTCCAAGCTCCATGTACCTATCCACAAGTCTCTTAAAAGACCTTATCGTATCCACCTCTACCACCGTCGCCAGCAGCCCATTCCACACACTCACCACTCTCTGCATAAAAAATTTACCTCTGACATCTCCTTCCAAGCACCTTCAAACTGTGCCCTCTCGTGTTAGCCATTTCAGCCCTGGGAAAAAAGCCTCTGACTTTCCACACGATCAATGCCTCTCATTATCTTGTACTCTTCTATGCCACCACGACAACCCTGTTATTATTACACCTTTCCAGAATCTGTCTCCCTATCTACTCCTCGATGTCCCTGTTACTATTGGATGGTCTATAAAAATACTTATTAGAGTAACTGGCCCCTTCCTATTTTTAACTTCCACCCACAGAGACTCAGTAGACAATCCCTCCTCCTTTTCTGCAGCCATGACACTATCTCTGACCAGCAATGGTCACCTCTTTTGCCTCCCTCCCTGTCCTTTCTGAAACATCTAAAGCCTGGTACTCAAAGTAACCATTCCTGCCCCTGAGCCATCCAAGTCTCTGTAATGGCCACAACATCTTAGTTCCAAGTAATGATCCACACTCTAAGCTCATCTACTTAGTTCATTGTGTTTCTTGCATTAAAATAAACACATCAAACCATCAGTCTAAGCGCATCCCTTCTCTATCACCTGCCTATCTTCCTTCTCACACTGTCTACAAGCTTTCTCTATTTGTGAGCCAACGCCTCTTCCTCCATCTCTTCAGTTTAGTTTCCACTCCCCAGCAATTCTAGTTTAAACTCTCCCCAATAAACATCCCTGCCAGAATATTGGTCCCTCTAGGATTCAAGTGCAACCTGTCCTTTTTGTACAGGTAACACCTGCCCCAAGAAGTCCCAATGATCCAGAAATCTGAATCGCTGTCCCTTGGTCCAATCCCTCAGCCACACACTTATCCTCCACCTCATTCTATTCCTATACTCACTGTCTCGTGGCACAGGCAGTAATCCCAAGGTTACTACCTTTGAGGTCCTGCTTCTCAACTTCCTTCCTAAATCCCTGTCATCTGTTTTCAGGACCTCCTCCCTTTTCCTAACCATGTCATTGGTACCAATATGCATCACAACCTCTAGCTGTTCACCTTCCCACTTCAGGATATTATGAACACGATCAGAAACATCCCAGACCCTGGCACCTGGGAAGCAAACTACCATACGTGTTTCTTTCCTGCGTTCACAGAATTGTCTGTCTGACCCCTGCCCCTATTACTGCTGCCTTCTTCCTTTCCTTACTCTTCTGAGGAAGAGGGCCAGACTCCGTGCCAGAGGCATAACCATTGTTGCTTCCCCCAGGTAGGCTGTTCCCAGACCCCCAACGGTACTCAAACAGGAGTACTTATTGTTAAGGGGGACAGCCACAGGGGTATTCTCCGGTATCTGACTCTTGCCCTTCCCTCTCCTGAATGTTACCCACTTATCTGTCTCCCGAGGCCCCGGTATGACTATCTGCCTATAGCTCCTCTCTATTACCTCCTCACCCTCCCTGACCAGACGAAGGTCATCGAGCTGCATCTCCAGTTCCCTAACCCAGTCCCTAAGGAGTTGCAGCTTAGCACACCTGGCGCAGATGTGGCCTCCAGGAGGCTGGGAGTCACCTGGACATCCCACATCTGACACCCGGTACAGAACAATGACCTCACAGACATAATTCCTGTTTCTATTCTTCACTGGTAACTTACCTGGCCTTGACCTGTTATTGCCGAAGCCCCATTGAACCAAAGCCCTTCTACTCTGCTACCCACTCTAAAAAAAAACTATCTCACTTTAAACTCTTCCCACTGGTCTAACTTGCTGATGTCCACACATTTCCGCAGTCGTGCCTTGATCAAACCGCTAATAATCATTGTTCTCTAATGATTACTAAAACAAATATGGGGTGTGGCATTCTTCCTCCTCCTGCAGCAGGTTGGATACTTACATTTACGTCCTGTACTCAAGTTAGATTCCAGATGTTTAAGTTTGGCAGCCAGCTCCTTTTTACTGCCATCCTTGTGAATGAAGTAATTAAGTAATATGCATGCATATTGAGTGGTTCTGAAAGAAAACAAAATGCAAGCACAGAGCTCATTTCCCACTGCATGCAACAAAGAGCAAAGTAATGCTTATGGCAAATGTGCAATCCTTAATAAATGGCTTGGATGAAAAAAAAGTCAGAGCATGCTTTTAAAACTGATAAACATCTGCCACATTTTCTTGCAGCTTCCCACAGCAGAGTTTACAATAGTCAATCCAGTTGAGAGTCAAAACCAAGTTTTATAGATGAAATGAAAGAAATCATACTCAAAGAATCTTTAAAGGGTGGCAGGTCCATGCAAACAGATTAATTAAGTGTCATTGGAAATCATTAGAACTAGCAATTTAAAACCAGTTTTAAAATAGTGTGTAGATGGGCTAGAAGGAAAAACTATGCCTTGTAGAATGACAGCCATCATTTACAGAAGAGGAAGCAAACATCTTTGTCATTAATGCATTGAGGGTGGAAATGGAAATATGTTGAAGCTGAGGAAAATCTGAGCCTGCAGGATAAGCAAGATTCATTTTTGGATAGCTTTAGTAGTAATGTCTAGTGTAATAAGCATACAGACTAGTAAACTGGTTATCTACAACAGAATGATAATATTTAAAAGCAATTGCACTGAAAAACATGACGACAAAGCAGACACCCAAGAAATTAATTTCTTCCTGTTCAGCACTATAACCAAAGACAAATTAAGATGCTTTTCTAGACCAAATACCAAGAGAATGTAGAAATTAACTGAACTTCTTGAGAATACACATTTCAGGAAGATAGTTGACAGGGCGAAGAATCATAGCACATCATTTGCATTTTTACACATTGCTAGATAGTAATATCTGACTGAGCATTCAAAGAAAAATTCCTTCAGTTTCATTAATGCCATCAGATGTACGTCACTTAATCTGAATTTACACTGCTAGACTCACATCCAACAGGAATTTTAATGTCACACCCAATAACTTCGATTGTCTATCACTTACAAAGCAAAACCATTACAGCACATTTCAGGAGGAGTATTACCAATGAAAACTTAAAACCGAGCCATTGGGACTCTGCTAAAAAAAAAATGAAGCTAAAAAAAAGCACAATTTAAGAAACAAAGGAAAGAAAAAGCAGACAAGATGTTCAAAACTTTCTCTAGAGTTAAACACTTGATTCACAAGTTACAGAAATGGAGAGGTTTATACATATAGGAAGAACAAAACAGTGGAACTGACAAATTTTAAAATGATTCATCTAAGACAACAAGCATTTGATAGGGTGTTTGTCATGGAAAATACAACATGAAAGACATGCTTGAAGTTCAAAGGTGTAGTCCAAAATATAGTCAAACCAGAACACCCTACATGCCTAGATACTTCACTCACCTTCAATAAAATTTAAATTCAAGTAATTGAGGTCCCTGACAGTCCAAAGGATTGAGTAACTTCAAAACAAGTTTGTCAGTGCATTGGCTTTGCTCTGCACTCGGTGCAAATCTACTTTCTCTAAGTTACTTAACCCCATTGAGGCTCCAAATATGGATTAACACGGTCAGCTTGGTGTCAGTGCAAAGTCTGAATCATTTGGCATTCCTAACATACTTAGAGTACAAAAAAACTTTGATGTGAAAAAATCCAGAAAATAAAAGTTTCATACCTGGAATATTTTAGTTTTACTCAACATTAAAGCATACCCTAAAGTTATATGTAGATACTGGTCTACCTCAGAACAATACAATTTAAAAGTATTTTTTTTAAATTACTGTATGGCTGTATCTTACTGATACCTTTATGTGCTTGCAACTGTGTTTCATTTGGCTGTGTTCATGGTTTTTCATGTACGGTCGAATGACAATTAAACTTGAATAGAATTGAACTGAAGTACTGTGTGAAAGTCTTAGGCATCCTAGATATTTTACATGATTTCAGATAGTATGGCCTCCACAGAACCATGATGTCAAAATCATCAAGGCGGTCTGGCATGGACAGACAGATGCAAGTGAATCAGCCAAAGTCTGCAGAAGAACTGTGGCAAGTTCAGCAAGATGCTCGGAACAACCTACCAGCCCATTTACTTACAAAACTGCATGACAGTGTACCTAAAAGAACTGATGCCATTCTAAAGGCAAAATGTGGTCACACCCAATATTGATTCAATTTAGTTTTTTTAAAAAAAACTGTTGTTTATAGTAAATTTACTATTCAGAAACTTTTCATTTCATTATTTTTGAAAGCATCTTCACTTTACAGATTTTTACATGCCCAAAGACTTTTCCACAGAACTGTATATATGCCACAGAAGTATATAGAAATTATTCAGCAACATATACAAATTTTAATTGCAGATTATTTCCAACAATTAAGATAGTTCAAAGACTACAATTCTAGCAAACTTCAGTACGTATTTGTATATAAACTAAATAGTGACATTCTACTTTTCCAAATACTGCAGAAGAATAGGTACTTTAAGTCAACAAAAACAAACAAGTGCGAGCTTAGCCACCAGGCATAACTTGCACAATGTCTGCATTAAGCTGGGGTTTTTGTGATTACAAACTGGATCACAATGCTTTCATTTGTCAAAAGAAAAAAAAGCTAGGAATGCAACTAACGGGGAAGGAAGGTAGCGAACTCAAATGAAAATACAAACAGCTCAGTTCTATATCCTGGCAGTGCATAACTATAATGTGAAAATATATACCTGAAAATTTTGTCTCTTCCTTGGCTGAGGGAGGTAAACCTCACATAGAAATCCATGGACAGTTACGGGAACCAGCAGAGATCACTCGAGTTTGGGTGTTTTAAGAAAACCGATGAGCCCAGGAGCTGACCCAAGAAAGACCCAAATTTCCCAAAGTAACCACAACTTCGATCTGTAGATCAGCGGGAAGAAGTGATAAAAGAAAAAAAATGGTTTAAAAAAAAACATAAAGACAAATACAGTGTGCCGACAATAAGTGAACTACTTCTGACCCGATAACACTGATCTCACTAACACCCCATCGACTTATTATGACTTAAGTTAATTACGTACTTAACTATTTTCTAATCAATTCTAAGGCTAGGAGAACTCCTCTCACTTCGACCTTTTAACCCCGATCCCCTCTTCATCAGGCCAAAGATTATTCCACACATTTTAGATATTAATCCAAATGAAAATCGCGAAGATTGCCAATGTAAAATGGGAAAAAGATTAAAATATTCCTTAAAAGGATGCAATTACCCGATTCAAAACACCAAGTTAACTAATTTTACGGCCTTTCGCTTCCTCATCTCCCCCACAACACCGGCGAGGAGTCGGCGGACGTTTTGATGGGACGGACAGCACTTCCGGTCTTGGTATCCTAGCAACGGGAGGCGTCAACGAACTTCTCTCCACAAACCGAAAGGACAATTTGCTTCAGCCTGAAAGTTGTACAGGTTGGTGCATTTGTTTCATTTTAATTTATTATATTGTTTATTGCTTTTTGTAAACAATTCTCCCTTAAAACAATCGTCAACTACTATGACGAAGCCTATGGCCAGCCATTAACATAATAAGAAGCAATTTTCATTAAAGTATACAAAGACTTACGGAAAAGTGTAAGAGTCTATGTATATTTTCCTTTATATAGAACTTGCTTGTTATAATGTTGATTCCACTAGGAAAAGAAACCAGGGACTCCCTGTCTGGATTGAATTATTAGGTTTGAGCATTACATGTTTTATTCTTTACATTAAATTACTTAAGTGCAGTAGAAAATTGGTAATTGGCATGTTCTTGTCACCTGTACCAAGGTATAGTGAACAGCTGTTTCATTTGGAGAAGTCTATATAACAGGTGTAATTTCAAGTTAAGTTGAAGCATATTTGCAATAGGGTATTGAGTGGGTGCAGATAGGAGACATAGCCTTTTCCCAGGGTCAGGGAATCAAAAATTAGAGGGCATAGGTTCTGTGTACCCTAACAGGACCGGAGATGATTGTAGGACCTCCAGACTACATTGCTGTTGGGGCAGGAGATGCAAGCTGGGATTTGTGGTAGGTAGTTTGTGAGATGACATATTTCTTCTGCTATTCGTGCTGACTTCTGTGTACATCTGATGCATTGTTCAAGGTTCTCAATATCATCCTGAATGTTTCTTCTCTATCTTGAACTGTAAAAGGTCAGAGAGCCAATTAAGATATTGCTTTTCTTTCAAAGAGGCTTTAGAAGCTCTGACCACCTGGTAATCTCTCTGATTAGATTGTTGTTTTTCGACATTTACTTCTGATGGTATATGGACTGTGATCATAACTAAAGGGTCTACAACATTCCAATCTCAGTAAACAAGGTTCATTGTCCTGATCCTTTTTAATGTTTTTCTCATTGCAACGCTACACCTCATCACCAATGAATGGGAGAGTGGATATAATCTTCAGAATTTTCACCTGTCAAGAAGTTGCAACATGGAGATGATAGCTGTATGCAGTACCATGCAAAAGTTTTAGACACACTAGGTTTTTTTAAATATAAATTTTATTTTAGATGTTTTAGATGTCATTGCACAACACCCAATCCAGAATAGCTGATCATCTACTGGGCTCAACCATGAGCTGCTGTAAAAAAGCCATCTCATAACCACTCTACAAATTCTACCTCCTGTAATCCAGCACCAAACTGATTTTTCACAGTCTACCTGCATATTGATTTTCCCAATGACTATTGTAACATTCCCCTTTTGGTATGCATTTTCTATCTCCCATTGTAATTTGTAGCCCACGTCCTTACTACTATTTGGGGGTCTGTATACAACACTCATCTTTTTACCCTTGCAGTTCCTCAGTTCTATCCAGAATGATTCAACACCTTCCGACCCTATGTCACCTTTTTCTAATGTTTTGATTTGATTTTTTACTAACAGAGGAATGCCATTCCCTCTGCCTTCCTACCTGTCCTTTCAATACATTATCCTTGAATATTAAGCACCCAGCTATAATCTTCTTTCAGCCTTGATTCAGTGATGCCTGCAACATCATACATGCCAATCTGTAACTGTGGTACAAGTTCATCTACCTTATTCTGTATATTGCATGCATTCAGATATAACATCTTCAGTCCTGTATTCACCCTTTTTGATTTTGTCCACTTTTTATGTTGCAATTCATTCCGCTGACTGCAATTTTGCCCTATCAACAGCCTCTCCTCACTACACATTGCCTCTGTTAGTAAACCAGTGACGCCACCTTCAGCACTATTATCTGCCTTTCCTACGATACTTCTTACATTGAAATATACGCAGCTCTGGACACTAGTCGCAACATGCTCGACCTTTTGATTCCTAACTTTGTCTGAGGTTTTACCAAAATCTGCCTCCACAACCTCTTCGCTAACTGGCAATCTGTTTCCTGTCCCCCTGCAGCTCTAGTTTAAACCCCACCATGCAAAATAAATAAACCTTCCCACTAGGATATTTGTCCCCTTCCAGTTCACATGCAAACCGTCCGTTCTGTGCAGCTCCAAGTTTTTCTGGAAGCGAGCCCAATGATCCTAAAATCTTCCCCTCCCTCCTACACCAAATCCTTAGCCAAGTATTAAATTGTATAATCTTCCTAGTTCTGGCCTCACTAGCATGTGGCATGGGTAACAATCCTGAGATCACAACCCTGGAGGTCCAGCCCTTTAACTTAGCACTTAACTCCCTGAACTTCATATGCAGAACCTTGTAACTCATTGTACCCATTTCATTCGTACCAACATTGACCACGACTTCTGGCTGTTCACCCTCCCACTTAAGAATGCTGAGGATTTGATCTGAGATGTCACAGACCCTGGCACTTGGGAGGCAACAATGGAATCCTCAATGCGGAGAAGTACATATGTTCTCATCCATCATGCAATACAATCAGTAAGGCTTCTGATCGATCCCAACTTCATTCTGCACCATGACAATGACACTAAACACACAACCAAGGTCATAAAGAACTACCTTCAGTGAAAAAAACCATCAAAAAGTACTGTGACAGATGGTATGGCCTCCATAAAGCCCTGCTCTCAACGTCATCGAGGCTGTCTGGGATTACCTGGAAACAGAGAAGCAAGCAAGACAGCCACAGTCTGCAGAGGAACTGTGTGCTAGTTCTCCAAGATGCCTGGAACAACCTACTAGCCAATTTTCTTATAAAACTACAAAACAGTATACCTAAGAAAATTGATGCAGTTTTAAAAGTAAAGGGCGGTCACACCAAATGTTGATTTGATTTGGTTTTTTAGTGTTAACATCTTCTCGTAGTAATTTTTTTGATATTTAGTAACTTTTCATTTCATTTTATTTGAAAGCATCTTCGCTTTACATGTGCCTAAGACTTTTGCACAGTGTTGGATGTACAGTATATGTATAAAAATAGTTTTTATTTGTTTTACATACCAATTCACATTGAATCTGCAAACTACTACTACAAACTGAGTATTGAAATCTGTGTAAGACGAGGGAGCACAAACCAATCCTCAGTGAGGGATAAGAAGTGGAGAGAGTGAGCAATTTCATGTCAATATCTCTGAGGACCTAACCTGGATGCAACATATTGATGCAGCCATAAAGAACACAAGACTTTGGCTGTATTTTAAAAGAAGTTTTATGAGATTAGGCTTGTCAACTAAAACACTTGAAAACTTCTACAAATGTACCGTGGAGCGCATTCTGACTGGCTGCGTCTCTGTCTGGTGTGGGGGTGGGGGTGCTACTGCATAAGACTGAAGTAAGTTGCAGTAACTTGTAAAATTAGTCAGCTCTGTCATGGGCACCAGCCTCAATAGTATCTAAGATAACTTCAAGGAGCGGTGCGTGAGGAAAGCAGCGTCCATCATTGAGGATCCCCATTACCTAGGACATGCCCTCTTCTCATTGTCATTGTCAGGAAGCAGATACAGAAGTCTGAAGGCACACACTCAGCGATTCAGGAACAGCTTCTTCCCCTCTGCCATCTGATTTCTGAATGGTTATTCAACCCATGAACACTACCTCACTATTTTTCATTTTGCACTACTCATTTTAACTTATTTTATATATAATATATATATACTTAATGTAATTGTTTTTCTTTATTTATTTATCATGTATTTCATTGTACTGCTGCTATCAAGTTAACAAATTTCATGACATATACCAGTGATATTAAACCTGATTCTGATTCTGTTGCTTTGTTGGCATAGTACATGAATATGTTGACCAATAGGATCACAGCCATGAAGCGAGCTCTGGTGTATTTGTGCACGTTTCTGGTCCCTGTCAATAACAGAAATGAACTTTTATTTTGCTTTTGATGTAAGGTTAGACGAACCAAATCCATTAAAGTTGTTCTACTAATGACTTTGTGCAAGGGTTGTGGTGCTTGAGAAAGGTTGTTCACCACAATCTTCTTGAGGTAAATAGAATCTATTGGTTATAAAATAATTAAATACAGAGTAAGGAAAGCTTCACTTATGATAATCAAGCTACACACTTCAATTCAGTGTTATAAACACACTCCAAGTTTAACAAATTTGCGGTTCTCACTCATCATTTTGTGGCTATACTATACAGTTAAAAACCAAATGAACAAGAAATTTCACTCAGTACTCTTTGTAACCAACAGATGAAATTTTCATCCCATCTGTCCATGTTGATTTAATCAAGCCTCTGAAGCAGAAAGCATAATAACACAAGACTGATTTTTACAAATTGTTTCACTCTAAAAGGTAGAGAAGATTGAAACAAGTAAGAAATTATGAATTTATTTGGTTAACTGAGAGTTTAAGATATTGGAAATAAGTTCTATATTTAAGAGTATGTGTGTTAAATCACAAACACAGGAAAATCTGCAGATGCTGGAAATCCAAAGCAACACACACACAAAATGCTAGAGAAGCTCAGGAAGCCAAGCAGCATCTATGGAAAAAAGTAGAGTCGATGTTTTGGGTCGAGACGCTCTTTTCCATAGATGCTGCCTGGTCTGCTGAGTTTCTCCAGCATTTTGTATGTGTTGCAGTGTATTAAAATGTTTGATTCTTGGATGCAAAACAGGTAGGTACTTGAAATGGAGAAGGATTGCGGATAAATGCAGCATGTAGAGACTTAATAAATTTTCTGCATGAATCACAAAAAATAGGCAGTTAAAACATGTAGTTAGAAAGCAAATGGCATTGTGGTTTTTACTCAAGAGAGTTAGGGTTTAGATTTAGGGAAGTATTGTAATTGTACTAGTGTTGGTGGAGACACACCTGGAGTACTGTACAAAGTTTTGGTCCGCTTATTTAAGGAGAAATATACCAGCATTAGAAACAGCCCAAAAGAGATTCACTACTCTTATTTTTGGGATCATAGGGTTATCACATCATAGCTGAAGATGTTCGGTCTGTAATTTTTGTTTTTATAAGAGTGAAGAATGAACTTATTGAAATACATATATGATCCAGAGGAGGCACAAAAGCATAGATGCTTAGATGTTTCCATAGGTGGAACTGTCTTGAAAGAGGGAATGTGGTTACAAGATAAGTGCGTGGTCATTAAATCTGAGGTATACAGGAACTTCTACGTGAGAAGGTGATGAATCGTGAGAATTCTCTATTTCACAAAGTTTTTGAGGCTAATCATTCAATGGGGTATTTAAATGAAGGGTAGATTTGTTTTTGAGAGATCAAAGAATTGAACTCAATGGGGAACTGGTGCAGGAGAAGAGCCGAGGCCTGAAGCAGATCAGTTATGATTATGTTAAATGTTGAAACAGGCTTGAGGGACTGAGTGGCCAAATCCTGTTTCTATTTTCTCATATTCTTATGTTTTTATCTTTTTAAGTGTTGAAAAACTGAAGTTGTGATACTTAAAAGAATGTCAAATAACATTATGAAACATCTGGTAATACCATCTCCTTCTGAACATAATTGGAATGACAATGATGAAAATGACTACTATCTAAAAGATCCAGAGCGACTGTTTGATGAGTTACCCCAGCCTTTCAGGATGATTGATAAATTAATTGGCCGCATTATAGAAAATTCTTGTGAAATCATTGAAAAAAGGGAAGCGCAAAGGGAAGTTGAAAGATCGAAGAAAAAAATACCTTTGTGTGAATCATCAGAGGAAATTCAGGTAAGCAAGTGTGTTTTGTAATCTATCAAATTTAACGGTTAAATCCTGTTGATATAGCATGCTTCATAAAAATGGTTATCAAATCTACTTCATTGTATCCTCCAATGAGTTAACTAATCCCTCTCTCCTACTTGTATCCCAGTTGATATAATTTTGTTTTCTCCCCTTCTTACTTCAAAATGCATCCTGTGCTGGAATGTCCTTGAACCAAATGCTTGTCTGTTAAATGTGAGATAAATAAGGCTGAAGTATTGATATGACCAATTGCACTGGCACTTGAATTCCCTTTCTTCCATAAGGTAATTATTTAACAGAAGGCTTTTAGACTCATCTATGAAATTGCGTGAAAACGTTTGGGGTAGGCTCTTTAATTTATCGAGGGAATAGACATGATAAACCAATTGCTTCTTCCTGAGCTACTCAACATATTTCTGGCTAATTAAAAAGTATATTTAATACTTTTGAGTGCACTGTGAAGAGATTTGATTATGGGAGAGAAAGAAAGGGTAATACTGATTTATGATGAGAGTAAGCTTTTTAGTCATGTAAAAGGCTATGTAAAAATCAATGATTCTGTGTGTTCTTGGCTACTGTAATATTACTGTATCACTATCTCCTTTCCATTTTTGAGCAGGTTCCTGGCAATGTAAACTGCCTTGCAGGTTCTGTGGATGGGAGTTATATTTTTGCTGGACTTTCCGAGGGAGTAGCCGTTCTCAATATGGAGAATCACACTGTTAAAACTGTTTGGCAGACAGAGGATGTTGAGATAGTTGCAGTTCAAGTAAAGAGTGTTGGAAGCCAGCTTCATTTGCTTGCTGCCGTGGATGATATGGGTACTTATTGGAAGTATTTATTGTTTAATTTAACTGTTTCTTATTTCAGCCTCTGATTCCTTGCCAATTTCTCCTGTAATTTGTTATTTTTGATGCGTCAGTTCATTTAATTTATTAGCTGTTTGCTTGTAAGGAATGTCACAGTGAAACCATACACTGATTTTCACTTGCGTATAACATACGTCCTATGAGGAATTACCATACATCATTAAAAAGAGAACATTGGCTGGATTTTCCATCTCGGACTCACAAGCAAAGAAGCCAACTGTATTAGACAATATAGAAAAGAGAAAATGATGAAGATGTTCAGGAGGTCAAGATGCATCTGTAGAAAGAAAAATAACAGGCTGAAGACTCATTGTCAGAGCAGTAATGTCTCAATCTCTTGATCTCCTGGTTCATAAGGACAGATATTGGTAATTTCACAGCGCAATTTGCTCCTCCTTGCATAATAGGTTACTTTTTCCATTTCCTTCTACACCAGTCAAAGCAGATTTTTTTTCTGCACTATGCCACGATGAATGTGCTAAATAGTGTTATGTGACAAACACAAGAAAGTCTGCAGATTCTGGAAATCCAAAGCAACACATACAGAATGCTGGAGGAACTAAACAGGTCAGGCAGCATCTCTGGGAAAGAATAAACAGCCGATGTTTTCAGGCCAAGACTCTTCTTCAGAAGGAAGCAGCTAGCCTCTTTCCCATTTCCCCCCTCCCCCAACATTTTTATTCTGGCATCTTCCCCCTTCCCCTGCAGTCCTGAAGAGTTGTCTCGGCCTGAAATATTGACTCATTATTCTTTCCTATAGGTGCTGCTTGACCTGCTGAGTTCCTCCTGCATTTTGTGAGTGTTAATGTGATCTCTGAGGTACTTGGAAGTTGGAAAGAGCCCTATAGTTTATCATTCCTACTGAACTACAATTATATCAACAGAGGTTAGAGTGAAATAATCATATTATTTTTAAAAATAACTTTTGTACAGTTTTAGAGTTAACCAACTTTTGGAGTAGAGCAACATCGATTTTATGTTTGCAATCTCCAATTTAAGTAAAAGTTATATTTCCCCCAAATATAATTGCTTAAATATGCTTTGCATTGGCCTGATTCTTAGGTCTTTGTCAAAAATTCACTAAAATTATTAATGAAGTGAGAGTACAGCATGGTTTGAAGTTAAAAATGTAATGTATGATTGATAATTCCTAGGTGTAGTTACTCATGCATATTATGATAGGAATCTGGTCAACTTTAATGCTCCTGTGCCCTTGACTTTTTATATGATATTTCTATTAATTGCTAATTACTTTCCACGTGTTATCAAGGTTTGTACTTGTGTCACAGAAAGAGGTCATTTAGCCTCTCAAGTCCTTACAAGCTCCACAGTGGGGTACTTAGTCTAGTCCCATTCCCCTTCTTATTTCCCTGTATTCCTGCAACACGCTCTTCCTCACACCTTATCAACTCCACGCTAATTCTTTTTGCCCCTATGCAGTGCACAGAGAGAACTGACCAGCTCTACACAGGTAGCACCTAAAACCAGATTCTAATAGATCATTCTTGTGCATGGTGGAAAACATACATTATGGTATCCCTTGCTTATTATTTCTTGAGACCAAGTTATTCCATGCCATTACCAAAAGTATTCAAAACCATGTCTCCTTCTATGTAATTTGCTTCAGATCTGCCTTAGCATGTCCTGCATAATTGTAGTGACTCAGCAAGTGGAATGACCCAATTTAAAAATCCCAGGTCTGGTACTAAAAGATCCCTTCAAACAAAATCACATATAAAATTGGAATATTCTGAGTTAATTTTATTTTGACATTTGTAATGCAAATCTTCTTCAAATATTGACTAAACCTGCTGTGCAATACCAACATTTTCTGCTTTCATTATCGATTTACAGCTTCAATTTATCTTCTTACTATATATGTGTGTGTGTGTGTGTGTGTGTATGTATGTATATATATATAAAAATTACAAAAAAAATCACATTTTCTTGTCAAGGACATGTTTGTTGTGTTTTGTAACAACTTATTTCTCTTTCATTTCAGGTTTGGCGCATCTCCTTTTTTATTATGGTGACATATTTTCCTCTATAAAAATTTTCAATGCATCTGTAAGTCTTTTATCATATGAATTGTGTAGGTAGAATTGATGAAAATCCTGTACTTTTGATATGCCTTTTTTGAAGATTTGTTGATTGAATCCAGTCTATTGTGGGTATAGGTGACTCAAGCTGAGGAGGCAGCTGGTGTACAACAACTGGCAGCATCAGTCCTGCCTTAGAGAGATGCAGTTCTGTACTCTAGAAATTGGATTCCATTTGTGCCCAATTTTGTAAGAATTCAAAAATTTCCTAGAGGAGTTTCCCAATGGGTACAATTACACACTACAGTGGTCATGGTAGCATAGCAGTTAGTGCAGTGCAGTTAGAGCTCAGGATATCAGAGTTCAGAGCCATACTTGACACAGGTTCTCAGGTTACTCTACTGTACAGATCCTTCTACGATCAGTATTTGACACAATTACATTTGGAGCCTTAGTACTGATGACTACCCATATGATGGTAGCTTCTTGTTGAAGCTGGAGTTTTCTGAAGCAGATGCTGGGGTAGCTGAGGCCCTTGATACATTGGTGTTGGTCTGCCTGACCCTGCTGAGAAGGGTGAAGCTCCCATTCTTGTGGGAACAAATACTCCTATTGCGAGAAGGCTAGTAGGATCCTGCAGAGAGAATTGGAGAGAATTTTTCTGAAAACCTGGTGCACTCACCCAGTGTTCTGAGCTGCTTTTGAGAAAGTGCGAGCTCATCTTAGGCTGGATGATGAGCACAGATGAGGAACTGTATGGTATACCCAGTCCAAACCTGTTGTGTTACGGCCTGGGGAAGTAGCCAGAGTGACGGGAAACCCCAAATTACCTGAATGCCTGATTCTGAGGCCCTCCTGACAGATGCTCCGGAAGACGGCGAAGAGGAGTCATGCTTACCTACTGGGATACTGGTGAGGCCTGAACTGCAGAAACCATTGGCCGTGCACGGAAACAGGATGACAGACATTGTCAGGAACACCTCGAAGAGAGAGGCTACCCTCAGGTGGAGGATGCTGCTGGCACGTCTTTTCCCAGTGACCATAATATCTAGCTTTCCTGTGAGAAAACCAGGATAGAGATAATTTCCTGGATCAGAAAAGTT
Source organism: Hemitrygon akajei (assembly GCF_048418815.1). Taxonomy (NCBI): domain Eukaryota; kingdom Metazoa; phylum Chordata; class Chondrichthyes; order Myliobatiformes; family Dasyatidae; genus Hemitrygon; species Hemitrygon akajei. Next base: position 32,824,796 of record NC_133153.1, on the reverse strand, counting down.
GACAGCCAAATCATTCAAACTTAGGTGACTTCCTGGTACCCAAGATGAAAAGAAGCTGACAGAGATGATATTAAAGTTTGAGAATGTCTCTTCTGGTGATGAGTTTGATGTGAGCTGCTCCAAGAGTACTCACCACACCATCCGAGTGACAGAGGACACACCTTTCAGAGAAAGGTCTCGACGATTAGCACCTGCAGAGGTGGAGGATGTTCGGCAGCATCTGCTGAAACAGAAGGAAGCCGGAATTATCACTGAGTCACTGAGTCCCTGTGCATCACCCATAGAGGAGATGAGGAAGAAGAATGGAAAGGTATGAATCTATGTTGATTATCGGACACTGAACTGGTGTACAGTCACCGACCAGTATACTGTTCCATGGATCGAGGATGTGCTGACCTGTCTGAGTGGAGAGAAATGGTTCAGTGTGCTGGACCTAAGGAGTGAGTATTGTCAGATACACATGAGTGAAACTGACAAGGAGAAGACGACATTCATATGTCCACTTGGATTCTTTTAGTTTGATAGAATGCCCCAGGGCATAACAGGAGCACCAGCTATTTTCCAACATGTCATAGAGAAAACTGTTGGGGATATGAACTTGTTTGAGGTGCTAATGTACTTGGATGATCTCATAGTGTTCAGGTCCACCTTGGAAGAGTACGAGATGAGGCTACTGAAGGTGTTGACTGCCTGAAAGTTGAAGGGTTAGAACTGTCACTGGACAAGTGCCAGTTCTGTAGGACATCAATCATCTATGTCAGGCACGTATTCTCATGGGATGGAGTAGCTACAGGCTACTGTGCAAATACAAAAAGGAAGAAATAATAGTGATAAATAAGTAAGTAATGAATATTGAGAACGTGAGATGAAGAGTCCTTGAAGGTGAGTCCATAGGTTGTGGGAACATTTCAATGATGGCAAGTGAAGCTGAGTGAAGTTATACCCTTTGCTTCAAGAACCTAATGATTGAGGGGTAATAACTTCCTGAACTTAGTGGCGTGAGTCCTGATGATGGATGTTACTTTCCTGCAACAGCGTTGCATGTAGATATGCTCATTGATGGGGAGGGCTTTACCAGTAGTGGACTGGGTTGTATCCACTACTTTTTGTAGGATTTTCCATTTGTGGACATTGGTCTTTCCATACCAGGCTATGATACACCCAGTCAATATACACTCCACCTCCCATCTAGAAAAATTTGTCTAATTTTTGATTGTCATGCCAAATCTTTGCAAACTCTTAAAGAAGCTGATGCCATGTTTTCTTTGTAATTGCACTTATGTGCTGGGCCCAGAACAGGTCCTGTGAAATGATATCACTGAGGAATTTTAAATTGCTGACCTTCTTCACTTCTAGTTCCTCCTCCTGAACTAGCCTCAGTTTTTATTGATGGTTGTTCTGATGACCACTGCCTATTGATACCAATCACAAATGAACTGGATGCTCTGACCTCTGCTTCATTGATCTTCCCACACCACGTGTGGCTATGCAGAACATAGGACTCAATCAAGGTCCCTGATTCCTCAATCAAGACAAGTAATTGCTTGTGAGGGTGTCCACACAAACACAGAAGTTGGCTGAGTCACCTTTCTCCTACCTTTTCTCCCACCTCCATGCTGTCCTTCTGGTTTTACAAAGCTGTTTTATTCCTATAAGAAAAACCACTAGACACATTACTTCAATTTTTTTTTGTGTTCAAATTGATTCATACCAAGGTCATGGTGCAGTGCCTGTTTTGTACAAATAAACTCTGACCATTAAAAACATACAATGCAGAGAAGCATTGATATTGTAGCCACAGTAACTGAACAAGTGCTTCCAAGTAATGATGAGTTAGGTGACTAATAATGGGTTCATTTAAGATAACTGACTAAAATACGTTCAAACCAGAGTTAGAAGGTCCCAATGCATTGTAAGTAAAAATTGCCGATGTCTCTTAGTTTATAAGGAAAGATTTGCCTGACACAAAATCCCTTTGAATTCCAATTTTGCAGGACCATCTTCTTTAGTATAAAACATTCAGTAAAATAATGTACAGCAGGTCTGTATGTGTTTCAGATTAAAGAAAAACTGAGAACAATTTTCTGTTAATGCTCAGGATGTTTCCTGCTTGAGGGTAATGCGTGAAAACATAAACACATTGCAATCCATAACTTAATAAATCTCTGTTCTCATTGTTTCTAAGGAGAATATAAGTGAAAGAAACACTTGCAGTAAATTTGAATTATCAGATGGTGGAGACTATGCTGGTGTGACTCTTGAAGGTAAAGAATTCTTTGAAGTTTTAGCATGTTCCTTTTCTAGTTTATGTTTCTTCATTTGGCTGCCTTTGCTGCAGTCACTAATTTGAGGCTGTAGATGTCTTGAAAAGTATAATTTTCAGCCATAAATCGTGTGTTTGAACAGTTTTGTACCTGGCGTGAATATACTGTAATGGGTCACAATACTCAAACTAGAACAAGTACATTTACGGTAGAAACAAATTTGTATAAAAGGTGTCCTGTAACCAGTGGTGTGCTACAGGATGAATGGTCACCTGTTGTTGATCATCTACACAATAACAATTTGGATGAGAATGTAGGTGGCATGGTTCATAAGTTTGTGAATGTTCCCAAACTTGGTGGTATACTGGTCAGTGAAAACGGTTATCTAATATTACAATAAGATCCAGAATTAGTTCTAGAAAATGGAAAAGTGGACCAAGGAATGATGGATGGAAATTAACTCGAGCAAATGCAAAATATTGCAATTTGGAAAGTTAAAGCAGGACGGTACTTTCATAGTAAATGGTAAGGTCCTGCAAAGTGCTGTAGAACAGATAGACATAGCAGTACAGGTATAAACATGAGGTGTGTGTGTGTGTGTGTGTGTGTGTGTGTGTGTGTGTGTGTGTGTGTGTGTGTGTGTGTGTGTGTGTGTGTGTGTGTGTGTGTGTGTGTGTGTGTGTGTGTGTGTGTGTGTGTGTGTGTGTGTGTGTGTGTGTGTGTGTGTGTGTGTGTGTGTACATGAAGTGGTTAAAAAGGCATTTGGCTCAGTTGCCTTTATTCATCGGAGTACCAAGTGGTAGAGTTGAGAGGTCATGTTACAGCTGTATAAGCCATTGATGAGACTGTACTTAGAGTGTTTTGTGCAGTTCTGGTTGCCTAGCTTTAGAAAGGACGTCATCAAGGTTTAAGGTTGGCAAAAAAAAAGCATCACTAGGATATTGCCAGGAGTGGAGAACTTGAGTTAAAAGAAGAGACTGGATAGACAGGGGCTGTTTTTGCTGGAGCTTTGGAGACCAGGAGGTAATCTCTTGGAGGTTTATTAAAATCTTGGGTTGCTCAGATAAGGTGGATGATCATAGTCTTTTTCTGATAGGGTAGTCTAAAGTTAGAAGACATAGGTTTAGGGTGAGAGGGGGAAAAATTAAAGGGGACCCTGGGGAGCAGAGTTTTCACACAACAGGTGGTAGGTATATGGAGCAAGCTGCAGACAAAATGGTGAAGTGGGTACAATTAAAACATTTAGAGGACCTTTAAAAAGACATATGTATAGGAATGGTTTCAAACAATATGGGTCAAACACAGGCAGATCAGACCAGATTAGGGAGTCATCTTGGCATGGATGAGTTGGACCAAAGGGCCTGTTTCCACGCTTCTGTGACTCTGTGACTAAATATAAAATACCTCTCACGAGCAACAGCATCAAGCACATTTACATGATGATTTATGATGAATCATCTTTAGGACTGAATGAACAGTGTTAACTCTTCCATTGTATTTTCACAGCGTGATTATTACAATGAGTTAATTGTAAACATTTGGAATTAGTTATGCAGTTTCTGAATAAGCTACCTGATGAGTTAGAAAAATACAAAAGTTTCTTTCTAAGGCCAAATCAAGCTGTAAATTATCCTGTGATTGGGTTAGGGTTAAACCGGGGTTGTTGGGGGTTACTGGGCACTGTGGCTCGAAAGGCCTGAAAGGCCTATTCTACTGTTACGAACCCTGTAACTGGATATCTTACCAGCAAAGATAGGAGTATCCGTTGAAGTCTGATGATACTATTTTTAACAGTATTTATTAGTAAAACTACACAAAAATAATATCAATGCAAATATACAGATAATATGCGTCATCAATACTAAACCTAAAAGTGCGGGTATAATAATAATCAATAAGAAATAAGCTCTATCGTTGTCTAGGGGATAATGTATTGTCTGATGGAAATATAAAGTTCAGTTCAGTTCATGCAGGCTGCGGTAGTTGCTGATCACTGTGTTGCAATTGTTGGAGAGAGAGAGAGTAACAGCTATTGACTTGCCGACTTTCCTTTTATGATTTTGATCCATCGTCGTTGTGGCCATTCACGTATAATCCCTCCGTCCTTTAGCTAGACCGTTCCATGGATGACTCGTCACCCAGGCAAGGGTGGGCACACACACAAGCCCCCACCGGTCTCGTAGCGTCTCTCCTGGTGCGTCTGAGGGGTGTTCCCCAGACCCTACTTTTATCCCCGCTCACGGGGTCTCAGGTGTCAATCAGGTTGGGATGATGCAATCCCTCAACCAGACCACTCTGGTTGCCCCCTGAGGGGTTTCAATAAATAGAACAGTACTCAATACACAATTCCTTCTCCAAGAGACAATAGCAGTAATCAGTGGTTCCGTTCCGCTTTTGTTAGGAGGAGACATTCCACCTTTGTGTATCCCTGCGTTGTCTCTCTCTCATTACTGACATGAGCTGTTTATCTCTCTCATTTCCTGGGTATCAGACCCGAAATAATAGCGATTTTGTGATTCTCAAAAAGGGGGGGGCGACTTTGCACCCTTCTGCCCATCAGAGTTGCTCCTCATTCATAACACTACACTGTATCTCTAAATAAATAGATGGATTTCAAAAATTTGTTTTTAGAGATATAACCCTAGCCTAATCACAGGATAATTTACAATGACCAATTGCGGGATGGTGAAGCCAAACTTGCATTTCTGGCACAATTTCTCTTCAAAAGTCTTTTGTCAAAAATGTTGGCACAGTGTTTAGTGGTGCTGCCTTACTCTACCAGTGATCTGAGGTTGATATGGACCTCAGGTGTTTTCTGCATGCAGCTTGCATATTCTCTCCAGCTCTGCATGGGTTTCTTCCCACACCCCGAAAATCTGCTAGTAGGTTAGTTGGCTTCTGTAAATTACCACTTATTGTAGAATAAGGGCAAAAACAATCAATGAGGAGTTGATGGGCCTGTATGAGAGATTAAGATGCAGAGCTATGAGGAAGTTAGGAGAGGAGGAACAGGACCTATAAAATAAAAGATGAAAAAGGCAAATCAAGTTTATTGTCATTTAACTATATATATGTACACTGTCAAACAAGACATTTCTCTGGACCAGGGTGTAAAGCACAGTAGTACACTTGGATCACAGTAACTTAGGAACATGAGAGTAAAATCTACAAATGAATTTTGCATAAATAAAGTAATGTGCATAAATTAATATTGTATGCTACAGAACAAATTAGCTGGTGACACTTTGAATGTGATGTGGCAGAGAGTTCAGATAAAGATGTAAAGATAATGATTAGCTTTGTTTGTCACATGTACATCGAAACATATGGGTGACGCACATCAAATCAACAAGGATTGTGCTGGGCAGCCCACAAGTGTTGCAACGGTACTAGTGCCAACATAGTATGCCCATAACTTACTAACCCGAACCATTTGTCTTTGGATATGGGAGGAAGCCAGAGCACCCAGTGAAAACCAATGCAGGCAAGGTATGAACGTACAAACTCCTTACAGACATTGCCCAGAATTAAATGCCGATCTGAAAACGAAAGCACTGCGCTAACTGCTATGCTGTTGTGTCACCCTCCTGAGAGTCATCATGTACCTGCTGATGTCCTTTTTCTACCATTATAAAATATCATTGTGCTTTAAGAAGGAATTGAGGACTTTTAAGAAGGTTTTTGAAGAATTAAACTGTGGCTGACGTGGGATCAAAATTATGAAATGTAGAGGGTTTCAAACATATAAGTCAAAATGGATTAAATCATATTCCAAAGAGAAGAGGAAACTAACAGGTTTTTAATACAACACACCCAAAATGCTAGAGGAACTTAACGTGCCAGGCAGCTTATATGGAAAAGAATACAGTCGATGTTTCAGGTCAAGCCCTTTCAATGGATTTTTAAGACTGTGGATTTTCATGAATGGCTGGATACGTATTATCTTCCTGAGGTGGAATAACTAATCATGAAAGTAATTAGAATATTTGAAACTTTATTAGCCGCAATGACAACTAAAGATCACTCTCCTTCAATCGTAACTCAATATTTTGATTTATTATGTCTTGAATAGGATAATAATCTGTAGGTTAATGCTTGTATGCTGGATGGTGGGAAGGGAGATCTGGAGTTAAGGTGAATGGATCTGCTGAATTCGCAATAAGTTGCCATGTTCCAGCACTTTGAGTTTGGGAGGTACCAGAATAATCTGTCATCTTACAATCTTTTATACTGTAGGTATATTTTGTCAAAAAGTGCTGTTCCCTAAGATTTGAGAACAGTCTTGGAATCTTTGCCAGTCTTGATCAATCTTGGCATCTTAAAGAGTTTGTGCAAAGTGTGCAATGGCCGATCACTTACAGACTATTGCCTTCAATGGAAAAGGTCACATTCAGATTGCATAATATCATGTCAATCCACTACCACGTTGATCAAAAATAAAATATATAAATGAGGAAGCATTTTGACACTCAATCCATGTTTAGCTCTCATATTGACGTAACACAAGATTCATGTATCCATGTAGGGAAACTGGCAGGGGAGGAGAAAGGACAAAATGAAGTGTGGGCTGACATAAATAGCACCATACAAATTTGTCAATTTATTGAGATCAAAGCACTATGTGGGAGAAAAATTACTCAGCATTTCGAAAGTATTTCTACAAAACTTCCAAGAGAAATTACTAAAAATTCTCTATTTATACATTTCTTTTTAAATTTTTCACTTATTGAGAGCAAAGAGTTTGCGACATTAAAATATTTCTATATTTCTAACATGCTGTTACTTTTTCAGCAATTCAAAGCTGCTGGAACAAAGTGAGCTGGACACTTCCATTATCTTGAGTGTTAGCTTCCATATTGTTAGTGAAATTGAGGGCCGACTAACCCATTGGAAACTGCAGAGGGTGGCAGGAGACATCCCTGCCACTGCTTCACCACCAGGAGATGTAACAAGGCTAAGGGAGATGTGTGGTGGTCCCTGGCTGATGATCCTGCAGCCAACCTGAGAGCACTGTTGGAGGTGTGGTGGGCAGATTAGTATAAACACACAAATGCACAACTATCTACCAAGCATGAGCTTTGCTAGTAAGTGATATGTCACAAAGTTGAAATAGGAAAATTGAGGATTTAAATACTATTCCAAAATGTAAGCATGTAATCCAAGATGATTATGTACTGCAGTACAAAATGCTAAATTGCACATGTTCAGAAGGGATGTTGAATTCTGGTCCAATTAAATTTAAAATATTCCATAGAAATACCTAAAGAAAATTTACCAAATCTATTGGACAACATTTGTTTCTCAGCCAACTGTTCAAAGTAAATTTATTATCAAAGAACATGTATGTCACCATAAAGAATGTTAAGATTAATTTTCTTGAGGGCACATTCAATTAATCCATTTTAAAATAACAACTGTAATAGAATCAATGAAAGACTGCACCTACTCAAGCATTCAACCAGTGTGCAAGTGACAACAAACTGTGCCAATCCAACAAGAAAGAAATAATTATATCAAATAAATAAATAATAAATATCAAAAACATGAGATGAAGAGTCCTTGAAAGTGAGTTCATAGGTTGTGGGAACATTTCAATGCTGGGGCAAATGTAGTTGAGTGAAGTTATCTCCTTTGGTTAAAGAGCTTGATGGTTGAGAGGTAATAACTGGTCCTGAAACTGGTGATGTGAATCCTGAAGCTCCTGCACCTTCTTTCTGTTGGCAGCAGTGAGAAGATGGCAGGAACAGGGCGACGGAGGACATTGATGATGGATTTCTTGTGACAACACCTTGTGTAGATGTGCTAAAACCACCGAGGCAGAGGTTAACGGGTGTTATTCATGTAGGGAAATTTTTTTGATGTACTGGATAACATATGGCACTGCTAATACTAATGATATTACAACAATTTATGGTGCAAGTATTGGAAGATGTCGACAGTGAGCAGAAAAATCTAATTAACATTCTTTCCACAAAACCTACCACTGGTGTAATTTCTGATTTAATATTGCTTTTCCATTATGCACACTTCAAAATCATAAATCAAACTGGATAGAAGTTAGGTGCTTAAGCCAAAGTTCAGATGTTGCTGAGAGATGGATCATATTAATCCATTGTTTCTGTTTCTTCGCATTCAATAATAAATCTATGTTAATCAATTCCATGTGGAATAGACTCATACCAACATGAGGTCTCTGGATTAAACCTTAATCTGATCTTTTCATAGATATGAGTGTATGAATTCTCATTTACAATACTGAAGTAAATGTAATATCTACAACTGCAATATCTGAAACCAGAATGGAAATCTAACCTGGAACTGTTTGTTTTGTATTATTCAGTTCTGATTATCTTTAAAGTTGAAAAAAATCCAGGGATAATGAATATCATGCATTACTGCATCATGTAGTGTGAAGCAACTGTAAAGAAACTATTTCTTCCAAGTGTTGCAGTTATGGCATATTTACTCTTTCTTCAGAGCAGTAAAAGTCCCATTGAATAATAATATGAGTCCATTGGTATCCATTGAGGAAAGGTTAGATCTTCACTTGCCTCATCATGGAGATGATCCCACTGAATTGGACTCACTTTCGAGGATTCTTCATTTCATTTTCTTGATATTTATTGCTTATTCATTTATTATTATTATTATTTCTTCTCTCTGTCTTTTTGTGTATTCTCAGTTTGTTTTGTTTTGCACATTGTTTCTTGTCTGCACTGTTGTGTGTGGTCTTTCATTGACTTATTGTGTTTTATTTACTGTGATTGTCCACAAGGAAATGAATCTTAGGGTTGTATATGGTGACATTTATGTTTGTTGATAATAAATTTGCTTTGAACTTTGGGTTAAGTATTAGCTTCTGATTTACATTCACTGGTCACTTTATTAGGTATGTCCTACCACAACCATTTCTGCATGCTTTTATGCATTGAGTTGCTGACACATGATTGGCTGATTTATTAGGTACCTCCAATATCAAGCGACTGCTGAGTGAATGTCCATACCTTTAACCGATCCATTTCAAGGTTAGACATGTGGTACATTCAAAGATGTTCTGCTGCACACCATTGTTATAACATGTAGTAATTTAAGTTACTGCCGCCTTCCTGTCAGCTTGAACCAATCTAGCTATTCTCTTGTGAGTTATCTCATTAACAAGGTGCTTTTACCCTAGAACTACTGCTCACTGGACGTTTATTTTGATTTTTGCACTATTCTGTGTAAACTCTAGTGCAGTGGTTCCCAACCTTTTTTTGGCCATGCCCCACCTAATCACCTCTAAAATCCTGATGCCCCCTGTGGTGATATATAATTCTTATTATTCAAAAAGTGAACTCCTATTCACCTGGAGGAAGCCTAAAAGACCATTAACTTGGTTTAAACAAGCTTCCAAAGAACATGGCATTCATGAAAGAGAAAAATAAAAGAACCAAAGGACTGTTAAAGTTCTGAGGAAGAAATTACTAAGAAATTGTAAAAAAAAAGAACATTAAGTGATATTAAAATAATAATAATAAATAAATAAAACAATGCCGATTCGTTTCTACAGCATACAAAGACAGATACACCGTTTAAAAGAGATGACGCAATGTACACACCTTCACACCACCAAGAACCGAAAGCTACTGCAAAAAGCAGCATTGGCGCGACCTCGTACGAGTTTCTTACGCGTTTGGACTTGTTCATTCATTCCTTCCTACATCAGTCAATTCATTAATTTAATTATGAAAGCCATTTGATGGTTGTAATGAAGGTGATACACTATATATACAGTACATATGCAATTACACATGTACATACACACAAGTATTTTTATGTATGTATACTGTATATACACATATGTATTAACTCGCACACACACTCATACTCACACAGACTTACTAGAAAAAATTCACTGTTAATAACTCATTCTCGAATTGCCCCCCTTAAAAATCAAATTATCCCCCTGTGGGGCATACGCCCCACTTTGGGAACCACTGCTCTAGAGACTGTTGCATGTGAAAATCCTAGGAGATTAGCAGTTTCTGAGATACTGAAACAACCCTAATTGGCAAGATCTATCATTCTCCTTTCTGATGTTTGGTCTGATCAACAGCTGAATCTCTTGAGCATGTATGCATGCTTTTATGTATTGAGTTGCTGCCACATGATTGGCTAATTTGATATTTGCAATATTGAGCAGGTGTTCAGGTATCTAATACAATGACCACAGATTGTATAGTGTGGAAAACTGCACCTCTGACAATGTATTGTTCAGTTTGCTCTGTTGTATATGAATATATTTTATTAGCTTCTAACTTTTTTCTCCATGAATATTTTTCCTTATTTAGGCAAAGGTGAGATTTGGCTAGAGGTGTATCGACTGATGAAAGACAATTGGATTCAGGAGATAGACCAGTTTCTAAAGCTTGTGGAACTTAATGAACAAACTGAGGTAAGTGATCAGTGACTAAAGCACACTGTAGTTTATGCTTTAGGGTGCTTATTAATAGAAGCCTAAGCACAATGTCATTTATGTGCTAGAATTATATGACATGTTCATTAATATTCATAAGGAAAAGATATGTTAGCATTTAGAGTTCAAGCTTGAAACTGGAATTCATCCCTTTTGGTGAGTTGAACAGATGTTGTACATAACACTAGTCATCTAATAGGCTGACCTGTAAGTGAAACTTGTATATTCTAATTTAAAAATGGCTAATGTTGCTTCTATCCCAATTCTTGTGAGAAAATGCCCTGCATAATTGTTGATGGCAGATTCCTGCAGAGGTTGCAGCTGATGAGCCCGTATGGGTATGCAGTCTAAGAAGGGTGCCAGACTGTAAGAATTTTGCCCCACGGCAGTTGTGGAGCAGTTGCAGAAATGCCTGCCCCACGGGAACATCAGGGACTCATATTTCCAAGGTGATACACTACACAGATTGAGTCCCATGCCCTGCAGGTCAAGATTGCAATATGCATATCTGCAGAGAATTACGTGGATCAGTTGTTATAACTTATGTGCCACTTTATAATGTAATGCTATTAAAATTGATTGATAGAAACATCTAGAGGCTGACAGTGGCAGAGAACTATGCATAGATGGAATAGTGTGAATGCTCCATTCATGTCTCCTTGCTAATCTATTGCAGAGCTTAATCTTTTTCATTATAAGAAATGCAGGTCATGGGTTATAATATTGACATTCAGCTTCTATCGATAAATGCAGAAATGGGCTCTGTGTATTGAAATGAGACTTTTAGATATACAGTACCATGCAAAAGCCTAGCTGTGTATGTATATAGCTAGGGTGCCTAAGCGTTTCACACAGTACTGTATTTGTCAACGTGGAGCAGAGGGCGAAATTTATAAATCTGGCGGGAGCAAAGGATGTTGGACTTGGTGAGGGGGGAGTGCCGGGGGGAGGGGGATGGGACAAGTGGCAGAGAAGGAGTGCCAGGTTGGAGGATGGTGTGGGTGCAGACACACCCAGCCCTGAGATACCAGGCAAGGTCATTTGATTTCAAACAACTGGTTTATTGATCATAACAGAATGTCTTTTTGGTACTTCCCACTCCCTCCCCTCTCCCTTACCCTTTTCCCAACCATGATTCTCCTTTCCCTGCCTACTTGCCACTCTCAGTCCTCAATAGAGACCCATATCAAAGCGGATGAGCTCAGAGCAAGGATCATGTGAACAAAGCGGATGAGCTTAGAGCGAGGATCAGTATTTGGAGTTATGATGTGGTGACCATCACAGAGACTTGGATGGCTCAGGGACAGGAATGGTTACTTCAAGTGCTGGGTTTTAGATCTTTCAGAAAGGACAGGGAGGGAGGCAAAAGAGGTGGGGGTGTGGCACTGTTGATCAGAGATAGTGTCCCGGCTGTAGAAAAGCTGGATGCCATGGAGGGATTGTCTACGGAGTCTCTGTGGGTAGAGGTTAGGGACAGGGAGGGTTCAATAACTTTACTGGGTGTTTTTTATAGGCCGCCCAATAGTAACAGGGATATCAAAGAGCAGATATGGAAACAGAGCCTGGAAAGGCGTGATAATAACAGAATTGTCGTGATGGGAGATTTTAATTTCCCAAATATCGATTGGAATCTCCCTAGAGCAAGGGGTTTAGATGAGGTGGAGTTTGTTAGGTGTGTTCAGGAAGGTTTCTTGACACAGTATCTAGATAAGCCTACAAGAGGAGAGGCTGTACTTGATTTGGTATTGGGAAATGAACCTGGTCAGGTGTCAGATCTGTACTTGATTTGGTATTGGGAAATGAACCTGGTCAGGTGTCAGATCTGTACTTGATTTGGTATTGGGAAATGAACCTGGTCAGGTGTCAGATCTCTCAGTGGGAGAGCATTTTGGAGTTAGTGATCATAATTCTATCTCCTTTACAATAGCATTGGAGAGACTGGAACAGACAAGTTAGAAAAGCGTTTAAACAAGTAAGTGGAATTATGAGGCTATTAGGCAGGAAATTGGAAGCTTAAATTGGTGTTACGTACCCCGTAACTGGGTCACTTACCAGCAAAGATAGAGAGGTCTGTTGAAGTCTGATGGTACTATTTTCAACAGTATTTATTGATAAAAATACACAAAATAATATCCATGCAAGCATACAGATAATATACTTCGTCAATACTAAATCTAAAAGCGCGGGTATAATAATAATCAATAAGAAATAGCTCTATCGTTGTCTAGGGGATAATGTATTGTCCGATGGAAATATATAAGTCATTTTTAGTTCAGCCAAGCTGTAGGCTGCAGCCTTGTTGGTTGGAGAGAAAGACGGGTTAAAAACTTGCCCATTCCTTTTATGATGTCAATCCTTTGAGAGTCGTTGGGAGTTGATTTCCCCGTTGTTAGCTAAAAACTGTTCTTCCATGGTAAAGGCCACCGATTCCGGGGCAAATGGAAACAGACGCACGTGACCTTCCCACCTGGCTTTCGCTATTACGGGATCGCTAGCGTTTCTTCTGGTGCGTCTGAAGGGGCTGTTCCTCAGACCCTCTTTTATCCTGACTCACAGGGTCTCAGATGTCAATCAGGGTGGGATGATGCAATCCCTCTACCAACCCCCCCTTCGGTTCATTGCCTGGGGCTTTGAGGCATCGTACAGGATTCAATACGCAAGTCCGTCTCCAAGAGACAATAGCCGGTATCAATGGGTCCGCCTTTTGGAGGCCAGGACACATTCCAACTCTTTGTGGATTCTGCAAGTCTTTCTCTCATTTCCTGGGTCTCCTGAACTGACTTAACAGTGATCTTGCGATTCTCACAAAGGAGGGGGCTTCCCCGCACCCTTCGGCCCCTCAGAGCTGTGGCACATTCGTAACATTGGAAACAGATGTTCTCAGAGAAAAGTACAGAAGAAATGTGGCAAATGTTCAGGGGATATTTATGTGGAGTTCTGCATAGGTTTGTTCCAATGAGACAGGGAAGTTATGGTAGGGTACAGGAACCGTGGTGTACAAAGGCTGTAATAAATCTAGTCAAGAAAAAAAGAAAAATTTACAAAAGGTTCAGAGATCTAGGTAATGTTAGAGATCTAGAAGATTATAAGGCTAACAGGAAGGAGCTTAAGAAGGAAATTAGGAGAGCCAGAAGGGGTCATGAGAAGGCCTTGGTGGGCAGGATTAAGGAAAACCCCAAGGCATTCTACAAGTATATGAAGAGCAAGAGGATAAGACATGAAAGAATAGGACCTATCAAGTGTGACAGTGGGGAAGTGTGTATGGAACCGGAGGAAATAGCAGAGGTACTTAATGAATACTTTACTTCAGTATTCACTATGGAAAAGGATCTTAGTGATTGTAGTGATGACTTGCAGCAGACTGAAAAGCTTGAGCATGTAGATATTAAGAAAGAGGATGTGCTGGAGCTTTTGGAAAGCATCAAGTTGGATAAGTCGCCGGGCCCGGATGAGATGTACTCCAGGCTACCGTGGGAGGTGAGGGAGGAGATTGCTGAGCCTCTGGTGATCATCAATAGGGTCGGGAGAGGTTCCAGAGGATTGGAGGGTTGCGAATATTGTAACTTTATTCAAGAAAGGGAGTAGAGATAGACCAGGAAATTATAGACCAGTGGGACTTACCTCAGTGGTTGGTGAGTTAATGGAGAAGATCCTGAGAGGCAGGATTTATGAACATTTGGAGAGGTATAATATGATTAGGAATAGTCAGCATGGCTTTGTCAAGGGCAGGTCATACCTTACGAGCCTGATTGATTTTTTTGAGGATGTGACTAAACACATGATGAAGGAAGAGCCATAGATGTAGTGTATATGGATTTCAGCAAGGCATTTGATAAGGTACCCCATGCAAGGCTTATTGAGGAAATAAGGAGGCATGGGATCCAAGGGGACATTGCTTTGTGAATCCAGAGCTGGCTTCCCCATAGAAGGCAAAGAGTTGTTGTAGACGGGTCATAATCTGCATGGAGGTCAGTCATCAGTGGAGTGCCCCAGGGATCTGTTCTGGGATCCTTAATTTTTGTGATTTTTATAAATGACCTGGATGAGGAAGTGGAGGGATGAGTTAGTAAGTTTGTTGATGACACAAAGGTTGGAGGTGTTGTGGATAGTGTGGAGGGCTGTCAGAGATTACAGCGGGACATTGATAGGATGCAAAACTGGACTGAGAAGTGGCAGATGGAGTTCAACCCAGATAAGTGTGAAGTGGTTCATTTTGGTAGGTCAAATATGATGGCAGAATATAGTATTAATAGTAAGACTCTTGGCAGCGTGGAGGATCAGAGGGATCTTGGGGTCCGAGTCCATAGGTCGCGCAAGGCTGCTGCGCAGGTTGACCCTGTGGTTAAGAAGGTGTAAGGTGTATGGTGTATTGGCCTTCATCAATCATGGAATTGAATTTAGGAGCCAAGAGATAATGTTGCAGCTATATAGGACCCTGGCCAGACCCCACTTGCAGTACTGTGTTTAGTTCTGGTCACCTCACTTACATTCCCAATTAACTACTTTTCCTATAGGTCCTGATAAAAATTTACTGGATGATCTTTTAAATTTAAAACCTTTTGTTAATGGTTCTATTACCGGTATCTATAGCTTGTGATTGATTCTAGACAAGACTTTTTAGATAAAATAAAAAAAGCTTGGGATGACCTAAATTGTCAGATTTCTGATGAAAGATGGAATAAAATTCTTAAATGGGTTAATAAATCATCTTTCTGTGCTCGTCATTCTCTTCTACAATTTAAAGTGGTTCATAGAGCTTACATTTCTAAACAGAAGCTGTCCAGTTTTTATCCGAACGTTTCTCCACTTTGTAATAAATGCAACTCTGCTGATGCCTCTTTAATTCATATGTTTTGGTTTTGCCCTAAAATTGAAAAGTTTTGGCGGGAAGTATTCCATACCTTCTCACAACTTTTTAGGGTCCAATTTGATCCAAATCCCTTTACTGCCTTGTTTGGTATTATTGCAAATGAAGATATAACTTTAAATACTCCTAACCTACAGGTTTTAGTTTTTACCTCTCTTTTAGCAGGAGAGCAATCTTGCTTAAATGGAAGGAGTCTACCCCTCCTACACATCTTCAATGGCTACGCGATATTGTGTCTTATTTAAATTTAGAGAAGATCCGCTGCTCAGTCTTAAATTCGAAACAATCTTTTTATGATATCTGGGGACCTTTTCTAAATTACTTTTCCAATTTATAAAGTTTAACAGTGCACAGACTTTTATGTATATTTCTATCTTCTCTTCTTAAGCAAATGTTTTTTTTCTAATTATCCATTATCATCCATCAGCTTTTTTCTTTGGTAGTTGGTGGGGGTTGACTTTTTTTATATTAAAAATTTATTTTATGATGTATGACCTATCTTTAAATTTTTGATTATGGAGTGGTATACCTTTATGTGAATTGCTATAACATTTTGATCAATTTTATTACAATATATGAATGTACACAATTTATGTTGAGATGTATCTATGTGTTGAACTCTGTTAATCTTGTTTTTTCTTCTGAATAAAAATACTGTAAAAAGAAAGAAAAGACTCTGTGGTTAAGAAGGCGTATGGTGTATTGGCCTTCATCAATCATGGAATTGAATTTAGGAGCCAAGAGATAATGTTGCAGCTGTATAGGACCCTGGTCAGACCCCACTTGGAGTACTGTGCTCAGTTCTGGTCGCCTCACTACAAGAAGGATGTGGAAGCCATAGAAAGGGTGCAGAGGAGATTTACACGGATGTTGCCTGGACTGGGGAGCATGCCTTACGAGAACATGTTGAGTAAACTTGGCCTTTTCTCCTTGAAGCAATGGAGGATGAGGGGTGACCTGATAGGGGTGTATAAAATGATGAGAGGCATTGATCATGTGGATAATCGGAGGCTTTTTCCCTGGGCTGAAATGGTTGCCACAAGAGAACACAGGTTTAAGGTGCTGGGGAGTAGTTACAGAGGAGATGTCAGGGTAAGTTTTGTACTCAGAGAGTGGTGAGTGCGTGGAACGGGCTGCTGGCAACAGTGGTGGAGGCGGATATGATAGGGTCTTTTAAGAGACTTTTGGATAGGTACATGGAGCTTAGAAAAATAGAGGGCTATGGGTAAGCCTAGTAATTTCTAAGGTTGGGACATGTTTGGTACATCTTTGTTGCTGTAGGTTTTCTATGTTTCTATATCAGAATCAGGTTTATCATCACTCACTTATGTAATGTAATTTGTTTTTTTTTGCAGCAGTACAGTGCAATACATAAAATTACTGCAGTATTGTGCAAAAGTCTGAAGTAGCAATTCTCCATGAGTTCTTGTTTAGTGTAAGCCCCAATATTACATTTGATTTTCCACTTCCCCATGCACAAATAAAGAACTATCTACCTCACTCTTGGTTTTTTCATGTTGTTTGCATTGATTTCAGAGATTTTGTATATTATTAAAAAGAGCTGCTTCAATATCTTTATTGCTGCTAACTAAAACTAGCCAAAAGATTCAAATTTGAAAACTTTCTATATCTATGACTTAGTGTAATAGCCACCTATAACTTAATCAGCATTTAATTGTCATTTCAGGAAAAAAATGTTTTTGCAACTAAGTAGGACTTAAACTAAGAGATTGAGGCTTCTTGATATCCTTTACAGCTGCTTAAGTTCTTTTTACGATATAGGTACATGTAATGTTGAAAACAATGTAATCAATGTGCATTGAGCAAGATTCCATTTATCTGTTTATTAATTATCATTTTTTAGCATTATCAATTATGGGGTAAGTGCTCAGAGGGTCAAAGATTATTCTTCAGAATATAATTATAATAGTTTTTATGTTCGCTTCCACTTCAGTTTAATGCCTTATTGAAAAGAAGGCAAATTGGAATCAGTGACACTTGGTACAGTGCTGAAATGTCAGCCTAGATTAGGGGTTCCCAAGCTGTTTTTATGCCATGGCCCCCTACCATTAACTGAGGGGTCCATGGATCCTAGATTGGGAACCTCTGGCCTAGATGTGTGCTAAAATCTCCATAATGGGACAACACCATAACCTTTTCACTCAAAAGACAAAGTGTAATTCTTGGGCCACATTTGAGGCTATTCAAGAGCAGAATGCACTTCATAGTTTTATAAAGTGAAATAAATTTAGAAAGTACTTGTTAGAAGGATATGGTCAAAATATTGGAAGTAAAATGTTAGAGCTGTAACTGCACAGAGAGTTAATCAACAATTTAAAAATGAAAATAAGGATTTATGTATAGGGTGAACAGCTAATTTGTCAGGCAAATGCCCAGCTATGTGCATGAGAGAGCACATAGATAAGAACTCAACTGGTGAGGTAAGGAACGAAATACAGAGGTACAAAAAATCCTTGGCAGTGAATCACAGGATGTGAGATGAAAGCATCCTGAAGGTTGATCAAAGCTTCAAGATTGTAAATCATTTGTAAAATAAAGTATGTTTGAGGAATGAATATGTGCGTTCAGAGTCCAGTTAGTTGGCAATGACAGCATCAAGCAATCAAATTTGGCCCATGTTATCCTTCAGGATAATTTTACTAGATGAGTGGCACATTTCAGAATTCCTTCAAAAATCAATTATTCTGCTTTGCCATGAATAATTACATATAATATGAAATGTGTAGGAAAGTAATTGTTAGAAAGATACAGAGAAAGTATTGAAAGTAAAATATTAGAGCTGTAACTACACAGGAAGTAAGATGTTAATAGTTCAGAAAATATCGTTATTCAGAGCGTTGGTGGGAGGACAATCGGTATAATTTTACTGAGCTTGTAAAGTGTGCAGTTAATCATTGCACATTGAGATTGTTTCCCTGATGCAGGGGGCTTAGAACATATATATGAATGTCAAGAGGTGTCTTGCTTATTTTTCTCATTTCAACTCCCACTCTGCTGATTAATGTGCAAAAATGGTAGCTAACTTCTCAAATGATTGTCCCCATAGAAATGACAGTTCACAGCTAAAGATAATTTATAGAGTTTCAAAATGAGGGGGGAAATCATTTCTGATAATTATTGGTTATATTGGATAATTATAGGTTTTATATTAATTATAAAACTTATCAAATAAAATGTAGTATCAAAATCTCTCAATTTACGCCACGGGTTGCTAGCATGTATACAGCACATTAGTGAGAAATCCTTCTGCCTACTGCTTTACCTTGTTTTCTGAAAGCAGAAAATTCTAACCTATTTAAAATTCATGAACTGTTAAAATTCAAACATCAATATTTCAGGGTCAGAAGTAGCATGTCAAAAAGTGACCTACTATAATAAATACAATTTGGAATTTTTAATGTCTTAAATATTATATTCTGTCAGTTAGTGTGAACAACCCTGGATGTGGATCCAAAAATATACTGAGGGAGAACAGAAAAACTTACACATTAGGATTTATCATTGATTTCCCATAGCCAGGGAAACACCTTGCCAGTATCTACCCTGTTGAGTACTCTTAGTATTGTGTACTGTATGTCTCAATGAGGTCACCTCTGTTTTTACCAAACTCTAATAAATGTGTGGCCCATTTAATTTCTTCTCATATGACAGTCTTGCCAGCATGATATTGGCAGCTGATCAATGCTGAATCCATAATAAAAGATAAGAAATAAGGAAACTAAGAAAATAATAATATGATTAAGCAATTATGTCAGCTTGGATTTGTGAATGGAAATCATGTTTGAATAATCTATTGGAATTCTTTGAAGATGGATCTAGTAGTGTTATTGAAGGGAACCAGTGAGTATGTGATACTTGGAGATTCAGAAAGGTTTTAAAAACAAACCCATGCAAGAGATTGGTGAATGAAGTTAAGCATTTTGGAGGTAATAATTCTTGTGCAGATTAGGTGCGGTGCAGAAAACAAAGAGTCGAAATATACGGTCCTTACAACACATTTTACTATGTGTTTTCATGTACACGTGGTAAGTAAATCTGAATGTGTATGTTGACAATTGACTGAAGGCACAATCTATAACATTTCCAAGTTCCTGACAATACTGATCTAAGTGGGAATATGAATAGTAATGAGACTGCAATATATACAGTACTGTGCGGAAGTTTTAGGCACAAGACCTTTGCACAGTACTGTAATAATTTTATGTATTGCATTGTACTGCTGCTGCAAAAAAAACAAATTTCATGACATATGTGAATGATGATAAATCTGATATGGGTTTTTATTGTAGACTGAGAGTGGGAAGGAGGCAGGGAAAGGAGAATCGTGGTTGAGAAAAGAGAAGGGGTGGTGGTGGTAGCAGGATGCACCAGAGAGACATTATATGATGATCAATAAATCAATTGTTTGGAATCAATGACCCTTGTCTGGTGTCTCAGGGTTGGGTATATTTACACCTGTGCCTCTCCCTGCCCCTGGCATTCCTCTGCAAGCTGTCCCACACCCCTCCGGTGGCACTCCATCCTCGCCATTCCCAACATCCTCCACTCCCTCCAGATTTACAAACTCACACTCCACAACAGTCGACAAATACAGTACTATGCAAAAATCTTAGGCACCCTATCTGTAAATGTATGTGCCTACGACTTGCACAGTACTGTAGAAGCTAAGTGAGTAGTTAACATAATAGAAAATGGAATGCAATGTGTCTCTCCTTATCTCTCTGGTAATTTAAGTGTCTGTCAATCTCCAGATTGACCCTGCCACTTCAAGAGAAGAAATTCCTCCTCATTTCTGTGTCCCCTTAATCTGAAAATAAGCTTCCTTGTTCTAGGTCCCTCATTAGAGGAAACCGTCTTCTCAGCACCCATGCTGTCAGTCGTGGAAATTTTATATGTTTCAATGAAGAGATCTCTCTTTCTTCTAAATGCCATTGAATATAAGCCTAACCTGCTTAATCTGTCTTCATGCAACACACACAAAATGCTGGAGGAACTCAGCAGGCCAGGCAGCATCTATGGAAAAAAGTACAGTTGACATTTTGGGCTGAAACCCTTCTTCATATATCTCACTATTCATTTTAAGAATCAACAAAGCAATGTTTCCAATACAAGTATATCTTTTGTTAAGAATGGAAACTACCATTTTATAAGTGTTTCAATTGTGATCTCAGGAGTGTTTTGCCAAGTCGCATCAAACCTACCCTACTTTTATATTTCATACCTCTTGCAATGAAGATCAATATTTGATTAGCTTCCAGATTACTTGGTGTACTTATTTGTATTTCCTGTACTAGGAAATGAGATCCTTTTGTACCACAACATTTGATACACTCTCTGAACTTAAATAATACTTTGTTTATTATTTATTATTTCTTCCAAACTTCTCATTATACTCCATTTATCAATGTTTTGTCCATTTGATTCACCTAGTCATTTCTCTTTGTAGGCTCTCTGTATCCTCTTTATAGGTCGCTAATGCACCTTTCTTTGTGGCAAATTTAACTGCACTTCACTCAGTCCCTACATCCAGCTCATAAACATAGGTTGTAAATAATTGATCTCTCTGCTCAAATGCCTAATTTGCTGCTCATCTTCATTTCCATCAACTGCTTGATTCTCTGATCTACTCTTCGGATGAATTGCTGATCCACCCTGATCTCCTCTCAGAATTGAATCTAACTGATGATAATTTACATCATCCTGTATCAGATTATCCTCTCTGACTAACATCTCTTCACTATGACTCTTCTTAATCCCTTCCCACTTCACCCCTTCATCCAGTGTGCATCTAGCATTAACAAGAAAAAGATCTGCAGATGCTGGAAATCCAAGCAACACACAAAACGCTGGAGGAACTCAGCAGGCCAGGCAGCATCTATGCTAAAGAGTATAGTCGATGTGTCAGGCCAAGACCTGAATTCACCGGGGTCCAAATAAAGGATCTCAGCCCAAAACATCAATGGTACCCTTTTCCATAGATGCTGTCTGGCCTGCTGAATTTCTTCAGCATTTTGTGTGTGTTGTTCCATCTAGCATTGTCCACCAAAATTCTACTCTTTCACACCAGTAGCTCACAGACAATAGGTTTCTGAGGCTTGATATGCATGGCTAGTTCTATTTTGTGCAACATTTTAAGCTTTGATACAATATTGCTCCAAGGAAAGTAAAGACCAAACAAGCAGTTTTTCCAGATGAGGGCTGCTTTAGCATGCCTTTTAAGCCTTATAGAAATATAAAACATGTTTTAGTAAATTATTTCATGGGATGATTTATCTAAAAGTTGTTTAAAACTTTTAGATAAATTGGAATTTTGACTATGCTGCTGTCCCCTTCCACTGTAAAATTTTATTTGATGTACAGTTGTAAGAACATTTCAAAAACAATGTATAAACAATAAACCCTGCTGATAATGCAAACACCAGGTTTAAACAAATATTGATGGAAATGTACAAGTCAGATAGTAAGTAGTTCCCTGGTTTCTCTTCCTGCAGAGAGAGAGAAATAGTTAATATTTCAAATTGACAATAAATGTCTGATAAAAGATCATTCTGTTTCTCTCTCCACAGAGGCTGAATGGTTTTCTGAGTATTTCTAGATTTTTTTCATTTTTAATTTAAAAATTATTTATTTGACAGATTACGTGATTCATGAGCAAGGGTATTTAAAGGCAACTCTTTTGTTCTAACTTTTCCAGGCATGGGAAATAGACAATAGACAATAGGTGCAGAAGTAGACCATTTGGCCCTTTGAGCCTGCACTGCCATTTTGAGATCATGGCTGATCATCTACTATCAATACCCAGTTCCTGCCTTGTCCCCATATCCCTTGATTCCCCTATCCATAAGATACCTATCTAGCTCCTTCTTGAAAACATCCAGAGAATTGGCCTCCACTACCTTCCGAGGCAGTGCATTCCAGACCCCCACAACTCTCTGGGAGAAGAAGTTTTTCCTTAACTCTGTCCTAAATGACCTACCCCTTATTCTCAAACCATGCCCTCTGGTACTGGACTCTCCCAGCATCTGGAACATATTTCCTGCCTCTATCTTGTCCAATCCCTTAATAATCTTATATGTTGCAATCAGATACCCTCTCAATCTCCTTAATTCCAGCATGTACAAGCCCAATCTCTCTAACATCCCTGCGTAAGACAATCCAAACATCCCAGGAATTAACCTTGTGAATCTATGCTGCACTTCCTCTATAACCAGGATGTCCTTCCTTAACCCTGGAGACCAAAACTGTACACAATACTCCAGGTGTGGTCTCACCAGGGCCCTGTACAAATGCAAAAGGATTTCCTTGCTCTTGTACTCAATCCCCTTTGTAATAAAGGCCAACATTCTATTAGCCTTCTTCACTGCCTGCTGCACTTGCTCATTCACCTTCAGTGACTGATGAGCAAAGACTCCTAGATCTCTTTGTATTTCTCCCTTACCGAACTCTACACCGTTCAGATAATAATCTGCCTTCCTGTTCTTACTCCCAAAGTGGATAACCTCACACTTATTCACATTAAATGCCATCTGCCAAGTATCTGCCCACTCACCCAGCCTATCCAAGTCACCCTGAATTCTCCTAACATCCTCATCATATGTCACCCTGCCACCCAGCTTAGAATCATCAGCAAACTTGCTGATGTTATTCTCAATGCCTTCATCTAAATCATTCACGTAAATCGTAAACAACTGTGGTCCTAATACCGAGCCCTGTGGCACCCCACTAGTCACCACCTGCCATTCCGAGAAACACCCATTCACCGCTACCCTTTGCTTTCTATCTGCCAACCAGTTTTCTATCCATGTCAATGTCTTCCCCCCAATGCCATGAGCTTTGATTTTACCCACCAATCTCCTATGTGGGACCTTATCAAATGCCTTCTGAAAATCGAGGTACACTACATCCACTGGATCTCCCTTGTCTAACTTCCTGGTTACATCCTCGAAAAACTCCAATAGATTAGTCAAGCATGATTTACCCTTGGTAAATCCATGCTGGCTGGGCCCAATCCTATCACTGCTATCTAGATGTGCCACTATTTCATCTTTAATAATGGACTCTAGCATCTTCCCCACTACTGATGTTAGGCTGACAGGTCAATAGTTCTCTGTTTTCTCCCTCCCTCCTTTCTTAAAAAGTGGGATAACATTAGCCATTCTCCAATCCTCAGGAACTGATCCTGAATCTAAGGAACATTGGAAAATGATTACCAATGCATCTGCAATTTCCAGGGCCACCTCCTTTAGTACCCTAGGATGCAGACCATCTGGACCTGGGGATTTGTCAGCCTTCAGTCCCATCAGTCTACTCATCACCGTTTCCTTCCTAATGTCAATCTGTTTCATTTCCTCTGTTACCCTATGTCCTTGGCCCATCCATACATCTGGGAGATTGCTTGTGTCTTCCTTAGTGAAGACAGATCTAAAGCACTTATTAAATTCTTCTGCCATTTCTCTGTTTCCCATAACAATTTCACCCAATTCATTCTTCAAGGGCCCAACATTGTTCTTAACTATCTTCTTTCTCTTCACATACCTAAAAAAGCTTTTGCTATCCTCCTTTATATTCCTGGCTAGCTTGCGTTCGTACCTCATTTTTTCTCCCCGTATTGCCTTTTTAGTTAAGTTCTGTTGTTCCTTAAAAATTTCCCAATCATCTGTCCTCCCACTCACCTTAGCTCTGTCATACTTCCTTTTTTTTTTAATGCTATGCAATCTCTGACTTCCTTTGTCAACCACTGTGGCCCCTTTCCCCCCTTTGAATCCTCCCTTCTCCGGGGGATGAACTGATTTTGCACCTTATGCATTATTCCCAAGAGTACCTGCCATTGCTGTTCCACTGTCTTTTCTGCTAGGATATCCATCCAGTTAACTTTGGCCAGCTCCTCCCTCATGGCTCCATAGTCTCCTTTGTTCAACTGCAACACTGACACCTCCGAGCTGCCCTTATCCTTCTCAAATTGCAGATAAAAACTTATCATATTATGATCACTAATGGCTCCTTTACTTCAAGATCGCTTATCAAATCCTGTTCATTACATAACACTAAATCCAGAATAGCCTTGTCCCTGGTCCCTAAAAATCTGCCTTTTCAGAAGAAAGGTGCTTTAATTTTAACATCCAATGTAACTAGGTTCCAGATTCAGCAAATGAGAACTCTCCATTGCTCTTATAAAGTAATATTCTGCTATGGGAAGTCACTAACTGGTTGCATTAAAAATGCTTCTGTAAATCAAACTGGACTAACTTGATTTTTTTCACATTTAAGTGGGGGGGGGGAGGATTAAACACTTTACTTTTCCAACATACAGTAGTTATGTTTGTTGCTGGAATTGCAGTTGATTCTGCATGTTAGGTTGCTTTATCAGCTGAATTCACATTGCTTGCTGTTTTGATTTTATATATACTTATCTCCTTTGCCAAATCAAAATCTTCTCCACATTAAAATGTGCAGTGTAAGCATTCCAGATTTGTTAATTTTGCACCTTGCAACTTAAAAGTGCATGAGGTTTACAGTATTGCATATTAAAACAGATCCACATAAACAATACCTTATACATCTTATAAGTTCTTACTTGCTGTGTCTTTACTCAAGTTATTCAATTCAAAAGATGATATTGTGAAGCAGCACAATGGAGCACTAAAGTTAAGCTTGTGAGATATAGAGGATTGGACGTCAGTTATGGTGACTCCCAACTTTCCTGAATTATCTGATTAAAGAAAATGACAGACGTACACTTTTAAAGGAAATTTTCCTGAAGCTGATTGAGGCTCATTGTTGCTTTCAACACTTTCATAGATTACCAATCAGTTGGCATGGTAGCCTAGTGGTGAGCACAGTGCTATTGCAGTGCCGATGGTCAATAATCGGGGTTCAATTCCTGCCGCTTACAGACAGTAAGGAGTTTATATGTTCACCCTGTGACTGTATGTTTCCTCCACATGCTCTGGTTTCCTCCCACATTTGAAGTTATATGGATTTGTGTTAGTAAGTTTTGGGCATGCTATATTGGTTCTGGAAGCATGTCGACACTTGTGGGTTGCCCAGCAGATATTTGAACCGTGTTGGTTGTTGAAGCAAATGATACATTTCACTGTATATTTCAATGTTTTGATGAATAGGTGACAAACAAAGCTTATCTTTAAATCTTTTTGCCTCTTTAAGACCACACTGTAGCATAGTGGTCAGCAAGACACTAATACAGCTTGGGGATGTCAGAGTTCAATTCCAACACCATCTGCAAGGTGTCTGTATGCCCTCCCTGTGAAATATGTGTGTATCTCCAGATCCTCTAGTTTCCTTCTACAATCCAGAGATGTAGCGGTTAGTAGATTAATTGGTCATGATAAACTGTACTGTGATTAGACTAGGGTTAAATTGGGGGTTGCTGGGCACTGCAACTTGAAGGGCCGGAAGGGCCTCTTCCAAGCTGTATCACAATAAATTAAAAAATCGTGACTCAGACAGTAACGGTTTACTTTTGATACAGTTCATTTACGTTGATGTTTTATGCAGACGAACTTCTGGATTATAATGGGCATTCAGAAATAAGCAGTTTAATATAAACAATTAACTTGGTCTGATTAATCTATCTAGAATACAGTTTATTTTTAAAATAGAAATATAAAGATTATTATTATAATGAAAATATTATTTCATTTTAGCAAACGAATCCTCCAAATCCACAAGATATTAAATTGACACCTCCAGTTCTAGTGTTGAAAGTAAGACCCAGGCAGATCACAGGTACATATCAAAATTATTTCCATGTGTTCATACTTACAACTGTTTCTTATCAGAGTGCATCATCAAAATATCTTCATGATCAGGAATACGTAATAGGATTTCTAATGAATTTCATGTGTAACACAATGTTGCTTGATTTGTCCATTTATAAAAGGCCACGTATCTTAATAGAAAGACTTTTTTTTTAATTTTGAAAGAGTTGATATTAGCACGTTTTATTATGAGCTAGGAATGGGAATATGTTCCTGACAGCAGTCCACATATATAAATATAACACAAAGGGATGTGACTACATCCTTCAGTTTTCAGCTGTCAGCTCTGGACTTATTTCTAAGAAATTGTGAGTTGGGTGAGGTAGAGGAAAACTGACTGACAGCCAGCACTTACAATATGATGCAAAGTGATGTAAAATGGTGCATGCAAAAAAGACGTCATACACATGCATTTGGTAATATGTTGCGTATCCATGAATTTCTTACTGAATATATTTTAGAAAATGCACTACATATATTGTCCGATAATGTTATCATTACCTTGAATTCTCCACCTGGGTAACAGAGGGGTACCTTTTCTTCCATTAAACAAATTCTGCACTTGTTTTCTGGATAGTGTAGGCAGAAAGTTAGGCAATTTTGAATGGTAATTACTATGTGAACCATTAGTCCATACAGTTAATTAGAAACTATATTTTGAAAGTAATTCCATATTTTTTGCATTTTTCAATTTTCTCTCTTTCAATCTTTTTATTAATATTTAGAATATTATGAATGAGATACAATTCAAATAATGGTAAGGGATTACAAATATATAGACTCCCATTATACATGAAGTAATACATAAACAATGAATAGAGCATAAGTAAGTTTCCCAAAGCATAAACCATATAGTATATATATGAACAAGGTAAGTTTAGATATTTCATAATATATAGTGTAAAAAAGAGAAAAAAAAATCTATCTAAGAAAGTTAGCTAATCTACTAATCTAGTATCAAGAAAAAGAAAAAAAACAAAGAAGAAAAAAAAATAAAAAAAACTTTTAAAAAGAGAAAAAAAAAGGGCTGTTCATAGTATCTCACGAGTATACATAAACATCCATGACGTCAACTCCGATCCTCTCAACATACATACGATTAAAGCTGAAAAAAAAAAAACAATAAGCCCGGCACAGGGCCATTACATCATATGAAAATATTGAATAAATGGTCTCCATATCTTTTCAAATTTAATAGAAGTATCAAATACAGCACTTCTAATTTTTTCTAAATTTAGACATAACATAGTTTGAGAAAGCCAATGAAATACCGTGGGAGGATTAATTTCCTTCCAATTCAACAAAATAGATCTTCTAGCCATCAAAGTGAGAAAAGCAATCATTCGACAGGCGGAAGGAGATAAGTGAAGTAAGTCCATCATCGGTAAACCAAAAATTGCGGTAATAGGATGGGGTTGTAAATCAATGTTCAATACCGCCGAAATAATATCAAAAATATCTTTCCAATATTTTCTCAAAAGTGGACATGACCAAAACATATGAGTTAAAGAAGCGATTTCTAAATGACATCTGTCACAAATAGGGTTTATATGAGAATAAAAATGAGCTAATTTATCCTTGGACATATGGGCCCTATGTACAACCTTAAATTGTAATAATGAATGTTTGGCACATATAGATGATGTATTAACTAATTTAAGAATTCTATCCCAATTCTCAATAGGAATAATAAGATTAAGTTCTCTTTCCCAATCATTTTTGGTCTTATCAAAGGGCGCTGAACGTATCTTCATAATTATATTATAAAGTTTTGATATAAGCCCTTTTTGAAAAGGGTTTAATTCAAACAAACTTTCCAAAGTATCTGAAGACAGAGAATTTGGGAACGAAGGAAGTACCGTACTTAAAAAATGCCTAACCTGTAAGTATCTAAAAAAATGAGATCTAGGCAAATTATATTTATTAGCTAGTTGCTCAAAGGACATAAAACAGTTGTCCAAAAATAAGTCGGAAAATCTTAATAATCCCTTAGTTTTCCAAGCCAAAAAAGCATGATCTATAATTGAGGGAAGGAAAAAACAATTAGATACAATAGGACTATTTAACATGAATTGAGTCAACCCGAAAAATTTCCGAAATTGAAACCATATACGTAAGGTATATTTAACTATTGGGTTGTCAATTCGCTTCGGCAATTTAGAAAGAGCAAAAGGGAGAGATGTCCCTAAGATAGAACCCAGAGCATAAGCAGAAACCGATTTGGTTTCCAAACTCACCCAATGAGGGCCAAAAGGACCATCCCATTCTTTCAACCAACATATCAAATATCTAATATTAACTGCCCAATAATAAAATCTGAAATTAGGTAATGCCAACCCACCATCCTTCTTTGTCTTCTGTAAGTATATTTTACCTAACCTGGGATTTTTATTCTGCCATATATATGAAGAAATTTTTGAATCAACATTAGTAAAAAAGGATTTCGGAATAAAAATTGGTACCGCTTGAAAAACATATAAAAATTTAGGTAAAATAACCATCTTAATAGCATTAATCCTACCTATCAGAGATAAAGATAATGGTGACCACTTAGTAAACAAACCTTTAATCTGATCAATTAAGGGTAAAAAATTAAACCGAAATAATTCTTTATGGTTTTTGGTAATTTTAATCCCTAAATAAGTAAAAGAATCGTTAGCTAATTTAAAAGGTAAAATACCATAATTTGGGACCTGTCTATTCAAAGGAAACAATTCACTCTTATTAAGATTTAACTTATACCCAGAAAACTCACTAAATTGAGCCAACAATGATAAGACTGCTGGAATAGATTTCTCAGGATTAGAGATGAATAATAATAAATCGTCTGCATATAAAGATACCTTATGAATATCTGTTCCACGATTAATACCTAAAATATCCTGTGATTCTCTGATGGCAATTGCCAAAGGTTCTAAAGCGATGTTAAATAGTAATGGACTAAGAGGACAACCTTGTCTAGTGCCCCGAAATAAACGAAAAAATGGAGATCTTTGATTATTAGTAAACACCGAGGCTACTGGAGTTTGATATATCAGTTTAATCCAAGAAATGAAGGTCGGACTAAAATTAAACTTCTCCAACACATAAAATAAGTAGGGCCATTCAACTCTATCAAATGCTTTTTCCGCATCTAATGATATAACACATTCTGAAGTATTATGTGAAGGAGTATAAACAATATTCAATAATCTCCTAACATTGAAAAAAGAATAGCGATTTTTAATAAAACCGGTTTGGTCTTCCGAAATAATTTGGGGTAATACCTTCTCCAACCTAGAAGCCAGCAACTTGGAAAAAATCTTAGAATCCACATTCAATAAAGATATTGGTCTGTAGGATGCACAATCAGT
Source organism: Hemitrygon akajei (assembly GCF_048418815.1). Taxonomy (NCBI): domain Eukaryota; kingdom Metazoa; phylum Chordata; class Chondrichthyes; order Myliobatiformes; family Dasyatidae; genus Hemitrygon; species Hemitrygon akajei. The sequence continues at coordinate 32,795,058 of NC_133153.1, read as the reverse complement.
AGGGTCTTTATCTTTCTTCAGTATTAAAGAAATGGAAGCTCTATAAAAAGATTGTGGCAACTTCCCCAATCTAATTGCTTCTTCAAACACCTTGCATAGCCAAGGAGATAGAGTGTCAGAAAAACATTTAAAAAATTCTACTGTATACCCATCTGGACCTGGTGCTTTCCCAGAATTCATTGAGGAAATAACCCCTTTAATTTCCGCATCCGTAAACGGAGTATCTATTACTGAAATATCATCAGATGATAGTTTTGGAAAATTCAATTTCCCGAGAAAATCACACATGGTATTATGATCCTGAGGGAATTCAGATTTATACAGGGAGGTATAAAAGTCTTGAAAAGACTTATTTATGTCATCATGGTTAACTGTCAAATCCCCATTCTGCTGTCGAACCTTAGTAATCTGGCGTTTAACTGAAACATTCTTCAGCTGACTAGCTAACAGTTTTCCTGATTTATCACTATGTATATAGAAATCAGATTTGGTTTTCATTAATTGATTTTCTATCGGAGATGTAAGTAATAAACTATGTTCCATTTGAAGTTCAACCCTTTGTTTATAAAGTTCCATGCTAGGAGTAGTCGAATATTTCTTATCAATCTCTTTAATTTTATCAATCAGTAAAAAAGTTTCCTTCTTAATGCGTTTTCTCAGACCAGCAGAATACGAGATAATCTGTCCACGTATATACGCTTTTAAAGTGTCCCAAAGTGTTCCGCATGTGATATCCTCCGTGGAATTAGTTGAAAAGAAGAAATCAATCTGTTCCTTCATAAATTTAATAAAGTCCGGTTCTTGCAATAAGGTAGAGTCAAATCGCCATTGTCTAGCATTTAAAGCTGTATCCGTAAAATTAATAGAAAGTTTTAAAGGAGCATGGTCAGAAATAGCTATAATATCATAATTACAACCAATTACCGATGGAATAAAACAAGAGTCAATAAAAAAATAATCAATTCTCGAATAGGAGTGATAAACATGTGAGAAAAAAGAAAACTCTTTGTCATTAGGATGACGAAATCTCCAAATATCAAAAACTCCATTATCAGTCAAAAAGGAGTTATTCAATTTTCATTTACTGCAAAAAATAGAATCTTTAAAATGTGAATTGCCCACCCTCTTGCCACCTCTGCCCTAAAATGTATTATTCGTGTAATTCATTGAAGGGTTACAACACAAGCAAATATATCATGGCACACCCTGGCCCTTTCTCTGTATCCTTACATTTTTTTCCCCTTCAGGAAATATGTTTATCTGATTACTTCTTGAAGTTGACAGTGGAATTTATCTCCACCACTTCTGCAGAGCATTTCAGATTCCAAGCACATCTTGTGTTTTTTAAAAAAAAGTTTATTCTCATGTTCCTCTTAATTCTCTTCTTCTTTATTTTATATCTGTAATCTTGAGTACTCAGCCCCTCCACAGACGGGAACTCCCTCCCACTATTCATTCTGTTAGGACCTTTCATCATTTTATTTACTTCACTTCAATCTGTTTTTATACTTCTCTAATCTGTCCCTGTAACTGTTGTTCCTTATCCCAGAAACAATCCTCATAAGCCTTTCCTGCATCCTTTCAAATGCCATCACATCCTCCCTGTAATGAAAGGAGCTGTAGGCACTACTTCAACTGACACAGGATCCAATAATACCCTGTCCACTATAATATCCTACTTTTATATCCAGTGCCTCAATGAGAAAGCCCTGAATTGCACACACTTTATTAACTGCCTTTTCAAACTGCTCTTCCACATTCAATAATGTGTGCACATATGTGCACAAGTTCTTTTGTTCCTCTACCCATTTTTAGAACAGTGTTTTTATTTTATGTAGTTTTCCCTTAATGTGCCACCTATAAACATGAATTGTAAATACTTATAATCAAATCACAGTGGAACTGAAGTGCAATGTTCAAAGTAAATTTATTATCAGAGTATGATTATGTCACCATATACTACCCTGACATTTTTTCTTGCAGGCATTCACAGTAGAACGAAGTACAACAGAATCAATAAAAATAACTACTCACAAACAGTCAATGTGCAAACAAAGACAATTTGTGCAAATACAAAAAAACACAATAAATAAATAATACTCAGAGTGTGAGTTGTAGAGTCCTTGAATGTGAGTTCATTGGTTGTAATAACACATTTTTATGCAGTAAACCTCAAATGGAGACCTATAATCTTTCCGTATGCTAAATTCTGACTCTGGTCCCTTACAAGACTTACGAAAATGTCCACGTTGGATGCCATTTGCTCTTCAGATTTCTCTGTAAATCATTTTGTTCTATTTGTTCAGTAACGTTTCACCCACCATCAAACACTATATCTGATGCAAAAATGAATAGACATTATGAATCTGAAGAAAAGTGTAAGCATTGGAAAAGGCACATTTGTTGAGGGAGAGATAGGGTTATCAGTTTAAATAATGATCTTCCACTAGAGCAGAGAAGTAATACAAATGAAAAGGTTATAAGATGAAATAAAACCAAAGAACAGACAACTGGAGAAAATATATTATCGATAATTAGTTGAGTGGGAGAAGATTCTTCATTCCCTTTGCATTCTTTTCCTTTGTTACTCCATTTTCATGGGTCATTTAGAAAATAAATAATGTTCCAGAGAGTGTGCAGATGGTTAAGCAGATCCTCAGTATGAGTGGGAAACAAAATATCAAGGAACACCAAGTCATAATTTCCAATCCCAAGAAAATGGTTAAATAAATGAATTCCTGCACTCTCAGCCCTTATCATTAAATACATATTAATCAACATTAATTTGATATTAATGTTTCAATTTTTATACAGATTGCCTATGGAAAAATGCATTTGATGCTCTTCTGAAGCTTGATGATGGAAACATTATTGGTACAGGTCAAAACCATGTTATTTCCACGCAGCAATGGAATGCAGAACAAAAAGTATTTGAAGAAATGTATGAGACCTATCTATCTAAAGACACCACAGAAGAGAGCGAAGAAAAGCAAAGGTCTTTTTTATCATTAATATTTTTACTTTAACATATTAACATCAAAGTAGCAGAATTAAATGAAAGGTTTGTTTTCATTCTGCACTACTTACGTCCCTTCTGGGGTTTTGTGAAGTATTTATGGCTAATAAACTATTTCTTGTAGTGTTATTAACTCTGAAATCTCAGTAACATGGTAGATAATTTGAACATAGCTGGTAATTTGTAGGCAGCAAGCTCCTACAAAAGACAATTCAGTAATGGTCATGTAATGGGATGGAACGGTGGTGCCACTTATAGTGCTGGTGCCTCACAGCTCCTGTGACCCAGGTCCCATCCTGAACTCCAGTGCAGTCTGTGTGGAGTTTGTACATTGTCCTTGTGACCACATGGGTTTTCCCTGGGTGCTCCAGTTTCATCCCACATCCCAGATATATGTAATGTTGATAAGATGATTGACTAATTGAACTTTACATCATATACATTGGTCTGTAGTAAGAATTTAACATAGATGATAACTACAGGGGTAAATATGTGCTAAGGTCACTTTTAATATATTCAGCAGATAATTGGATGGATTTACTTTGAACACATCTTTGGTCATTGATTGTGATTTTTGATCATTAGGGGCAATGACAGGGTGAGAGGGGTGTCCTAAAAACAAGAGAGCGTAGGTTTAACATCAGAGGTGAGAGATTTAAAAAGGACCTCAGGGGCAGCTTTTTAACACAAAGGTAGTGCCTGCTTGGAATGAGCTGCTAGAAATATTGATTGTAACCTTTAAAAGACATTTAGTTAAGTACAAGGATAAAGAGTTTAAAGGGCTAAGGGCTGAACTAAGGGCAGATAGAACAGGCTCCCTGGGCAACATAGTCAGTATAGAAGATTTGGACCAAGGGGTCAGTTTCTGTGCTGCATGACTTGTACCGCTGTTTAAATAATTATTGCATATACGTATTTTGATTAATTTTTCTATAAAATAAAGAATGTCAAAATAAATGTTTTTTATAAATATTACAGTCAACCAACATTTCATTTTCTGAACCTTGGACGGCTACTTCCAGTTGGTCTGGAGCAGAAAACTCAAGCTGGTAAGATGCTCCTTATTCTTTTCTTGACATTATAAACATTCTCTTCAACCAAAGGGTGAAGCTCTCTTTCAGTTGTCTTCCTTTTCTCTTAACCCCACACAAAGAGAGTGTTCGGAGAGCATTGTGACATGCTGGGCCACTGCATGGTACAGAAACTGCACTGCAACTGACAAGAAGGCTCTACAATAGGTAGTCAAAACTGCCCAATGCACCACTAGCACAAGCCTACTTATCATCACCTACAGCATATAAAGAAAGGTATCGCAAACCAGCTAGCAATATGAAGATTCCAGCCACCCTGCTCATGAATTATTTGTCCCACTTGTATTAGGAAGGAGGCTATGTAGCATCCACGCCAGGACAACCAGATTCAAAAACAATTATTTTCCACAAGCAACACCTCCACCCACTAATCCACCCCTCCACAGCTTTATCATTCCCCATCCATCACCTTATGTAAAGATACTCCTGTACCTTGCATCACTTTATGGACACAACAGTTAATCTTTTGTATACAAGCTAACTTATGTATTTATACTAATTGTTTTTTTAAATTGTGTTTTTTATCTTATTGTGCTGCATCAGATCCAGAGTAGCAATTACTCTGTTTTCCTTTACACTTGTACATGAAACAGTCTTAGAGTGTAGCTTATGGCAAGTCTTAGTGATGCCTTCCCGTAGTGTTTGCGGTGTTGTTTTCTTCTATGCATAAGGAGATGCATGATAATAGCCCAGTTTATATTTTTCTTCAAATCTCCCAGTACAAAAAAGGCAGGCTTCTAACCTCCATCTGACCCATGCCTTAACAATTTGCCTGAGACTGGGAACTCGGTAGCCCACATTCATCTTGCTTATTTCTTTAGGCTAATGTCTACTAAGAACCTCCAAACTATGCCTCTGAAATTGGAAGCCCAGTGGTATGGAAATCAACTTGTATTTCACCTCATGATCATTTTATATTAAAATACTATGTTCTGATATTTTACCTAGCATACAAAGAGGAAAAAAACAAGTTTAAATATTGTTTTTTCTTAATAATCTGGTCATCAACATGAGGAAAATTAGTACAAAGAATAAGGCACCTTCAGCTGTCTAATGTCAGTACAGATGTGTAGGGTAAACTAAGATCAGTTCACAGACCCTAACTTTGAAAGGAAAAAAGGTTATTATGCATTTTTCCACACATTCTATCTGGTATCCTATGGTTTGAGTGTGATTATTTATTCATAATCAGTTTGTGGGGAGTCTGGCACAACATTATGATATGAGCCTATTCCCCAACGACATTGATTAAGATTCCTATGTTTTTTTTTCAGATAGGGCTTTTGCAGTTGGAAACTGCCTGGCTGCATTTATCGATCTAGTTCCCATGGATAATTGGTCACTGTCAAGTCCAAAAAACATCCAGTCACCCTTACTGCAAATGTGTGATGAAGTAAATCGCATCAAAACACATGACAACTCACCAAAAGTAATGCATTGTTCATCAGATCTGAAGTTCTAAAAATATTTTTGGCTGAGCACTTTATAAAGAATACCCTTGAAGGATTACTGTGAATGGGTAATTTCGATGATGAAGGAGACTAAGAAAATGGGATGTAATGATGTAATATATAAGAAGTGATAGGCAATACCAAAGTTTAGTTTAAGAGCCACTAGGAGAAAGATAACATCATAAAGTCTAAAGCCAAATTCATTGCAATTTTATAGGATGAGCTTGGAAATACATGAAAGTTGATGCCTACATTTTGTAGCCTTGGTGAATTGTCTTCTGAATTTTCCTTCAAGGTCTACCGAATGACTTGTGTGTATGGTGGAGCGGCAGCCATGTACTATTTCATTACATACTGAAAATACCAGGATTGAAAGAAAAGATAGGTGTGTACACCAATAGTGGGGGAGAACAATATAAAACTCAATCTGTCACACAGGATCTCTGATGCTGTTTTAAGCCTACTATTAACTACAGCCATATATTGAAGTGCATGCTTCTGGGTTGCATCTGCTTTGATCTGGGGACTAAAAGGTTAAAAATGCTGCAAAATGGCCTGACAAATTGAATCTAGACTTGGCTTGCTAATAAGATGTGGTGGGTGGCAGTGAAGGGTAACATTTCTGATTGGAAGTTTGTGACCATTGCTGGATTGATGCTGGGTTATTTGATTTTTGTGTTACACGTCAGTGATTTGGGTGTGACTATAGAAGGCAGGATATATAATTATACAGTTTATACAAGAAATATTGGCAGTATAGATGTAGGGATAGCAATAGTATGAAACTACATGATATATATGATAGATTAGCTCAGAAGTTAGACAGATCAATGGCAAATGAAACTTAATTATGACAATTGCAAAGTGATGTATTTTGGAAAGGCAAGCAAGGTTAGAATGTACACAATAAATGATGTAACCATGGAGAATGCTGATGAACAGAGAAATCTTGGGATAAAGGTGTATAGATCCCTGAAATTAGTAGCGCCTAAAGTAGTTAACATGCTGATGAAGGAATGTGGGATGTTTGTCTTGACTGGCAAAATCTAAGAGCAGGGTTATCATGTTGGTGGTTCTCCATCATGTCCGACAATGTCAGGAAACCTATGCCAGAGAGTTTTTAGAGTGGAAAAGCCATTGCACTGGGCAGTTCTACTCTCGTGACCTCAGAAGTCTAGGTCCAGTGGTAGAAACAAGTGTCACAAACTGGTTCTTCCTTGGTTGCAGTAGATGGTCACGACATCTTCTGTGCCTTGTCATGCCCTTCACTCTCCATGGAACATTGTAGTACCGCCTTCCTGACCGTTAGATCTCACTGTAGATGTAATTCGCTCAGTCCACCAGCATTGAATTCACATGCTAGGAAGGGCATGTCTCAAACTCACTGGGGTATGAGGCTGCCGGCTACCCTCACCAGGTTTAGCCCTTCTGTCGAAGCTTTCTACCGGGGTGTGTCTGCTATCGCATGTAAACAGCTACTTGGAGCCACAAGTGGAGATCAAAAGTGAGTGAGCTGCCCCAGACTGGAGATGACAAGCCTCTTCACCAGAGGTGTTACCCCTTCCCAGACTCCCCTTACACCCCTGTATCATGTTACTGCTTTACTGATTAGACAACATCTACAGTCTTTTGGCTGCCAACTAGGAACTTAGTGTTTGTGCTGGAGGGAGAATGGAGGAGATTCACCAGGACATTGACTGGATTGGAGAATTACAGTTATAAGGAGACTGGATAGGCTGGGTTTGTTTTCTCGGGAATATGGAGGAGGCTGAGCAATGACCCAGTGGAGGTTTATAAAATTATAAGGGGATGGATAGGGTAGGTAGCAAAACTTGTTTTCCTTGCCAGGTATATCCAAGGTAAGGTTTATGTTTAACATGAGAGATAAAAGCTTGGGAGGGATCTGAGGTGGAGAGTGTGTTTTCTCAGCAGAGCCTGTCAGAGTCTAGAGCTCATTACCTAAAGATGGTGGGTGGAGGCAGATAACTGAATGACATTTACAAAGCATCTAGCCAAGTACTTGAATTGGCAAGACATAGAAAGCTATGGATCTAATGTAGGTAAATGGGATTGGTGTAACTATGTAAAAAGGATGGCATTGACAAGATTGGCTGATGAGCCTGTTTCTTTGATTCTGCAGTGACACAATGTGGCTTTGAAATTCATTCCACTGAAGTCAATAAAATGAATTGTTGAGGCAGTAAGCAATGCACTTACATAAATATGTAACTCTATGAACTGGCAATTTAAAATTTTAATTTGTGTTTTTCTATCACTTCAAAGCTGTTGATCCATCCATAAGCCATCAAATGCCTAATTATAGCTTCCTGGATTAATTTGTTTTTATCATTTTCAATCTTTTTATAAGGGCCTTTGGTTTTGTTTCCAATTTAGATGGATAGATTTGGCTCTATTGCATATCAAAGTAAATGTGGGCTCTTAAGATTTATTAAAGGTCTTGATTTAATGCATAAAACAGAAGTATGTAGATAATTTCAATATTTCTGCTGGTCCACAGACTTGGAGCCTAAAGCTAATATTGTCTGGCCAAATGCTTCTCCAATCACCTGTTCTGCTGGGGAAATGTGTGCATCTCTCCTGGTGATTGGCCTTGCAGATGGGACAGTGACGGTATGGGACTTGTATATGGGTATGTCTTTCCTTCTTTATTTGGGTGTTTGACTTATCAGTATTCATGAAATTATACATCTGCTGTTAATTGTTTACTGATTTTAGTTCTTGGCTCTCCTGATTTAAGATGGAAGTGAATTTAATATCAAGGTACTTATATGTCACCTAAATCACCATATACACCATATATCACTGTAAATCCTGAGATTTATTTTCTTGCGGGCATTCACCGCAGAACAAAGAAATGCAACAGAATCAATGAAAATTTACAAAGACTGACAAACAATCAATGTGCAAAAGAAGGAAAACTGTTCAAATAAAAAAGTAGTAAAATAAATAACACTGAGAACATGATTGGGGTTTTAAATTATTAAAAGCAAACCCATACTTTTCTTCTAGGCATTCCAATATCAGTTTTGCCAGTTTCAGCAGACAGTGCTATCAGGACTCTACATATTCTCGAGCCCAGTTCTTGTGCTGCTTCTGCATCACTGGATGGATATCCAAAATCACAAATAGTAGCAACCTGCAAAAGTGGCGCTGTTTACCTCATCACAGCCACTGCACACTGCAAAGGTACCATTACAACATTGCGAGGGAGGTACGTGGACGGAAGGTGGAATTTACTGATATTAATTTCAAGATGCAGAAACTCATAGTTTATATGTTGATGCTGATTTTGTGCACCATCAATGATTGTTCAAACTTTGCTGAATAAAATATGGCTTAACTTACCCTGCACTAATTCTAAAATCTTTTAATCTGGTGCTAAAAGTTATGGAGGGTTGTTTCTGTTTTTTATATATATAATTGCCTGTGGCTATGAATTCCACAGATTCACCACTCTCTAGCTAAAGAAATCCCTTCTCATCTCCATTCTAAAAGGGCACCCTTCTATTCTGAGGCTATGTCCTCTAGTCCTAGACTCTCCTGCCATAGGAAACATCCCCCCACATCCACTCTAACAAGGCCTTTCAACATTTGATAGGTTTCAATTTGGTCACCTCTCATTCTTCTGAGTTCCAGTGAATACAGACTCACAGTCATCAAGTGCTCCTCATATGACAAGCCACTCAGTCCTGGACTATTTTTTGTGAACCTCCTTTGAACCCTCTAACCAGTGTCAGCATATCCTTTCTCAGATAAGGGGCCCAAAACAGCTCACAATTCTTCAAGTAAGGACTCAACAGAGCTTTTTAAAGCCTCAACATTACATTCTTACTTCTATAGAAGAGTCCTCTTGAAATAAATGCTAATATCGTATTTGCCTTCCTCACCATAGACTCAACCTGCAAATTAACCTTTAGGGAATCCTGCACAAGGACTCCCAATTCCCTTCGCACTTTTTTGAGTTTCTGAATTTTCTCTCCATTTAGAAAATAGGCTATCCTTTTATTTCTTCTACCAAAGTGCATGACTGTGCACTTTCCTACACTGTAATCCATCTGCCACTTCTTTGTCATTTCTACAAATCTGTCTAAGTCCTTCTGTAGCCTCTCTATTTCCTCAAAGCTACCTGCCTCTCCACCTTTTTTTGTATCATCCACTATCTTTGCAACAAAGTTATCAATTCTGTCATCCAAGTCATTGACATATAACGTAAAAAAAAAAGCAGTCCTAACACAGGCCCTGTGGAACACCACCTGTCTTGTTAAGCACCCTCATGTGTGGCACCTTGTCAAAAGCCTTCTGAGACTCCAAGGGCACAATAGCAACAGATTCTCTTTCATCTATCCTGCTTATTATTTCTTCAAATAATTCCAACAGATCTGTCAAGCAAGATTTTCCCTTGAGGAAACCATGCTGACTACGGTCTATTTTATTCGTCTGCAAGTACCCTGAAACTGCATCCTTAACAATCGACTCTACCATCTCTCCAACCATTGAGGTCAGACTATATTGCCTATAGCTTCCTTTTCTTCTGCCTCTCTCCCTTCTCAAAGAGTAGAGTGGCATTTGCAATTTTCCAGTGTTCAGGAATCATTCCAGAACTTAGTGATTCTTGAAAGTTCATTACTAATGCCTCCACAGTCTCTTCAGCCACCTCTTTCAGAATGCTGGGGTGTAGTCCATCAGATCCAGGTGACTTTACCTTCAGAACTTTCAGTTTCCCAGGAACCTGCTCCATAGTAAAGTAACTTCACACACTTCATGACACCTGACAGTCTCGAACATCCAGCATATTGCTAGTGTCTTCCGCAGTGAAGACTAATGCAAAATATTTATTCAGTTCATCCACCATTTCTTTGTCCCTCATTACTATGATAATAAATGAACCTTTGAATCTTTGTACTATCTCTCTAGCATCATTTTCCAGCAGTCCGATATCCACTCTTGCCTCTCTTTTATGTATCCAAAGAATCGTTTTGTATCCTCTTTAGTATTAATGGCTAGCTTACTTTCGTATTTTATCTTTACCTTCTTAATGACTTTTTAGTTGCCTTTAGTTGGTTTTAAAAGCTTCCTAATCCTCTAACTTCCCACTAATTTTTGCTCTATTACGAGGGGTGATTGATAAGTTCGTGGCCTAAGGTAGAAGGCGTCCATTTTAGAAAACCCAGCACATTTATTTTTCCTACATTTACACACTTAGTCCAGCGGTTGTAGAGCATGCGGATCCCTTCTTTGTAGAAGTCGGCGTATTGGACCTCCAGAAGTCGTTCACAGCAGGGGTGATTGATGTTCATTGCCTAAAGTAGAAGGAGATGTTATTAACTTCAAACTTTCTGCATATTAACTCAAAGAGTTGAATTGCATGTGCATGTAACGAGAGCTGTATAACACTTTCTACCTTAGGCCACGAACTTATCAATCACCCCCTGCTGTGGACCACCTGGAGGTCCAAGATGCTCTCCTTACATGCAGTTCAACTCTGAGTGATAATGCAGAAAGTTTGAAGTTAATAACTCATCTCCTTCTATCTTAGGCCATGAACTTATCAAACACCCCCACTGTGGACCACTTCTACAAAAAGGGATCTGTATGCTCCATGACCGCTGGACTAAGCATGTAAATGTAGGAGGGGACTATGTTGAAAAATAAATGTGCTAGGTTTTCTAAAATTGACTCCTTCTACCTTAGGCCACGAACTTATCAATCACCCCTCGTATATGCCCTCTCTGGCTTTGATATTGACTTTGACTTATCTTGCTAGCCACGGTTGTGTCATCTTGCCTTTACAATACTTCTTACTCTTTTGGATGTATCTATCTTGAGACTTTTGAATTACTTCCAAAAATTCCATCCATTGCTGCTCTGCTGTCATCCCTGCCAATGTTCTTTTTCAATCAGTTGTGGTCAACTCCTCTCTCATGCCTCTGTAATTTCCTTTACTCCACTATAATACTAATACATCTGACTTCAGCTTCTCCTTCTCAAATGTCAGGGTGAATTCAATCATATTAAAGAGCCCCTAAGGGTTCTTTTACTTTAAGTTCTCTAATCAATTCTAGTTTATTGCAGAGCATCCAATTTAGATTAGTTGTTCCCTCAGTGGGCTCAACCACAAGCTGTTCTAAAAAGCCATCTTGAAGGCTCTTGAGATCCAGCACCAGCCTGATTTGCCCAATCTTACCTAAATATTGAAATCCCCCATGACTATTGTAACATTGCTCTTTTGGTATGCAGTTTTCTATCTCCTATTGTAATTTGTTGACCACATCTTTACTACTGTTTGGGGGTCTGTATACAACTCTCATCAGGGTGTTTTTACCCTTGCATTTCCTTAGCTTTTCCCACAACAATTCAATGTCTTATGACCCTATGTCACCTATGTTTTCATCACCAATCCCTTCCCCTCCCCTCTTTTATTCTTATTGAGTGTTTCCACAACACAGAAAAATGACAGGCCACTTGAAATGCTCGGCATTTCCCTGAAATGAGTCACTTGATGTCATGAACTGAGTGCCTCACAGCTGCTCTTACTGCACTTCCGATTCCACTTCATTGCATGATCCCACTCCAGCTTTCAAACCTTATTTGTAGAGGACCAGAAGTGGAGGTAGGTGGGCTACAAATGCTTGCTAGTTCCTACTTAAGAGAAACTAGACACACAAGATGATCCTGACATGGATATATCACAACAAACCAATTTACCAATTTAAAAGCACAAAATGGTGGAGGAACTTGGCAGGTCAGGCAGCATATATGGAAAGGAATAAAGAGTCGATGCTTCAGGCCGAACCCCTTAAACAGGACTGGAAATGAAACGGAAGGAGGCCAGAATAAGGTGGGGTGGGGGGTTGATCAAATACATTCACTCAGTCCACAGCAAGCATGATTTCATAATGACCAAGCATTTTATTTACAATCCTCGTTCCCATTCTGACATGTCAGTATATGGTCTCCTATACTACCTCAATGAGGCCACTCTCAGGTTGAAGGAGCAACACCTCATATTTTGGCTGGGTAGCATCCAACCTAATAACTTGAACGTCGATATTTCTCTAACTTCTGATAATTTCTGCCACTCCCCTTCTCTTTTTTTTCCATTTCCCATTCTGGCTCTGCCCTTACCCCTATTCTTCCTACTTACCTATTACTTTCCCCTGATGCCTCTCCTCCTTCCCTTTCTCCCATGATCCACTCTCTCCTCTTATCAGATTCCTTTTTCTTCAGACCTTTCACTTTTTCCACCTATCACCTCCAAAGTTCTCACTTCATTTCCCTCCCCCACCCACCTATCTTCCCCCTCATCTGGCTTCACCCATCATTGGCCTGCTTTTGTTCCTTCTCCTTCCCTCCCGCCTTCTTATTCTGGCTGCTTCTTCCTTCCTTTCAAGTCCTGATGAAAGGTCTCAGCCCAAAACATCAATTCTTTCTTCCTTTCCATTGATACTACCTAACCTGCTGAGTTCCTCTTGCATTTTGTGTGTGTTACTCTGAATTTCCAGCATCTGCAGGATCTCGTGTGTTACAACATTTTGCCTCCAAGATGTGTGTCAATGTAAAGCCTGACCATTTACTATTTTCCTTTGTACAGAAATGAAGAGCCAGGAAGTATCATCAGTGCAGTAGCACTTGTACCACAACTCTCAAGCCAGGTAAATATTAACTTTTATTTTAGAAACACACGATCTTTACAAAATGCAACAGAGAGGCCAGTGATTTATGCTTTCATGAGGTAATCAATAAAATTACAGTACTTGCGAACAAAGCCACAGTAGGTGCAAATTCAATAAGAACAGTAGCTCTAACTTGAATTCTGTACTTATGTGACAGTGCTTTTATGCCCACCAATGGATTGAAAATTATTTGCTGATAAGCACAGAAGCAGAAAATCTTGTTCAAATTTACTCAGTTATTTTGCATTTATTTTTGTAAATTTCTCTCCCCCTCTCCTCTCTCTTCACTCCTCCCTCTCTCCTCTCTCCTCACTCTCCCCTCTCTCCCTCCCCCTCTCCCTCACCTCCTCCTCCCCATTGCCCCTCACCCTCACCCCTCTCTCTTCCCCTCTCCACCCCCTCTCCCCCTCCCTCCAACACAATCCATGTTGTCAAAAGAAAATTACATATAAATTTTGTTCCAAATGGATAATGGCACATGATAAATAATTTTTTTTTCTCTGCAGTTTGGACAAACTGTTGTTTTACTTCCTTAATTGTCAGTTTTTATTGTACCTAAGTTTTACCAGAAGTTAGATTTTTGTAAACAAAACAGTATTCAAATGAATAGGAGTATTAAATTGGCCTAGAAAATTACACAGTGTAGCTAAATGTTTTGGGCATTACATGATTGAATTTCGTCTAAAAATCAAAGCTAGTTGTGTTTACTTTAGTGAGCAGGTCTCATGGTTATCACTTCATGACATATGTCAATGATATTAATTCTGATTCTGGTGAGTCCAAGAACTGTGTATATATGCTGCATAACATCACTTCTGCAATAATTGGCTTGGAAGTAAGAACACTCAAGGTACGCTTCTACACTTCTTAGAGATGAAATAACTTTGTTTCCATGGAGTCCAGTGAGTACTTTATCTTGGAAATCAGTGTTTAATATGTTAACATCACTTCATAGAACGTAGAAAACCTACAACACAATACTGGCCCTTCGACCCACAATGCTGTGCCGAACATGTAGTTACTTTAGAAATTACCTAGGGTTACCCATAGCCCTCTATTTTTCTAAGCTCCATGTACCTATCCAAGAGGTTTTTAAAAGACCCTATTGTATCCACCTCCACCACTGTCACCAGCAATCCATTCCATGCACTCACCACTCTGCATTTAAAAAAAAGACAACTTATCCCTCACATCTCCTCTGTACCTACTTCCAAGTACCTTAAAACTGTGCCCTATGCTAGCCATTTCAGCCCTGAGAAAAAGCCTCTGATTATCCACACGCTCTGTGCCTCCATGGTGGGGATGGTGGTTGGGAGAGAGATAAAGGATTTGTTTTGTTGCTGTTATGTTGTTTGTGTGTTTGCAAATATCAAGAGCATACTATGTTGTTGGAATGTGTGGTAACACTTGTGGGTTGCACCAGCACATCCTTTGGTTCTGTTGGTTGTTAATGCAAATGATGCATTTCACTGTATGGTTCCATGTATAAGTGATAAATAAATGAATTTGAAATCTGAATTTAAGAGAAGGGAGGTTATCCTGCAAATGTACAGAGTTCTATTGAGGTCACACTTGGAGCACTATATGAAGTTCTGGTCTCCTTTCTTGAGGAAAGATGTACTGGCTTCAGAGACGATGCAGGGAAGGTTCACCAGGTTGATTTCTTATGTGAGGAAGTTAGCCTGTGTGGAGAGATTGAGTAATCTGGGACTATACTCTTTGGAATTCAGAAGAATGAGAGGATATCGTATTATGAATATGATGAAAGAGATGGATAAGATAGAAGCAGGAAATTTGTTTAAGTTGATAAGTGAGACTAGAACTATAGTCTCAAAATATGGGTAAATAGATTTAGGATGGAGGTGATGAGGAACTGTTTTTTTCCCAGAGAGAAGTGAATCTGTGGAATTCTCTGCCCAGGAAAGTAGTAGAGACTACCTCATTAAATATGTTTAAGACACTGTTAGATATATTTTTGCATATTAGGGGAATTAAGAGTTATGGAGAAAAGGCAGGAAGGTGGAGCTGAGTCCATGGCCATATCAGCCATGATCTTTTTGGATGGCGGAGCACGCTGATTGGGCTAGATAGCCAACTATTGTTCCTATTTCTTGTATTCTTATGTTCTTAAGAAATTTTTGCATATTCCTCCCAACCTTTTGTGTGATTCAGAAAAATAAAACCTCTGTAGCGCGGGGTTCCCAACCTGGGCTCCATCCATAGACCCCTCAGTTAATGATAGGGCTCCATTGGCATAAAAAAAGGATTGGAACTCTTGCTCTATAAGCTGAATATCTGAAACAAACATGGATTTAAAGTGAGCAGTTGACCAACACAGGAGAGAACAAAAGTGGATGGAATGGCAAGTCATCTCAAGTAAGTCAAGGGAAAAGGAATTGTACATCAAAGAAAGAGCTTATTTCAGATAGATAGCTTTAAAAAAGACTAAAGGGAACACCCACAAATACTCTGAGAAAAGGAAGACAAATGATTTAATAATAGTGTTTACACGAGAGATGTAGATAGACTCATGAGAGACCAGCATGAGACAATATGAGGCATAAGTTGACTAATCAAATAATATAAAGAATAGTAGCATGTAAAACTGATAAAGCAGATCAAGTTCAGATGCTTTTATAATTGCCTAATCTGTGATAAAAACATATCAGACATAGGACTGTATCAGAGACTTGGGGGGTGGGTGTGATGGCCAGCAACATTCAATCATCCTATGAAAGAGTAAACTGAACAGAGAGAAATGAACATAGTACTGTATACAAAATTCGAGGAAGCTGCCCAAATTGATGTCTTGTCTGAAAGCATTCAAAATGCAGGAGAGGAAGAAGTTAATGGAAAAAGATTGAACAGATTAGACCAACAGCCTATTTCATACCTTACAGTATCAACTGCCCTTCAAAATTTTACTGGATAATGTTTACATCCTTCAGCATCTTAGTCCTGTGGACATAAATGGATATAGAAAATGCCTGTTATAGAACATATAATAGTACAACACAGTACGGGCCCTTCTGCCCACAATGTTATGCCCACCCTTAAACCCTGCCTCCCATATAACCCCACACCTTAAATTCCTCCATATACCTGTCTAGTAGTCTCTTAAATTTCACTAGTGAATCTGCCTCCACCACTGACTCAGGCAGTGCATTCCACGCACCAACCACTCTCTGAGTTAAAAACCTTCCTCTAATATCCCCCTTGAACTTCCCACCCCTTACCTTAAAGCCATGTCCTCTTGTATTGAGCAGTGGTGCCCTGGGGAAGAGGCGCTAGCTGTCCACTCTATCTATTCCTCTTAGTATCTTGTATACCTCTATCATGTCTCCTCTCATCCTCTTCTCCAAAGAGTAAAGCCTTAGTTCCCTTAATCTCTGATCATAATGCATACTCTCTAAACCAGGCAGCATCCTGGTAAATCTCCTCTGTACCCTTTCCAATGCTTCCACACCCTTCATATAGTGAGGTGACCAGAACTGAACACAGTACTCCAAGTGTGGCCTAACCAGAGTTTTATAGAGCTGCATCATTACCTCACGACTCTTAAATTCTATCGCTTGATTTATGAAAGCTAACACCCCATAAGCTTTCTTAACTACTCTATCTACCTGTGAGGCAACTTTCAGCGATCTGTGGACATGTACTCCCAGATCCCTCTGCTCCTCCACACTACCAAGTATCCTCCCATTTACTTTATACTCTGCCTTTGAAGTTGTCCTTCCAAGTGTACCACCTCACACTTCTCTGGGTTGAACTCCATTTGCCACTTCTCAGCCCACTTCTGCGTCCTATCAATGTCTCTCTGCAGTCTTCGACAGTCCTCTGCACTATCCACAATACCACCAACCTTTGTGTCATCTGCAAACTTGCCAATTCACCTTTCTACCCCCACATCCAGGTCGTTAATAAAAATCACGTAAAGTAGAGGTCCCAGAACCGATCCTTGTGGGACACCACTAGTCACAACCCTCCAATCCAAATGTACTCCCTCCACCACAACCCCCTGCTTTTTGCAGGCAAGCCAATTCTGAATCCACCTGGCCAAACTTCCCTGGATCCCATGCCTTCTGACCTTCTGAATAAGCCTACTGTGTGGAACCTTATCAAATGCCTTACTAAATTCCATATAGATCACATCCACTGCACTACCCTCATCTATATACCTGGTCACCTCCTCAAAGAGCTCGATCCTACAGTGAGTCCTTTTTTTAGGGCAAATCTTACTGCCCTAGATGTTGACTGAAGTGGGGTTCTTTGCAGTCCAGAAAGAGGCACTGAATATGTAGTATGCTGCAGGTGTATTTACTTTGTGTGAAGGTCAGTTGCTACAAATTCCTATTGCACACAAGGCTCAAAGTGTTGCAATAGTAAAGACCTTACATATCTATCATGTTCAATGCATTACTTTGTGAAATAATTGAAAGAAAACAGGTAGTGGGTGTAAGAATTTGATGGAGGGGCATGGTTGTAATTGAGATGAGAGGACTTGAGTGATTCAAACCTCAAGGGTAAGGGCAATGTTAGGCTGCAGAGTGGTTGCCGTAATGAGGTCACAGTTGGGTTGTGAGTTGTTTTAGAAAGCCTGAGAAAAAGTCACTGCAAGGGAAAGCATTTTACTTACAGTATACCTATCTGTAACCAGCTCTTAGCGCTCAGTTCCACAGACAGGACGTACCTCATGTTTTAAAGTACACTGAAGCAAGCTTAGCTTGTCCTAGGAATATCTGCTATATCATGAATCACTTGCACCTTTCATAGACTTCTTATTTATCCATGATTTTTACAGATGTGACAGTAAATCCAGAAGCATGTTGGAGAATCATATGTTAGGAGACAACACACACAAAATGCTGGTGGAACACAGCAGGCCAGGCAGCATCTATAGGAAGAAGCACTGTCGACGTTTCAGGCTGGGACCCTTCGTCAGGACTAACCGAAAGGAAAGAACATCCCACCCCCTCCGGTCTTCTCCTATCATTTCGCATTTCCCCCTCCCCCCACTACTTTCAAATCTCTTACTATCTTTCCTTTCGGTTAGTCCTGACAAGGGTCCCGGCCCGAAACATCGACAGTGCTTCTTCTTATAATGCTGCCTGGCCTGCTGTGTTCCACCAGCATTTTGTGTGTGTTGTTTGAATTTCCAGCATCAGCAGATTTCCTCGTGATATGTTAGGAGAACCCAGATTGTCAAGGTGCAGACTTTGCAAGCCATGTGTCTGCTCTTCTTTCCATTCCTACCTTGAGATGCTGTTTCCTCCATACTTTCTGCAAGGAAAGATATTTAGTATGTTGAACATAAGAAATCCTGTTGTATACTATACATTAGATTATGAGATGAAGGAGTGTATGGTGGTGCATCTGTTTCATTGTCTGGTGTATATGGGAGAAACGTATTTTGATTGGCATTGTTCCTGTAAAGAAAATTATTAAAGTTGAGCTCATGTTATGAATTTGAAGAATGAAATCATACACAAAAATTCTTTTGTTCTTTTTAGTTTCTTCTCATCCTTAAAAATGGCACAATGGCATTGATGGACAGCATCCATGGGGATACTTTGTGCCACTATACACTCCCTTTTCCACATGCGGTGGCGTCACCCTGGAAGCCAGTATTTGCTTTTGACAAAGACGGCAGTTTCTTCTTTATCAAAGGTGAGGAATAATGCAGATGTTGCCTTTCAGAAACTGTTCACATAAACGATGAAATAGAACATAGATGGTAGAGCACAGGAACAAACCTTTCGGCCCACAATGTTGTGCCAAACCAATTAAATTAATAATCAAGTGGGCAACTAAATTAATCCCCCTGCCTACATCATGTCCGTATCTTCTATTTCTCTCACATTAATGTGCCTATCTAAACTTTTCTTTAAAATTCCCAGTGTATCTGCCACTACCACCACCCCAGGCAGCCCAGTTAAGACACACACCACTCTCTATGTAAAAAAAGAAATGCCCCTCACATCTCCTTTAATTTGCCCTCACTCACCTTGAAAGCATGCTCTCTGGGATTAGACATTTCAACCTTGTGAAAATGATACTGTCTGTCTACTCTTATCTATGCCGATTGTAATCTTATAATCCTGTATCAGATCTCCGCTCAGCCTCTGCCGCTCCAGAGAAAACAACCCAAGTTTTTGTAACCTCTCATTATAGTTCATACTCTCTAATTTAGGCAGCATCCTGGTAAGCCTCTTTTACACCTTTTCCAAAGCTTCTATGTCCTTCTTACATTGGAGGTGACCAAATATTAGAAATTAGAGTAAATTTGTAATGCAATATTTACCTTTCTGGTTTAGAGCTTCTGACCTGAACCATGTATGTTTCAAACAGCTGTGGCACAAATAAAATACACATATATAATGTGATTGACTGGTAATATCAAAGGTTTGAATTGTACGCAGAGAAATGCAAACCTCATGATCATGCTTGATACCAGTTCTGATGAAAGTTTGTCATCCTGCTGCATTAACAGTTTATTCTCTCCACAGCAATTCTCTGTACTACCATCAGGAAGGAGGTACAGAAACCTGAAGGCACACACTCAATAATTCAGGAACAGCTTCTTCCCTTCTGCCATCTGATTTTTGAATGGCCATCATACCTATAATCACTACCTCACTACTTTTTTATTTCCTATTTTTTGCACTACTTATTTAATTTAACTACTTTATATATATATTTACTGTAATTCAGAGTTTTTTCTTCTCTCAATTATCATGCATTGCATTGTACTGCTGCCACAAAGTCAACAAATTTCACAACATATGCTAGTGATATTAAATCTGATTCGATTCTGCATGATCTGATGCATTCCAGCACTCACTGACTATAGAAAGTTGGCAAGTCATAGTGCAAATACAGTGCAACAGAAGGGAGACAGAAACTAGTATAAATTGAAGATGAATGTCAGGAAAATTACACATGATTTAGGTCTGATAACTTACTTTATGTCTGCCTTTGTTGTTTCCCAATCACCACTTAAATACTACAGTAGAAGTATTTTTTAGGATGTGACTAAACACATTGATGCTCAGTTCTAGTCACCTCACTACAGGAAGGATGTGGAAACTATAGAAAGGATGCAGAGGAGATTTACAAGTATGTTGCCTGGATTGGGGAGCATGCCTTATGAGAATAGGTTGAGTGACTTCGTCTTTCCTCCTTGGAGCAGCGGAGGATGAGAGGTGACCTGATAGAAGATAAGATGATGAGAGGCATTGATCATGTGGATAGTCAGAGGCTTTTTCCGAAGGCTGAAATGGCTATCATGAGAAGACACAGCTTTAAGCTGCTTGGAAGTAGGTACAGAGGAGATGTTAACGGTAAGTTTTTTTTACGTAGAGCGGTGAGTACGTGGAATGGGCTGCCTGCAACGGTGGTGGAGGCGGATATGATGGGGTGGATATGATGGGGTCTTTTAAGAGACTCTGGATAAGGTACGTGAGCTTAGAAAAATAGAGGACTAAGGGTAACCTTAGGTAATTTCTAAGTAAGTACATGTTCGGCACAGCATTGTGGCTGAAGAGCCTGTATTGTGCTGTAGGTTTTCTATGTTTCTGTGTTCTAGAAGTTTAGAATATTGTTGTAGGACTTCAGGCTTGTTTCTGTGGAATTTATGATTCTGTTCAAAACTGTACAGTAACACTGCAGCTCAGCGATTAGCATAATGCTTTATTGCCACAGCTATAAGATTGGGGTTCAATTTCCACTGCTATCCTCATTCTTGTTTAGAAACCTAGAAATATAGAAAACCTAACGCACAATACAGGCCCTTCGGCCCATAAGCTGTGCCAAACATGTACTCACTTTAGAAATTACCTGGGGTTACCTATAGCCCTCTATTTTACTAAGCTCCATGTACCTATCCAGGAGTCTCTTAAAAGACCCTATCGTATCCGCACCCCTTCTCACTCCTTCTCTTCTTACCTGCTCATCACCTCCCTCTGGTGTTCCTCCCCCCCCACTTCCCTTTCTTCCACGGTCTTCTGTCCTTTCCTATCAGGTTCCCCTTCTCCAACCGTTTATCTCTTTCACCTATCAACTTCCCAGCTCTTTACTTCATCCCCTCCCCCCTCCCTGTTTCACCTATCACCTGTCACCTTGTACTTCTTCCTCCCCTACCCCCACCTTCTTACTCCGACTTCTCTTTCTTTCCAATCCTGATGATAGGTCGGCCCGAAACATTGACTGTTTACTCTTTTCCGTAGATGCTGCCTGACTTACTGAGTTCCTCCAGCATTTTTTGGGTGTGGCTTTGGATTTCCAGCATCTGCAGATTTTCTTGTGATTGCTAAAAATAAGAAGTTTGTACATTCTCCCCATGACTGCATGGGTTTCTTCTAGGTGCCCTGGTCTCCTTCCACGTTGCAAAAAGTGGGGAGTTAGGGAGAGAAGGTTGTGTGTATGCTATGTTGGTGTTGGAACCATGGCAACAGTACATCCAGCACATCCCACACTCTGCTGGCCATAGACTCAAAACAATGCATTTCACTGTATGTTTTACTGTTGTGATGTAGATGTGGCAAATAGAGCGAATTTTTTCATCTTATAATTCCTGCAAACTGCTCTCAAATACATTTACTCCCTAAATACCTGCAGCAAAGATGCATTCTCTTTAGATCCCTCTTCCTTTATATAACAGCTTGATCTGCCTGACTTTTCCTTTTCTCATCTTTCCTCCTCTTGACAACGCCAGAGCCTTTAATTTAGCAAAAAAAACAATTCAACATCTTTAGACCAATTCTGTACCTAGTGAACTTTTCCAAAGGTCATGTCCCATCTTGTAGAATTACAACACAACCAGCAAAAAAATCTAGCAAATGGCCTAATGATTGCTTTCATTTGTGATATGCCCTTGTTAGTATTGAATTTATTTCAGGTATGTGAGAAGTTAAGAAAGGTTAACGTCTGGATCACTGAGCTCCAATACATTGATTGCATGCAATCACTCAGTACATATTGACATCACAACTTGCCTGATCTGTGTGATTTTGCAGGCATTACGTACATGGAATCAAAATCAGGTTTAATATCACTGACATATGTTGTGAAAATAGTCGTTTTGTGGCAGCAGTACAGTGCAATATATAAAACTCCATGTTCTAACTTCTGGAGCAGGGGTTCCTAATCTGGGGTCCACAGACTTCTTGCTTAATAGTATTGGTCCACGGCACTCAAAAGGTTGGGAACTCCTACTCTAGAGGCACAGTTCATTTTGTATGAACATCATTTCCTGTACATAAGCTTTTATATAATTTCCTGCATGGGTTAATTTTAATTTGATTTGAAGCACATGGTGGAAAGACATCCATCTCCATCCTCTGAAGCACACAGTGGAAAAACTGGAAAGATACTCTTTTCTATCCTCTAATTGGCCTTGAAATAACAATATCTGTGAGACCTAAGTTCTTGTTAATATTGCTAGACATTTAGTAGATATATTTTGAAGGAAGTATTATAGTTTTCATTATTTTGATATCATTGCACCACAAATTTCCTCTTGTTTGAAATAATTCAGAAAATGTGTGGGTTGGGTTGGTTGATTGTTAGGCTGAGTTGTTCTCTGATCTTGGCAATTTATTTGCAAATGTTTTGTCACCTTATGAGGAGACATCATCAGTATGCTGTTAATTGTGGTGAGTCCTCCAAATGCTTGGCCCTTATATATTTATCAATCAGCCGATTGGTCATCGTTATGGACACTCAATTTTGATGTAGGGAAGAAATCTCTTTGCTGATTGGTTGCGTGGTGAACTTCATGCATTGTGGTCTGGAATTTTGCCCACATTGGCTCATAAATAGGATCAGGGTCAACATGTTTGTTTACAGAATTGTTCGCGGAAAAACATGCTCCTAGGAATTTTCTTGCACACTGTATTTGCTTGTATCATTACTTTTGTTTACATGGCATAATTATGGAGTATTGTATGTATGTATTACCTTGGTTAACACCAGTTATGAGAGTAATCAGCAGTATTAGTATATTCAGGCATGTGTATTTACTTTAATACATATTTTATTTAGGTTTCTGCAGTTTCACACATTAGAGATCTCATTAAAAATCCCAAAGAAAGATTCCATCTCAGGTGATTTTTGAGAAAATGTTTAACTCACTGCATGGATGTGTACATATGTACTGCAAGAACACTAGATGACAAATTACAATAAGAAATATATATATTTTAAAAAATGAAATTAAATAAGTAGGGCAGAAAGAGAGCCAAAAATATTGAGGTGATGCTCATGGGTTGGTTCATTGTCTGTTCTGAAATATGATGGAGAAGGGGAAGGAACTATTGCTCCTTAATGGTAGCAATGGGGTCCTTAATGATGGATATTGCCTTTTTGAGGCATTGATTTTTGAAGGTGTCTTCAGTGCGAGTACCCACCATGAATCTGGCTGAGTTTAGGACTTTCTGCAGCTTTTTCTGATTCTTTGCAGTGGTCCCTCCACACTAGATGGTGATACAACCACTCAGAATGCTCTCTACAGTACACCTGTAGAAATTTGTGAGAATCTTTGGTGATATACCAAGTCTCATAAAACTCCTAATGAAATATAAACCATAAGACCATGGGACATAGGAGCAGAATTATGTCATTCAGTCCATCAAATCTGCTCTGCCATTTCATCATGGCTGATTTATTATCCCTCCCAAACCCATCGTCCTGCCTTCTCCCCATAACATTTGACACCCTGACTAACCCAAGAACCTATCAGCAACCACTTTAAATATAATTTTAATAACTTGGCCTCCACAACCATCTGTGGTAATGAATGCACAGATCCACCAACCTCTGGCTAAAGAAATTCCTCCTCATTTATGTTCTAAAGGCATATCCTTCTATTCTAATGCTATGCCCTCTGGTCTTACCCTCTCCCACTATAGGAAACCTCTGCACATCTAAACCTTTCAATATTCAATATCTGATAGGCTTCAATGAGATCCCCCTCATTCTTCTAAACTCCAGCAAGCACAGGCCCAGAGCCATCAAACATCCTCATACATTAACCCTTTCATTTCTGGGATCATTTTCATGAACCTTCTTTGGATTCTCTCCAATGACACCTCATCCTTTCTTATATAGTTTCATGTTTTACTTGCTGACTCACTAGTGAACTAACCTGAAAAAGCTTTGGCCTCTCCTCAGCACATTTACGTTGTAGAACTAAAGATACGTCAAATCAGTACCTTGAATAGTGCCTACAATTCTATCAGTATTTATCTTGAATTTTCATTTGCTACAGGAGATAAAAGCATAAGCAAAGAGACCCCAGACTCAGAGGGGAGCAGCAGCTTGTTATTTGCCTTCTCCTTGCTTTCTTTTTTTCCACTGGGTGTGTGCACAAAGAAGAAAGAGCCTCCACAGGCTCCCACACCAACTATCTGGGAACTGAGATGTGAGCAGTTTTTACAGGAAAGGTAAGCGTTTTACTTTGTGCATAAGGTTGCACCCAAAACAACACATTTTGATAATAGATGAGACTACTCTTTAAGGATTAAATTCCACAGTGTCATGTTGAGAAATAAGGCAAACTTGTTTAGGAAATAGGATAGCAAGTAAGAATATAAAGGCTCTTCAACTCTGAACCACCATGAAGGGGTATCATGCTTAACTAGTGACTTATTTCTATATCAATGTGCTTTAATCTCTTATGATACTTTTAGTTTCCAAAAAAACACATCAATCTCAGACTTACAGCAAGGAGGCAGGGAAATGGGGTTGAGAGGAAAAATAAACCAGCCATGATTGAATGGCGGAGCAGAATTGATGGGTTAAATGGTCCAATGCTGCTTTTATGCCTTGTGGTCTTAAAATTCACCTAACATTACCTAATATTTGTGAAAGTGACTTGCAAATTCCTACCATATAATATTCCGGTAAATCTGCATAATATTCCCTCCAAGGTCAAATGAACCTTTCTTGGTATATATATATAAGTAGCCTCAGTATAATTATGGTACATCTTCTACCTTTCTAGTCCTCTTAGTATTAAAATTCAACTTTGTTTAATTCTCTTTTCTTGCAGGGTATGAGATCATAGTTACCGACTATTCTATAACCACCCAAATGTTTCTGTTCAATACCTGCATGCAGTCAGAATAAACATTGGCTGATAGAAATTTAAAACTGATTACACCAAGAAGTGCATGTTGAACATTTTACATATGGCACACATACAAATTTTTAAAGTCCTTCTGGGAATATTAAAACTATTACACAAACATTCTGACTGCCTGAAGATATTTTCCATGTCCTCCTAACAAAAGATCAGAATAGCTAATACTGCATGTACTAGTGATGGTATTGGGAGCAGACTTAGTCTAACAGACTCTATATTATACAGGCCAGTAGTGGTATTTTTGAATAAGTTGTAAAGAAAGGCTAGCACCAACTCCTTCATGGACACTAACCTACCATCATCGAAGACATCTTCAAACGGTGATGCCTCAAAAAGACAGGACATATTATTAAGGACCCCCGTCACCCAGGAAATGCTCTCTTCTTATTACTACCATCAGAGAGGAGATATAGGAGCCTGAAGACATACACTCAATGTTTTAGGAACAGCTTCTTGCCCTCTGCCATCATATTTCTAAATGGACAATGAAGCAACCCATAAACACTACCTCACTATTTTTGCTCTCTTTTTTCACTACTTCTTTAATGTAATTTTTAATATATATATTTCTTATTGAAATTTATAATTTTTAATGTATTGCACTGTACAGCTGCCTCATAATAACAATGTTCATGACATATGTTAGTGATACTAAACCAGATTCTGATTCTGAAATATTTTTACTCTTGTCTTTTTTTTTCCATTCAAGGTTGAACTCAGTGATGAGGAGAAATGAAGAAATGACAAAGTGTTGGAATCAGCTTCAGCACCATGCTATGTTAATCGTAAAGGGAGAGGGATCTAAAAAAAGACAGCATGTCCAGTAAGAGAGATTGCCTCGGAACGATATACTGTCCAATATGATGGAAGTTTTCTGTTAATTCCTATTTGCTTTATGACTTCTAAAATGAAGTTTCAGGTAGGATGTTAAACAAAGACACTTGAAAATGGAGACTGCATGGTTTAGAGGAGGAGGGGCAAAAGGAGGTTTTGCTTCCCGTGGCGGTTCTTTGCTTCAAAATACTTCACCATTATGGTACAAAGAAAACTGTTTGTAAGTAAAGATACATGAAATGGAAAAATGGAAATAATTATACAAAACTGTACAGTTCTAAAGTTCAAAGTAAATTTATTTTTAAAGTACATATATGTTACCATATCTACCTTGAGATAAGTGACCATGGATTGGAAGGTCTTTGCTATGCACTTCTCAGAGATGCTCCAGCTGGTCAGCAGAATTTTCAATGCCGTTGTCTTTAACTTTAATGCAAAAGACATTATTTTGTTTTCTCTTCCTGTTGGATCGTGCCAGGAGTACAATTCACCATCGTGCTGGATCATCCAAGCTAATGTTCTCCCATCACTTCCCTATTACTGGGAGCCAAAACATTCATTGCTCAGGAAGGGGAAAAAGAAGGGCTGCCAAGCACTCAGCTGAAACAAAAATGGAAAATGACCAAAGCCCTCAGGTTAGGTAGCATCATTAGAGGGAGAACAACTGATGTAACAGATCAATGACATTGCTAAGATTTTTTTTCAGAACTAGGGAAGAATGGAAAGAACAGAAGGAATAACTATGGTAAAATGAAAGCTGAAATCCAAACCTGAGATTGATGAATTTAATCTGGATATGCCTGTTTCAATTTGTTCCTTAATTTCTGTGCTTCCTTTACCTACTTGGTTTTAAAGCAATAGTTAACAATGTCAACTTTGCTTTGGGACAGGTCACAAGTATTCCCTCTGCTTTTGCCACCCTTCCTTCTCTGTACAATTGAAATTACTTGTTTTCTTACTTTTTCAGTTCTAACAAAGGATTATTGACTTGAAATATTAACTCTGCCTGACCTGCTGAATACTTGCAATGTTTTCTATTTCCAACATCCACAACGTTCTCCTAAAATTCTTGATATAAGAGTTCATCAGGCTGACCTTGGCTTATTATGTGTAACACACCAAATGTCAACACATGGGAAAAATTGCACCACTATCCTCCTTTTCACCGATGATCAACTTGGGTAGAACCAGCAGATTCTTATGTTTGTGTCCTTTCTGGGCCAGGAAGTAGCTTTATCCGATACCTCAATAAAGGGCATTGCTGAGAATTAGTACTAGGGTTCTATGTAAATCATTAGAAAAAATGTGTACAGTATGTATTTTTAAAATGGTGTAACCAGTTCTGCCATCAGTTAATTGTTTATCCAATGTGCCCTTCCATCTGTTTTTTTGGGCGAATACAGTAATTACCGGAGTACTGCTTGCAAAATTAACTCATTGCTTATTCCCAATCCCCACCACTGTTCTCTCATTCAGCATTCTCACACAAAAAGGCAAACACTGTGTGTTTGGCTAGGACCTCACTCATTTTAGTGTGAGTTGACCCAGTCAGCAAACCGCTTGCAGCAAAAGATCTCAGGGGAGCTGGTTTACAAAGAATAGTGCATGCCAGTTCCTAGCAACCTCACCACAAGCCCGCAGATGGGTGACCAGATCAGCATTCAACAGAACTCTCCATCAGTCCTGCTACCTATCGAACAGAACGTCAGCACAGGAGTTATTCCAGTAACTGTTGTCAACAGGTTGGACACTCTGACCAATCTTTGTTTGATGCTTTTACCGATCTAGCAAAGAAATCCTTTTCAAAAAAATTGAATGAAATGAGTTTCTATTAACATATACCTATGTCATAAATTGATTCTCAGCTTTCTGAAGTGACGGGCAATGCATTCTCAGTCATAAAGTAATAGAATAAGAAACAAGCCCTCTATCCCACTCAGATCATGCTGGTGGCAATCATGCATCCACTTGTACTAATCCCATCTTTATCCCTTTTTATATCTGCCCCACATTCTCATCCTTTCCTCTAAGTTTCTACCACTCACCCAGGGAAACGTACAGTAAGGATGTTCCTCCTTGGAATATAGGAGGAAACCAGAAACCTGCAGTCACAAGGAGTAACTGCAAAATCCAGCAGCTCAAAGCTGAAAGGTAAATTTATTATCAAAGTACGTAAATGTCACCATATACATAGTGACATTCACAGTGGAACATAAATTAATGAAAAACTACATATGTATAAAGACTAATAAATAACTAACATGCAAAAGAAATGATGACACAGAGACTCAGAGTGTTCCATTTGTCTCTGCTGGTATTACAGCTTCTACTGAAATTTGTGCAGTAGAAAAATAACCTCCAAAGATGAGTTAAGTGTTTTTCAAGTAGTTAATTTCACCATACTTCCCTGGTCTAAAATATTAGTAACCATGTATTTATAATAATATTGCCCAAAGTCTATGGTGCATCATTTTACTTAATAATCTCTGACAATGTCCAAGGCCAACTGGTTTTATGAAGCTTTAAATTGTTCTACCTTGAATGTGAATATCAGAAAAGCACACAGAATTCAATAACTAAAAACACACACAAAACGCTGAAGGAACTTGCAGGCTAAACAGGATCTATGGAAAAGAGTAAGCAGTTAACTTTTCAGGCCTGGAAGGACTGTTTTGGTGAGGACAAGAGGAACCCTATCTATCCCTCATGGGGGAGAGGGAGGATGGGGTGAGGGCAGATGTGCGCGAAATGGAAGAGATGCAGTGAGGGCACCATTGATGGTGGAGGAAGGAAAGCCCCTTTCTTTGAAGAAGGAGGACATCTCATTAGTTCTGGAATGAAAAGCCTCATCCTGAGAGTTGTTGCAGTGAAGATGTAGGATCTGAAAGAAGAGGATGGCATTTTTACAAGCAACAGGGTGGGAAGAGGTATAGACAAGGTAGCTGTGAGAATCAGTGGGTTTGTAAAAGATAGCAGTAAATAAACTGTCTCCAGAGATTGAGAAAGGGAAATGTCAGAAATAGACCAGATAAATTTGAGGGCAGTGTGTAAGTTGGAGGCAAAGTTGATGAAGTCAACAAGCTCTAAATGGGTGCAGGAAGCAGCCCCAATACAGCCGTCAGTGTAGCATAGGAAAAGTTGGGGAGTGATACCGGTGTAGGCTGGGAACAGAAACGGTTCCATGTGTTACGTTCCCCAGTAACCGGGTGACTTACCAGCAAAGATAGATAGGTCCGCTGCAGCCTGGTGCTACTATTTTCAAACGTTTTTATTTATAAAGGGGCACAAACGTATGGTTAATACAAAACATTCAGATCATATACGTCGTCACATCTCAATCTAAAGCACAGGTATAGTAATAATCAATCAGAAATAAGCTCTATCGTTGTCTAGGGGTAATGTAGATATATATTGTTTGCTGGATATCTAAAAGCCTTTTGCGGTCACTGCAGTTCCACCAGCTGCCGTTGTTGTGGTGTCGTGTTGGTGCACTTTTGTTAAAAAGAGAGAGATTGAATGAAACATTTACCCAACAGGTTTTCCAACCTGTAGGAGTTCGTCGGAAGTCTCGTTGGGGAATGGACTCTCATCTGTGGCCTCCCCTGTAGCTAGGCCGTTCTTCCGTGGTGAGGTCGCCAATCCCAGGCAAGGAAAAGACGCACACGAACCCCACCACCGGCTGTCGCTATCAAAACGCTGTTGCAGGATTTCTAGTGTGTCTTCTGGTGCGTCTGTCGCCCCGCCTCGGCAGCCCACCTTTTATCTGGACTGGCAGGGTTGTAGATGTCCATCAGGGTGGGGGGGCGAGGCAATCCTTCCCCCATCCCCCATCTCACATTGCCCTGAGAGTTTGCACGTAGGCCAGTTCCTTATCCCACAAAGGTGTTTCACAAGACAATGGCTATGTCCGAGGCTTTTGTCTTGTTGAGCGACCAGCCCACATTCCAAACCGTAAGGCTCTCTCTCTCTCTCTTTTGCGATTCTCACAAAGGAGGGGGCTGAGGTCATGACACCTCCCCTCTTAAAAGTTTTTTTACCAGCGGTTAAAAACAAGTTGGTACAGGATTTTTGGACTCTAACATACTACACAAGCTTTTCTCTTCACAGAGTACTCCCGTTATACATTCCAGTCAGTATCTAAACAGGTAATAATTACAGTGCCCCTTTCTTTAATATCTTAACATCACGTACCGTACTAAAGTCTGGTAGCACCAAACTTCAGCTTAATAACCACCTATTTTTATTTATTTTCTTCAGCAACACAACTAAGGAGGTGTGATCTTAGCTTAGGTGCATCTACAAAAGTTTATACAAATACTAATCGTTTCGGTCGTGTTATTTCACCGGCAGGTCTCCAAAAGGGTTGTCTTTATTAGTCACAGGCTTGGGCGCAAACCCGTACAACCGGCGTCGCTGTTTAAAAATGACAATTTCTATTAACCCTCTTCTCTTTCCCGGGGAGTCCCCCCGTGGGGAACTTGAGTAATTTGGCGAGGTACTCTCCCGCCTTTCCTTTCCTCGAGGGTTATTCTCTTAACTCTGTGTCCCCAACCTAGTCCATCATGGGAATTTCCGCCCAATTCCTTAATGCTACACAGGTAGTTAACCCTTTTGTCAAGACCATACAGGCTGATGTGTTTTAGTTTGAACCTTTTTCTCCGGCCGCATTTAAATTTCGGCTTCCTCACAGCGCTTTCTCGAATAACAATAGCGTGTGAGGCCCCTTTACATTCCAAATCAACCAGTAATCGATGCGCAGGCATCAATCTAGACTTTAACTTTTTCCCATTCGATTTGGGAACTACAGATTTTCCGTTCTCCTCCACAACAACAGTTATCTCCCCATTGGTAAACTCCACCTTAACTCTGAACACCCCCTTCAGCACAGACACCTTCTTTCCCGAACCAAGTCTATCTGATCCAAAAGGACGGCCGTCTCGTCCAGCCGAGTCAAATACCTCAGACTTTTTCTGAGCTCCGTGACTAGGTTTAGGACCATGGGCCGCCCCATCTTGGACACACCCAAACGGGGCATTGGCCTCTTCCAGGCTTTCAATACCCATACCCTTTTCAAATTCTAACTTCCTCTGATCCTCCCAGTTACTCTCTGGGCAACTCACTTCCGAAGTAAATCCAACCCCTTGGGCTGGAAAAACCTCATCTGCCAATCCAGCAGACTTCTTCAAGGTAATGGCATCCTTTTCATCGAGGACTGCCCTCATTTCATTATCGGGAACACCTTTAGACTCATCCAGGTCCAACCCTGGACCTTTTAACAGCTTTATCTGTTTCTCATCTTTCTTTCCTACCTCTAGGACCTTTTTCTTCGCTAAGGGAGGATCTACCTTCTCTCCCTTACCCCCTTTTACGTTACTATTCCTCGTTCTACCGCCCTCGAAACCCTCGTGGCACAGGGTCGGTAAAGACGTCTGGGCCAATTTTAAACCGCTCTCGACAGGCTGCGAGTGTCCGCGCATGCGGGATAGCTCGGGGACTCTATGGGCGGGGCCTCAACTCTCACGGGCTGGGTTTTCAGCTTCACGGCCGCTCCAATCTTCCCACCCGCTAGGTCGTTACCCAGAAGGACGTCCACGCCTTCCCCCGGCAACTCCGGCAGGACCCCCAGTTCCACTGGTCCCGACACCAACTCACAATCTAGAAGGACCCTATGCAAAGGCACTACCTCGGTCCAGTTTCCTATGCCTCTCAGGGCTACCTCGCCCGTCAGGGGTCCGAATGGTAATACGTTACGGCTAATTAATGATAGCTCCGCCCCCGTGTCTCTCCAAATCCTTACGGGGGTAGGCGGGTCCCCCTTCCTCACAGACACGGTTCCGGGTGACAGATAAATCTCCGACCCCTCGCGCTCTCTGCTCCCCTGGGACCCTCTTGCCAATTTTCTGATTACCACTGCACGCCCGATAGGGATCGCTGCTCTCTCTCTCTCTGGCTCCTTTCTCGGAGCAAAGCATTTAGATGCAATATGACCCACCTTTCCACAATTAAAACAGGTTAAACCAGGAAATCTCCAGGTTTCCTGTCTGTTATCCTCACTTTTTCTGCTAGCTCCCGGCGGGATCTCCACCTCAGCCGGGGGGCTTTCCCTACCATTCCGACGGTCTCTCGGGTAACTTTTTGGCGAGGAAAACTTTGTCTTGTGGGTTAGGGCATATTCATCTGCGAACCTAGCAATTTCTGAGATGGACTGATTCGTCCTCTCATTTAAATACATTCGGATCTCTTCCGGAACACAACCTTTAAATTCCTCAATCAAAAATAACTCCCTGATACGCCCATAATTCTCGGCCACCTTTTCCGCGGTGCACCAACGGTCCAAGAGCACACCCTTCTCATGGGCTAGCTCGGTATACGTTTGATTCCACCCTTTCCTTAAATTTCGGAACCTTTGTCTATACGCCTCAGGTACTAACTCGTAACCTCGGAGAATGGCCTCCTTTACTTGGTCATAATTCCCTTCCCCTTCTGGGGGCAACGTGGCATATGCCCGCTGTGCTTTCCCTCATAACACACTTTGTAACAACGCCACCCACTGCTCTCTGGGCCACTTCTGATTCACTGCCACCTTTTCAAAAAGCAAGAAATAACTATCAACATCCGTCTCCTCGAAGGGGGGGACCAAACTCAACGCCCTACTAACATCAAACCCCTCCTCTCTCTCTTGCCCTTGAGCTCTTCGCTCTTGCTTTCTCCTGTCCAGCTCCAATTCATGGCTCCTTTGTTTCTCTTTTTCTTCTGCTTCTGCTTCTAGCTGCTTTAGCTGGAGCTCATGACCCCGTTTCATCTCTAATTCCTTTAGTTTGAACACCTGCTCCCTTTCCTCAGCCTTTTCCTTTGCAGCTCGTTCCTCAGCCCATTCCTTTTCCTTTGCAGCTGCTTCTAGCTGCTTTACTTGAAGATCATGTTCCAACCTTACTTTCTCCAACTCTACCTGATCTGTCCCACTCGCTAATCTCTTTTCGGGGATATTTTCCAAATCCTCAGCTGCAAACACCTCCTTCCCAATGTAATTCTGATTTATGACCCTTCGCACTTCCTGCTTTTTCATTGATGACCTCACCTCTGCGAGGGATAACCCTTTTGCCAGATTTACCAAGTCTGATTTGGTAGCCGTCCCTAGCGCCTCTACAGTCGGGTTTCTCATAAATTCACCCACATCCATCTTTGCTGGTTTCCTGTCTGGCTACCTGCGTAACCAGATTTAAGTTTGGACTTACAGCCCGATTCACTGACCCTCCCCTTTGGTTTCAAATCCGGGACGAGCAACCCACTTGTTACGTTCCCCAGTAACCGGGTGACTTACCAGCAAAGATAGATAGGTCCGCTGAAGCCTGGTGCTACTATTTTCAAACGTTTTTATTTATAAAGGGGCACAATCGTATGGTTAATACAAAACATTCAGATCATATACGTCATCACAACTCAATCTAAAGCACAGGTATAGTAATAATCAATCAGAAATAAGCTCTATCGTTGTCTAGGGGTAATGTAGATATATATTGTTTGCTGGATATCTAAAAGTCTTTTGCGGTCACTGCAGTTCCACCAGCTGCCGTCGTTGTGGTGTCGCGTTGATGCACTTTTGTTAAAAAGAGAGAGATTGAATGAAACATTTACCCGACAGGTTTTCCAACCTGTAGGAGTTCGTCGGAAGTCTCGTTGGGGAATGGACTCTCATCTGTGGCCTCCCCTGTAGCTAGGCCGTTCTTCCGTGGTGAGGTCGCCAATCCCAGGCAAGGAAAAGACGCACACGAACCCCACCACCGGCTGTCGCTATCAGATAGATAGATAGATAGATAGATACTTTATTCATCCCCATGGGGAAATTCAACTTTTTTCCAATGTCCCATACACTTGTTGTAGCAAAACTAATTACATACAATACTTAACTCAGTAAAAAAATATGATATGCATCTAAATCACTATCTCAAAAAGCATTAATAATAGCTTTTAAAAAGTTCTTAAGTCCTATCAAAACGCTGTCGCAGGATTTCTAGCGTGTCTTCTGGTGCGTCTGTCGCCCCGCCTCGGCAGCCCACCTTTTATCTGGACTGGCAGGGTTGTAGATGTCCATCAGGGCAATCCTTCCCCCCATTCCCCATCTCACATTGCCCTGAGAGTTTGCACGTAGGCCAGTTCCTTATCCCACAAAGGTGTTTCACAAGACAATGGCTATGTCCGAGGCTTTTGTCTTGTTGAGCGACCAGCCCACATTCCAAACCGTAAGGCTCTCTCTCTCTCTTGCGATTCTCACAAAGGAGGGGGCTGAGGTCATGACACATGTAACCAACAAAAAGGCAGACACAGCTGGAACCCATGTGACTGCCCATGGCTACCCCTTGGGTTTGAAGGAAGAGGGAGGAGCCGAAGGAGAAATTATTGAGAGTAAGGATCAATTCTGCAAGACAGAGGAGAGTGGTGGTAGAAGGAAACAGGTTGAGTATGTTATCTAGAAAGAAGTGGAGAGCTTAAGGCTCTCCTGATGAGGGATAGAGGTGAATAGGGACTGGACACCCATGGTGAAAATGAGATGATTGGAGCCAAGGAACTTGAAGTCATTGAAAAGATCCAGAACGCGTGAAGTGTCAGGGATGTAGCTAGGAATGAACTGAACCAGGGGTATAAAACAGAGTCAAGATATGCCGTTATACAATGCCTATAAAAAACATTCCCCCCCCCCCAGAAGTATTCATGTTTTATTGTTTTAAAACATTCAATCACAGCAGATATAATATTAACAAGAGAAAATCTGAAGATGCTAGAAATCCAAGCAACACCCCCAAAATGCTGGGGGGATATCAACAGGCCAGGCAGCTTCTATGGAAAAGTCTACTACAGTTGACGTTTTGGCAGGACTGGAGAAAAAAAAGCTGAGGAATAAATTTAAAAGGTGGGGGGGGGGGAAGGAGAGCAAAACGCAAGGTGATAGGTGAAACATGAAGGGGGAGGGATGAAGTAAGGAGCTGGGAAATTGATTGGTGAAGGGGGAGTCTGGTATAACAGGACAGAAGGCCATGAAAGAAAGAAAAGAGGGGAGGAGCACCAGAGGGGGTCGATGGGTGGACAAGGAGATAAGGTGAGAGAGGGAAAAGGGGATGGGGAATGGTGAAGGTGGGGTGGCATTACCAGAAGTTCAGGAAACTGATGTTCATGCCATCAGGTTGGAGGCTACCTAGATGAAATATAAAGTTTTGTTCCTCCAACCTAAGCGTGGCCTTATCACAACAATGGAAGAGGCCATGGATAGACATATCAGAATGGGAATAGGAAGTGGAATTAAAATAGGTGGCCACTGGGAGATTCTGCTTTTTCTGGCAGACAGAGCGTAGGTGCTTGGTGAAGCGGTCTCCCAATCTACGTTGGATCTCACCGATGTATAGGAGGCCACACCAGGAGCACCAAGCACGGTGTATGACCCCAACAGACTCACAGGTGAAGTGTTGGCTCACTTGTAAGGACTGTCTGGGACCCTGAATGGTAGAGAGGGAGGAGGTGTAGGGGCAAGTGTACCACTTGTTCCACTGGCAAGAATAAGTGCCAGGAGGGAGATCGGTGGGGAATGAATGGACAAGGGAGTCATGTAGGGAGCAATCCCTGCAGAAAGCAGAAAGTGGAGGAGGGAAAAATGTGCTTGGTGGTTGGATCCCATTGGAGTAGGTTAAGAGGTTGGCACAACAATGTGGGCTGAAGAGCCTGAATTGTGCTTTACTATTCTATGTTCTATGTTGGTCTATGTTATAGAGTAATGGAGAATCAAGAAAGATGCAGCAGCAAAGCTGGTCTGCTGAGTCAGTACCATTTGTCAAGCACCCACTTTACACAAATCACACCCAATTACATTCTATTCTCCCATATTTTCACATACAGCCCCCTGTCCTCTGATTCTACCCACTAGGGGTAATTTATGGAAATTACCAACTTACCAACCTCTACATCTTTGGGACACGGGGGAAACCAGACCACCCAGAGAAAACCCATACAGTTATAGGGAGAGTCTGCAAACTCCAGACAGAGAGCACCCATCATACCCAGGTCATGAGTAGCCTTACTCATTGTGCCACTGTATTATCCCTGCTCTGGTATTAACTTAAGGAAGGTACACCTTTCAAAGGGAGTCTTTTGATTAAAACAGATCTATCTATGTAAATCTTGATTGTAAGCTCAAATCGTTACCAACTTATCTCAGCTGAAATTGCTGATATTTTTAGGCAACAATTAAATGAAGAATGTGGGTCTCATCTTCAAAGCACAATCCCTTGACTATCTGCATGACTCACTGTGAGAACAGCTGTAGCATAAATTTCAACTTGGATTCACAATATTCAGAAATATTATGCTGGGAATTAGCATGTATCATGCTATCATATAATTTGTAATTCTATCATAAGCCATAGCTGATGAGCCAATGGTGGAACACATTGCCATGGAATTGAATCATAAAAATGAACAATCAGGAATGTCGTAGACAAGAATAATAGGAGGCTTTTCAATTGATCTCAGTGCTCCTGTAATTGGAGTCATAGAGCATGGATACTGGCCCTTCAGTCTATCCAAGTTGACCATGTTGCCCTCCCAATTAGTTCCAATGTTATACGTGCAGTCTATATACTGACAAGCCCCACCATCACTGTGTACCTCTTCAAGTGGTTCTTAAATTATACTATTGTACCTGCCTCAACCACTGCCTCTGGTAGCTCATTCACCGAACTATGCATGAAAACGTTGCCCCGAGGAAGAAGCCTTTTGGGTTCAATAATCTGCACTTTGCATAGAACTCATTCTACAATCTTTAACTTTCTGAAGTTTCATGTCATCCAAGTAGAGAGCCTGAAAGTTGTATAACTTGCATCAGAATACTGTTATTTTCTTCTTGACCAAAATTGCCCAAATTATCTTGGTTATACGTCACAGTTAGGCATTGATTTGTTGCTTAGGTCAGAAGAATATAGTTTGGCACTTAGCAGTTTAAGTGGCTTTGGACCTTAGTTAATGACACAATGTAGTACGGTCATGCAGACTGGAAAGAACTCTAGGTTTAATCTGTAAGCTTTCTGTTCCATTAGCCAATCTATCTACAAGATAGTGTACTACTTGATCTTCATGCTTCGTCATTGATTACACGATGGAAGTTGGTAAGTGGAAGTGGGAGTAGTGAGAGGTGAAAGTACTAAATTGATTCCCATATACTTAGTAAAGTAGGGTGAACTCTGAATAAACACTGTAGTGGGCTTCATTCTGCTCCCATTCTCAATTAAAGTCACATTTCAAACATGCACTCAGTGGCCACTTTATTAGGTGCACCTGTACATCTGCTTGCTACTACAAGTATTTAATCAGCCAATCACATGGCAGTAACCCAATGCATAAAACATGCAGACATGGTCAAGAGGTTCAGTTGTTGTTCAGACCAAATATAGAATGGAGAAAAAAATGTGATCTCAGTGACTTTGACCATGGAATAATTGTTGGTGTCAGACAAAGTGGTTTGAGATTCTCAGAAACTGCTGATCTCCTGGAATTTTCACACACTACAGTCTCTAGAGTTTACAAAGAATAGTGTGAAAAACAGAAAAAAACCCCAGCAGTTCTGTGGATGAAAATGCCTTGTTAATAAAAGAAATCAGAGGAGAGTGCATGTTTGAACCTTTAAGTGGATGGGCTACAGCAGCAGAAGATCATGAGCATACACTTAGTGGCCACTTTATTAGATACAAGAGGGATCTAATAAAATGGGCACTGAGCATATATATGAATAGCCAAATGATTAGGCTCATGGATGTCTTCAGACTTCTATGGACCTGCATCCCAATGTTTGATGTAATGGCTGTGCAGATGTTATTAAGAAAGATTCTGTTGCATTTCCCTGAATTATAGGGACACCATGAGCATCTTATTTTCAGAGCAGCTTCTTGCATTAAGCATCTCAAAACCATGACAATTACTTGCCAGTGGCTAAATGCAGCAGTCATTTTAGCACATTGTACTAATGAGTAAGATAAATAACCGATGAATCAGTCAGGTGAGACCTGACAGGATTGGGGACTGCTTTGCTGACACATTCCACCCTCAACAAGCAAGATTTCCTGGTGGCCAGCAGTTTTAGTCCCAATCCTCATTCCCATTTCCAACATGTCGGTCCATGGTTTCCTTTACTGCCATGATGACGCTACTCTTAGTTTGGAGGAGCGACACATCATATTCCATCTGGGTAGCTCCAACCTGACTGCATGTACATTGATTCCTCTTTATTTCTGGTAATTTCTCTCCCTTCCCCTTCTCTCTTCTTCTGTTCCCTATTCTAGCTCTCCTCTTACACCTTCTCCTCACCTGCTTATCACTTCCCTCTGGTGACTCTCTTCCTCCTTCCCCTTCTCCCATGGTCCACTCTCCTCTCCTATCAGATTCCTTCTTCTTCAGCCCTTTACTTCTTCCACCTATCACCTCCCAGCTTCTCACTTCACCCCCTGCCCACCTTCCTATTTTGACTTCTTCCCCCTTCCGTTACAGTCCTGTTGAAGGGTCTCGGTCCGAAATGTCAACTCTTTATTCTTTTCCATTGATGCTGCCAGACCTGCTGAGTTCCTCCAGCATTTTGAGTGTGCTTCACTGGACTTTCAGCATCTGCAGAATCTTTTGTGTTCATGAATTAATGCTTGTTACTTTCAGCTAAGTAAGGATGATGGTTGAGATATACTGTTGTGAAACCTGCTGCTTTTGAAGGATGAGCATTTGATTTTTAGTTCCAACAGCCTGATCACAGATAAAATGCAGGAACATTAGTTGAGATTAAAAGAGACTAAAGGATTATAGAAGATTCTGATAATGCAAAAGTATGGAGTGCTTCGCAGTTGGCTTTCAGACATCACTATGCTGGAATAGTTTTCGATAAAAACTTTCAGATGAAGAAAGTTACATTAGCACATTTATCTAAAGGGATAAAAGTGCTTTATTTATTCCCAAAAGCATATAGTGATCTTTAGTTAGAAATACTTTAATTATCCAAGAAGATAACGCTGAGAACTTTCTTTAAGTTCTTCTATGAGCCACTGATGTTGATCAGTAAAATAGAAACTGCTGAATCTTTGTCCTCAGTGCTCATACTGCGTTTATTCTTGGATCATTGCTGTTATCTATAAATTTGATCTTTTCAGTTTTCCAGTGCAACCCATAGAATACATCAAAGGGCAAAGTTTAATCTAACTTGAGTTTGCACAGATTAATGGGCATTCAAGCTGCACTAGTCTGAAAGGTTTGGAGGTTGAGACAGCCCTCAGTTGAAGTAACTGCTCAATCTTCAGTCTTTCAACTCAGCAGCAAACTCCTGGCATGCTGCTGTGAAGAGAATTGCCTTATTTATACAAGGAGGATCAGAGACAAGCACACAGCTGCTTCGAATTTTTATTAACCACCTATAAGACTGTTTGAACTTTGAGATGATTTGATATTTGCGTGCTGCTGGGAATTGTCATTGCCTGTACAATTTCACACCATAAATAGTAAACACATCTGCTATAACAGAAATAACAGAGTACCAGACTCGCAAGAAGGTCAGAGTTTATTTGGACCTCTCAATCACCCTTTTTCAGGCAGTTTAATCAAACATAGTATTTGAATATTCTATCTCCAACATCCAGAATGAACAGTAATTATAGGTGAACCGGAGACTGCAAATTCATTTCATATCACCAACCAGATTTTTAGTATGTAATGTTTGTCAACACAAACTGCATATTGAATGACTGAAAAACATCTTCAGGGATGACTCTGAGATTTCATGTGCCTGTCACCTTAATCCTCTATCTCACTTCCACACTGATGGCTCCATTGATAGTCTCTGCCATGTTCCAGACATTCCCGATGTAAGTTTGAGCAACAGTATCTTTCTACTGTCTAGGCATGCTGCAGCCTTCAAGTTGTAATCCTGAATTCGGCCATTTCAGATAACTAGCCTTTCCTCTTTGTGTCAGGACTACCCTGTTATGATATTAAGATATGCACCTGTACCATTCACTCAGTTCTCTCTCCACAGTCACTGCTTAAACTACTAAGTATTCGCAGTAT
Source organism: Hemitrygon akajei (assembly GCF_048418815.1). Lineage (NCBI taxonomy): Eukaryota > Metazoa > Chordata > Chondrichthyes > Myliobatiformes > Dasyatidae > Hemitrygon > Hemitrygon akajei. The sequence continues at coordinate 32,754,751 of NC_133153.1, read as the reverse complement.
TCTCATTGACTAAGACTAATAGGCACTGGAGAAGTTTTTTCCCTACTGCGGTCACTTTGCTGAACAGTTAACTGCCGGTTAACTGTCGGCTAACTATTACTTAGATTGCACTACCTGTATGTATAATCTATATTTTCATTTATATTTATCATTATTATTGTTATGAGCAGAGAGAGACAACATCTGTCGGAAGTAAATTCCTTGTAAGTGCATAGGTACTTGGCGATTAAAGTCTGATTTTGATTCTGATTCTGATATCTAGCAAATTTCAGAATTCTAGGGTAGTTTGCTAGAGATTGCAGATGCCAGAACCTGGAGCAACAAATGATCGGCTGGAGGAACTCAACAGGTTGAGCAGCATCTGTGGAAGAGGAAAGAATCGTCAATATTTTGGGTCAAGGACTCAGCTTTAATAAATCCTGGCTCATCCCTCCTCACCATCAGGAGGATCTACATGAGATTCTACCTCAGGAAAGGAACATCCATCATTAAAGATCAATAGACAATAGACAATAGGTGCAGAAGTAGACCATTCGGCCCTTCGAGCCTGCACCGCCATTTTGAGATCATGGCTGATCAACTACTATCAATACCCGGTTCCTGCCTTGTCCCCATATCCCTTGATTCCCCTATCCATAAGATACCTATCTAGCTCCTTCTTGAAAGCATCCAGAGAATTGGCCTCCACTACCTTCCGAGGCAGTGCATTCCAGACCCCCACAACTCTCTGGGAGAAGAAGTTTTTCCTTAACTCTGTCCTAAATGACCTACCCCTTATTCTCAAACCATGCCCTCTGGTACTGGACTCTCCCAGCATCTGGAACATATTTCCTGCCTCTATCTTGTCCAATCCCTTAATAATCTTATATGTTGCAATCAGATCCCCTCTCAATCTCCTTAATTCCAGCGTGTACAAGCCCAGTCTCTCTAACCTCTCTGCGTAAGACAGTCCAGACATCCCAGGAATTAACCTCATGAATCTACGCTGCACTTCCTCTACAGCCAGGATGTCCTTCCTTAACCCTGGAGACCAAAACTGTACACAATACTCCACGTGTGGTCTCACCAGGGCTCTGTTCAAATGCAAGAGGATTTCCATGCTCTTGTACTCAATTCCCTTTGTAATAAAGGCCAACAATCCATTAGCCTTCTTCACTGCCTGCTGCACTTGCTCATTCACCTTCAGTGACTGATGAACAAGGACTCCTAGGTCTCTTTGTATTTCTCCCTTACCTAACTCTACACCGTTCAGATAATAATCTGCCTTCCTGTTCTTACTCCCAAAGTGGATAACCTCACAGTTATTCACATTAAATGCCATCTGCCAAGTATCTGCCCACTCACCCAGCCTATCCAAGTCACCCTGAATTCTCCTAACATCCTCATCACATGTCACCCTGCCACCCAGCTTAGTATCATCAGCAAATTTGCTGATGTTATTTTCAATGCCTTCATCCAAATCATTGACGTAAATTGTAAACAGCTGTGGTCCCAATACCGAGCCCTGTGGCACCCCACTAGTCACCACCTGCCATTCCGAGAAACACCCATTCACCGCTACCCTTTGCTTTCTATCTGCCAACTAGTTTTCTATCCAAGTCAATGTCTTCCCCCCCGATGCCCTGAGCTTTGATTTTACCCACCAATCTCCTATGTGGGACCTTATCAAATGCCTTCTGAAAATCGAGGTACACTACATCCACTGGATCTCCCCCATCTAACTTCCTGGTTACATCCTCGAAAAACTCCAACAGATTAGTCAAGCATGATTTACCCTTGGTAAATCCATGCTGGCTCAGCCCAATCCTATCACTGCTATCTAGATATGCCACTATTTCATCCTTAATAATGGACTCTAGCATCTTCCCCACCACCGATGTCAGGCTGACAGGTCGATAGTTCTCTGTTTTCTCCCTCCCTCCTTTCTTAAAAAGTGGGATAACATTAGCCATTCTCCAATCCTCAGGAACTGATCCTGAATCTAAAGAACATTGGAAAATGATTACCAATGCATCCGCAATTTCCAGGGCCATCTCCTTTAGTACCCTAGGATGCAGACCATCCGGACCTGGGGATTTTTCAGCCTTCAGTCCCATCAGTCTTCTCATCACCGTTTCCTTCCTAATGTCAATCTGTTTCATTTCCTCTGTTACCCTATGTCCATGGCCCATCCATACATCTGGGAGATTGCTTGTGTCTTCCTTAGTGTTCAGTGAACAGTGATCCCCACTGTTCAGGCCACACCACTTTCCTGCAGGCACAATCGGACAAGAGGTACAGAAGCCTGAAATCCCATACCACCACATTCAATAATGCCATTACCCTCACTTCAACATTCAACCATTTGGTTCCTGAACTAACTAGTACAATTAACTAAAATTTAGCACTTTGATCACCTTAAACCAGCGAGTTGTTTATTATGTCGCCCCTCTCACTGTGAAACGGAGACATCTCTTTCTCCCTTATTAGGGAAAGAGAGAGCCTGTGGTATGTTGAATACTGGGTGAATGCGTAGTCTTTGGAGTTCTGCAAGTCTGTGTCTTTGCTGTTGCTTTTGCTGCACACTTGAGTGCTCAGTGGTGGGTGCCAATGCTTTTTTTTTTGCAGGTGGGCAGGGGGATCATTGCTTGTTGCTGCTTATGCACGGAAGGGAGGGTAGCTGGAGGACCTTTGGGGTTCTATCATTTAATTGTCATTCATTCTTTGGGGCGCTGCTCTGTTTTGGTGGATGGTTGCAAAGAAAAAGCATTTCAGGATGTATATTGTATATTTCTCTGACATTAAATGTACCTTTGAAATTAACTATTTATGTTCTAATGTGATGTGCCTATGATGCTGCTACAAGTATGGTTTTCATTGCACCTGTGCATACATAAACTTATTCATATTACAGTAAACACAACTTCGACTTTGAGACCCTGGATTAGGATTTTGATCCAAAATATTAATGATTCCTTTTACTCCCAGAGTTTACTTCACCCACTGAGTTCTTCCATCAGTGTGGTTTTTTTTTTGTTGCAGGATTGTTTGTGATTTTCTTTCTTCACCCTCAGTCATCTCCATTTCTTTCACACATATCAGATAGGGTTAACAAGCATTCATCACCCACTCAGCCTCAGTGTGGATTGGATCATAAATCTTCTCCTGGTTTTCTTCACCCTCTCCCTAATTTGCAACTTAAATCACACTAGTTTACTGACCTTTTCACTTCTAAGGAAGTGTCATGAGACCTAAACATTAATTCAATTTGTCTCTCCATAGATGTTGCCCGACCTGTTGAACATCTCCAACCCTTACTGTTTTCATGTCTGTCTTTACATTTTGCTGCCAAGAAATAAGAAGGGTCCTCAGTGTTTTAGGAAAGGCTGAGAGAAAGAAAGTTTTATTTGGTCAGTTGCACTAAATAAAACAGTAGTCAAGAGTTGTACTCACATCCTTGCACAGAATCATACAGCATGGAAACAAGCCCTTTGACCCACACATCCATGTCAACAAATGGGGCCCCATCCACATTATTTTCATCTTACAGCAATCATACTGCAGTCTTCTCTACCCAGGCAATTCATGTATTTATCTAGAGCAGGGGTTCCCAATCTTTTTATGTGATTGACCCCTTTCATTAACTGAGGGGTCCATGGACCCCAGGATGGGAACCCCTGATATTGGCCCTTCTTAAATGCTGTCAGTGAGTCTATTTCCACCACTTTCTCAGGAAGTGTATTCCAGGGGGTGATAAAGGTCCCCGTTAGATCCTCTCTAAATTTATTACCTTTTATCCTAAGTCTATGTCCTCTAGGTTTATCTACCTCTGATGTGGAGAATGATTTCCTGCGATCTACCCAATCTACCTCCCTCAGGTTCCTAAGGTTGTTATAGCTGGGTTGATAATGAGGATAAGCTCGCACTGCCTATTTAATGCTCCTAATGGCGTGTGCCTCAAATAGCCTCTGATGACTAAGTCCAGTTCCTGGCCCGCATGTGTGGCTTAGTTACTAAGCCTGGCAGAACCGGTTCTACTGACAGGAGAAGGGGCAAAAGTGGGGTACCGCCGGCATAAAACCAATTGCTTCAGACAGCTGTGGTTGGCAGCTCATCTAGGAGAAGAAGAACTCTGCTCTCAAATCTTCGCTGATTTGCAGCTATACCCACTCACATGGAAAGCTTCGGGAGTAAACACTGAGGGAAAAATCTAGAATCCCTAAGGCAGTCTTACATTGAGGTCAACGCTGACTGTCAACTCCAGCAATGCTGTTGATGCCAAATTGTATCGCTCTCTGCCGTTCTTTTGCGTTCATCAGATGCACACAGAGGGGGAGCTTGCTACATGGGCAACAGCTTGTTTGCCATGTTGTATTGCTCCAGCTTACATATCTAGACAGCCAGGTCACAACATCCATGGTTGACTTGACTGACAGAGTCCTCAATCCCCCTCATAATTTTATATACCTAACTCATGGCCCCTCTTAAGCTTCTCCAGTTCAGAGATATAGATCTAGCCTCTCCAGACTCTCCTCATAACTGAGGTACATGCCATACACTTAGGCCCAATGACTTTAATACAAGCTATTATCTTAGAAGTGAGTACAACTGGTAACCCATTGGCACTAGCATCCTAAGTACATATTTATCCCTGCAGTGGTATTATATTGATCAATTTAATAGACTAGTTTTCATTATCAATGACCACAACACAAAAGATGCTTCAGATACTGGAAATCCAGAGTAGCACACACATGAAATGATGGAGGAACTCAGCAGGCCAGGCAGCATTTATGGAGAAGAATAAACAGTTGACATTGCAGGTGTCGACTGTTTACTCCTTTCCATTGATGCTGCCTGGCCTGCTGAGTTCCTCTGGCATTTTATGTGTTACTCACCATTCAACATCTCTGATAAAACAATCCATATTTTAATAACTTCTATGAAAATATTGCTTCTGCCTTGCCCCACTGCCACCACCCAACATCAAACACTTATTTCTTGTGTATTAACATTCTAAATAATCTTTGTCTGCTAATTCGATTAATCCTGGGTCGATCATGAGTTACTATGTTCGTTTATAACCTTGCACCTTGTTTGGCATCTGTTCTAATTTTTATTCCATAGTTAATGTGAAGTGAATGTTTAAATAGTGGAGTTTAATGTTAGCTTAACCCTAGCTTAACCCTGAGCTTCACCTTCACTGTTCAAAGATGTTGCACTGAGCTTGAATCAAAATAATAGATCAAGATTTGAGAGTTTTGTTGGTAAAACTGAACAAGATGGCACCAGTGAATGTCATGACTGACAACAAAGTCCTGCAGAAAGTTCACAAAACTGCTTCTTTTATTTCTACTACTAAGTAAACTGTGAGATACATTTTGATGGTGTGTTTTTGGAATGATTGAGTTCTCTGGCAGTCGTGGAACGATGGAGTGATCCAAGGGAGTTCAGTGACATTTGGAGTGAAGTGTGCAGACTGGAGACCTGGAATCCTGGAGAAGGGGCACGAGCTCATGATTGACTCCATTGATTTTCTCCTATTGACTTATCAAGCAAGGTTGAAGTCGATGAGGATAAGAATGGAGGCTGGGTGGGTATTTGGTGTCATCTGCCTGCGTTTGACTGGTCTTCCTCTCACGAGCTGCTGTCGGAGAAAGGTGCAGGAATATTTGGATTCACATTGCAAGGATTGATCAGAGAGGCTGTGGACTCATTTTGGTGGATTTGGGGGTTCATATTGCATGTGTTTCGGGATTCTGGTTACTCTGTTGTTTTTGTGTATTTTGATTGATGTGGTCAGGGTGCTGGCTTATAGCACGATGCTGAACTGAACCATACTGAATACTATTAGACTGCTAGTTTGATGTTTGATATTCTGTGCATTTTCTGCTTGCTTATTGGCCATTTGCCCAATTTGTTCTTTCTTTATGTGTTGCGTGTTTGATGTTTCATGAACTGGTTCCATGGTGTTTCCTTTTTTGTGGCTGCCTGCGGAGGATGAATCTCTGAGTTGTATGTTGTATGCATCCTTTGATAGTAAGTGTAGTTTGAATCTTGGAACCCAGAAAAAAATGTATGTAGAAACTATTGAAAAGAAACATCAAATATCTTTTTTTTAATAACAGTCTTGATGAAGGGTCTCAGCCTGAAATATCAACCCTTTAATTTCTCTCTATAAATGCTATCTGACCTGCTGAATTCCTTTAGCATTATGTGTGTGTGTATGTGTGTGTGTGTGTGTTACTTGGATTTCCAACATCTGCAGAAGCTATTGATCTTAATTTCATCTCTATTTCAGAAAAATTCTATTTTATGTTAGAAAACAAATTTATCTGTTAAAGTTTTCAATTAATACTTAGTGCTGTGTTTTATGAAACTGCATAATGATTATCAGTTGTCAAAAGCTTCAAGGAGTCTTCAATTATATGAAATAGTTGCATTAATACAGTTCATTGTTATTTTGAAAGCCATTTGATTATTCTGAGCTGCCACACACCATTTTAATAGTTGTATTGCTGCCAATTTTTTCCCTGAGATGGAAGTGAATTTAAAAATCAGTATGTCCAAAAGAATTATTTTTATATTAACATTAGGAGATTTACTACATTGTTGTCATCTTGCTTATGATACCGGTCAGTTTGAGTCATTCATTACATGTTCACGTCTGGGTCCAAAGATTGCCAACATATGTAACACAATCAGAATTTATGCTCCTGTGTGGATTCATTACTGAGGCCAAATGTTAGCATTTTGGCACAGTGAAAGATTTGTTGAGTCATACAGCATGAATAAAGCCCTCAGACCTGAGTCAACACCAGCCATCAAGCACCCATTTACAGTAATCCTACGCTAATCCAATGTTATTTGCCCTGTGGAACTGCAGAGGTTAGAGGCACCCACACTCCACATCCTTCCACTACTCCACTATTTTATGGGTTACCACCTGAAATGGGATATTCCGTGATAAAGTCTTCTCCAGAGGAATGGAGATCCTTCACCTGGCGGGATGGAGATACATATCTCCCAAAGGAGGTGATGTGCACCAGCTGCTCATATGACCATCCAACACCTGCACTCATGTGACCCTGATCTCCTTCTCTCCACTAGCCTGTAGGTCACCCCTTGGCAAGGTGTAGCACCTGCTTTGCCCCTCCCTGAGCAGGGTCACATGAAGCCATGGGAGCAGGTGGTAGATGCAACCACTGACGCCAGTCAGATAATCTCTGAAGACTATTGATAATGGCTGGGGTCAGCTGTTTTGCAAGGACGCTGCCCAGAAGAAGGCAATGGCAAGCCATTTCTATAGAAAAATTCACCAAGAACATTCATGGTCATGATCCTATGGTCACCCATGTCATATGACATGGTATATAATGATGATAATGAAACAGAAGAGATCCTTCAAATGCCGGAAATCCAGAGCATCACTCAAAATGCTGGAGGGAGTTAGCAGATTAGGTAGTACCTATGAAGGGGAATAAGCAGTCAGTGTTTTGGGCCAAGACCCTTAACCTGGACTGGAAAGGAAGTGGGCATAAACCAGAATAAGATAGTATGGAGAGGGGAAGGAATACAGATTTGCAGATGATAGGTGAAGCCAGGTAAAAGGGCAGGTGGATTGGTGGGGGAGGGGATGAAGTGAGAAGCCAGGAGCTGATAGGCAGAAAAGATAGAGGGGATGAAGAAGAAGGAATCTGATAAAACTGGAGAGTGGACCATGGTAGGAAGCGAAGGAGGAGTGGCACGAGTGAGAGATCACAAACACTAAAAAATCCACAGATGCTGGAAATCCAAGTAGCATACACAAAATGCTGGGAGAACTCAGCAGGCCAGGCAGCTTCCATGGAAAAGAGTGAACAGTCAACGTTTCAGGCCAAGACCCTTCATCAGGACTGGATGAAGGGCCTTGGTCTGAAACTTCGACTGTTTACTCTTTTCAATAGATGCTGCCTGGTCTGCTGAGTTCTCCCAGTATTTTGGGTGTGCTACCAGTGTGAGGTGATGGGCTGTTGAGGAGAAGGGTAAGAGGGAAGCCAGAATAGGAAAAGGAAAATAAAGGTGAGGGGGGAGAAATTACCAGAAGTTAGAGAAATCAATATTCAAACCGTCAAGTTGGAGGGTACCAGATGGAAATTGAGACATTGCCTATCCAAACTGAGAGTGGCTTAATCATGACAGTAGAGGAGGGCATAGACGAACATGTTAGTATGGGGATGAGAAGTAGAATTAAAATGGGTGGTCACTGGGAAATCCTGCTTGTTGCTGATACAATAACTCACTGTGCTGCAAAGCAAACATGGACCAGATATGTTGGGGGCCTGTAAAAGGAAGAAATCCTTCAATATTAATAAACAGTTGGAAAACAGAAATATTTAACCAAATCTATTTGTAGGTATAATAAATATAACAGCAGAGATCTCTGATTTCAGTATAAACTTTGATAGAAACATTAAGGTAACCACTAAAGGGTTAAAAATCTGGCTGACGTGTAGAGTCATGGAGAGCTGGAGCACAAAAGCTCATTAGGCAGCATCTTTAGAAATTAATAAGCAGTTGATGTTTTGAGCTGAAATTCTTCTTCAGGACTGGAAAAGAAGGGGGAAGGCACCGGAATAAAAAGGTGGGGGAAGGGAAGGAGGACGAACTAGAAGGTGTTAGGTGAAGCCAGGCGGGTGGGGAAAGTAAAAGTCCGGAGAAGATGGAATCTGACAGGAGAGGAGAGTGAACCTTCAGAGAAAGGGGATTGGCAGGTGAAAAGGCAAAGGGCTAGAATGGAGAAAAAAGAAGAGTGTAGGGAAATGGAAAAATTACAAGAAGGGGGAATTGATGTTCATGCCATATGACGGGAGGCTACCTAAATGGAATATAAGGCATTGCTCCTCCACCATGAGGGTGGCCTGATAGTGGCAAAAGAAGAACCATAGAACACCATGTCAGAACAGGAATGAGGACAGGAATTAAAATAGTTTGCCACCGGGAAATTGGGAAATTCTGTTTTGGTGGAGAGAGTGGAGGTGCTCAGCAAAGTGGACCCCAATTTATGTCAGGTCTCACCAGTGTAGAGGAGGCTGCATTGGGAGAATTGGATACAATAGACAACCCCAACAGATTCTCAGGTGAATAGTTGCATCACCTGGACCATGAATAGAGGTGAGGGAGGAGGTAAATGGGCAGGTGTAGTATTTAGTTTGCTTGCAGGGATAAGTGCCAGGAGGGAGATTAGTCATGAGGGATGAATAGTCACGGAGGAAGCAGTCACTGTGGAGAGTGGGTGGTAGAATCTCATTGAGGTTGGCAGAAGTTGCGGAGAATGATGTGTCGGATGCTGAAGTTGGCTCCATGGGGAGATGACAGCTCTACCAACTGCACCAACTTGTATCCTTTATATCACATTTTGATATGAGCTATGCTACAGAGATGTGAATCTACTCATTAAATTGTTCAGTGGCATATCCTTCTGAGGTTGGCAAACAGCTTGAAGGTGCATTACCGGCAATTGGCATGTTTTGGAGCATAGAGCTAAATAGGAGAATTGGATCACACAGTTCCATGCAGGTGACATGCCCAGTTATAGAGAATGCTGAGTACGTGGCAGTGATGTCAATTGCCACACACCGCCCAGCATCTATTTATTTATTTAGACATACAGTGCGGAACAGGCTTTTCCGGTCCAACAAGCTGCACCTCCCATCTGCCCATCTATTAAACCTTAGACTAATCAATGAGCAATTTACAATTAACCTACTAACCGGTACATCTTTGGACTGTGGGAGGACATCCACATGGTTACGGGGAGATCATACAAACTCTTTACAAACCGCGCCAGAATTGAACACTGACCTCCAATGCCCTCAACTGTAATATTGTTGTGCTAACCACTACACTATCAGCTGACACAGAACTGTAATGTTTTATAATAAACATAGTGTAGAATATATAATATATATTATTAAACATTATGTTATATAAAATATATAATATAAAAGTGTTATAATAAAAATATATAAATAATACTCTAACTGACAGTCATAATTGACACTCTATTTTAGAATTAAATTTTATGTTTAATTTGACATTAGGAAGTGAGCATGTTATGCTTAATATGGAGGTGATTTACATATGAATGAATTTTTCCATTGTTAAGAAGGCAAATTTAGTCAGCACCAGTACCATTCTGATAATGTCGTGCCCAGATTTGAAATGCAAATTTTAGTACATGCATGACTGCACCTTTTGGATTCAGATTGGATAGAGGAAGACTTTCTTTGTAATTATCACACTATTCTGAATCTTCAAGGCACATAGAATAGTAAAAGGACTCCATCAGATAATAAATAATAATAGGCAGAATAATATTTCAGCATGGACTAGATGGACCAAAGGGCTCCATTTATGAGTAAATAGAGACACAAGATGCTGCAATTTGTAGGAATCTAGGAAGCTGATGGAGGGATTCAACCCAAAAAAGGTGACAGTTCCTTTGCCCCCACTGATGCTGCTCGACCTGCTGAGGTCCTCCAGTGGATTATTTGCTGAGTCAGATGATGAATCTTGAGTCAGCTCTTTTACACAAGTAAATATCCAAAGATTTCCACTCCCTTGAGGTTTCTCCAGTTGAGTAACATGCCTGATTCATGGCCCATTCCAACCTCATTGAATATTGTAATCACAACAACAGCATTCCCCCTCAAATAATTTAATAAAGCAAAATCGGCCAAGCCCTTTGTAGGGATTTGAGCAAAAATGAAAATTGAACAGCAGAATTAGAATTAGACCAGCTACTTGGTCCTAGACGTCAAAGGAGAATCGCTGAGGAAGAGATTTCAGAACTTATAGCACAGTTGAAAGCCCAGCTATTGAGAATGATACTCAAGAATGGGCCACCAGACTCAGAGGATGAGGAACATCAGAGAGTAAGTTATGGAGAGAGGAAATGTCATGTTTAAAAGCATGGCTGAGAATTTTTAAGGTCAAACTTTAAAGTTAAGCTCTATATTTCAAGCATAGATTGATTGTGTGATCCTTTTGCACTGAGATGCCTAACAGTGAAATCCAGAAACAAAATTCTATCATTACAGAAATGCTCATGAATTTACCTGGCAGAGCTAGTTCCCAATCTGCAATGGCATTCTTACATCGTCTAACAATGTTAGTTTGATGAGGATTCTTTTAGACACATGCTGATGCTCCATCTGGCTCACTAAACACATTGCTGCCAAAATATACCAGTCCTTGGTTCTCTCAGTCACACTCCTAACTAAGTTATCATTGCAAAATTATAAACAAAAGGCTATCTTTGCTTTCAAGATTAGTATATACACATGATAATTCTCAGCATTAGATATTATGAAGCCTTGACTTATCACTTTAAATTTAGAGTATGCCTTTAGTTCTTTAAGGAACTCACAAACCATAGGTTCTCCTGTGCAGTTCTTAAATCAACAAGAGAGAAAGAGAGAGAGAGAGAGATACAGACAGAGAAAGGGAGAGAGAAGAGAGAAAGATAAAGAAACAGAAGGAAAGAGAAAAAAACAGAAAAAGAGATATAGAGAAATAACTTATTTAAAAGCTGAGATCAATAATATTCTAATAAATTGAGCCTGTTGCAGTTTAAAGAGAAGCTCGTGTTCATGTAGAACCAATAGATACACCATCAACTATCTGAAAGTATTGCAAGCTGGGTTGACAATAGGAAAATGAGGTGGACGTGGGAATTGAACCAGGACGAGGAAAATGGACCACTCTCCTGATACTAACTGCTGTTTAGTGATCCCACTTGGCCAGTGCAACTTTGAACACAAGACTGCAGTTAATTGTTATATGCACACATGGAACATTACAGCACAAAAACAGCTATTAGCACAAGTGTGCTAATAATTTTTTTATCGCCTGTTGCCACTGTATTGAATCTCTGCTCCTACTCGTGCCTTAATTTTTTTTAATATATTCCTTTCGTAATACTTCCTTTCAGGACATTCACAAACTCAACATCAGTACTGGTGTTTTTTTTAGTGAATTCAGTGAAAACAATTATTTTCTAATAAAGTCATAGAGATTACAACATAGAGACAGGGCCTTCAGCCCATCTAGCCCTGTTCTTCTGCCTTGTCCCATTTACCTGCACCCTGACCATTGCCCTCCATACCCTCTCATCCATGTAACTATCTAAACTTCTCTTGAACTTTACAATCGAACCAGCAACAATCACTTCTACTGGCAGTTCATTCCACCCTCTCATCTCCCTCTGAGTGAAGAAGTTAATCCACAGATTCCCTTTAAATATTTCACCTTTCATCTTCAACTTTTGACCTCTAGTTCTAGACTCACCCAAGCTAAAGGGCTTGCATTCTAATTTTGTGCATAAAATAATGTAATATCTATTAGTATTTAATGAAGTGTGTATATTGCATTAGACTCAGAGTCAGAGTCACACAACAGAGAAACAAGCCCTTCAGACTACCATGGATTCTATGTTGATTCAGATTTATTTTATTGATTACATGTTCAGTACAGTGTAAAAGTCTTTGTGTGTGTGTGTGTGTGTGTGTGTGTGTGTGTGTGTGTATATATATCTATATCTAGGGTGCCTAAGACTTTTGCACAGTATTGTATTTGTCAATATGGAGCGGAGAGCAAGTTTGTCAATCTGGGAGGAGCAAAGCGTGTTGGGAATGTTGAGGTTGGAGGTGCGTAGGACAAATAGCAGAGAAGGAGTGCCAGGGATGGGAGTGGGGTGTTGGCACAGGTACAGATGTACCCAAGCCATTAGGCTTTACAATTCTACCGCCAGGACTTAAGAACTTTTTGAAAGCTATTATTAATGCTTTTTGAGATAGTGATTTAGATGCATATCATATTTTTTACTGAGTTAAGTATTGTATGTAATTAGTTTTGCTACAACAAGTGTATGGGACATTGGAAAAAAAGTTGAATTTCCCCATGGGGATGAATAAAGTATCTATCTATCTATCTATCTATCTGAGACACCAGGTAAGGTAATTTGATTCCAAACAATTGATTTATTGATCATTTCAAAATGTCCCTGTAGTACTCCCCATTCCCTCTCCTCTCCCCTCCCATTTTCCCAACCATGATCCCCCCTCTCCCTGTCCCCTTCTCACTCTCAGTCCACAATAGAGACCCATATGAGAATCGGGTTTATCATCACTCACATTTATCATGAACTCTTTTTTTTGTGGCATCAGTACAGTGCAATACATAAATTATCTACAGCACTGTGCAAAAATCTTAGGCACCCTAGTTGTATATATACCTGTGTGGCTGAGTGTGTGCCTAGGAAAACTTGCTGTACATTCCCAAATCAAAAGCCATGGATGAACCAGGATGTACATCATCTGCTGAGGGCTAGGTCTGTGGCATTTAAGTCTGGTGACCCAGGTCTGCACAAGAAAACCAGGTATGACTTGCAGAGTGCTACTTCAAGGGCGAAGAGGCAATTCTGAGCGAGGTTGGAGGCAACATTGGATGCACGACAACTCTGGCGAGGCTTGTACAACATTACTTCCTACAAAGTGAAACCGAATAGCATGAATGGCAGCATATTTCACTATCAGATGAGCTCAAGCCTTCTATGCCCGGTTGAAAAGGAGAATATAACTACAGCTGTGAAGATCCCTGTTACACCCTGTGACCCTGTAATCTCTGTCTTGGAGGCCGATGTTTGGCTGCCTTTAAGTAGGGTGAACCCTCACAAGGTGGCAGGCCCTGGAAAGGTTCTGAAAACTTGTGCCAACCAACTGGCAAGAATATTCAAGGACATTTTCAACCTCACACTGCTTCACTGCTACGGTTGGAAGTTCCCACCTGCTTCAGAAAGACAACTGTACCCAGTGCCCAAGAAGAGTAGTGTGAGCTGCCTTCATGACTATCGCCCAGTAGCACTCACATCTATGGTGATGAAATGCCCTGAGAGGTTGGTCATGGCTAGAATGAACTCCTGCCTCAGCAAGAACCTGGACCCACTCCAATTTTCCTGTCACTACAATAGGTCTATGGCAGATGCAATCTCAATGTTTCTTCACACGGCCTTAGATCACCAGGACAATACTAACACCTATGTCAGGATGCTGTTCATTGACTATAGGTCAGCATTAAACACGATACAGAACCTAGGTCTCGGTACCTACCTCTGCAACTAGATTCTCGACTTTCTAACTGGAAGTGATAGTATCTCCTCCTGGCTGATGATCAACACTAGTGCACCATAGGGGTGTGTGCTTAGCCCACTGCTCTACTGTCTCTATACCCATGACTGTGTGGCTAGGCTTAGCTCAAATACCATCTATAAATTTGCTGATGATGCAACCATTGTTGGTAGAATCTCAGATGGAGAGGAGAGGGCGTACAAGAGTGAGAGATATACCATCTGGTTGAGAGGTGTTACAGCAGCAACCTTGCACCCAATGTTAGTAAGACAAAAGAGCTGATTGTGGACTTCAGGAAGGGTAAGATGAGGGAACACGAACCAATCTTCATAGAGGGATCAGAAGTGGAGAGAGAGAGAGAGAGCAATTGCAGGTTCCTGGTGTCAAGATCTCTGAGCACCTAACCTGGTCCTAACATATCGAAACAGCTATAAAGAACGCAAGTAGCTTTATTTCATTAGAAGTTTGAAGAGATTTGGTTTGTCAACTAAAACACTCAAAAACTTCTATAGATGTACCATTGACAGTATTCTGACAGGCTGCATCGCTGTCAGGTATAGAGTGGAGGGAACTACTGCACGGGACTAAAAGAAGCTACAGAAGGTCATAAAGTTAGTCACCTCCATCCTGGGTACTAGCCTCCATAGTACCTAAGAAATCTTTAAGGAACTGTGCCTCAGAAAGATGACATCCATTATTAGGGACCCCCATACCCCCATCACTCAGGGCATACCCTCTTCTCATTGCTACCATCAGAAAAGAGATATAGAACCCTGAAGGCACACACTCAGTGATTCAGGAACAGCTTCTTCCCCTGTTATCCTGTTATTAATACCGTTTTGGTTTTGGCTAAAGATAAGGAGCCATATTGCCCAACATAGGAATGTTGTGTCAGCCAATTGTAACTTTCACCCCAGTGGAAGATTTGGGTAGCTGGGCAGGATCGGATTTCTGAAGGACAGCCATCTGGTTTGGGGTCTTTCAGTGGGAGCTGTGGAGCAGGCACAGGGGAAGATGCTGCAGAATGCCATTCAAAGGAGAGACCCCGTTGTAAGAAGTACTTTGTGCAGATGAATGGCTGCAAGGAGGAAGGACCAACACTCCTGAGAGAGCCAGTTCATTTGAGATGGTCTTTGAGGAAAGTTCGGAGTGGCAGGTGCCTTCATGCAGACTGTGGATTCTGCGTGTGAGTAAAGTGGCAGAGCCCCAGCTACTCCAGAAATGAGCTCCAATGTTTATACGCACATTGAACTGGTATAACTGCATTGGGCCCTTTTATTTTTCTTTTCCTTTTTATTCTGTAACTTTAAAGGTGGTTAATATATTTTATTATAATCTTATGCTGGTGTATGATCTATTAATTTTCTGGTAAACGGTAACTTTGCACGGAGTCGTATTTACACAGCATTTGCTACAATCACTGCTCCTCAATCAGAGCGTCCCAACTTTCCTGTTTGGTTGAACACCAAATCATACCGACCCTAGACATATATTGTTTATGAAAAGTGGCCTTTTCACCGCCGAGTCATGCTGTTATCAGCAGAGTTAAAAACGGGCCAAGTTTGTATACAAGTCCTGATGAGACAGTTGCACTGGGCAAGTGCCCATGTACACTAATCTCATTTTCCAACACTTGGCCCAAGGCCTTGATGATTCAAATGTCATCTAGATATTTCTTAACTTATTATTATTTTCTTTGAAAGCCTTCTTAAAGGAAAATGGGAGCACATAAATAGCATATTTGGTAGGTGAGCACAGATGTAAAGGATCAAATTCTATGGTTCTTTAACAATCTGTGTGGTCACTGATTTTGTCATTCAATACTATGACTGTTTGCATTTATATGATTATACAATAATCTTTATCAGATTATCTTAAAAGTGCATGAGGTTAATAAGGTCATTCACTGTTGTGGGTGAGAGCAACCACAGCAGGTCACAGAGCCATGGAACACCACAACACAGAAAAAGGTCACTTGGCCCATCTAGGCCATGCCAAACCATTAACTTCGAACAATGTAATTTCCTTTCTCCAATATGTGTTATCAACATGGATTGCTTTATTCCATTCATTCTATCTCTGGTGTGACATTCAGCCCTTTCTAAGCTGAACATTTAGAGACTGTATTGACTCCCTTTCTGTTTATCTTGTATATCTTGGACTTTAGATACAACACTGAGTCATATCATCTGCAGAAGTTCTCTGATGACTTAGCAATAATTGGGTGCATAAAGAGAGGATGGGAGGGTGAATACAGGGCCCTGGTGGAGGACTTTGTCAAATGAAGCAAGCTGAATCATCTGCAGCTCAGCATTAGAAAGACAAAGAGATGGTGATAGACTTTCAAAAGATGAAGCTTGCATTGCTCCCTCTCACTACTGATGGTGAGGACATCGGCGTGGTAAGGATCTACAAGTACCTGGGGTGCACCTGAATGACAGATTTGAGTGGAGCACAAACACAGAGGCTGTGTACAAGAAGGGCCAGAGTTGACTCTATTTCCTGAGGAGACTGAGGTCCTTTGAAGTATGCAGGCCTCTCCTTCACATGTTCCACCAGTCATTTGTCAGCAGTACAATCTTCTGTGTGGTGGTGTGCTGGGGCAATGGCATCAACATCGCTGACAGGCTCAATAAACTGAATAGAAAGGCTGGCTCTGTTATAGAAATCAAATTTGACACACTGGAGGCTGTGGTAGAACAAATGAACCCCTACGGAAAATCCTGGCAATTCTGGACAATGTTTCTCACCCTCTGCACGCCACTTTGGCTGAACAGAGGAACACTTTTAGTAATAGACTAAGACAACTGCACAGCTCCAAAGAGCACTATATGAAGTCATTTTTACCCTCAGCCATTAAGCTCTATAATGAGACAACCTATATTCAGCGAACTGATGGCCCCTCCTATTTGACTGTTAGTGGTAACTTATTTTTTATTCTTTCTGCTTCTCTTCTAATATTTATATTTGTGCACGTGTAATGCTATTGTGACACTAATTTCCTTTGGGATCAATAAAGTATCTATCATCATCATCATCAACACATCAAATTTTGAAGTGAATGCGGCACAGCAGCAGAGGACTGCAAAGTTAGACTCAGTAGCCACTTTATTAGGTACAGGAAGCACCTCACAAATTCTCCATGGATCGCATCAAACCCGGATGTGAATTGAGGAGGGTTGGTATTGGAGCTTCCAACCCCATCCCATAAAAAATAATGCTGCAAAAATGCCAACAGAAGCTCCAAAGACCTCATCCCTGGGAGATGAAGTACACATCAAGAAGATGGACTACACCTGGAGACAACGTGAAAGACTGGCCCAGGATAGAGGACTACGGCAAATTACTGTTGGTCACCTATGCCTCAGTAGGTGTAATGGACATACGTATTGTGTGATTATCCTCAGATACCTTTCAAAACCCTTTAAATAAGATTAACTTTATTTCTCACATTTGAGACATACAGTGAAAAGCGTCATTTGTGTCAACAATCAGCACAGTCCCAGGATGTGCTGGGGTTAACCCGCAATGTCGCCAGGCTTTCAGTGACAACATCGCTTGCCCATAACTGCCTAATCCTAACTTGTACATCTTTGGAATGTAGGAGGAAACCAGAGCACACGAAGAAAACCCACATGGTCTCAGAGAACATACAAACTCCTTACCAAGAATGGTGGTAATTGAACCCACTTTGCTGATACCGTAAAGCATTACACAAACGGCTACACTACTCTGCCGCACTGGTTTGTAAAATCTGATATGAAATTATATGCTCTTCTACAATGACATCACCCAGAGTCATTTTTGTTCCAGGATGATAAGTAGAATGTTTCAGCCAAGAATGTTTTTACCCCTCTTGTGTGGGCTGTATTTAATGCTCAGTCCTGGACTTGACAGACTTATGCTCCCACAAAATTATTTTAAAAAATCACTGAAAGGTAGCTATTGTTGCAAAGGGGAATTCCTTCACTACCTACCTATTGCATCAGCATAGAGCAGGTGTTCCCAACTCTTTTTATGCCATGGATCAATACCATTTACAAGGGATCAGTGGACCCCAGGTTAGGAACTCCTGACTTGAAGTGTTTTGCTCAGGACTGTGAAATGGGGCTTGAACCATTGACCTTCCACCACTGAGAGTGAGCTTCCTTTGAGACTATACAAGTCTCCTTCCATTCCTAATCTCTGTACTTTCCTCTGCACGTCATAAACCCCATTACCACCCAACCCCACATCCCCACATCCCCACAAAGTACACTGTAGATTCTGTGGTCAAAGCAACACATACAAACAAGCTGGAGGAAGGGTCTCGGCCTGAAGTGTTGACTGCTTGTTTCCACGGATGCTGCCCGACCTGCTGAGTTCCTTCAGCTTGTTTCTATGTATTGCTTTGCCCACATCCCCACAACTAGTTCCAAAAGTAGTGACTCATTTCCTGGATCTTGAGCTGAAAGTAGGCTTTGGTTATAACAAATTGCCATTTATGCCCCCAGATAATTTTGGTCTGAGATCTCATTAAAACTAATTTATATGCACACTAGAATAGAGCTTAGCTCCTAAATTAGTTGGCTTTCTACGGAAATGTGAATTTCTTCACTAGGTCAGTTTTTTACACATCTGAAAGATACATGCAAATATTTCAGCATTGTTCTCATTAGAATGAATAATTTACAGAAATTGGTTACCAGCCACAATTTAATTCTCTGTTCAGAGAACATTACAGCAAGGTATAGGCCCCTCTGCCCACAATGTTGTGCCATCGTTTTAACCTATTCCAAGATCAATCTAACCCATCCCTTCCACAAAGCCCTCCATTTCTCTTTCATCCACGTTCCCTCTAAGAGTATCTTAAATGTCCCTAATGTATCTACCTCGATCATTATCCCTGGGAGTCTGTTCAACACACAAACACCAGTCTCTCTGTAAAAAACCTACCTCTAACACCGCTCCTATACTTTCCTCCAATCACCATAAAATTATACACTCTCGTATCAGCCATTTCCTATCTGTGGGTGACTATTACTTGTCTCCTCAGTTCAAAACATTAGGGTGGAGAATAAATGCCAGCATTGTCCATATGAAGTAATGAATCAATAAAATGCTTGTCAATTCTTCTTTGATTCTTTTGCCGCTGTGATGGATATTCTCTTTCCTGGACTCGAGAGCCTTATTGCTAATCTCAGCTTTCTGGCACGGCAGTATGACCTTTCCAAAGGGTTAGAGTTGTTGGTGATGAAGTTCAACTTAAAACAGATAATTTTTTTGTTCAGCTTTATGTTGTAAACTAGAACCAGTCCCAGTTCTTAATGTAAATTGCAAACAGGAACCAGTTTGAAGTTTAAAGCTCAACTAAAGTGAGCAAGAGACTTGTTTCTCTAAACGCAAGACAATGGGATTATGTCACTTAGCACACCAAATATGGTTACAAATTGAGGTGTTTGTGTATTCACATGGGTCGGCCCTCATGGTATTAACTGTGGTTGTTTGGGATCTCCTGTTGCCAGAAGCTTTTAAGATCATCTGTGTGAGTTACTTTGTCCTAGCAAGGGTATTTGGAAAACATCACATGTAGATAAGGTCAATTTGTAGAGACTAGTATGGCTATTGGAAAGATAGGTTGTTGTTAAGAATGACAAGGAGAACAACATTAAGATAAAGTTACAGAAAGAAAACCCAAAATACGTTCCACAGTCAAGCAAGAGCAAATCTGCAGATGCTGGAGATCTGGGCAACATACACACAAAATACTGGAGGAACTCAGCAGGCCAGGCAGCATCTAGGAAAAGAGTACAGTCAATGTTTTGGCCTGGCCTGCTGAGTTCCTCCTGCATTCTCTGTGTGTTGCTTCATTCCACAGCCTTCAATTTTTGCAAAGGATGACTCATTCATCTGTCACTCCATGGTATCTTCTTCTAGCTTGTAAACATTATTCTTGTGTTTGGAAATCCTTTGTGCTTTGTAATCGAGAAATCTTTTATAAATTAGAAAAGATTAAAAATTATAAATTGTGACTGTTAAATGTGTGTTAAGAATTATTTGTCAGGATTTAGATGTGTATTACTAAAAATAAAATAACTGTGTTTACAGTACATCGTTAGCTGGAAGTTTCAGTGGGAAAGGGAGATCACACCCACTACTCAAACAGTGGGTATTGGCTGCTTAACCTCACCACAGAGGTGAGATAAAGAAATAAGCTAGTCCTTGGAGAGTAGGTAGATACAGTATAACCATCTTATAGTGAAGTTATCTGTATACATAACAGTACTGAGCAAAAGTCTTAGGCACATAACTATAGCTAGGGTGCCTAAGACTTACTACAGAACTGTGGTAGTTTTATGTATTGCACTGTGCTGCTGCTGCAAAAGAAAGAAAAACATGTGAGTGATATAAACCTGATTCTGATATGGGTCTCTTTTGTGCAGTGAGAGTGGGAAGGTGGGCAGGGAGAGGGGGATCGTGGTTGGCAAAAGGGGAAGGGGAGGAGAGGGAAGCACCAGAGAGACATCCTGTAATGATCAATAAACCAGTTGTTTGGAATCAAGTGACCTTACCTGGTGTCTCTGGGCTGGGTGTGTCTGCACCCGCGCCACCTCTTGCCCTGGCACTCCTTCTCTGCCACCTGTCCCACACCCCTCCCGTGGTGCTCCACCCTCGCCATTCCCAATATCCTCTGCTTGCACCAGATTTACAATCTCACTCTCTACAAATACAGTACTGTGGAAATGTCTTCGGCACCTTAGCTATTTAAATGTGGCCAAGACCTTGGCTCAGTACTGTAAAATAACTGTGTTTAGATTGCCTAGCTAGCTGGAAGTAAGTCCTCCTTGGTGGTGAGGAGGAATCCACCACTGAAACAGTGGCTATTGGCCGTTAAACCTCACCACAAAGATTAGACAAAGATGAGTCCTTGAAAAGTAGGTGGATACAGTATAACTTCC
Source organism: Hemitrygon akajei (assembly GCF_048418815.1). Taxonomy (NCBI): domain Eukaryota; kingdom Metazoa; phylum Chordata; class Chondrichthyes; order Myliobatiformes; family Dasyatidae; genus Hemitrygon; species Hemitrygon akajei. Next base: position 32,733,666 of record NC_133153.1, on the reverse strand, counting down.
CCATAGTGAGGGTACTTGTGTATATATTTGGTAGGTTTTCAAGCCTTCTTTTAAGTTTAGGGCTTTGTGGACAGGGAACCCAATAGCATAGCACCGTCTACCTACACAGAAGTAATTTACACTAGCCAATGAATCTACACAGCCCAACTTGTCCCTGTCTATTAATTAATTAATTGGTTTATTTATTGAGGTACAGTACGGAATAGGCCCTTCTGGCCCTTCAATCTACACTGCACAGCATCCCCTGATTCAGCTCTAGCCCAATCATGGGATAATTTACAACGACCAATCAGCCTACCAACCGGTACATCTTTGGACTGTTTGGAGTCTTTGGAGGAAACCCATGCGGCCAGGAGGAGAATGTACAAACTCCTTAAAGATGGCAGTGGGATGGCTCAGCTGGACTCAAGAGATGCTTTTGTAGCTGGTTGGATTCTCTTAGTTATAACTCACACGTTACCAGAACATTCAAATTATTTTACTTGTTGTAATGTAGTGACATTATACAATGCCAGGACCAAGTAAGGGTAAAGCAGGTACTGCTACATGGAACATCGAATATGTGGGTGACAACAGCAGCATTGCGATTAAGCAACACTATTAAAATACCAGTGACTCAGGTTCGAATCCCATCGCCGTCCATAAAGAGTTGTAAATTCTTTCTGTGACTACATGGCTTTCCTCCAGGTGTTCCAGTTTCCTCCCACATTCTAATGGTGTGCAAGTTAGTAGCTTAATTGGTCACATAGATGTAATTGGGTGTCATGGGCTCATTTGGCCTGATGAATCTGTTACTGTGCCTTATCTCTAAATAGATCTAATTAAACAGAGAAGAGTACACTGCAGGAACAGGCCTCTCAATCCACAATATCTGTGCTGACCATGATGCTGATTTAAACTGTGCAGCTCTCTCCACATGGCCTATACCACACCACTCTCTGCCTGGTCAGGTGTCTGTCCAAATGTCTCTTAATATTCTCCTTCCACCCACATCTCCTGGAAGCACAAACCACACATTTGCCACTTTGTGTATAACACTTGCCTCATAAACCTTCTTCATCACAAACTCCCCTGCTCACCTTCAGTCTCCTCTGGTCTGTATGTGAGGCTGACTTTTTGCATGTGAAAGACACTGGGAACAGGAGTGGTGCTTGGTGTATGGCCCACAGAAAGAGACTGTATTCGAGGGAGAGCTAGCAGGAGTCAATGAACAAGTGGAGGTGAAAATTATGCCTGCGTGAGAAAAAGGGGAGAAAGGACAGGAGGAGTCAATATGCTCCTGCAAACTGAAGGAGAGACAGAACGTGAAAGGGAGAGATGGACAGAGGCTGGATTTTTTCTTCAGAATCTTACCAGTAATTGATTTGTGTTGTGAAACAAATAGAGATGGAAAACCTGCAGTACTGTGCAAAAGCCGTATGCACTTAGATATAGTTACGAGGCCTAAGACTTTTGCACAATGTGGAGTGGAAAGCAAGTATGTGAATCTGGCAGGAGAAAAGGATGTTGGAAATGGCAAGGGTGAAGCGCCACAGAGGCGGGGTAGACCAGTGGCAGATAGCGGTGGGGTGGCCTGGATGCAGGCACACACAGTCCTGAGACACCAGGTAAGGGAATTTAAGTCCAAGCAATTGGTTTATTGATCATTACAGAATATCTTTCTAGCTCTTCTTGCTCCCTCCCCTCTATTCTTCTTTTCCCAACCATGATTCCCCTCTTCCTGCCTCCTTCCCACTCTCAGTCCACAATAGAGACCCATATCAGAATCAGATTTATCATCACTCACTTCTGTCATTAAATTTGTTAGTTTTTGCAGCAGTAGAACAGTGCAAAAGTCTTGGGCACCCTAGCTATATATATGTGCCCAACACTTTTGGACAGTACTGTACCTTGGTTAGGGGTGACATGTTAGCTAAGCAGTTAGTGAATCACCAGTGATCACTGATTGTGGTTCAATTCCCACTGCTATCTGTAAAGAGGTTGCACTTCCTCCCCGTGACTGTGTGGGTTTCCTCTGGATGCTCCAGTTTCCTGCCACATTCCAAAGACTAATGGGTTGGGGTTAGTAAGTTGTACGCATGTTATGTTGGCACTAGAAAGGTAGCGACATTTGCAGGCTGTCTAGTACAATCCTTGCTGATTTGATTTTAACACTACTGCCAGATTTCACTGTATGTCTCATTATTTTGATGTACATGTAACTAATAAATTCAATCTCCTTAAAAATCTCTTTAGTTAATTTTCCCAACGTGTCTTCCTCCCAGAACCCAATGCCCAATGCTATCTCACTGTAGTTGCCTCATATTCAAGGGAAGAGAGGTTGGGTTCCACCTGAGTGTCATCTCTTTACTTCACTGTTACCTGTCCTTCCTGGATCTATAATGGTCAGATGTGCCCCAACACAGTGAGAAGGGCCATAAATTGATCTCCCTACTCTCTTTTTTCTGAAGCTTGTAATATCTTTGCCAACATCTTCAGTGGGTCTGTGAGATTTTTAGGAGGACTTTGTCCTTTTTATTGTGTGGGCCTTCAATGCCACAGGCACCTGCTTTACACAACAGCTCTCTTGAAACGGTAGGAGCCTCAACCCTTGAAGTAATAAGCCCAAATTCAAGGAGGTGGACTGGCTTGGAAATATTCAAAGGAAGGGAAGGAATCAAAAGTAATTCCATGTAAAATATATGTGCTAGGAAAAGCAATGGATTATATATCTCAAACCATGTGCCCATGGAACTTGGACATGAAGGAGAAGAAAGGATTGAGATGAACTGGAAAGAGAGGAAAGCAAATAATAGGTCCATTTTCTGTTGCTGAACTGCTGATAGAGAACCTCAACTTTGGAAGAAAGTACTGGGAAAATCACAACTACAGAATCCCATCCAGTAATGAGTAGGAGAAAGCAAGAACGACATACTGTCAGGTCTCATCAGTAATGCTGTCAAACCTCATAACTGGTGTTAGTGCATGTTCAGTCTACTATAATTTCAATATGCGTGTACATAAATGCTGATTCCTACACCCCAGTGCACCTGATTGCTGACAATCTGAATACATATGAAAGCACACAAAGTGCTGGAGGAGCTCAGCAGGTCAACCGGCATCAATGGAGAGGAGGGAGCAATGAGGGAAGAAATCAATGTTCATGCCATCAGGTTGGAGGTTACCCAGACACAATACGAGGAGATGCTCCTTCAACCTGATGGCATGAACATCAATTTCTCTAACTTCTGGTAATTTTTCTCCTCTCCCTCCTTACACCCACACATAGCCACTCCCCCCACCTTCTGATTCTGGCTTCTGCCCCCTTCCTTTCCAGTCCTTGTGTTCGTTATTGGGGGATAGTGCAGAGAGTTACCCTGATGCCAGCCTTGCAGGATATTCAACTGAACTTTATTGACAATGCTGCTTGTACAGTATGTCACTCTTTCCATGTGCAAGTGGCTGATTGAATGACAGGAATAACCCATTACCTAGCACATCTCCCCTTCTTGAAAAAAAAAGACAAACTAGGTATGTACTTCTTGTCTATAGAACTGCATTGAAATTATAGTCCCTGAAATTGAACTCAGTTCACTTTACCCATAGCACATAACTTATGCTCTTTACAAAAAACATAAAAGAATTGCCAACATTATAACTGTCTTTCTCTTTGTTTTTAATGGTCTCTCTCTTTCTTTGTTTTCTTCCTTTTTTTGGCATGATGTGCAGGATATTCCACTGAATTTTATTGATAATGCTGCTTGTACAATATGTGAACTCCTCCCATGTAGGAATGGCTATCTGAGTGACGTAGGAGTAGCCCTATTAATTACCACAACAGTCCTGATGAAGGGTCTCGGCCCGAAAGGTTAACGTTTATCCCCCTTCATAGATGGTACCTGACTTGTTGAGTTCCTCCAGCGTTTGTGCCTGTTGCTCAAGATTTCCAGCATCTAGAGAATCTCTAGTGTACATATAAAAACAGCTTGTTAAACAGAATAACTTACTTTAGTTTTGTAATGAACATTTCATGCCTGCAGTTAGTCAACGTCTCTGTACTTGCTAACAAAGATCTGCATGGATTCAGCTCTTTTCTTTAATAAGATTTATGTTCCTTCTCAAGAAACATCTGTTCCTTATCATGGTCCAATAGTTACTGCTCAAAGACATAATGAGTTATGAGGAGGGCTTGAAACCCAAGGGCACAAGTTTAATGTAAGATAGATTATAAGGGATTTAGAGAGGATTTAAGACAGATTTTTCTCACTCAAAGGGTTGTTAGAATCTGGAGATCACTGCCTGGTGGAGGCAAGTACTCTCACAACGTTTAACAACTATCTAGAATAACATTTAATACTTGAATTGCCAGGGAGAGGGCAACACGTTAAGTGTTAGAAAATGGGATCTTGATAGTTGGCATTGATATGTTTTGTGACTCTAACTCTGTCGCAAGTTTGAATATTAGCTTCAGGCAAAGCCTGGAAAGAGAATTAAGTTGAGCCTAAAAGCTGAATGAAAATGTTACAATTCTCATAATATCTAAGTAATAAGCCTCTTCCATTAAAGGCTGTGTCCTATTGTCCCTGAACTACAAGGCTCAAGTTTGCAACAAGAGAACTGGTTGTGATAGAGAAGGGGACACTATTGTCCTTATGTAAAGAAATTCAAAACTCTCTGAGGCATTCCATATGGTGTAGAAATGAAGCAGAATGATTTCTCTATAGACCATCTGCAGTACTGTTTCTAAGGAAACGTAACAAGAAAGGAAATATAAGTAGCCTTATTTTCAAATCCAGTTATTCGAACAATAATGACTAATCTTTCAAAAGGCCGCTCAGAAACCAATACACAGCAACCAAATACTAATCTCTGCCATAGAATATTCTCAGAAATCTGCAACAAATTACAGCCAAAAAATAAATCTAATATTGTCTTCCTAATGCAAACTTGAGGACTCTCTCCAAGAAAAACTCTGAATTTCACAGTCCTCTCCTTTGACTCTTGAAGACTCAGTGTCCCCTTGAAGTGCTGAGATGGTTGGGATCTCTGTATCTCCTGCAACTTCATTGGCTGAAAGGCTCTTCGGAAAATCCTCAAAGGGTCATGAAAGAAGTTACAAAAATGCAATTTTTTTCTATCTCTCAAACAAATGAGCTTAATAACACCGGAATGGTAAACAATTGAGGGAATAAAAATCAAGTTTGATTTTATCTTTTACACCAGGAGTAACTGAAGAACAATCAGGAACAACAATGCTAACCACTTATGCTTCTCCAATGGGACCACAACCTTGCTGTAGGGTTTGGAGGCTTGCATACCTTAATGACCCAGAGAGCTATGTTAGCTGGAATCAGGGCCTTGTGCTTTGGCCAAACAGGTCAAAGGGTAGAGGCTAGACGAAGAGTGGTCCACCGGCCTTCCAGGTTCAGGGTTTCAGCTTAGGGCTAACAAACCCTGACTGGTAAAACTAAATTGTTACAGTAATGAAGAATCTTTCTCTATCTGTGTGCGATGGTATTCCTGAGGCTCCGCCCAAGACTTGCATGACTGACAGTAGTGAAATCTGCGAGGAAGCTAGTGGTATGATGAAGAAAACCTTGAACACTGCCAAGACCAAGACCAAAATCTGTTTTGATGGCCAAGGGCAGACAGAGATGGAGGAGCTTCATTGCTTCCCAAATCACCAATGGCGTTATGTGCAGTAATCAGCAACAGAAGTCACCTTGACTATTCCTTCTTTGGAAGCTTTGTATAGGATATATATTCTTTTGTTCACCATTCATGGATACTATTGTCCATCCTATTGCATTGCCTCAGAATGGAAAAAAATATTAATTTGTTGAGCTACTGCTTGGCATAGGCCTTTCCAGCCCTTTGAGCCATGCCATCCAGCAATCCCCCAATTTAATCCTGGCCTAATCACAGGACAATTTACAAAGACCAATTAACCTGCCAACCTGTATGTCTCTGGACTGAGAGAGGAAACTGGAGCGCTTGGAAGAAACCCATGTAGTCATGAGAACATACAAACCCTTTACAGGCAATGGCGGGAATTAGAACCTGGTTCACCTACACTGTAAAGCATCGTGCTAAATAGTACACTGCTGTGTCACATCTAAAATAGTTTAAAACTATCCACTTTGGTTCATGTGGAATCACATATATAACATGGAACATTAAACAAAATACTGTGTAAACAAAGTATTGTGCAAATGTCTTTGGCACACATATAAAGCTAGGGTGCCTAAGAATTTTGCACAGTGCTGTATTTGTCAACGTGGAGCAGAGAGCAAGTGTGTAAATTTGGCAGGAGCAAAGGATGTTGGGAATGGTGAGGGTGGAGCACTATCGGAGAGGTGTGGGACAGGTGGCAGAGAAGGAGTTCCGGGGGGAGTGTGGTGCAGGTGCAGACACACTCAGCCCTGAGGCACCAAGCATGGTCATTTGATTCCAAACAATTGGTTTATTGATCATTACAGAACATTTTTTTGGTGCTTCCCACTCCTTCGCCCCTCCCTTCCCCTTTTCCCAACCATAATTCCCATCTCCCTACCATCTTTCCACTTTCACTCCATGAGTGAGAGACCCATATCAGAATTTGGTGTATCATCACTTACATATGCCATGAAATTTGCTTTTTTTTGCGGCAGCAGTACAGTGCAATACAGTACATAAAATTACTACAGTACTGTGCAAAAATCTTAGGCACCAGTTATAGTATCTGCCTACGACTTTTGCACAGTACAGGCCTTCAGCCCATGGCTAACATAAATCTACTCCACAGTCAATCTAACTCTTCCCTCCTACACAGCCTATAACCCTCCATTTTTCTTACTTCCATGTGTCTAAGGGTCTTTTATATGTCCCTGTTGTAGAGAATGTGGAAGGCTAGGTAACGATAGCAGAGTTTCTTCCTCGGGGAGAATGACAATCTGGTACAGGCCGTCTTCAGATGGCAAACAGGTTCTATTTTTAGAGAAGTCCATTAGTTAATTTTGCCTTTAAGTTAGAAGCAATGCAAAAAATGCTTAGATATGGTAACCATGCTTCTAAAGTGCTGTGATGAATGGCATCAAAAGCACATAAGACTAATAACAAAGAACAAGGATTAAAACTGCAGAGAGAAAACCAGTTCTGCTGGACATGAAAACTTACAGTGGACTTTACAGTTTAATAACATTGAGAAAGTTTGATAGTACTATACATAAGGGTATTCATAAGTCATGCATTCATAAGCTGGAGGCTGATGGTAGTTTCATGATTACTGTTGCTATCTTTTATTGAGAAAGATTCATATTTAATTAGTTAAATAATGCTTTTCTAGTTGCCACAGTGGAATTAAACCTCAGAACACCAGTCCAGTTCAAGTCAGATAACACATCCACACACTCCTTAAACCTCTTTCTGGGATCCAGAATAGTTCTCCTTTGTTGCTAGTAAATAATTAACGTAGATAAAGTTCAGTTTCACTTAGAATATAGAAATACACAGCAAGGAACAGGCCCTTCTGCTCACAATGTCTGTGCTGTACACGATGTTGAATTAAGCTAAATCTATACTTCAGGTATGTGATCCGTATCCCTTTGTTGTCTGCATTTCCATGTGTTGAACAGCCTCTTAAACACCATTATTGTATCTGCTTCCACCGCTACTCCTGGTAGTCTGCACTAAGCTCCTAAAAAACTGTGTAAAAACATCTGGTTTGAACTTACCCACCCCACCCCATCTTAAAGGCTTGACCTCTTCTATTTGATATTTCTGCCTTGGGTAACACGTGTAAGTCCTCAGGAAAGCAAACAATATGTCCTCATGTAGAATGTCGTAAGTTCTAAGACTCAGATACAATCCTGGTTGTCAGTCTCTACTTTTTGCTAAGGCTGAGGAAAGTCCATCTACCACCCCCCATCCTCATCACATTCTACAGGGGTTGTATTAAGAGCATCCTGAGCAGCTGCATCACTGCCTGGTTTGGAAATTGCACCATCTCGGATCGCAAGACACTGCAGCAGATAGTGAGGTCAGCTGAGAAGATCATCGGGGTCTCTCTTCCCGACATTACAGACATTTACACTACACGCTGCATCCGCAAAGGAAACAGCATTATGAAGGACCCCAGGCACCCCTCATACAAACTCTTCTCCCTCCTGCCGTCTGGGAAAAGGCTCCGAAGCATTCGAGCTCTCACGACCAGACTATGTAACAGTTTCTTCCCCCAAGCTATCAGACTCCTCAATACCCGAAGCCTGGCCTGACACCTTGCCCTACTATCCTGTTCATTATTTATTGTAAATGCCTGCACTTTTTTGTGCACTTTATGCAGTCCTGTGTAGGTCTGTAGTTTAGTGTAGCTTTCTCTGTGTTGTTTTTTTTATTACGTAGTTCAGTCTAATTTTGTTGTACCGTGTCATGTAACACCATGATCCTGAAAAACGTCTCATTTTTACTATGCACTGTACCAGCAGTTATGGTCGAAATGACAATAAAAGTGACCTGACTTGAGGCATTCTGAGCAACGAGGGGAGTTGTGAACAGTACGCCACCACTAAGAGTTCAGACCTACAGCTGAAAAATGGACTGCCAGTTGATATGTAGACCAAAGAGCAGCAGAAGATTAAGCTCATGAAAATTCAGCATTCTTTTATATTACCTAGAAAAAGAATGGACTATCACACAATCACCATCTCCAGAAAGATAATAAAACATTCTTTATATTCACTTTTTTTATATTCAGTAGCATTCAATGCTGTCGGCGCTGATTAGCTGAACTCTTGACAGCTCACACTCATTCATCAAACATACTTTATTTACTTCTCTGCAAGGAGAATGGCTTGGCTCCTGTCACCAATCAGTACTGGTCTGAACAAAGAAATGCCACTTTTATACAGAATTTCAAATGCGTCAATGGTTCAAATGGTTCTGTTTATTATCAGAGAATAGATACAGTATACCACCTGAAATATTTGTCTTCCCAGATATGCAGAAAAAACAGAACCACAAAAGAATTAATGACAGAAAATGTTTAGAACCCCAAGGACCCCCTCTCCCCTTCCTCTGCACAAGCAGCAACAATCATCAATGCACCCTCCTCTACCTGTTTCAGCAAAAAGAGTCTGTGCCCGGCACCCACCAAGCAACTGCAAAGCACCCAGAGAGAGACCATGATCTTCAATCAACAGAAAAACTATTGTTTACTCTACAATTCGACTTGCCACAGGTTCTCTGTCATGCTAACAAGGCACAGAGAGGTATCACCTATTTTTACAGCAAAAGGGGAGACTGACAGTCGCTGTTACGATATTACAGCCTGCCGGTTTTCCATACATCCGCCGCGGCAAAATCCTGACTCCATTGACACGTCAGTCAGCAACACTGGCCTGAAATCCTGTGCAGCGCAGGATCTCGGAGGCACCATTTTTCAAGCCACGTCTGGAGAATTTTGGAAACCGGTCGGCTGACAAGCTCCAGGAATGGGAACTTGTCTGCTGTGTTAAAAAAAGTTTGAGTATCACTTGCAGATCAGGATCTCGGTGGAACCCCAACCACCTTGAAAAGGGAAAAAAGAGACATTAAAGAGAGGAATTGAGCTATTTTTTGCAGATGAACTCTAAGAGGCAGCCACTTGATGCCAACTTAACTCTGCCCACTACAACAAATTTGACTTACTGCATATAGATATTGATCCAATAGGAACTTAGTGCAGTTCTAAATCCCATCATCTGCGTATATACATTATTCGTGTTGGCGCGTGGCCAAGCAGTTAAGGCGCTCGTCTAGAGATCTGGAGGTCGCTAGTTCGAGCCTTGGCTGAGGCTGCGTGTGTGTCCTTGAGCAAGGCATTTAACCACTCATTGCTCTGTGACGACACCAGTGCCAAGCTGTATGGGTCCTAATGCCCTTCGCTTGGACAACATCAGTGGCGTGGAGAAGGGAGACTTGCAGCATGGGCAACTGCCAGTCTTCCATGTAATCCTGTCCAGGCCTGCGCCTGGAAACTTTCCAAGGCGTAAATCCATGGTCTCACAAGACAAACGGAGGTCTACATACATATACATGATTATGTAAACGTCTTAGGCACAGGTACTGTATATAGCTAGGGCACCTAAGACTTTTGCACAGTATTGTATATAGTGTCTTTCCAGTTACCAAATAACACTTAATACTGCCGAGTTAATACAAAGCTAATTACTCTTATTTCTGTTTTCCAACCATCTTCCTATTTTAACCAATATACATTATTGAGCAAAAGTCTTAGGCACCCTATCTGTATATACATGCCACAGTTCTGTGAGCACCAACCATAATATATATTTCAGATGTCATTCAATGTCTGTAGTGAGATGCTGAAGATGTTCTATAGGTCAGTTGTGGAGAGCGCCCTCTTCTTTGTGGTGGCGTGTTGGGGAGGAAGCATTAAGAAGAAGGACGCCTCACGTCTTAATAAGCTGGTAAGGAAGGCGGGCTCTGTCGTGGGCAAAGTACTGGAGAGCTTAACATCGGTAGCTGAGCGAAGGGCGCTGAGTAGGCTACGGTCAATTATGGAAAACTCTGAACATCCTCTACATAGCACCATCCAGAGACAGAGAAGCAGTTTCAGCGACAGGTTACTATCGATGCAATGCTCCTCAGACAGGATGAAGAGGTCAATACTCCCCAATGCCATTAGGCTTTACAATTCAACCGCCAGGACTTAAGAACTTTTTAAAAGCTATTATTAATGCTTTTTGAGATAGTGATTTAGATGCATATCATATTTTTTACTGAGTTAGGTATTGTATGTAATTAGTTTTGCTACAACAAGCATATGGGACATTGGAAAAAGTTGAATTTCCCCATGGGGATGAATAAAGTATCTATCTATCTATCTAACCAATTAAATCCATGTGTTAAAGCCCAATAATACTTGAGAATTAGTAAAATAACTGCCTAATAGTAAGTGTTGCCCTAGAATCCATTGTTTACGTCTTCATCTTGTACTGATAACCCTGGTGCCCTGGCTTGAACAGAATGGCTGTACAAATGAGTGTTAAGCTTTTTTTTAAATAAGGGTCAGGTTCAGCTTGAGTGACTGCACTCTTTGCACTGTTTCTGTCAGCATATTAACTTGACTCCTGCCTTACTGACCTTCCACACTCAGAAAACGTCATACGAAGGGAAGTTTTTGTTCAGCCTGAGATTGTACAGAGCATGAACTTGTTTCTGTCAGCAGACCAGTTTATCTCTTGCCTTGCTGCAAATTGTCAGTTTAAATGTTCTGAGCAACTAGGGCAGTTTCAAGCAGTACGCCAACACTGGCTGTTCAGGCTTACGGCTGAGAAATGTTCTGTCAATTGTAATGCAGACCATAAACTAAAAAGAAGAATAAGCTCAGCCTACAAGTGTTGTCAAAATGTTATTGTTCTGTTGAATTATCTAAGTGGACTGTCACTGTCACGCAATGACCACCTCCAGCAAGAGGGAGGATACTCGTCACTCATTTACAATGACATTTTCGTATCAAACGTCATCCTCTACTGACATTCTTGGAATGGGAGATGGAAGATGTAAAGTCAAAATTAGAATCAGAATCAGGTTTATTATCTCTGATGCATGTTATAATAATTGCTGTTTTGAAGTAGCAGTACAGTGTGATAAATAAAACATACTTTAAATTACAAGAAAAACCATACAATCAGTAGCCAGATTATTAGGTACAGGAATGGCACCCGGTGTGGTCTTCTGTTGCTGTAGCCCATCCACTTCAGGGTTTGGTATGTTGTGCATTCAGAGATGCTCTTCTGCACACCACTGTTGGAATGTGTGGTTGGTTGAATTACTGCCACCTTCCTGTCAGCTTGAACCAGTGTGACCACTGACCTCTGACCCCTCTCTTTAACAAGACATTCTCGCGCACAGAACCACTCACCGGATATTTTTAGAGAATGGTGCAAGAAAACGAAACAAAGACATTCAATGCATAGCAGTTAGCACATCACTATTACAGAGTACAATTTCGGCACCGTCTGTAAGGAGCTTGTATGTTGTCCCTGTGAAGGTGTGGGTTTCACCCTGGTGCTCCGGTTTCCTCCCACATCCCAAAGGTGTACCACTTAGTAGGTCAATTTGTCACTGTAAATTGTCCTGTGATTAGGTTAGTGTTAAACAGGTGGGTGCTGGGCAGTGTGACTTGTTGGTCTGAAAGGACCTGTTCCAAGCTGTATCTGTAAACAAATGAAAATATCAGTTTCTGAGATATTCAAGCCACCTTATCTCTCACCAACAATCACTCCACGGTCAAAGGCACTTAGATCACTTCTCTTTCCCATTCTGATGTTTGGACAAATCAACAAATGTAGTGCCTGAGGCCACTGTGTATACATAAGTAGAGTTAAAAAGAAAGCAAAAATAGTCAAGTAGGGTTTATGAGTTCATGGCCCATTCAGAAATCAGATGGTGGACATGAAGGAGCTGTTGCTGAAACATTGAGTGTGTGTCTTCAGTCTCTTGTACCTCTCAATGAGAAGAGGGCATGAGTGATGGGATTCCTTAAAGATGGATGCTGTCTTTTTGAGGCATTGCCTTTTGAAGATGTCCTTGATACCGGGGAGGCTATTGCCCATGATGGAGCTGACTGAGCTTACAACTCAATGCAGCTTATTTTTTTCCCAATCCTGTACATTGTCCTTGCCATTACACACAGTGATGCAATTTGTTAAAATGTTCTCCATGGTATATGTGTAGACATTTGCTACTGATTAGCCATTGGAAAAGTAATTAGAAAATTATAATCCTGTAGCAAGTATCTCACCTGCTGACTCCACAAAACCTCTCATATTGCACAGTCAACATGGAAGTCTAGAACTTTCAGGATGTTGCCAGAATTTGAGGAACTAAGTTATAAAGAGAGGTTATGTAGGCTAGGACTTTATTCCCTGGAGTGTCAGAGACTAAGAGGCAATCTTATAGAAGTGTATAAATATCATTGAATACATACGTTTTTTCCCCCAAAGGATTGTGGAATCAAGAACTAGAGGGCTTCAGTTTAAGGAAAGAGGACAGATTTAATAGAAACTTAAGGGCAGCTTTGTATATGTGGAACAAGCTGCCAGAGGCACATACAATAAAAAATTTTAAAAGATGGTTGGATAGGTTAAAGGATTGGAAAGGTTTAGAAATTTAAGGGCCAAATCCTAGTAATGGTGACATTCTGTTCTCCCATCCCTGAAGAAAGTGGAACAGACTAATCTCATCAGTGGAAGAGAGTGACAATGACTGAGGGAGATTTTGGAAGAATGGATGGAGTCCTTATGAAAACAGGATGCAAGGGATCAAGTGGGGAATCATGGAAACCAGTTCCTCCAATCACCTTCACTGTAAAGTTATACAGAAGACAGAGACATTCATCTAGTGCAACAGAGGGAATGTTCAACAAAGGATCCCAGGAGTGGGTCAGTGGTCACAGGAAACTTCCAAAAGTGCAGCTGTGCTCACAAAGTTTTCACAGTGTGTGACCACAATCATATGAAGCTCCTAGAAGTGTATCTGTGCTAAGTGTGAGAATGTATTCAAGGTTTCATCAGGGAGAGAGAGAGAGAGACAGTGTTCACAGTAACATCACTGTTTTCCAAGGAACAGTGTTCACAGGAGGTCAGATTCTGATTCATTTATTTACCATATGTATATCAAAACATACAGCAAAATACATCATTTGCTTAACAGCCAAAACAGCCAAAGGATGAGCTGGGGGCAGCCTGCGTCATCATTGACATAACTGTTTTTCCTAGGGGACTGCTGGCTGTGTCACAGTGTTCACAAAAAATTCTTGTAAATGTTCTTCTTATGATTCATTCATGTTTCTCCATATAATATTCACTTTATTTCCAAATTCTTTAAGTTTAAATTGAACTGGGAAGAATAATTCAAAATATTTCCTGCAATTTCTCAATATTTCCCAATTCTCACGTACCACTTCAGTCTTGAATCTTCCTTAACCCAGAGAAGTAGGAACGGCAAATGAACAATCCCATCAGTACCTGGAGATCCAACCTGTTTCCAAGGTTACAGGCACAAGGATCATGGAAACCAGTTACACCTTTTACACATCTCACCTCATTGTAACCCAGAAAATTATTTAAGTTTTTTTAAACCAAATATGAAGATGTCGAGGTGTGACCACACAGGGACAGGTCAAACCCTGACATCACAAAGCCACTGTGACACCAGTGGGTCACATCACAATGAGATGCACCATCATAACAAGTTTCAAACTCTGGTCACCTAGAGACCAGAGGCAAAACAACCATCCTCAGCACAGTTGGAGGACAATTTTCTGATCTGGAGGCCAATGTAGACATCATATGATAGAAATGTCTCCTACTGGTGTCATAAGGGGGGCATTGGGAGCAGACCCAAATGCAAGACACTGACACTGAAGTACCAGAAGCAGGACTAGGTGTGAGAAGGAAGCAAGGAAAGTGGGGAAGAAAGGACACGGGACATGACACCAGCCTCAGACGTGACAAGGATTCTGGACCTGGGCTAGGACCTGACTAGGATAAGGAACCAGGACATGGAACTGGGAAACTAGGAGCCTGGGCTTGGACTCCAAGCCAGAGACTGGACAAGGACCCAGAATCTGGGTCTTGACTCAGGCTCAAAGTCCAGAACCAGGCGAGGACATGACGAGGATGAGAGACTTATGGACAGGCCAAGGGAACCTCAGCACAGGACAAGGAAATCCCAGCACCTGGCTGGGCAAGGTACTCCTGTGCTGGTTGAGGCACATGGACATGATGAGAACCCAGAGTCTTGGTCAAGGGAGAAACAACAGGACTGGACATAGAACACAGAGCCAACAGAGAGACAGGGACATGGAGCACAGAGCCAGGATCCCTCCTTGGATACAGGACATAGGGCCAAGACTCATTACACAGAACACTGAGCACAACAAGATAGTTCCCAACACTAGGTAGCAGCAAAACAGCCAGACCTACCTGGCAAAGGCATGGACACAGACAGACAGTTCCGGGCAAGGCTCCAGGCAAGAAAATGAAGGGCAGGAATACAGACAGGGAGTAGGACAGGAACAACCCAGCAGCCAGAGGCTGAATCCTGAAGCTATATATAAGGCCAGCCCAAACAAGAATCACCTGCCTCAACAGAAACTGGGGAAACCCGGAAAACCTGGAATAAGAAACATGGACCGTGAACCGGAATACAGATTTCACGGACCGGACCATGACAACTGGGCTGTAGATTTAACTGATCCTCTGAGCTTTGCTCAGTCACCAAGTGACAAATCTAGAGCCTGGATCTTCCTGCTCACTAGTGGATACACTGTACACTGGTTTCTGATGTCATGGTCTCTGACCATCCACCACCAGAAATGTCATCCTGAAGACTTGCCTCCACCAAGAAATTCCTGTACTGCAGGAGCCAGGGTCCCAGGAGCCCATCCTTCTCTGAGCTTGGTGCTATGGCCCTGTGGTTCTTCAGATGAGGGCCACATTCAAGAGCAATGGGCTTCTGGGTTGCTGGATGTCAATGTGTTCACCTGACATTTCCACAGGCTCAGAGAGTGAAGGGAACAATGTGACACTGTTGAGTTCCAGATGTGGGGTAGGGTTAGGTCAACATGTCTCTCGACAGAAAGAATGACCAGAATCTAGAAGACTGCAGACAGGGTGGGACCCCATCCTCGATCCCCCTGTCTGGGCAACACATTGTTTCCCACTGGGGCCTGTGTAAAATGGTGATACTTTTGGCCATATCTGCTGGGGTCAGACAATCCAACAGCTAGCTTCCTCGGCTGCTCTGATCTCCTCCCTCATGAATGGATGACCCATAGAGAGGCAGTCCGGAATCCCTTCTGGACCCAGGAGGGGTTCCCAAGTCGAGGGAGTTGCTCGCCCAACCAGACAATTGCCATTGCGCTCGAACCCCAAGTGGAAAGGGTTGAACGTTCACGCTCTGTGGTCCTTTTCCAGCTCCTGTTGCTTGGGGTTGCCTGATCTCCAGGATGCTGCCGAAAGTTGAAATGAGTAGGTCGTGGTCCTGGTTATTCCTTTCCTGGCCTCACAAACCAAAGTCATACACTCTTGTGTTTCACTATTGCCGAGCCAG
Organism: Hemitrygon akajei; assembly: GCF_048418815.1. Taxonomy (NCBI): domain Eukaryota; kingdom Metazoa; phylum Chordata; class Chondrichthyes; order Myliobatiformes; family Dasyatidae; genus Hemitrygon; species Hemitrygon akajei. Next base: position 32,717,589 of record NC_133153.1, on the reverse strand, counting down.
CTCTGAACCCTGCAGGAGAATGTCAAGCTGTCTGCAGTTTAAAGACGAGCCTACCTTCTGTAGGGAGGCCCTTCATTCCAACATACTCCGTACAGAACTGAGCACTGTCCAAGTGAACCTCAGGGTGAGGAAGATGGACTCTTTGAGGGACCAGATTGATCTAAGTGAGGGTTATTCATCACCAGAACCAAACAGGAGTTAGATGGTCAGGACATGGACCTGGACCTTCTAGCTTCAGATTGATGCTCTGGCTGTTCTAAGATGAAGCACCCATCAAATTATGCATCCCAGATGTGTGGCATTCAAGGGGAATGCTCATGCATCATGTTGGTCCAGGATGCTTTAAGCCTCACTTCCCAGCCACGCTCCTCCTCCCTCATCACCCGGACCCAGTCAAGAAAACAACCCCTCCCTCAATATCGCTCAACCAAAGGACCTGGTTGTGGACTACAGGAGGAATGGAGACAAGCTAACCCCTATTGACATCAATGCATCTGGGGTTGAGAGGGTAAACAGCATTAAATTCCTCGGCTTAAACATCACCGAGGATCTCACATGGTATGTACATTGGGGATAGCTGATCACAACCTGGTTTTGTTACAGCCCAGATATAAATCAATTGTGATGAGGCATCCCACTACCACACGCTCTTTTAGGAAGTGGACTTCTGAAGCTGAACAGGCCCTGAGAGACTGCTTCGGTACTACTAACTGGGATGTACTGCAAGGGGGGCTCTGTGGGGGCGTTGAGGAGGTCACTGAATGCACAACGGACTATATTAACTTTTGTGTGGATGCAGTTGTCCCTGTTAGAACTGTTCGCTGCTATCCCAATAATAAGCCCTGGATCACTAGTCACATCAAAGGCCTCCTAAACCAGAAGAAGAGGGCCTTTAAAGATGGTGATCAGTTGGAGCTTAAAAGAGTTCAGAAGGAACTCAGAGTACAGATAAGGGGGGCAAAGGAGCAGTATAGGAGGAAGCTAGAACAAAAGCTGCAGAAAAAAAGCATGAAGGAGGTGTGGGATGGGATGAAGATCATCACCAGATGCGGTGCAAAGCGGGGGGCGAACATAAGTGGAGATGTGGAGAAAGCGAACCAGCTGAACAACTTCTTCAACAGGTTCGACAACTCAATCTCATCCTCACCGCAGAAATCCACACCAGGCTTACTTCCCTCACAGGAAAATAGCCACTCACAGGAGACCTTGCCCACGCCCAGGATTACGGCTGCACAGGTGGAAGGTCAACTGAGGAAGATCTGTACCAGCAAGGCGGCTGGACCGGATGGAGTTTCCCCACGATTACTGAGGGCCTGTGCGACTGAGCTGGGAGAACCACTACAGCGCATCTTCAACATGAGCCTGGAGCAGAGAAGAGTACCCAGACAGTGGAAAACATCCTGTATTGTCCCGGTACCGAAGAAACCACAACCAAAGGAGTTGAATGACTTCAGACCTGTTGCCTTGACGTTGCACGTGATGAAGACCATGGAGCGGCTGATAATACAGAATCTGAGGCCATAAACCAGGCACGCCCAAGATCCTCTTCAGTTTGCGTATAAGGAGAAGGTGGGAGTGGAGGATGCTATCACGTATTTGCTGCACTAATCACTCTCTCACCTAGAGGGGGTCAGTTGTGCTGTGAGGATTACATTCCTTGACTTCTCTAGTGCCTTTAACACCATCCAGCCCAAGATCTTAAGGCACAAACTAACAGTGATGGGAGTAGACTCTCACATGGTGGATTGGATAGTGGACTACTTGACAGATAGGCCTCAGTATGTACGGTTGGGAGACTGTAGGTCTGACACGGTGGTCAGCAGCGCAGGGGCGCCGCAGGGAACCGTACTCTCTCCGGTCCTGTTCACCCTGTACACATCAGACTTCCAATATAACTCGGAGTCCTGCCATGTGCAGAAGTTTGCTGATGACACGGCCATAGTGGGGTGTGTCAGGAATGGACAGGAGGAGGAGTATAGGAAACTGATACAGGACTTTGTGATATGGTGCAACTCAAACTACCTGCGTCTCAATATCACCAAGACCAAGGAGATGGTGGTGGACTTTAGGAGATCTAGGCCTCATATGGAGCCAGTGATCATTAATGGAGAATGTGTGGAGCAGGTTAAGACCTACAAGTATCTGGGAGTACAGTTAGACGAGAAGCTAGACTGGACTGCCAACACAGATGCCTTGTGCAGGAAGGCACAGAGTCGACTGTACTTCCTTAGAAGGTTGGCGTCATTCAATGTCTGTAGTGAGATGCTGAAGATGTTCTATAGGTCAGTTGTGGAGAGCGCCCTCTTCTTTGTGGTGGCGTGTTGGGGAGGAAGCATTAAGAAGAGGGACGCCTCACATCTTAATAAGCTGGTAAGGAAGGCGGGCTCTGTCGTGGGCAAAGTACTGGAGAGTTTAACATCGGTAGCTGAGCGAAGGGCGCTGAGTAGGCTACGGTCAATTATGGATAACTCTGAACATCCTCTACATAGCACCATCCAGAGACAGAGAAGCAGTTTCAGCGACAGGTTACTATCGATGCAATGCTCCTCAGACAGGATGAAGAGGTCAATACTCCCCAATGCCATTAGGCTTTACAATTCTACCGCCAGGACTTAAGAACTTTTTAAAAGCTATTATTAATGCTTTTTGAGATAGTGATTTAGATGCATATCATATTCTTTACTGAGTTAAGTATTGTATGTAATTAGTTTTGCTACAACAAGTGTATGAGACATTGGAAAAAAGATGAATTTCCCCATGGGGATGAATAAAGTATCTATCTATCTATCTATCTATCTATCTACTGGCTGTGTGGTGGAAAAGGCATGACAGCACCTAAATAAATAGACAATAGGTGCAGAAGTAGACCATTCAGCCCTTCGAGCCTGCACCGCCATTCTGAGATCATGGCTGATCATCTACTATCAATACCCGGTTCCTGCCTTGTCCCCATATCCCTTGATTCCCCTATCCATAAGATACCTATCTAGCTCCTTCTTGAATGCATCCAGAGAATTGGCCTCCACTGCCTTCTGAGGCAGTGCATTCCAGACCCCCACACCTCTCTGGGAGAAGAAGTTTTTCCTTAACTCTGTCCTAAATGACCTACCCCTTATTCTCAAACCATGCCCTCTGGTACTGGACTCTCCCAGCATCTGGAACATATTTCCTGCCTCTATCTTGTCCAATCCCTTAATAATCTTATATGTTGCAATCAGATCCCCTCTCAATCTCCTTAATTCCAGCATGTACAAGCCCAATCTCTCTAACATCCCTGCGTAAGACAATCCGAACATCCCAGGAATTAACCTTGTGAATCTATGCTGCACTTTCTCTATAGCCAGGATGTCCTTCCTTAACCCTGGAGACCAAAACTGTACACAATACTCCAGGTGTGGTCTCACCAGGGCCCTGTACAAATGCAAAAGGATTTCCTTGCTCTTGTACTCAATCCCCTTTGTAATAAAGGCCAACATTCTATTAGCCTTCTTCACTGCCTGCTGCACTTGCTCATTCACCTTCAGTGACTGATGAACAAAGACTCCTAGATCTCTTTGTATTTCTCCCTTACCTAACTCTACACCGTTCAGATAATAATCTGCCTTTCTGTTCTTACTCCCAAAGTGGATGACCTCACACTTATTCACATTAAACATCATCTGCCAAGTATCTGCCCACTCACCCAGCCTATCCAAATCACCCTGAATTCTAAATTGTTGACGTAAATCGTAAACAGCTGTGGTCCCAATACCGAGCCCTGTGGCACCTCACTGGTCACCACCTGCCATTCCGAGAAACACCCATTCACCGTTACCCTTTGCTTTCTGTCTGCCAACCAGTTTTCTATCCATGTCAATATCTTCCCCGCAATGCCACAAGCTCTGATTTTACCCACCAATTTCCTATGTGGGACCTTATCAAATGCCTTCTGAAAATTGAGGTACACTACATCCGCTGGATCTCCCTTGTCCAACTTCCTGGTTACATCCTCGAAAAACTCCAATAGATTAGTCAAGCATGATTTGCCCTTGGTAAATCCATGCTGGCTCGGCCCAATCCTATCACTGCTATCTAGATATGCCACTATTTCATCTTTAATAATGGACTCTAGCATCTTCCCCACTACTGATGTTAGGCTGACAGGATGATGGTTCTCTGTTTTCTCCCTCCCTCCTTTTTTTAAAAAGTGGGATAACATTAGCCATTCTCCAATCCTCAGGAACTGATCCTGAATCTAAGGAACAATGGAAAATGATTACCAATGCATCCGCAATTTCCAGAGCCACCTCCTTTAGTACCCTAGGATGCGGACCATCTGGACCTGGAGATTTGTCAGCCTTCAGTCCCATCAGTCTACTCATCACCGTTTCCTTCCTAATGTCAATCTGTTTCATTTCCTCTGTTACCCTATGTCCTTGGCCCATCCATACATCTGGGAGATTGCTTGTATCTTCCCTAGTGAAGACAGATCTAAAGTACTTATTAAATTCTTCTGCCATTTCTCTGTTTCCCATAACAATTTCACCCAATTCATTCTTCAAGAGCCCAACATTGTTCTTAACTATCTTCTTTCTCTTCACATACCTAAAAAATCTTTTGCTATCCTCCTTTGTATTCCTGGCTAGCTTGCGTTCGTACCTCATTTTTTCTCCCCGTATTGCCTTTTTAGTTAAGTTCTGTTGTTCCTTAAAAATTTCCCAATCATCTGTCCTCCCACTCACCTTAGCTCTGTCATACTTCCTTTTTTTTAATGCTATGCAATCTCTGACTTCCTTTGTCAACCACTGTGGCCCCTTCCCCCCTTTGAATCCTTCCTTCTCCGGGGGATGAACTGATTTTGCACCTTGTGCATTATTCCCAAGAATACCTGCCATTGCTGTTCCACTGTCTTTTCTGCTAGGATATCCATCCAGTTAACTTTGGCCTGCTCCTCCCTCATGGCTCCATAGTTTCCTTTGTTCAACTGCAACACTGACACCTCCAATCTGCCCTTATCCTTCTCAAATTGCAGATAAAAACTTATCAGATCGCTTATCAAATCCTGTTCATTACACAACACTAAATCCAGAATAGCTTTGTCCCTGGTCGGCTCTCGTACAAGCTGTTCCAAGAATGCATCCCATAGGCACTCTACAAACTCCCTATCCTGGGGTCCATCACCAACCTAATTCTCCCAGTTCACCTGCATGTTGAAATCCCCCATAACTACTGCGACATTACCTTTGAGTGGACTGTCACACAATCACTTTCTCCAGCAAGACAGAGTATACTCATCCCTCCTTAACATTCAGGAACATTTTAATTGTCAAAGGCTGTCACTGTAAATTAACTGGACTCTGATAACTGGCACACGTTCATCAATCACACTTTATTTTCTTGTGCACAGTGAGAACGGCTTGGCCCTGTTGCCAAAACATTATGAAGTTTGAATAAAGAAATACAGTTCTGATACAGAAATTGACTAGGTGTATGCAGATATTGATCCAATACAATCATTGTACAGTTCTGAATCCTATCATTTGCATATTTAAGTACCAGTCATAATACATATTTCAGATGTTAAAAGACAAGTAAATCTATGTGTTATAAGCCAATTAATCTGAGAATTAGTAAAATAACTGTCCAATAATAAGTTTTGCCCTAGAATTTTCATTTGCATCTTTATCTTCATCTCCAGCACGAGAGAGTTGCCTCGTTATTCCCTTACATTCAATGACACTTTGATCATCAAACTTTGACCTCCAAAGACAGTCTTGGAATGAGGATGTAAGATATGTAAGATTTATTTAATACTTAAGATGTAAAGTCAGAATAAGAATCAGATTCAGAATCAGGGTTATCACTGAAATCCATCATGATTTTTTTTGTTTTTGCAACAGCGGTACAGAGCATTATGTAAAAAAAGTTCCTCCAATCAGCTTCACTGTAACCTTTCTACTAAAGTCAAAAGTATTTAACTAGTGGGATGGTGGAAGTGTTCAAAGTAGGATCCTGGGAGTGGGACAGTGATTATAGGATCCTCCCAAAAGGGGGGCTGTGGTCACAAAGGTTCCCAAGTATGGAAATATACTCAAGGCATCAGCAGGGAGTGGGTCAGTGTTTACAGGAACTCAGTTTCAGATTCAAAATCAGTTATTTATCACGTGCAAAGAACCATACAGTGAAATGTGTTAATTTCATTAACAACCAACACAACCAAAGGATGTGCTGGTACAGCCTGCAAGTCATCAGTAACATCACTGTGTTTTCCAGGGGACTGCAGGCAGTGCGACAACGTTCACAAGAAGTCTTCGCAAATGTCCTTTCCATAATTCATTCATGTTTCTCTCTACAGTATTCCACTTTATTCCAAACTCATTAAACTGGGAAGAATGATTTAAATATTTTCAGCAAAATCTCAACCCAGAGAAGTGAACAAGGAGAATGAACAATCCTATCTCCATCTAGGAGATGCAATTCATTCCCAAGGTCACAGCACAGAGACACCATGGAAACCAGTTACTACTTACACACATTTCATCTCATCATAACTCAGAAAATGACATTGTGACCCGGAAGGGACTTTTACTAAATATGGAGGTGTCAAGGTTTAACCAAACAGAGGGAGGTCAAACCTTGACATCACAAAGCCACTGTGACACCAGTGGACACATCACAATAGCATTATAACGGTTTTCAAACTCTGGCCACCTAGTGACCAGAGGCAGAACGACCACCTTCTGCACAGCTGGAGAATGGTTTTCTGATCTGGTGGCTGGTGTAAACATGATGAGTTAGAAATGCCTCCTTCTGGGCTGCAGATTTCACTGAACTTCTGATGGTGACATTGAAATTTGCCTGGCCCCTAAGTGAGTAATCTGGTCCTAGGATCTTCCTGCTCACTGGCCGTCCCAGCGAAGTGGCTCTGATCATGTCAGGGCTTGGTGAATTCAAGGACCTAGTAGCACCACAATGGGATGAAAAGCCTCCTCTTAGACTCTGGAATTATTTTTCTCAGTGAGATTTTATTGTGGCCTTGATTACTTATCTTGAATAGAAATGTCCATAATGGATGTCTGACACTTGGAAAGATTTGACAAGTAGAGTGGAAGAGAACACATCCTGTTGAAAGAGGAGGAACTGGAAAAGGGAGGAAATGGGCAGAGCAGGAGATGGAGCATTTATTAGAGCATTACCACAAGGGGCTGAAATTTAGAGTCCTGGTCCTTGGTGAGATTTTATCCCAGCCTTGACTGACTTTTTTGATCCTCTGTTTTTGTGCCCTCAGCCTCCATGTTGCTCACAATGTGGATTGGTTTGGCTATGGAAACACTGGTTGGTGATGTCATGGTCTCCAATCTTCCACATCAAGAGAGAGCCATCCTGAAGTCTCAGAATGGCCCTCCCTCCACTGGCAATGTGTCCATGGATCTCCTGTGTTGCTCCACCCAAATGACCCGGGGTTCTGGGAGCCCAGCCTTCACCATGCTATGTCCTTTGGGCTCTTTAGAAGTTTTAGCATCTATGTGGAGGCCACATTTAGGAATGATGGCCTTCTGAGTTGCTGGACCTGGATGTGCTCAACTGGCATTTCCACAGGCTCGGAGAGTGAAGGGAACAACACATCATTGTCCAATTACAGACTTGGAGCAGGGTTAAGTCAGTGTATCTCCAGACAGAAAGAATGACCAGAGTCCTGGAGTCTGCTGATATGGCAGGACCCCATCCTTGATGTCTCTGTCTAGGCGACGCATTGCGTCTCATTGGTGTCTGAGTGAAACGGTGAAAAGGTAACACCTTTGGGCACATCTGCCGAGGTCGGACAATGCAACAGCTGGCTCCCTAAGCTTCTCTGACCTTCACCTTCATGAGTGGATGATCCACATGGAGGCAGGCCAGAATCCCTTCTGGACTCAGGAAGGGGTTACCAGTCCAGCGAGCTACTCACATCCCTGGACAATCACTGTTCAGCTTGGACCGCTGGTGGACAGGTTGGAGGCTCCATAGTCTGGTTACTTTCCAGCTGCTGTTACCTGATCTCCAGGATGTTACAGAAAGCTGAAATGGTTATCCCTTTCCTGGCCTCACACACTGTTGTCATGCACCCTTCAGCTTCATTATTGCTGGGCCAGCTTAAGAGCCTGCAGGAGAATGCCAAGTCAGCTGACATTTAAAGCTTATCTTCTGCAGGGAATCTCTTCATTGCAAAATACCCCGTACAGTGCTGGGCACAGGGTGAGAAGGATGGACACTATGAGGGAACTGATTCTGGCTCATGGGATAAATTGATGTAAGAGAGGGTTATTCCCAGACACAGTCACCATAACCTAAAAGGATCTGAACAGTCAGCACATGCACATGGACCTTCCATGTGAACTAATGATCTACCTGTCCTAAGATGGAACTCCCATCAAATTAGGAAACCACAGCCGTGTGATGTTGATGGCAAACACTAATTTTGATCATGTCTGTACAGGACGCTTTATGTGTCTCCCCTCATCCACTGGGCTGCTTGGTTAGTCACCAGCGGTGTGTGAAGAATACCTGCGCTGAAGATCAGGTCCTTCTCTCATTGTTCTCTTGTAAACGTCTCCTCTTTCAGGTAATGCGCCATTTTCTACCCACCTGGATGTCCAATTGAGTGTTGTGGCAGGTGATGGTTCTGATCAATTTGATCAAAGTAAGGGTCAGGATGTGAACCTTGACTTTTCAGCTTCTGACTGATGCTCTGGCTACCTTAAGTTGGAACATCCATCAAATAATGGATTTCTGGTTGTGTGGCAGTTATGGGAATCGCCCACTCTGATCATTTTGGTCCAGGACACTTTAAGCCTTCCCAGTCAGGTTCTCCTCACTCCTCATCCTCCGGGCTGTTTGCTTAGTTGCCAGCAGTGTCAGGAGAATGTCTGGGGTGAAATTTAGCTCATTTGTAAGCTGGTTCTTTGCTCACTGTTCCCTTGTAAAGTTCTCCTCATTCTTCAGGTGATGCACTATTCCCACCCAGATGGATGTCTCTTGGGGATTCTGGGGAGTGTTGGGTCTGTTCCTCCTCCTGGGCTGGCTTTGGGCATCAACAAGCTGAGTTCTGGAGCGGGCTCACAGTTCCTCCAGCGTTGGAGTCGCAGAGCTTAGTTAAAGAACAAGGGTGTGGCCTCCAAAGAAAGAGCATCAAAAAATATGTCTTCCAACAGAGGTCACACCTGGAGACTTTTCCCCAAACTGTACCAATGCTCTCCTTCTCCCACCTTCCCACCCACCAGTCTTTAGGAGCTGATGTTTCATTCAATCACTGCTGGCTCTGGAGTTCTGGTCCATTCAGCCCAGCCTTTCTGAATGAATGGCATCAGTCTTCTGTCAATCACCGGCTGTCATCGTTAACACCATGAGACAGGATGGGGAAGGTTTCGGACCGTCGATAGACATTGAGCTTCTGTCTTGCAGTTGGCGGAATAGTGGGACTAAGACCATTAAGCTCAGATGGAAAGAGTTTGGAACACATCACATGCAATATCATTTTAAAGACCCATTGTAATTTAGCATCAGGAAGCAAAGTGGACTTTACTTCTCTGGAGTGTTTGCTGACTTGTACACTTTTACATGGAGCCATGAGAAAGCAGTATCCATCATCCAGACCATGCTATCTTCCATCAGGCAGGAGGTGAGGGAGCCTTAGGTCCTACACCACCAGGTTCAGGAACTATTATTACCCTACAACCACCAGGCTCCTGAAATGGTGTGGATAACTTCACACACCTCAACTCTGAACTGAATACACAAACTACAGGCTCACTTTCAGGGCTTTCGGCTCAGTTTCTCAGTATTATTTTTTTTAATTTGCACTATCTGTCTTCTTTTGCACATTAGTTGTTTGTCAGTCTTTGTTTATGCATTGTTTTTTTAATAAATTGTAATATATTTCTTTATTTTCCTGCAAATACCCACAAGATAATGAATCTCATGTTAGTATACAGTAATGTGTGTAGTTTGATAATAACTTTTACTTAGATTTTGAATTTTCAGTGATTGGGGGTGGCAAACGACTGCTGACTGACCCAGAATCAGCTGACTTTCTAAACAATAGGACCAGATCCAATCCTCAGTCTATGCAAGTGTTGATGCTTAAACACACACACACACACACACACACACACACACACACACACACACACACACACACACACACACACACACACACACACACACACACACACACACACACACACACACACACACACTCACTTTAGATCAGCATAAAAGAGTCATCAAACTGTTGCTGTTCTATTCTAGTGACATGCGACCACCCAAGTTGAGCATGGTGTTCTTCTAAGGGGTTGTCTCTTGGTGGGTCCTCAGGCGGCTGTAGATGTTGAACTGGGATCTGTATATTCTGGTTCGGCGTGAACAAGGGTTAGTGGTGGCTGTTGGCAGTGGTTGGATCTTTTTGTTGGTCAGATTCTCCTTTCACTGCTGACATTTGTTCTCTGCAGCACAGCGGAGATCATCCTCGTTGATCAGATTTCTCCAAGTGGATCTATTGAGTGCAATGTCTTCCCAGTTTTGGGATGTAATGTTGAATTTCCTCAAGCTGATTTTGATGCTATTTTGAAGTTATCTTAACCCACCAGGGGCTCGCTGACCTTCCTTCAACTGGGAGTAAAGGACTTGTTTGGGGAGATGTGAGTTAAGCATCCGGACGCCATGACCTTATCCATTGGAGTTGGTACTATTTTATTGTGGTGGAGGTGCTGTTCAGGTGGGTCTCCTCCATTGCACTGGTGTTAGTGAGTCTGCCTTCCAGCTGATGTTCGAAATCTTTTGTAAGGATCTTAGGTGGTATTGTTCCAGTGCTTTCAGGTACTCATTGTAGGTGGCTCATGATTACACTCCGTAGAGTAATATAGGAAGGTTATCTGCTCAAAAATCTTTGGTTTGTCCTGTAGGCGGTGGTCTTCAAAGAGTTTTTAGATTTAATGTTGAATTTCTTCAGGCTGATTTTCATCTTATGTATGAAGCATTTCCTGACCTTCCTTCAACTGGGAGTAAAGGACCTGTTTGAGGAGATATGAGTTAGGCATCTGAATGAAATGTCTTATTCATTGGAACTGGTGTTGCTGTATTGTGGTGGAGATGCCTCTCATTTTAGCCTCCTCCAGTTCCCTGATGCAAGTGTTCGGTCCTTCCAGCTGATCATAAAAAATTTCCATAAGGCTCTTTGTTGGTACTCTTCCAGGGCATTCAAATGCTTTCTGTAGGTGGTCCATGATTCATATCCGTACAGTAATGTGGGAAGGATGACTGCTATATTGACTGCAAAGTTTTTCTTTGAACATGTGGGGCATGGTTTTCTAAGACTCTCTTCATCTTCAATAGCACTACTAAGTACATTACCCAAATAAAAACAGTGGACTGTTACACACTCACTATCTCCAGCAAAACAGAGTATACTCATCTCTCTTTAACATTCAGTAACATTTTCATCATCAAATGCTGTTGTCAGCAATTAACTAGACTCTGACAACTGGGACCTGTTCGTCAATCACACTTTATTTACTTTGAACCATACTTCATTTTACTTGCGCACAGTATGGCCCTGTCACAACACTGCTTTGAATTCTGAACAGTGAAATGTCATTTTTATACAGAGTTGACTACCAGTCACAGCTATTGGCCATTTGCTAAACAGTGTATATTTGATTTCCTTACTTGAAAGGAAAATCACCATCATAATGCAGCTGCTAAAAGTCAATAAAAACTACAAACTGACAATCAATGGTAATTTCAAGTTAGTAAAGCAATTTTCCCTTAGATAGTGTGCGCCTTGGATCACTTGTCTCCCCTCCAACCCCTAGTGTGCAAAAGGAAGCTATGCTCTTCAAAGGTATTTCATTCCTGGGTTGTCTTCCTTCACCTATCGCCTTCTAGCTATCCTCCTTCTCCTCCCACCCCCTGCCTTTTTAATTTGCAGTCTTCTCCCTTTCTCTTCAGTCCTGAGTAAGTGTCTCAGCTGAAAAACTGTTTATTCATTTCTATAGCTGCTGCCTGACCTGATGAGTTCTTCCAGCATTTTGTGTGTTTTGCTCTGGACCTCCGGTATCTGCAGAATCTCTTGTGCTTTTTTAATTAGTTCTAATGAACTTTGGATGACAAGTGGGGAGCACCTGGAGCTTCAGAAAGTAGGAACTCTGGGTCAGAGTTCATCAGAATTCAGAGTTCATAACAGCACAGTATGGCCTTTTGAGTTCATGCTGGCCTAATACTACCTATGAGCAGAGCCCTCTAACCCTCTCTCATCCATGTGCCTATCCAATAATCGCACCAGCAATGAAGAAGATCCCCCTTAGATTCCCCTTAAATTTTCATCTTTCACTCTCAACCTAATGGCTTCCGTTTCAAGTCATACAAAACCTGAGGGGAAAAAGCCTGCAAACATTCACCTTGTCTATACCCGTCATAAATTTGTATTACTCTATACAATCTCTCCTCTTTCTCCAGTGTTCCAGGGAAAAAAGTCTTAACCTTTCCAGCCTCTCCCTATAACTGAGGTCCTCAACTCCCTGTTACATCCTTTTAATATTCTCTGCCCTCTTTCAAGCTTATTGATCTTTGTTATAGGCAAGTGACCAGAAATACACTCAATACTCCAAATTTGGCTTTACCAAAATATTACCGTATACTATTTCTACATGACACCCCAGATCTTTTACTCAGTGCTTTGACTTTTGAAAGCCAATGTGCCAAAAGCTCTTTTTACCATCCTATCTACCTTTAGTAAGACTTTCAATGAATTATGGATCTAGGTTACCAAGTTAACACACACAAAGTTCTCAACAGGTCAGGCAGCATCTGTGGAAATGTATAAACAGTCGATTTTTTCAGGTCAAGATCCTGCATTAGGACTGGAAAAGAAGGGAAAGATACAAGAATAAAAAGTTGGGAAGTAGGGGACAAAGGACAACCTCTAGCTGCTGGAAGGTGATAGGTGAAGCCAGGTGGGTGGAGAAAGTTAAGGGCTGGAGAAGAAGGAATCTGATAAGAAAGGAGAGTGGAACATTGTAGAAAAGAAAGGAGAGCAATGGGGAATGTGATAGGGAGGTAGGGAGAAGAGGTAGGAGACCAGATTGGGGAATAGCAGAAGAGGGAATGTGAAGGAATAAAGAAAGAAAAAATACCAGAAGGAGAAATTGATGTTTGTCCCATCAGGTTGAAGGCTACCTAGCTAGAAAATGAGGTGTTGCTTCTCCATTCTGAGTATGTCTTCATCATGGCAAAGGAGGATGTCATGGACCAACATGTCAGAACAGGAATGGGAATAGAAAGTAAAATGGTTGGCCACCAGGAAATTCTGCTTATGGTGGATGGATAATCCCTGGTCACTTTGTTCCAAGCAAATCTCAGTGACCTGCTATTCAATGTGTAAGTTTTCTACTGGTTTTGCCAGACAAAGTGCAATTATAAATCTTCTTACATCTGCTATTTTCAGCCTGTTTCCCCAGTTGGTCCAGATCCTACTGCAAGTTTTGATAGCCTTCATCCCTGGTCACTGCACTGTCAATCTTGGTATAATCTACAAATATGATGATCCAGTTTACTGCATTACCATCCAAATCATTAATATAGATGATAAATGACAATGGACCCATCACCAGTTCCTGTGCCACTCCATTAGTCATTAACCTCCAGTCAAAGAGGCAACTTACTACCACTCTCACACTTCGCCTGCTAAGACAGTGTTGAATCCAACTGACTACTTCATTCTGAATGTCAAGCAGCTGAACCTTCTGGACCAGCCACTGATCTCATGTGAGATCATTTAAGATCTTCCCCATTTCTTTTGACTCCATGTATAGATGACCACACTGATCTTCCTCTAGGACTAATCTTGTCCCTTGCTTTTTTTTCCAGAATCAGAATTAGAATCAGAATCAGGTTTATTATCACTGGTATGTCATCAAATTTGTTAACTTAACAGCAGAAGAAAATAATAATAATAAAGTAAATCAATTACTGTATATGTATATTGAATAGATTAAAATCATGCAAAAAGCAGAAATAATGTATATTAAAAAAGTGAGGGAGTGTTCACGGGTTCAATGTCCATTTGGCAGAGGGGAAGAAGCTGTTCCTGAATTGCTGAGTGTGTGCCTTCAGGCTTCTGTACTTCTTACCTGATGGTAACAGTGAGAAAAGGACATGCCCTGGGTGCTGGAGGTCCTTAATATTGGACGCTGCCTTTCTGAGACACCACTCCTTGAAGATGTCCTGGGTACTTTGTAGGCTAGTACCCAAGATGGAGCTGACTAAATTTACAACTCTCTGCAGCTTCTTCCGGTCCTGTGCAGTAGCTCCTCGCCCCCCATATCACACAGTGATGCAGCCTGTCAGAATGCTCTCCACCATATATCTATAGAAGTTCTTGAGTGTATTTATTGTCAAACCAAATCTCTTCCAACTCCTAATGATATATAGACACTGTCTTGCCTTCTTTATAACTGCATCAATATGTTAGGACTAAGTTAGGTCCTCAGAGATTTTGACACCCAGGAACTCGAAACTGCTCACACTCGCCACTTCTGATCCCTCTATGAGGATTGGCATGTGTTCCTTCATCTTACCCTTCCTGAAGTCCACAATCAGCTCTTTCATCTTACTGACGTAGAGTGCAAGGCTGTTTGCTGTGACATCACTCCACTAGTTGGCACATCTCACTCCTGTATGCCCTCTGATCTCCATCTGACATTCTACCAACAATGGTTGTATCATCAGTGAATTTATAGATGGTATTTGAGCTATGCCTAGCCACACAGTCATAGGTATAGAGACAGCAGAGCAGTGGGCTAAGCACACTTCTTGAGGTTCACTAGTGTTGATTGTCAGTGAGGAGGAGATATTATCACCAATCTGCACAGATTGTGGTCTTCCAGTTAGGAAGTCGAGGATCCAATTGCAGAGAGAGGTACGGAGGCTCAAATTCTGTAACTTCTCAGTCAGGATTGTGGAAATGATGGTGCTAAATGCTGATCTATAGTCGATGAACAGCATCCTGACATAGGTGTTTGTATTGTCCAGGTGATCTAAGGCCACCTTAATGAACAGTAGCATAGTGGTTTGTGTTACACAGTGCCAGTGACCCGAGTTCAATCCCTGGCACTGCCTGTAAGGCAGGGGTTCCCAGTACGAGGTCCACAGACCCGCTCAGTTAATTGCAGTGGTCCATGACATTAAAAAAAAGGTTGGGAACCCTTGTTGTAATGATTGGGTCTACTGCAAGGAAGGAAGTTTTCAAGAAAAGGATTGGAGAATAATGTCTCGGGAAAAAAAAGGGATATGTTGCAGAAGATTGGGAATAGTAGAAATGAGCAAAAATTGAAAGACTCCTTTAAACTCTGTCATCAAGGAGGCAGAAGTGGGAACTTATGACCTTCATTGCAGGTATCAGGCTGAAGTGCACCAACATTTTTATTCTTTTGAGGACAACTACGTCAGAAGAAGAATGGAGTTTGTGTGGCAATGTGGAAGAAATAACATGGCTCCTTTACAAACACCAAATTTGTTGATGCAAGTATCTTCAAAAATTGCCACAATTTTACCATCAATTAACATTCATATTTGCTAACTCTAAAGGTAATATTCAAGTACAATATACATGAAGCAGCAATCATATGCATATCTGTTTTGACTGGTGTGGCCACCATTGGGAGCTATGCCTGCTCAGTTGTTCAATAATATTTTTAATGTCATACACGATTTAGCTATTTTAGAAGTACATTTGGCAGTCCTGAGGGCTTGGTGACATCATTAGATGTCAACTATAACCTTTCAAACTAATTAGGCCTCAACATAATCATTTAGGCTCCCTGTAACCATGGTGATAACTGTCAAGATGGAAGATGTGATCTTGGGTAATTGAGAAGAGAAGTTTACAGAAAGGTTGTTGAGAAAGGGGAGATGGAAAAAGCTGTGTTGATGTCTCATTCAGCAAAATATTACATGGATGACCTGTGCTCTAAACATTTGACTGGTTTAAAAGCAAAATAAGATACAAAATGTAAAACAAAAGCGAAAGATAGCAAAAATATTCAACAGGTCAAGCAGCCAGTTCTGTAAAGCAATACGCTAACTGTTATACTGGATATGGTTATATAATGGTTAATTCTAATTTCCTGGATTTCCAACTATTCTATATATAAGGCAAGTTGTCAGCATATATTATCTGAGATTCATTTTCTTGTGGACATTCATATAAACAGAAAGAAATACAACAGAATAAATGAAAAACCAGACACGTCAGAGAGGGACAAACAACCAATGTGCAAAAGAAAACAAACTGTGCAAACACAAAAGGAAAAGAAAAATAATTAATAATAATAAATAAATAAGCAATAAATATTGAGAACACGAGTTGTAGAGTCCCTAAAAGTAAGGTTGTGGAATCAGTTCAGTGTTGGGGTGGGTGAAGTTATCCCCTCTGGTTCAGAAGCCTGATGGTTGAGGGGTAATAACTCTTCCTGAACCTGGTGATGTGGGACTTGAGGTGTCCTGTCATTCTTTAATGAATGCAGCAGCGAGAAGAGAACAAGAGTAGAGAACATTGGTTGGAATCCGGGGGGGTCAATGATGGACGCTACTTTCCTGTGACAGTTCTTCCATGGAGATGTGCTCGGTGGTGGGGAGGGCTTTACCCGTGATAGACCGGGATGTAACCACTGCTTTCTGTCAGATTTTCTGTTCAAGGGCATTGATGTTTCCATTCCAGGCCATGATGCAGTCAGTACACTCTCCACCACGCATCTATTCAAGTTTAAGATGAGATGCTGAAACTTTGTAAACTTCGAAGAAAGTAGAGGCACTGTCATGCTTTCTTTGTAATGGTAGTTATATGCTGGACCCAGGACAGATCCTCTAAAAGTATAATGCTGTGGAATTTAAAATTGCTGACTCTCCCAACTTCCTATCCTCCAATGAGGACTGGCTCCAGGATCTCCGGTTTGCCCCTCCTGTAGTCACAATCAGCTCTTTATTGAGATCATTGTAGGACCATTCAGCCAAGTTCTCAATCTCCTTCGTACTTGCTTATTCGTCACCACCTTTGATTCGGCCCACAGCCTTCTGGTTTCCTCCTCCTGTAGTCAATAATCAGCTCTTCGGTCACACTGACAGTGGTGCCATCAGTAAGTTTAAATGTTGCATACAGCCACACTGTCATAAGTATAAAGCGAGTAGAGCAGGAGGGAATTTAAACAGTCTTGTGGTGCACCTGTGCTGGTGGAGATTGTGCAGGTGTTGTTGCCAATCTGAACTGATTGCTCTTTGCAAGTGAGGAAATCATGGATCCAGTTGCACAAGGAGGTGTCGAGGCCTAGATCTTGGAGCTTATTGATTAATTTTGAGGAGCTGATAGTATTGAATGCAGAGCTGTAGAGTCAATGAAGAGTATCCTGATGTACGCATCTCACTGTCCAGAGCTGAGTACAGAGCCAATGAAATGGCATCTGACGTTGTCGTTAAGCAAATTGGAACGGATCCAAGTCACTCCTCAAGCTAGAGTTGATATGCCTCATCACCAACCTCTCAAAACGCCTCATCACAATGGATGTAAGTACTACTGGATGATCACCATTGAGATAGCAATTAAGGAATTGAAGTGCAGTCTGTCACAATTTTATCTGTAAATCATTTAACAAGTCAAACAAAATCACTGAGAAAATTTATACCACGAGCTGTGTGACAATTGGAGCAGGTTTCAGTTTCCCTTGTGTATCTTACTCAGTATTGTCTGTATTCGACATGATCACTTCCAAAAGATTCCTTGGACGTTAGATTGTATGGGGAGAGATTGAATGGAGCAGGCCTGAATACGCCCACTTTCAAAGGGCGATCGAGAATGTCCAGCATCCTCTCTTTTTTCTCTTCTACCTTCTTGGAGATGTTACAGGACGTCCGGACTCCAGGGCAATGTCTTCCCAGCTGCTGGAAAGAGTTCTGAAACAATCACCTCATCACACCCACATCCTGGTGACGCAGGCACGTTCTCGCTCCCTACATTGTTATTGTCACTCGAGCATTTCTCTTTGCACTGCTACGGGCTGCACCATTCCATTGTTTTGTGCTCTTTATTGTATTTATTTTTATTTTTATTATTATAATTATACATGGACATAGATCCAGTGGGCTGCCAGAGGCTTCTTCCCAGGGCAGAAATGGCCCATTGACAACGGCATAATTTTCAGGTGATTGGAGGGAAGTATAAAGGGGATGTGGCAGATAGGATCTTTACAGTGAGAGTGGTGGTTGCATGAAATGCACTGCCGGGGCGGTGGTTGAGGCAGATAAATTAGGGACATTTAAGAGACTTGTAGATAGGTGCGTGGATGAAAGAAAAATAGATGTCTATCTCAGAGGGAAGAGTTAGATTGATCTTAGAGTGGCCTAAAACATTGGCACGATGTTGTGGTGTGAAAAGCCTGTACTCTGTTGTACTGTTCTGTGTCCTGTGTTCTCTATTGTTTATTTAGTGAGCTTCACATAAGCAAGGAAATTCATTGCATTGTAGTGAACACAACCATAAGCTAATCTGACCTGATCCGATCTGATCTCTTTATAGTTTACACAATTCAGGAATGGCTTGACAGGTTGGATCCAAGGGACATACTTTTCCTGGCTCGGAGTCTGGAACCAAGTCTCGTTGTCACACATATGAGTCCAGACGTTCACTCAGGGGATACCAAACTTCTGGAATTCAATACCATAGAATGATATGGAGGTCAGGCTGCTCAAGGAGAAGGTAGATGGATTGATCTATACAAAGGACATCAAGGAGTATGGAGAAAAGCAGAAGTATCATATAGTGAAAACCATGAATAGGTATTGACAGTGCGACAGGGCCAAATGGACAACTCTTCTTCCATAACACCGTAACACCATAAGACATGAGCAAAATTAGCCCATTTTGGCCCATCGAGCCTGCTTCAGCATTGCTGATTGATTATCCCCCGCCAAGCTCCATTGCTAACTGATACCATCCGTCAGGAAACAGCACTGGAATTTCTGGGACATGTACTGAGGAAAGAGAAGCTCGAACATTTTGCAGTGACACGAAAACCAGATGGAAGAAAAAGTCGCGGTCGACACTGCATGACATTCATGAGTTACATCAAAAGTTTTGACAGGCTAAAGTTTTGTAGAGCTTATTAAAACTTCTCAGATTTAAGACAGATGGAAGGCCATAATCGCCCATGTCATACGACACATGACGATGATCAACCCCATTTTCCTGCCTTCTCTCCATGTGCTTTGATACCCTTACTAATCAAGAACCTAGCAACCTCCACTTCAAATATACCCAATGACTTGGCCTCCACAGCTAGCTGTGGCAAAGAATTCCACAGATTCTCCATCCTCTAGCTAAAGAACTTCTCATCTCTGTTCTAAAAGGCCATCTTTGTATTCTGAGGCTGTGCTTTCTAGTCCTAGACTCCCCCACTATAACAAACGTCCCCTTCATGTGGACTTCATCTAGACCTTTCAATATTCAATTGTAATCTCCCCTCATTCTTCTAAACTCCAGTGAATACAGGCCTTGGGCCATCAAATGCTCCTCATACGTTAATCCTTTCTTTCTGGGACCATTCTCCTGAACCTTCTCTGGACCCTCTCCAATACCAGCACATCTTTTCCTTGATAGGGGACCCAAAATTGCTCACCATATTACAATTGATCCTGGATTTCAATGTTCTGTGTTTCCAGACAAATAAATGTGAGATCATGTCAGATAATGCAATAGAACAGTGGAATCCTATCTCAGATCTAACAAACTGGTGAAGACAAAATGACAGGTGTGAATAAACGGGTCTGCTTTGCATCTGAGTTTATGAAACTTTAATGTGTTTAAAAGTTTTTGAAGGTGACTGATAAAAGGTTTTGCTCTGTGATATCTGTCTCAAAATACTTGTATCTTCCATGTGAGCGGTGATGTAGCTTGAAGTGATGGGTCATCAATGACATATGCTAAATAAATGTTTGGTAAGGAATGAAAATGAGTCAGGAACAGGTCATGCCACAAGATTTAATGCATAGCTGCTGAAAACCAACTCGCTGCTAAAATTGCATCTAATCTGTATGAACAATCTGAACAACCAATTGATTCAGTATAGTAATTGGCTGTTATTGATGCAGCACAAAGGCATTGTTAGTTGCACCATTGCCTTGCAGTCTTAGTGACATGGGTACAATCCTGACCTTTGGTGCTGTATATGTGGAGTTTGCATGTTCTTTCAGTGACTACTTGGGTTTCATCCAGGTGTACTGACTGGCCCCACATCCTAAGGATATGCAGGATGGTAGATTAATTGACTTCTGTAAATTGTCTCTGATATGTAGGTGATTGGTCAGATATAGTGAGTACATGAGAACATAGGAGAATTTTTTACACGGGATAAATGTACAATTAATATAACAGTGGCATTTAAGGCCGGTTAGATAGACACACTTCACGTAACTTTAATTTCCCCATTATTGAAATGTTCCACAGCCTATGAAGTCACTTTCAAGGACTCTTCATCTTATATTCACGATAATTATTGCTTATTTATTTATTATTATTATTTGCTTCTTTTTATATTTGCACAGTTTGCTGTCTTTTGCACATTGGTTGAATGCCCACGTTGGTGCTCCCTTTCATTGATTCTATTATGGTTATCATTCCATTATGGATTTATTGAGTATGCCTGCAAGAAATACATGGTTGTATATGGTGACCTATATGTAGTTTGATAATCAATTTGCTTTGAACTTTGAATGGAATCAGGCACAGGCAAAGGAGATTTGGGTTAATTCAACATCATGTTCATTGTGGACAAAATGATTGAGATGGCAAGAAGAATCCCTGATTCTGTGCTGCTCTAGAAGAACACTCGCCTTATCCATGAAGTTCTCTGCACTCTTATTCTTGTTCTATGTTCGCTTTATTGTATAATTCCTTTGTCTAAACCAAACTACTCACTTTTCGCAGCAAATTGAAGCCAGATTTTCTCTCTTCTCTAGTTCTGATTACATTTGAAACACTAACTCAGATTTTCTGTCGACAGATATTGCCCGACGTGTTGAGTGATTCCAGCATTGTTGATTTGTGTTGTGAAAGGTGTCATTATTTGTGTCATCTGATGGTGTAACTTCAAAGCTGGTTGCTCAGCCACTGGTTTATGCATCCATTACCTGCACCAAAGGAAGCCATGAGGGGATGTCCAATCCCTTCTTTCAGAAGGACAAAGGACATGGGAAGCTACCAGTCCAAAGTTTCATACCATGTCTTTGTCCATGTATATGTCACCATACACTCCCTAGGATTCATCTTCTTGCAGGCATTTACAGTTGAACAAGGAAATACAATGTCCGTGCTGGTGGCGTAGAGGCATCCACACCTGGACTTTGGGGCGAGAGGTCCCACGTTCGAATCCAGCTGGCTCCTTGCATGAGTCCCACCCGTGCTAGGTTGAGCTAGCAGCTCAGCCTCTTAACACAGACAAACATGAAAGAAACAACAAAGTTGCAGCCCAACGCACCAAATGAAAAACTAGACACAAAGACTGACGAGCAACAAAAGACAAACTGAGTAAATGCAAAAATATAATTATAATGATGATAACAATAACAACTAAAACATACTTACAGAAAAGCAGAAAGGATATTGTAAGGGTATGAATGGATATAAGGAGCAACTGATAATAGATTCTGTACTTCTAAATTAAGACCAGCGGGAAAGCAGAAATTTTTCATTCCATATATTGAGTACCAAAAGGCATTTGATTCTGCCCACACTCATGGTTAATAGAAGTTCTTAATATATATAAACTACACCAATGCTTGTGAATTTCCTACAACATCTGGTGAAACATTGGTGTACCATAATCACCATATCTAACAACCAAAATGAATAACCACACCTATCAAAATAAACCAAGGCATTTTCTGGGCTGAACCCATTATGACTTTGCTTAGCTTTATGCTTGCTCTCTTAATTTACTGAATTCGACAAAAGTAGGATATCGAATCAGGAATAACCAAATAAGTTATACCTTGACACATCTTCTATACATGAACGATTTGAAATGTTCCCTCTTTGGTAAAGCTGAAACAATTAATTTAAATAGTAGAGCTATTTTCTAAAGATATAAACATGAACTTTGGACTAGATAAGTAATGAATATTAAAGATAAAGAAAGGTGCAATAGAACTAGCAGAATATAAAAAGAGCAGCAGGATACAATACAACAAATAGATGAGTATGAAACATATACTGTAAGTATCTAAATCAACAAGCAACAAAAATAGGTCATAAGTGAATAAAGGGAAAACGTTCAGTAGAACTTACTTCAAGGCTTAAGAAAATCTGCCATACAGAGCTTAATAGTAAAAACATAACAAAGGCAATAAACACTTTCTCTACACCCATATTAATGTATTATTTTGGCATATCTTTGTCCGAAACCGATCTGGAAAATTTACAAAGAAAAATAAGAACTGAAATTACAAATTTTAGGAAAGATTATGTACTTTTGAATGCACTTAGATTAACACCACCTATGACAGAAGGAGGACGAGAAATAACACAGACATAAAGAATTTACACAACACTCAGAAAAAATAATTCTAAGGATACACTTCCATCATCGAAAACAGGAATCAGCGCTCCACGCAAGCATATGCAATTTTGATAAGAAGTAAACACCACTAAGCTTAAATGAAAGTGCAGCCCAGAGAAATGAAGAAATTATCACTACAGAAGGAAAAGTTAACCATTGGAAGAGCATGGAAGAGAAACCAAGACGTTACAGGATTCTGCAGCAGTTTAACTCAGTCTGTTACTTCCACAAGCACAATCAAGAGGCAAACTTCATTCACCAAAACCTTGCCTTAAAACACAAACCCATACAAGACACTGTTCCTTATTATATCCAGATCAAGTTTTAGAGTCAGAGTCCTACAAATTATATTAAGACCAATCTATTGATGCAGATAGGACAATCCAATCTAACCTTCCGGATATAATATTACAGGATAAACAAGCAAGCACAACTTCCTTAATAGATTATAGCCATTCCAAACACACACAACTGTAATGCCTTGGCTATGCTGTGAGGTAGTTTATATTAGCAGTTTTCTGTAAAAGCAGTGTGCCATGCGGGACAGTGTATTTTGGCTTCAGCTAAGCACCCATGTTGTCCAACTTGGGCATGTGTGTGATGCACCATCAATAACTCTTGGAGACGTGAGGCGAGATATAGGCTTTGATTGGCTGGAAGAAAGAACAAGCAGCAATTGACCACCACACTGCATCCTGGAGACTGAGGCCGGGGCGGTGTCCCCAATCGCCTTTATACCGGGGTCCGTGGGAGGGGCCACGGTCAGTGGGAGGAGCCACAGGAGCAGTCAGCGGGGGGGGGGGGGGGCGTGTTCAGACAGGTATATGTAGTTCACCACAGTGTGTCAGCGAATCAGGATTGTGGGATGTGAGAGAAGGTTCTAGAGAGTTGTGGGGAAGAGATTCCTGAAGGACAGTAGTCCGGTTTGGGGACTTTTGCTGGGAGCTGTGGAGGGGGACAGAGGACAGTCCCCGTTTCAAGATGAATGTTGCAGATGAATGATTTCTATGTGTATACCTCAGATAAATATTATGTGGAGATTTGTGGCAAATATGACTCTATGATATACATGTACAATATCTGAAATACATCTTATGGAAATGTTTGATGATGAACTCCAATAAAAAATAAATTACAAAAAAAAAAGAATCCCCTACCATGGGAAACAACTTTGCCATATTTAATCTGTTCAAGCCTTTTAACATTTGGGATGTTTCTATGATATCCCACCTCATTCTCCTGAACTCCAAGGAATACAGTCCAAGAGCTACCAGACATTCCTCATACGGTAACCCTTTCATTCCTGGAATCTTTCTCGTGAATCTTCTCTGAAACCCCTCCAATGTCAGTATATCCTTTCTAAAATAAGGAGCCCAAAACTGCACACAATACTCCGTGTGGTCTCACGAATGCCTTATAGAGCCTCAACATCACATCCCTGCTCTTATATTCTATACCTCTAGAAATGAATGCCAACATTGCAATCGCCTTCTTTCTGTTTGTGGCACTGTAATAATCTGGAAACTCCTTTAAAGAGACAACATTTAAGAGATGAGCTGAATAAACTTTTACTGTTCTGATTGTATAGAAGCTGATCAGAATTGCTGCACAGTATTTCCTAGAAATAATTAAGCTATTGTTAAGAATTATTGTCAAAGAAATGATAGATAATGTAGCTTGGGATGCAGGGGTGACATTACTTTCATAGCTTTTCTTAGAATAAGGCTTCCATGGAAAATGCTCAATGAAACAAATATTATTTCTTGGAAGTATTGGAGTACACCAGTAGAAAGATACACATGAAGAATTTAATTTTATCTCCGAGGAGTCCAAGATCACATCACTACTGAAGCAAAGAGCTGAGATTAGATATCAAGATTGGACTGGGAAAACATTTACATTTTTATAAAGAGATGAGCAACAAGAGACCAGTGTTTAATTCAATTACTCCCATCTGATATTCAGCAACTTTAATTTAATTTCACCTTACTTCATGCAAGATCATATTTATGCATTATAATCGCAATAGCAGTTGATGGATATAAGCAGAGATTTAACATATTGTTACTTTACATTCAAGTCTAGTCCTATCAAGCGATTAGCGACCTTTTATTGTTACTGATAGTGAGCGTTAAAAGAACAGAACAAATCTAACACAGCACAAGCTTATTATCCCTTCCATAGTATTCAAAGCTTTGATACTAACCTGTCATTGGTGATGAGGGTTGATTGATGAGTAATCACCAATCATGACCAATGACTGGTATGTCAACAAATACACTCAAAAAATTCTATAGATGTACTGTGGAGAGCATTCTGACAGGCTGCATCAATGTCTGGTATGGGGGGGGGTTGGTACGGGGGGGGCTACTGCACAGGACTGAATGAAGCTGCAGAGGGTTGTAAGTTTAGTTGGCGCCATCTTGAGTACTAGCCTACAAAGTATCCAGGACATCTTTAAGGAGCGGTGTCTCAGAAAGGCAGCGTCCATTATTAAGGATCCCCAGCACCCAGGGCCCTTTCTTGCTGTTACCATCAGGTAGGAGGTACAGAAGCCTGAAGGCACACACTCAGCAATTCGGGAACAGCTTCTTCCCCTCTACCATGCAATTCCTAAATGGACATTAAACCCTTGAACACTACCTCACTTTTTACTATATATTATTTGTTTTTTGCACAATTTTTAATGTATTCAATATACATACACTGTAATTGATTGATTGATTGATTATTTTTTTCTCTTCTATGTTATGTATTGCATTGAACTGCTGCTGCTAAGTTAGCAAATTCATTGACACATGCCGGTGATAATAAACCTGATTCTGATTCTGATTGATGAGTCTGGCTGAGTGAGGGTGATGGGGTGGCATCTGTTGTCTTTGTTACGTTAAAGGGACAACATACAGACAGGCTAAACTTGTTAATTTATTCAAATAACGTACACTGGTACATTATGTGCTTCCTCCTTCATCCCCGTTCAGGGAGCCAAACAGTTCTTCCAAGTGAGGCAACACTTCACCTGCAAATTTTCTGGGGTTGTGTATTGTGTCCGGTGTTCCAAACGCGGCCTCTTCTACATTGGTGAGACTTGTAGTAAATTAGGGGACTGCTTCGTCAAGTACCATCGCTCCATCCACCTAAAGTGGGACTTCCTGGCTTTAACCATTCCTATTCCTGTTCCAACATGTCCATCCATGGCCTCCTCCTGGTGTCAAGATGAGGCCACCCTCAGGGTGGAGGAGCAATACCTTATATTCCATCTGGGTAGTCTTTACCATGATGGCATGAATGTCAATTTCCCCTTCTGGGAAAGAATGTTTCCCTACCTCTCCCCTCTTCTTTTATTCCCCACTCAGGCCTCTTACCTCCCACTGTGTCCACTCCTCCTTCCCTTTCACTTATAGTCCACTCTCCTTTCCTTCAACTCCAGTCCTTTTCTCACCCATCTGGCTTCACCTATCACCTTCCAGCTATCCTCCTTCCCCTTTCCTCACCTTCTTATTCTGTCTTCTTCTCCATTCCTTTCCAGTCCTGAAGAAGGGTCTTGGCCTGTAACTTCAACTGTTGCTAAGGTGCTGCTGATTTCTTCCAGCATTGTATAGGTGCTACTTTGGACTTCCAGCATCTGCAGAATTTCTCATGTTTATATTGTACATCAGTGCCTAGTTCTAATTTTGGAGATTCAGTATGGGTATCACAGAGTTTAGAGAACCTGGCAGTAAAAGGAAGATGGAAGATGTCCCCTTCACCAGCTCTGTGCGTTAAAGATGCTACTGCATCTATGATCCTTTAAAGCTGACCAGACCTTCACTCTGAAAGTCACAATCTCTCTCTCTCCATACCAAAGCTGCAGTTGCTGAACTGCCTCCTTCTTTGATATCCTCCAGCTTTTCTAAATGTTAAATAATTATCTTTGCCCCTCCCAGTTGCCAGGGGCAATGCCTTTGGCCTTCCAGCTATAGCCGTTGGCTTGCTGGGTATAGCCAGGAAGACTGCCCTGCCTGTTGCAGCTTTGTAGATCCTCTGCAGGTACAAATGATATAAAATGGCCCTAGCGATATATAGCAACATTTTGTGAGCAGTTCACAAAACTACAAGATAAACATCTTCTGAACTGCTATCATTGCAATTTGCAGCCTGAGCAGAAACTACAGTACAGTATTGCTGGCACAAAAAAACACTAATGTCATACATATGTGAGTGATGATGAGCTTGATTCTGATACTGTGGACTGAGATGGACAATCCGCATCAGGGGTGCATAAAAAGAGCTACCGTAGATGTCGGATTATAAGCCGCTACTTTTTTCCCACATTTTGAACAGCTTTGAACACTGCGGCCTTTACTACGGTGCGGCTAATGCATGATTTTTTTTCATGCTGCCAAAAACATTTTGCCTCGTAACAGTAGACCAATAAAATTGATGAGTAGTTCACAGAGGTCCAATGAAATTGTACGATAAATCAAGCGCACTTTCACAATTAAATTATTGTAAATCAGTCATTTGTACTCACCCTCATCAACATGGAAAACACTCGAAGAAAAGCATTGTGCTGCCTTTATGGCAGTTATTTAGTTTATAATATTTTCGCTTAGTAATTCATTTGTTAGTAATTTCTAGTTAAAGTTAGAAGTGTTTTAACTATATTTGTTTTCTGTACTACATCGCGGGATGCTATGACGTCACACCCGGTTTCGCCGCGTCTTGTGGGAAATACCAGTTTGCGATAAACGGGAAGGTGGGGGGCGAGCGGCATTAGATCTGAGCGAACGCTGCTTTTAAGTTAAAGGCGATCAATAACTTTTACTGGTAGGCTGCAGTATATATATTTTTTACCAGTCGTTAGGAGATATTGGAATGTTGTTCAGTAAAAAAGTATACGCAACGTAATTTGTGTTACCGATACGTATGTATATTTAAAAGTAGCCGCGTTACAGGCACGGTTCGAAAAAAAGCATTTGCAATATGTATTTGTTTATGTTACCATACGGATTTAATTAAAAGTTAAAAAATCCTCACGTGTAATATCTTTCTGTGTAAATATCTCATATTACAACGTGGGACACCTGCGGCCGAAAATCCGGTGCGGCCTAAAATCCAGCGCGGCCTAAAATCCGGTGTGGCTTGTACAAGTACAAAATTGATTTTCTTTCTAAAATTAGAGCCAGCGGCTTTTAATGAGGTGCGCTCTGTAGTGCGAAATCTACGGTACTTTTTAATCAGGGTGGTGATCGAGCTTTGTAAAGGCAAAGTTCCGTGGCAGTTTCTCTGTGTTCAGGAGTGGCCAGTCAGCAAGAGCCAATGTATAAAATGAGCTACCTTTCAGTCAAGTCCACGTTCAAGATTTAAAAAGCAGAGCTTCCAGCCGGTTTTCTCTGAGTTGGACAATCTACATCAGGGGTGCATAAAAAGAGCTACTTTTTAGTCATGGTGACTTTAAAGAGATTTTAAAGGCAGGGTTTCACGACAGTTTCTCTGATTTCAGGACCTCCAGTCTCCCAGATAAACAAATCCGCTCCAGGTACACTGAGCTGGAGCTCCTGAGAGAACACTTTAAGGAACTGAAATCATATTTCAGTTCTTACTTGAGTGAGACCTTTGTCTTTGTTGTAATTCTTATTCTCTAGGCTTATTTCAATGGCTTCGTTCACCAGACAGTTGCAAAAAGCCATAGGTGCGGCACTGAAGTATTGTGACGTCAAAGTCGATCCTGTGGTCATTGCATATGCAATGTTCTAAATAAGAACTGGAATACGCTTTTAAACAAAGTGGAACAGTGAAAACCTGATTGGTTCAGGACTAACCAATAATGAGGGATGGACAACAGGAGTGAGTGTATATACCACTGGACTAGACATGCCTAGGCATCATATCTGATGAAGATTGCAGAGTTTGTCATCGAAACATTAGTTAAAATCAACATCTGGATCCAAATGGAAACTCAAGAAGAGTTTAATTGTTTATGGAGCTTACCTGAACAAGTCCCGTTTCCCTACATTTCGCTCCTATCCCTCAAAATCTTTCTTATTCGTGTATCTGTGCAAAGATCTTTTAAATAGATAGATAGATAGATAGATAGATACTTTATTCATCCCCATGGGGAAATTCAACTTTTTTTCCAATGTCCCGTACACTTGTTGTAGCAAAACTAATTACATACAATACTTAACTCAGTAAAAAATATGATATGCATCTAAATCACTATCTCAAAAAGCATTAATAATAGCTTTTAAAAAGTTCTTAAGTCCTGGTGGTAGAATTGTAAAGCCTAATGGCATTGGGGAGTATTGACCTCTTCATCCTGTCTGAGGAGCATTGCATCGATAGTAACCTGTCGCTGAAACTGCTTCTCTGTCTCTGGATGGTGCTATGTAGAGGATGTTCAGAGTTATCCACAATTGTCCGTAGCCTACTCAGCGCCCTTCGCTCAGCTACCGATGTTAAACTCTCGAGTACTTTGCCCACGACACGACGAAATGTTGAAATTGTACCCACCTCTACCACTGCCTCTGGCAGCTCATTCATATACCCATCACCCTCCGTGTGGTAAACATGGTCCTCAGTTTCCCTTTAAATATTTCCCATCTCACCTTAAACCTGTGCTCTCCACTTGTGTAGAATCTCCTACCTTGATTAAGGTGGCATGGAAGTGTAATGGTTAGAACAATGCTTTACAGTAGCAGTGACCCGGGTTCAATTCCCGCCGCTGTCTATAAGGAGTTTTCCCTGTGATCTCGTGGGTTTCCTCCGGGTGCTCCAGTTTCCTCCCATAGGCCAAAGGCATACGGGTTGGTAGGTTAATTGGTCATTGTAAATTGTCCCATGATTGGGCCGGGGTTAAGAACATAGAACATAGAAAACCTACAGCACAATACAGGCCCTTTGGCCCAGTAAGTTGTGCCGAACATGTCCCTACCTTAGAAATTACTAGGCTTGCATATAGCCTTCTATTTTTCTAAGCTCCATGTTCCTATCCAAAAGTCTCTTAAAATACCCTATTGTATCCGCCTCCACCACCGTTGCCGGCAGCCCATTCCATGCACTCACCACTCTCTGAGTAAAAAAAAACTTACCCCTGACATCTCCTCTGTACCAACTCCCCAGCACCTTAAACCTGTGTCCTCTTGTGGCAACCATTTCAGCCCTGGGAAAAAGCCTCTGACTATCCACACGATCAATGCCGCTAAATCAGGGGATTGCTGGGTGGCACAGCTCAAAAGGCTGAAAGGGCCTATTCCGTGCTGTATCTCAAAAATAAATATAGTGTGATCATTCACCTTATCCATGCTCTTCATGATTTTATGCACCTCTATATGGTCACCCCTCAGCCTCCTTCATTTCAGATAAGACGATCCCAGCCTATCCAGCCCCTCCTTATGACCCAAGCCCTCCAGTCTCAGCAGCATTTTCCTTCACCCTCTCTGTCTTAATGACTTCTTTCATACAGTGTGGCAGCCAGAACAGCTCACAATACTCCATGTGCAGTTTAAACAGTGATTTGTATAACTGTAACATGACTAGCAATCCTTGTGCACAATGCCCCAAAAGGTGAGGCCTATCTTGTCATGGTCAGTCCTAAATTTAATCGTTCCATATTAGTTTGGCAGTAGTGCCTTCAGCTACTTTGGGTTAAGGCTATGAATTCCTTCCCATATACAAACGTTTGTATGACTTTCCCCCACTTACTGTCTGTCCCTTTAAGTCTACATCTTCAGCCAAGCTTTTTGTGCTAAGTCTCATTGTGTAGCTCAAAAAGAAGTTTAAAGTGATACCCACCAAATATTATCTTCCCTCACAACTTACAAGGAGGCTATTTGGCCCATCAGGTCTAGGTCGACTCTCAGAGCAATCCTATCAATCCCATTCCTTTATTTTTTCTCCTATTTCTTTCACACATGCCCATTAACACACCCTAATTCTCCCAGCAGCTACCGGGGCTGGCATGATAGTGTAACAGTTAGCGCATCACTTTACAGTGCCAGCCACATAAGGTTAGGGTTCAATTCCCTCCACAGTCTGTAAGGAGTTTATACATTCTCCTCATGACTGTGCAGGTCTCCTTTGGGTGTTCTAGTTTCCTTGCACATTCCAGAGACATACAGTTAGTGTAAGTGAGTTGTTGGCATTCAACATTGGCGCTGACTCCGTGCCTATGGCATGCAGCCATCAGGCTCCTGGACCATCTTCACTTCCCTCAGCGCTAAGCTGGCTTTTTGGCGACAGACTCACTTTTAGAGACTCTGCAGTTAATATTTTTATATTATTGTTTACTTTTTTTATTGTCCACATGATTTATTCTTTCTTTTTGCTCATTGGGTGGTTGACGATCTTTTTTGAGTGGGTTCTATTGTGTTTCATTGTTTTGTGGCTGCCTGCAAGAAGATAAATCTCATGGTTGTATACAGTATACATACATCGATAATAAATGTACTTTGAACTTTTGATTTTTTGACACTCGTGGGCTGCACCCACCTCTCCTCGGACTATGTTGGTCATTGACACAATCAACGTATTTCACTGTATGTTTCGATGTACATGGGGCAAATAAAGCTAATCTTTAACCATTGTAAAATGGAGCTCTGACTATAGGCAGAGGCTGAAGACTGCCACACCAGTAATGAGGACCGAGAAAGTATGGACAAGCGAAGCACAGGAGTGCTTATGGGACTGCTTTAAATTGGTGGACTGGACTGTATTCAGGGATTCATCTTCGAATCTGGATGAGTATGCTGCAGTTGGTACCAATTTCATTAAAACCTGTATAATTGTGTGTGCACCTATGAAAACTTGCTGTACATTCCCGAACCATAAGCCATGGATGAACCAGGAGGTACGTTGTCTGCTGAGGGCTAGATCTGTGGCATTTAACTCTGATGACCTAGGTCTGTGCACGAAAATCAAGTATGACTTGCGGAGTGGTATTTCATGGATGAAGAGACAATTCTGAATGAGTTTGGAGGTGACATGCGAGGCACGACAACTCTGGCAAGGTCTGCAGGACATTACTTCCTACAAAGCGAAATCCAATAGCATGAATGGCAGTGATACTTCACTACCAAATGAGCTCAGTGCCTTCTATGTCCGCTTTGAAAGGGAGAATAAAGGTAACTACAGTTGTGAAGATCCCTGCTGCTCATGGTGACACTGTGTTCTCTATCTCAGAGGCTGATGTTAGGCTGTCTTTAAAGAGAGTGAACTCTTGCAAGGCAGCTGGACCCGATGGAGTATCTGGAAACTTGTGCCAACCAATATTCAAGGATATTTTCAACCTCTCACTGCTACAGTTGGAAGTTCCCACCTGCTTCAAAAAGGCAAAAAGTATACCAGTACCTAAGAAGAGTAGTATGAGCTGCCTTAATGACCATTGCCAGTAGCACTCATATACTGTATATGGTAATGAAATGCTCTGAGAGGTTGGTCATGGCTAGAATTAACTGCTGCCTCAGCAAGGATCTGGACCCACTCCAATTTTCCAGTCACCACAATAGTCTCTGGTAGATGCAATCTCAGTGGCTCTTCACACGGCCTTCGATCACCTGGACAATACAAACACCTACTGGTATGTCACGATGCTGTTTGTTGACTATAGCTCAGCATTTAACACAAATTGCACAAATTGATAAGTTACAGAACCTGGGCCTTTGTACTTCCCTCTGCAATTGAATCCTCGACTTCTTAACTGGAAGACCCCAATCAGTGTGGATTGGTGATAATATCTCCTCCTCACTGACAATCAATACTGACACACCTCAGGGGTGTGTGCTTAGCCCACTGCTCTACTCTCTCTATCCCCATGACTGTGTTGCTAGGTATAGCTCAAATATCATCTATAAATTTGCTGATGATACAACCACTGCTGTTAGAATCTCAACTGGAGTTGAGAGGGCATACAGGAGCAAGATATACTGTGTGCTGTCACAGCAATAACTTTGCACTCCATGTCAATAAGATGAAAGAGCTGATTGTGGACTTCAGGAAGGATAAGATGAAGGAATATGAACCAATCCTCACAGGGGGATCAGAAGTGGAGAGAGTCAGCAATTTCAACTTCCTGGGTGTCAAGATCTCTGAGGATCTTACCTGGTCCCAACATATCAATGTAGCTATAGCAGTGCCTAAGAAGAGAAGTGTGAGACAGTGGCTAGATTTCATTAGGATTTTGAAGAGATTTGGTTTGTCAACTAAAACACTCAAAAACCTCTATAGGTGTACAGTGGAGAGCATTCTGACAGGCTAAATCACTGTCTGGTACTGGGGTGGAGGGGGGTGGCTTCTTGCACAGGACCAAATGAAACTACAGAAAGTCATAAAATTAGTCAGCTCCATCTTGGGTACTAGCCTCCGTAGTACCCAAGACAACTTCAAGGAGTGAAGCCTCAGAAGGCGACGTCCATTATTAAGGACCCCTATCACCCAGGACATGTCCCCTTCTCATTGTTACCATCAGAAAAGAGGTACAGAAGCCTGAAGGGACACACTCAGCAATTCAGGAACAGCTTCTTCCCCTCTGCCATGATTCTTAACACTACCTCATTTTTATTTAAATATATATTATTTTTATTTTGCACAAATTTTAATCAATTCAATATATATAAATATGATTCCGATTCTGAAATACTTGTCAGACGAGCTTATCATTGCTGTTAACAGCTCTCTAACTTCTATGCCATTGAGAAGAATGGACCCTGTGGGCTGCTCAACACAATCCTTGTTGACTTGATTTGACACAAAACTACTGCTTTTTAAAATTCAAAGATCAACGTACATTTATTATCAAAATACGTACACTATATACAACCTTGATATGTCTCCTTACAGGCAGCCACAAAACAAAGAAACCCAATAGAACCCTTTAATAAAAAAGAAGGCCATTAAACACCCCATGTGCAGAAAAAAAAATCATACAAACAACCAAAGTAAGCAAATAGCATTCAGGAATGCAGTTCACGAAGGTGAGTCCACATCCACGAAGACCGTCAGAGCCGATCCTGGAGCCTGCTAGTTGCAGGCCACAGCTTCCGTTTAGTGCAGAGACAAGTAAACCTCGCTGAGCAGTGAGCTGAACACCCACCCATCCCTCATCTTCTGTCCCAACACCTTGACCCTTTCAATCTGGCCCAGTGTTTAAATCAGCCAAACATTGGGTCATTCCTCGCTGGTCATTCCACAGTATGTTTTGATGTACATACGACAAAAGAAGCTAAGCTTTAATGTTTACAAGAGGCACAGTTTACAGTACTCAATTGACGTGCATGTTTTTGGATTGTGGATGGAAAGAAGAGCATCTGGGGGAAAACACAAATACTCACAGGGAGAACGTGCAAACTCCAGACAGACTAGAGGTCAGAATCACACCTGTGTCTCTGGAGCTGGGAGTGAGCTACTTTACTGCAGTGCACCGTGCCCCTCTATGTGAAGCAATTTGAGATATTTTATGAATTTAAAGTTGTCAAATAAATGAAAATAGTTCCCCTACTGTGACATTTCTACGATCTCTGTAACAAGGAAGCTGCATTTTTCCAGGTAGCATTGTATCCTTTCCAACTGTACTTATCCTAAACCTTCCTTCCAAATATGTGACTATCTTGATCTTTTTAAAAATTTTCTTCTCCTGAAGCCATGAACAGTGTTGATTGGAGCTTCACTGGCCCCCACGTTAAGAGGTTGATCTTTGGGAATGAGTTTAAACAGTGAATCCAGGCAGAATATTCATCAGATTAAACTATTACCTCTCTGTCCAATCCCGTGCCATGTGCCAATTCTTTGGTAAAGAATTCAGGACCTAAAACGCATATTGTGTAAAATACAAGTCGCATTGGTTCACCTTTACCGCACATCGTAGGCCCTTGATGCATTCCTTAGCTTCAGAATTCCTGCCTTCAGTAGAGGATATTTTGTTGAAAGATCTTGTTGAAATGTTTGGTGAAAGATCTTGTGCAGAACCATGTTGAAGAGAAAATTAGTTTTTTTGTTGCAGAAGGAATGAGAGGAATGCTAAGGACCAAGATTATCTCTGAGGCCAGTTCTGTTATGGTGTAAACTGCTGAAAACATCATCTATTTGATATGTTAATTATGTAATGTGAGAGGACTTGTAGAAGGATTAGATTAGCCCTGCAATGAATATACTAGCACCTAAATTACTCTTTTTGCCACCTCTTTATGCTGGTTCTGTTCTTATTTTCCAGAATCCAGTAGATTGTATTCTCTGGATATTAATTATTTTATTGTGTTTAATGAATTCCTAATGATCACATTGTTATATTGTCAGTATATCAACAAGCCAATAGCAGCTAAAAAAGTTGGACACATCAGCCCTTGTTTATGAACCTTGCCCATTAATATAATATATTAATATAACCCCTTGTACACAAGTGTGTCCAAGGAAAATCATAGGTTTTCCCCAACCAGAATCTTTGATTGAACCATAAGATCTGCGATCTGTTAAGAGCCAGACCAGAGGCATTCAAGTCTGGAAACCAAGAGTGTTACAAGAGATCCAGCTATGATCTCTGGAAACTCACCTCACATGTGAAATGGCATTCTGGACTAAACGTGAATTGGTGAAGAATGCTCGACAGCAGTGGCAGGGCTTGAATGTTATTATGTCCTACAGAGTGAAATCAAGCAACGTAAGTGACTAGAGCGCTTCACTTCCAGATAAGCCCAATGCCTTGTGTGCTCTCTTTGACCATCAAACCATGGACAAACCATCACAAACCCCCACAGCCCCCGATGATCCTTTGATTTCAGTCTCTGAGGCTGACATGACAGCATCTTTAAAAGGGTGAACCCACAGAGAGCATCCAGCCCAGATGGGATACCTGACCGAATACGGCAGTCCTGTGCTGATCAACAGGCCGGAGTGTTCACCGAGATCTTTAACCTTTCACTTTGGTGGTCTGAGGTACCCTCTGCTTCAAGCAGGCTTTAATTATACTGCTGCCTAAGAAGAACGTGGTAGCCTACCTATAGGACTATCCTCTAGAAGCACTTATGTCCACAGTGATGAAGTGTTTTGAGAGGTTAATGATGAGACATATCAACTCCTGCCTGAGAAGCGACTTGGATCCTCTCCAATTTGCCTACTGGCACAACAGGTCCACAGCAGATGCTATTTCATTGGTTCTTCACTCAAACCTGGAACATCTGGACAGTAAGGATGCTCTATATCAACTACAGCTTGGCATTCAATACTATCATCCCTCCAAAACTAATCAATAACCTTCTTTCAAGACCTTGGCTTAAATACCTTCGAGTGCAATTGGATCTCGATTTCCTCGCTTGCAAACTCCAGTCAATTTGGATTGACAACTCCTCCACAGTCTCCATCAGCACAGGTGCTCCACAAGGCTGTGTACTTACCCTCCTCCTCTACTCATTTACACTGATGACTGTGTGGCTAAGCACAGCTCCAATGCCATAATCAAGTTTGCTGATGACACCACTGGCACTGGCCAAATCAAAGGTGGTGATGTATGAGGAGATAGGAGGGAGATTGAAAATCTGGCTGAGTGGTGCCACATCAATCTCTTAATGACAACGAGACCCAGGAGCTGGACATTGACTTCAGAAGGAGAAAACTGATGGCCTATGAGGGTCAGCAACTTTAAATTCATCAGTGTTATCATTTCAGAGAATCTATCTTAATGGATTACTCTCATCATCTGTGGACTCTCTTTCCTCGTCAGCTTGCATACTGAACTGCCTGATAGTTTGATAAACAGTCATGTTATAAGGTAGCAAGTGATCTCCTATGTAAAACTGTAGTCTGTGCCTTATACTCCCCAAATTCTAGAACTGGGAAGCCAATGACTCATCAATTTCATCATCTGAGCCATCATCATCACTATCTTCATCTTCCTCAGGTATTCTTCCATACCCTCTGACAAGAAGAGAACGCTCAACGGCCTGTACTAAATCCAATGGATCAATCTTCACTGGACCACCCTTCCACTGCTTGACATTGGTACTGTCTGCATGTCTCTGCAACTGACATTTCAATTGGTGTGTATTGAAGAATTTCAGAGCTTGTGATCCCCTGCTTCCTGTTCCATTACCACTTTGGAAATCATGCACCTTCACTGGAAACTGCTCCATCTGACTCAGACAATTGTTCATTTTGAGCACAAAGGCCAGCAATGGCCCGTTTCCAAGGGGTTCAAGTCTACCAAGAGGTTCATCTCCTGAAGGGGGACAACCATAGAATACATGTCAGTTCACAAGGCCTTTGTCACTTTTAGACATCAAATGCAACAGTAATTGCTTTACAAAACCTCTGTGCTGAATTTCAAAGGATCACACATCAGACTCCGAGACTATTGAGCGGATTTCTAAAAGGCTATCAACTCCATTCACCTGCAAACTTAGTTATTCACTGACAGAGCGAAGACTCTGAAATACATCCAATGCTGGATTATTTGCATCCACATTCTCCGAGGTGAAGTAATGGTCAACAAATTTATGGGCTTGTTCCTTTATCCACACTTTTATCTTCTGTCTGTTCGACATTGTATCCTTTGAGGTGACCCATGCAATGCCAATTACTCCGGCAGTACATGCTGGTTCAGCGTTGTTGCTAGTTGACTGTGTACTTCACCTTCCCCACGTTTCTGGATTCAAACTTGCAAGGAAGGAAGATTTGGGAGACTGGGCAGCTGTGGGGCTCTTTGCTTGATTGATAGGTACATGGAGCTTAGAAAAATAGAGGGCTGTGGTAACCCTAGCAATTTCTAAGGTAGGGGCATGTTCGGCACAACTTTGTGGGCCGAAGGGCCTGTATTGTGCTGTAGGTTTTCTATGTTTCTATGTTTCTATCCTGGGTCCAGCACACAAGTGAAATTACAAAGAAAGCATGGCAGTGCCTCTACCTCCTTAGAAGTTTGCAAAGATCTGGCATGAAATCTAAAGCTGATGAACTT
The DNA here is from genome assembly GCF_048418815.1 of Hemitrygon akajei. Classification (NCBI taxonomy): domain Eukaryota; kingdom Metazoa; phylum Chordata; class Chondrichthyes; order Myliobatiformes; family Dasyatidae; genus Hemitrygon; species Hemitrygon akajei. The sequence continues at coordinate 32,680,053 of NC_133153.1, read as the reverse complement.
CCATAGATGTGTGGTGGAGAATCTATTGACTGGCTGCATCACAGACTGGTATGGAAACACCAATGCCCTTGAATGGAAAATCCTACAAGAAGTAGTGGAAATGGCCGAGTCCATCATGGGTAAAGCCCTCACAACCATTGAGCACGTCTGCACGGAGCATTGTCACGGGTAAACAGCATCCATCATCAGGGACCACCACCACCCAGGCCATTCTCTCTTCACACTGCTGCCATCAGGAAGAAGCTCCAGGAGTCTCAGGAATCACAATCTCTCTCTCTCTCTGGCTATCCATCCCATAGGATAATGATGGTTCCTTTCAGTCAGTTAGTGGGGTTTGAAAGGAACAGCGTGTGCGTGAAGGGATTTTAGGTGAGTAGGGGGTTGCACAGGTCCAGAGCCACCCTCTCGACATCCCCTCCCGGAACCAGCAGCATGGTGGGTCCAAGACGGCTGGGGTAAGTTCTGTTGCAGTGAATGGCCAGACCAAGCTTCGATGCAAGGGATACCCTTTATGTGCTTCACAGCACATGTTTGCTAGATGGCTGTTGACCCTACGAGAAGGTCCATCCACCCTTTGACAGGTATTGTTTTTCGTCCTGCAGGGTGTCTAGCCACCCTCCTCACCAGGCAAGCCTGGTAGGGGAGCTGGTTTAGTCGCTGACCACCCGACCGTGCGACCGGTAGTACTGGGTTACATGGTAGCGGTAGCACTCAGACGAGTGACCTGACTCATGCTACCAGGTTCAGGAACAGTTATTACCCCTCAACCATCAAGCTCTTGAACCAGAGGGGCTAACTTCACTCAACTTCATTCGCCCTATCACTGAACTGTTCCCACAAACTATGGACGAGCTTTCAAAGACTCTTCATCGCATGTTCTCGATATTTATTGCTTGCCTGCTTATTTATTTATTTATTTATTTATTCATCTTACTTATTTATTTATTTGTTTGTTTGTTTATCCATTAATTCATTCATCCATTTATTTATTTATTTATCTACTTATCTGTTTATTTATTTATTTATTTATTTATTGTTATTGTTGTTGTTATTATTATTATTATTATTATTATTATTATTATTATTATTATTATTTCTTATTTTCCTTATTTGCAGTTTCCTGTCATTTCATACTGGTTGTCTGTACTTTGGTGTGGACTTTCATTGATTCCATTAAGATTATTGGATTTATTGAATATCATCATCATCACTGTGTGCACCAGCTGCTCATACGACCATCCACCACCTGCTCCCATGGCTCCACCTACACCTTGCTCATGACGGCTCAGCGGTTTGCCTTTTGTGCCATTATCAATACCCTTCAGAAATTGTCTGCCTGGCATCATTGTCGCATAACCAGGACTTGTGTTATGCACCAGCTGCTCATATGACCATCCACCACATGGCTTCACGTGACCCTGATTGGGGGTGGGGGTGGCACTAAGCAAGTACTAGTGGAGAGAAGGAGGGCCTTCAACCCCACAAGAAAATGAATCCCAGGGTTGAATATAGTGACATATATGTGTTTTGACAATAAATTTACTTTCAACTTTGAAATTTGATATGAGATTACACTTTGTTAAATCTTCCAACTCATTCAGTATCAAAATGGCAATTTCTCAAATTGTGGATTGTGGAAAAATGCAAAGACCAAGTTAGGATGCAGAGAATATTACATCATAAGGATCAAGTGCTTTTTGTCTGTAGACAATTTTCTGACATGAACCTCACCTAGTGCATTTGTAAGCCGTGAATGTTCACTGTATCCTCAGGAATCTCTCTTCCATACTGCCTCCCCCAGTCTCAATTAGGAATGAAAGATTTGAATGTGTAACTAGTTCCCTGAACAGGAAGCTTCCTTGGCAGAGGATTCTTCCAACATGAGAGAAAACAGATGCCTTCATAGTTTCACTGAATTTATGTATTCATAATGATATTGAACTAGATTTGCCAAGCATGTGATTCAATGCAGCATCCTCCTGAGACTACAGAACCCCTTCATCAGCCAGCTGAAGTTAATATCAAGAAATAATATCAATATCTAAGGTGTGGATACAACAAAGCCAAGGATTAGACAAATTTTCACTGAAGATCGAAATTATAGATATGGGAGTGCTTTGAGCCAAGCTGCTCCAGTACTGGAATTCATCTAACAACCTGAAAATTGCCCAGGTATATGCTATGCACTAAAAACGGAAGAAATCCCATCCTGCTTAATTAATTCCTAACATAGAATAGAATCATGCCCTCTTCTCATTGCTACCATCAGGCAAGGAGGTGCAGGAACCTAAGGACGCACACTCAACATTTTACGAACAGCTTCTTCCTCTCTGCCATCAGATTTCTGAATGGACAATGAACCCATGAACATTACCTCATTATACCTGCTCTCTTTTGTGCTACTTATTTAAATAATGAGGGAGTGTAATTATATCCGTATTTTATACATATATATTTCTTGTTGTACTTCAAAGTTTTTTTATGTATTGCTCTGTACTGATGCTGCAAAACAACAAACTTCCCGGCATATATCAGTGGTATTAAACCTGATTCTGACACTGGTTCTAATACTGCATGCTTACTAAATTTCCATATAGAGCATAAAAACAGCCCGTTTGTTCAATCAGTCCACTATCCGTCATCAGTAAGGTGATGGAATCTGTCATCAGCAGTGCACATTTTCCCCATAGCCTGCTTACTACTGGAGATTTAGTGTTTCACTTACACCATTCATCTCCAGATCTCATTAAAGCCTTGATCTAAATATCAACCCAAGAGCTAAATTCCAGGCAAAGAATGAATTTTTTTTTACAGACAGTGGCATTGAAGTGCCTTGTGTATGATTAGAGTGTATATTTTTCCTCATAGTTTAATCTCTTCTGTGCTTGCTTGTATCTTTATATAATCACCTCTATATATATGCATAATGTTCAATGAATTTTCCAGTAATTGTAGCTGATTCTGGTTTTATTTCTAGAAGCTTCTTAGCTTTACCATAGCAGGTGCCACAGCACTTGAATCTGGCTGTTTCATAGGCTAATTCTGATCATAGTTTTCTTTCTTTCTTGTTTTCTTTCTAGTCTGAGCTAGTTTTTGCATAAGACAATCATGACTTCTTTGCTCTGGCTTTTCTTCTTTGTCTGTTCTTTTTTCTTATAACACTCAATAAATGGCCAAAGATGAGTCTTATGCCTTATTCTTGACAGCTGAAGAACCTACAGATCAATATCACCAGATCCTGCACTTAGTAAAATTGAAGTTAATGAGCACTAATGGAAAAATGCTCCAACGTGACAAACAACAGCAAAGTAATTTATTATCCACACACACAAAATGCTGGAGGATTGCAGCAGGTCAGATGGCATCTATGAAAATGAATAAACTGTCACTGTTTCTGGCTGAGACCCTTCTTTAGGACTGTAGAGGAAGGGGGAAGATGCCAGAATAAAAAGGTGGGGCAGCGGAAGGACGCTAATTGGAAGGTGATAGGTGAAGCCAGGTGGGTGAAAAAGGTCAAGGGTTGTGGAAGCAAGAATCTGATAGGTGATGAGAGTGGACCATAGGAGAAAAGGAAGAAGGAAGGGACCCAGGGGTTAGAAAAGGTAATTAGAAAAGGTAAAAGGTCAGAGTGGGGGAATAGAAGGGTGGGTGGAATTTGAATATCAGAAGGAGAAATTGATATTCATGCCATCAGATTAAAGGCTACCAAAACAGAATATAAGGTGTTGCTCCTCTACCCTGAGGGTGTCCTCACTTAGCACAAGAGGAGGCAATGGACCAACATGTTGGAACGGGAATGGGAATCAGAGTTAAAATGTTTCACCACTGGGATGCCCCACTTGTGGCAGATGGAGCAGAGGTGCTCAACGTCCCCTAATTTACGCCATGTCTCACCAATGCAGAGGAGGCCATCTCTGATGCCCTGAAATGGAAGCTGTGTCCTGGGAACAGATGTGGCAAGGCAAAGAAACTGACAAAAGGTAACTTATTTTCAAAAAAAGTAATTTGTTATCAAAGTTTGATTACAGTCAGTGGCCATTATATTATGTACACCTGCTCGTTAATGCAATATCTAAACAGCCAATCATCAGGTAGCAACTCAATACATAAAAGTATGGAAATGTGGTTGGGCATTAGGTTCAGACAAAACATCATAAAGGGAAATAAATCTGATCTAATTGACTTTGACCATGGAATGATTGTTGGTGCTAGATGTGATGTTTGAGTATCACAAAAACTGCTGCTGATCTCATGGTATTTTCAAACACAACCACTTCCAGAGTTTACAGAGAATGGTGTGAGCCCCAGAAAACATTCAGTGAGTGGCAGTTCTGAGGGTGAAAACACCTCGTTAAGCAGAGAGGTCAGAGGAGAATGGCCAGACTGGTTGAAGGTGACAGGAGGGTGACAGTAACTCAAATAACCACAAGTTATAACAGTGGTTTGCAGAAAACCCTCACTGAACCCACAACAGGCCAAACCTTGAAGTGAATGGGTTGCAGCAGCACAAGATCATGAACATACTCACAGTGGCCACTTTATTAGCTGTAGAATCATCTGCTGGCTGTACTGTACGACACCACACACTACCTGAGATGCATTTTCTTGCAGGCATTCACAGTAGAACTGTGAAATACAATAGAATCCATTCAAAACCACACGCACACAAAGATTGATAAACAACCAATGTGCAAAGAATATAACCTGAAGGAATGTGGTTGTAGTTATCAGGAAGCCTGAGACCAGCCAGAAAAATGCAGCTTCCTGGATCAGCACCTTAACAACCATCTTGTGCATTTGTTTCCTCTGGTGTGTACTTTTTACACAATATGTTCCAAGGAATAACTCTATCAACTTCAATGGTAGCTTCTAAATCCACGAAATCTACTATTGAGAGGAACAAGGGTTTCAAATATAAGTGAACACCACCTCCTGCAGATACCCCTCCAAGCTTCATACCATTGTGGCTTGAAAATACACTGATGGTCCTTCTTCATAATTGAGTCTAAATCCTAAAGCTCAGCATCTAACAGATTACTCAAGGGTTCAACAGTTCAATTTAATATCAGAGAATGTATACAGTATACAACCTGAAATTCTTACTCTCCATGGACATCTGTAAGTCAGAAAGAAATAAACACCAAAAAATAAACGACAGAAAAATGTTAGCTCCCCAAAGCCCCCACCACCCTACATGCACAGGCAGCAGCAAAACATCAGCCACCCTGCTCCCCGACTTTATCCAGCAGAAAGCACCAGCCCCCCATCGCCCACTATGCATTAGCAAGTCCCTAGAAACAATGATCTATAGTCCATCACAAACTACAGTCCATCCCAACACTTCAACACCTCAAGAAGCCATCTTTCTCGTTAATGAGGGAGAGAGACATCAGTCCGGCCGCAGCAAGAGGGCAGGCCAACAGCTCGCAGTTTTGATGTTACAATCTACAGCGTCAGTTATTCCAAATGCCAAAAGTATACCAAATGTTTCTGTGGATACCAAAAGTTTCTTCGGATACATAAAGTGTAAAAGACGGGAGAGAGTGGATATCGGTCTGCTGGAAAACAATGCTGGAGAGGTAGTAATGGGGAACAAGGAAATGCCAGAGGAAATGATTAAGTATTTTGCTTCTGTCTTCACTGTAGAAGACACTAGCAATATGCTGGAAGTTCCGGGTGTTCGGTGTCATGAAGAATGTGAAGTTACCATTAGTAGAGAGAAGATTCTTGGGATACGGAAAGATTTGAAGGTAGACAAGTCACTTGGACCAGATAGTGTACATCCCAGGGTTGAGATAGAGGCAGAACCTGAAGAGATTGTGGAGGTATTAGTAAAGATCATTCAAGAATCACTAGATTCTGGAATGGTTTGGGAAGGCTGGAAAATTGCAAATTGCAAGTCACTCCACTCTTCAAGAAGGGAGAGAGGCAGAAGAAAGGAAATTATAGGCCAGTTGGTCTGACCTCAGTGGTTGGGAAGAGTTGATTATTAAGGATGACGTCTCAGGGTACTTGGAGGCACATGATAAAATAGGCCATAGTCAGCATGGTTTCCTCAAAAGAAAATAGTGCCTGACAAATCTGTTGGAATTCTTTGAAGAAATAAGAAGCAGGATAGACAAAGGAGAATTGGTTGATGTTGCGTATATGGATTTTCAGAAAGCCTTTGACAAGATGCCACAAATGAGGCTGATTAACAAGCTATGAGCCCATGGTATTACAGGAAAGATTCTAGCATGGATAAAACAGTGGCTGCTTGGCAGGAGGGAAAGAGTGGGAATAAAAGGATCCTTTTCTGGTTGGCTGCTGGTGTTTTGGGATGTTCCACAGGGACCTGTGTTGGAACTGATTCCTTTTACATTATATGTCAATGATTTGGAGGATGGAATTGATGGCTTTGTTACAAAGTTTTCAGACAATAAAAAGATAGATGGAGGACCAGATAGTTTTGAGGAAATAGGGAGGCTAAAGAAGGAATTAAACAAATCAAGACAATGGACAAAGATAGAATACATGTCAGGAAGTGTATGGTAGAAAAAATTTAAAGGGTTGACTATTTCCTAAATGGAGAGAAAATACAAAAATCTGAGGTGCAAAGGGACTTGGGAGTCCAGGTGCAGGATTCTCTGAAGGTTAATTTACGGGTTGAGTCTGTGTTTAGGAAGGCACATGTAATGTGAGCATTCATTTCAAGAGAACCAGAATATGAAAGCAAAGGTGTAATATTGACAACTTATAAAACACTGGTGAGGTCTCTCACTGTGAGGAGCTTTGGGCCCTTTATCTTAGAAAAGATGTACTGAGACTGGAGAAAGTTCAAAGGAGGTTCAGGAAAATGTTTGCAGGATTCCAGCTTGTCATATGAAGCGAGTTTGATGGCTCTGGACCTGTATTCACTAGAATTCAGAAGGATGAGGAGTGACCTCATTGAAAATTATTGAATGGTCAATGGCCTTTGTAGAGTGGACGTGGAGTAGATGTTTCCTATGGTGTGGGAGTCCAAGACCAGGTGACAAAGCCTCAGAATAGAGGGGCATCCTTTTAGAATGGAGATGAGGAGGAATTTCTTCAGCCAGAGAGTGGTGAATCTGTGGAATTCATTGCCGCAAACAGCTGTGGAGGCCACGTCTTTACGTATATTTAAGGCAGAGGTTAATAGATCCTTGATTGGTCAGGGCATGAAGGGAAACAGGGAGAAGGTAGGAGATTGGGGCTGAGAGGAAAATTGGACCAGCCATGATGAAATGGTGTAGTAGATTCAATGGAGCAAATGGCTTAATTCTCCTCCTGTGACTTATGGTCTTATGGTCTTATTCAAGATCCCCTGACTTGAAAATAAGCCGATTCTATTTCACTGTTTGGAGAGAGAAAGATTGTTTGCATGCACTGGCCTCCACCAGCTGCGTCCCCTGTCTCCATGTTTTGATCTCCCTTGACACTTCCGTCAGTGACACCGGCGAGGAATCTGGTCATCTACAGGGCCACACCTTGAAGGCGCACATCTTCCAAGCCTCCCCTGAAGATCCCAAAACACGAGCTGCTTGGCGAGTTCCGAAGAGTGAGAACCCATGCCTGTGAAGAACATAGTTTGAGCGCAGCTATAGATCTTGGATTCTGACAGGACTCTAGCCACCTTGAAAAGAAAAAAAAGCCATGGGAACAGAAGATTTAAAATGTTTCATGGATGAACTCAAAAGAATTTGCCGAGGTCCACAACAACCTCTGGCAACATCTTTCGCTCATCCCACTCGAGCCTTTCACCAGAAGAGCTTCAGTAGTTCAAGAACTCTGCACACCACCACCTTCTCAAGGAAAATGACAGAACAACAATAAACATTAGTTTTGTCAATGATGACTTGTTCCTGAGATATGAACAAATAAAAGAAAATTATGCTTTTTTTCTGAACTGCATATATCGAGGATTAAATTACAATTTCAGAAATCTCAGTCATGCCAGTATCAGGTAACAGTACCAAAACGCTTAGCTATACACAATATCTCCCCAGCTCATTATCTCCAATAAATCTGTGTACACTCCTCCTAGAAGGCAGCAATGGTAATGTAAATAAGCAACATTCATCTTATGCAGATTAAGGTCTCATTTCCTTTCTCTGGCAGATAGATAGGATCCTAGGGAACTATTTTGATGGAGTGAGTGAGTTCTCGGCAATAACGCCGGGCCAGATACACGGAAAAGCAATGGTGTTGGGACCAGAGGCGGTGGTGGAGCCAATTCTGCTCTGCAGTGTTTTCTCTGCTCTCCTCGGCCCTGAGGCTGGGGCAGAGAGACTGCTCTGTTTGCTCTGGGCTTTGTGTCTGTGAGCTTCGCGGTGATTTGCCCCGCTGTGTGATGAACCGAGGCTAAGGCTATGGACCTGCTCCGGCTGTTCCAGGCTGCGGCCCTGTGGATTCACTTTCATTCCGAGTGCTGATGCTTGCTTTTATCATTTTGTGTGATTTGCGGTTTTTTTTTCCCTCTCTCTGTGCATTGGGTATTGGCCTTATTTTTAATGTGGTTCCTTTGGGTTTCCTGTTTTGTGGCCGCCTGTAATCAAACAAATCTCAAGGTTGTATAATTGGCAACTATTTTGAATGAACTTTGAACCTTGGAAAAGAACCAGTGCAAAGTAAGTTACAGAAAATAATTCATGCTCTCATTTCAAAAGAAAGATCAAACTGCACTTGTGAGGGACCTTTCATATCTCTACTGGGACATCCCAAAATGCCATCCACCCAACCAAGTACTTCTGAAGGGTGGCTCTGTTGCCATTTGCAATTTGCATCAATACCCTCTGTGACCCCAGTTACAGCCAGAGTTTTCTGGATGGTCTGAGGAAACATTTCAGGGGCTTCCTCAAAGGTTTGAAAAAATCCTTATTGACTCCTGGGAACACTCAAGCCCATGAACATTCACATTGCAAAATGAACATCTGGAACATCTGAATACATCATTTCTCTTCAATGGTAGCATGCCAGTGCCAAACTAAGACAGCAGGAACAAAATGCCTCCTTATCTACCCATCCACCTGCAATGAAAAGCACCTCCTGTTCCGCCCATGGTAGAGTCTGTAAATTCGACAGCAATGTCTAGACCAGGGGTTCCCAGCCTTTTTTATGCCGTTGACCCCTACTGCTACGTTTTGTAACTTGGAAACATTAAATTAATTCACAGGAAAACACGGAATCTGGGAATGCAGGTCTGGCTTTGAGTTTACTTTAAACAAGGCACGCACATATCACATGGTAGCGCAATGACGTATGCAATTCATTTATTTATATATATAACCTGTAATGAATTATTTAAAGAACAGAAGGATTAATTAAACTATATATATATATATATATATATATATATATATATATATATATATACACACACATATATATGATTACTCAAATATTATTGAAATATTAAATACACAGCACCTACCATTAACCGAGTGGTCTGTGGACCCCAGGCTAGGAACCCTTGCTTTAGATCCATAGAATTGGAGCAGAAGATGTGCAATGGGACAAGAGAGGCTCATTCAAAAACTAAAGGTCACAGGTTAAGAGTTAAAGGTGAAATATTTAAGATGAACATGAGGGGGAACTTCTTCAGTCTCAAGGTGTGGACCGAGCCGCCAGCGGAAGTGAAGGATTTGGGTTTGGTTTCAACATTTAAGAGTAATTTGGATGGGTACATGGATGGGAAGGATATGAAGGGCTATCCGGGTGCAGGTTGATGGGACAAGGCAGATTAATAGTTCAGCTAGGACTATGTGAGCCGAAGGGCCTGTTTCTGTGCTGTAGAGCTCTACGACTCTAAGAATGTTAAAACAAGGTCATTACAGTGGTGTAGTGTGGTTATCATAATGCTTTGTATCACCAACAACTGAGGTACTGCAATCTGTAAGGAAGTGGGCAGTATGATAGCATAGCAACTATCATAATACGTTACAGGACCAGCGACCTGGGTTCAATTCCCGCCGCTGTCTGTAAGGAGTTCAGATGTTCTCCCTGTGACCTCCAGGTGCTCTGGTTTCCTCCCCCATTTCAAAGACATACAAGTGAGGGATGGTAAGCTGTGTGCATGCTATGCCAGAAGCACGGTGACACTTGCAGGCTGCCCCCAGCACAAGCACAGTCTATGTTGGTCATGGATGCAAATGACTTCACTGTACATCTTGACACAGACAGGCAAATAAAGCTCATCTTTATCCGTTGCAGAACGCTTGGCAAATGAGCTCACCGTTCCCGTTAACAGCTCTTCTAACTTGTATGACATAGAGAAGAAGGATCAGCTGGACCATGTGGGTAAGTGTGATCATTAATATCGTCACGTTGGATTTCATTGTCTAATAAAAATGCTCGTAAAGAAATGCTTGACCTGCAAGGGTTATCTAAGTGATGCACCATCAATAACTCTCGGAGATGGGAGGTGAACGATAGGCTTTATTAGCTGCAAGAGACCACCACACAACATCCTGGAGACTGAGGGAGGAGCAATGACTCCAATCGCCTTTATACAGGGGTCTGTGGGAGGAGCCACAGGAGCAGTCAGCAGAGGGGCGTGTCCAGACAGGTATATGTAGTTCACCACATTCAACCCCCCCCCCTTTGTTTTAAAAGAGAGTCCCCATGGGGCGAATTTTCTTACCAGTATATTTACAGGTTAAGTCTATTAGGCGGTCGAATCTGTCGCTGCAATCTACGTAGCACCGGCTGTGATTGCACAGGTGCCAGAGGTGGTGATTGCACCGGAGACTGTGGTTGTGCTGGTTCCGGCCTGTCTTGAGGTGTCAGCCCATTAGGCGTCAGTAATCCCTCATGCGTGTGCGAGGCGCCTGGTATGGGAGTGTCATGAGGAGTCTGTGTAGGGCTTGGTGTGCGCGGCGTCTCATGGGTATACACCTCGGTGGGTACGGAGTTCATAGTCACGGTGGAGTGTTTGGGGTAGGGGTCTGGTGCTCCTGTGGGCACCAGTTCGTGGACGGAGACCGTGTCCTCCCGCCCATCAGGTAAGACCATGTAGGCATTCTGGGGGTTCGCATGAAGTAGGTGAACCCTCTCGACCATCGGGGAGTATTTATTGCTCCTCGCGTGTTTCCGGAGCAACACTGACCCTGGGGACGTCAGCCAAGCCGGTAGGGTGGTCCCAGTGGCAGACTTCCTGGGAAAAGAAAAGAGTCGCTCATGAGGGGTGGCATTGGTGGACGTGCATAACAGGAAGCGAATGGAATGGAGCGCCTCGGGGAGGACCTCCTGCCAGCGAGAGACCGGCAATCCCTTTGACTTAAGGGCTAAGAGTGTGGCCTTCCACACTGTGGCATTCTCCCTCTCCACCTGTCCATTTCCCCGGGGATTATAGCTCGTGGTCCTACTAGTGGCAATACCCCTAGCCAGCAGGTACTGGCACAGCTCGTCACTCATAAAGGAGGACCCTCTATCACTGTGGATATAGCAGGGATATCCGAACAGAGTGAAGAGCTGGCGCAGGGCTTTTATGACGGACGTGGCAGTGGTATCGGGGCAGGAGATGGCAAAGGGGAACCGCGAGTACTCGTCGATTATGTTGAGAAAGTAGACATTGTGGTCAGTGGAGGGAAGGGGGCCCTTAAAGTCGACACTCAATCGCTCAAAGGGGCGGGTGGCCTTGATAAGTTGTGTCTTTTCAGGACGGTAGAAGTGCGGTTTGCACTCAGCGCAGACTTGGCAGTCCCTGGTCATCGTCCTGATGTCCTCAAGGGAGTAAGGCAGGTTCCGGGCTTTCACGAAATGGTAAAATCAGGTGACCCCCGGGTGGCAAAGATCTGCATGGAGGGCGTATAGCTGGTTGAGCTGTGCACTGGCACACGCTCCCCGGGATAGGGCATCAGGGGGCTCATTGAGCCTTCCAGGCCGGTACAGGATATCATAGTTGTAGGTGGAGAGTTCCATTCCAAAATTCCAAAAATTTTATCATTTTTGATTTTGCCCCGCTGTTGGTTGCTAAACATGAACGCAACGGAGCACTGGTCGGTCAGCAAGGTGAACCTTTTGCCGGCGAGATAGTGCCTCCAGTGTCTAATAGCTTCCGCTATGGCCTGGGCTTCTTTCTCCACCACAGAGTGCCGAATTTCAGGGCCTTGAAGGGTATAAGAGAAGAATGCTACAGGCTTTCCTGCCTGATTGAGGGTAGCAGCCAGCGCGAAGTCGGAGGTGTCACTCTCTACTTGGAAGGGAATGGTCTCGTCCACCGCATGCATCATTGCTTTGGCAATGTCCCCTTTAATGCGACTGAAGGCCACGCAGGCCTCGGCTGAGAGGGGGAATGTGGTGGACTTGACCAGGGGCGGGCCTTGTCTGCGTAGTGAGGGATCCATTGGGCATAATAGGAAAAGAAGCCCAGGCACCGTTTGAGGGCTCTGAGGGTGGTGGGAAGAGGGAGTTCCAACAGGGGGCGCATACGGTCAGGGTCATACGGACCCCGTTCTCCACAACATACCCAAGGATAGCAAGTCGGGTGGTTCCGAACACACACTTGTCCCTGTTATAGGTGAGGTTAAGAGCTTTGGCCGCTTGGAAAAATCGTTGGAGGTTGGTGTCGTGATCCTGCCAGTCGTGACCGCAGATGGTGATGTTATCCAGATATGGGAACGTGGCCTTCAGTTGGCACTGGTCCACCATCTGGTCCATTTCCCTCTGGAAGACAGAGACACCATTTATGACACTGAAGAGGATGCGCAGGAAGTGATAGAGCCTGCCGCCCACCTCGAAGGCAGTGTAGGGGCGGTCCTCCGGGCAGATGGGGAGCTGGTGATAAGCGGATTTCAGGTCTATGGTCGAGTACACCTTGTACTGAGCTATCTAATTGACCATATCTGCGATGCGGGGTAGGGGGTACACGTCAAGCTGCGTGAACCTATTGATGGTCTGGCTATAGTCCACGACCATCCTATTTTTCTGCCTTATCCGAACAACGACCACCTGGGCCCTCCAAGGACTTGTGCTTGGCTCAATGATCCCCTCCCTGAGCAGCCGCTGCACCTCCGGCTTAATGAAGGCCCTGTCCCCCGCGCTGTACCTCCTGCTTTTAGTTGCCACAGGTTTACAGTCGGGGGTCAGGTTGGCGAACAGCGGTGGGGGAGGGATCTTGAGGGTGGACAGGCTGCAAGTGGTGTCAGTAGCGCAGCTGTTGGCATGGTGCTGGGTGGGATGTGTGGGTCGGTGTGTGTGTGTGGTCAGTAGCGGGGTATATGGCGAAGCCCCACAAAACTGAGGATTTCTGACAGTGATTGGTGGGAGGGGCCCGTCATACTCCATTGTCACACTTTTCAGGTGGCTCTGGAAGTCGAGCCCCAATAGCACAGGGGCACACAGTTGAGGCATGACCAGTAACGCAAAGTCCCAATATTCTGTGCCCTGCACCACCAATGTCGCTACACAACCCCCTCGGATGTCTGTGAAATGCGATCCAGAAGCCATGGTGACCTTCTGGCTTACCGGCTGTGTCACGAATCCGCAGCGTTGCACTGTGTCCGGGTGAATAAAACTCTCAGTGCTGCCCATGTCAAACAGGCAGCTAGTCCTGTGCCTCTCCACCAGGATGTCCATCATTGACCTTGCAAGCTGGTGTGGAGCGCCTTGGTCGAGGGTTACGGAGGCCAGAGTTGAATCGCTGTCTTGGTGCCCAGTAAGCACCCGTGGGTCGGAGGTGGGGGCGAGGTGGCACCGACAAAGATGGCCGCCCCCATGCCTTGCACGAAGCAGGCAGGCAAGATGGCGGCGACCCCCATGCCTCACACGCGGCACTGCTCGACCCCACTCGTGGTTTAGACTTACAGGCCTTGGCGAAGTGGCCCTTCTTTCCGCAGCTGGAGCAGGTCGCTTCTCGGGCCGGGCAGCGTTTTCGGGGGTGCTTTTCGAGTCCGCAGAAGTAACACTGCGCGGACTTGCGACTGGCAGGAGCCATGGTCGATTGCGGGGAGTTCACAGACTCGCGAGTGGCAGCAGCTGTGGTCGATACGCCAGCGGGTGGTGGGGTCTGCAGCGTCCATGGGACTGGCGGGAGATTGAATGGCTGGATAGTGTCAGCATTGTGCAGAGCAGCCTCCAGCGTGTCGGCCAGCTCGATCGCCGACTGTAAGGTAAGATCGGTGTTTTCCAGCAGCCGCTGGCGCACATACACTGACCTGATCCCCGTAATGAAAGCGTCTTGTACCAGGAGCTCTGCATGCTGTTCCGTCGTCTGTCCCCTGCAGTCGCAGGCCCGCATGAGAGTCTGTAGGGCCCGGGCAAACGCAGCGCTCGACTCTCCGGCCTGCTGTCGCCGCGTCGCTAAGCGATGTCTTGCGTAGACGGTGATCACCGGCCGCAGGTACTGTCTTTTGAGGGCGTCCAGTGCCCCTTGGTAGGTCAGCAGGTCCCTGATTAGGGAGTATACCTGCGGACTGACCCTGGAGAGGAGAACTCTGTGCATGATAGCAGGCTCAGTCATGTGAATCTCTTCCAGGTACGATTGGAAGCACGCAAGCCAGAGTTCAAAGGCAATGGGTGCTTCGGAAGATTGAGGATCAATGTCCAATTTTTCTGGTGGTAAAATGCTCTCCATGTTTTAAAATTGCAGCTAATAAAATTGATGCACCATCAATAACGGAGACGGGAGGCAAACGATAGGCTTTATTAGTTGCAAGAGACCATGATTAGCAGCAAGAGACCACCACACAACATCCTGGAGACTGAGGGAGGAGCAGTGCCTCCAATCGCCTTTATACAGGGGTCTGTGGGAGGAGCCACAGGAGCAGTCAGCAGAGGGGCGTGTCCAGACAGGTATATGTAGTTCACCACACTAAGAAAAACATTATTTCAAAAAGTTGGTATAAAATGATTCAGCTCTAAAAGCATGGCCATGCTGCAGAAACTCCTACAGCGATGATCCAGATTTAAATAGAAACAAGTGTTCACTCCCTCATTTGGTAATTCTTGATGCGTTGAACCCAGTTAATCAATATTCAGTAAACACCACATATCCTTGTATCAGTTTGAAGCCCACACGCATAAATATTCCTAACAAATACCAGCTGTGTGTTTTATGAACGGTTTTATAAATTCAACAGAAAATTAGCATTTTTTTCTGTAGAGAGAATTCTGTGAACCATACAACATTTTAAAACTTGACAACTGGGAAGGACAGAGATAAATCCATGAAAACAATGACACACGTTAATTGTTATTAATAATAATCAAGATAAATTTATTATGAAATTACATATATGTTTACCATATACTACCTTGAAATTCATTCTCTTTCAGCCAAGAAAATGCAAGTTAGTTAGCTCACTGTAGAAGTATTGATTAGAGGCCAGAAGTTAGTTGGGCCACGATGGGTATTTCAGGAGGCAGAGGTAGAGTCCTTAGATATACAAGGGTTTCACATGAATGTAAGTTGAGGAGATGTTAAAGATACTGCGAGATCAGAATCATGATGGCACTGAGACTGCTGAAAGGAGCCAGTTAAGATTCACAGAAAGGGTGGCAGAGTATCGTAATGGTTAACATAACACTATTACAGTGTCTTTGACCCATGTTCTATTCCGCTGCTGTCTGTAAGGAATTTGTACGTTGACCCTATGACCGCATAGGTTTCCTCTCTGTGCTCTGGCTTCCTCCCACATAATGTAAGGTCCTAGTAAATTTTGAAATCGACCAGCAACCCACCTATTTGAACCTGGCCTAACCATGGAACAATATACAATTATCAATTAACCTACCAACCATTACATCTTCGGACTGTGGGTGTCATGGTTCCGGTTGGCTGTTCCCCTTTAATGCTTCTTCCTCCCTGATTATTCCCTAATTTCAGTCATTAGATCTCCATTGCTGCTAGTTTACTCAATTACAGTACACCTGGTTTTCATCAGAGACTGAAAAATAAATACAATGGCGTCATGATCACAGGTTGCCAGTTTGTTGGTCTATTTCCATGTGATACTTCGTTTCTCAACTGCTTAGAACTGTTTGTCCTAAGTTCAACTCCAGTTTCAAGATATTCCATGAGATCTCCATGTCAGGACTCCATACCAGACCTCCGTGTCAAGATTCCTCCGGTTTGCTATTCAACTTTCACACCTGCGGCCTCATCCCGAACTCAATCTCGGTGCCCGTGTCCTGCACTTGGGTTCAACTCAGTTGCTCTGTGCAACAGAGGGAGGAAACTCACGCGGTCACGGGGAAGTACATACAAACTTCTTTCAGACAGGAATTGGTTTATTGGTCTCCTGGATATAGGCTCATTGGGCTGCATGAATATGGTATCACGCTGTATCTCTAAATAAGTAAACATATGCCACCAAAAGAGGCCAATTGGCCCATCATGTTTACACTTTCCAATGAAGGAATTTAGTTTAATATTACCTTCTCAGCTCTTGGTTCTTATCCTTCACAGTTAGACTCCACAGTGGTTATCCAGCAACTTGCTAAATGTGAAGCAACACGCACAAAATGCAGGAGGAGCTCAGCAGGTCAGGTGGCTTCTATAGAAATGAATAAACAGTCGATGTTTCAGGTCAAGAACCTTCTTCAGAACTGAAAAGAAAGGGGAAAAACACCAGAAGAAAAACCCCTTCCCCTCCCCCTCCCCCACCTTCTTATTCTGGCATTTCCCCCATTCCTTTTCAATCCTGAAGAAGGGTTTTGATCTGAAACGTTGACTATTTATTCATTTCTGTAGATGCTGCCCGACCTGCTGATTTCCTCCCCCATTTTGTGTGTGTTGCTTTGGATTTCCTGCATCTGCAAAATCTCTCATATTTATTGTTAAATGTGAAGATTCTTTCTGCCTCCACCAGTCTTTCAGTCAACTATTTCAAAAACCAACTACTCATTATGTAGATTTTTTTTGACTCTCCTCTTATACTTCTAACAATTAAATTAATTGTGAAGGTTTCCTAACTTCCAGATTTGCATTTATCTTGCAACCTCATACTGGCAAATTGGTGTTAACTTTCCACGCAGGTCCAGACTCAATCAGATGTAATGAAGCAAGGAGAAAGAAGGGATAATCAAGATAAATTCAAAGGATTCAAACTACATTTATTGTCAAACTATGTATAAATTATACAACCTTGAGATTTGTCTGTTTACAGCCAGCCACAAAGTAAGAAACCCAAAAAAACCCAATTTAAAAAAAAAGGCCAACACCCAATACACTGAGAAAGAGAAAAAACACACAAATCATGCAAGCAACAGCATTCTGAACCAAATTGAGTCCATAGACCCAAATCCTGGAGCAGTTGGAGTAGGCCCAAAGCCTCGATTTCAGTTCATCATATAGTGGGGCAAATTGCCGCGAAGCTCTCAGGCACAAAGCACGTAGCATCCAGATCAGTCTCACAGCCTCAGCACCATGGAAGGAGGAGTGAAGATCATGGGAGAGTGAGTGAAATTGGAGCAACCTCGCCTCCAGTCCCTTGCAGCACCATAAAAGGATGCTTCTGTTCCTGAACAGAACCCACAAGCAATGGACCAATAACACAGGTTGTAAGAGTTACAGTCCCACCATGCGGAAACAGCAAGTTTTGAGATCAAAACTGACAGTCATAAACATCCCACCTGGGATAGTAATCTTCTTTTGAGGAAGTAAGCTCGCATTTTCACAAGGCTTGGTCTAAATCTGTTTCCAATATGTTTGAAGCTTAGCTGCCTCTGAACCAGCAACGCAAGCCACTCAGTTACATAAAACCACTGGTTAACACATTGACCCAGCACTGCCTCAAGTCAACCAAGGGAATAAATCTGATCACCTGGGAACCTTCACATCCCTTGAATAAAAGCTGTTATTTTTGCCATTTCATTTTATAGGATCTTGCTGTGCATTAATTGCCCTGGTTCTTCAAGGTTGAGCACTTCAATGATCTTGCAGGGACTGTTCACATTGCAAAACTGAATGGCATTCCAAACTTCCAGTCTGGCTGTGAAATTTCAGAGGCATTCTCTAAATGCATGCTCCTTTCTCAATCCTGAACCCAAACTGCAGGTTTTTAGAACAAAAATTATATATCTGATGCCAATTATTAAAGAAAGGTGTAATCTTCTTTAAATCCTTATATGACATGGATAATAACAAATCACAAAATAAATGTTTTATATATTGTTCCTGATAAATTGTATTAATCTATACACAATAATGCTTTGTGATGAGAATTAGCTTATATAATTTCAAAGAAGATAGAAGAGAACTGGTGCTTTGAAGGTAATAAATTTATGACTGGTAGCTTCATAGAGTCAGAATCACAATCAGAATCAGGTTCATTATCACCGGCATATGTCGTGAAATTTATTAACTCAGTAGCAGCAGTTCAATGCAATGCATAATATAGAAGAAGAGGAAAAATAATTAGAATAAATAAATAAATTATGTATGTTGAATAGATTTAAAAAATCATGAAAAAAATACATGTTTAAAAAGTGAGGTAGTGTGTATTTAGTAATCGGATTGCAGAAGGAAAGAAGTTGTTCCTGAATCGCTGAGTGTGTGCCTTCAGGCTTCTGTATCTCCTACCTGATGGTAACAGTGGGAAAAGGGCATGCCCTGGGTGCTGGGGCTCCTTAATAATGGACAGTGCCTTTCTGAGACACCGCTCCTTGAAGATGTCCTGGGTACTTTGTAGACTGGTACCCAAGATAGAGCCAACTGAATTTATAACCCTCTGCAGCTTCTTTCAGTCCTGTGCAGTAGTCCCCCCATATAGGACGGGGATGCAGCCTGACAGAATGCTCTCCACGGTACATCTAGAAGTTTTTGAGTGTTTTTGTTGACATATCAAATCTCCTAATGAAGTATAGATGCTGTCTTGCCTTCTTTATAGCTGCATCGATATGTCATAGAGTACTGCAGCAAAGAAACAGGCTCTTGAGCTCATTCTGTCCATGCTGACCTGGTGTTCTGCCTCATGCAAATCTACCTGCACCTGGACCATAGCCCTCTATAATCACAGCCTGTATTTATCCAAACTTGTCTTAAATGTTACAATTGAAACTACACCTCCTTTTTAGACTTCTGTAAGTATCTTTTACCTAACCTAGGATTTTTATTCTGTCATATATATGAAGAAATTTTTGAATCAACATTATCACGGTGTCACGGTCTGACACGGTGGTCCCTTCCCAATCTCAATCCAAAACAGTGACTCATATCAAAATCAGATTTATCATCACTCACGTATGTCATGAAATTTGTTTTTGTTTTGTGGCAGCAGTACAGTGCAGTGCACGGAGATGGGAGTAGACTCTCACATGGTGGATTGGATAGTGGACTACTTGACAGATAGACCTCAGTATGTGCGGTTGGGAGACTGTAGGTCTGACACGGTGGTCAGCAGCACAGGAGCGCCGCAGGGAACCGTACTCTCTCCGGTCCTGTTCACCCTGTACACATCAGACTTCCAATATAACTCGGAGTCCTGCCATGTGCAGAAGTTCGCTGATGACACGGTCATAGTGGGGTGTGTCAGGAATGGACAGGAGGAGGAGTATAGGAAACTGATACAGGACTTTGTGATATGGTGTAACTCAAACTACCTGTGTCTCAATATCACCAAGACCAAGGAGATGGTGGTGGACTTTAGGAGATCTAGGCCTCATATGGAGCCAGTGATCATTAATGGAGAATGTGTGGAGCAAGTTAAGACCTACAAGTATCTGGGAGTACAGTTAGACGAGAAGCTAGACTGGACTGCCAACACAGATGCCTTGTGCAGGAAGGCACAGAGTCGACTGTACTTCCTAAGAAGGTTGGCGTCATTCAATGTCTGTAGTGAGATGCTGAAGATGTTCTATAGGTCAGTTGTGGAGAGCGCCCTCTTCTTTGTGGTGGCGTGTTGGGGAGGAAGCATTAAGAAGAGGGATGCCTCACGTCTTAATAAGCTGGTAAGGAAGGCGGGCTCTGTCGTGGGCAAAGTACTGGAGAGTTTAACATCGGTAGCTGAGCGAAGGGCGCTGAGTAGGCTACGGTCAATTATGGATAACTGAACATCCTCTACATAGCACCATCCAGAGACAGAGAAGCAGTTTCAGCGACAGGTTACTATCGATGCAATGCTCCTCAGACAGGATGAAGAGGTCAATACTCCCCAATGCCATTAGGCTTTACAATTCCACCGCCAGGACTTAAGAACTTTTTAAAAGCTATTATTAATGCTTTTTGAGATAGTGATTTAGATGCATATCATATTTTTTACTGAGTTAAGTATTGTATGTAATTAGTTTTGCTACAACAAGTGTATGGGACATTGGAAAAAAGTTGAATTTCCCCATGGGGATGAATAAAGTATCTATCTATCTATCAAAAAAGGATTTCAGAATAAAGATTGGTGCCGCTTAAAATATATATAAAAATTTAAGTAAAATAATCATCTTAATAGCATTGATCCAACCTATCAGTGAGAGAGACAGTGGTGACCATTTAGTGAACAAATGTTTAATCTGATCGATTAAAGGTAAGAGATTAGCCTTAAATAAATCCTTATGGTTTTTTGTAATTTTAACCCCTAAGTATATAAAGTGATCAGTAACCAATCTAAATTACAGGAATCTAAAAGGTAAGCTTCCATAAATTGGAACCTGCATATTTAGAGGAAACAGTTTGCTCTTATTAAAGTTCAATTTGTAACCAGAAAAATTACTAAACTGAGCCAACAAGGATATAACTGCGGGAATGGATTTCTCAGGATTAGAAATGTATAATAACCAGTCATCTGCATATAATGATGACTCTCTAACTCATATGTTTTGGTCATGTCCATCTTTGAAAAAATACTGGAAAGATATCTTCGATATTACTTCAACGGTATTGAGTATTGATTTACAACCTTACCCAATTACCGCAATTTTTGGTTTACCAATGAAAGAGCCAATTCATTTAACTCCTTCAGCTCGTCAGATGATTGCATTTCTTACATTAATGGCTAAAAGATCTATTCTGTTGAATTGGAAAGAGGTTAATCACCCTACCACATTTCATTGGTTCTCTCAAACTATGTTATGTTTAAACTTGGAAAAAATTAGAAGCGTTATATATGATCCTTCTATTAAACTTGAAAAGACTGGGAGGCCATTTATTCAATATTTTCATATGTTGTAATTTGACCTTTTCCAAACCTATTTCTATCTTTTTCTTCTGATTTTATACATGTAGAGAGGATCGGAGTTGATGACACATATGGTTCTTTTTCTTTTTTTTAGATATAAACAGCCTATGTTTTGTTTTCTTTTTCTTTTTTTTTGGTTAGTGGTTAGGTTTGGATAGATTAGTTTTTCATTTGGGGTATATAATTTTTTTTCGGTGTTCTTTCATATTATTATACTAATTTTTCTTGCTTTGTATACATTATGTTTGTATCATGTATGATTTTGGGAGACTTAATTCTCTTGTACCTTTCGTTTATATATCCATGTATCTTAACTATTAACAATGTAATCCCAATAATTATGTATCAATATTTGTTATTTTTAATTGGTTGACACTAATAAAAAGATTGAAAAAGAAGAAGAAACTACACCTACTACTTCCACTAGCAACTCATTCCACAAGTGCAGCACCCTCTGAATGAATAAGTTTCCCCTCAGATTCCTCTTACCAGGTTTCACAACTTCTTTCAAGATCCTCTGATTTATCCAGTTATTTTCTCTGCGGGGGTTTTGCCCCATATTTCTCCATTTTTCCTTCACTAGTATCTGTCTTACTGGGGTCCAGCTAGCTTTTCCACAACTCACCGAAGTAGTGACTCCAGGTGGAAAGTGCTAATGGCTATTTGGCTGCAGGAAGCTGTCGTCTTTCTAAAAAAACTGGTTACATATTGAACAGAAGTGAGATCTAAGTGACCGACCTCTTCCTTGGTAAACAGGGATCAATTACCCATCTTAACCATCACCTGGTTGATTATTATTTGACATATTGGACTGCACCTGAGAATCACTAGTGTGATGCTGAGCTCAAAAGATTTAATTTAGGCAAATATGTTTTTATTTTATTTGGAGACGCTGCATGGTAAGAGGCCCTTCTGGCCTATGAGCCTGCCCAATTACACCTATATGGCCTATGTCTTTGGACTCTGGGAGGAAACTGGTGCATCCAGAGGAAACCCACATGGTCACAGGGAGAATGTACAAACTCCTTACAGACAACCATGGGAACTGAATGAAGATTATTGATGATGCAATAGGGTTATGCAAACGGCTACACTACTGTGCTGCATCAAGTTCCACAGGCTGAGCGTAGTTTCATTTGAAAAGGGAATAATACAGTTGAAAAGCTTGAGATCTTTGAAGAAGTGTAGAGCTCCCCTGGTGGGAAATCCAGAATTGAAGAGCATAATATTAAATTTGGACCCAGATGCTGATATCAGAAAGCTTCTTTCACACAATATCCTCATCATCATGGGCCGTGTCTTTCTCACGCCATAAGTAGTGAAAATCTGCACTTCTTTCTCTCTCTCCTGAAACTAAGCCCGGAAGGCATTTACAAATTTCAAGGACAAGAGAGATGGATCTTTAATTATTGGATTTCAAGAGTTACAAACTGATGGAGTTAAGATACAGATCAACCACGAGTTAATTGAATTCAGTCAGCACACTCCAATGTGGAACGTTACCAAGAGCTTCCCAACATCTAAACACAAAACATGCTGGACACATCCTCAAAGAACTCCAATAGGTTCATCAAACATGATTCCCCTTTCACAAATCCATGTTCCACTCTATCCAATTGTGGTATTGTATTACTTAATGAGCATGTCTTGTTATTACATACGAGAGCAGGATGAGCTCCCTTAACAACTGTCGTCCAGTAGCACTCACATCTACAGTAATGAAGTGCTTTGAGAGGTTGGTTATTAGTAGAATTAACTCCTGTCTCAGGAAGAACCTGGACCCACTGCAATTTGCCTAACCCCACAATAGGTCTTCAGCGGATGCAATCTCATTGGCTCTTCACGTGGCCTTGGATCACCTGGACGATACTAATACCTACATCAGGACACTGTTTATTGACTACAGCTCAGCGTTTAACACCATCATTCCTACAGCGTCTGATTGAAAAGCTCCAGAACCTGGGCTTCTGTACCTCACTCTGCAACTGGAGTTTTGACTTCCTAACAAGAATACCACAATCTGTGCGGTTCAGAAATAACTTCTACCTCACTAACAATCAACACTGGTGCCCCTCAGGGATGTATCCTTAGTCCACTGCTCTACTCTCATTACACCCATGACAGTGTGGCTAGGGACAGCTCAAATGCCATCTATAAATTTGCTGATGATACAACTATTGTGGCGGAATTTCAGGTGGTGATGAAAGGGAGTACAGGAGCAAGATTTATCAGCTAGTTGAGTGATATTGCAGCAACAACCTTGCACTCATTATCTGTAAGACCAAAAAACTGGATTGTGGACTTCAGAAAGGGTAAGATGAGGGAACACACACCAGTCCTCATTGGGCGATCAGAAGTGAAATGAGTGAGCAATTTTAAGTTGCTTGGTGTCAAAATCTCTGAGGATCTACCCTAAACTCAACATATCAATGCAGCTACAAAGACATGAGAGCAGCTATATTTTAATAGGAGTTTGAGGAGATTTTGTATGTCACCAAAGACTCTCACAAATTTCTACAGATGCAGCAGGGAGAGCATTCTAACTGGCTGCGTCATCATCTGGTTTGGAGGATGGGGGTGTGGTGAACTACATATACCTGTCTGGACTGCTCCTGTGGCTCCTCCCACAGACCCCTGCTGACTGCTCCTGTGGCTCCTCCCACAGACCCCTGCTGACTGCTCCTGTGGCTCCTCCCACAGACCCCTGTATAAAGGCGATTGAGGCCTGAGCCCGGCCTCATTCTCCAGGATGTAGTGTTGTTCATTCTTCCAGTCAATAAAAGCCGATACCTCGCTTCTTACATCTCAGAGTGAGTTATTGATGGTGCATCAGGGGGCACTGCACAAGATCGAAATAAGCTGCAGAGAGTTGTAAACTTAGCCAGCTCCATCATGGGCCTCCATAGTATCCAATACACCTTCGAGGAGCGATGCCTCAAAAAGGCGGCATCCATCATTAAGGATCCCGATCCCCAGGTTTGTCTTGTTCTCATTGCTACTATCAAGAAGGAGGTACCAAAGCCTGAAGGCACACACTCAACAATTCAGGAACAGGTTCTTCCCCTCTGCCATCCAATTTCTGAATGAATGTTGAACCTATGAAGACTACCACACTACTTTTTGATTTTTATTTTTGTACTACTTATTTAATTTAACTATTATATATACAAAGTCATACAGTCACTTGTACTACAGTCACAAAGACAACAAATTTCATAACATGTGCCAATGGTATTAAACCTGATTCTGATTCTAATTCCTGTATTTTCCCTCCTTTTAATGACAGGCTAACAGGTTATTTGTTCTTTTTTTACATTTGATATCTTTCAATATGAAGCAAATACAGAATCTATAGAAGCTGGAAAGAAAATAAACAGGGTCATATTATTGCCATACTAACCCCTTTCAGAATATTGGGATGTTGTACATTATCCCCCTGGAATTTATCAATTTGCATGCTCTCTAATCCTTTTTAAATACTAATTTCTCTCAATTTCTCATAGCAGTTGAATCTTGGTTCTCCAAGATTTCATTGAGGATTTTGACACTTGCTTCTGTGAAAAAAAGAGTTGTAAAGCATTTGTTTAATTCCATGTGAGCATTTATAACTACTTTTCTTATTTTCTTGTAGGGGCATTTGTCCTCACATGTCTTTTCCTTTTCACATACTCTTTACAAAGCTCTTGCAGTCTTTTAGGATGGAGACAGAGGAGCAACATGGTAACATTGCAGTTAGTAACACTTTACAGTAGCAGCTGAAAGTTGCGTTGACAAGTTTTGGAGCTACTTCTAAGTCTTTATACTATTTTTAACTTCTCCTGTAATTCACGACTCAGCTACTTTTGCTATTTTGCCTTAAGGTCCAATATTTCAGATTTCAGATTCATTTATTTATCATGTGTACATCAAAACATGCAGTGAACTGGACTGTTTGCGTTGACAACCAACACAAAAAGGATGTACCGGGGGCAGCCCACAGGCATTGCCATGCATCCTGGTGCCTACATGGTGTTACGAACCCCGTAACTGGGTGTCTTACCAGCAAAGATAGAAGTGTCCGTTGGAGTCTGGTGATACTATTTTCAACAGTATTTATTAGTAAAAATACACAAAAATAATATCAATGCAAATATATAGATAATATACGTCATCAATACTAAACCTAAAAGTGCGGGTATAATAATAATCAATAAGAAAAAAGCTCTATCGTTGTCTAGGGGATAATGAATTGTCAGATGGAAATATAAAGTTCAGTTCAGTTCATGCAGGCTGCGGTAGTTGTTGGTCGCTGTGTTTCAATTGTTGGAGAGAGAGAGAGAGAGAGAACAGTAACAGCTATTGACTTGCCAACTTTCCTTTATGATCTTGATCCGTCGATGCGTTGTTGCTGTGGCCATTCACGTATGACCCCTCCGTCCTTTAGCTAGACCGTTCTTCCGTGGTGGACTCGTCACCCAGGCAAGGGTGGACACACACACAAGCCCCCACCGGTCTCGTAGCGTCTCACCTGGTGCGTCTGAGGGGTGTTCCCCAGACCCTACTTTTATCCCCGCTCACGGGGTCTCAGGTGTCAATCAGGTTGAGATGATGCAACCCATCAAACCAGCCCACTCTGGTTGGCCCCTGAGGGGTTTCAATGAATAGAACAGTACCAAGTACACAAACCTTCTCCAAAAGACAATAGCAGTAATCAATGGTTCCGTTCTCTTTTGTTAGCTGGAGCCATTCCACCTTAGCTGTGCCTCTCGCTCATTAATTTGTATGAGCTGTTATCAATAACAACTGTCTTGGCAGCTTTCTTGTGTCTCTCTCATCTCCCTTGATAACAGCATCGGAATAGTAGCGATTTACAATTCTCTTAAGGGGGGGCATTGCCGACTTTGTACCCTTCTGCCCATCAAAGTTGTTCATCATTCGTAACAATGGCATACCCACAATGTTCAGCAAAAAAAAACAAGCAACAAGAACAACAACACAACAACAGCAATAATACAACACAAAACAGGAAAACAAGCCACCTTCCTCTTTCCCACCCATCCACTCACACACATGGTCAGGCCTCGAGCCCCAGCACAGGTTCCAGCCTCGGGTCGACTTGTGGATTCACAGACTCTGTGGACATTTCGCCTCTGACTTCAGTCTTCGACCTTCAGGCTTTGATCTTTGGTTATCAACCCCAGGACTTGCTGATGACAGGACCCTGAAAACTCCAGGCCCATGTCCCATGGACTCTTCAAAATGGGGAATCACCGGCATCCGAGCCTCCTGCCTGCCAACCTTGGTCATTGATGATAGGAATTGCTGGCCTTCATCCACAACACTTGCCAACCAATCATCTTTCCACGGTGATTACAGGCCCATGTTCTAAACTGAACTCCAGCCTGACCTCTGTCGCCCCCTCATGTCTGTCCCTAAACCTTAACCTGACCACTAATTCCCTGCACTGACTCCAAAACCATCCCTACAAACGTTAGCTCCATCCTCAACATATGTCGCAGCTCAGCATCATCTTAACTGGAAGATTATATACCCAAAAATATTATAGCGAAGTTGACCTCTCCTTCCAAACTTGCCATTCTATCACAGCCAAAATGATGTAACTATGTTTCACTGAAGGGTAAAACCCAGCACTGAGGAAGGAGATGGCGGATTCCATTCATGATGACCGGTCTAAGTGAGAAATTAGAATGAAGTAGAAAGCTCTCGGGTTGGCAATCATTATTGACTCTGCATTTACTGGGCACTTTAAACTCCTGCCATTTTAGAGAAACTTAAAAAGAATTTCACATATAAGTGTTACTTCTATTTCAACTCTTCAATTCCGACTGCTTTTAAAAGAAGCACTTTGTGTGCCAACACCTCAAGGAAGCCTCAGGTCAGCTATCCTGCCCTTGCTCAGTGTCGATAATCCCTATGCAAAAGCCAACTGTGTGTCAGTTGATAGCCTTCCTATCCTGAACACGTGCCCAAACAGGAAGCTAATCCATGATTATAGACTGCTTTGGGATATATAGTGGTTGAAAAAAATCACATAAATTTAAATGTAAAATGATGGTAAATTCAGGCATTATTGGCAGAGAGAAAGTTTCTGATGACAACCTTCCTTGTTTTCTATATTTATTAAGGATTTTCCATGCACCAAACTGTGAAATAACTTAATATTTTCTGAAATATGTCATACAGATAAAAGTTGGGTGATTGAAATTCAATTTTATTGCATTTTTCAGATAGTACAGATAACCTTGCCTTTAAGTTAAGAATTCAAAATGACTTATCAAGGTTATCTGAGGGGTGAATAGTTAAGATTACAATTAATGACTGAGCCATAAGGGCCAGACAGACATCTGGATCGATTCGCACACTGCTGTGCCAGTTAGTCCACACAATGAGAAGCAAACAGGCTGGAAGGCTTCTGTGATAAACTTCAGTGTGACCCCTGCGTGAAATCTTTACTTTTGCTCCAGATCCACTGATGTGCCGAAACGTACAGCCAAATATCCTCCAGGTGATTGTTGTATAGCTCACACATGAAGACCAGTAGCCAATGAAGTACCCACTGAGTTATGCTTGTGATCTTCTGATGTTGTAGCCCATCCACTTCGAGGTTCAATATGTCGTGTGGTCAGGGACGCTCCTCTGCTCACCGCTATTGTAACGCATGGTTATCTGAGTTACTGTCATCTTCCTGTCAGCTTGAACCAGTCTGGCCATTCTCCCCAGACCTCTCTCATGAACAATACATCTTCACCCACAGAATTGCTGCTCACTGGATGTGTTTGTTTGTTTTTGCTCCATTCGCTGTAAACTCTAGAGACTGTTGTGCATGAAAATCCCAGGAGATCAGCAGTTTCTGAGATACTCAAACCACCCCAAATGGCACCAACAATCGTTCCAAGCGATCACATCTCTTCCCCCATCCTGAGGTTTGGCTTGAACAGCGACTGAACCTCTTGAACATGTCTCCATACTTTTATGCATTGAGTTGCTGCCACATAATTGGCTAATCAGATATTTATATTAATGAGGAGGTGTACTGGTGTACTTCATAAAGTGTATTTGCGACCTATGAACTTTATCCCACTAATGTCAAGATTTCAGAAGCAGAAGCGTGGGTACAAGAAAAATAAGCAGAGAACTTCTATATAGTTCCCATAAACTGATTGGAAGTTATTCCTCTCTCCTTTCCTAGAGGCAGGCACATTAGGGTAATTAAAGAGACTCTTAGATAGACAAATGGATGAGCATAAAATGGAGGGTTATGTAGGAGGGAAGTGTCCACTATTCAGTATTTTATTAACAATTCAGTGTAGAGTAGGCCTTCCAGCCCTTCAATTCACACCCCGGCAACCCCCTGACAAACCTGGTAAACCCTAACCAAATCATAAAGCAATTTACAGTGTCCAATTAATCACCTGGTATGTCTATGGATTGTGGGGGGGAGGGGACCAGACTTGGAGGAGACTCATGCATTCCATGGAAAGGAAGTACAGACTATCCTTACAGGCTCTGGAATTCAACTCCGAACTTCAGAAAGCCCTAAGCTGCAAAAGTCGCGCTAATCACTATGCTACCATGGCAACCAATCTAACCAAGGGTTAGATTGATCTTAGAGTAGGTTAAAGGTTCGGCACAACGTCATGTGCCAATGGGCCTGTGCTCTGCTGTACCGTTCTATGTTCTATATGCTAAGGGTGTCTCAGTTCTGCAGTTCAGTTTTTGATTACACATATAGATCTCCAAGCTTATAAGGAAAGAGTTCTTACAAGCTGCAGTACATTTAATATACCCAGAGTGTCCTTAGAAGCTTTGTAGCCAGAGAATTATATGTCAAATGTTCTTACTGCTGTAATATAGGAAAAGTAACATCCTTTTTCAGCTCTGCAAATCCCCCAGAAAATACAATGAACTAAAATCCAGAAAATCTTTAGTAATATTGAGTAAAAGGTTCAACATTAAAAGTTCAAAGTAAATTTATTAACAAAGTATGTACAGTATATGTCACCATATACTACCTTGAGATTTATTTTCTTGCAGATGTTCACGGTAGAACAATGAAATGCGGTAGAACCAATGAAAAGCTACACATAAGCAAAGACTGACAACAACTGATGTGCAAAAGAAGGCAAACTGTGCAAATACAGATTAATAGATAAAAACTACAGAGGAATGAGTTGCAGAATCGTTGAATGTGAGTCCATAGTTTGTGGGATCAATTCAGAACTGATGCGAGTGAAGTCATCCGTACTGGTTCAGGAATTTGACGTGGCAAACATTGGATAAAGGTTCTCTTTTGTCAGAATTTCTCATTGTTAATAAATGTACCAATGTTGTGTTCTTACATCTCCAAAAATAATTCAATCAATTTACTATTTAACAAAATAGCCATCTTCAAAAAGTCAGCTTCCAACTTTTTAATTTGCTCCATTCAAAGTACAGGATTTCCAATTCTCTGGAAAAGCTTGGTTCTCTGACAATATGAACCCTCTCTGTCCCTGCCTGTACTCCTGGAACCTAATCTCTATCTGAATTATTAAAGCAAGCGTCGTACTCTAAGTGCAGTATTACTCAATTACTGGAATATTTTAACCATCATCATCAACTTTGATACTCAATGCTTTAAAATCCTCGGAGGAATATTGAAAATCTTGTCGACTGGTGCCACAGCAACAAAATCTTACCAATGTTCCCTCGAATTTGTAATGACCAGTATGTGCAAAAATGTTGTGCTGTGCAATTCTTTGCTCAGTGATAACAATATGGCACACTGAGTATTTTCTCCAATAAAAACAGTATTCTGTAAATAAGTCCATTCTAAAATCTGCAGACATATCATCATAAACTCCACATTGTCAAAGCCATCCACAACAGAAACATGAAAAGGAAATGTGATTCCGTATGATTGTGAAATAAACTTAACATACCAATGAGATAGAGGCTGACAACCTTTTGTGTGCTAGTAGCAAAAGATGCGTGCACGCACACATGCAGACACCAAACAGGAACCATTGTTTCATTCTGAATATCAGGAAAACCAAAGAGCTGATTATTGATTAGAAGAGAAGGAAGGATTAGAAAAGAAGAAAGAGAATGTTTGAAAAGAGATAAATATTTAATGTATATTCTGCTGGTGGCTGGTAAAAAGACTCTTACTAGGAAATGGTTATCACAAGAGAGCCCAACTTTAAATACATGGATGGAAATTACAATGGACATTTACAAAATGGAGAAGATAACAGCATCTGTTAATCATAAGCAGGAACAATTTGATTCATACTGAGAAAAATGGTTTAACTACATAATGCCTCATAGGCCTGATTTTATTCTCACAAATCAATGTATCTGTTGTTTAAAAAAAAGATCATTCCCTACTTGTACATAGTTCTTTCCTTTTGTTTGTTTTTTCTTTCCACTCTTTTCTATAAGTGTATACCCCAGATAAATACTATGTGGAGATTTGTGATATATTTGATTATATGATATATATGTACAATGTCTGAAATGCATCTTATGGAAATGTTTGTTTGATGATGAACTTCAATAAAAAAATAAATTACAAAAAAAAAAGAAGAGAAGGAAGCCAATGGCCAATGTACCGATCCTCATTAGGGGATCAGGGAGGAAAGGGTCAGTAACTTTAAGTTTCGGGGCTCTATCATGTCAGAGGATCTGTCCTGGCCCCTGCATCATAAGTGCCAACACAAAGAAGGCATGACTGTCCCTATTTCCTTAAAAGTTTGCATAGATTCAGCATGTCACTAGAAACTTTGACAAACTTTTATAGATGCACAGTAGAGAGTGTCCTAACTGTTTGTATCATGGTCTGGTGTGGAAACACCATAGCTTCTGATCTAGCTTGTATAACTTCACTCACCACAACTTAGCAGAACACAACTTACAGCCTCGCTTTCAAAGACTTCTTGCAACTCATAGTTCAATTTCAATTGTATTTCAATTTCAATTACAAGTTCAATTGTATTTCTTTATTTTCCTGTAAGTGCCTGAAAGAAAGTGAATCTCAAGCTAGTATATGTTAATATATACATACTTCGATAATAAATTTGACTTTGATTTTGACTTTGACACAGAGATTGCAGGTTCTGGAATTGGGAGCACTTGAGGAACTCAACAAGTCAGGCAAGATTTTGAAGCAAGACCCTTCAACAGTGCAGATGAAGGGTTTAGATACGAAATGTGAGCAATCCATTTTTCTCCGTAGATTCTACATGACCTGCGGAGCTTCTCCAGGCTGTTGCAATATGGAACTAACATGTCACTGTTTTCTTTCCAGATGTGTTTTATAAACCTTATAAATGCAATATTTTGAGTCAACTGCTGTTGTGGCTTCATCTGATTTTCTGCTGAATTAAATCACTTTAGATCTCTTGTGGTGGATACAGGCATGATCTGTTGTTTATTTTTAAATTTTAATTAAACTCATAATGAAGCCAATGTCATTGCTATGCTGGGAAATCTGTCCCTTGTACTATCTTTGCCTGTCATACTTTCATGTGTTTGGCAGACCTTGCCATATCTTAAGTTGATATTAATAGAGAAAAGTGCTAGTTTAGGGATACCAGAAGACAACCAACACTTGCATTTTTACTAAAATCAATTTCCAGTTGACTGCTTATTCCATTAGACCATAAGATATAGGAGCAGAAGTAGGCCATTCGCCCCTTCGAGTCTGCTCTGCCATTCAATCATGGGCTGATCCAATTCTTCCAGCCATTTCACTCTCCTGCCTTCTCCCCATACCCTTTGATACCCTGGCTAGTCAAGAACTTATCTATCTCTGCCTTAAACGCACCCAATGATTTAAAGTCCACAGCCACTTGTGGCAACAAATTCCACAGATTTACCACCCTCTGACTAAAGTAATTTCTCCGAGAATTTTCTGCCTGAACCTCAACAACATCACCCTTTGTTGTTGTTCAGTCGTGTCCGACTCTTCGAGACCTCATGGTCCATAGGGTTTTCATGGCAAGAAACGGAAGTAAATCACCAGGCCTTTCTTCTGTACAGATACTGCTGCTGCCCAGGTTGGGACCCAGCTGGGTTTTGAATACATGGACTAGAGAGCACATGGAAGACTGTTGGAATTTAGATAATGTCAAGGATACAGGAATGTAGAATGTTGATTTTGAAACAAAAGTGATATTGTTAAAGTTAAATGTTCAACTGAGGGCTGATGTGGTTTAGGTGGAGCAGTGGGTTATGTGACCAGATTAGTAATCTAGGGGCCTGGATCAACAATCTAGATACAAAGTTCAAATCCCACCATGGCAAAACCTGCAATTTAAAGCACACTAGCCTTGGTAATGATGATTGTAACATGAATGAATTACTGTTATAAAAGACACTTTGCTTCACTAAAGTCCTCAGAGTAGGAAAATGTCTTTTTAACCAGCAAAGTGTTTCTCTGCAAACTCCTGACCTTCAACAATGTGGTTGACTCAACATGGTTCTTGAAGAGTCCCGGCAAGCTACTGAGTTGTCTGATAATGTTTGCACTATAGCAGTGGTCCAAGAAAATGATGACCACCTCCTTCACAACAACTGAACTTTGCAAAGTCAATGCTGGCCTTGATCACGACATCAATACTTTTTATCATATTTAAAGAATACATCTCAGGATGCTCTGAACACATCATCAGTGATGTAATCTGGTGTCACCGCGTGTTCCAGGTCTTTCAACATCAAATACCCTCACCCAGGTGACCCAGCACTGGTTGATCAAGCCAAGACTTGTGTTCAGGTAGCATGTGCTGCAGATCCCCATGGGCTTGCTCTCTTTATCCAGAGCCATCTTGAGTCTTTCTATGCTGCCTCAGTGATGTTGCTGATGGCTCTCTGCCTCCTTGTACCAGTAATACCCAATGCGCTGAAGGCTCTGTGAAGAGCAGCCCACTTCAAGGGGTATGCACTTTGCCTTCCATCCCTCATAAAAAATGAATAAAGGGGAGAAAAATAGGAATGATGGATCAGATTCCATCTTTTTCAACCCTTTACTTCTTACACCCATCACCTCCTAGCTTCTCACTTCACCCACCCACCTTTCCCCTCACCTGGTTTCACTTACCACCTGCCAGTTTATAATCCTTTCCTTCCCCCCATCTTCTAACTCTGGATTCTTCCCCCTTCCTTTCCAGTCCTGATGAATTGTCTTCGGTCTAAACATCTACTGCTTATGCTCCTCCATCAATGCTGCCTGACTTGCTGAGACCTGCAAACACCGGGTGTCCTCCAGCATTTTGTGTGTGCTACATAGGGGTGATGGGTGAATGGAACTTGTGAAGTAAGACCTGGCAGCGGAATTGAAGTTCACCTCAGGTATGTAGAAATTACAGCAAGTGCCAATCAGGAGTGCTTGAAGCAGAAAATCTCCTATTAGGATCTTAATTTCAACTTTCAATGTATGACTCCTCAACCCGTTTTAAGGTGAAGTTTGGAAGAAGTGAGCCACCTTCTCAACCTCAGGCTGTCTCACTGAATGCTTCAGTTTATTTCATAACTGGAGACTCCATCATTGTAGCCTGCGACAGAACGTTGAATCATTGACATAGGCATCCGTTAGTCTCGAGAGACCATGTATTTGCGCCTTGGAAAGTTTCCAGGGCGCAGCCCTGAGCGGGGTTGTATGGGAGACCAGCAGTTGCTCACGCTGCAAGTCACCCCTCTCCACGCCACTGATGTTGTCCAAGGGAAGGGCAAGGGCCGATACAGCTTGGCACCGGTGTCGTCGCAGAGCAATGTATTGTTAAGTGCCTTGCTCAAGGACACAACCATTGACAACAGCTTTGAGATTTCTGCATTAAGATTCACTTCTGCAGATAATTTAAAGTTGTTCTCAGTTTCCATGAACACTTCTAACTTCATAATTCTCATTAATACAACCTAACACACGGCTGCTCAGTATGTGTAAATATTGCCTTTGAGTTCTAATTTTGGCTGTGTGGCAAAATATCTTAAATGTAAGAGTTACTGATAAACCTAATAGAAAGTTAGGAGGAATTCTTTGACTAAGAACATGAACATGTAGAATTAACTATAATAGAGAACAGTTTTTGGCCAGAAAGAACTATAATCAGTGAATAGGAATGGAGGCAGACACTTTGTGAATCTGTCCTTGCAGCTGCTATTTTCTGAACTGTTTGATGAACTGATCCTTACTCTGGGATAATTTATCCAGAACAATGGAAACAAGCAGTTTCTGCTGACGGTCTGCTAAACCTGTGACTATTCTCAGATGAGAAGCTGCTTATTATGCAAGATGGAAGGGTTGCCGAAGTAATCTGATTGCCTGGGCCCAGTGTCTGCATGACCTGATTTGATTGGGTTTGAACCAGTACGAGTTGAATAGAACAAAAGAAGTCATCGAAGGCATGATGTTGAAAGCAAAGGCCATAAACAATGTCCTGGGGTACATCAAGTGGGAATTTGACACAGGTCAGTCAGATGATCTCAAACCAAAGAAATTGAAATGTCAGGGATTATCCTGATAAGGGAAGGAATGAAAATGAAGGATCTTGGGAGCTCAGGTAGTGACAACTCTGGGGACTAACCATTGCAAATGTGGAGGACCCCACATCAGATGTGTGGTGATCACTGGCCAGCACAGATTCTTTTGCCCGGCTATTACCTCTTCTATTCTTTGACTGTTCCTGGTGGGTCAGGGAAACCTAGGAGGTGTGCACTAAGGGGTAATCCTTGTAACGAGTTGACAAACATAGTGTGGCTCACTTAAGAAACGTTAAGCATGAGCATGAAGCACTGATAATATAAATTTAAGAGAAGGCCTGCATGAGGTTGGGGAAGCAAGAACTGTAGTCAGCTAATAAACAGCAAGTGGAATCTAAATTTTACCCTTTTCCAATCTAGATCAATAATTATATTTATTATTCAAAGGGGTCACAGTAGTGTCATGGTTAACATAACACTATTACGGTGTCAGTGATCCGAGTTAAATTCTGCAACTGTCTAAAATTTGTATGTTCTCCATGTGTTTGCATATGTTTCCAATGGGTGGCCTGGTTTCCTCCCACATTCAAACAACGTATGGGTTAAAGGATTAATTTATCACATGGGTGCAATTGGGAGGCTCATTGGGCCACAAAGGCCTGTAACTGTATTGTATCTCTAAATATATAAAAATAAAATTACACTTCAAAAGTTATTCATCTCTTGGCTCAGCATAGTTCAATCTGTGAGTTAAAACCTCATGTGAATTCATGTAAGTGTATTTATTTACTGATGCAAAGAAGTAATTAATAAAACCATCTCCGGTTGGATGAGGTAACTTTAAATAACACACAATGCAAGTAATATTTTATTCAATGAGAAGTTTATTCATATATTGAGAAAGCAGTCACTACTCATTTACAGAGCCATGGTAAACCTAGCACAGTTGACAGCAGAAGACAGGATTCAAAGGCAAACTAAATTTCCATCAGTAAAAAATAGAATTTATATTAAATACATTCCATATACTGATTGTAGACATCTGGGACTAGAAAGATTTTCCAAAGGGAAATGAATTTTCCACACCTGTCATACAGGGTGTGGATCAAAGCAGATAATTATATGCATTTACAAATTTTTGGAAAACATTTATTATCTATATTGATATTACGTAAAGTGCTTTAAAAAGATGAAATGGCATGAAGTGTATGAAATGAGCTGTGATATTTATGGACCAAGGGATGCAAGGCTCAGATACTAGGTGGTCTGGCTGAATTTGAATCTTTCTGCTGTGCCAGTAAATCAGGCTAGTCACCTACTGGAAGATAGGATCAGCATTCTGAAGCAGAGTATTCAGTTTCTGAATGCCTCCATACTCAGAGTTCAGGATTCAAGATTCAAGATTGTTTAATGTCAGTTCCAGTGCGCAAGTGTAACTCTACTATGGGTGGTCCCAAGCCCGGCTGCAAAAGGAGGAGAGTTTTAGCAAGGGGCTAGCAACCCCATCCCGTAAAAACCCAGAGCTACAGAAATGCCAGCAGAAGTTCTAAAGACCCCATCCTTCACAGAGGAAGGATCTTTGAAGATGGGCTACACCTGCAAACAACTTCAAAGACTGGTGAGCTGTTATTGACAGCCTATGCCCCAGTAGGGATGATGGGCTTAAGTAAGTAAGTCCAGTACACAAATGTAAAGTAGAATAAAATAA
Source organism: Hemitrygon akajei (assembly GCF_048418815.1). Lineage (NCBI taxonomy): Eukaryota > Metazoa > Chordata > Chondrichthyes > Myliobatiformes > Dasyatidae > Hemitrygon > Hemitrygon akajei. Next base: position 32,643,780 of record NC_133153.1, on the reverse strand, counting down.
TTGTTCCTCATCACACGTTTGTTGCCATTTTTGTTATTATTGGAGTTTCTTAGTTCTTATTTGTTCAGGGAGTAGATCGATTAAGTTTTATTTCAATTTCAATAATACATTGACAGATGGCTAAGGACAAGGTAAAATTCATTTCTTTTAATGTAAATGGGCTATTAAATCCAATCGAACGTAAGAGAATTTTATCCAAAATGAAAAAAGAACAAGCCCATGTAGTATATTTACAGGAAACTCATTTAAGTGATAATGAGCATAAAAAACTAAAGAGAATGGGCTTCACTAATCTGTTTTTCTTCTCATATAAATCAGGACATAGGAGAGGAGTTGCTATTCTTATCTCAAGTAAGCTAAATTTTGAAAAAATATTTGAAGTGGGAGATAAAGAAGGCAGATATATTCTGGTAAGGGGGAATATAGACCGGCAATTCAGTTACTCTATTGAATATATACGCACCCCCGGGAAGTGATATTGGTTTCTTTCAGAAAATTACTGATATTATGGTAACAGAAACAGAAGGTCTCCTGATATGTGGGGGAGAATTAAATTTACAATTACAACCAAACTTAGACTCTTCCAATAGAAAAACTTATGAAACAAAATCTTTACATAAGAAAGTTAATACACTTTTTGAGGATGTTGGTTTAATTGATATATGGAGGGACCTTTTCCCTGACAGAAGGGATTACACTCATTATTCTGCTCCACATTCTGTATATACAAAAATAGACTATTTCAGAACATTTAGAAAAGACAAAGACAAAATAAACACCTGTGGAATTGGGACAATAGATGTAAGTGACCATGCACATATATATTTATCTGTTGATTTTGACCTAAAACCAAAGAATACTATTTGGAAACTAAATTCAAGTCTACTCAATGATCCATTCTTTAAGGAACAAATTAAAAAAGAAATTGGTCTTTACTTAGAATTTAATGATAATGGAGAGGTTTCACCTCCCATTTTATGGGATACTCTGAAGGCGGTCTTAAGAGGGAAAATTATAGCGATATCTTCATATAAGAAAAAAAATAAGGAATAAAACATTAGAGGAATTACAAAATAGACTGAAGGAACTAGAGAAAAAACACAAATTGAATTTGGCACAAGATACATTAGGGGAAATTAAAAGAATTAGGAATGAAATAAATAATTTGGCTACGCAAGAAATCAGGAAAAACTTAATGTTTCTGAAACAGAGACAATATGAAAGTGGATCGAAATCTGTAAAATACTGGCGTGGAAACTGAAAAAGAAGATAGCAGAAAATACAATTCATAGAATTAGGCACCCAAGAACGAAAATGATAAAAAGTAAGCTAAGTGAAATTCAAGAAGCTTTTGAAGTGTTTTACAAAATGCTATATTCCAAAGTTCCAGGGGGAAGCATAACCCAAATTGACACCTTCTTGAATTCTCTAGAGTTACCCACTTTAAGCGAAGAACAAAATAGAAAGATGACTGCTGACATAACTGAAGTTGAATTAAAAGCTGCAATTAGTAGGCTTAAATTAAGCAAGTCACCAGAATCAGATGGGTATACGGCAGAGAAGTACAAAGAATTTAAAAATGAGTTAATTTCTGTTTTACTCCCCATACTGTACTGGGCTCTAAAAAAGGCACAAAGGCCGCCCAGTTGGAAGGAAGCAATAATCTCAGCTATATCGAAAGAAGGCAAGGATAAAATGGAATGTGGGTCACTTAGACCAATATCCGTACTTAATGTAGATTATAGGTTATTTACCTCCATCATGACCAAACGATTAGAGGAGTTTCTACCCATACTGATACGTGATGATCAGACAGGTTTTATACGACAACGCCAGACTCAAGACAATATACGAAGGACACTTCACATTATGGATCATATACAAAAAAATAAAATCGAAGCAATAGTGATAAGTGTAGACGCTGAAAAAGCATTTGATTTGGTTAATTGGAATTTTCTTTACAGAGTTTTACATAGATTTGGTTTCCAAGACACAATTATTAAAACTATACAGACACTATATGACATTCCTACTGCTAGGATTAAAATCAATGGATATTTATCAAATAGTCTTACCCTAGAAAGGGGCACGAGACAGGGTTGTGCATGGTCACCACTACTCTTCACGCTATATCTGGAACCATTAACTCAATACATCAGACAAAATTAAGATATCAGGGGAATTACTATTAAAGGGACAGAGCATAAATTGGCTTGTTATGCGGATGACATTTTGATCTGTCTAGGGCAACCAACATACTCTTTATCTAATTTGATGCAATCCTTTGAACAATATGGTCAATTATCAGGATACAAGATCAACATAGATAAAACCCAATTACTTTCATATTACTACAGCCCACCAAGAGAAATTGAAAGTCAATACCCCTGGGCATGGCACACAGAGTCTTTCAAATATTTGGGCATCATTATACCAAAAGGTTTGGCAAATTTATCAGAATGTAATTATCAGCCTTTATATAAAAAAAATTAAGGAAGATGTGGCAAGATGGAGCCTAATTCCTTTTCTCAGTCTCAGTTCAAGGATTGAGTCTATTAAAATGAATATACTGCCCAGACTGTTATATCTCTTTCAGACCCTACCAATAGAGATTAATCAAAATCAATTCAATGAATGGAACAAGACGCTATCAAGGTATATTTGGCAGGGTAAAAGGCCTAGAATTTGTCTCAAAACTTTGCAATTAGCAAAGGAAAAGGGGGGGGGTGAGGCTTGCCTTCTCTTAAAAATTATTATTTTGCAGCACAGTTGAGAGCTGTGATATGTTGGTGCAACCCATCATATGACGCCCAATGGAAAAACATTGAGGAGCGGGTACTTCCCATCCCCATACAAGCAATTTTGGCTGATAACAACCTGCAAAGGTACATAAATACTATTGATAACCCATGGGTGAAATTGACTCTTAAAATATGGAAAACTACTATAAAAGAATTTATTCTAGAGGGAGATATTGTAATTCTTAAATGGTGTGCATATGACTCTGATTTTACACCATATAAATTGGATGCTAGATTTAAGGACTGGACAGCTAAAGGAATAACAGTTCTTTGCAACATAATGAAAGAAGGAACACTGTTCAGTTTTGAAATACTTAAAGAGAAACACTTATTAGAAAAACAAGATTTTTATCGGTATTTACAGATGTAACAATATGTTAATAAGATGCTTAAAAATGTAACCAAGGCAAATACATGCATGATAGAGCTCTTTAGAAAAGCATATAATTCAGATAATGGTAGTAGAATCATTTCAAGTATGTATAAGGGGTTGTCAAATCTTAAAACACATTCGACTTCATACATTAAAACAAAATGGGAGAAGGAAAGAGGGATAATTATATCTGAGGAAGAATGAACAACAATATGGAGTTATCAATGGAAGTGTACCAATTCACGGAAATTGAGGGAGTTTGGATGGAAAAACTTGATAAGATACTTTATTACACCCTCTCAGAAATCCCATTATGATAGTAACCTCCCTGTTTGCTGGAGAAATTGTGGAAATCAAAATGCAAATCATTATCATATTTTTTGGGACTGCCCTGTTATCAAAAACTATTGGAGGGGGATACACAATGCCCTACAAGACATCTTTAAATGTGAAATACCCTTGGAGATTAAGACCATATATTTTGGATATATACCTCAAGAATGGTTGAAAAGAGATAAATATTTAATGAATATACTGTTGGTGGCTGGTAAAAAGACTCTTACTAGGAAATGGTTATTACAGGAGAGCCCAACTTTAAATCCATGGATGGAAATTACAATGGACATTTACAAAATGGAGAAGATAACAGCATCTGTAAATCATAAGCGGGAACAATTTGATTCATACTGGGAAAAATGGTTTAACTACATAATGCCTCATAGGCCTGATTTTATTCTCACAAATCAATGAATCTGTTGTAAAAAAAAATCACTCCCTACTTGTACATAGTTCCTTCCTTTTGCTTGTTTTTTCTTTCCACTCTTTTCTATAAGTGTATACCTCAGATAAATACTTTGTGGAGATTTGTGATATATATGATTATATGATGTATATGTACAATGTCTGAAATACATCTTATGGAAATGTTTGTTTGATGATGAACTTCAATAAAAAAAATTACAAAAAAAAATTATTCCTCTAGATCCAACGCAGCACCGAAAAAAACACAATAATACGAAGAGTGTGATAATAAAAAACACATAAATATAAATATATTAGATAGCTTATAGATTGACTGTATGTACATAAAGTGACACTATGTACAGCAGAGTCTGCACATAATGTACCTCTGACAGGAAATGACAAAGTGCAGGGTGTAGTGGGGTGTATTAGTGGGTGGAGGTGTTGATCAGCCTTACTGATTGGAGAAAGTAACTGCTTTTGAGTCTAGTGATCCTGGCGTAGCCTCCTACCTGATGTGATTTGGACAAACAGCCCATGAGCAGGGTGGGTTCATGATACTTCCGGCTTTTTTCTGACTCCTTTCTGTGTGTGTATACACACACACACTTAACAGAGGGGGAGGGTGTTGGTGATAGGCTGGTGCTGGTGATGCATTGGGGAGATTTGACTAACCATTTTAAGATTGAAATACTTGAAGATGATTCTGACAGTCCCAAGAGCATTGCTTATAAACACCCCAATCCTGGTGTTTGAGTATTATTGGCATTACTTGTGATAGGAAGACACCTTTGGTTCACGTCCAATTTTTTTTTTTGTCTAAGAAACAACTTAATTTGATGGATGAGTATTGAAGGAGATGAACTTCCAGGAATATGGGGAGAAGGTCAGTGTACTAGGATGAACTAGATTGCTGTCAGATAGGGATTGTAAAAACTTAATGGACTGAATGGCACCCCTGATAAAATTACTCCTTGACTCTGTGCAGAATAAACTCACAAAGGCAAGGAATAGGAAAAATGGGGAAGAAAAGAAACTTCAACCACTGGAAGAGCTGGTAAATTAAACCATGCACACACTGATTGAACTGTTACTTACAGCTGGACTGACCTGCTGTCTAGTTTGGTGATCTCACCAGTCTGGTGCCTTCACGGGTACCCTTCCTGTGCATCAAGGTAACCATTCCTGCAACAGCTGTCTTTGCTGTGAGGCTCGGTCTCTGTGATTGACCTTAGACCTTCTTGACCAGGTGCCGGCAACCTCTTGAGCCGAAAAGACGACCCCGAGCACCTGAACGAGCCTGTCCGTGTAGAGCTAAGGTCTGAGTGGGAGGGCAATGTTGCTGTGTGGCAGCACCATTGTAGTCCTCTTCTGAAGTGGATGGTAAAAAGCCCGTAGGTGATGGGATCCAAGACTGTGTTGAAGAGACCAAAGATGAAGAGGATGTGACTCAATGCATGTGAGACCCTTCCTTCAGAAAGCATTTCTGGGGAGAACCAGTACCAGAGTCCCAGGAGGTAATAGGGTGTCCAGCAAACGATGAAGGAGGTTACAATAATGATGCTCATCTTCAAAGTTCTTAGGCGTGCCTTTGGTATATTGTTCTTTGACCGTCTTAAATGCACTTCCGTTGCAGATACTAGAAATGAAAAACAAAACAAACTAACATCTTCATCTCAAAAATAGTACAGATTGAAATCAAAAACTTGCACCGAGAACTTTGTTCATTTTACTTTTTCTCTCTTCCTCTCAGGCATGTTGACTTAGAGCATAAGATATAGGATCAGAATTAGGCTATTCGGCCCATCAAGGCTGCTCCACTATTTCATCATGGCTGACCCATTTCCCTCTCAGGCCCAATCTCTTGCCTTTTCCCCATAACCATTCATGTCCTGAATGATCAAGAATCTATCAACCTCTGCCTTAAATATCCCTAATGATGTGGCCTTCACAGCTGCTTGTGGCAACGAATTCCACAGATTCACCACTTTCTGGCCGAAGAAATTCCTCCTCATCTAAATGGATGCCCCTCTATTCTGAGGCTGTTTCCCCTGGTCCTAGAGTGCCCAACCATAGGAAACATCCTCTCCACATCCACTCTATTGAGGCTTTTCAACATTTGATAGGATTCAATGAGATTTCCCCTCATTCTTCTGAGTTCCAGTCAGTGAAGGCACAGAGCCATCAAATGCTCCTCATATGATAAGCCTTTCAATCCCAGAATCATTTTCATGAACCTCTTTTGAACCCTCTCCAAGGTCAGCACATCCATTCTTAGATAAGGGACACTAAACTGCTCACAATGCTCCAAGTGGGGCCTCACCAGAGCTTTATAAAACCTCAAAATTACATCCTTGTTTTTATATTCTAATCCTTTCAAAATGAATGCTAACATTACACTTGCCTTCCTCACCACCAACTCAATGTGCAAATTAACACTTAGGGAATCCTGCACAAGGATTCCCAAGTCCATTTATACCTTTGATTTTTGAATGTTCTCTCCATTTAGAAAATAATCTATGCTTTTATTTATTCTACAAAAGTGCATGACCATACACTTCTTGACACTGTATTCCATCTGCCACTTCTTTGCCCATTCTCCTAATCTGTCTAAGTCCTTCTGCAATCTCCCTGCTTCCTTGACACTACCTGCCCCTCCAGCTAGCTTCATACCATCTGCAAACCTGGCCACAAAGCCCTCAATTCTGTAATCCAAATCATTGACATATAATGTAAGAAGAAGTAATCCCAACACCGACCCCTGAGGAACATCACTGGTCTCTGGCAGCCAACCAGAAAAGGTTTCCTTTATTCTCAGACTTTGCATCCTGCCAATCAGACAATGCTCTATCCATGGTAGAATTGTTCCTGTAATATCATGGGCTCTTAACTTGTTAAGTGGTCTAATGTATGGTATCTTGTCAAAGGCCTTCTGAAAATCCAAGTACCCAACATCCACCAATGCTTCTTTATCTATCCTGTTTATTATTTCTTCAAAGTATTCCAACAGATTTTTCAGGTAAGATTTTTCCATAAGGAAGCCATGCTGACTATGGCCTAGTCTATCATGTGCCTCCAAGTATCCTGAAATCACATCCTTAACAATGAACTCCAACATCATCCCACCACTGAGGTCAGACTAACTGGTCTATAACTTCCTTTCTTCTGCCTCCCTCCCTTCTTGAAGAGCGGAGTGACATTTTTAATTTTCCAGTCATCCGGAAGCATGCCAGAATTTATTGATTCTTGAAAGATCATTACTAATGCCTCCACAATCATTCCAGCCACCTCTTTCAGAGCCCTGGAGCATAGTCCATCTGGTCCAGATGATTTATCTACCTTCAGAACTTCCAGTGTCCCAAGCACCCTCTTCCTGGTAATTGCAACTGCATTCCCTTCTGCTACCCCCCTCCCCGACACTCTTGAACTTCCGGCATACTGCTAGATACTTCCACATTGAAGACTGATGTAAAATTCTTCTTCAATTCATCTAGCTCTCCAGCATTGTTTTCCACTGGTCTGATTTGATGAGGACACTGCAGCCGCTGAAATCTGAAACAACGTGCAAAATGCTGGAGGAACGTAGCAGGTCAGGCAGCATCTAAGGATGGAGATGGATAGTCAGCATTTCAGGTCAAGACACTTCACCTGAACCCAAACCCTAACTCGGTTGTATGCTTTCTTTTTACGCGTTGGCTGTGTGCTGTGCTGATGAAGATTGTGGGCATACTATGTTGGTGGCTGGGTGTGTGGTGACACTTGTGGGCAGCCTCCAGCACATCCTCAGACTGTGTTGGTTGTTAATGTAAATGACACACTTCACTGTATGTTTCGATACACATGTGACCAATAAGTCTAATCTTGAATCTTGAACTCAGTCCAGATGAAGGGTCCGAACTTGAAACGTCATTTGTCTCTATTTCCCTCCATAGGTGATGCCTGACCTACTGATTTCCTCTGGCACCTTGTTTATTGATGTAGACTTAATGGTAACTGTCCATGAAGTAAACACTCCTTATTTGTGCTTTTAGACAGTAAATATTAATCAGTCACTTGACTTCCTAAAATTAATCCAAATTTGATCCTGTCTTGACCCGACATCCACAAATAATGTTTCCCAATCAAGTAACTAACTGCCAATTACTTTGATTTTTCCTTTCTTATTCCAGAGACATTGGCAATTATACTCACTTCATCCCCTGAAATAGCCAAGCCAGTGACTGAAACAAAAAACCTCTCCATCAATTGGGTCGAAAATAACATCACAGTGCACCCCAGGGTATATGAAAGTTCAATGTATAAGGAGAGGTAAACTATCAAGGCAGGACCCAAGACTGCGAATCTCTGCAAATCTGCTAGGGAAGTCAAAGCCCCACTGTTTGTGAATCCACAAGTCCTCTGGAGGCAAAAGATGGCTTTCCCTAATGTTGGAGGAATATGCGTAGGCATGGGTGGGTGGGATGTTTGGGAGAAACGGGGGTTGTCATGGTGCTGTTGTTTTGTAACTTGGTATGTTCTCCATTGTAGTGTCTCTGCTGTTTCCGCCATTTGTGGGCATGCTCCATTGGTGTCAGGACATGTGGTGACACTTGTGGGCTGCCCCCCAGTACATCCTTAAGTGTGCTGGTTGTTAGCACAAATGACACACTTCCATGTATGTATCAGAGTACATGTGATAAATAAATCTGAACCTGGCTCAAACATAGAGCAGAGTGGGTTAATTAAGCTGAAAGGTGAGGGTAAAATTGAAAAGTCTGGAAGGGAGATCTGAGTAAGTTAGGCATTTCTGCAGATTGGGAATTCTGAGAATAAGCCGTTAAACAAAAGCTGTGAAATGCGTCTTCATCTAAATTCAGCGCCCATGCAAGGAAGAAGATGAAACTGGTGATAATGGGCGTGTAACTTACAGTTTTCCTTGGCCATCCTGTTTGATATCTCCATCAGAATCCGGGTGTAGCACAATATCATGATCATCAACGGCATGAGAAAGAGGAAAACAAAGGTAAACATGTTGTAGGAGGTTTCTTGCCAGTGATGCTTGAAACTCCCAACTGTGGTACACTGTGTGAAGTTCTGGGGTTCATTAATGGTTACAGTATGGAACAGGAGAATCTGCAAAAGAAATTACACATACAGTATTCCGTAACAAGTTCATGTAGAGTACCTATATCTCTATGCTGCTTTCTGCACTGCCTTGCTCGCAATGTTATTTGCATATTGGCGGCACAGCAGTGGAAACAGCGTGCAGTTTCAAACTCCAGGGAGTGCGCATCCCGCTCAAACCACTCATGGCCCCAGAACTCATCTTGCACAGTCAGGAAAGCTCACCAACGCCTTTACTTTCTGAGGGGGGGGGGGTGAAGGGAGCTGGACTATGAAAATCTAAGCTCAGGCCCTTCTACAGATGCTCAGTAGAGAGCAACCTAACATGCTTTTTAACTGCATGGTACTAACACTGCTCTGGGGCGGACAGGAAGGCTCTACGACAGGTAGACAAAACTGCCCATTGCATCACCATTACCTGCCTAGGCACCATTAATGACATATACACAGAAAGATGCCAGAAAAAGGCCAGTAACATGAAGGATCTCAGCCACCCTCCACATGGACTCGTCGTCCCACTCCCAGCAAGGAGTCAACGTACTATCCATGCCAGGAGGACCAGATTCCAAAACTTACTTTCCTCAGCAGTAAAGCTAATCAATACCCCCCACTCACCAACCCATCCCACCAAACCCCCTACCACCACTACTTTATCATTTCCTGTCAGAGTCACAACATTCAGTCAATCTATGTACAAAGTAAATAAGCTATCTTATGAGTTTATTGTGTTTTTCAAATTTATTCTTCATTTTATTGTGTTTATTTTGTGCTGCATTGGATCCAGATTAACAATTATTTTGTTCTTCTTTTCACTTGTGTACAGGAAATGACATTAAACAACCCTGAAATTTGAATCTTGAATATTGCTATGCATAGCATATCCTTTCTCAGATAAAGGGTCAAAACTGCTCAGGAAACTGCAAGTGTGGTCTGACCAATGGCTTATAAGGACTCAGGATCATGTCCTTGCTCTTATATTCTGGTTCTCTTGAAATATATGCTAACATTACATTTTCTCCTTCCTTACCACTGAATCAATCTGTAAGTTAACCCTTATGGAACCCTGCACGAGTCCTCCCAAATCCCTTTACACCTCTGATTACTGGGCTGAATGGTTTGATTCCGATCATATATCTTATGGTCTTATGAATAACTTCGTAAAATTATTACTAACACACTACTGAAAATGTCACCAAAACAAATTTCTAGTACATAGAAACCTAATTAACCTCATCTAACAGCTGCTGAAATACTGTAAATTCTACTGCATTATCTGCAACAATATTATTTGATACACATGAGAACTGCTGCAATATTTAAAGGTAATGCTCTTTAACACATGCATGTAATAAGAGCAAATTACATTTGTAAGCACCTTAAAATTCAGCTCACTGCTTCTTCTGGGATTTTTTTGTGTTGTGCGCATATTAGTTGCTGTGTTTTTCCACTCTATGACAGGGTCTAAACTTATTCAGCAGGATGCTGTGAAGTGGTCTTTACAATGGTGGGTTTGTTTACTCAGTATAACGAATGAGGTAATATGCAATAGTTATTCGGATCTCCTTCAGTTCAGTTCAATTCAAAGAATAAATCATTTACGATTTTTGCAGAATTAAGGTGCAGTACAGTGGTCTGGATGGAAAGAAACGTGTCAAGTGCAGATGGCAATTTGCAAGTCTTGCTATAATACTTGTGGTTCTGAAATATTACATGCCATCAAAAAAAAAACATTACTAGGTAAATACTCTGTAATTACCAGCAAATAAGGTTTCCCTTCCCAGTGCTGAAAAAGTCTCCAATTTTGTTTTCAACATGAGCTACTGACGTGCTGAGCAATTTTGTTAAGCTTCCATAGCATTGAAAGCAAAATCTGAATGCCGGTTTTCAATGGACACAAGTCTTTTATTGATTACGTTAACCTCTTTCACTGCTTAAGTAAGGATCTCCAGGAACATGACCACTTACAACAATACACTCAGTGACAACTTTATGTGTTACCTCCTGTACCTAATAAAGAGGTCACTGAGAGCATCACAAACATAAGAAAATCTGCAGATGCTGGAAATCTAGAGTGACACACACACAATGCCGGAGGAACTCAGCAGGCCAGGCAGCATCTATAGAAAAGAGTAAACAGTCGACATTTTGGGCTGAGACACTTCATTAGGACTGGTAAAAAAAAAGAGGGCCAGTTCATGGTCTGCGGTAGCCCATCCATTTCAAGGTTTAATGTATTGTGCATTCATAAATGCTGTCCTGCACACCCTGTTATAACATGCGGTTATTTGAGTTACTGTCGCCTTCCTGTCAGTTTGAACCAGTCTGGCCATTCTTATAACCATATAACCATATAACAATTACAGCAAGGAAACAGGTCATCTTAGCCCTTCTAGTCTGTGCTGACCTATTCTCCGAAGTTTCACCTAGTCCCACCGACCTGCACTCAGCCCATAACCCTCCATTCCTTTCCTGTCCATATACCTATCCAATTTTTTTAATATGACAATATCGAACCTGCCTCTACCACTACTACTGGAAGCTCGTTCCACACAGCTACCACTCCCTGAGTAAAGAAGTTCCCCCTCGTGTTACCCCTAAACTTTTGCCCCATAACTCTCAACTCATGTCCTCTTCTTCTCTGACCTCTCTCATTAATAAGGCATTTTCACCCACAGAACTGCCTCTCACTGAACGTTTATTGCTTTCCACACCATTCTCTGTAAACCCTAGAGACTTGGGTGTGAAAATCCCTGGAGATGAGCAGTAACAAAGACTCTTAAACCACCCTTAAACCACACCAATTATTCCAGTCAAAATCACTTAGGTCACATTTCTTCCTCATCTCATTGTTTGGTCTGAACAACAACTGAACCTCTTGACCACATCTGCATGCCTTTTAAACATTGAATTGCTGCCGCGTGATACGCTAATTAGATATTTACATTAATAAACAGGTGTACAGGTGTGCCTAATATAGTCACCACTGTAAATGTCACTCTCAATGAAAATAAATATCTCCTTTACTTCATGAATCACTGCTAAAAAAGGGTTTTCTAGGAACATGACCACTTATAATATTTCAGACAGCCAAGGCTGAGGCCACATTCTGTACCCATGTATACATTAGAAGACACTTGTCACCTGTCACATAGTCATTTACCTGAGCCTAGCCTTTTGGTTTTGCAGTCTGAATTCCCCCTTGAATTTTTCCTTGGTTATCAGTTTTATGTTAATTTATCGGGGAGAGAGAACTAAGTAGGGAGAAGAATGGAGAAATGATACCCTAGATCAGGGATTGTGTTTAAGGTACAGTTAAGACCATAAGGCATAGGAGCAGAGTGAGACCATTTGGCCCATTGAGTCATTTTCATCATCCCATCATGGCTGATTTACTATCCCTCTCTACCCATTCTTCTGCCTTCTTCCTGGAATCTTTGACACTCTTACTAATCAAGAACCTATCAACCTCAGCTGCAGAGTTCCTCCAGCATTTTGTGTGTGTTACTCTGGATTTCCAGCATCTGCAGAACAGCTGGTGTTTAAAATTCCTGGACCTGATCTCTCTCGACCACTTGTCCTTCCTAACTTGCTCTCTTTCAAAATTAAGTGTGAAAATCAGGGTGAATACCTAGCATTTTGCCCAATGGCAAGGCACAAACATGGTTAAATGTCACAGGCTTAATCCGTTTGTTGTACCATTTGTGTTACGATGTTCCCTGTGGTGAGTTTCACTCCTGATGCGTCTGGAGTGAATTCTGATCGTGGGAAGCCAAGCTGTTGACAGGAAATGCTTTTTGGTTTAGCTAGTTGCCAATGCAGTGAAACAGTGTTTTCAGGAACTTGTTAGTGCAGCAATTTCAACAAACTATCTTTAATGGTTCGAGATGATTTGCTTGGCCAAATTCTCCTGTTAATCAACAGGAATGGACTGTAAGTTTGAACATGGAGCATAGAACATTACAGCACAGTCAAGACCTTTTCTGTTATCCTGACCTTTTAAGACCATAGGGCCATGGGACATATGAGCAGAATTTGACCATTCAGCCCATCAAGTCTGCTCCGCCATTGAGTCATAGCTGACTTATTATCCCCTTCAACCCCATTTTCTGACTTCTCTCCATAACCTTTTATACCCTTAGTAGTCAAGAATTTATCAACCTCCACTTTAAATATACCCAATGACTTGGCCTCCACAGCCACCTGTGTCAATGAATTCCACAGGTTCATCACCCTCTGGCTAAAGAAATTCATCCTCATTTCGGTTCTAAAAGGGACTTCCTTGTATGCTGAGTTTTGTAACCTTCTGAAAGTTCAGTCCAACTCTTCCCTCCTACAGAGCCCTCCACTTTTCTTTCATAAATGTGCCTATCTAAGAGTCTCTTAAATGTCCCTAATGTACATATCTGCCTCCATCAACTCTCCCACAACAGCATTTTCTACACGTACAAACACACTGGAGGAACTCAGCAGGTCGGGCAACATCCATAGAAATGAGCAGTCAACATTTCGGGCCAAGACCCTTCGTCAGAACTGAAGAAGGAGGGGACAGGGGCCCTATAAAGAAGGTGGGGGGAGGGTGGGAAGGAGAAGAAGCCAATCAGAGGAAAGATCAAGGGGTGGGGGAGGGGAAGCAGGGAGGGGATAGGCAGGAAACGTGAAGAAGGAATGTAAGGGGAAAGCACTATGGGTAGTAGAAGAAGACAGAATCACGAGAGGTGATAGGCAGCTGGAAGAGGAGACAGAGTGAAGGTGGGATGGGGGAAGGGAGAGGGAGGGAATTACCAGAAGTTGGAAAATTCGATGTTCATGCCAAGGGGCTGGAGACTACCCAGACGGTATATGAGGTGTTGCTCCTCCAACCTGAGTTTGACCTCATCATGGCAGTAGAGGAGGCCACGTATGGACATATCCGAACGGGAATGTGAAGCAGAGTTGAAGTGGGTGGCAACTGGGAGATCCTGTCTGTTGTGGCGGACAGAGCCACATTTTCCATGCACCCACTACTCTATAAAAAATCTACGTGTCACAACCATGTAGTATGTAGACTGTATTTTCACAGTGTCACCTCGTTGGTATGCATTTTCCTTGGATTGTTCACTTTTTCTAATTGTTTGTCTTTGGACTAGCTCTGGGTTTTTGCTTTGTTTTGCAGGTGTCTCATTTTGTATCATAGAAATTGTTAAACTCCCTTTGTATTTATGACTTCTATTCAACCTGGGATTACTGAATTAACATGGTCTGGTATTGTAGTTGTTCACTTCGGGAATTATCGCTTTGTCTGGACACTTGTTACCCCATAGCAATCACTTTCTGCTGCCAAAGCTGGTGGAGCGTTGGAATCAAGTCTCCCCCCCCCCACCCCCCCAGAGGTACAGGGCTGGGTGAAGAAAGATTTTGACGAGTAAAGAACTCGACGCTGGATAGCGTGGCTTGCAAAGTTCCTCACCGGCCAAGCAGAATTGCCACTACCGTATTAGTACTGTATTAGTTTTGTGCGGTTTTCTTTGTATTTTTATATTGCATACGCAACTGGTCGATACATAAGTGTGTGGATCAAAGATTAAATGGAGATTTTAATGGCAGGACCTGACTGTAAAGTCATTCGTTTTGTTTTAAGACCCTCTTCTGGCACTTAAACATCTAAAACAGATAAAGGAATTAAAACCCAAAAAAGTATTTGTTGTCCTGAGTGTATACTTTTCCCCAGGCTACAACATTTCCCCGATTGCTATGGAATTCCTCTGTGCTTCAGGATGTATTTTGGTGGGGTGGGGGTGGCATGCCAAACCCTCTTTGTTGGTCATTGTGGTTCCTTGTCAGGTGAAACTCTAACCGAGTTTGTCTGTGTATCATTTAAGTTCATTAACATCCTGTGCAATTTGCCTGAGTTCTCATTGGTGTTTTTTTCTCTAGTTAGTCTCTGTGATAAATCTTTACTTTTGTTTAATTTGCTGAAGTCTCTGTGATTCCTGCACTTGAGTTTACTAGTGACCCTCATAATACCTCTGACATCCCCCCTATACTTTCCTCAAATCACTTTAAAATTATGCTCGCTTGTATTAGTCACCCTTGGAACAAGGCTCCGGTTGTCCACTCTACCTACACCTCTTATACACCTCTATCAATTTTCTGAAACAACACAATAGTTATATTATTTGTCAATTAACCTTAAAACCAATTGGATATAGGTACTCAGTGGGACAAAACTTGGGCCATTATTCAATTCCACAGGGATGAAGATCAAAAGCAGAACAGCTCTCTCACCTGGGGCGTGGCCAAGGTGCCACTTAGTAGCCAAGCCACGGTCAACATGACCTTATTCCTTTTCTTAGCCTCGCTGATGCCCAGGGGGTTTAGAATGGCTGACTGGCGGTCGATGCTAATCACCACGGTGACAAACGCGCAGGAGTACATGGCCATCAGCTTGAGGAACATGAGCAGCTTGCAGGCGGCGTCTCCGCCCTGCCACTGCACGGTGATATTCCAGGCAGCGTCAACCGGCATCACGATAAAGGTCACCAGGAGGTCCGCCACCACGAGGTTGACGATCAGAATTCTGACGTGGGATTTCCTCTTGCGGTTCCGACTGGTAACCCACAGCACGCCAATGTTGCAGAAAGCAGAAATGGTGAAAATGAGGATGGTGATCCCCACTCTTACTTTAGCTGCGCTGGAGAAGATGGGAAGTTGAAAGTGAGGACCGATGCTTTTGTTACACCAGTGTCCCATGGCAGTAGCCATATCCGTACCATTATAGTCACAGAGAAGGGTCTGATAAAGGAAAGGACTGATGAAAGCATCAACACTAGCATTCATTATAGATACTGGGCTCTGAACAGTGTGGTGGATACCTGTTCGACGGGATCAAATTCAAAGGGAATGCTCAGAGTGGCAGGATATCCTCTGGACCTTGAAGATGGCAGGGTGCATTATTCTATATGAAGGTTGAACCGAGATTGTATTCCAGCCTGCAAGTCAAACAAGACGCTTGTTACACACTGAGCAACGAAGGGGAGATAGGAGATTCTGCTTATTCTAACACTGGGTGTCAACATTCCTACTCCATCTTGAATCAATAGTGCCAGCTGGGAAGGTTGAAGTATATTGCCTCTAGGTAAAAATATCCTTACCTTTTGCAGTAAAAGCATGTGAGTGGGATTCCTACACAAACATTCAGTCCTTGTTTTTTTTTTGGTGAGGTAACTCCTGAGCGGTGCCAATACCCTGGAATCAGAACAATAGACTAATCCCTTTATCAGATCAAAATACAATAAGATTAAAATATACACCCTTCGAGGTTTCAGGATGACTCAACATACTTGACAACCAGAAAAATATGAAGTGCTGGAGGAATTCAGCTTTCGAGACTGATGCAGGATCCAGAAACAACCACCTGTCCGTTTGCTTCCGTGGATGCTGCTCGGCCCGCTGAGTTCTTTCAGCATTTTGCCTTTTCTTTTGCTTCTGCAATCCCTTGTGTCTCCACAGGTGACAACCAGTTGAGGACTTCTGAAGTACAGTTACTAATATTGCAAAGAAGACAGCCGAACAATATGTAATGATAGGCCACAAAATCAATGCGTTAATCAAAAACTCAAATAATAACTTAATGTGACTTAATGGGGCACCATGGTAGAGCAGAAGTTCCTATTTACTAACTTACTGCCTGTTACAGTGCTGGTCTTTAGAGCGGCAATGAAGGTCCTCCATCTCTGTCTGTCCATAACATCCCACACCGATTATAAAGGACTTTTCATTACTGTTTCCATAACAATTGTTTTTTACCGGGCAGGGTTGTTAGCCCTGAGCCAGAGGACCAGTGGACCACTCTTAGTCTGGCCTCTACCCTTTGACCAATTTGGCATGGGTGACCCTACCATGAGCCAAAACCCAAGGCCCTGACTCCAGCCAACATGGCTCTCTGTGTCATTGAGGTATGCATGCCTCCAAAGCCTGTGACAAGGCTGTGGTCCTCTTGGAGGTGCGTAGCAGATAGCATGATGCTGCTACAGCTCGAAGTGTCAAAGATTGGAGTTCAGTTCCACAGTCCATTGTAGGATATTGTATATCCTCTCTGTGGAATGTGTATTTACTCTCCGGGTGCTCCAGTTTCCTCCCACAGTCCAAAGACATTAGGACTGCTAGTAGGTTAATTGGTACATTTGTAAATTGTCCTGTGATTAGGCTAGGGGTTGCTGGCACTATGGCTCGAAGGGCTGGAAAGATCTATTCAGCACTGTATCTCAAAATAAATCATCAGTCTAAACATTGGTAAGGAAACCAGAGAGAATTTTATGATTCCTTTGCTCTAAGTGTCATGTGATCTTTGTATAAAGAACACAAAGTGCCTTACACTTAATAACATAACACAACCAATTTACTGAGAGTTCGAACACAATGAACGACAGCTATCTGAGGATAAGCGTCATATTAACACAGATAAAACGCTGGAGAAAATCAGCAGTTCAGGCAGCGTCAATGGAGAGGAAAAAATGCCGATGATTCAGACCAAAACTCTTTATCAGGACTGGAATTGAAGGGGGAAGAAGCCAGAATAAGAAGGTGGGGTCAGGGAAGGAGTGCAAATTGGCAGGTGAAAGGTGAAGTCAGGTGAGGGAGAAGGTGGGTGGGTGGGGGAGCTGGGATGAAGTGAGAAGCAGGGAGGTAAAAGGTAGAAAAGATAAAGGGCTGAAGAAGAAGGAATCTGAAAGGAGAAGAGAGTGGACCAGAAAAGGAAGAGGGCCACCACAGGGAGGTGATGGACAGGTGAGGAGGAGAGAAGAGGTAAGATGGGAACCAGTATAGGGAATGGAAAAAGAGAGGTAGAGAAATTACTGAAATCTAGAGAAATTGATGTTCATGCTGTTAGGTTGGAGGCTGTACTTCTCTTTCCCCACCTTATTCTGGCTTCTGTCCCCTTCCTTTACAGTGCTGATGAAGGGTTTCAACCCAAATTATCAACTGTTTATTCCTTTCAATAGATGCTGCCTGGCCTGCTGAGTTCCTCTGACGTTGTGTGTGTGTGTTACTCTGGATTTCCAGCAATGGCAGAAACTCACAATATAACAGGAGTTAGCCCCGCCTTTCCTCTAAGATGCGTGGTGAGCAGCCGTACACTGACAGAAATGCTCCCGCGCACATAGCCTTTGGTGCCGCACAGCTGAAATTTTATTTTATATAATGTTAATAGAATTCTGAAATTATGTTAATATGTTATGTTGGTAAGGATGTTATGCTTGGAAAGAATAATGGTGTGAAGGCAATTCATCAATGAGAAAGAAAGCATCTGTCTGAGCAATATTGCGTTGCACACAGAGAAGAACTGGGATAGGACGACGCATGAAAAAAGTATCAATTATGCAGGATTTGGAACCACTGCCGCAAATAGTGTATACAATGTACAGCAGGTCATCGAGTACAAGAGGAAAGCTAGAAGAATTAGCTAACATCACAGATTGTGATGTTACGTCATTTAAACCACCAAAGAAAGTAAGATGGCAGTCAAGACATTTTGCCGTTACTGCTTTCATGAGGAATTATGAAGTTTTGATCCAGTATTGCAAAGAGCAAGTTAGTGAATGTAACAGTCCAATCAGGAACCACAGCCTGAAGATTGTGATCAATCCACAATATTGAGTAGCACAACTTGCCCTTAGTGATGTTTCAGGAGATCTGGCATCTCCTTCGGAAAAGCTGTTTGGATACAATTGAAGCACTGCAGTACGCAAAATGAACAAGTTAGTCACAGTATCATAGTGAAATAGTTTATTGCAGTGACAAAGTGAAAGATCTGCTTGCATCTATAAATTCTGACAACAATGCTGTGCTTATTATTCCATTCATTCAATGTGTGTGTTATCACTTGGATGACAGATTTCCTGATGATGAGTTAAGAGAATGGCAAGCTGTTGACCAACATTCCTGGTACTTTTTTTACAGCTGCATTGCTCTGAGCAGTACATGGCCTGAAAGCTGCACTGCACTTTAAAAGTTTTTTTTTTGTAATATGCATGCTCTGAATATTTAGAATGAAAATTTTGAAGTCACAACCACTTCAAAAAGGACTGATAGCTACAATTTATAAATGGTTATTGAATTTACGAATGACATCTAACAATAAAATTAAAGGTGCTTGGGAATTGGAATTTCAAGAGTTACTTTCAGAAAATCAATGGAGTAAGATTTTTCATTTGGTAAATACTTCATCTATTTGTGCCCGTCATTCCTTGATGCAGTTCAAGGTAGTGCATCTGACACATATGTCAAAGGGTAAATTAGCCTGTATTTTTCCCCACTATCAATCCTATATGCAATAGATGTAATATTGAGGTGGCCACTTTAACTCACATGTTTTGGTCTTGCATAAAGGTGGACAATTTTTGGAAAGATGTCTTTAATACTTTATCAAAAGTCTTGGATCTGGACCTAAAACCAAATTTACTTACAGCAATTTTTGGGATTATTCCATCGGAAGCAGGAGATATTCCTGTTCCTGCTCAGCGGATGATGGCCTTTTCAACTTTATTGGCTAGGACAGCCGTTTTACTTAACTGGAAGGATCCTAATCCACCTACTCTTTTTTTATTGGCTTTCCTCCATCATGTCCTGTCTAAGTTTAGAGAAAATAAGAAGTCGGACATTTGATACATCCTTTAAATTTGAAGAAATCTGGCGACCTTTTATTCAATATCTTCATATCATTCAATTTATTGATTTTTGTACTGACTCTCTTCCAGTTATTTTTTTGAAGTTTTGGATTTGATCAGAAAATCTTTCTTTTCTTGGTTTTATTCTCAGGATAGACTGCCCAATCCGTTTTTTCTTCCTTTTTGTTTTTGTTTGTAGAGAATAGTAGGAGCTTTTTCATATAAAAAATTCAGAAAGTCTTTTTTTATGAATTAATAAGAGGAGAATTAATTATCTTTTTCTTTATTATACATTCTATATCAGATTAATACTATGTATGATTTTGATAATGTTTATTTCACCTTCTGTATGTATTGTTATTGATATATATATTTGAGATAATTCTCCTCTTGCTTTTATATATGCTCTTTTTAAATCTATAAAAAGATTGATAAAGAAAGAAAGAAAATTTACAAATCACATACTCTACTTTTGGTTTTATTTAATAATTGAAGGGTCTAGCGAAATACAGTTCAACGAAGAAAATCTTCATGTTTCATAATTTTTCTCATCTGTCTTTATTACAAATCCATTATCCAGATTAATTTTGCATCCAGATCAAAGAATTGTTTTAATTCTCATTAGATTATTCAGAAGTTCCACTTCCGGTCTGTTTCTGGATTTACATTTGATTGAATTCATGTTCACAGTCAGCACTAGAAGCTTGAAATGTTCCAATGAAGTCAATTCTTCAAATTCTTTCTTTCTAAGCACCTAGTTCAACATATCAGTGAACATCTTGGTCGAACCAGTCTTAACTTGCTCCAAAGTGACAAATTTGAAATCACACAGTATTGCTGCAATATTTTGGTGGAAATACTTTAGTTAATAGTAACAGAATATTTTTTGTCAATCACACAATATTCTCAGTGATTCAATGGTTCAAAGTTTCTCTTTTTGAAATTCAAAATTGGTTGTGTTTGCAATAATAGGGTCAATCTCAGCCTTTCAGCAAAAGAAAGGAAATTACAGGTCAAATAGGAAGTACAGATAGCTCTATCCTGTAGTTCTAAGTGTTTTGAATGAACTTCTTGAACATTAAAATGAATTCTTGATCTCACAATTTACCTCATCATGGGTCTTGCAACTTATTGTCTATCCACACCCCACTTTCTGTGTAACTGTACTAATACACTCATTGCCACTTTATTAGGTACACCTGCTCATTAATGCAGATATCAATAATTAGCCAATCATGTCGCTCAATGCATAAAAGCATGTAAGCATGGTCAAGAGGTTCTGTTATTGTACAGACCAAACATCAGAATGGGGAAGAAATGTGGTCTAAGTGACTTTAACAGTGGAATGATTGTTGGTGCAGACAGGATGGTTTGAGTATCTCAGGAAACCATGAACATACACCCAGTGGCCACTTCATTAGGTAAAGTAGGTGCCTAATAAAATTTTGAAATGATCTGTAGGAATGGCATGCAAAACTAAGTTTTTCACTGTATCTCAGTACATGTAACAATGATAAACCAATTCCTATTCCAATATGGCTGTAATGACACTATAAATTATTCAAGAATCAATTTGGGGTGCTGAACCCCAGAAGGACAATATGGTAATGGTGAGGAATTGTCTGGATGATATCCACTTTATTAAATAATCCCAGTGAAATCTTTGTATTGTGGAGAAATATATGTGGTGTCACAAATGAACTGATACTAAACCTCTTAAATGGTATATTGTAAAGAATAGGACCTTGAGAGATAAACTAAACAATGATATTATGAACCACATATCCATCAGGAATTTGATGCAAGGACTGTAAAAGATTAAGAGACGAGCTTCTGGAAATTTACAAGGGGGCAAAGAATGGATTTTAAAGTAAAGAGTGAAGTAGTGAATGCACTGTATAGGATAGAAAATAGAACATTGAACAGCACCCCACCCCACCCTCCCCACTCCACCATTGAGCACACCTATACAAAACATTGTCGTAGGAAAGCTGCACCCACACACCATCAGGGGCCCCACCACCCAGATCATGCTCTCTTCTCGGTGCTGCCACCAGGAAGAAGGTACAGGAGCCTCAGGACTCACTCCATCTGGTTCAGGAACTGTAATTGCTCTTAACCATCAGGCTCTTGAACCAAAGGAGATAACTTCACTCAACTTCACTTGCCCCATCATTGAAATGTCCCCACAACCTATACATTCACTTTCAAGGACTCTTCATCTCATGTTCTTGATACTTATTGCTTATTTATTGTTATTGTTTCTTTCATTCTGGCATATGCACTGCTTGACGTATTTTACACAATGGTTGAAAGCCCATCTTAGTGCAGTCTTTCTTTGATTACTGGATTTATTGAGAATGTCCACAAGAAAACGTATCTCAGGATTGTATAAGGTGACATATACGTACATTGATAATAAATTTACTTTGAAATTCGAACTACAGCTCAGTGAGCCCTTTGGCTCACAATGTTGTGCCCACCTTTTAACCCTAAACTGAGATCAACTGCACCCTTCCCTTCCACATGATAGAGAGAAGGAAAACAGGATGATGGTCAAGTCACGCTGAGAAAAGGAAAACTAGAACAGCAAAGAGTCAGCCAAAGATATATTTTTAAAAAAAGGTCTGATGTGGGTAAACAAGGTCCACATTGAAGCCAACCTGTTTTTCGTTCTTCGTAGCACACTTCTGCTGTGAGACCGATGTCATGCTCACACTAGCAACAATTTTCAATTCAGCACGACGTTAGCTTCGTCTATAAGACTCAAAAAGCTTTGCAAAGTCGTTCAGACCCAAATATCTACCGGGAACAACATGAATTAAAAACAGTAAGACAGGCACCAGGTAGCTTGCTAGTAGAGGTCGGGGTTAAGGAATGACATGAAGGACGTAAACGGCCGCATGGAAGCACTTGCAAAGGTTTGAGTTCAGTGACCAATTAATGTCACCTTCGGACCAGGTACAATTGACCCCACAATTTAAATTGGGGGTTTTCAGAAGTGTAAAGCGGAATTGGACGAAAGCTGTGCATTGAATCTCGGTGAATACACCTTCATTGCTTTACCGCTTGTTAGACTCATTTGCCGAAGAACAAACTGTAGTTATAAAATAAAGTTATTATATATACATTTGTGGAACCGCGCTAGTCAGTGTTATTCTCCAAATTATCAACGCGCGGTTCACCTAAACGTTGTAAATTCACTTACTGTAAGCAACATTTTTTGCCATCGCCAAATGATCTCTTACCTTGCGCCGCAGGGAAAGAGGCAGGGATCTTAAATAGACCGAGATGGGTGCAGAGGACTTGCCCTGAATCACTAGGCGATGACCGACGGGAGGATAAGTTCAGAGTCTGCAGCCGGGAGGGACCGGTACTGTATCTGTGCAGCGTGAGACGAAGAGCGGCTGTGCACCTCAAACCCACACACTCAGCTGTGCTGCAGACACAGGCTGTCTCCGCAGCCTCTCTTCCCACAGCCCGAGTTTCATTACTCCTGCTCCCGCGGGCTTATAGGTGTGAAGCCCAACGCTAAGTCCTCGCAGAAGCATTCCCGGCTTTAGCTGATTACATGGCGCACTCACGCAGAATCTTCGGCGGAAGAATTTATTCCAAATATCTAAACCTCCTGTAAACTTAAACTCAATCTGCCAAGAATCCGCAATTCAGGGCAACTGCGCCCAGTCATCTGCCGGAGATACACTGGCATTCACATCCAAGGCTGCATACGCTTAGTCAGGGATGCAGATCTGTTTGCGGATGACACGAAGAATTTGTGGTGTAATGGACAGCAGGGAAGGTAGTCTAAATCAGAATATGGATCGGGTGTAAAGTTGGGTGGAGTGTTGACAGACGAAATTTACTTGGGCAGGTGCTAGATCATGCAAATTGGGAAATCGAATTGGGTCCGGTCTCAAGAAGGTGTATTTAGCTCTGTGCTCTATTCCCTGCACACTTGTGACCGGGTGGCAAATTACAGCTCAAACTCCATCTATGAATTTTCAGGTGGCAACACAATTGGTAGAATCTCAGGTGGCTATGGAAGCTTACAGGAGTGAAGTAGATTGGCTGGTTTAATGGAGTGGCAACAGCAAACTCACACCAATGAATTGATTGTGGACCTCAGATAAGGGATGTCAGGAGAACACAGAGCAGTCCTTATTGGGGGTCATTGGTGGAATGGGTTAGCACCATTAAGTCCCTGAGCATCCACATCTTAGAGGATCTATCCTGGGCCCAACATATTGATGCAATTACGAAGAAGGTATGTCAATGGATCTACTGCATTAACCGTTGAGGAGATTTGGTACGTCACCAAAGAAAATGGCAAGTTTCTACGGAGTATGATGGACAGCCTCTGACTGGTTGTATCAATGCCCAGTATGGAGGGGCTCCAATGCACAGGATAGCAAGAGGCTGCAGAGGGTTGCAGACTCGGCCAGCTATATTACAGGCACAGCCCTCCCACCATTGAAGACATAAACGAAGACACCATTGATCATGAAGAGCCCTCACCATGCAGTACATACCCTCTTCTTGTCACTACCATATGAAGCTAATACTTTGAGGTACAGAAGCCTGAAGACCCTCACTCAATAATTCTTCCTCACCACCATGATATTTCAGATTGGTCCATGAACCCATTAGTTTTATCTCAGAATATTGGTGAACGGGTGTTCAGGTGATTCATTTCCTGAAAGTGGAAATACAGGTAGCAAAGGGGATGAAAAAAGAAGATGATTGAGTTGATAAGCCTCAGCAGTGACTATAACAGTTAAGAGCTTACAAATGAACATAGGAAAAGAGGATATGGATGCACTAGAGAAGATGCAGAGGAGATTCACCAGAATGTTTCAGCAGTCCTAAGATCATTGAAGGTGACAATATGGGTAATAACGTGATTAGGAATCCATATGGGATGCTGGCCTTCATGAATCAGGCCACTGAATACAAGAACAGTAAGGTTGTGCTCCAATTCTATACAACATTGGTCAGACCTCAGTTGGAGTACTGCCCAGTTCTGGTCACCACACTGCAGGGAGGACATGATAGAACTGCAGAGAGTACAGAAGAGATTTGTCTGATGGAGGTGCTGGAATCTGAAACAACAGATAATCTGCTAGAGGAACTCAGCAGATCAAACAACATTTGGTTGCATGGGATTCAAAAGAAGGTATATTCATTCATAAGAGGCTTGATGTTAGGAAGCAGAGTGTGATGGTTGAAGACTGATTCTCTGACTGGAGGCCTGTTACTGGTGGAGAGCCCTAGAGGTCAAGGTTGGGACATCATTATGAATGTAAATGCTTTGGATATGTATATACTTGGCATGATAAAAAAAAATTATAAGGATATTGCCAGGATTGGAGGACCTGAGTTATGAGGAAGGATTGAATAGGTTAGGAGATTATTCCTTGGAACATAAAAGATTGAAGGGAGATTTGATAAGGGTGTAGATAGGGTAAATGCAAGCTGGCCTTTTCCACTGAGGTTTGGTGGGACTACAACTAGGCTCAGGGTGAAAGGTGAAATGTTTAAGAGGAACACGAAGGGAAACTGCTTCACTCAAAGTATTGTGAGAATGTAGAATGAGCTGCCAGTGCAGATGGTGCATGTGAGCTCGATTTCAATGTTTAAGAGAAGTTTGGACAGGTACATGGCTATAAGTGGTACGGAGGGCTATGGTCCAGGTGCAGGTTGATGGGAGTAGGTAGTTTAAATACTTTGGCATGGACTAGATGGGCCAAAGGGCCTGTTTCTGTGCCGTACTTTTCTATGACTCTATGATTAGCAAGTTTGCAGCTGATGCTAAATTAGGGGTGTTGTTGATTGTGAAGCAAGTTCCGGTGAATTGCAGAGAGGTCTTGATCAATTAGGTAGATGGGCTGAGAAATGGCAAATAGATTTCAATTTTGATGACTATGGGTTGATGCACTTTAGACATTCAAGCCAGTGTGGAACACTTACAGTGAAAAACAGGGCACTAAAAAATGCTGTGGGGCAAAGGGATCTGTGAGTACAAGTGAATAGCTCACTGAAAGTGGTCATGTAAATACACAGGGTGGTGAAGAATGCATTTAGCACGCTAGCCTTCATCAGTTGGGGCACTGAATTTAGAAGTAGGGACTTTATGTAGCAGATATATAAATCATTGGTGAGGCTGCACTTCAAAGTTGAAAGTAAATTTATTGTCAAAGTACCTGTATATTAACACATAATACATTGAGATTTATTTTTTTGAAGGCATTTATAAAGAAATACAAGAGAAGATATGAAATATCATTCATAAACAAGGACTTGGAGTATTGTCTAAAGGTTTGGTCACCCCATTACAGGAAAATCAGAAGAGATTTACAGAGATGCTGCCTGGACTTGAGGACCTGAGTTGTAGGAAGATGTTGTCCACACCGGATCTTTATTCCTTGGAGCATAAGAGAATGAGGAGAGATCTCTTTGAGTTTATAAAATCAAGGTGGGCTTGGATAAGATGGCAGTCTTGGTCTTTTCCCCCAAGGTTGAAATGTCCAAAACTCGAGGGCACAGATACACAATAAGAGGGGAGAGGTTTAAAAGAGACTTGAGAAGCAACCTATTTACACAGATGGTGATGAGTACCTGGAATGAGCTGCCAGAGGAAGTGGCTAAGGTGGGTACAATTGCAACATTTAAGAATAATATATGGAAGGGAGAGGCTCGGAGGGTAATGAGCCAAGTGTGGGTACCTGGCACTAGCAGGGAGGATGCTATGGTTGACATGGATTGTTAGGCCAAAAGGACTATTTCTGTGCTGTATTACTCTATGACTGTGGGTAGGGGGGGGGGGGGAGTGGGGGAGGAACTGTCAACACTCTGGGCTGTAACCCTGATATTACCTGGGATGATGTGTCTTGGTTATCAAGAAAGATTAGATAGACTTGGCTTCTTATCTTTGGCTGAAGAACTCCGAGTGGGTGACATGATGGATATATATAAAATTATAAGTAGCGTGGATAGGGTAAATTGTCAGAATCTCCCCCCCCCACCTCCAATATGGTGGATTCAAAAACAACGGGGCACAGCTTTAAGGTGAGTGGATGAAATTTTAAAGAGGAGTTGAGGGGAAGACTACCTTACACAGAGAGTGGGTGATATTCCTTGTAATTACTGCATTTAAAGGGTGTTTAGAGGCACATAAAGAGCCAGAGTATGGAAGAATATGGTCCTCTGGTTTCCTCCCACATTACAAAGACATGTGGGTTAGTAGGTCACATGGGTGTAATTGGGCCGCCTATGCTCATTGGGCCAGAAGGGTCTGTTACTGTGCTGTATTTCTAAATGAATTAAATAAAAATAAATAAATTATCTATTCACCAGTGGATATTTTGGGTTTTGCCAGGTCCACTCGGTTCCAGTCTAGATACAGGCTTCCGATTCAAAGCATCAACAATTTATGTTCCTGAGATGCTGCCTAACCAACAGACTGTCTGAGGAACCTTACACAGTTTTACTCAAAAGTTGGATGATAGTGCAAACTTCAAATGTGATGTTAGAGTGACTGCCTTGATATCAAGATAGAACATTTAACTCAGTGGCAGATAACCTTGCCCTGGTAAAACTGAAGTCAAAATGCAACTAGCGGAAAAAGCTTCAATGAAATGGTTAATACATGAGGATGTGTTAAGTGGCCAAGTGATCTGAAGGTCGCAAGTTCGAGCCTTGGCTGAGGCTACGTGTGTGTCCTTGAGCAAGGCACTTAACCACACATTGCTCTGCGACGACACCAGTGCCAAGCTGTATGGGTCCTAATGCCCTTCCCTTGGACAACATCGGTGGCGTGGAGAGGGGAGACTTGCAGCTTGGGCAACTGCCGGTCTTCCATTAAAAAAAACCTTGCCCAGGGTGCAAATCCATGGTCTATCAAGACCAACGGAGACCTACTACTACTACATAAGGAGCATTTGATCGCCCTGGGCCAGTATGCGTTCGAGTTTTGAAGAATGAGGGGAAAGTCTCATTGAAAGACCTAAATCGGGTGGATCTGGAGATGATGTTTCTTATAGTGGGGGGCAAGTCTAGGACCATTGGGAACAGCCACATAATACAAGGACATCCCTTTAGAACAGAGTTGAGGAGGGATGTCTTTAGGTAAAAGGTAGTGAATCTGTGGAATTCATTCCCTCAGAAGGCTATGGAGGACAAATCACAGGATATACTTAAAGCTTAGGTTGCATGGGAAAGGATGACAGAGAGAAGGCAGGAGAATGGGGGTTGAGATGGATAATAAATCAGCCATCATAGAATGGTAGAGCAGACTTGATGAGCTGAATAGCGAAATTCTGCTCCTATGTCTTAGAGTCTTAAGGTCCTAATTTTTTCATTCTGGCACCATCATAGTTAGACTCCAAATTCAGTCTAACTTTTTCCTGCTTCATATTCTTCTGTCATTCCTGTGTCTATCTAAGAATTTATTAAATGTTGCTAATGTACCTGCTTCTACCACCATCCCTGGCAGGGTATTCCACATACCCACCATTCTTTGTAAAAACCTACCTTTGGTATCCACCCCATACTTTCTTCCAGTCACCTTAAAATTATGCCCCCTGGTATGAGCCACTGGGAAAAAGTTTCTGGCTGTGCAGTCTATCAATATTTCTCACAATCTAGTACGCCTCCATCAGTCACCTCTCAAAGATCACTGAACCAGAGCCAACCATTTTTGTAGGGTCACAAAATCTTGTTCTGCCCTCCTATCTCCAGGCTTCTTTCCTAGTCTGTTACTGCCATTTATAAAGCCTTTTACTTCTCTTTTATCCAATATCTTATCTAATCTTGCATCCCGGATTTCCAAGGCTCTATAGTCGTGTTGCAAACTTTTCACATGAGAGACCCTGTCTAGAATCTATACAGACTTCCTCCCAAGAAACTGCATTGTGAATTTGTAACATCCTCAGTAAAATCAAAGAGGATTGTCAAGAACACAAGAGATTCTGCAGATGCTGGAAATCCAGAGCAACAAACACAAAATGCTAGATGAACCCAGCAGGCCAGGCAGCATCTATTCAGAGGAATAAACAGTCATTATATTCGACCAAGGCCCTTCAATTAATGCTCTTCTCCTGCTTCATTTTTTTAAAATTTACCATCACAAGTTCCTATTGAGACCTTCTCATTTTAACTTCTGCACACTTCCAATCCTGATGAAGTGCCTCATCCTGAAACATTGACTGTTTATTCCTCTCCACTTGTGCAAATAATATGTCTATCTCTGTATCATATATCCAGATAGACAGATAGATAAATGATGAAAATCTGGCTAAATGTTTGACTGGGAATAAAATGAGGAAATAATGGGGAAATGGGATTAATTAGTTCACTCTATCAGAAAAAGGCAGAAGCATGGAGACAGAGAGGTACAGAGTGGAAACAGGTCCATTGTTGCCCTGCCAAGCATCAAACACCCATTTACACTGATTCCTAAGATTCTCATCAAATCCTAAACACAAAAGAGTCTGTGGACATTGGAAATCTTGAACAACACTAACAAAATGCTGGAGGAATTCAATAAGTCAGGCAGCATCTATGGAGGGGAATAAACAGTCAACGTTTCAGACCATGACACATTACCTCCTCTCTAGGGGCACTTTGCAATGGTCAGTTAACTTGCTGATATCCAAACTTTTGAGGTTTTGGAGGAAACCCATGCAGTCACAGGGAGAAAGCATGAACTCCACACGGATAGCACCTGAAGCCAGCACAGAGCCCTCATCTCCGGAACTGCCACCAATGATGGACAATTTTTTCTTGATAGCTATTCAAGCATGGTGGGTTAACTGGCTTCCTACTGAGATGGATCAAGGTTGGATCTGACCTGGTGCATTTTCCCAGCATTTATATATTCAAACATACAGTCGAACTTAGAATAGTACATTACAGTTCTGGGCCTTCGGCCAACAATGTTGTTTTGACCTTTTAACCTACTCTGAGATCAATCTAACAGTTCCCTCCCACATAACTCTTCATTTTTCTTTAGTCCATGTGCCTATCTGAATCTCTTCAATCTCCCTAATGTATCTGCCTCTACCACCAACCTTGGCAGTATGTTCCACGCACTCAACCTCTGCCTGTGTAAAAAACCTACCTCTGACGTCCCACCTAAAATTCCCTTCGATCACCCAAAATCATGACCTTTCAATTTAGCCATTTCTACCCAAGCAGCTCTCTCTATATATGACTCTTATCATCTTTCACACCTCTGTCAGGTCATCTTTCATCCTCCTTTGCTCCAAGGAGAAAAGTGTTCAAACATGCTTTATAATCTATGCAATATCCAGGCAAACCTCCTCTGCACCCTCTCTAAAACTCGACATCCTTCCTATAATGAGCCAACCAGAACTGAGCTCAATACTCCAAGTGTGGTCTAACCGTAGTTTTATAGATCTGCAACATCACCTCACAGCTCATGAACACACAATCGTTCGGCTAACAAACACCAACACATCATATACCTTCTTAACAACCCTTTCAACGTGCACAGCAACTTTGAGGGATCTATGGACTTACACCCCAAATCCCTCTGTTCCTCCACTCTGCTAAGAATCAATTTTGAGATTTTTGTATGGCCTTTTTCTTAATTTCAGTAAAATA
Source organism: Hemitrygon akajei (assembly GCF_048418815.1). Classification (NCBI taxonomy): domain Eukaryota; kingdom Metazoa; phylum Chordata; class Chondrichthyes; order Myliobatiformes; family Dasyatidae; genus Hemitrygon; species Hemitrygon akajei. The sequence goes on along the minus strand of NC_133153.1, from coordinate 32,613,493 downwards.
GATCCCCTTCCTAACTAGATAGTGTAAGGTTTTGTTAAGAGTAAATATATTTCAAGCGGAAGCCTTTTGGCATTTAAAAAAAAATTCTAGTGGAGCCTTCTCATTTAAAATCACTCTTAACTCATGTTGTCAATATTTATTGACGTACTGAAGAAAGACTGCTAACTTTGCAGCATTTGATCTCTGGAATTGCGGATATTGTTTCTGGCATTATTTTGCACTTGTTCGAAGGATGTGTTTGACTCTATAGGGCATATTTTCGTCCTCTGAGGCTCTTCTGCCAGGACTCAATGCAAGCCTGGGGATGCCATGGGAGGGTAAATGAAAGTCATTTTGCAGTGTTATAGTTTAGAGGAGATTTCTCAGGTCTGGTATTAGGAGCAAGATTAATGCAAGATTGCTTCTATTTATTTTCTGGATTCTCAGTCAAAAGAACATGCTGTGTAAATTGTTGTTTTTTATTACTAGTGCTTGTCTTGTTAATAGAGCTGCTTTCAGTTTATAATCTGAAGCAGTTTGTAAAATACTTCTTTTATAGTCTAGGAGTCCAGAGTTAAGTAAATTGAAGAAGTATTTATGGATTGCACAAGAGACCGCAGATGCAATAAATAATTTGCTGGAGGAACTCAGCAGTGCAGGCAGCATTTATAGAGGGAATTGGACAGCTGAGGTCCTGGGTCTAAATATTTCATCTGGGTTGAGAGAGTAGATGGGAGATAGATGGTAGAAGGAGGTGAGGGGAGATGGTGAAGAAAAGGCTGGCAAGCGATAGGCAGGCCACACAGTGGTGTAGCAGTTGTGACTCTAAGCAAAACCACCCGAGAGACCTAGTTGGCAGATATAAAAGTCTTAAGTATGGGATTACCTGCAAAAGCTGGAAATCCAAAGCAACACACACAAAATGCTGGAAGAAGTCAGCAGGCCAGGCAGCATCTATGGTAAAGATGTTTCGAGCCGATATAAAAGTCATTTGGGACATACACAAGATGACAGCCTATGGAATCACTTAAGGGAGAGAGGGGTTTACCTACCCAACATTACAGCACATTTCTATGTGTTAAAGAACAAAGGTAACAGGACAATTTCTATAGTTGCATAATGCTTCTTTTGGGTTCCATTAGTTTTTGGAATACCTGGATCTTTCCACCAACACACCTAGCACCAGTGGTTGTCTCTCGGGGTCTGATGAAGACTAAACTTTGTGCAGTCATCTGTGGATACGCGTGTGGCTTCAGAGGCCGAAGGCTGAAGCACACGTGCGGTTGCAGGTTGGACATGGAATGGCAGTTGTTGGAACGGGTGCATACACAGCTTTGTGGTGTCAGTCTCGTGCTGCTGCAAGACACTGATTTCGATCATCCTCAAAGTCAGATGTGGCTTTTCTGGTCAGGGCACACCACATACCCCTGTCGGCTGCGGACTCCTCAAGTTGTCGAGGCTGGAGGTCTGCCCATTTGATGTACGATTTCAAATTGCCTTTGAATCTTTTTTTGGGGCGTCCCTGATTGCGACTGCCATGCTCAAGCTCACCGTAGAGCAGCTGCCTGCGGATTCTTGTTTCACCCATGCAGATCACATGGCCAGTCCAGCATAGCTGGGCCTGGAGGATCCTTGCCTCAGTGCTTGTGCTGTTGGCTCTGTCAAGGACTTCCTGGTTGGTGATTCGGTCCTGCCATCGAATCCTCATGATTGACTGCAGAGAGCACATGTGAAACTGCTCCAGCTGTTTGATGTGCCTGCAGTACAGGCTCCAGCCATACAGGAGAGAGGTGAGGACCACAGCCTTGTACACCTTGAGCCTGGTTGAAAGCTGAATGTCCTTGTGCTCCAGAACTTTGACGCGGAGTTTCCCGAGTGCCTGGCTGGCTTTCTGGATCCTTGCTATGATCTCTTTGTCAAGGGATCCGTCACTGGAGATGGTGCTTCCTAGATACTTGAAGCTCTCCACATTCTTCAGGACAGTGCCATCGATGGTGATGCATGGCTGAGGAGGGTGATTGTTTGGTGCAGGTTGTAGGAGAACTTCTGTCTTACCGAGGCTGATTGTCAGGCCGAACAGCTTTGAGACTGAGGAGAACTTGTCGACAACCATCTGCAGGTGGTTCTCCTGGTGGGCCATGAGGACACAGTCATCAGCAAACGGGGCTTCAGTGATGAGCCTCCTCAACATTTTGGTCTTTGCAGCAAGGCATCTCAGATCAAACATCGATCCGTCTAAGCAATTACTTATGTAAATACCCAGGTCTAGGTCCTTAAAAGCATGTTTCAACACTTGGGCGAAGAGCACTGGTGCTAGAACGCATCCTTGCTTCACGCCATTTGAGATGTTGAAAGTCTCAGATGGGGAACCATCTGAGAACACTTCTCCTGTCATGCCATTGTGGAGCAGGAATATCATGGTCTCTGAGTCATATTCATGCCTATGCAGAATCTCAGGCCAATGGGGTGTTGATTGCATTCATGCATATGCAGACATCTCAGTCAATTGGGTGTTTCCTACTCTGCAATTTACTCTAAAATGCAGCTTCTGGAAGACCGTTGCTCTGCATTTTTAATTCAATCTACAATCCATATTCAGACCTGAAGACTGGTTGCTTTTGAAATTAATATTTGCTGTATTGCAGTTCTCCAGAATACACTATAACAGTGCTTAGCACAATGCCTTACAGTGCCAGCAACACAGGTTCAATTCCTGCTGCTCTCTATAAGGAGTTTGTACATTCTTCCTGTGACCATGCGAGTTTTCTCTGGGTGTTGCGGTTTCCTCTCACAGTTCAAAGACATAACAGTTAATAGGTTAATTGATCATTGTCAATGTCCCATGATTAGTCTATAGTTAAATCAGGGGTTTCTGGGCAGCGCAGCTCGAGGGGCCAGAAGGGCCTATTCCACACTGTCTCTCAAAAATAAGATCCAAGTGAAAAGGGATGATTGGTGGATGGAGGATGGAAGAATAGTAATAAGAACGGAGGCTGGGTTTTGAGAGGTGAAAGCAGCAAAGGACACTAATCGGGTGGAATCTGATAGCAAAGGAAAGTTTCAAGGCACAACACATAACCAATTATCACACAAAATGCTGGAGGAACTCATCAGGTCAGGAAGCATCAATGGAAAGGAATAAACAGTTAATGTTTCAGGCCAAGACCCATCATCAGGACGGGAAAGGGAGGGGGAAGAAGCCAGAATTGAGTACACACTGGCAGGTGATAGGTGAAACCAGGTAAGGGAGACGGTTGGTGGGTGGGGAAGGGGGAATGAATTAAGAAGCTGGGAGGTGATAGACAGAAGGGGTAAAGCACTGAAGAAGAAGGAATCTGACAGGAGGGGATATTGTCACCTTACTACGCCTAACAGAACCACTGGAAAGCAAGATGGATTGAGTAAATGTTGTAAGAAAGTCATCATGATCTATGTAGAGCTTGGGCCTTTGTGCATATGATAACTAGTTATAAATGCAGATTCTGCAGATGCTTGAAATCCAGAACACCACACAGTGGTCCACTGTCCTCTCCTATCGGATTCTTTCTTCTTTTACCTCTTCCACATATTACCACCCAGCTTCTTAATACATTCCCCTCCACTACCCACCACCTTCTCCTTCACCCGGTCTCACCTATAACCTGCCAGCTTGTATTCTTTCCCATCAAAGCATCTTCTTATTATTGGTTCCTTCCCCTTTCCTTTCTGGCTCAAAATGTCAACTGTTTATTCTTCTTCATAGATGCTACCTGATCTGCTGATCCCTCCATTATTTTACGTGTTTTGTTCTGGATCTCTAGCATCTGAAAAATCTCTTGTGTTTATGATCAATAATGATATGCACAAAAGCCCACGTTTGACATAGATGGTGATGACTTACAGCATAAACTCATTCTAGCTTGGTCTTTTGATTTCTGTTAGACTTAGGTGACAATCCAAAGAACTGTGAAGTAAGTAATACTGGGGGAAATTAAATATTTAAAGGAAGTATATCTGAAATCGTAAGCTTCAAAACCTGGGCAGAAATATAGATAGATACTGTTTTAATGGTAGATACGTGTATGGAAAAAATGTGAAATTAAGACTTTCTCCATCCAAGTGCTACTTAAGTAGTAAGGAATTAGTGATAATTGTGCATAAGAATGCAGGATGGGTCAAGGTTGGAATAGTTGATGCATTACTGGGCATGAAAAAGGTAAAAGGTGACAAACTGGAAGAATGCGCCACACAAATTATGGTTACGTCCCTACCACTGAGAACATCTCCATGGACATTGTCACATGAAAGCAGCATCCATCATCAGGGACACCTACAATCCAAGTCATGCTTTCTTCTCTCTGCTGCCATCAGGACGAAGGCACAGGAGCCTCAGGACCCACGCTACCAGATTCAGGAACAGTTACTATCCCTCAGCCATCCGGCTCTTGAACCAAGGATAACTGCACTCAACTTCAATTGCCCCATCATTGAAGTGTTCCCACAACCAATGGACTCAAGGGCTCTTCATTTCATGTTCTTGATGTTTATTGCATATTTAATTATCATTATTATACTTTTCTTTTTATATTTGTACTATTTATCATCTTCTGCACTCTGGTTGAATGCCCAAGTTAGTGCAGTCTTTTATTGGTTCTGTTATGGTTATTATTCTATAGATTTATTGAGTATGTCCACAAGAAAATTAACCTCAGGGTTGTATATGTTACATACTGTATATGTGCTTTGATAATAAATCTACTTTGAACTTCGAACAATGAGGACAGTTTCCATATTGGGTATTGGGTAAAACAAAACAAGCATAACAGAGAGGTCACAAGAGACTGCAGATTTTGGAACCTGGAGCAATACACAGATATTGGAGAAATTGAACAAGTTAGGCAGCATCTGTAGAGGAAGATGGATAGCCAATGCTTCAGGTGAAGACTCTTGATCTAGGGTGACAAGGGGTCTGTCAGAACTTCACAAAATTTGATTCCAGAGTGATTGTTTTGTGTACTTGGGCTCAGAGAATAAGATTCTCTCTCAGACGAGGAGGGAATTGGTAGAATTATTTAAAATTTTTAAAACATGGAATGCTTTATCACAAGTGGTACCTGAAGGAGAAAGTCTAACATAACTAGACAAGTAAGTTGGTTAACTACTTGGGAAGAAAAAGGATGAAAGGTTGCAGTGACAAGCAGCAAAATGGAACCAGCAGGTTTCACAGACACAGATGCAATGAGCTAAAAAACGACTCACAGTAATGTGATTGCAATGAAATCCAGTGTGCACGCAGTGTATAATGAAGTGGGTTTCATTACACTGCAGTATCCAGGCACTGTCCTCTATTCACTCATCCTGTTGTACCCAAGAATCATTCTAAATCCTGACATGCTCCTCTTTATCCTGATGCCCTCCACTTTTGAGGCACCCTATTGTCTTCAGGCTGTTATCTGCCTCTTTTCTATATAGGCCTTGTTTCTCGGCCATTTATTAAGGAACTCCTATCACCCAGGTTATGTCCTCTCTCATTGCTACCACCAGGAAGGAGGTAAGAAGCCTGAAGACATACACTCAATGATTCAGGAACTGCTCCTTTCCCTCTGCCATCCAATTTTTAAATGGACATTATACCCATGCACACTACCTCACTACCTTTCCAAATGTCTTTTTTGCACTACTTATTTTATGACTTATATATATATATATATATATATATATATATATATATATATATATATACACACGTACATACTGTAATCCACAGTATTTTCTTCTATTATGTATTGCATTGCACTGCTGCTGCAAAATTAACAAACTTCATAGCATATGCCAGTGATACTAAACCTGATTCTGACTCTGATTCATGTTACTGTAACCATTTTGCTGTAATTGGTGAATTATCACAAATCTCACTGACAAACTTGTATCTCACAATGTTGCAGATTACCTGATCGCAGCACCCTTTGGTACAGCACAGAAGCAAACCCTTTGGTCCACAACATTGTGCTGAACTAAATTAGTAATCAGCTGTATTAATCTCTTCTGCCTACTCAGTGTTCATATCCTTCCATTTCCTGTACACCATGTGTAAGAGCCTCTTGAACACTTCCACCTTATTTACCTCCAATGCTTTCCCTAGCAGTGCATTCCAGGCAGATTCCACTCTGTGTAAAAAGCTTGCCCCATACAACCCCTTTGAACTTCTCTTACCTCCCCCACTTCACCTTAAATGTGTGCCATTTCAAACCTGGATAAAAGATACTGGCTACCTGCTCTATCTCTACCATTTGTAATCCTGTCAATTTCTATTGGGTTCCTCCTCGGCTATTGCCGCTTCGGAGAAAACAACCAAAGTTTGTTTAACCTTGTCTTAGGGTACATGCCCCCTAACTTAGGCAGCATCCTGGTAAACTTTTTGTGCACCCTCTCCAAAGCCTAGGCATCTTTCCAATAATGGCGTGACCAGAAAGGAATGTGGCACTCCAGATGTGGCCTAACTAGAATTTCATCTTCTTTTTCAATATTTTTTATTAATTTTCATATAAAATACATGAGGATATATATTATAAATCAAAAGAAAGATAGAATAGTACCAAATACATTATATTAAAATCACACTTGCAATCACAGTACCCTATATTCATAATCAAACACGTACATTAATTAAATTGTAATTTGAATTGTAATAAGTTTATTGTTAAAAAAAAAGAATCTAAACCCACTACCAAGATTGAAGCTGTTTGGTAAAGAAAGATGGAAAAAAAATCCTTATCACTTAGTGATTTATGTTATTATCCAACATCTGTACTTTAACACTAAATCAAAGGTTTTGAAAGTAGTTCAAAAATGGTCCCCACAAAGTTTGAAAGTCCTGGTTAGAATCAGAAACTGAACAACGGATCTTCTCTAAATCTAAGCATGACATAACATCACGTGACCATTGAGTGTGAGTAGGTGGAGCAACATCCTTCCATTTAAGCAACACTGCCCTCCTAGCTATAAGAGAAATAAAAGTCAATATATACAAATCAGATGTCTCCAAAGTTATGCCTTTTTCTCCAACAATACCAAACAAGGCAGTCAAAGGGTTAGGCAAAAATTTACTTCAAAAAGTACAGAAAAAGTCTAAAATAATCCTTCCAGTATTTTTCAAGACTCAGGCGTTTCCAAAACATATGGATTAATGAAGCCTCTCCATTGTTAGATAGATAGATAGATAGATAGATAGATAGATAGATAGATAGATAGATAGATAGATAGATAGATAGATAGATAGATAGATAGATACTTTATTCATCCCCATGGGGAAATTCAACTTTTTTTCCAATGTCCCATACACTTGTTGTAGCAAAACTAATTACATACAATACTTAACTCAGTAAAAAATATGATATGCATCTAAATCACTATCTCAAAAAGCATTAATAATAGCTTTTAAAAAGTTCTTAAGTCCTGGCGGTTGAATTGTAAAGCCTAATGGCATTGGGGAGTATTGACCTCTTCATCCTGCCTGAGGAGCATTGCATCGATAGTAACCTGTCGCTGAAACTGCTTCTCTGTCTCTGGATGGTGCTATGTAGAGGATGTTCAGAGTTTTCCATAATTGACCGTAGCCTACACAGCGCCCTTCGCTCAGCTACCGATGTTAAACTCTCCAGTACTTTGCCCACGACAGAGCCCGCCTTCCTTACCAGCTTATTAAGACGTGAGGCGTCCCTCTTCTTAGTGCTTCCTCCCCAACACGCCACCACAAAGAAGAGGGCGCTCTCCACAACTGACCTATAGAACATCTTCAGCATCTCACTACAGACATTGAATGACGCCAACCTTCTTAGGAAGTACAGTCGACTCTGTGCCTTCCTGCACAAGGCATCTGTGTTGGCAGTCCAGTCTAGCTTCTCGTCTAACTGTACTCCCAGATACTTGTAGCTCTTAACCTGCTCCACACATTCTCCATTAATGATCACTGGCTCCATGTGAGGCCTAGATCTCCTAAAGTCCACCACCATCTCCTTGGTCTTGGTGATATTGAGACGCAGGTAGTTTGAGTTGCACCATATCACAAAGTCCTGTATCAGTTTCCTATACTCCTCCTCCTGTCCATTCCTGACACACCCCACTATGGCCGTGTCATCAGCGAACTTCTGCACATGGCAGGACTCCGAGTTATATTGGAAGTCTGATGTGTACAGGGTGAACAGGACCGGAGAGAGTACGGTTCCCTGCGGCGCTCCTGTGCTGCTGACCACCGTGTCAGACCTACAGTCTCCCAACCGCACATACTGAGGTCTATCTGTCAAGTAGTCCACTATCCAATCCACCATGTGAGAGTCTACTCCCATCTCCGTTAGTTTGTGCCTTAAGATCTTGGGCTGGATGGTGTTAAAGGCACTAGAGAAGTCAAGGAATGTAATCCTCACAGCACAAATCTTGATAAAAACGAAACAGCTTGTCTTTGGAAATGTGGGTCCTGTGGACCACTTTAAATTGTAGGAGGGAGTGGCAAGCACATAGTGATGAAGCGTTAACCAATTTAAAAATTTCTTTCCAAGTCTCCTCAGAAATTGAAATCTGTAAATCTTGTTCCCAGGCATTTTTAATTTTGTCTAAAGGAGCCTCTCTTATTCCCAACAACATACCATAAATATTGGATATTGAGTCATTATGAAAAGGTTTCAAATTAGAAATTCCATCTAATAAGTTCTTATCATGACTCATAGGAAATGAATGTAATTAAGATTGCCGAAAGTCTCTTATTTGTAGATATCGAGAAAAGTGGGTTTTTGGTAAGCTGTATTTAGCTGACAGTTGCTCAAATGAAAAGAGACTTCCTCCAACAAACAGATCCTGGAAGTATTTAGTACCCAATCTATCCCATTCTTTAAAAACGGCATCATAGAAGGTTTAAAAAAACAGAAAATAGAAAGAGAAAATCTCAATAAACCAAAGTATTGTCTAAATTGTAATCAGATCCTCAAAGTATGTTTAACTACCAAATTGCCAGTTAGTTTATTTGAAGATAAAGGAAGTGAGGATCTAAGAAGAAAAATAATAGAATTTTTTTAACAGTTAGCTTCTAAAGAGACCCATACTGTACAGTCCTCACGTTTAATGTACGTAATATGACCAAAATGTAAGATTTCATATATTGACTGCCCAGTAATAAAACCTAAAATTTGGTAAAGCTAAACCTCCATTCTTTTTAACTTTTTGAAAGTGAACTTTATTTAATTGAGAATGTTTGTTTTTCCATATATATGAAGATAGAATTGAATCAAGAGAATCAAGAAAAGGACTTTGGAATAAAACCGGGTAAGGTCTGAAAAAGGTATATAAATTTAGGCAGGATATTCATTTTAATAAAGTTAATTCGACCAACCAACAATAGAGAGGGGGCAACCAGTTTGATAGTGCCCTTTTCACATAATTCAATAGGGTACAAAAATTCTCTTTAAGTAGGTGTTTATAATTCTTAGTAATTGTTACACCCAAATGGGTAAATTGACTTCTTACAATTTTAAAAGGAAAATTAGTATTAATTGATACCAGATTATTCAAGGGGAAAAGTTCATTCTTATGTAAATTTAATTTATATCCTGAAAACTGGCTGAAACAGGAGAGTAAAGAAAGCATTGGACATATCAAGATCTCAACATTAGAAATAAAAAGCAATTGATCATCAGCATAGAGCGAAACATTCTGGGTAGTACCTCTCTTTAAAATACCTGTGATATCACTAGATCCTGGAAAAGCAACAGCTAAGGGTTCTAAAGCCAGATCAAAGAGCAAAGGGCTCAAAGGACATCCTTGTCTGGTTCCACATTGGAGTTAAAAAGATTTAGAATTCTGAAAATTAGTAAGAACCTGAGCAGAGTGAGATAAATAAAGTAATTTAATTCATTGAATAAAATTGGGCCCAAAGTTAAATTTTTCTAAGATTTTAGATAAATAATTCCATTCAACCCGATCAAAAGCCTCTCAGCATCTAGAAGGAGAATACATAACATTCAGTAAATGATGAATATTAAAATGGGAATAGCAATTTTTAATTATTCCAGTCTAATCTTCAGATATAATAGATGGTAAAATATTTTCAAGCCTACGAGCCAAAACTTTGGATAGAATTTTAGTATCAACATTAAGTAAAGAAATTGGTTTATATGAAGAGCATTCAGTTGGGTTCTTATTTTTTTTAAGAATAAGCAAAATGGAAGCTTCATAAGAAGATTGTGGCAGCCTACCCAACTTAAAGGAACCCAGAAAGACAGAACATAAGACAGAGGTATAAGCAATGTAAAATTCTCCAGAAAATCCATCAGGACCCGGAGTCTTCCGGGAGTGCAATGAACTTACAGCTTCGGCAATTTCCTCATAAGAAATAGTTTGATCCAACTGCTTTCGATTATCAACAGAAAGTACAGGGATGCTTAATTGGTCTAAAATTATTCATTACAGCATTATATTTAAGAGAGTCAGAACTATAAAGTTTAGAATAAAATTCTCTAAAGGTATCATTTATTTCTAAGTGGTCAGTTGTCATATCATCATTAGCTTTACAAATTTCTTTAATTTGCCATTTAACTATAAAGGTTTTTAATCGATTAGCCAATAATTTACCTGTTTTGTCTCCATGAATATAGAATTGATTTTTATCTTTTAAGAGTTGACTTTCAATTGGATATGTTAAAAGAAGATCATATTTAGTTTTAATTTCAACAGGTCTTTTATATAAAGCAGAATCTGGAGCCAAAGCATATTTTTGGTCTAATTGTTTCAACTGATTAGCTATATCAATTCTCTCTTTATTAGTTTTTTTCCTAACACTTGCAGTATAAGAAATGTGCCCTCTAATAGAGGCTTTGAAAGCATCCCATATAACAAGACTGGAATCTCTTCTAGCATATTCTCTTAAAAAAAAAGAATAATTTGCTTCTCCAGATACTTTAAAAAATCCTTATCAGATAGCAAAGTTAGATTGAAACACCAAAAATCTATTTGAGGGAGACCAGGAAGGTTTAAAGATTAAAAACACAGGAGCATGGTATGAAACAGCAATCTATTTATATTCACAGGATCAAACTAATGGAATCATTTGGCTATCAATAAAAAAAATCAATCCTGGAATACATATGATGAACATGAGAAAAAAACAAGTATTCCCTATCTTCTGGAAAAATGCCAAATATCAACAATACCACATTTCATTAGGAAAGATTGAATAAATAAAGCTGATTTGTTAAGGGTAGCTGGTTTGGAAGATGACCAGTCTTAAACTGAATCTAACCAGCAATTAAAGTCTCCTCACAACACTAATGAATAAAGACTCAAACCTGGCAAGAGTGAAAATATTCGGGGTATACAGATTAGTGAATACCATTAATTTATTATCTAATTTTCCTGACACTATGACAAAATGCCCATTAATATAAGACACTACTTTATGTTGGACAAAGGGAACAGTATTTATAGATAATACTGTACCCTTTGTCCAACTAGAATTTCATAAAACTTCAACATCACTTCCAGATGCTTGAACTCAGATCCTCGACTAATAAAGGAAAGCATGTTATATGCATCCTTGCACTCCCTATCAACCTGTGTAGCCACTTCCAGGAAGACATGAACTTGGATCCCAAAATCCCTCTGCTCAAGAACACAGTTTAGGGTCTTGCCATTAGGTGTACTGTCCTTATGTTTGATTGGCCAAGATTAAACACTTCACATTTGGCTGGGTTAGATTCCATCTGCTAGTCCTGTAATGATCAGAAGATCAGAAACATCACCAATCTTTATATCATCTCAAAACTTACCAATACATCCACCTATGCTTTCATCCAGGTCTTTTATATATGTAGGTATATATGTATATATATCTCACACAAACAGCAGGGGTCTCAGTATGGATCAACTAGTCACAGACCTCCAGCCAGATTTAGTCCTCTTCATCACTATCCTCTGTGCTCTTTGAGCTAGCCATTTGCAAATCCACATGACCAAATCACTGTGGATAACATGCATTTTAATCGTCCTGATGAACCTACCATGAGGGACCTTGTCAATCACTTTACTATAGTCCATGTACACAATCTCCATAGTACTACCTTCATCAATCACCTTTGTCACCTGGTCAAAAAATCAAGTCATGTTAGTAAGACATGACTTCTCCTGCACAAAGCTGTACTGACTATCACTAATTGGGCCAGGATTTCAAATTGCTTATAAATCCTATCCATATCTTTGATTTGTTTTGTGTTTTTTTTTCTTTCTCAGTGCACACTGGGGGCTGGTCGTTTTTAAAATTGTGTTCTTTTGGGTTCCTTGCTATGTGGATGCCTGTAAGCAAACAAACCTCAAGGTTGTATAATTTATACATTCTTTGATAATAAATGCACTTTGAATGTTCTTGAATCTTTGAATCTATATTCAGTCACTACCCTACCACAGATGTAATATTCACCAGTCCAAGTTACCAGGATTATCCCTATTTCCCTTGAATAATGGAGCAACATTAGCGACTTCCTCACCTGTGGCAGGCTTCTCACCTATGACAGGTTTGATAATGCTGGGTCATGGCTACCCAGTGAATGAATAACAACTTCATTTAGCTTGCATAACCAAGCTTGTTACCAAGGACCAGTAGAGCTCCACTATTGTTGTCAAGGATGTTACTGCAGTCAACTTTGTTCAACATTTATCGTCAGGTCTCCTATTCCATGGATGACATACAAGTTATGCTTTCAAATGTTTCTGTTCATTATTCTCTTTCTAGGTAGTTCTTTCCCTTCCCATTGCTTGTTACCCTTTCTCCAGTTTATCACCGTCAGTAGCTTTGCTTATGAATGGTTTTGCTTTCTCTCATTCATCTTAGATTTATTTCTGTTTTATCCTTGCTTCATACCTTGCTAATTTTCCTAGTTGCTATTTTGTCTGGTTTCTATTACTTAACTCTTTCTCTCGTCCCTCTATCACTTTTCCCGCCCCCTCCCTTTCGCCCTCTCCCTTTCTTCTGTCTGTCTCTCTTTCTCTCTCTGTCCTCTCTCTCCTCTCTCTCTTTCTCTCTCCTCCCTCTCCCTCTCTTTCTTTCTCCCTCCCTCTTTCTCTCTCTTTCCATCTATTTATTTCTCTCTATCTCTCTCTCATCTGCTCTCTCTGCCTCTCTCTCTCTTCCCCTCCTCCCTTTTCTCTCTCCCTCTCTCTCACAAGTTTGAGCACATTTCTCCATCAAATTGAAGGACTTACATACTGGAAAAAATTGGTTTCCAAAGATATCAATCCCCTCCAACAATTGTGGCACAGAACACTGAACAAGAAGTAAAAAAATAAATTTACTGGCAAATGTGTTTTCAGAAAGATATTAAATAGAAGCCTTGCCCTGTCTGTTCAGAAGATTTTGAAACCTCCCAAGACAGTACTGAACAAAAGAAATTTTTAAGGCATCTAGTCCAACACCTGCACTCAAGCAAACAATTTAATTGTTTATTTATTTTGTCATTGCTTGTGTGCTCTGCTGCATCCTCTCAATATTTCTGATCGTCAGGACAGGGAATAATTTCTGAGGGAGATCAGCTATTATACATCAGAAGTTTGGCTTTACATAACAAAATCTGGGCAATGATGTGACCATTTTCTTTAGGCTGTGTGGCCAAGCCAGTGTGCACCAGTTCTCTCATGTGATTTCTCAGGATACGAATGCCAACAATATATAAGCAAGGAGCAGTTTGGAGTCACAACTGGAGCGCTGGTTAATTTAAAATCATTTAACTATGGGATGCACAATGCACCGTAGAATATATAATTAGCCTTGGTGAGACTGAACGGGAATGCAAATCTTAAAAAAATGGTAGAATAAGGTGATGAAATACTGATTCCACTTGGGAAAACATTACTGTCCGTGTTGAAGATTACTGTCACCACTTGAAAGTATTGATTGGATTCAGTTTTCAGAAACCTCTCAATGTTGATGGAGGACCAATGCATGCGTGACAGTACACAGAGTGAAGAAAGTAGAATATCTCAAGAGGTTGTAATCGGAAGCACATGTTTTAATAAAGATGAAAGAGATCTTAAGAAGATTAACTTTATTTGGTACATATACATTGAGACATACAGTGAAATGCGTTGAGTGCATGAAATCATATCAGCGAGGGTTGTGCTGGGCAGGTGAAGCATGCTTCAGTACTCCCATGAAACTTAACTATAATTTTTAGAATGTCGGAGGAAACTGGAGCACCCAGGGGAAAGCCTTGTGGTCACAGGGAGAATGTAAAACCTTCTTTCAGACAGCAGTGGGGATTGAAACCTGGCGCTGTAATGCCATTACGCAAACCACTCTGTGACTGTGCAGCGCACAGATTGGAAGAAGATTCAGAGAAGAGAGGCATTACACGTTTGAAGCTTTGGCTAAATTTTCCTTTGGTTCATACCAGAACCAGAATTAGGTTTAATGTCACCGGCAAAGGTTGTGAAATTTATAGTTTTGCAGCAGCAGTACATTGCAATGCAAAATAATAGAAACTATGAACTACAATAAGAAGCACATGTATATGTAACCTTCAGGTTTAGCTAGCAGCTTAATCTCGGGGAAAACAGCCTCCGGCCCGGCCCAGCTTGAGAAATCTTGTTTGGGTGGATGCAGTGTGATGTGTTCCCGTCACAAATCAGTACCACGAAATAACAAACAGTGCACAATATGCAATCAAACGATTGAGCTTTATAATTCTAAATTCGACTACAGGGTTAGTAAAGAAACAAAAAAGGAAAAGGGCCCATTCTCACGGAACAGTCTAATTCGCAATATTGGAGCTCGTGGTTTTCACTTCTGTTCGTTCTTCCTGATTGTAGTAATGAGAAGAGAGCAGTCCCTGGATGATTGATGCTACCTTCTCGATAGGTGAAGTCTTAGATGGTGAAGGGGGTTGTGCCCATGATGGGTGAGTCTACAACCCTCTGCAACCTCTTTCAATCCTGTCCATTGGAGCCTCCATATCAAGCTATGCAACTGGTCGGAACGTTCTCCACTATACATCTATGGAAATTTGTAAGATTTCTGGCAACATACCAAATCTCTTCAAACTCCTAAGGAAATGGAGATACCAGCATGCCTTCCTCATGAATACTTCAATGATTTGGGCACAGGGTAGGTCCTCCAAGCATCACAGCTTGGTATCGCAACTGCTTTGCCCAGGACAGCAAGAAATTACAGAGAGTTGTGAACACAACCCATCTATCACACAAACCAGCCTTTCCACCAGTGATTCCAGGACAGCTGCCAAGATAAATGTAGACCACTGCCACCATGGTCATTCCATGTTCTCTCCTCTCCCAGTCAGCAGAAGTTAGGAAGTTTTAAAGTACATACCGCCAAACTTAAGGGCAACTTCTGCCCCCCTGTTTTCAGATGTTTGAATGGAACTCTCATATGATAAACGCAGACACATCATATCTTTGCCATCCTCTGGTACAAATACTTGGTTTCGCTCTATATGAGGTATGCTCTTTCTACTGCCTCCCGTCACCTTCACTGCAACTTAAAAATGAAATGCTTTATCCCTTTCTTAGTTCTGGCAGAGACTCTTTCTTCTTCAGTTGATGCTGCCTTAACTGCTTAGTGTTCCTAGCAATTTCTGGTTTCATGCCAAGGTGCTGCTGATTAAAAAGAAATTGGAGTTGAGGTTACTGATGTCTACCGGATAAAATGTAACAGAGCAAAGAACTGAATAGAAATAAAAGAAATAACAAGGATTGAAACTTTGTCACTTTAACCTGCAGTATCATTCTAACTTGAGAAGTCTAAGTTCTTTAAATTAAATTATCATTCACACTGTTGTTTCTAACACATACTGTAACACTGCCAGGATTATAAACTGATCCAAGAAAGCCAGTAATTAATACAGACAAAACCCATTCCCATTCGACATATTGGTCCATGCCCCCTCCATTGTCATGTTGAAGCCACTGTCTGGTTGGAGGAGCAACACCTCATATTCCTTCTGGGTAGCCTCCAACCTAATGGTATGAGCATCGATTTCTCTAACTTCCAGTAATTTTCCTCCTCCCATTTTCTGCATTTCCATTCCTCATTCTGATTTGCCTCTTATCCCTGCTTGTCTTCTCATCAGCCCATTAACTCTCTCTGGTGTCCCTCCTCCCTTCCTTTCTCCCATGCTCCACTCCTCTCCTATGGGAGTCCTTCTTCTTTATCCTTTTACCTCTTCCACTTGTCACCTCACAGCTTTTCACTTCATTCCCCTCTCTTCCACTCACCTACCTTCTCCCTCTCCTGGACTCGCCTATCACCAGACAGTTTATACACTTGTTCCATTCCCCATCTTTTTATTCTGACTTCTTTCCCCCTTCCTTTCCAGCCTTGATGAAGGATCTTGGCCTGAACTGCTGACTGTTTATTTCTCTCCACACCTGCTGTCTGACCTGCTAAGTTCCTCCAGCATTTTGTGTTTGTTCCTCAGAAATTAGTACAATATTTTATTCACTTCAGTACTTTCTTCACGGGAGGAGGAAAGCTTAACTATTTTATCAGCCCACGTGTTCTCCTGTGAGGATTTGTTGCTGATATGTCTATTAAGAATATCATAGAAATATGGCTGTATACTTAAAGGCGATAGTGATCAATACAAATTCATTATGTAATTACATGATTGCACCAGTGAGTTCTGCGGGCTATGGAGATTTATTGAATATGCTTGCAAGAAAATTAATTTCCGGGTTGTATATAGTGACTTATATGTACCGTGGTAATAAATTTACATTGGACTTTGAACTTTAATATCAACAGGTATATCCCTTCTGAGTGGAAGGGTGGAGATGCGTCTCTACCAAAGGAGGTATAAGGCTGTCTTTCCCTCCGCTAGCCTGTAGGTCACCCTTGGGCAAGATGTAGCACCTGCTTAGCCCCCCTAAACAGGGTTATGTGAAACCATGGGACAGGTGGTGGATGGTCATATGAGCAGCTGGCGCACATCACAAGTCCCGGTTATGCGACCATTTATGCCATACAGACAGTCTCTGAAGAGTATTGATCATGGCTGTTGTCACCCATTTTCTAAAGACACTGCCCAGAAGAAGGCAATGACAAACCACTTCTGTAGAAAAACTTTCCAAGAACAATCATGGTCATAGATAGACCATAACTGCCCATGTCATACAATATGGCACATAATGAACGGTCGAATGTCCCTTCGTATGACAAATTGCCACACAAAGTAAGCCTGAAGTTTGGAAGCGTTTTAGTATTCAGAAAAGGATTTTCAAGAAACTATTAAGAAAAGAACAAAAAAGATTACAGTAAACTAGCCAGAAACAGAGACAAACCTTCATTGTAACACCTGCCAATTCTCCTGTCAACTAGATTTTACAGTCCTGCCGAAGGGTTTCGGCCCAAAACGTTGACTGTACTCTTTTCCATAGATGCTGTGGGGCCTGCTGAGTTCCTTCTGCATTTTGTGAGTGTTGCTTAGATTTTATACTGTTATTGATCCTTATTTGGTAATAACCTTGTCTAGTACAAGTTGCTGCTATGTTTTGAGACATCATTAGTGGGGATCAGGTCAAGTAGATGGTATGTCTTGGTCTAATCAGGTCAATATGGACAGTATTGCTTTTCTTGATTGTGTCAAGTGGATAGTCAAAGGATACGGTTAGAAGTTTAAACTGATGAGTGAGCAATGAACATCTCGAACCTTGGACAGTCTTTTTCTGTGCTAAAAAGGGTTAGCAATAAGCTTAGCAATTAGGTTTGTGATAAGCAACTAACAAATTGCTGGAGGAGCTCTACCGCTCAGGCAGCATCTCTGGAGGGAAATGGACAGTGATGTTTCAGATTGAGACCCTACATCCGGACTGAAAGAAAGAAGGGAGATAATGTATGTGCAATATAATATGCAAATCTGATCTGCTTTGGTCCATGAGAATTGTCATTTTATATCCATAAGGTTATTTCTGGAAATATTTAGCAGCTGAGGTAACATCTGTGGAGAGAGAAACATTCACAGCGGGCTTCTGTGTGCAACCAATGCATGGACTCAGCATCACCCTGCATGGTCCTCCACTTCTAATAGACACAGTGATAATGCATTTCTTCACGATGGCTTTGAGCACATCCTTGGCCTTTTCCTTTGTCAGTCAGCAACCTTTTCACATGACAGAACTTTGATTAGTCTTGACGCTGAGTGTCTGGTGTAATCCTTGAGTGGTGAGGTGGATGGACCATTATACAGGCAGTAGGGAGTTGGAAGGTGGGGGGGGGGGCATTCATGAGCTGTGCTGGGCAACGTGACCTCATCGAGTCCATGCACAGGAGGCAACATAATCGGCAATGGTGCTATTTAGATTGAAAATATAATTTATTACTAAACATATTGTCTGTGAATGTAAGAATGAAAAGGCATTGTACAGTATATTCTGGTAAATATTTTTATTATAAATAAAGTGTATTTTGGTTAATAAATAAAAACAGCCCTCTCCCCCATCCAGGAAACATTCCGAGCAGCAGCAGCGGTGGGTGGAGCTAGTGCACAATCTTATTACCTCTTTGATTCCAATAATTAGGTGGCTTAGTCAATATTTATCCCTCAGTCAACATGTCCCAGATGGGATCAAGCTGTTACTTCTGCTAAGGTAAAGGCTCAGTTTTAGTTGATTGTTTTGTGGCTTTTTGAGCTTGTGGGGATGGTTTTGCAGACAGAGATGGGAGTTAGGAGTCAAGATGGCGCCTGCGTACAATTCTGCAATGGTCGACATCTTCTGAATAGATCATGAAACCACATATTTCATTTCTTTTATGTCTTCTACATTTGTTTTTTATCTTGGGCTCCTGTGATTTGCAGTATGGAGATCGTTTAGGTGTTTCCACACTCTGCAGTCTCCAAGAGATTTCCGGGAGGCAGAGGAGGTGTGCGTGAATCCTAGTGAGAAGGCTGTGGGACGGGATGCCAGTTGATGTTTGACTCTATTTTACCGATTAAAGCTTCCGTTGTTCACCGACTAAAGCGAAAAGGGAGATTGTGGTGAATGTGGAAGGTAAGTGCCAGCTGCCTTCCGTTTGATCACTGGAGAGATTGCTCTGCTGCTGAAGTGGGAAGCCGCCATTGTACCCGAAGAATGTTGCCCGGGTTTTCGGCGTTTTAGATATGGACTTGGACTAAAGATGTTTTTTCAGTCTTATAGTTTTCATATTCTGTGTTTTTCACCTGATCTTCCTCATTTCTTATGTGCAAGGCAGGCGGATTTGGGGGTCAATGTGCCTGTTCCATTCCTGTTCATTTCTTGTGTGGGGAAGGCGACTCGGGGGTTTGATGATTGTGCTGCCATGCTTCTCTTTCCTGGTTTTGCGACTATCTGGAGAAGAAGAATTTCAGAGTTGTATACTTTGATAATAAATGAAATAAAATGAGAAAAAAAGGAAGTTATGGGTTTTAGGGACAGGGATGTGGTAGAATTAGAGGAAGTAAAGGACCGGCTGGATTCTAAGTCTCTACTCCACATTTGAAAGACAGCAACATGGATATGGGATAACTGTGGACTGGTCCAGGGTGTATGTCTGACAGACCAGCACAGACGAAGCTTGGTGCTTCCCTCAGAGTTAGTGAGTTGTCGGCAGCTTCCAGAGTCAGCACGACATGCAGGCAGGAGGAACAAGGTCCAATGACCCCCTGAATTCATGAATTGGGTGAAACTGGAGTGTGAGGCTCAGCAGGGTCGATGCCGAGGATCAAAGCCTGAAGGTTGAATTGGAAGTCCGGAAGTTGATGTCATTTGGCCAAATCCCTGGGTCAACAAACCTCTCCGTTTCTGCTGGGGTGGACGAGACTCATTGTCTGCACTCAAATTCAAGTCTGAATCAGGATCCACTGGAGGCTGAAGAAAACAGACTGACTTGAGGTTAGAGGACTGTGTATTTGCACAGCTACCAGGGAGGAATGGGGCTCGTTTTGCTGCTGTTGTTTTGTTGCTCGTTGTGTTCGGTGTTGTTCTTTTGAGCATAGTGAGCATGCTATGTTGGCACCAGAATGTGCGGGCTTCCCGCACCACAGCTTTGGAAGAGTTGGTTGCTCACACAAACAATGCATTTCACTGTATGTTTTGATATACAAGTGATAAATAATCTTGCATCTTCAATCTTGAACATCATTGAATCCAAGAAACTGGCCACAACCATGTCTTTCTTCTTGTGGTTGATTGCCATGTGCTTCTTGGCAACTGTGCTTTGTCCTTCAGGGTTCAAAAGGGACGCCAAAGCACCTTTGTAAACATTGAGGCTCTGTGAACTATGCTTTCATTTTCACTCTAATACCAGGCACACCCTGCTGTGTGCTGGAGAGTGCAAGGCTTTTATACAGCGGAATCGAACCCCAAAGCATGGACATGTGCCAGGATGAATCCGATGCCTATCCCTTTCGAGGGCACAACAAATGGAGCGTGTTAATGCTCCCATAAGAAAGAAATCAGATATTTCTCTTGGATGTGCTGATTCCAGAGCAGGGAAGACTTCCAGCAACATTGGGACCATGTCAAGAATACCCAGCGTCCATTAACAAGACTCATTTACACTTGTTTTGAGATTTTTTCCACAAGGACAACAATTTTCATCGTTGACTGTGTAGGGTATCGCACTGAAAAGCTGGTCTGAGCTTTCAGCACATCACTCTCTGGCTGTGGAAACGTTGGTAAGTAAAGCAATGTTCCTCGAGTGGTGTGGAGGACAGTCGCTATTATAATTGATATTTATACGATCTTCAGACACAAGATTGAAAGATTCAAATATTTAAAGTACATTTATGTATACAGAATGCATCTCTGAGATTTGTCCTTCCTCAGACAGCCACAAAACAAAAAAAATCACCATGGGACCCGTTCAAGAGAACATCAAACACCCAATGCACGAAAAAATAAAAAATTGCACAAAAGGCAAAAAGCCAGCGAACAGCATATAGAATATAAAATGCTGAACAGGAGTCTGTTAACATTCAGTTTAGTTTAGGTCAGCGCCGCACCACTAGCCCACTGCAGGCCGCACGCAGAGCCATTCTTTGCTGAAGAGCCCCAGTCCATCAAACCTCTCAAAACCAGCAAAAAAAAGAATAACCAGAATCCAGAAATGGATACCACATGAACCTCGAAGTCCCCCAGAATGAGTCCACTGCCTCATCAATCAATCCAAGGCTTCTGCATTTCCCTCCGACAGCAGTTAGGGAGGGGAAGACTGGTCACACGCAAGCAGATGGCAGCAAATACCCGCCCATTCTCCACTTTCGTCCTCATCGACTTCAACTTCGCTCAACGCCTCAAATGGAGAGAAGCATTTGGGTCGATCATGAGCTCACACCCTTGATGCCTCAATCGGAGAGAAACAATGGAGTCGATCATGTGCTTGCGCCTGGTCTCCAGGCCTCCAGGAGGCCTTCGGGCAGCACACTCTGCTCCAAACCTCACCGATCACCCTTGGAGACTGCAAAATGCCAGTTCGTGCAATCAGCCCAAAAACACACAATCAAAATGTAACTCACAGATTCCAAACGTATGCAGCTTAGTAGAAGAATCAATGCCACCCAAACCAATGTCAATTTCCTACACAACACTGCATGTTTAAAGTCTACTTTTAGGCTTATTGTGATTTCTAGACCACAGTGTTTTTCTGGAACTAGAATATCCCAAAATATACATTGTAATATACAATTTTTTATATGTAGGTACAATTGCAATGTTGGACGTGTAGCAAGTAACATACCTATACCATGTTCCATCAACAGCCAATGGGGGCAATGACCAGAAAATTTAATATGATTGAAAGATTAAAATTGTCCATGATATCTGTGATAACTCTCCTTCCCTTTCTCAAAGTTCCCTGGGATCTTTAAAACAATCTGGGAGAAGTAGACAGGATTCAGCTTAATGTCTCATCTGAAGGACTTTACCAGCAATATTGTAGGTAGCTGAAGAATCAGTCAAAGGATGCATAACCTAGTTCAAGTTCAAATTTATTGTAATTCAACCATATGCATGTATACAGCTAAATGAAACACTGTTCCTCTGGGGCCAAGGTGCAAACCACCATACATACCACACAGCACATATAGGTATCATACACATTTGGGTATGATAAACCAGACTTGCAGTATTTTGTATTATTAATGTCCAACAGATATTTGCAATCATAACAATCGAATTAAGAAGGTTGGGTACAGGCCACACCAAGGCAGCAGGGTCCAGACCCCAAAGTGTATCAAAGCTTCTGAACCCAATGCTTGGACTAGTTAAGCACCGGGCTAGATTGAAAAGGTCAGAGTGTTGGGGAAAGAGGCGAGGGTCAGCCCGGTTCAGTTCGCTGCACCGCTCTGCGCTGAACGAAGGGTCTATGGACAGGACTGTCGTTGAGGACTTCAGTTCAGAATGCTATTAGTTTGCAATTATTGTTTGCATAATTTCTTTCTTTTTCTCTGCGCATTGTTTTTCTTCAATAGTTTTTTTTTTACTTTGCTTTGTGGCTGCCTGTTAGGAGATGAATCCCAAGGTTGTGTCATGTCTGCATATTTTGGACCTTGAAAAACATGAAAAACAAATATTTGCTCCATTTGTCTGATCTGGTGAGGCCTCTATTTACCAATGCTCTATGTCCATTCATGGCAACTGAGTAACTGAGTCCCTGTGAAATTATAATCCATTTTAGTTGAACACCTCCAGAGAGAGGGCAAATACTATGAGAAGGGGGTCTGTGAAAGATAATTATAAACATTGCTTCCAGAGCACGGTGTTAATGGAGATATGTTCAGTATATCTCCTATCACAGTTCCATAGTTATTAACATCGTATCACAACCCATTCGTAACAGAAGATTACTGGAATTGAATCCTATCATGCGTATCAATAATTAACACAATTCTGACAGTTTTACTTCATTATTCCTTTTATTGTAAAATGTCATTACTTAAGTACATTTAAAATATACTGGCAGAATTTTAAAAATCCTAGGCAATACAGACAAAAGAAAACAGAATCACAGAAGAGAAATCTAAAATGACTGTTCAATTTCAAAAACTATAATTACACTTTTGGACAGATGTTATGGAGAACTTTAAGCAAAATCACAAATAGCATTTTGCCAGTGCTGGCTTTGCACCTCAATGGTATTTTGTTAAAATCGGTGAATGAGTTAAGATCAGGCAGGATGAAAAGCCAAAAACTCCAGCCAATCAGTTTCCTGGTGGAAGGCTTGGGGGTTAAAATTGCCTCTTGTCAAAGTTACAGCCATAACCTAATCATGTATGTAGAAAATGCATGGGCCACTGGGTTTGGACCAGAGACTGTTCGGGGCGGCACAGTGCATTATGGGCAGCATCATAGTGTGATAGCTAGTGCATCACTGTGCAGCGCTAAGGATCACTGACTGGGGTTCAATTCCTGCCACTGCTTGTAAGGAGTTTGTACATTCTCCCCGTAACCATGTGTGTTTCCTTTGGGTGCTCTGGTTTCCTCCCACATTCCAGTTAGTGAGTTCTGGGAATACTATATTGGTGCCAGACGTGTGACAACACTTGCAAGCTGCCCAACGCAATTAATGTGGATTTGAATTGACACACTTCACTATAAGTTAGATCATAAGACCATAAGATATGGGAGCAGAAGCAGGCCATTTGGCCCATCAAGTCTGCCCCACCATTCAATCCTGGGCTGATTCAATTCTTCCAGTCATCCCCCACTCCCCTGCCTTCTCCCCATACCCTTTGATGCCCTGGCTAATCAAGAACCTATCTATTTCTGTCTTAAATACACCCAATGATTTGCTCTCCACAGCTGCTCATGGCAACAAATTCCACAGATTTATCACCCTCTGACTAAAGTAATTAGTCCACATCTCTGTTCTAAATCGATGTCATTCAATCCTGAAGTTGGGTCCTCTTGTCCTAGACTCCCCTACCATGGGAAATAACTTTGCCATGTGAAATCTGTTCAGGCCTTTTAACATTTGTAATTTTTCTATGAGATTCCCCCTCATTCTCCTGAACTCCAGGGAATACACCCCAGGAGTTGCCTCATACGGTAACCCTTTCATTCCTGGAATCATTCTCGTGAATCTTCTCTGAACTCTCTCCAACGTCAGTATATCCTTTCTAAAATAAGGAGCCCAAATCTGCAGACAATATTCCAAGTGTGGTCTCATGAGTGCCTTATAGAGCCTGAACATCACATCTCTGCTCTTTTATCCTATACCCCTAGAAATGAATGCCAACATTGCATTTGTCTTCTTCACAACTGACTCAACCTGGAGGTTAACCTTTAGGGTATCTTGCACAAGGACTCCCAAGTCTCTTTGCATCTCTGCAACTTGAATTCTCTCCCCATCTAAATAATAGTCTGCCCGTTTATTTCTTCCACCACAGTGCATGACCATACACTTTCCAATATTCATTTGCCACTTCTTTGCCCATTCCCCTAAGCTATCTAAGACTCTCTGGAGGCTCTCTGTTTCCTCACCACTACTCACTCCTCCACCTATCTTTGTATCATCGGCAAATTTAGCCACAAATCCATTAATCCCATAGTCCAAATCATTGACATACATCATAAAAAGCAGTGGTCCCAACACCAACCCCTGTGGTAACTGGCAGCCAGCCAGAATAGAATCCCTTTATTCCCACTCCATTTTCTGCCAACCAGCTAATGTTCCACCCATGCTAGTAACTTTCTTGTAATTCCATGGGCTCTTATCTTGCTAAGCAGCCTCATGTGCGGCACCTTGTCAAAGGTCTTCTGAAAATCCAAGTACACCACATTTACTACATATCCTTTGTCTATCCTGCTTTTAATTTTCGACGTACATGACAAATAAAGCTAATCTTAACATTGGGCTATGTTGTGATGCTCCCACCCCTGGCGTCCATTTCTTTAGGTAGGAACATCCAGTGAAGTTACCATGACTTGTGCTCCATTCTGGTGCAGTTTCCCTGCTTGGGCAGATGGAATTAAGGCTCAAATTTCAGTACAGTGGAAGTTATACATCAGTTTTGGCTCAGTGGCAGCATTATAAGCTCTTATGCAGTAGGTTTCAGAGTTCAAGTCCCACTTGCGGGTTGTTCCCAGCTCATCCGTAGGCTGTTATGTTTCAATGTACACGAGATAAATAAATGAACTGAACATAGAACGCAAGAGATTCTGTGGATGTTGAAAATCCAGAGTAACATTTTTTGATAGAGGTTTACAAGATCATGAGGGGTACAGACAGAATAAATGCGAGTAGGCTCTTTCCACTTAAATTAGGAGAGATAAATACAAGAGGACATGGCTTTAGGGTGAAAGGGGGAAGGTTAGGGGGAACATTAGGGGGAACTTCACTCAGAGAGCTGCCATCTGACATTGTAAATGCGGGCTCACTCTTAAGTTTTAAGAATAAATTGGATAGGTACGTGGATGGGAGAGGTCTGGAGGTTTATGGACTGGGTGCAGTTCAATGGGACTAGTGGAATAAAATTTTGGCACAGAATAGAAGGGGTGGATGGCCTGTTTTCTGTGCTGTAGTGCTCTATGGTTCTAATACTGGACAATCTCAGCAGGTTAGGCAGCATCTAAGGAGAGGAATTAACAGTCAACATTTCCGTCCTGATTAAGGGTCTCAGCATGGCACCTGTTAATTACCCTCCATAGATGCTGCCGTAACTAGTGTGTTCCTCCAGCACTTTGTGTGTATGACTCTTGAATGTTGAATGCCTAGAGCACTTGGGCATATACTCCAGTGTTGTGCTGAATGATGGTGCATTGGCAGCAGTGGCAATTTGGCATGAGACATTAAGTATCTGCTCTCAATGGTGGATGTCGAAGATCCCTTTGACACTAGTTTGAAGAGGAATATGGTGTCTTAACCAATAATTTTAACTGAACCAACATTTCCTATAAAGATTATCTAGTCACTTACACATTGCTGTTCATGGAACCTTACTGTGGAAAATGGCCACCACTTCTCATCCTCATAAATCTCTTGTCCGTGAGGATCTTGATATTTCAGGCCCCAAACTTCAATTTGAGACCCAGGTGTTGCCTACCTGTGGTTTCTTTTACCAAGAGGTAGCCATTACACCTACTTGCTAGAGCAAGGACTTCGCAGACTGTGCTCCATCCACAGCCAACTGTCTCAGGGATCAAGGGTCAACCTCATTCATATACATGTACCTGTACTGACTGCAGTGCTTTAGTACGACACGCAACCAAAAAATGCAATGCTGACAAGGAGTCCAAGATGATTTGAGGCCAGGCTGGACTGCAATGGGGACTATAAGCTCTTACACAGTTTTTACAGGAGCACCATCGGGAGTGTCCTGACCACCTGCATCACTATCTGGTACAGGAACTGCAAGGCATCTGACAGCAAGTCCCCGCAAAGGATTGTGAGGAATGCTGAGAGGATCACTGGGGTCCGTTTTCCACCCACCAGAGATATTTATCGGGAGCGCTGCACATGCAGAGCCCTTAGCATTGTCAATGATCCCTCCCATTAGTCCAACTACTTCCTCAACCCCCAATATCAGGCAGCAGATACCATAGCATTAGGGCAACAACTGTTAGGATGGGGAACAGCTTCTTCTCCCAAGGCGTAAGCCTACTGAACTCTGCCAGCACCCCAGTCTCATCATGCATGAAGCCCCAGTCATGTTATACTGTTTACTCTTATGTGCTGTAAATGCACCTGATCAATTGTTGAATGACAATAAACTGAATGTGAAGTTGAGCTTGAACTTGATAATTCAATGAACAGTTAATTGGCTGCAAGGTACTGCAGGATGCACTGAGATTTTGACAGTTACTACTTAAATGATCGGGGCAATTCATGGGGTGGCACAATGGCATAGTGGCTAGTGCATCGCTTTGCAATGCCAGTGATTGCCAATTAAGGGTTTAATTCTTGCTGCTGCCTATAAGGAGTTTGTACATTCTCCCTGTGACTTGAGTGAGCTTCCTCCAGGTGCTCCAGCTTCCAAATGATGTACAGATCAGATTAGTGAGCTTTGGAAACGTTATGTTGAGAAATGTTATGTTGGCAACAGAAGCACGAAGACACTTAAGGTCTGTCCAACACATTTCTCACTGATTTGAATTGACTCAAATGATGCATTTACTGTATGCTTTGATGTGACAAATAAAACTAATCTCTTTAAATAAAAGCCCTTTATAAATTGTTCAAGCAGCCTGCTGTCCTCACTAGTGTGAGCAGGTATTTGCAATCAGCTGATAAGATGAATTCTGTATTTAGCAGATGTGGAACGGAGTGGGCATAATATTATTAAGAAAAAAGGATGGATGGTAAATGAAAGCAACAAATCCACAATTAGTTTTGAATGTCTGGTGCATGATGTGGGAGGCAGATGCTTTCTTTTTGTCATGAACTGTTCCTCAGTAGAGCAGCCATTTCAGCAAATGCAGGGGCCCAAAGGAATTATCTTCATAAATTGCTTAGAGCAGATCTATTAATTGAACCTTGTGTTGAAAGAGGTGAGAAGCAACGTTTGGCTGATGTTATTTAGCTTTGCTTTTTAACTTTTGTGTTCCTGATTCAAACCTGCATTTCCAATTTCATATTTGGCTGCATTTTTGTTTTTTCTCCGAGGCAGAGGATTTTCCTCTTTCAAACATCAAGCAAGAACATGAGAACAGGAATGGCAGATGCCAAGGATTTAAGTCGAAGATTAGCATTGCCTTCACTTCAAAGAATACTCAATTGTCCGGAATTTTCTTCAAAAAGCCTTGAGATCTAGAATAGAAATATAAATTGAAGTCTTTCTTTCTAAGATGCATATATGGTCTTTGGACAGGTAGCTCAATATGTAGGCACAGATTCAATATAGTTTTTTGTTGTTCTCCAAGAATAAAATGTATTGTTTCTTTGAATCTGATGCAGCATAAAAATGCAGTAAACATAAAAAAAACACAAATAAAGTAATTCTATAAAACACAACATACAAGTAACTGTTGAGTGCAGCCATACATACATAAGCTGAGCTCATACACATAAAGTCTGCACTAAAAATCCAGAGCAGCATACACAAAATGCTGGAGGAACTCAGCAAGTCAGGCAGCATCTATGGAGAGGAATAAAGAGTCAACATTTCAGGCCGGGACCCTTCATCAGGACCGACTGATTGTATGTATGTAAAGTGACGCTGGATGCAGGAGTGTCTGAATCATAAGGTGACTCTGGAAATGATAAAGTGACTCTTGGTAAGAGGAAATCCAGGTAGGAGCAGGGCATATGGAAACACAGTGACTGTGTCCATGTAGGTATGAAGTGTATGAGCAATTTTCCAACCTATCAAACCTATCAAAGGTAATTTTTTTTTTAAATTAAAATTATTTTTGTTTTTAATTCTTCAGTACACTTAGATATGTATCCCATAATTATATCACTCTCCATTTATTCCATACAGAGTTTCTACAGTTTTTGTTCAGGTAGAAAGTAAGCCTTATAAAACCATGACAAATTAATGGCACAGAAGGAGACAATTTGGCCCATCGTATACCTACTGGCCAAAATGAAGTTTTGACACCAAGCTTTGAACAAACTTTGACACTAATATGATCCATGGTCTTAAAAACTCAAGCTCTTCATTGTCACTTGAGCAAAACCTTCAAGATTCAGAGGAACTAAAAGGAGTAGATATTGTACAAATTAGAACCAGGACTTTCAGGAGTAATATTTCTATACACAAAGGGTATTTTCACAAGTATCTTTTGAAAGTTTAATGCAATCACTGGAATTGAGTATTATGTTCCCCTGAGGGGTTGTCTAATGCTGGGTCCTTAGGTGGTTGCAGAGGCTGGTCCAGGATCCACAAATTTTGGTGCAGTGTAAGTGGTGGCTGTGGTTAGTGGTTGGGCCTTTCAGTTATTCAGACTCTCCTTTCAAAGTGGCTGCTTGTTCTCACCGGCACAGTGGAGCTTGTTCTCTCTTGAACAGGTTTCATGCAGGTGCATTTATTGAGTGCAATGTCTTTCCAGTGTTTAGATGTGATGTTGAATTTCTTCAAGCTGCTTTTGATGTTATCTTTGAAGCATTTCCTTTGTCCCCCAGGGGCTCATTGACCTTCTTTCAACTGGAAGTAAAGGATCTATTTGGGGAGACGTGAGTTAGGCATCCGAATGATATGATCTATCCAGTGGAGTTGGTATTGCTTCATCATGGTGGAGATACTGTATATGTTGGCCTCCTCCACTACACGGGTGTAAGTGCACCTGTCCTTCCAACTGATCATCAACATGTTTCGTGATGATCTTTGATGGTATTCCAAGGCTTTCAGGTGCTTAGTGTAAGTGGTTCATGATTCATTTCAAAATAAAACAAAAAAACACGTGGCAATTGATGATCAGTCAAGTGTTAACTTTAGTTCTGTTATTGATATTATTTTTAATGGTCAAGGCATTGAGCAATGTTCGCTCTAATTTGTAATGACCAGTGTGTGCAAACATCTTGCGCTGTGCAAATTTTTGCCCAGTGGCAACATGTGAGCACTGAATTTTTAAGTTCAAAGGTTCTAAGGCACAATTTAGTGTCAGGGAAATGTATACAATATACATCCTGAAATGCTTTTTCTTCACAAACATCCATGAAAACAGAGGAGTGCCCCAAAGAATGAACGACAGTTAAATGTTAGAACCCCAAAGTACACCCCCAGCCCCCCCTCCCTTCCGCATCTAAGCGGCAGCGAACAACAATCTCCCTCCCCCACCGGCAGAAATAAAGCGCACCCACTACCAGCACTCAAGCATGAGCAAAACAATAGCAAAGACACAGACTTGCAGTTACCCCAAAGACTATGTTGTTCACCCAATAATTCAACATGCTGCAGACTCTCTCTCTCCCAATAAGGGAGAAGGAGGTGACTCCATTTTCCAACAAGAGGGAGAGATAACAAACAACTCGCTTGTTTACGATGTTAAAAGTCCATTACCTCACTTTTTTCGAGCTCTCTGCCTGAAGATCCCGGGTCCCCAGGCACACAGCAGATGTTCCAACTTCCCCCAACGACACACGGGTTTCCTGTGGCGACAGCAACCCTTGATTCGCCCGTCTCCAGTTACTCGAGATCCCAGGCTTCTGAATCTGTGCCGAAATCTTAGGCCAAGGCTTTGACGTGCCGAATAGCAGCCGATTGTGGAACCCCGAGAGCGGGTCCCATTCCCACAAAGAACCGTAGTCAGCGTGTAACGCCAGGTCAGGGTCTTCAAAAGAACCCTGAAAGGGAAAAATCGAGATATTAAAGATGGAAATAGAACTGTTTTCGAAGATGCAAGCAAAGGAGTCACCATAACTACTTAGCTGCCTCCTGTACGTAAGTGGAAGTAAACCTGAAGCTATTGTAAGGATAATAAACTACCTAGTACAGTGTGTTGTTCATTGTTTAAAAGAAATAAAATAACTATCAATAAGAACTTTGATTTCCTCTGGGTTTGATCGTTTTTGCTCTCACAAAACATACATATTAAGCCTGTAGTGGATAATGAAGAGCTTTTTCACCAGAGCTTTTGCATACCATCCACGGGTAATTTGCTTGCTAAATGTCATTTTAAAAGGTCAAGTTTCCAACTATCCCTCCACTTCTTCCCACTTGCAAATTCTCCACCAACTTTTGCATCGCAACAGTACATGCAGTTAACACCAGTTTCTGTATTGTAAATATTTCTTGTAGCTGCACATTCCTGACCTCAAGAGCTTACAGTGTATTTGTTTCCATTGTTTCATTGAGCCATTTTGCTTTAAA
The DNA here is from genome assembly GCF_048418815.1 of Hemitrygon akajei. NCBI lineage: Eukaryota > Metazoa > Chordata > Chondrichthyes > Myliobatiformes > Dasyatidae > Hemitrygon > Hemitrygon akajei. The sequence goes on along the minus strand of NC_133153.1, from coordinate 32,582,777 downwards.
TGAACTAACTGTTCCTTTGCACTTCATGCCCTTTACTTTTGTGTATTATTAATATTATGATTATGAATCAATGATTTCTCCAATAAAAGCAGTATAAATAAACCAGTTCTAGAACCTGCAGACAAATTATTGCAAATTTTGCATTACCAGCACTGTCCACATCAGAAACTGGAAAAGGAAATGTGATTGTTTACGATCATGACTATACTTAATATTCCAACGAAGTAGAGGGTGAAAAAATTTGTGTGCGACGTTTAAATTCCTTTGTGTGCTAGTAGCAAAAGATGTGAGTGAATGCACACCTTAGAGGAAACATTGGTATGAGTATGAGGAAAAGGTAAGTATAGCAACTTGGAATACATTAGTTTACAGTATTGACTTGTGACTTCCCTGTGTTCCCATTCAATGGCATACTCTATGCATAGCTGAAGGATGACATCTTCATAAGGCTTGTGGAAAGAGCTAGAGACATTAATATTTTAAAGACACAAGGACCTTTATGACCACAAGCAGATCAGTTATAATCTTGAGCTCCAACAGATGGCAATGACTCTTTCCCTTTGAAGTTCAGTTACCTTGAAACTTCTTGATGCGATGTCCGATCAAATACATTGCTGTGTACACTATGGCACTCACAGATTTCTAAGGATGTAACGTGAGCAGAATTCTGACTAATTGCATCGCCATCTGGTATGGAGAGACCACTGCACGGCATCAGAAAAAAAGCTGCAGAAAATTGTAAAGTCAGCCAGCTCCTTCATGGGCACCGGCCTCCCGAGCATCCAGGACACCTTCAAAAGGTGATGCCTCATAAAGCTGCATCTATGATTAAAGACCCTCATCAGCAGGATATGCCTTCTTCTTATTGCTACCATCAAGGGAGAGGTAAAGAATCCTGAAGATTCACACTCAACATTTTAGAGACAGCTTCTTCCCCTCCACCATCAGATATCTGAATAATATATAAACCATTGAGCTCTACCTTAGTAGTTTTCCCTCCCTTTTTATATATAACCATATAACAATTACAGCATGGAAACAGGCCATCTCGGTCCTTCTAGTCCCTGCCAAATGTTTACTCTCACCTAGTCCCACCGACCTGCACTCAGCCCATAACCCTCCATTCCTTTCCTGTCCATATACCTTTCCAATTTTTAAAAAAATGACAAAATCGAACCTGCCTCTACCACTTCCACTGGAAGCTCGTTCCACACAGCTACCACTCTCTGAATGAAGAAGTTCCCCCTCGTGTTACCTCTAAACTTTTGCCCCTTAACTCTCAACTCATGTCCTCTTGTTTGATTCTCCCTTACTCTCAATGGAAGAAGCCGATCAACTTCAACTCTATCTATCCCCCTCATAATTTTAAATACCTCTATCAAGTCCCCCCTCAACCTTCTATGCTCCAAAGAATAAAGACCTAACTTGTTCAACCTTTCTCTAACTTAGGTGCTGAAACCCAGGTGACATTCTAGTAAAGCTCCTCTGTACTCTCTCTATTTTGTTGACATCTTTCCTATAATTCAGTGACCAGAACTGTACACAATACTCCAAATTTGGCCTCACCAATACCTTGTACAATTTTAACATTACGTCCCAACTCCTATACTCAATGAAAGGACAAAATGCTGGCAGAACTCAGCAGGCCAGACAGCATCTATGGGAGGAGGTAGTGACAAAGTTTCGAGCCGAAACCCTTCATCAGGAGTGAAGTAACATGGGATGGTCGAGGGGGGATAAGAAGTGGGAGGAGGGATAAAGTAGAGAGCTGGGAAGTGATAGGCTGGAGGGAAATGGGCTAGGGGGAAGGTGGAGAATTATGGGAAATAAAAGAGAAAGAAAGGTAGGGCTGGGGGGAGATTATAGTGAGGGGGGAAAAAAGAGAAAGAGAACCAGACTAAAATAATAGATAGGGATAGGGTTAAGGGGGGGCAGGCGTATCAACGGAGGTCAGTGAGTTGGATGTTCATGCCAGCAGGTAGGAGGCTACCTAGGTGGGAGATAAGGTATTGCTCCATCGACCTGCGTGTGGCCTCATCTTGACGGTAGAGGAGGCCATGGACAGACATGTCGGAGTGGGAGTGGTCTGTGGAATTGAAGTGCGTGGCCACAGGGAGATCCTGCCACTGCTGGAGGACTGAGCGCTGGTGTTCAGCGAAACGGTCTCCCAGTCTGCGGCGGGTCTCCCCAATGTATAAATGGCCGCATCGGGAGCACCGGATACAGTATATCACCCCAGTTGACTCGCAGGTGAAGTGGTGCCTCACCTGAAAGGACTGTCTGGGGCCTGGGATGGTGGTGAGGGAAGAAGTGTGGGGGCAGGTGTAGCACTTCTTCCGTTTGCAGGGATGAGTGCCCGGAGGGAGGTCGGTGGGGAGGGATGGGAGGGATGAATGGACAAGGGAGTCGTGTAGGGAGCGATCCCTGCAGAAAGCTGAGAGTGGGGGGAGGGGAAGATATGGCTGGTGGTGGGATCACATAGGAGGTGGCGGAAGTTGCGGAGGATTATACGTTGGATCTGTAGGCTGGTAGGGTGATAGGTGAGGACCAGGGGGACTCTATCCCTGTGAGCTGGCAGGGGGATGGGGTGAGGGCAGAGGTGCGTGAAATACGGGAGACGTGATGGAGGGCAGAGTTGATAATGGATGAAGGGAAGCCCCTTTCTTTAAAAAAGGAAGACATCTCCTTTGCCTAGAATGAAAGGCCTCATCCTGAGAGTAGATGCAGTGGAGGTGGAGGAATTGCGAGAAAGGGATAGCATTTTTGCAGGAGACAGGGTGGGAGGAGGAATAGTCTAGGTAGCTGTGGGAGTTAGTAGGTTTGTAGTAGACATCGGTGGATAGTCTGTCTCCAGAGATAGAAACAGAAAGATCTAGAAAGGGGAGGGAGGTGTCGGAAGTAGACCAGGTGAATTTGAGGGTGGGGTGAAAGTTGGAGGCGAAGTTAATGAAGTCGACGAGCTCAGCATGTGTGCAGGAAGCAGTGCCGATGCAGTCGTCGATATAACGTAAGAAAAGAGGAGGACAGATACCGGTGTAGACTTGGAAAACCCTCTATCATATATAATATATTTTCCTATACTCAGTGCTCTGATTTATAAAGGCCGGTATACCAAAAGCTTTCTTCACCACCCTATCCACATGAGATTTCACCTTCTGGGAACTATGCACCATTGTTTGTAGATCACTCTGTTCTACTGCATTCCTCAATGCCTTACTACTTATTTACTTTGTACTACCTATTTAATGTACTTTTTTTAATGTGTGCTTCTAATTGTATCTTCTGGTTTCATTATTATTATGTGAAACCCCTACTAATGGGGCATCTCTAGAGATGTAGCTCTTTAGCCCCTTGCTAACAATCACTGGACACAGTGGTAAGAAGACCATCTTTCTCAAACTCTGAATATCTAGGATCAGTATGACTTGGGTCCCACCAAAACTGAGAAGTTGGCTGTCTTGACCACCTGAACCCCGATCTGTGCAAATACTGTGTAAATACTGCCTCCATGCAAGAAATAACAGATCGTACGCTGCATGTAATTATAAAGAAAGTACATTTACAAATCTCAGCTTAATCGAACAGTTAGTAGGGAAAAATAAAAAGGGCTGATTACAGTTAACCCAGTCCAAGTGTGCAGATAAGTTGCAGCTTGTCTTGAAGTTGTCTTTAACCCACGTGCTGGACTCACGATCTGTGTGAAAGCACACGTCATCTTTGAATGACGCTCAAAATCCATTTCAAACAAAGGGGCTCCTCATCTAAGAAAAGATGTGCTGGCATTGGAGAGGGTTCAGAGGAGGTTAACAAGGATGATTCGGGGAATGAAAGGATTATCATACGAGGAACGTTTGATGGCTCTGGGTCTGTACTCGCTAGAATTTAAAAGGATGGGGGGGGAGGGTTGGGATCTCATTGAAACCTCTTGAATGATGAATGGCCAAGACAGAGAAGATGTGGAAAGGATGTTTCCCATGGTGGGAGAGTCCAGGACAAGAGGGCACAGCCTTAGGATAGAGGGTGTCCATTTAAAACAGATGTGGAGAAATTTCTTTAACCAGTGGGTGGTGAATTTGTGGAAATTTTTTACCACAGGCAGCTGTGGAGTTCAGGCCGTTGGGTGTACTCAAGTCAGAGCTTGGTAGGTTCTTGATATACACAGCATCAAAGATTATGGGGAGAAAGCCTAGGAGTGGGGCTGAGGAGGGATAAAAAGGATCAGCCATAATTAAATGGCAGAGAAGGCTCAATATGCCAAATGGCCTAATTTTGCTTCTAAGCCTTATAGTCTTATGGTCTTTATTGAAGAAATGGAGTCAAACATTGGCCAGCAGCCTTCTCGCCATGAGTTTTCCGCATGCTACCTCTACCTCCCCTCAGAGACTGCATAGCACAGAAACACCCAAACGATCTCCCAACTGCAAATCAGTCTCCAACAGTTCCAGAATCACGTTCAAGATGAAAAACAAACAAAAGACATAAAAGAAGTGAAATATATGGTTTCATGATCTACCCAGAAGATGTTGACCGAAGGAGTGTTGTACACAGGCACCTTCTTTATTTATTGTGGATTTTTATTATTGTATTTGTTATCAAATTGTGTTTTTTGTGTTGCATCAGATCCAGAGAAGCAACTATTGCATTCTCCTTTATACTTGTGCTCTAGAAATGACACTAAACAATCTGGAATCTTGAATCTTGAATCCCATTATTATCAGATTCGTGAGTGGACCTCACAGAGGGTGACCTCTTGACCTCACAGTCTATCCCTTGCACCACACTTTCACTGTAATTGCAATACTATAGTCTGATTTTTGTTTTTTTTTGCTACTTCAGTGTAACTATGCATGGCATGATCTTAAAGATGAGAATGTTTGCAGTTGCTGGAAATCAAAAGGAAAACACAAACTGCTGGGGGATCAGGAGCTATCTATGGAAATGTATAAACAGCTGACATTTTTGGCTGAAACCTTTCTTGATGGCATGCAAAACAAATTCTTTCCACTGCCGCGTATCTCAGTGCACTTCAGAATAATAAACCAAGGCCAACACCAATAATTTAAATGAGGCACTTCAACACGAGAGTGAATTTCAGGTCTAATTACGAAGAGTATATTTATAATGGATTCAACTCTGGCCCAATTCTGGGCCATCAAATTCACTGTTCTCCACAAAATCCAGGGAGCAGTATCTAAATCTGTAGTGGAGTCTGGGTCATTTAGAACAGAGCAGTATTTTCAACTAAATGCAATTCACACTTAAGTTCACACCTGTTATTTTAACTGCAATTATTTAATATTAGCAAGGCTGAAATAAGAACTTATGTTGACATGTATGGGAATGGTGTTATTAATGTTAAACTACCTAATAGATGCTAATATAAATTACTGCTTTCAGAGATAATTAGTTTGTGGCTTGAAGTGTTGAATCTTGAGTTAGATGGTAGAAGCATCCATGGATCTAAGGTCCTCTCTCCTTCAATGCCTGGGAATAGGATCTAAACAAATTAGTTCCTTCACTAACGTTAAAGATAAAATATTAAATACATATCAAAAGCAAAATTTGACTCATTTGTTAAGAGAGTTTTCTGGTTGTTCACAATTGAATTACAATCCATTATTTTATGTTTTTGTGGAGTTGTTTTGTCCAAATCAGCATGGAAGACCATGCAAATTTCCTCTGGATACTCTGGAGTCCTTCCACATCCCAAACACTTGCGGATTCTGATTAGTAAGTTGTGGCTCCCACACCACCGGGTTCAGGAACAGTTATAAGACTGTAACTCCATAAGATATAGAAGTAGAATTATACACACAAAATGTTGGAGGAACTCAGCAGGCCAGGCAGCATCAATGGAAAATGGTACCGTCGAAGTTTTGGGACGAGACCCATCTGCAGGACTGGAGAGGAAAAAAAAGCAGAATTAGGCCATTTCACCCATTGAGTCTGCTCTGCCATTTCATCATGGCTGATCCATTTTTCCTCTCAGCCCCAAACTCCTGTCTTCTCCCTGAATCTCTTCATGCCCTGACTAATCACGAATCTATCAATGTCTGCCTTAAGTCTACGTAGTGACTTGTTCTCCACAGGCTCCTGATGGTTATTACCCTTCAACCAGAGAGGATAATTTCAGTCTCTGAACACTAAACTGATACCACAACCTAAGGAATCACTTTCAAGGACCCTACGACTTATGTTCTCAATATTATTTATTTATTTATGTACGTATCTTTGTACACTTTGCCTTCTTTTGCACATTAGCTGTTTGTTTTTGTGTGTAGTTTTTCATAAATTCTATTGTGGCTCTTTATATCTTCTGTGAATGCCCACAATAAAATGAATCTCAGGTTACTTTATGTGGTAATATACACCTTCGTAAGATAATAACTTCACTTTGAGCTTTGTTGTGCTGGCATCGGAAACATGGATATACAGAACATATAACGTCTTCAGCGCATCCTCGGGCTGCACAACACATAGTAATCATTTCCCTGGACATTTCGATATGTTAATGCACATGACACAATTAAAGCCAATCAATTAATCTATTGACATCACATTTTCCACTTAAAACTACTTCATATTCACAGTGCATCTGATTCATGAAGCACGACAAAATCTAATCCAAGACTATCAACTTTGAATGAGCCCAAATAACAGGGATCTGTTAGGAGAAGAGGCTGCAGTGATATGTGGAACTGAAAGTACCATAATCAGAAGATGTCATCACTCTTAACTGCCTGATTTCATTTCTTCTGGACTTTTACTGTCAATGGCTCTCTTTTTAAGCTACCCCTCGAGCACCTAGACTAGATAGATAGATAGATAGATAGATAGATAGATAGATAGATAGATAGATAGATAGATAGATAGATACTTTATTCATCCCCATGGGGAAATTCAACTTTTTTTCCAATGTCCCATACACTTGTTGTAGCAAAACTAATTACATACAATACTTAACTCAGTAAAAAATATGATATGCATCTAAATCACTATCTCAAAAAGCATTAATAATAGCTTTTAAAAAGTTCTTAAGTCCTGGCGGTAGAATTGTAAAGCCTAATGGCATTGGGGAGTATTGACCTCTTCATCCTGTCTGAGGAGCATTGCATCGATAGTAACCTGTTGCTGAAACTGCTTCTCTGTCTCTGGATGGTGCTATGTAGAGGATGTTCAGAGTTATCCATAATTGACCGTAGCCTACTCAGCGCCCTTCGCTCAGCTACCGATGTTAAACTCTCCAGTACTTTGCCCACGACAGAGCCCGCCTTCCTTACCAGCTTATTAAGACGTGAGGCGTCCCTCTTCTTAATGCTTCCTCCCCAACACGCCACCACAAAGAAGAGGGCGCTCTCCACAACTGACCTATAGAACATCCCCAGACATTGAATGACGCCAACCTTCTTAGGAAGTACAGTCGACTCTGTGCCTTCCTGCACAAGGCATCTGTGTTGGCAGTCCAGTCTAGCTTCTCGTCTAACTGTACTCCCAGATACTTGTAGGTCTTAACCTGCTCCACACATTCTCCATTAATGATCACTGGCTCCATATGAGGCCTAGATCTCCTAAAGTCCACCACCATCTCCTTGGTCTTGGTGATATTGAGACGCAGGTAGTTTGAGTTGCACCATATCACAAAGTCCTGTATCAGTTTCCTATACTCCTCCTCCTGTCCATTCCTGACACACCCCACTATGGCCGTGTCATCAGCGAACTTCTGCACATGGCAGGACTCCGAGTTATATTGGAAGTCAGATGTGTACAGGGTGAACAGGACCGGAGAGAGTACGGTTCCCTGTGGCGCCCCTGTGCTGCTGACCACCGTGTCAGACCTACAGTCTCCCAACCGCAATGATTGTATCATTGGCTAGTATGGAAACACCAATGGCCAGGAACTAAAAAGGCTACATAAAATGGTGGATACAGCCCATTCATCATAGGCAAAGAACTCCCCACCATTGCGTACATTTGCATGGAACACTGCCACAAGAAAGTAGCATCAATCATCAAGGACTCTCACCATCCAGGCCTTTCTCTCTTATCGCCACTACCATCGGGCAGGAGGTACACAAGCCTTAGGCCCCACACCACCAGGTTCAGGAACAGTTATTACCCTACAACTATAAGGCTCTTGAACAGACATGGTTCACTTTCCTCACCGCTTCTTGGAACTGTTTTTCTGACCTACAGGCTAATTTTCAAGGATTCTTTACATCTCTTGCTTTCAGTATTTTTTTTTGCAGAATTTGTCTTCTTTAACACTATAGTTGTTTGCCAGGTTTTGTTTATGTATTTTTTTAATATAAATTCTACTATATTTCTTTATGTTTCCTGTAGCTACCTACAAGAAATCTCAAGTTAGTATGTGATAACATATATGTTCATTGATGATAAACTTACTTTGAACTTTGACTTGCTTCCACTCTGACATCTGAGGTGACTGATGAGGACTGTGTGTGTTTTTCCTCAGATGGAAGATCAGGTTTCTGTTGGGCCACTTTGTGAGTAGTATCGCCCACCGCTTATACAAGGCTTCTTTGTGCTTCTGATCCATGGACTCATGATTTAGAAACAGTACCAGCATCCTGAAAAATTAATAAAAAACTGGCTTCGTAATCACGGGCCAATTGAAAACTGTTTGGTCCAGCTCATCCTAACGTTGAACACAATTAATCCTTTGAAAATTCTTGACATTACTGCTTCCTGCCAGCTATTCTGGAGGTGGAAAGGAGAAGGACTGAGCTGAGCAATCCTGGTTAGCATGGATCCTTTAGAAGTGGGACGCAGCTTCCGAATGGGATTCTGACAGCTGTCGTCTCATTTCCAAAAAATCGGCATTGGCCTTTGCAGGTCGGATGAGACTTGCAAAGGCCAGCATTCTTGCCTCTGTGTATTGACCTGGAGGGACTAAGCCCTGCATCGTGGTCAGATTCCAGCTACCCATTGCCTTCTGTGAGATCTTGTTTGTTATGTGAAGACCAAGGTTGGGGTAAATTGAGCCAGTCAAGCCTCGAAGCTTCCCCTTGGAAGACACTGTTAATGCCTTTGTGAATGCGCTGAAGTACCCTTAGCTGATCTAGAAGGTTAATTCAGACATAATCAAGAAGTTTAACAGATTTGATCTAAAGATAACTCTTAAAGAAGAATTAAAACAATGGAATCCAGTGACATCAGACCTTGAGATGCATAACAATTGTATCAGACTCTGGGCACAGTTGAACTTTGAATTCTGTTGAAGTATAAGCAGCGATATAATTACAATTCAGTGTGGTGAATCCTCATGAACATGCCTTGTGGCTATGTCTCAACTTTCAATACACTACACTGGAAAATATCTTAATTTTATAAGCACGTACTGACTTGCCTATTTAACCTCTTGGCATAACAAACAATTATACATCGCACTGGAAAAATCATATGTAACATAATTGACAAGACAATGGATTTATTGTAATCCATTTTACAGGCTGCAGTGACGTGAAATTAATTTCATTATACTTAGCCCTTTCACATCTACTTCTCAGAAAGCACTCCAGAGCCATGTTTAGACTCTTTGGCATATTTGTTTTTGCACCAACATCAATTTGTGATATCAATATATTTTGTAGCATCAGCCATGCATTTTGCTTTAAGGAAGTGCCTTTCAAATTTGAATGTTATGCAAAAAACTACTGATGAATCTCATTGATATTTGTGCTTGTATAATAGGGCAGGAATAATATGCATTTGGTAATGAACACATATAATATGATTCAACAGTTAGCAAACCAACCAAGTAATTTGGAAGAAAACAATAAATTAAAAATACTCAGAAGGAAATAGAATTGGAATAGGCAATATATCCCTATCAAGTGACTTGCAATTTATTATAAAAATTAGAATTTGATTCTTTATCTCAAATTTTTAAAAACCAAAAATATCAGTTTAAAATTATGCGTTTTCTTACTTTCCTAGTTCTAATGAAGGGTTCCAGACTTCAAACACTAAATGCTTCTCTTTCTACAGAGTTGTATACTGCATGCATACTTTGATAATAAATGATTTTTTTTTAGTCCTTACAATCTTGAAGCAATAAAACTTAAGCGTACCCAAGTGTAAGCTAAGAGTAATTGAGTGGGTGGCAAAAGATACTTCATTTGTCGACCCCCAGCTACTATAAACTACAATGAGCAAAGCACGAATATGACTTTGTTTTGCTTTTGCCATGCCCCCTCCCAACTGACTATTTACCATAATAAACATATTTATCTCTCTACACGAGGAAATCGGCAGATGCTGGAAATTCAAGCAACACACACAAAATACTGGTGAAACGCAGCAGGCCAGGCAACAATCTATAGGGAGAACCCTTGGGTCTCGGCCCGAAACGTCGACAGCACTTCTCCCTATAGATGCTGCCTGGCCTGCTGCATTCCATCTGCATTTTGTGTGTGATATTTAAAGTTTCACTGTAAACTCTGTAAAGTTTCACTGCTAATGTAATTGTTCCTAGTGACTAGAGATAAAGCGCACTTTGAGAATTGCACCATCCAATGAGAGGTGTGTTGTTTCTTCTTGAGTGTCTGAAAGAAGGTATTCACAGGTTTTTGTTGGCAAGAGATGAAAAGACAAGAAGCGAGTAGAGAGAGTTGGTGGACTACAGGATGGAGTGGTCTTGGAGTGAGGTTCCAGGAGTCGATGAGGTTTGGAGGAGGTCATTGGGGAATGAGTGGACAGAACCATGAGCTCCAACATGCACATTAAATCATTTCATTAAAATAGGCTCTTTTTCTTTTTATTTTCTTTACTAACTCTATCATCAGATTAAGAATTATAAAGCTCAGTCGTTTAATTGCATGTGGGGTACTGTCTGATATTTTGCGGTGCGGATTTGTAACCAGGCAACACATCACGCAACATCCACTCAAATGAGATTTCTCAGTCTGGCTCAGCCAGAGGCTGGCTTCCCCGAGACAAACGCATGCTGGTTGAACCTGAGGGTTACATGTAATAAACACGCAACTCAGAATACAATGCAAAGAGAGAACAGATGCATGGCTCCTACACTAGGAAGCAGAACATCCCTCACAGACAGCCAAGGATAAAACTCAGCTCGGTAAAGCAACAGCACTACCAGCTGCCTCACTGTGCCACTTGCCCGTGCTCACTCGCAGTCAAACAACTCCTTGATGTTAAAATTCTTCCCCTTGCTTTCAAATGCTGTCATTTTCCATCCTTTCTCAAGTCTCCAGCTTCCAACCTCCAAGTTATCCATAATTTACCCAATCCTGAAAAAGGGCCTACATCTGTATTTGGTGTCTAGGACTTTTGCACAGTACTGCACTCTACTGAAGGTCACAAAAAAGAAACGAATTTCATGACATATGCGAGTGATGATAAACCTGATTCTGACATGGGTCTCTATTGTCGACTGAGAGTGGGAAGAGGGCAGGGAGAGGGGAATCATGGTTCGGAAAAGGGGAAGGGAGAGGGGAGGGAGCAGGAGCACCAGAGACATTCTGTAATGATCAATAAATCATTTGTTAGGAATCAAATAACCTTGTCTGGCATCTCAGGGCTGGGTAAATCTGCACTTGCACCATGCCCACCCCCCCCCCCCAACCCTTGACCTCCTTCTCTACCACCTGTCCAAAACCACTCCACCCTCACTGTTCTGAACATCTATTGCTCTTACCGGATTTACAAACTCACTCTCTGCTTCTCATTGACAAATGCAGTACTGTGCAGAAGTTTTAGGCACATATATCCAGCTATACCCATCTGCCTAAGATTGTTGCACAGTAAGGTACGTGTGCACATGTGGATTTGCACGGTTTGTCTTCTTTTGCACATTGGTTGTTTGTCCATCATAGTTTGTGTGGAGTTTTTCATTGATTCTGTTGTGTTTCTTTGTACTTACTGTGAATGTCCATAAGAAAGTGATTCTTAGACACATACACACTTTGAGAATAAATTTACTTTGAACTTTGAAGTTTAATATTTGAATTTTAATTGTTGCACTAATGTGAGATTGCCCTTAGCTGCCTGAACCTAAACAGCCTGGAAACATAGAACATAGAATAGTACAGCACATTACAGGCCCTTCGGCCCACAATGTTGTGCTGACCCTCAAACCCTGCCTCATATATAACCCCCCACCTTAAATTCCTCCATATACCTGTCTAGTAGTCTCTTAAACTTCACTAGTGTATCTGCCTCCACCACTGACTCAGGCAGTGCATTCCATGCACCAACCACTCTCTGAGTGAAAAACCTTCCTCTAATATCCCCCTTGAACTTCCCTCCCCTTACCTTAGAGCCATGTCCTCTTGTATTGAGCAGTGGTGCCCTGGGGAAGAGGCACTGGCTGTCCACTCTGTCTATTTCTCTTAATATCTTGTACACCTCTATCATGTCTCCTCTCATCCTCCTTCTCTCCAAAGAGTAAAGCCCTAGCTCCATTAATCTCTGAAACGCTCCCTAAACTTTTCTAATTTTCCTAAACCTTTCTAATTTTCCTGTTTTCCAGTGCTCAAATTATTCTAGTCTTAGTGAGTTGTCTAATACTTCACTCTATGAACACATGAAGGACTAAATCACATCAGTAATGACACTTCAAGAACTTTGGGACATCCAAAGAAGGAAAGCTGCTAAATTATACTCAGTGATGAGTCTGCATTTCTTTCAGTGACATTATGTAGGGGTTTGCAGCAACAGAAAGTCAATCTGCTTGGGGAGTGCAAGGTTTAAAGCATTCAGATATGCTAGCTGAGGTCATTTTAATCAGGAGCCCATTCTTGCTGCTGATTGGTCACCCAGGGTAGCCACAAGTAGGGATTGGCTGTCCAAAGGCATCGATGGATGATTTGAAGAGATCGGCTGGGGGAGGGGCTGGTGTGGACTTCCAGTCTGCGGACTGCTGCAATGCAGTCATGCACAGAAGGCAATGACAGGCATCTTAAAGGGAGTGGATCTGGATCAAACCCCTGATAATGCGAGGCTCAAACTTAAAACACTGGATGAGATCACTTTGAGCTACGAACTTTGCAGTCCTGGGCCTGTATTCAAACAGTCAAAAAAGGTCAGAGAGGGAAAATGTCTGTGGAATATGTTGGCCTTACAGTCACAGCCTAACAGCAGAATAAATCTGAAGCACAGAACCTGTACCATGGGAGCTAGCTAATAGCTTTCCCTTGACAATGCTCAGCATCTAACTGCTTTCATAGCTTTAAACAATCATCCATACAGATTCCTTAAAATTAGTTTCAATGAATAAATTATGTTCCTCCTGTCCGGAAACTGCATATAGTTTATGCACGTCCTGTAAAATTTGCATATACTGCATTTGATGCATAATTTATTATTCAGACAAAAGCTTTGCGCTTATGCCTGACTCCGCATCCCTGTGATGCTGCTGCAGACAAGTTCCTCAGAATTTTAAAAAAAGACGAAGGTAATTTTAAAAAAAGAATTCTAAAAAAAGAATTTTTAAAAAAGTACGAACTGGAATTTGATTGTAAACAAGATGGGAGAGAGGAAACCTGATTGGATGAAGACTAACCAATCAGGAGGATTGACTACTACAATCAGGGATGGACTATGGGAGTATAAACTCTACCGGACTAGACATATCCAGGTATCATCCTGGATGAAGACGGCAGAGGTTGTCATCGAAACATCGATCATAACCGATATCTGTACCCAGCTGGAAACCTGGAAAGTGTTAATTTGTCATATATGCCAGAAAAAGCACTGGAACAATTTTCCAAGTTTTTCCGGTGTAACCAAACCCTACAGTGCATGACAATAAACTCAACTTGATCTCTGACTTAAGTTCTGCAGGATTGCACTGTAGTTTAAATTGGACTCTTTCAGATTTATGTTTTTATATTCTGTGTTTTGGCCCTTCTTTATTGTTGCTGTTTACGCGATGTGTTAGTCTGCACATGGGGGGGGGGGGGGGGTTATGTTGAAGTTTTTATTGCCAATTGCACAATTAGTTTTTTTGGGTGTGGGGGGGGGGTGAGGTTTTTCTTTGAAGATCTTCCATGGCTTTCTTTCTTTCATGGCTGTCTGAAGCAGATGAACCTCAGAGATGTTTACTGCGTACATACTTTGATAATAAATGTACCTTGAACCTTGAAGTATCAGGTGCTGAAGGGTGTACTTGTGCTGCCACTGAATCCAACCGGAGTTTTGATGATATCAACTTGCATTTGTGCGGCATCTTCAATGTAGCAAATTATCCAGAAGCTGTAGTGGGTTGCATACTCAGCAAGGTCCATTATAGGCACTAGCCTTGCCACCATTGAGGACACCTTCAAAAGGTGATGCCTCAAGAAGGTAGCACCCATCAGAATCAGAATCAAATTTAATATCACCGCCACATATCATGAAATCTGTTAGCTTTGCGGTAGCTGTACAATGCAATATGTGACAATAGAAAAAAAACTGTGAATTACTGTGAATATATATAATAAATTAAATAAGTAGTACAAAAATAGAAATGAAAAGTAGTGAGGGAGTGTCATGGATTCAATGTGCATTCAGAAATCAGATGGCAGAGGGGAAGAAGATGTTTTTAAGTCATTGAGTATGTGCCTTCAGGCCTCTATCTCCCTTTCCTGATGGAAGCAATGAGAAGAGGGAAAATCCTGAGTGATGGTAAGATTATAACTGATAGGTGCTGCCTTTTTGAGGCATTAAAGACCCTCACTGTCCAGGATATGCCATTTTCTCATTATTATCATTAGGGGTGACATATAGGAGCCTGACGATGAACACTCAATGTTTCAAGAACAGCTTCTTTCCTTCTTTAGCCAAAGGGTGGTGAGTCTGTGAGATCCATTGCTGCAAGTGGCTATGGAGGTCAAGTCATGAGGTATATTTAAAGCAGAGGTTGATAGGTTCTTGATTAGTAAGGGCTTCAAAAGTTACAAGGAGAAGGCAGAAGAATGGGATTGAGAAGGAAAATAAATCAGCCATGATCGAATAGTGGAGCAAACGTGGTGAGCTGAATGGTCCTAAAGTATGATGTACCCAATCTCAAGACCAGATCTTTGATTAAAATTTAACTGATGTTGCATGAAAAGATTGTGCTACACAGTTAAAGGACAAATCCTTTCCAGACAGAGGAAAGCACTCTCAAACCTACGGCATCTTTCACGTTCTTTTACAAATGTCAACTTACATTGAGTGAAATTCCAATGATGCAAAACTTCGTCAAAGTGCAGAAAATGTGCCAGCCAATGTGTGACCACGAGCTAGCTCCCACCAGCAGATGTATGATAATCAAACCATCTGTTTTAGTGAGGGATACATGTTGGGGAGAGCGCGTAAAGCATTACATCAAAAGAGTTAGGAGCTGAATTGGGCCATTCAGTCTATCGAGTCTGCTCTGCTATCCCATCTTGGCTAATTTATTATTCCTCTCAACCCATTTCTCTTGTCTTTTCCTCCATAACCTTTACCACCTTCACTAATCAAAAGCCTGTCAACCTCTGCTTCAAGTACACCCAAAGATCAAAGTAGATTTATTATCAATTTATGTCACCATATACAATCCTGAGATTCATTTACTTGTGGGAATTCACAGTAAATGCAAGAAGCACAATAGAGTCAATGAAAGACTGCCTCCAACCAATGAGCAAAAGACAACAAACTGTGAAATTACTTCTACTAATAATAAGCAATAAATATTAAGAACATGAGATGAAGAGTCCTTAAAAGTGAGTCAATAGGTTTTGGGAACATTTCAATGAAGGGGCAAGTGAAGTTGAGTGAAGTTAATGGTGGGGGTCCTTTAGGATGGCTGCTTTTCCATTCAAGGGTGTCCATGTTTCTATACCATACTATGATGCAATCAGTCAGTGTACTTTCCACCACAGATCCATAGAAGTTTGTCAATTTTTTGATGTCATGCCAAATCTTCAAAAGCATAGTTATGCATTATTTAAAGGATAATTACAGATTGCTGTGAGAGTAGCTCAGAACTATATTTAAAAATTTTGTGAGCTGCCCACAACACATCACTGTGGTTCAGCAGCACCATCTTGGTGCACCTTGCCACAGAAAAGAGGAAGCCAGATAAAATGCAGCCAGGATTTAATAGAAAGAGCCCACAGATATCAATTTAATAAAAGGCATCATCTTCTTAAGCAGAGTTCACCCACAGAACTGCATTTTAAGTGTCAGTCTGAGGAGGGATGTGAAAATAAGACTTCCTCAAATTGAAATAAGCTGAGACACCTTTTTGAGGTGCCTTTTGATCCTGTTTTATGGGATGGAGCTGTTAATATCCATCTTGATCTCAAGAAAACCGGTGCAAAGCAATTGCCAACAGTGATGTTGATGTCTGGGAATAGCAGTGCTAAACTAAAAGAAGTTTCTAAGATTATGAGAATCAGACAGAGCAGACAGCCAATATCCCCTTTTCCTGAGCGGAAATATTTAACACTAGAGGGCATGTATATAAGGTGAAACCATAAGACCGTAAGACATTGGAGCAGAATTAGGCTGACTCATCTTTCCTCTCAACCCCATTTTCCTGCCTTCTCCTCGTAACCTTTGACACCCTTCCTAATCGAGAACCTTTCAACTTCCGCTTTAAACATACCAAATAACTTGGCCTCCACAGCTGTCTGTGGCAATGAATTCCACAAGGTGCTCACCATCTGGCTGAAGAAACTCCTTCTCATTTCTGTTCTACATGGAGGAGAGGGAATAAGTTCAAAGGAGATATGTGTGACAAGAGAAGTGTGTGCCTGGAATGTGCTGCCAGATGTGGTGGTGGAGTCAAAGTCAAGATTCAAGACCCAAGTTTATTTCTAAAGTGCGTATCGAAATAAGCAGTGAAATGCATTGTTTGTGTTAACAACCAATCCGAGGATGTGCTGGGGGCAAGCACGCAGGTGTTGCCATACAGCATGGATAGGAGTGCGAGGAGCTAAAGATGGCGCTAGAGGTTTTTGCAGACCACGGCGATTTCTTCCAGTTCGTCCTTGAAACAGTTTAATTCTTCCCTTCTTGTGTCTCTTTTTTTCAAGGTAGCTGGGCCGCTGCCAGAGTCCATGATCTACAACTGCAGCTCAAACTATGGTTCTTCACAGGTGGTGAGCTCTTGCTCTTGGAACCCACTGAGCAGCCTGACGTTCAGATATCTCCTTCGGGATGCGGACCTGTATACGACCCCATTCCCCATCGATGTTGCCGACTGAAGACTCGCAGGAGATTGAAACATCGAGACACCAAGCAGCTAGTGTACACAGCTCTCAAAAAAGGCCCTGCCCTCGAGCAATCTCTCTTTCTCCTCTCTCTCTCTCTCTCTCTCTCAATTCGGACAAGTGATGCAGCATACTGTTACATCAAAACGGTAAGCTGTGGGTCTCCACTCCAGAGTGATACCTCTCTTTCCCTTGCTAGTGGGAGAGAGAGCCTGTCTGAGATGTCAAAATATTGGGATGGACAGTAGTTTTTTTTGGACTCTAGATCAGCCATTCTCAACGGGAGCCATATAGCCCCCTTGGGGGCCCTGGCACATTTGAAGGGGGCCACCAACTGAAAACTGTGAGAAGAAGAGCCCCAAGTGTTTATGGGGCCCTGGTGACCGAACTGATGAAATACCCAAGCAGCAACCTTCATGTCTGTTAAACCTCGGTATCCCGGATTGGATTTTGAATCTATTTGAAGTACAACCCACCAAAGTTGAGGCAGAAATTCAAGAGAGTTTGATTGATCTTCAGAGTGATATAACTGCATGTCGTCAGTTCAGTCAGTTTCAAAAAGAGTTTTGGATCAAGAGGGATCTGCCGAATAAATTTCCAACACTGTGGGAAAAAAGCCCAAAGATTTTTTATTACCTTTCCCTCAACATATTTGGTTGAGAGCAGATTCTGCAAGGTAGATTCCTTGACAAAATCCAGGAACAGAATTGATACCACAACAAGAGGTGACCTCCAACTGTCATTGTCTAATTTGGAGCCCGAAATCATGAAACTTGCAGAAAAGCACCAAGCTCAAGGATTGCATTAGGCCTGATAGATGTTTAACTTCATACAGTCTTTTTCAAGTCTGTTCCAGTATGTCGGAATGTTCAAGTTTTCTTGGTGTTCAATAATAAATGATTTTCTGTCTATCTGTTCGTGTTACATCCCTGTTTGAAAGGGGGGCCCTGGAACCTGAGAAGCGCTCCTAAGGGGGCCATGGCAAAAAACAGTTGAGAATCACTGGTCTAGATGATGGTCTCTGGGGGTTTTGCTATTGCATGCACGGTGGCTGGTGGGAGTTGATGCTTTTGCTGGAGCAAGTGGGGACAGGCGGAGGCGGGTGGGCTGATGCTTGTGCATGGGAGCGAAGGGGAAGGGGGCTTTGGGGTTCTAACATATTCTATGATTCATTCTTCGGGGTTTTCATCTGTTTTGTGGATGTCTGTGAAGGGTAAGGATTTCAGATTGTATACTGTATACATTCTCTGATATTAAATTGAAACATTGAACTCACAATGTTCAGAATAATATAGGATATAACAAACAACAATAGCAAATGCAAGCCTTGCTCCTATGGTAGAGATACCTAAAGGGCTGCTAGATAAGTACATGAATGTGTAGAGAATGGAAGAATGGATTGTATTGGCAGAGGGGATTACTTTAGTTAGGAATTTCATTACTAGTTTAATTAGATCTGCACATCACCCGGATCATGCTTTGTTCTCATTGCTACCATCAGGAAGGAGATACACACTCCCTGATTCAGGAACAGCTTCTTTCCCTCCGCCATCCAGTTTCTGAATGGATGTTGAACCCATGAACATAAGCTCAGTACTTATTTATTTCTTTTTTTAAACTACTTATTTAGATTAACTATTTTATATATATATATACTGTAGTTCATGTTTTCCCTTATTATTGTGTATTATATTTTACCAATGTTGCAAAGACAACAAATTTCATAGCATATGCCGGTGATATTAAACCTGATTCTGATCCTGCACATCATTGGCAAAAATGCTTGCTCCTGTGCTGTACTTATCTATGACGTTAAAGAACTTAAACAAACTTTGAGTCACTTAGCTTCTCTGGAAAGCCAACGTTGTTTAGAGAAAGGGATTTCATTGTGAGGAAAGAAATGGAGTCAGAAGCACTATCTCAAATCTTGATTTCAATAAGATAAACTATACCATTATTCCATATCGGTGCCATGTCAACTGGAACACAGCCCAATGTGAGTAATTATCATTTCAAAGCAGAGCAGAACACTGCAAGATAATCTTTCACAATGATTCTTGATTGTGCATCCACCCACAGTTCTGCCAAGAATTTGGTAAATCCTTAGTGATATCTTCTGAACTGTCAGAAAGAAATAATTCAGTTCAACAATAGTCCATCCATTTTCAGTAGAAATGTTTTAACTCATTCCCACCCCCCCAATAGAGTTAACAATTCCAATTACATTTGACAAAAGCACATTTACACGTAAATGGATGATAAGTACTGATAGACCTCCTTTATTTTGAGAATAGAATTTATATTTCTTGATGCTTAACCATTAAGAAGACAGACATCTTATAAGTGCCTTAATGTCATACATTATACACACAAAATGCTAGAGAAACTCAGCAGGTCAGGCAGCATCTATGGAGGGAAATGACCAGTCAATATTTTGGGCCAAGACCCTTCATCTGGACAGGTCATCCTGAAATTGTGCTTGAGCTGTTGAGTTCCTACAGCATTTTGTTTGTTGCAGATTTCCGGTGTCTGCAGAATCTCGTGCATTTCAGAATACAGAACTAAAAACACTGCAGCACAGTACAAGTACTTTGGCCCACGTTGTTCCAACCTTTTAACTTACTCTTCACTCCTACAGAACATAGACCAAAGGCAACCACAGCAGGACTTGAACCTGCAATTTTCTCAACTGATGCCATGTGCCTTGTTCATTAGGCCACACAGCTAATGACAATTCTCCTTACATATCACAGAGTCACTGAGAAAGAGAGCAAAAAATGGGCTTTTCGGCCCATAGAGTCTACGCCAGGCATCAAACACTTATTTACAATAATCCTACATTAATTGCGTAGTTATTCTCCCTACGTTCCATTTAACTCTTATTTCCCACCATCCCTCCACTCATCTACAAGGGATGATTGATAAGTTTGTGGCCTAAGGTAGAAGGAGATGAGTTATTAACTTCAAACTTTCTGCATAGTCACTCAAAAAGTTGACTTGCACGTGCCTGTAACAAGAGCTGTATAACTCATTTTCTTCTACCTTAGGCCACGAACATATCAATCACCCCTGCTGTGGACACTTTCTGGAGGTCCAAGATCCGTATGCTCCACGACGGCTGGACTAAGTGTGTAAATGTAGGAGGGGAGTAAGTTGAAAAATAAATGTGCTAGGTTTTCTAAAACTGACTCCTTCTACCGTAGGCCACAAACTTATCAATCACCCCTCATATATACCATGGATAATTTATGGTGGAAGGATAGTGGAGCATCAGAGGATGTCCATACAGTCACAGGAGGAACATGCGGACACTACAGTGGAGTCAGAATTGCACACAAGCTACTGGAGATGTGAGAGAGCAGCTCCTCTTTCTCCGTCACTTGTTGCCCTCTGTTCTGGGGTTAACCACAGTATCTCACATCAATGAAATGCAGAGAACTGTGGATGTTATTGTATTTACTTGCTGCCCGTTATACCATTTGCATTTACTGCCGTAATCAATGTCCACCATCTCTAACAGCATTCAGGGCTTCCTTCATTCTGTCAGTAGCTTCCTCTCAGTTTTCACTACTGTCAGTCATGCAAGTTCCGGGTGGAGGCTCAGGAATACTGTTGCATTCAGATGTAGACGGACTCTCCATCGCTGTTTCCGTAACAATGTTGTTTCACTAGTAAGGGTTTTTAGCCCTGAGATGAACCACTGAACCTGGAGGTCTGGTGGACCACTTTCAGTCTGGCCTCTACCCTTCGACCTGTCTGGCATGGGTGACCCCACCAAGAGCCAAAACATAAAGCCCTGACTCCAGCCAACATAGCTCTCCGGGTCATTGAGGTATGCATGCCTCCAAGCCCTACAATGAGGTTGTGCTCCTCTTGAAGGAGATGTCATTGCATTTAGGCCTTAAAGATGGTCAACAGCGAGAGGCAAATTTGACAAGCAGCTAGTTAATCAATCATGTATAAAGTGTCCACATGAATGATAGACAGTTGCTTTAGACAAATTCGGTTTTGTTATTTAGAGAGACAGCACAATTCACAATGAACAATTAAGCTGCTAACTGGTACACAATGCTGGAAGAACTCAGCAGGTCAGGCAGCATCTGTGAGAAAAGAGTGGCCAACGTTTCAGGCCGAGACCCTTCATCCCATTCCTGATGAAGGGTCTCGGCCCGAAACATTGGCTACACTTTTCTCACGGATGCTGCCTGACCTGCTGAGTTCTTCCAGCGTTGTGTACGTATTCTTTGATCCACAGCATCTGCAGTTGTATTTTTGTGTTAAGCTGCTAACTGGTATGTCTCTGGACTGTGGGAGGAAACCAGAGCACCTGAGAAAACCCATGTGGTCATGGGGAGAATGTACATATTCCTTTCAGACAGTGGTGGAATTGAACTCTGAACTCCAGAATGCTCTCAGCTGTAACCACTACACTACTGTGACACAAAAATCTTCACCAGTCCGGAGAGAAAAGCCAATAACACCAAACAGCCAAGACATTTCTTTGACAAACAAGAGAACATTTTCAGATGCTGAAAATCCAAGAAATACACAGAAAATACTGGAGGAACTCAGCAGACCAGGCAACATCTGTGGAAAAGACTATTGTCGATGTTTCGGGCCAAGACCCTTCCTTTGCCTTGCATGGAATTTCCAAATTCTGTCTAGCAAGGAACTTGTACCATTTAGAAATGGAAAACTTAGTGATGAGTGAACTTTTTGCATCAGTTCCCATTGGTGAGCACTTAAAATGAGATTTCCTTGTCTTCTTTAACTTCATGGTGCACTTCTGCAATGCTGATTATGAACCTATCACTCAGTGGATAGGATTCCAGATGCCTGTCACTTTAATTTCTCCTTTCCATTCCCACTCTTATCTTTCTGTTCAGAGCCTCCTAACACTTCCATTAAGGCTCATCATGAATTCAAGTCACAACATTTCAACTTCCAGACAGACATGAAATCTGGGTCAGGTTTATTATCACTAATATATGTCATGAAGATTGTTGTTTTGCAGCAGCAAAATATAAAATTACTATTTTATAATAAATAAGTAAACAAATAAATAAAGATAGACAGACAGACAGACAATATATAAAAATAGCTAATATTCATGTGTTAATGGACCGTTCAGTAACCTGATAGCAGAGGGGAAGAAGCTGCTCCTAAAACTGATGGTAGTAATGAGAAGAAGTCATGGTTCAGATAGTGAGAGAGCCCTTGATGATGGATGCTCCCTTCATGAGCTATCACCTCTGGAAGCTGCCCTCGATGGTGAGAAGAGTTGTGCACGTGATGGAGCTGGCTGAATCTACAACCCTCGGCAGCCCCTTTCGATCCTATGCATTGGAGTGGTGATGCAACCAGTCAGAAGGCCCTCCACCATACTTCTATGAAAATTTGCCAGAACCCTCAAATCTCCTCAAACTCCTAAGGAAGTCTAGCCACTGGTTTGCCTTCTTTGTGATTCCATCGAAGTGTTGGTCCAGGATAGATCCTTTATTGGTGTCTTTAAGACTCAATAAGGAACTGAACAATTTCAGACAATTTACTTTTCCTGTTTGTTATCAGAGATGGCCAGACATTCTATAAGATTATCCATTTTAACACTAACTCAATTTCTCTCTCTCCACAGACACTGTCCGATTTGCTGGATATTTCTAGACTTCTCCATCTGATTTCAGGTTTCAGAACAACTCTGATGTGCAATTTAAAGCTTTAATATGTCCCTTTATTTTATCTCTGTAAACATTGCGATTACCCATGCTGCCAGAGGATGAGCCATCCCTTCCCAATATTCTCTGGAATTTAGAATTTCGTTTTTTCCTCATTTTCCGAGTTCTGGTGAAGTGTTCTTCGCCTGAAACTTGAGCTCTGTTTCTCTCTCTTTGGATGCTCTCTAGCCTGCTGAGTGTCTCAAGATCACAGGTTTTTTTAAATTTCAGATTTCTGCTCAATACCAATTTCCTGCTTCTAAACTCAAGATCACAGTATAACAACCATCAATCTCTTAATTTTAATGAAACTACATTACGAAAAATATAATCTAGAAGATCTTGGATATTTTATAAATTTATGTTTAGTGCTAAAGTTGTAAGTTATTATTTGAATATTTATTGAGAGTATCTGAAACCAATAAACCAGGTTATGCAAACACGAGGAAATCTGCAGATGCTGGAAATTCAAGCATCACACACAAAATGCTGGTGGAACACAGCAGGCCAGGCAGCATCTATAAGGAGAAGCACTGTCAACGTTTCGGGCCGAGACCCTTCATCAGGACCAGGTTATGTATTGTTAGAATTGTTTAGAATTATGTAATGTGTAGAATTGTTAGTTTTATTGTAGTTAACTTTCCTCTGATTACTTGTATTTTTATATAATCACCTACATACATGTAATTGTTCAGTGAATTTTCCAGTAATTGTGGTATGGTTACTTCCACAATTTTCTAGAAGCTTTTTTTAGTTTTTCTGTTGCAGGTGTCACGTTATAGAATCTAGCTATTTTATAGGCTATTTATTTATTAATTTATCTAGCGATACAGCACTAGGAACATGGAAACATAGAAAACCTACAGCACAATACAGACCTTGCAGCCCACAAATTTGTGCCAAACATGTGTCTACCTTACAAATTAATAGGCGTACCCATAGCCCTCTATTTTTCTAAGCTCGTGTACCTATCTAAAAGTCTCTTAAAAGAAATTACCGTTTCCGCCTCCACCACTGTTGCTGGCAGTCCATTCCATGCACTCACCAGTCACTGAGAAAAAAAACTTACTCCTGACATCTCCTCTGTACCGACTCCCCAACACCTTAAACCTCTGTCCTCTTGTGGCAACAATTTCAGCCCTGGGAAAAAGCCTCTGACTATCCACACTGTCAATGCCTCTCATCATCTTATACACCTCTGTCAGTTCACCTCTCATCGTTCGTCACTCCAAGGAGAAAGAGCCGAGTTCACTCAACCTGTTTTCATAAGGCATGCCCCCCAACCTAGGCAACATCCTTGTAAATCTCCTCTGCACCCTTTCTATGGCTTCCATATTCTTCCTGTAGTGAGGCGACCAGAACTGAGCACAGCACTCCAAGTGGGGTCTATATATCCTATATAGCTGCAACATTACCTCTTGGCTCCTAAATTCAATTCCACGATTAATGAAGGCCAATACACCATATGCCTTCTTAACCACAGAGTCAACCTGCACAACTGCTTTGAGCGTCCTATGGACTTGGACCCCAAGATCCCTCTGAGCCTCCACACTGCCAAGAGTCTTACCATTAATACTATATTCTGCCGTCTTATTTGACCTACCAAAATGAACCAATTCACACTTATCTGGGTTGAACGCCATCTGCCATTTCTCAGCCCGGTTTTACATCCTATCGATGTCCCTCTGTAATCTCTGACAGCCCTCCACACGATCCACAACACCTCCAACCTTTGTGTCATCAGCAGACTTACTAACCCATCCCTCCACATCCTCATCCAGGTCATTTATAAAAATCACAAAGAGTAAGGGTCCCAGAACAGATCCCTGAGGCACACCACTGGTCACCGACCTCCATGCAGAATATGACCCGTCTACAACCACTCTTTGCCTTCTGTGGGCAAGCCAGTTCTGGATCCACAAAGCAATATCCCCTTGGATCCCATGCCTCTTTACTTTCTCAATAAGCCTGGCTTGGGGTACCTGTCCGGCCCAGCAGCCCACCTATTTAGCAATTGCCTGATCCCTGGACAATATACAATGACCAATTAGCCTACTAACTGGTGCATCTTTGGACTGTGTGAGGAAACTAGAGCAGCTGGGAGAAATTCACATGATCACATGGAGAACTTACAAACTCCTTACAGATATGCTGGAATTGAACTCGGAATTGAGCTGAAATAGATAACATTGCTCCTACCATATGCCACTGTGGTGCCCAACTTCTTGTTACTGGAGTGAATTCGGAAGCCTAGGATCTCAGGCCTCTGGAGACGGGCGAATCGAGGGTCGGCGTCACAACAGGAGACCCGTGTGTCGTCAGGGGAGTCGGGATATCTGCTGTGTGCCTGGAGAACCGGGATCTTTGCAATCTTCAGGCACAGAGCTTGAAAAAAGCGACATAACGGGCTTTTAAAATCGTAACCAGTGAGTTGTTTGTTATGTCTCCCTGCTCGCTGGGAAAATGGAGACATCTCTTTCTCCCTTATTAGGGAGAGAGAGAACCTGTGGTATGTCAAATACCAAGTGAAATGCAAAGTCTTTGGGGTAACTGCAAGTCTGTGTCTTTGTTATTGCTTTGCTCGTACTTGAGTGCTCGGTGGCGGTGCTGATACCTTTTTTTTGCCAGTGGGGTGGGAAGGGGATTGTTGCTCGCTACCACTTACACGTGGGAGCGGGAGCTAGGGGGCACTTTGGAGTTCTAACATTTAACTGCTGCTCTTTCTTTGGGGCACTCTGTTTTCGTGGGCGTTTGCGAAGAAAAAGCATTTCAGGATGTATACCGCATACATTTCTCTGACATTAAATTGGACCTTAGAACCTTTGAAACTTTGAGTTTGCCGTTGCTCTTCTCCACGCCTTGTTCTGTCTCAGGCAGGAACCTTCCCGTTTCTTTGGCGTTGTGTTTTATGAAGCTGAGTTGCTAGCTCAACACTCAACCCAGCACGGATGGAAAACATGCTCGGAGCCAACCGGATTCAAACCCAGTACCACTGGCCTCGAAGTCTGGAGCTGATGCCGCTACACCACCAGCCATTCTTTGTCGGCACACCTTTTTTTGTTAGTTCCTGTAACACTCAATAAAATGCATCATTCTTGACTTCTGCAGAACCTCTGGATCATAAAAACACCAGGATCCAACAGTCTGTTTCACTGAAATGGCTTAAAATACGCACACGTTTTCGTTTCAGTTTTGCACACTCCATTTCAGAGGCACAGAGAACTTGCTGGAATTGAACTCAGAACTCTGAGCTGAAATAGGTACTGTTGCTCCTACCACTATGCTACTGTGGTCAGGGGGGGTGCAAATTTACTTACATAATTTAGCCCTGTAGCTCATTAGCGCGTTGTCGCCTGGGACTAAGGATGAGTTGCTTCTACTCGGGATCCTGAGGTGACTGATGGGGTCAGTATACATACAGCCCTGGGAAGGGCCGAAGGTGCTGGACAGGCCAGCCGTGTGGGAGGTTAACAGATGCTGTGCCTCAGGAATCAAAAATTCCAAGGCAGATTACTGTTCTTTAAACACACTCTTTCTTTGCTGCCAAGCTCATCATTTAGAAGTATTAACCCCAATTATGTTCTGGCCCTGCATCTCTGCAGAGAAAAATATCAGACAAACTTGCAGAGAATGGCTCTCTCTGATCGTCAATCTGTACAGCTTCCTAAAGCCTGCTACACCGAGTGTAAGAGGGGACTTCCAGCCACAAAGGGTTTGCATTGCCCCCAACCACCACACCTCCCACAAACCCTTTCTAATGCAGACATTCTCACTTAAAATTAGAAGACGTTTCCTGGCAACACTGAACAATGTATTTGCAAATCAAACCACTCGAAACTGCGCACTGCTTTGCCTCTCTTCCTTGAAATGGAATTGGGATTAAAACTAGTTTATTTTCATCACACATACTGAGGTACAGTTGTTATGAATGTACCACAGCTCTGCGGGGCCGAAGGGTGCGGGGTAGCCCCCTCCTTTGTGAGAATCGCAAGATCACTATTGAGTCCATTCAGGAGACCCAGGAAATGAGGGAAAGACATGCAGAATCCACAAGTCGTTGGAATGTGTCTTGGCCTCCGAGAGGCGGACCCATTGATGCCGGCTATTGTCTCTTGGAGACTTGCATCCTGGACGATGCAATCAAAGCCCCAGGCAATGAACCAAGGAGGAGGTTGGTGGAGGGATTGCATCATCCCCAACCTGATTGACACTTGAGACCCTGTGAGTCAGGATAAAAAGAGGGTCTGTGGGAACAGCCCCTTCAGACGCACCAGAAGAAACGCTAGCGATCCCGTAATAGCAAAAACCAGTGGAAAGGCCACGTGCGTCCGGTTCCATTTGCCCTGGAATCGGTGGGCCCTTTTCCACGGCCGAAAGGTTTTTAGCTAACAACGGGGAAACCAACTCCCAACGACTCTCGAAGGATTGACATCATAAAAGGAATCGGCAAGTTTTTCTCTAAAATCTCTCTCTCTCCAACAATTGCCACACAGGGTCCCCAACGGCTGCAGCCTGTATGAACTGAACGAACTATATATTTCCATCGGACAATTCATTATCCCCTAGACAACGATACAGCTTATTTCTTATTGATTATTATTATACCCGCGCTTTTAGATTTAGTATTGACGACGTATGTTATCTGTGTGTTTGCATTGATATTATTTTTGTGTATTTCTATCAATAAATACTGTTAAAAATAGTACCATCAGACTTCAACGGACCTCTCTATCTTTGCTGGTAAGTGACCCAGTTACGGGGTTCGTAACACAGTGGAAAGCGTGTCCGTACAGGTCAGATCATTACCCAGTGGATTGAGGTGTTACAGGGTAAAACAATTGCGGTAGAGTAGCAGTAAGCACGACACTGTAACAGCTCACAGCATTCTGGAGTTCGGAGTCAATATCGGCTCCGTTCTGTAAGGAGTCTCTGTACGTCCTGCCCGTGGAATGTGTGGAATCCCTCTGGGTCTTCCGCTTTCCTCCCACAGCATCGAGTAGGTTCATTGCAAGTTGTCCCGTGATTAGGTTAAGGTTAATTGGGGTTTTTGGGGTGGCACGGCTCAAAGGGCTGGAAGAGCCTACTCCATGCTGGAATGCTCAGTAAATAAATAACAGAACGCAGAATGAGGTGTAACTGCTATAGAGAAAGTGCAGTGCAGGTAGACAATAAGGTGCAAATTTATAATAAAGTAGATAGTGAGATCAAGAATCCACCTTAACGTACAAGGGAACCATTCAATAATCTTATTGCAGTGGGTAGAAGCTGTCCTTGAGCTTGGTGGCAGACACTTTCAGGGTTTTGTATCTTCTGTCTTATGGGAATGGGGGAGAAGAGAGAATGTCCCAGGATGGGTGGGATCTTTGATTATGTTAGCTGTTTTACTGAGGCAGGGAAAAGTATACAGAGGGATGGCTGGTTTCCATGAGGTGCTGGTTCATGTATATCATCAGTGCCCAAGAATCATGAAATTCTAGAGCCTAAGAGCCAAGTTATAAACTCTTTAAACTCCCGTATTAATGATGAAACACACACAGTGCTAATCAGAGGAAAGGAGGCATGCTTCCCATCAGATTTCACTATCTAAATGCTAAGGGAATACACATTGTTCTTCAAGTGAGCACATCCACATAAGACAACAATAACATCTCTTTCCAGTTACCTTAATCACCAAGCACTTATGCAGATTCAAAAGGAAAGGTGCGTAACTTCTGGATAAGTATTTAACATAAGCTGGAGTACCTTAGCATCCGTTAGTCTCGTGAGACCATGGATTTGCGCCTTGGAAGGTTTCCAGGGCGCAGGACTGGGCAGGGTTGTATGGGAGACTGGCAGTTGCCCAAGCTGCAAGCCTTCCCCTCTCCATGCCACCAATGTTGTCCAAGGGAAGGACACTAGAACCCAAGCAGATTGGCACCGGTGTCATCACAGAGCAATGTGTTGTTAAGTGCCTTGCTCAAGGACACAAACACGCTGCCTCAGCTGAGGCTTGAACCAGTGACCCTCAGATTACTAATCCAATGCCTTATCCACTAGGCCACGTGCCAACGGAGTACCTGGTAAGGCTCTGAAAACCTGTGCCATCCAACTGGCGGGTGTATCCAAGGACATTTTCAACCTCTCACTGCTACAGGTGGAAATTTCCACTGGTTTCAAAAAAGGCAACAATTATACCAGTGCTTAAGAAGAATAATGTGAGCTTCCTTAACGTCTATTGTCCTCACACCTACAGTGATGAAATGCTTTGAGAGGTTGGTCATGACTAGACTGAACTCTTGCTCAGCAAGGACCTGGACCCATTGCAATTTGTCTATCGCCACAATAGGTCAATGGCAGATGCAAGCTCAATTGGATCCCAATGCTTTTATGCTCCAAAGATTCTTTGGAAGCCAAGAATTGCAAGTCATCTGACTGCAAAACCCTGCAATGGATTCTGAAGACTGCTGAGAGAATCTTTGGGGTGTCTGTCTCCACCACCATCCAGGACATATATCAGAAGCCCTGCATTCACAGAGCCCTCGGGACTCTTCTCATACACCCTACAATCTCTTTAACATCCCACCGTCAGGGAGAATGTACCATTGTTTAAGAACAAGGACTGTAAGGCTGGGTATCAGCTTCTTTCCCCCAGGCTGTGACACTTATCATTTGTTAGAACACCCTGTTAGAACTTGAACTTGAAGAATGTAGCATAAAACTTTGCTTGCGACAATTCTATTAAGTGTTAGAAGAGCAAAGAAGAGTGACGACTAAGTGTTGAGAGCCACAAAATAAAGAGGAAGACTAAAAAGTAGTTGTCTTCTCATACAGAACAGAAATTCCACTGAACACACTTAAACAGTAAAACAGCCAGATTCAAATAATATGACATCTGCCATAAAAACCAAGGAGTTTTCAGAAAAATACAGAGACAACTTCACCGCAATTACTGAAAAATTCACCGAGCAATCACATGTATATAGGTGATTATATAAAAATACTAAAAGGCAAAAGGAAGTTATACTACATGAAAAACAGCAATTCTGCAGCCTCGTCTAACAAGTGGGAAGGTATGACTTCTGGATCAGCACACAGCCCTATCATAAAGCAACGTCTTCATAACAAGGTCAGTCAGAATCAAGTTTGTTATCACTGACACGTGTTAGAAAAGGAAATGTGTTGTTTTGTGACATTACTTCAAAAAGCTGAGGTATAAAGGGACTTGGAGTCGTGCAGGATTCTCTAAAGGTTAGTTTTCAGGCTGAGTCAGTGGTGAAGAAAGCAAAAGAAATGTTAGCATTCATTTTGAGAGGATTAGAATTTAAAAGCAAGGATGTAATATTAGGGCTTTATCATGCACTGTCGAGGCCTCATGAGGACTATTGTGAGCAGTTTTGGGCCCCTTATCTAAGAAAGGATGTGTTGGCATTGGAGAGGGTTCAAAAATGATTCAGGGATTGAAAAGCTTATCATGAGGAGCATTAGATGGCTCTGGGCCTGCCCTCACTGGAATTTGGAAGAAGTCGGGGGGCATCTCATTGAAACCTGTCAAATATTGAAAGAGGAAGTGGAGAGGAAGTGTCCTATGGCGGGGTAGTCTAAAACCAGAGGACCCAACCTCAGAATAGAGGGACAACCATTTAGAATGAAGATAAGGAGGAATTTCTTTAGCCAGAGAATGGTGAATCTCTGGAATTTGTTGCCACAGGCGGCTGTGGAGTCCAGTTCATTGGGTGTATTTAAGGCAGAAGGTGAAGGATTGTTAATTCATCCAGACATGAAGGGATATGGGTAGAATGCAGGAAATTGGAGCTGAGAAGAAAATGGATCAGCCATGATGAAATGGCAGAAAAGACCTGATGTGCCACCTGATGGCTTAATTCTACACCTATATCTTATGGTCTTGGGATCTTAATACAATGCAAGATATAAAAACTATCATTAAGTTACAAAAACAAATTAATCATGCAAAAGACCCAGTAATTCAATATCCAGCAAAACACGTCCAGTCAGTCTTCAAACCAATCCCCCAATGCCCAGTTTCCCGCTGCTTTTATTCTCTAGCTCATTCCCATGCTGACTTCAATTTCCTCCTCCCTTGCACGTTAATTCTGCGCAGCTCCCTATCATTGCTCTCAATCTGTGATCTCAGCTGCTCCCTGACACTTCAACTACGTACAGCCCATCGCAGGATCATAGCATCACAGGAGATGCCCTTCCCACCACTGACCATACCAGAAGAAAGCAGCATCCTTCAGAATCAGGTTTAATATCACGAGCCTATGTCATTGTTCACCAAGAACCCCACCATCAAGGCCATGTTCTCTTCTCATTGCTGCCATCAGGAGGGAGGTACAAGAGTTATAGTTCCCACACACCAGGTACAGAAATAGTTATTAGCCGTCAATCATCAGGCTCTTGAACCATTGTGGATAACTTCACTCACTACAACTCTGATTTGATTCCACAATTTATGGACTCACTCTCAAGGGCTCCACAACTCATGTTCACAGTATAATTTATCTACATTATTATTACTTTTATTTTCTCTGAGCTCAAGCTGGTAAAACCTGAGGTACCAGTGTAGCCACTCAGTTCTCAGTTGCTCAGAACTTTTAGCCCAGTCTAGTATTGTTTAGTATTGTGGTTTTCTTGAGATTTACATAAATATTGCTGTGTAGGCCCAGTTGTTTAACGTTATTGTGTAGTGACTTTGGGATGATACCAGTTGTGGATATTACTAATGGGGCAATGTATACCTTTTTCATGTTCCCGTGTCTTTTCATTTCCTCTTTTAATTCAGCATATTTCCAGTGTTTCTCACTTAGTGATTTCTGCATGTTATAAGTGTTTGGAATGACTATAGCTATTAAGTAAGTTATTCTTGCTTGTTTATCCTGTAATATTACATCCAGACTGTTACTATGGATTGCCCTATTTGTAATAATGGATCAGTCATTATTTAATCTGTAGAATCTTAAACTGGATCAGCTTTGTATTTAGACCATAAGACCATAAGATTCACCACCCTCCAGCTAAAATAATTTTTTCGCATCTCTGTTCTGAATGGGCGCCCTGCAATCCTCAAGTCATGTCCTCTTGTACTAGACTCCCCCACCATGCGAAACAACTTTGCCACATCCACTCTGTCCGTGCCTTTCAACATTCAAAATGTTTCTATGAGGTCCCCCCTCATTCTTCTAAACTCCAAGGAGTACAGTCCAAGAGCGGTCAAACATTCCTCACATGTTAACCCTCTCATTCCCAGGATCATTCTAGAGAATCTTCTCTGAACCCTCTCCAATGTCAGCACATCCTTTCTTAAATAAGGAGCCCAAGGTTAAGATATGGTGTCTTTTAAGTGTTTGTATTTTGAAGCAAAATTTTGGTGAATAATGTTTGCCTCTTGATTGTGCCTTTGTAAGTAATCAGATTGAGCTAATCTTCTGCAGGATCCTGTAACGTGCTGGATTGTTTCTGGTTTCTCTTGGCATTTTCTGTATTTATCATCTTGAATTTATTGGCCTGTAATTGCAGAAAATGGTAAGAGAAATCAGAAACAACCCAACACATTACAGGACCATTATTATTATATTTTTGTATTTGCATAGTTTGATATCTTTTGAATATTGTTTTTCTGTCTACTTTTTTAAATTAACTCTATTGTATTTCTTTGTTCTAAAGGAATATGACTCTCAGAATGGTATATGGTGACATGTACATACTTTAATAATAAATTCACTTTGAACTTTTGAATGTTGAAATGTGGCGCACCAAATTAATAGAGTTATCAGTGACACACAATTTCATCTGAAAGCAGTGTTTAGTGATGTGAAAGAAAGAGGTGAGATAGAAGATCCCACATCTCCTGCAATAGCATGCAACGGTGCCATGAGATGGAACTGCAAACCAGAGAGCTACAGAGGGAGTAGTCCCTTTGAAATGTTGTAAGAGAGAAGGGAAAGTTGCGTCAGGTGGAGGAATCTCACTGAGTTTGCTGGGCATAATGGACGAGGATCTCCTGAACATTTATCTTTTATTTATTTAGAGATACAGCATGGTAACAGGCCCTTCCAGCCCCAGAAGCCCATGCAGCCCAATTACAGCCATATGATCAATTAACCTATCAACCGGTTTGTCTTTAAAGTGAGGGATAAAGCCAGAGCACCCGGTGGCAACCCACACAAGCACAGAGAGAACGTGCAAACTCCTCACAGACAGCAGCAGGGATTTAACCCGGGTTGCTGGTGCTGCAATAACATTATGCTAATTGCATCACCACTGTGGTATCCTTGGAGATGGGGGTTGGGTGCAGAAGTGACCTTGGTTTTCTCTCAGTAGACGCTACCTGGCTATTTCCAGTATTTTCTGTTCTTTCGAGAGGCTTAACAGCCCGCTGTAGAGAATGCTTCAATTGAATATAAACGCTGAAAATCAATCCTATTAATTGCCTGTAACTAAGTCAGATTACAAAATCCAATAACTCTTTGTTGGGATGAAGAGCTGCTTAGCCTGATTGATTCACAGAATATGAGGGTTATCCCATAAGGTTGAGTAGGATAGGACACAGAGGAGGTTGGAGGGATGCAAAACAATATGAATACAATGTTTAATCTTAAAGGACGGGTTGCCAGGACTGATCTAGGGGTACGTTGCCCCTGATTGGAGAGTGATCTCAGGATCAAACGCCAGCCATTTTAGGACCAGATGCAGAAATCATTTTTATTCATGTGTGTAAATCATGTAATTCTCCACCCTATCCTTTGTTGGAAATTTGGAAATATTTTATAAGATAGAAAGCCTCTGAGTTTTAAATGTGTTTTAAGACTTGTATTTAAATTTTAAAATGTATCACTGAAAATAAATGAACTGGGTTTAAACTACATTGTTAGCTGGAAATATCTTCTCCTTGTTAGGAAGAGGTCCCACTGTTCAAATAGTGGGTATTGGCAGCTAAATTCACCATGGAGGGTAAACAGGGAAATGAACTAGTCTTTGAAGATTGGCTAGTTACAATATAACCTCCCTTTAGTGTTTGTACTAGTAGTTATCGATATCAGATTGGGCTCAAGGTCTTCGGTAGAGTTTAAAGCTTCAAGGTCAGCAAAACTATCATCAAAGTTTCAATTTCTAAGACCCCAAAATGGACTGTGTTCCATGCATTATGCTGAATTAGCCCTTTAATTGATCTCAGCATTCTTAAGCAAAAGAGTTGCTCATTTGTTATGTGCTGTGTCATATGACAGCCAATCGTGGACTTTCATAATAATGATTGTTCTTGGCAAATTTTTCTACAGAAGTGTTTTGCTATTGCCTTCTTCTAGGCAGCGTCTTTACAAGAAGGGTGACCCCGGCCTTTATAAATACTCTTCAGAGATTGTCTGCCTGGCATAACCAGCACTTATGATATGAAGCAGCTGCTTATATGACCATCCACCACCTGCTCCATGTGACCTTGATCGGGGTTGGGGGGGGGGGGGTAATCAGTTGCTACAGCTTGACCAAGGGTGACTTGCGGGCCAGCGGAAGGAACAAGTGCCTCACACCTCCTTTGGTAGGTACATACCTCCACCCTGCCATCCACAAGCAAAAGACTAGAAAAGTAAAAATAAATGTTTTTTCCTTATGGTGGCTGCTGGAAGCAATACCCCTATGGTGACTGGAGGAATAGGGATATGTCAGCAATGATTCATTGGTTGAACGATTGATTACCTTCAGGAGAGAAAAAAAACTGCAAAAAAAAAAGATTCTGAGAGACATAGAGTTATACAACATGGAAACAGGCCCTAATTGAGCACGTTTACAAGGAGCACTACCACAAGAAATGAGCATCCATCATCAATGATCCTCACCATCCAGGCCATGTACTCTTCTTACTTTGGACTTTGAGGAGCACTCCACCAGGTTCAGGAACAGTTATTACCCTACAACCATCAGGCTCCTGAACCAGTGTGGATAACTTCTCTCACCTCAGCTCTGAACTGACCAACACATCCAACACATTCACGTTCAAGACCTCTACAACTCACGTTGTCAGTATTATTTATCTGAGTGCATATTTGTTTATTTGCTATATTTTCATTTGCACAATTTGTCTTCTTTTGCACTTTGCTTGTTTGTTGGTTTTGTTTATGCAAAGTCTTCATGAATTCCATTGCATTTCTTTATTTTCCTGTAAATGCCTGCAAGAAAGTGAATATCAAGGTGGTATATGGTGACATTGATAACAAATTTACTTTGGATTTTTGGCCCAATTTGTCCACTCCTTCCAAAGTGCCCACCTACTCCCATTTTCCTGTGCTTGGCCCATATCCCTCTCAGATTTTCTATCAATGTACCTAAATTCCTTAAAACATTACAACTGTTACTATCTCTACAGATTCTTCTGATTTTTTGGTTTCCCACTGTGCCATAGCTTGAAGCTGCGTATAAGTCAAAAAATAAAATTATTTTAAAATATTTTCACTCAATGTCACAGACAGTGAAAATTCCGATATTACCATATACTACGAAAGTTGACCAATTCTTAATATGTTTTATTTTTAATTATATCAACTTAGAAATGGAATTCATAAAGAGATAGCAACCAAGGAGGAAGAGATAAACTGATTTCCTCAACTCTACAGTAAGCAATAAGAGCAAACTTTTGAGAAAAAAAATTTCCTCAACAATAAAAGTAAAGCTCATCTACCTTGTGAAGCATTACTTGTTGTTCCACCATTTAAATTGGCTCAATATTAAAGTTCAAAGTACATTTATTATCAAAGTATGTATGCAGTATACAGCCTGAGGTGTGTCTTCCCACAGACAGCCACAGAACAAAGAAACTCCATGAAACCCATTCAAAGAAAGCAACAAACAACACCCAACATACAAAAGAAAACAAATCACACAAATGCAAAAAAATGAGTGAAAAACACAGAATATTAAACATCAAACCACAGAGTCATTGAAACAGTCTAGGAATGTTCAGTTTAGTTCAGTTCTATTCAGTGCTGTGTCGTTCATTGACTGCAAACCGCAAAGCCAATCCACTCGAATAAAAATCACACAAAATAGCAATAAAAAAGAAGCAACCCAAAGACAGAAACACAAATAATGTGAATTCCATCCGTCACAACAGACAGGATTTCCCGGTTGCCACTCACTTCAACTCTCCTTCACGTTCCCATTTGGATATGTCCATACGTGGCCTCCTCTACTGCCATGATGAGGCCAAACTTCGGTTGGAGGAACAACATCTCATATACTGTCTGGGTAGTCTCCAGCTCCTTGGTATGAACATCAAATTCTCCAACTTCCGGTAATTCCCTCCCTCTCCCTTCCCCCATCCCACTTTCACTCTGTCTCCTCTTCCAGCTGCCTATCACCTCTCATGATTCTGTCTTCTTCCACTACCCATAGTGCTTTCCCCTTAGATTCCTTCTTCACCTCTCTGGCCTATCCCCTCCCTACTTCCCCTCCCCCACCCCTTGATCTTTCCTCTGATTGGTATTTCACCCTCCCCCCACCTTCTTTAGTCCTGACAAAGGGTCTCGGCCCAAAACGTTGACTGCTCCTTTCAACGGATGCTGCCCGACCTGCTGAGTTCATCCAGTTTTTTTGTACGTTTTAATGTGAGCTGCAGTGTCCAATAAACAATCTGCTTCAATTAAGCTTTGCCCAAGACCCAAGACTCCAGCAGTATCAAATAAGATGGAGAGGGAGACCATAAATGCAGGTACTTTCCTCTGCCTGAGAGTGAGAGTGAGAGAGAGACTGGTCAGATGCAGACAACTTCCTCTGGCAGCAGCGAGCATGAGGAAGAGAGAGAGGGACTGGTCAAAACCAAAGTCAAGCAGATGGCACATCAGTCATCTTCTGCTCTTCCGTCTTCTGCTCTTGTCCTCCAGATTTCGATTTTGCTTGACACTTTAATCGGCAGGATTGGCGAGAAATGGGGTCAATCACGGGCTTGCGCTCCATCTCCAGCCTTTTTGGTCTCCAGGCTACACACTCCACTCCAGATCTCATCGAACTCCCTCGGAGGCAGCAAAGCATCAGGTTGCTCAGTCGGCCTGAAAGCACCATGAAAATGTATATTACTGGTTCCAATAGTAGCAGAATCATATTTGAAAGAAGAAAAGAGAGTAGTTTTGTGAGCTGTCTGAAAGACGTCGCCTTTGATAGTGTTGTTTGCTGTTGCAATATTCTTCAGAAAATTAGGGTAAAACTGTTCCTAGTTGAAACACATATGTAAATAGGAACATTAGCTTCTCCCTGCTTTTTTTCAGGATGTTTGATGAATGGGCACCCTGAAAATCACAGGATCCTGTCCTGGGCTTTTGTCAAGTTGATGAAAAAGTGCATAATATTTCATCAGACCTTAGTATGGATTCCACGAGGGCCAATCCTAGACTATCGAAGAGTAAGAAATAGTTTGAAACTGGTGAAGTCTACTCCCACTACAATTCATGTTTTCAGAATTTATATATTTATATATATTTGTACAATTTGTCTTCTTTTGCACATTGGTTGTTTGTCAGTCTTTTTATAGTTTTTCATAAATTCTATTGATGACTCTCAGTCCACAAGGCTACATTCAACTATTCCAGTGCCTGTATCGGATTCTATTATGGTTACTATTCTATTACTGATTTATTTAGAATGCACACAAGAAAATGATTCTCAGGGTTGTATATAGTGACATATATATTCTCTGATCTTTGAACTTCCCTGCAAAGCTGAAGATTGCAAGTTTTTTGAGGGGAAAGTAATAGTGATTTCAAGCTAAAGAAATTACTAAACATTCATTATTTATATCCCCCACTGGATCTGAAAGTTATACTTCGTCTCCTTTGAACAGCAAATGATGCCTCTCACGCAACAAACATCAAACATCTTATCTCTGACTATTTCTGCTTAAGCTAAAGATGCTGCAGTAGAATTGGATTCTCTTTGCAAACTAAATTGACTGTCAAGTCTAGCTATCAGGCACTTATTAGTAAACTTGCTGAGGGTAAGGGATGAAATAGCACACAGTACAGCCTTCACTGTTAATCCATGAACCTCACTCAGATTGGCATCAGCGGTTCAGAATGACTTCACATAAACAAGACAGGATAGCTGTTCACACACAACTACAAAGGGTGAGGGGAGAGTGGAGCAGAGTGTGAAAATTTACTTTAAATTTTGAACTTGAACTTGGAATATGGATAACCAACTCCTATCTCGTGCTGGATGTGAGTTCAGAGTTCAAAGTAAATTTATTATCGAAGTATATTCAGTATATGTTACCATATATCATTACCTTGAGATTTATTTTCTATTAGCCATTTGCAGGAAAAAATACAATATTATTTAAAATATATATAAATAAACAAAGACTGACAATAACCAACGTGCAAAGGAAGACAAACTGTGCAAATAAAAAAATACAAAGAACTTGAATTGTTAAGAAACCTTGAATCAGTTCAGATTAGTGGTGATTATTTCAGGAGGGTAATAACTGTCCCTGAACCTGGTGGTGTGAGAAAGGGCATGGCCTGGATTGCTGCTTTCTTCAGACAGAGTCCTATGTAAATGCGTCCAATGGTGGGAAGGACTTTGCCTGTGATGCACTGGGCCATATCCATCACTTTCTGTAGCCTTTTGCATTCCTGGTGTTTCTTTACCAAGCCGTGATGCAACCACTTAGTGTTCGCTCCACTGGGCATCTACAGTAGTTTGTCAGAGTTTTCACAGGGGTCATCTTACAGATACAAGTCAACCTCCAATGGCTTGCCATCTTAGTCTGAGCCTGAAGTAGAGGAACAGTAATGACTTTCTCAGCAGGGCCAAATTGATGCAGATAGAGAGCAGTGCCAAGATCTGTATTTATTTATTTATTTATTTATTCAAGCCACACTGCCCAGCAACCCCTGATTTAGGCCTAGCCTAATCAAGGGACAATTTACAATGACAAATTAACCTCTCAACCAGTATATCTTTGGACTGTGAGAGAAATCAGAGCTCCCGGAGGAACCCAATGCAGTCACGGGGGGAACGTCCAAACTCCTTACAGTCAGTGGTGGGCATTGAACCTGGGTCACTGGCAGTGTAAAGCTCTGTGCTGACCACGACACTAAATGCTGTCCAGTTGATGGGAATGTGGAGAGAATATAACAAAGGGGTTCATGCTGGATTAGTGTAAATGGGTGGTTGATGGAAGGCATTGATTTAGTGGGCCAAATGGCCTACTTCGATTCTGTATCACTCAATGACCCTGTAATGGGAGGAGAAGATCGATCCCAAAGAGGGTTGAAAGCGATTACAGAAAGTGGCAAGAAGGGCATTGCAAGTTTTTCGGATGAGATGTTAAACCAAGCCCCAATTTTGCTACTGAAGTGAATGTAAAGGATGCTCTGGTGAAATGTCAAAAAGATCAAAGGAATTATTCCCAG
This sequence comes from Hemitrygon akajei, assembly GCF_048418815.1. Classification (NCBI taxonomy): domain Eukaryota; kingdom Metazoa; phylum Chordata; class Chondrichthyes; order Myliobatiformes; family Dasyatidae; genus Hemitrygon; species Hemitrygon akajei. Next base: position 32,543,462 of record NC_133153.1, on the reverse strand, counting down.
AATCCTGATGAAGGGTTCAGATGCTGGGTCTCAGCCTGAAGTGTTGACTCTTTATTCCTCTCCCAAATGCTGCCTGAGCTCCCCCAGCATTTTGTGTGTGTTACTCTGGAATTCCAGCATCTGCAGAATCACTTGTGGCCATGTCCATAGCTCCCTTCAGACATCTTTCCTCCATTGAAAACCCACCCTAAGCCACCCTGAATAAACTCACCCCATCACTAAATATCTTTCCTTAACTCTTTCATGATTCTCACTACAAAGGAATCTTGTCACCCTGCCAAACTTCAAGCAGGAAACACACACTCCCCACTCACCCTAATACTTGCTGAGCATCAGCAAAGGATTAATCTGTTTTAGACATTGTAATTCTCCATATAACTTTTCACCAGCTATGAATTTCATGATGTATTCATCCATCTCTTTTAAAGATTTAATCAGACATCACATGCCTCCCCAGAGACTAGTGGAGATTCCTTCTAATTTCAAGTCTGGCTTAGGCATTGTTAATTTTGTATTGATGATTTCTGCAATGAATAATAAATGATTGGAATCTTTTTAGCAATGAAGCTGAAGTCCATGAGCAGAGGTATAGAGCCATTTCCATCAGTCTCCACTGTGGAAGACACTAGTAGTATGTCAGAAATTCAAGAGTATCAGGGGGCAGAAGTGAGTGTAGTTGCTATTACTAAGGAGAAGGTGCTTGGGAATCTGTAAGTTCTGAAGTTACATAGAAATGTCAGCTGGACAAGATGGGCCCCAGGGTTCTGAAAGAGGGAGCTGAAGAGGTTGTAGAGGCATTAGTAATGATCTTTCAAGAATCACTAGATCCTGGAACGGTTCTTGAGGACTGGATAATTGCAAATTCACTCCACACTTTAAAGAAGGGAGGGAGGTGGCAGAAAGGAAATTACAGGCCAGTTAGCCTGACCTCAATGGTTGGGAAGACATTGGAGTCCATTATGAAGGATGAGGATTCGAGGCTACTTGGAGACACAGGTTGAAGTAGGCCAAAGTCAGCATAGTTTCCTTCACAGTAAATCTTGCTTGAAAAATCTGCTGGAACTCTTTGAGGATCTAAAGGCAGGCTAGACAAAGGAGAGACAGTGGATGTTGTTGCCTTGGATTTTCAGAAGGCCTTTGATAAAGTGCCACATATGAGGCTGCTTAACAAGATAAGACCCCATGGTATAACAGGAAAGATATCAGCATGGATAGAAGATTGTCTGACTGGCAGGAGGCAAAGTGTGTGGTTCTTTTATGGTTGGCTGCAAGTGACTGGTGGTGTTCCACAGGCGTCCATATTGGAACCACTCCTCTTCACGTTATATGTCAATGATTTGGATGATGAAATTGATGGCTTTGAGGCCAAATTTGCAGATGATACAACAATAAGTGGAGGGCCAGATAGTGTTGAGGAAGAAGGGACTCTGCGGAAGGATTTGGACAGATTAGGAGAATGGGGCAAGGGAGTGACAGTTGGAATATAGTGTAGGGTAATGTCTATCATGCACTTTGGAGGAAGGAATAAATGCGTATACTATTTTCTGTAGGGGGAGAAAATTCAAAATCAGAGGTGCAAAGGAATTTGGGAATCCTTATGTAGGATTCCCTAAGGGTTAAATTGCAGGTTGAATCAATGGTAAGGAAGGCAAATGCAGTTTGCCCATTTCAAGAGGATGGAATATAAGATAAGGATGTAATGCTGAAGCTTTATAAGGCTTTGATCAGGTCGAACTTAGTGTATTGTGAGCAGTTTTGAGCCCTTTATCTAAAAGATGTGCTGTCATTGAAGAGGGTCCAATGATTCCAGGAATGAAAGAGCTAATGTAAGAGGAGTGTTTGATGGCTCTGGGCCTATACTTTCTGGAGTTTAGAAGAATAAGGAGGATCTCATTGAAACCTATCGAATATTCAAAAGCTTCGATAGAGTGGTTGTGGAGAGGATGTTTTCAATAGTGGGTGAGTCTAGGACCTGAGTGTCAGAATAGTGATGTTCATTTAGAACAGAGGTGAGGAGGAATTTCTTTCACCAGAGGGTAATGAATCTGTAGAACTAATTTCCAAGGATGGCTATGGAGGCTAAGTCATTGAGAATATTTAAGGTAGAGGTTGATAGGTTCTTGATTAGTTCAGGTGTCAAAGAAGAAGGCAAGAGAATGAGGTTAGAAGAAATAATAAATCAGCCATGATGGAACAACTGAGCAGACTTAATGGGCCAAATGGCCTTATTTTGCTCCTATATCTTATTGTCTTGTGGTCTAATGGAAAGTAGTGATCCATGTGGAATCAAGAAACCAGAGAGGATGAGAAATGAGATCCTGCCGAAGGAACACGAGCAGCTAGGGTTCAGATTCAACAGCAGAAATCAAATGTGCTTATTTATGGATTTGAATTTGAGTCGCTGAAAAGTGGCACAGGGTTAAAAGAGAATCAGGGAGGCGCATGATTGTTTCAAAGACTGGAGTGAGGGAAATGAGATACTGATTGCTTGCTCAGGATTGGCTTCACTTGAACTGGGCTAGGACCAGTACCTAAAGTCAATTGAATCATTTTTGAGGGTAGGGATGGAGTTCCAGTGAAGGGATATTTAGAAAGTTGATGTGACAAAATAAACAATAGAGCAAAATGGGCAAAAAAAAACCTCCATAAACACAAGAGATTCTGCTGATGCTGAAAATCTTGAGCCGCACAAGAAAAGAACTGGAGGAACTCAGCAAGCCAGGCAGCATCTAGGGAGAAGAATCAACAGCTGGTGTTTTGGGCCAAGACCCTTCATCAGCTGAAGAAGAACGAATCTGATAGGAGAGGACAGTAGACCATTTTGCAAGAAAGGAGCAGTGCCAGAACAGGAGATGGTATAAAAGACAAAGCAAGCAAGCATATTTATTTTTATAGCACTTTTCAAACACAAGGCAGTTCAAAGTGCTTTATATCTTGCTCTATGTAAAAATCAAACATCAAATTTCAGACAATATATAAGCGAATAAAATCACACAAAAATAGAAATGTTAAATAGAAGTTACAGTGTGGGAGATTCTAATTAAAAGTTACAGCAAAAAGAAAAGTTTTAAGCCACGATTTAGAAGAGCTTAAAGTTGGGGCAGACTTCTGATCTTCTGGAAGGTTATTCCAGAGATGAGGAGCATGGTAACTAAAAGCTGCTTCGCCATGTTTAGTTTTGATCCTGGGGACAGTAGGCAGACCCGCCCCAGGCGAAACAAAAGCTCAGGAAGGTTCATAACGCAACAGGAGATCAGAGGTGCATTTTGGTCCTAGACCATTCAGTGCTTTATCAACCAGGAGTAATATTTTAAATTAAATCCTCTGATGAACAGGAACCAGTGTAGCAATCTGAGAACTGGAGTGATATGTTCTTCTTTCTTGGTCTTAGTGAGGACTCTAGCAGTAGCATTCTTAATGAGCTGCAGCTGTCTGAGGGTTTTTACAGAGACATGTGAAAACGCCATTACAACAGTCAAGCCTACTAAAAACAATACATGGACGAGTTTTTCTAGATCTTGCTGAAACATGAGCCCTTTAACTCTCATTATACTTTTAACATGGTAGTAGGCTAACTTTGTTTTTATGTGGCAGTTAAAATTTAAGTCAGAGTACATCACTGAAATAATTTTTTCTGAACACACAGTATTCATAACAAGGGAAGTGAATTAAAAGCACCAGTGGACGTAAAGTGGTACAATCTGATAGTCGTTAGAGAGACATAATTGCAAAGTGACAAAGGCTGGGAATTAAAAGTATATTCCATGAAACTTAACTTACAGAAGAGGTGAACAAAATTTTAAAAAGGATTTTAAAGCACATCAATTCCGGAATTGGTGGAGATGTAACGATGTGCTATTGGCAAAAAAGTATGAAAAAGTTACTGTTAATGAGAACCCCGATGGAGGATTTCGACCCAGAACGCTGACAATTCCTTTCCTCCCACAGATATTGCTTCACCCGTTGAGTCATCCAGATTAAGGAGTATGAGGGATATAGATAGGATAAATGAAAGCAGGCTTTTTCCACTAAGTTTGGGTGAGAACAAAACTAGAGGTCATAGGTTATGGGTGAAAGGTGAAATGTTTAAGGGGAACATGATGAAGGACTTCTTCACTCAGAGGATGGTGAGAGTGTGGAATGAGCTGTCAGTGGAAGTGGTTGATGCAAATTGGATTTCAACATTTAAGAACGAACATTTGAAAAGGTACACAAATGTGGTGATGGGTAGAGATATGTCTCAGTTGAAGAAGTTGTAAGGCACTCCTTCCCTCTGCTAGCCTGCAAGTCAGCCTTGGGCAAGGTGTAGCACCCCCTTCCCCCCTCCTCCCCCAATCAGGATCACATGAAGCCATGGGAGCAGGTATGGATGCTCATATGAGCAGCTGGTGCACATCACAATTCCTGGTTTTGCGAGTATTGAGGCTGAGCAGACAATCTCTGAAGAGTATTGATACTGGTTGGGGGTCACTTATCTTGTAAAGACATTCCCCAAAAGAAGGCAATGGCAAACCACTTCTGTAGAAAAAATTGTCAAGGACAATCACGGTCATGGAAAGACCATGCTTGCATGCATCATAGAACATGGCACATAATGAACAAACTTGGATGGCAGGGTTATGGAGGACAACAGTCCAGGTGCAGGTCAATGGACCTAGTCAGATTAATAGTTCAGCATTGACTAGATGGGTCAAAGGCCCTGTTTCTATGCTGTAGAGCTCTAAGACTCTATTGTTTGCTGCTCCAGATTACAGCACCTGCAATCTCTTGTATCTCCAGAAATTAAAGGGAATTCCATCAATAATAAAGTATGTAATATCTGCAGTTTAGTTACTGCACAGAGTATTTCTCTTTAATCAGAAATTGTAAGGAAGAGAACCAACCACGATGGGTTTGTATTTCCAATTTCATTAATGAGCCAGCTGCTCATGCATAAACAGTACCTTGCAGTACTGCAGGTCTGCTGTCTTTGGGTGCCAGATTAACAAATCTGTCTCAGAGGGCTGAGTGAATTCCATTCCCTTATCAGCAAACTGTCTCAGTGGATTCACCTCGAAGCTAAATCAATCCAGTTTACATCCCCTGCTCAGGAAGCCTAAGAAAATGTTTAATCTGCTAGCTTCCTTTTACACATGCTGCCAGTATGTACACTTGTACCTTTTTTGCTTAAATTTTCGGCATTTGGAGTTTGCCTCTTTCATTTGTAATTTCCTCCTTTTGTGTTTTATTTACATGTTCAGGTGTCTAAAACTTTCCTTCTCATGGGCTGCAAAGATTCTGGCTGTCAAGAGTACTGTTTATGAGGTAACAAGGGATATAATAAAAGCATTAGCTTTATAACGTATGAAATCTATTCCCATAATGTAGGGGTTCATTGGCATTGTATGTGTCACATTTAACAGCTGATCTAGGGAATGGGGTCGAAGAAATATTTAGATTTATGCACTTGCAACATCAAATGAAATGGTCTATCCTGTGACCAGCATGGAGATGCCATTTCAAAGAAGGCATGGTACCGCCTATATTTTCTTAGAAGTTTGCACTGATTTGGTGTGGTATCTAAAACGTTGACAAACTTTTATAGGTGGACAGTGGAGAGTATCCTGACTGGTTGTGTCACAAGCTGGTATGGAATCACCAATGTCCGAGAACTGAAGAGCCTACAAGAAGTGATGGACATAGCCTAGTCCATTATAGGCAAAGCCCTCCCCACATCTACAAGGAGCGCTACTACAAGAAAAAAGCATCCATCATCAAGAGCAAACACGAGGAAATCTGCAAATGCTGGAAATTCAAACAACAACACACACAAAATGCTGGTGGAACACAGCAGGCCAGGCAGCATCTATAGGGAGAAGCGCTGTCGATGTTTCGGGCTGAGACCCTTCATCAGGACTAACCAAAAGGATTACTATCTCTTACTATCTTTCCTTTCGGTTAGTACTGACGAAGGGTCTCGGCCCGAAACGTCAACAGTGCTTCTCCCTGTAGATGCTGCCTGGCCTGCTGTGTTCCACCAGCATTTTGTGTGTTGTTGTTCCATCATCAAGAACAAGTTTTTCTTTATTCTACTGTAAATGCCTGCAAGAAAATGACTTTCGGGGCAGGATATGGTGTCATATACGTAATCTGATAATAAATTTATTTTGTACTCATTTTCACCCCTCCGCTGCTGACAGTTCGACCACATATTTCCGGTTTTAGTTTCTTTCCCTGGTCCATGGATGTCTCCATGAACTACAAATTGAGAAGAGATGCCTAATGTCAGACACTGTACAGAGAGGTTTGAACAGTGTCAGAATCAGGTTTAATATAACTGGCATATGCTGTGAGAATTGTCTTTGAGGCAGCAGTACAATGCAATACATAGTAATAGAAAAAAAATACTATGAACTACAGTAAGTATATATATATTTAGAGAGGAAATTAAGAACCTGGTGGCATGGTGCGAAGACAATAACCTATCCCTCAACGTCAGCAAGATGAAGGAATTGGTTGTTGACTTCAGAAGGAGTAGCGGACTGCATGACCCCATCTACATCGGTGGTGCGCAGGTGGAACAGATCAAAAGCTTTAAGTTCCTCGGGGCGAATATCACAAATGTCCTGACTTGGTCTAACCAAGCAGAGTCCACTGCCAAGAAGGCCCACCAGCACCTTTACTTCCTGAGAAAGGTGAAGAAATTTGGCCTGTCCCCTAAAACCCTCACCAATTTTTATAGGTGCACCCTAGAAAGCATTCTTCTAGGGTGCATCACAACCTGGTATGGAAGTTGTTCTGTCCAAAACTGGAAGAAGCTGCAGAAGATTGTGAACATAGCCCAGCACATCACACAAACCAATCTTCCATCCTTGGGACTCACTTTACACCGCACGCTGTCGGAGCAGTGCTGCCAGGATAATCAAAGACACGACCCACCCAGCCAACACACTTTTTGTCCCTCTTCCCTCCAGGAGAAGGTTCAGAAGCTTGAAGATTCGTACGGCCAGATTTGGGAACAGCTTCTCTCCAACTGTGATAAGACTGCTGAACAGATCCTGACCCGGATCTGGGCCGTACCTTCCAAATATCCGGACCTGACTTGCACTACCTTACTTTCCCTTTTCTATTTTCTAATTATGATTTATAATTTAAATTTTTATTATATTTACTTTGATTTGTACTCAGGGAGCGCGAAGCGCAGAATCAAATATCGCTGTGATGATTGTACGCTCTAGTATCAATTGTTTGGTGACAATAAAGTAAATATATATATTAAATAGTTAAATAAGTAGTGGAAAAATAGAAATTAAAAAGTAGTGAGGTAGTGTTCATGGATTCATTGTCCTTTTAGAAATTGGATGGCAGAGGGGAAGAAACTGTTCCTGAATCATTGAGTGTGTCTCTTCAGGCTTCTGTACCTCCTTCTTGATGGTAGCAATGAGAACAGTGCATATCCTGGGTGATGGGGATCCTCAACAACATATGTCACTTTTTAAAGCTTTGCGCCTTTGTGATGAACTACATATACCTGTCTGGACACGCCCCTCCGCTGACTGCTCCTGTGGCTCCTCCCACAGACCCCTGTATAAAGGCGATTGGAGGCACTGCTCCTCCCTCAGTCTCCAGGATGTTGTGTGGTGGTCGCTTGCTGCTTGTGCTTTCTTCCAGCCAATAAAAGCCTACCTTAACTCACGTCTCCAAGAGTTATTGATGGTGCTTCATCCTTGAAGATGTGCTGGATACTATGAAGGTTAGTGCCCATGATGAGCTGACTAAGTTTACAACTCTCAGCAGCTTATTTCTATCCTGTGCAGTAGGTCCAGTCGGTGATGCAGCCAGTTAGAATGCTCTCCATGGTACATCTGTCAAAGTTTGTTAGTGTCTTTGGTGACATTCCAAATCTCCTCAAACTCCTGATGAAATATAGCTATTGTCATAACTTCTTTGCAGCTGTATTGATATATTGGGTCCAGGTTAGATCCTCGGAGATATTGAAATCTGGAATTCTCCTCCAGAAACATTATGCACAGTCTTTGGGAGCATTTTGATGTAGCAGTATTCTTTAGATACTGTTCATCGGTGAAAGATTCAACTAGATTCAATTAGATTAGATTTGACTGTCACATGTACATCAAAACATACAGTGAAGTGTGCTATTTGCATCAAATCAAATCAACAAGGATTGTGCTAGGCAGTTCGCTAGTGTCACCACTGTTCTGGCGCCAACATAGTATGACCATAACTCTGTAAACATAATGAACGTATTTGGAATGTGGGAGGAACCAGGAGCACATGGAGGAAACACATACAGTCACATGGAGAGCATGCAAACTCCTTACAGAGAGCGACAGGAATCAAAACCCTGATCATTCTGCTGCCGCTATAAAGCACTGCGCTAACCGCTACGCTACCCTACTGCCCGCTCACGAAAACGGAAGTTGGTCTTGCCATCGGTTTTGAAACATTGTTTAATAGCAACATGCACAAAATGTTGGAGGAACTTAGCGGGTCAGGCAGCATCTATGGAAAAGAGTTATGTTTTTACGTAAGCCCTTTACGTGCCCCTGGGAACTGTACCATCAATTTGTGCAGACATGTCGCTCAAGGACTTGGGCTATATCTCTCCATCTTTCCTGTGCTGTGTATGTTTTCCACCAAGGCCACAGAGGGATGCTATTTTGTTTGACTGTATTCATGTATGGTTGAATGATAATTAAACTTGAATATGATTTCATTTGATTTGAAGTTGACTCTGAATCAACTAATGTCTGCGGCTTCTTATATCCCTGTGCATCATCCGTACCGGGCCACAATGCTGCCAGTCAGGATACCTTCAGCAGTGCATCTGTAGAAGTTTATCAAAGAATTCAGTGTCAAGCTGAACCTCCTTAACCTCCTATGAAAATAAAGACATTGGGAGGCCTTCCTCGTGATTCCATCTATGTCCTGGACCTAAAACAGGCCATCTAATATGTTAATGCTCAGGAATTTAAAGCTACTGACTTTACATCGTCAATCCCCCAATATTCCCAGCCAGCTGAGTCCTCAATGATTTCAGAAACCAATCATTATGTTTACACATCTTTTATCAGACACTAGAAAGGTCATTATTTCTCTGATGTGGTTATGTACATTCACCCGTTAAGGGTCAAATCAATTACTCAAGTTTGACAGTTCTACAAAAAGTAGTGGACACTGCACAGTCCATCACAAGTAAAGCCCTCTCCACTATTAAGCACAGCTACATGAAGTGTTGTCACAGGAAAGCAGCATTGATCATCAGCGACCCCCACCCCCCACCACCCAGGTCATGCGCTCTTCTTGCTGTTGCCATCAGGGAGAACGTACGGGTGCCTCAGGACTCTCACCACCAGGTTCAGGAGCAGTTACCATCCCTCAACCATCAGGCTCTTGAACCAGAATGGATAGCTTCACTCAACTTCACTTGAGCCATCATTAAAATGTTCCCATAACCAATGGGCTCACTTTCAAGGAATCTTCATCTCATGTTCACGATATTTATTGCTTATTTATTTATTTTTATTATTTCTTTCTTTTTGTATTTGCACAGTTTGTTGTCTTTTGCACATTTGTTCATCATTGACATTGGTGCAGTCTTCCATTGATTCTATTATGATTATTATTCTTTTATGGATTTATAGAGTATGCCCTCAAGAAAATGAATCTCAGGGTTGTATATGGTGACATATATGTACTTTGATAATAAATTTACTTTGAACTTTGAAAGAATTTGTACCAATAAGTCTCTGGATTCACTAAGCCTGAAGGACTTCCTGGAATTAAATTACAATCTTCCTTCACATTGCATTAGTGTTCAGGAATTCTGCCATTCAGGAATTAATTATGGATAATTGCAAATAAATCCCAGTTCCCAAAGTTGACCAGTAATAAGGCATGTTGACAGATTAATAGCCTGAAGTTATTGGCATCAGGCAAAGATTGCTTCAACTAATTAGTAACCAAGGCAATCAGTGACCTTGCGCCTCTGTGCATTAATGCCAAAGTAGCAAGCATATGACAACCTGATTCCCAGCATTTGCTGTCATTAGAACACAATGAAATATAGATTAATTTTCAATGTGAAGATGATGTTCCTCTTAAGAAGGAAATCTGAGGCTTCGGTAACAAATCAGCACAGTTCTTGAGGCAATATTGAACAACGTTATCAAATACTGTCAGTCTCTGATTTCCACTGAATAAAGAGCCAGTTCAAAGTCAACCACATTGCCGGGTGTGGAGTCAGCTACAGGCCAGACCAGATAATGCTAACAAATTTCCTTCTTAAGCAGCGCACACGAAATGATGGAGGAACTCAGCATCTATGGAAATTAATAGACAACCGACGTTTCAGGCCGAGACCCTTCTTTGGGACTGAATGGGAAGAGGAAGCTGGAGGGATGGGAAGGAGGCTAGCTGGAAGGTGATAGGTGAAGCCAGGTGGGAGGGAAAGGTCAAGGGCTGAAGAAGGTTTCTGTTAGGAGAGGAAGAATTTAAGGTGGGGGGGATATATGAGAGGCAGGGTTTAAGGGTCGGCACAACATTGTGGGCCGAAGGGCCCGTAATGTGCTGTACTGTTCTATGTCCCATAACTTCACTCACCTCAATTCTGAACTGATACCATAACCTATGGACTCAATTTTAAGGATTCTATAGCTCATATTCTCAGTATTGTTTATTTGCTTGTTTATATTTTTCAATTGCACATTTTGTCTTCTTTTGCACATTGGTTGCTTGTCATCTTTCTTCATGTTGCTTTTCTCAAATTCTTTTGTATTTCTTTATTTTCCCGTAAATGTCCACAAGAAAATGAACCTCAAGCTAGTATATGGTGACATATACATACTTTGATAACAAATTTACTTTGAACTTTGAACATCTACGAGCATGTGACAAAATAAACCAATCATCAATTACCAATTAAATCTGTGAAGTCTCTGATCTTGAGGACTCTCTAGTCACTGGATAACAGAGCAATAACTTAACCACCTAATAAACAAAATATCAGTGTGAATAAGCTGTTACCTCAAGGTGGAGGATTATGGTATTCAGCATGTGAAGACAAACTCAAGCATTGTACTGAGGCAAAATTTCTTGTAGTTCCCATGTCTTGAGCCTTTTTCTTTTCAGTGGGAGGTCTTTGATGTGATGATCAGTGTTCACATGTTGACATTGATATTTTGCTACACCCTCAGCTTATGGCAGTTTACTGGTAGTTACAGGACTGGTAACCACTGGCCTGAGCCATGAGGAGGTGTGTTCAGGCCACCATGCAACCTCTTGCAGGCTGCCTCCAGCACATCCTCGACACCAGCAATGTATTTCACTATATGTTTCTACGTTTCACTGTACATGCTACAAATAAACTAATCTGGTCTTAATAAGGCAGATGGCTAATCATTAGCTAGGATAGCTGGTTCTGAATTTACCCAAAGCACTGGCTCCCACTATGGCTGAATGCATTGTCGCGACTGCTGTTGGCAGAATTTCAGATGATAACGAGGAGGCACACAGGAGTGAGATAGATCAGCTGGTTAAGTGGTGTTGCAACAACAGCATCGTACTCAATGTCAGTAAGTCCAAGGATTTGATTGTGGACTTCAGGAAGAGAAAATCAGAGGAAAACACACCAGTACACATTGAGGGATTAGCAGGGGAAAGGGTATGTAGTTTCAACTTCCTGAGTGTCAACATCTCTGAAGATTTATCCTGAGCCCAACATTTTGATGCAATTACAAAAAAGGCACATCAGCGGCTATATTTCATCAGGACGGGGTCTCCAACATTTCTTATGCCATGGACCAACACCATTAAGCAAGAGGTTAGGTTGGGAACCCCTGCATTAGGAGTTTGCAGAGATTTGATGTGTCACCAAAGGCTTTAGCAAAAGTTTACAGATGTACAGTGGAGAGCATTCTAGCTGGTTGCCTCATTGTCTGGTATGGAGAGGCCACTACGCAGGATTGAAAAATAAGCTGCTGAGGGTTGAGAATTCATTCCACTCCATCATGCCTTCAACCCAAAATCTTTCAAGTCCTGACTAATCAAGAACCTATCAACCTCTGTCTTAAATGCACCCAGTGACTTGACCTCCACAGCTACGTTGCAACAAATTCCACAGATTCACCACTCTCTTGTTAAAGAAATTCCTCCTCATCTCTGTACTAAATAGATGTCCCTCTAATTTGAGACAGTGCCCTCTGGTCCTAGATTCCACCATGAAAGGAAACATCCTTTTCACATACACTCTATCTAGGACTTTCAACATTCGATAGGTTTCAATGAGTCCACCTCATTCTTCTAAATTCCAGTGATTACAGGCCCAGAACCTTCAACTGCAACTCATATGATAACCCTTTCATTCCTGGAATCATTCTCATGACTCTCCAATGTTAACACATACTTTCTTAAGTAGCAGACCCAAAACTGGTCACAATACACCAAGTGAAGAACAGCGAATGACTAAGTGGTAGCAGTTTCAATTTTGTCACCTGCTGTCTGACGCAGCAGGAAGTCTAGACTGGCAATGGAGAGGACGCAGGTTTGAGTGATGGACTGAGTTTCGTTCTCAGCTCTCTGCAATTTCTTCTTGTCTTCGGCAAAGCAGCTTCCTCTGAAGTATTTAGATGGGTTTCTCTCTGTGCTGCATCTGTAAACACTGGTGAGGATCAGTTGGGGACATGCCAAATTTCATCAGCCTTCTGAGAATGTAGGTACACTGGTGTGCTTCTTCACCATGTAGATGTGCAGGTCCTCATGAGACAAGATCACACTCCTCATTTTGTGATACGTGAAGTTATAACTGACCATACTATGGGATGCCCACTGGTAATGCATATAACACAACTTGGCATTCTCTGTCCATTGGCGGAGAATTGAAATGACTTTTTGAAGTTTCAGGTTCAACTCTTAACAACCATAGCTCCAGAGCTGACAATATCATTCAGGGAGGGTGTGGTATGATGTTGAGAGGATGTTTCTGATCGTATGGGAATCTAAAGCCAGAACACACAGCCTCACAATAAAGTCATGTCCCTTTAGAGTGGAAATGAGGAGGAGGTTCTTTAGCCAGAGAGTGGTAAATCTGTGGAATTTGTAGCCATAGGCGGCTGTGGAGGCCCAGTCGGTATATTTAAAGCAAAGGTTTAGGATCCTTGATTAGTCGGGGCATGTAGGGAGAAGGCAGGAGATTGGAGCCAAAAGGGAAAATGGTGGAGCAGGCTTGATGGGCCAAATGGCCTTATGCTCTTATGGGCTTATGTTTGCTTAGACTAATGGAAAAATGTCCCGGCTGATGGCACAGTGACATCAGTGCCGGACTCCAGAGTGAAGGTTCCCGAGTTCGAACCCAGTCGGGCCGCTCCTGGACACGCTTTCCATCCGTGTCGGGTTGAGTGTCGAGCTCGCAACTCGGCCTCGTAAAAAAAAAACCCACTGCGCTATGAGAAGGACGTGGGGGACCACTCACAGAATCTTTCCTCCAAGACAACCACTTGAAAAAAAGTGGTGGCTGAGGCTCTGGCAGAGTATGGCACACAAAAGAAGATGGAAAAATGTAACACTAGCAAGGAAGAAAGCAGTTATCCAAAGCTGGACTGCACATTATTAGAATGTCCCAAAGGCATGCAAATTGTGCCATTAATTGGGCATTGTAAAGTCCTCCGCATGTGTAAGTGAGTGATAGAACCTTTGGGTTGAGGGCCATGGAAATGTGGGAAAATTAAATGGGATTAGTGTAAAAAGGGGGCTGGATGGCTAGTGTGATTCAATGGGCAGAGGGGCCTGTTTCTGAGTTGTATGGCTCGTGTATGACTGACAATTAAACATTGTTTTATAGTGCTTTATATTTTGTATATAAATCCTATATATCTTCTGCATTTTAGCTGTGGATTATCAGTCCTAGAAATACTTTATATTCCTACTCTGCATGAGAGCAGTAACTCTCCTGGTTAACTGTATCCCCAATGTTATTTGTTTTACTTAACCAAAATATAGTTTTAATTCTTCTGAAAAACTGTTAAAATTCTGTATTTGAAAGATTAAATTGAGCCATTTGATACAATGAATGTGGAAATTACCCCTTATCTGCAGACCATCACTAGCTCCTTGGCCTTTAGTAAAGATTGTGTTGGGTGCTGTAGGTTAACTGAATATTATGTGAAAAATCATGTCAGGTGATAAGAATTTATTCAACTCTTATCAGAACTAACACCATTCACTGGCTGTATTTTACCGGAAACCAGAATCCATCAATGCTTTGTAAAGGCTGTAATGACAGACTACTAAATAATCACTAATCAATTTCCTAAATTCCTTCTGTAGGAAACTAATGCAAATGTCAAACATGTTTCAAATCTTAGCCACCCTTTTGGAATAAGTTTATGAATTCTGATATTGAAAGAAAGATGTTCCATGGGTCAACCAATTTTACTTACAAGCGAGGCTACTTTTTTTCTTGTCAGCTATTTAGCAATAATTAAATTACTTTTTGTTGCTGCAAATAGAATTCATGTAAACGAGGTTGCATTTAAGTACAAATTGCTGCATAAAGCTAATTTTCAAGATTCCACAGTTTAAGAATAAGGGGTAGGCCATTTAGAACAGAGATGTGGAAAAACTTTTTCACCCAGAGAGTGGTGGATATGTGGAATGCTCTGCCCCAGAGGGCAGTGGAGGCCAAGTCTCTGGATGCATTCAAGAGAGAGTTAGATAGAGCTCTTATAGATAGCGGGGTCAAGGGATATAGGGAGAGGGCAGGAATGGGGTACTGATTGTATATGATCAGCCATGATCACAGTGAATGGTGGTGCTGGCTAGAAGGGCCGAATGGCCTACTCCTGCACCTACTTTCTATTGTCGATTCCATTAACTTTTTAAGATCCTTTTATTTCCCTCCCGAGGATTGCTTGGTGTCCTTTGTCACTATAGCAACATAACTGAGAACATTGGCAGAGATTTTTCATCTAGTTTTAAGCCAGAAATAAGGAAACGCGAGAGAGAAATGCAGGGGTGTAGGGGTGCTGACCCTCCAATCATTCACTCAGCACAATATAATCTCCCATCAAATAATGAGAGGCCTTCTTGGCCTTGCTACATGCAAATGAGTCAGCACCTATTGTGTCTGTGGTCATGGCATGAAACTGATTCTTGTCCTGTGCAATTAGTGACAATCAACCACAGAGCAAAGACTGAGAGTTAATGTTAAATCAATTGTGTTTGAATAAATCCGTCGTTCTCTTGCTTCAACATCGACAGCAGAATAGGCTGCACTGTGAAGTCCTTCCTCCAGGCAGCAATTATTCTTACTCTTTTTGTGTGATTTTCCGGTTTAAGATGACGCTGGTGATGCTCAGCGACTGCTTGCTGGTGGCAAATAAAGGAAACAACTAAATACTTAGTTAATTGCACTTTTTCTGCTAAACAATCACTGCAAACAATAGACCGTGATTTACAAACAAGCTGGAGGAACTCAGCAGGTCGGACAGCATCCGTGGAAATGAGCAGTCAACGTTTTGGGCCGAGACCCTTCGTCAGGACTGAAGAGGGCGGGGGGCAGAGGCCCTGTAAAGAAGGTAGTGGGGGGGGAAGGTGGGAAGGAGAAGGCTGTTCATTTCTGCGGATGCTGTCCGACCTGCTGAATTCCTCCAGCTTGTTTGTATGTGTTGCTTTGACCACAGCCTCTGCAGTGTACTTTGTGTTTAATAGACTGTGACTTTCCTGCCGGCCTTGAGCTTTTGAAGCACCTGTATGACCTGGCATTTCTGCAGTTAAAACTGAAGTCTTGAAGGTGCAGGATGGTGTGTACGGGCTGAATCAAGGTGGTGGGATCTGGGGAGGAGAGCGGGGGGGGGGGGGGGGGGGGCGGTGGTATGAGCCAGTGTTTGGCCATCCCTGGAATGAACTTGGTTGCAATTTGATTCGGCAGACCTGAGGCGAGGTGAGGAGGCGGGGCCCGGATCGGGCCTGAGAGTGAGAAAGGACCCAAGGTTTGATTGTTAAAGCACCGAGCTGAATTGGAAAAATTGGGTACGGGCCGAATTGAGGTGGTGGGGCACCGGCCCAAGAGCGTATCGAAGTGTCAGGGTCCAGGTCCGAGAGCAAGGTCCGGCCGGTTTAAGCACTGGGCTGGATTGAAAAGGACAGTGCATTTGGGCCGGGGGGGGGGGGTAGGTGGGGGTGGTGGGGGGCAAGACACAGGCTGGTTCAATCGCTGCTCGGTGAGATTTACTTGTCTCTGCGCTGAATGTCAACTCATTACACCGCGAGGTTTACTCATCTCTGCTGTGGTCTGCAACTATCACAGTGTGAACTCACTCTTGTGACCCTCAGCCCCGAGTGCTATTCGCTTACTGTTATTGTTTGCCCGGCTGTTTCTTTTCTTTCTTTGCGCTTTGGGAGTTTGACCATCTTCATTTGCTTTAATGTGATCTACTGGATCTCTTTTTGCGGCTGCCTTTAAGAAGATAACTCTTCTTTACGGGGCATCTTCTTTATGTTTTGCAGGGGCACGTAATCCAGCCTGTCATTCTACTGACTGGACACTGGGGGGCACTCCGAACAGCTGTCTCAAGAAGCACCATCTAGATCAAAGGTCCACACCATCTGCACCATCTTGCAGCTACTGATGGGCAGGAGGTACAGTGACCTGAAGTCCAACACCACCAGGTTCAAGAGCAGCCACTTCCCTCAAACAGCACACACAAAATGCTGGAGGAAATCAGCAGGCCAGGCAGCACCTATGGAAAAGAATACAGTCCCTTCAACAGCATTTCCCTCAAACCTTCAGTTCTTAGACCAACCAGGAAAATTCTAATCACTACAACTTAACAATACTCTCACAGTACTGCTAAATACTGCGCTCAAATGATTTTGTTTTTTAAATTCGAATTGTGTTCTTTCTTAAAATAATTGTCTACTGAATAATTCATGTTTAATTATTCTGTGAATCTGACAAATAATGTTATGTGCTTGTGATGTTGCCACAAGTAAACACCATAAGATATAGGAGCAGAATTAGGCCATTTGGCCCATCGAGTCTGCTACCATTTCAGAATCAGAATCCGGTTTAATATCACCAGCATATGGCATGAGATTTGTTAATTTAGCTACAGCAATACAATGCAATACATGACAATATAGGGAAAAATAACCAAACAATTACAGTGAGTATGTTTATGTTGTTACGTAACCCCGTAACCAGGTAACTTACCAGCAAAGATAGATGGATCAGCTGAGTCGGATGCTACTATTTTCAAACGTTTTATTCGAAAAGGGCACAAACGTATGGTTAATACAAAACATTCAGATCATATACATCGTCAAACTCAATCTAAAACACCGGTGTAACCATAATCAATCAGAAATAAGCTCTACAGTTGTCTAGGGGTTAATACAGAGTCCAATTGAAATATAAAGAGTCACTCAGAAGTTTGCAGGCTTTTCCCTTTTGGGAACCGCTGGGGTTTTCACGTTGTAGAGAGAAAGAGATGATTTGGAAAAGATAAACACTTGCCCGTCGTCTTGGCAGAGCAAATCCTTGGAATCAGGGGAGCAGACTTCCCCGTTGTTAGCTAAAAGCAGTCTTTCGTTGGTTCTAGCCACAGATTCAAAAGTTGGAATCTAACGCACGTGGCTTCCTTCAGAATGGCTTCCCGCTCCCACAGGAATCAATATCGTGCTTCCTTCGTCTCCTGGGTGCGTCTGAGGGTTCCCCCCCTCAGACCCTCCTTTATACTTCTTCACGGGATCGCAGGTGTCAATCAGGCTGCAGGTAATGCGATCTCTCTCTCAACCAGCCCACTTTGCCCGAGGGCTTTTCACGTGGTCTCCATGAGACAATAGTCAATGTCACCTTTATTCTGCTTCTTGGGAGAACGTGGTCTCCCTCTCTCTCTCCTGTTTCCCTGGGTTTATTCAGCACGTCCCTTCCTCTTTTGGGTCAGCTGACCCCCCTCTTGACTCGGGTTCTTGAGATTCTCACAAAGGAGGGGGCCGATGGCATAACAATGTGTATTAAAAAGTTAAATTAAAAAGTGCAAAAACAGAAATAATAAAAGTGTTCATGGGTTCAATGTCTGTTTAGAAATCAGATGGCAGAGGGGAAGAAGCTGTTCCTGAATTGCTGAGTGTGACTTTAGGCTTCTGCACCTCTTTCCTGATGATAACAACGAGAAGGGGGTACGTTCTAGGTGGTGGGAGTCCTTAATGATGGATGCCGCCTTTCTGAGACACTGCTCCTTGACGAGCTCTTGGATAGTCCAGAGGCTAGTACCCAAGATGGATCGGACTAATTTTACGACTTGCTGTAGCTTCTTTCGATCCTGTGCAGTAGTCACATCACTGACACTTCAGTACACTACGAGGAATTGACCATGAGGCATACAGCACCATCTCTGCTTTTCAGAGACTCGACAGTCCTATCTTAATGGTGTACAGTGAACCCGTCAATCTGAACGGCTGTGTCCAGTTCAGAAGGGGTTAAGCAGGATTCCATGAAGCAAGGGATGCATACTGTCCTAACGTCTCTCTGATGCAGCACTCTGGCTCTGAGATCACTGATCTTCTTTGCCAGAGACTATGTTTGCCAGCAAGATAGTCGGTAATGGTAGTTGTTTTTTTTTTTTATTAAAGGTACTTGCAGTCCTGTTTCCAATGAGGTGTCCTCCTGGTGAACATCTTCTGGCCACAGCCGATTTTAGGCAGCCTTTAGATAATTCAATCTCCTTAAAACATTCTTATTAACTATACAGACCTTGGATGCAGTTGTGATTCTCAGCTGTAGCAGGCTGAAATGGGAATATTTAATCACACCCATTGAGCTGCTCCGTCACGTGTTCGGCCTTTTGAAGGTGCTCCAGAAATCATATGTAACATGCTGTAAGGATTCACTGCTAATGTAATGGTTTCTCTGTAGCAGCAATGTTTGGGTTATGACTAGAGATAACGGGTCTTTGGAATGTGGGGCTATCCAATGAGAGGGAAGTTGTTCTTTCCTGCGGGCCTGGGAGCAAGGATTTCACAGTCCTTTCCCGGGGAAAAATGAGAGAAGACACGAATGGAGAGAGTTGGTAGACTGCCGGACGGAGTGGACCTGGGGCAAGGGTCCGAGGGTTGGCTACGCCCGGAGGAGGTCGACGGGAAGCCAGTGGGACTGAACCGTGAGCTCCAACGTTGTGCATTCGACTGTTTCATGAGAATGGGTCCTTTCTTCTTTTGTTTCTTTACCAACCATATAGTCAAATTAAGAATTATAAAGCCCGATCGTTTAATCGCATATTGTGTAC
The DNA here is from genome assembly GCF_048418815.1 of Hemitrygon akajei. Classification (NCBI taxonomy): domain Eukaryota; kingdom Metazoa; phylum Chordata; class Chondrichthyes; order Myliobatiformes; family Dasyatidae; genus Hemitrygon; species Hemitrygon akajei. The sequence continues at coordinate 32,524,179 of NC_133153.1, read as the reverse complement.
TGTTTGTTATTTTGTGGTACTGATTTGTAACAAGGGGCACATCGCACAGCATCCACCCAATCGTGATTTCTTAAGTTTGGCCAGGTCGAGGGCGGCCTTCCCCTAGATTAAGCCGCTAGCCGAATCAAGAGTTACGCATACATCATGGCTGACACAATTCTCCTCTCAGCACCAGTCTCCTTCCTTCTTCCCATATCTATCAATCTTTGCTTTAAATATACAAAAGACGTGGCCTCCACAGCTGCTTGTGGCAAAGAATTCCACAGATTCACCACTCTCTGGCTAAAGAAATTCCTCCTCAACTCTGTTCTAAAAGAACACCCCTCTATTCTGAGGCTGTGTCATCTGGTCTTAGACTTTCCTATCATAGGAAACATTCTCTCCACATCCACTCTGTCAAGGCCTTTCACCATTCGATAGGTTTCAATGAGGTCACCTCTCATTCTTCTGAATTCTAGTAAGTACAGGCCCAGAGCTAAACACTCTTCATATGACAAGTCATTCAATTCCATATTTTTATTTAATATTTTTATATATACACTTGTGCATAGGACAATAAATGCAACTTTGACATTGACCTTGAAACAAGACATCCCTGGAAATGTAAGATCAATATGATAATCTCTTCTCACACAATTCAATTAACAGTGGCAATTGAATTAATTGAGCAACAATCCTTCCGGAACTCTGTTCAAAGTCTTCACATTGAAGTAGCATAAAGCACTGTGTTAGCGGAATTCAGCAATGAAATTATCATTGAATGAATTGCAATAAATGTCAAACTATATAGGGTTATCAAGTTCACACTTTTGATTCAAAGATTTGCCAAATGCTGACAGAAAAAGTGGTGTTACATTTGGAATCGTTTTGATGTAATAAGGCAGGCTATGTTTTACTTTATTTACTAGACCATAAGACCAGAAGAAATAGGAGCAGAATTAGGCCATTCAGCCCATCAAGTCTGCTCTGACATTCAATCATGGCTGATTTATTATCCCTCTCAACTCCATGCTCCTGCCTTCTCCCTGTAACCTTTCATGCCCTCATTAGTCATGAACCTATCAGGATAGGGTAGGTTTTGGCCATTACACTGCAGGCATTTAGGGCGGCAATGAAGGTCCTCCATCTCTCTCTGTCCATACCATTGCACACAGATATAGGTTTCCTCATTGCTGTTTCCATAACAATTTTTTTGGCCAGTATGGATTGTTAGCCCTGAGCTGAACCCCCAAACCTGGAGGGCCAGTGGATGACTCTTAGTCTGACTTCTATCCTTTGACCTGTTTGGCATGGGTGACCCTACCAAGAGCCAAAGACTCTAGCCAACACAACTCTCCAGGTCACTGAGGCACACAACCCTCCAAACCATACGACAAGTTTGTGGTCCTCTTAGACAATGAACCTATCAACCTCTGCTTTAAATATACCCAATGACTTGACCACCACAGTTATCCATGGCAATGAATTCCACAGATTCACCACCCTTGGGCTAAAGAAATTCCTCCTCTTCTTTGTGCTGAAGGGACGTGTTGTGCCCTCTGTTCCTTGACTCTTCCACTAATGGAAACATATCCACTCTATCTAAGCCTTTCCACAAGAACATGAATAAGGGCAATAACTATACGTTCTCTGACACAGGATGGCTTGTGTTTGAGCTCTAACCTTATGCACGGGCAACCTTTTCAACATTGTTATCTGTTCTTAATATGGATAATTTCCTAACTCCTTACAAGAGCACCACCACCTTGTCATAGCTTGGAGGCTTGCATACCCCAATAACCTGGAGAGCTATGTTGGCTGGAGTCAGGGCTTTATGCTTTGGCTCTTGGTAAGGTCACCATGCCAAACAGGTCAAAGCGTAGAGTCCAAACTAAGAGTGGTCCACCAGTCCTCCGGGCTCGGGGGTTCAGCTCAGGACCAACAACCCTGACTGGTAAAACAAAATTGTTACAGAAACAGCACTGAAGAATCCTTCTCCATCTGAGTGTGTCAATGACCCGGAGAGTGCAGTGGCGTAACCGGTAGTGAGTAAGTTACAAGAACAGTATCAGATATCATTTTATGTTGACTTGGAAAGGTATAATAGGAACACAAGAAATCCAGAGTAACACACGCACAAAATCCTGGAGGAACTCAGCAGGTCAGAGCGCATCTAGGGAAATGGATAAGCAATCAACATTTTGGGCTGAGACCCTTCATCAGGTAGAAGAGGATCTCAGTTTTCTGCCTCATCCACATTTCAGCACTTCCCGTGATGCCAGATTGCAATAATTATTCCCATAGGCGAGGCCTGACTTGCTGAGTGTTTCTGACACTTTCAGTATATGCTTAGACCTCCAGCATTTGCAGCTTTTGTTTCCATTCAATGCACAGCTGTCAGATTCAGGAAGAAGAGAGTCTGACAATTGCCTAGTGACAGAATTCTCCCTCATTAAGATTTCTTACATTCGGCAATCATGCATGTGGTGTGCACATCAAAACATTTCTCTGCACATAATCTCTCAACAAGTTCTATCAGTTATGTTCTAATTTAGGACATCAGTCTCCTACAGGGTCTTCTCTCCCACAATGCATGAGGCATGAGGATAGTAATAACCCCTTCACAACAGAGGTCACTCACTCAGAGAGCACCAGCACACGCTAGCATCTTTCAGTGGAGAGTGTAGGGACTCCCTTAACAATGGGCTCATGAATTGGGGGACTGGTGTCTGCTATCCCTCACGTCACCATTGAATAAAGTTCACTTGACAGAGTTGGAGAAACTGGCGAAAGCCAAGTCAACAAAGCTGCGTTGGATTAGAATTGTAAAAAATATTACTTCACACCCTATCTTCGTTATATGCAGGGGATACGTACCTTGTAGTCGACGCATAATGTGAATAATTACTTAAATGGAGAAAATAGGGATGCGTTCCAGAGGGCTTCCTAAATATGCTTTATCTGTAATTTATTCATATTTTCATTCCATTATAACACAAAAGCAGCAAAGGCAACATTCGTATTATATTTCATCAATTTAAGGTAACATTCAATGTAATAAATCATAGAAAGTTAACATACTAGGGTGTACAGTACTCAGCAACAGTGACTGGTGTGTTCGCTCTGGGAGATGAGTGGTCGTTGTGGTCATCAGGATCATATCAAGAACAAGGGGTGAAGGAAGACTCACAGGACTCTTAGAACTGCCGGCAGCAGGAGATGACACCAGTTTGAATAAAGTGATGAGAGTCATTTGCTTGGCAGCATTTTGATTTTCAGCATAAACTTGCTTGTAGGGAAGAAGGGTTGCGGGCAGGGAACGACTGAAATGCTGACTCCGTTCTAAACTTGGGTCCATGTTCATCGCCATTTGTGCCAAGTGTTCCAACTTCCACCATTCCCTCACCGTTGGTAAACTCCCGGGATTTTCAAAATCGTCTGTTGCTTGCAGCATCTGAGAGATAGTTCGCCGTAAAAAAAAGCGCCTTGAATGTGGATCACACCTTGGTTGAGTGGCTGAAACAGCGATGTTGTGTTAGGCGGCAGGAAACGCACTGTTATATTAGGATGAATGCTGTCCAAATGTTTAGGGTGGGCTAGCGCATTGTCAAGCAACAGTAGAACTTTAAAGGCAAGATTCTGTTCCCGGCAGTAGCATCCCAGAGCTGTGTTACCTTTACCTGATGCTGCGCTGTTTATAATTTCCAACTTTTTTTTCCCCGAGTGTTAAAGCGGTTCTCTGCCACTCGGCTGATGGCCCAGGACATGACATCGGACGCTTAGGAGGCATAGTTAAATATTTCGAGCACAAAATCACTGCACCGTAGGTAAAACCAACAAAATTTTAAGAGCGCAAGATCGCACATCCACACCTTGCCAAAACCAATGCAAGACTGGCGGGAGTGAGATTGCGAGGCACGCGCACCTGACTTGTATTGGCGGGAAAGCTGTGCTTCTCGTCCCAACAGTGAGACTGTGAGGCGTGTGCACCTGACTTGTATTGGCGGGAAAGCTGTGCTTCTCGTCCCAACAGTGAGACTGTGAGGCGTGCGCACGTGACTTGTATTGGCGGGAAAGCTGTGCTCCTCACATAACTGAGAGTTTTGGACACATAAGGAGACACTGGTAGAAATAGGTTCCTCGCATAACTGTGAATCTGCACAGTCTGAAGACACATATAATGGGGATAGGGTGTACTCATAATTTGAAGTGGTAGAACTGAGGCCAGGCCAAATCAAGCCAGCAGGGTCCAGGCCTGAGAGCATATCAAAGCAGACTGCCTGGGTCCGAAATGAGGAATGACCTACTGATTGGCTGATTTAAGTGCCGGGCCAGATTGGAAAGGTTGGGTACAGGCCAAATTGCGGTGGCGGGACGCGGGCCCAAGAGAATATTAGAGCAACAGGATTTGGGCCCAAGAGAATATTAGAGCAACAGGATTTGGGCCCAAGAGAATATTAGAGCAACAGGATTTGGGCCCAAGAGAATATTAGAGCAACAGGATTTGGGCCCAAGAGAATATTAGAGCAACAGGATTTGGGCCCAAGAGAATATTAGAGCAACAGGATTTGGGCCCAAGAGAGAGTTTGTTCGATTTAAATGCTGGGAATATTGAAAATGTTGGGGTGTCAGGGCCAGACACAAGGGTGGGCTGGTGTTCATCTCACTGTTCTGTTGAACTGAGAGTGTGGCCTGCAACTAATGAGCTCCTGGATTGGCTTTGACTGGCTTTGTGGCTGTACACTCACTTTTGTGAACTTCTGAACGTCAGCTGTTTACTTATATTGTTTGGCTTCTTTTACTGCACATTGTGTTTGCTGGTCTTTTTTTAATGGAATCTTTTGGGTTTCTGTTTTGTGGCTGCCTGTAAGGAGAAGATTTTCAAGGTTGCATATAGCATACATACTTCAATAATAAATATATTTTGAACTTTGATAGTTTAATTTTTCCTTTACTTTCATGTATTTTTATATAATTATTTCTATATGTGTAATCATTCAGTGACTTTTCCCAGTAACTGTAGTAAGCTACTTCTGTGTTTTTCTAGAAGCTTCTTAGATTTTCTGCAGCAGGTGTCATTGCCTCCTGAATCAGTCTATTTCATAGGCTATTTGCTATCTTGGACAGTCTTGACATCAGTTTACTCTGAGATAATACAATACGGTTATACGGAAAACAACAATTTTCAGAACGTCTGTATGTCAGTGAGATTAAACCGGATTCTGATTGTGAATGCAGTGATATCAAGTGGTTAGAAACATGAGTGAAAATAAAGTCAAACATTTGTACAGGGTAAATCCATGTAAAAATATAATTACTTACCTGCTTCTTGCATTCATGACCGTGGGAATAATCAAATTAATATCAGTCTTTAAAGAGAATTACATACGCAACTTTAAATCAGTTTTGTTCAATAGGGAAGTTGGAGGTACAAAATTTCAAAATCTGATCAATGATACAACCAAAATCCATGTGGCAGGCTCAAATATAATTTGTGTTTTACACATTGATTGATACAGTATAACATTGGCCATGAAGGAATTAAAATATGGAAGGAAACATCAAACTTAAATGAGTCAAGGACAGGGTGAGTAGACAAACCAATTGTCTTTGTTGTTGCCATGTGCTTGAAGGAATGGGGTCTTCCATTTTGTGATACTGCTGTGTAGCCTCCATTTTGTGAGCTGGCTTGTGAACTGTTTTTGCCCAGGAATAGTTCTGTCAAAGAGCCTTAAAGGGGACACATCAATGCTACAATTATTTGTGAGGTGTTCCTTGGTATGATAGAACATGCATGTTTATGAATAGGGGAGTCTGTTTCTGACTTAAGTCACTCAAGCCAAGTAGCTGGTTGATTCAGAACAACGAGACATTAATTACAAGTTGTCACTTGCAGAAGGGCAATAAATTGATGTTGGCTTGGACTAAAGCCAATGGAAGTTGACATACATCAGTCAGAAAGGCCAGAGTCAATGAGATTGAAGCATAATGTTTACAACTGGTAAGGAAAGAGTACAAAAATGAAGTTCAAATGCAAAGTGATAATAACTCCAGATACTAACTATCATAAAGAAGACACCCATGCCAGGGACTGGGAGAAGGATCAATCATTTTGTGAATGGGAGATCCCCTATTTCAGAGTTATAAATTGTAGAAGTGGTCCGAGTGAGTATTGGTACAGAGGGAACAATAAAATTCATGTTTTAAGTTGTTGACCTGGAGTCACCATAGTTAGGTTGGTGTTTGAAACAATAAAGTGCGGATTTTGATTAATTATGAGTTGTGTAGTGAATTGCCTAACCTAGGACAGTTGATTACTCAACACTAAATGTAGAGTATCTGTTAGAAAAAATGAAGTAAATGCTATATTAAAGAACGATGTTCTTTTAACAAATGTTTACCTGTGTACTTCCATTTGCTCCAACCCAGACACTGTCCAATAGGCAGCCTGAAACGTCCCATCTGAAACTAGATTGTGCAGAAAGGCAAGTCAAGTTTATTGTTATTTATATACATGCACATAATGTATATAACATATAATGTATATTGAAACATAACATTTCTTCAGACTAGGGTGTAAAGCACTGTAGTACACATAACACATGATAGCTTATGAAGGTGGGGATTAAATTTATAGATGAATCATGCATAAACAACAAGCTAAAGTCCATTTATAATAAATATTGTAAGGTAGAGAACAGATTAACCAGTAACACTTCAAATACAATGCGGCAAGGAGTTCAGAAATCTAATAGCATGGGTGAAGAAACGGTTTCTCTTCCTGACTGCTCATGTTTTTATGCATCGTAGTCTCCTGCCTCTTGGTAGTGTGGTAAAATATGTATACCTGTCTGGACACTCCCCTCTGCTGACTGCTCCTGTGGCTCCTCCCACAGACCCCTGTATAAAGGCGATTGGAGGCACTGCTCCCCCCTCAGTCTCAGAGATGCCGTGCTCCGTTTTGCTGCTAATGAAAGCCTATCGTTCACCTCCCATCTCGGAGAGTTATTGATGATCCATCAGGTAGTGAGTCAAAGAGGGTGCTGGATGGATGGGTGAGATCCTTAATAATACTAATGGCCCTATGTATTCAGTGCTCCTCATAAATGTCTCTGATGGATGGCAGGAGATCCTCTCAATTGTTCTCACAGTCCTTTGTAGGGACCTCTGGTCCGATGTCTGACTGCTCCCATACTAGATGCAGATGCAACTTGTCAGGATGCTCTCAATGGTGCTCCTGTAAAGTGCAGTTAAGTTGGCAGGTGGGTGGGGACAGAGCAGAGCCTTCTTTGGAAATTGAGGTGCTGCTCTGCTTTCTTGTTCAGGGAGGTGATATTAAGGGACCTGTCAGGTCATCCATGATGTGAACTCCCAGGAAACTGGTGCACTTAGCTCTCTCTATGTATTCGCAAAAAATCCAAGGCAGAAAGCCTGCAACAGATGTGTTAGGGGAGTAAGTAAGCTAATTCCAGGAATTAAAGGGTTAACTTTTGAGGATGCCTTGATGGGGCTGAGGCTGTACTTCAGGGAGTTTAGAAGAGTGAGGGTATATCTTATTGAAACCCATCAAATATTGAAAGGCATTGATAGGTGGACATGGAGATATTCCTCTAGTGGGGGGGGGGGGGGAAGAGAAGAGTCTAGGACCAGAATACAATGTCGTTCCTTTAGAACAGTGATAAGTAGGAACTTCTTTAGCCAGAGAATGGTGAATCTGTGGAATTCATTACCACAGATGGTCATGTGGGGCAAGACCATGGGTCTGTTTAAAGTGGAGGTTGTTAGGTTCTTGATGTCAAAGGTTATGGGGAGAAGGTAGGTAAAATGGGGTTGAAAGGGATAATAATCCCTTTGGGGCACTTTTCTGTTTTCGTGGATGTTTGTGAAGAAAAAGCACTTCAGGATGTATATTGTATACATTTCCCTGACATTAAATTTGACCTTTGCACCTTTGAAAATCAGCCATGATGGGATGGTGGAGTGGACCTGATGGTCTAATTCCGCTCCTATAGAAAAACCTGCCAGAATAATTGTGATTCCTACATTCCGGTGAACAGTCCCAACACCAGCACATTGGCAAGTAAAATTGCTGTCTGTATGATGAGACTTCATTTCAATACAGCAAGAACGCTGAATGAAACTCGAGGTAAAGGCAATGTATGAGAATACCACAAAACCAAGAGAAAGAACTTGGGAGGAAAAATGGAAAATTACAACAGAAGAATTGCCCGCAGCACATTGACTGTCACACAAGAGCTCCAGAGTGTTGGCAATAAACTTATTTTTACCACAACTATTTTTATTCCATTTTGACAAATTATTAAATGTCTCTTATCTCATTCTTCCTGAACTACAGAGCTTGAATTATTTTGACACTGACTTTCAATATTAGACACCGAACCTAATTATTTTACCCAGCATGCAGCAATTATTTTTCTTTTGCGGCGTGTTATAAAAGTGAGGAACTGAGGTGAGTATCCATGTAAACAACAGGATGAAGTCTGATGAATTGTAGAGGGAATTTAAAGAACTGCTCTGAGTGATGAGAAGCATATTGAAGGAGAATGTGATTCATGCTGGAAGGCCTATTGTGTCAGTTCCAGCTCCTGCAAAGAGGTTTCTAATTATTCCCGTTCTCCTGGTCTTTTTCTGCGGTCCTACAAACCTGTCAACAAATGAAAGTTGGTATCAAGCCAGTTTTGGTTCATTCGTTGTGTCAGCTCACCTACATCCCTCTTCATAACGCCCAACTCCCCCCCCCCCCCCCCCCCACCGCTTCAGTATAAAGTGGGAATCAATGCTTTATTACCTTAGCACATGACTGTACAAGTGTAACTCCGAGCTGGGCTAACATCCTCCACAAAGTTCAGCTCACCCAAAGCATTACAGCACATGTCCTAACTCACACCAAATTAACCATTCACTCTTCCCCTTCCTTTGCAGTCTCAATTAAGGATTTCAGCACAAAATGTCAATTGTTTATTCTCCTTCAGAGATGCTGCCTGACTGGCCGAGTTCCTCCAATAATTTATGTGTTGCTTTTGATTTTAGCAGCTGTATAATCTCATGCTTACCAGTCATATTAGTTGCCTCCTTGTTAAGCAGTGCCTCAGTTGCAAAATTCTTATGCTGGATTTTGAATTCTTCATGTATAAACTCCCCCGTCATATCCTGTGTCTCAAACCCTTCCTGCATATTGGTCTGGGCTTTTGCATATCCTCTCATTTAGTGTGTGCTCAGTAGAAGACAAGCCATATTGTGTTCAGCTGCATACTGCTTGAACATTCATTGACTCAGGGACTTGGACAATATTTTTTGTGACTGTATTTTACATGTGCTTGCTCTTTTAAGTGTGTCTTGTGCTGTGTGTGACTGTTGGCACTGTGTTTTGCTCCTCGGCCCCAGAGCCATGCTGTTTCTTTTGGCTGTATACATGGGTGTTCCTGTATGGTTGAATTACAATTAAACTTGAACTTGAAAGGCTCCCACATAGTTGCTGTGCCATCCACTATGAATCTTCTCTCTGTACCTCACTGCCTTCACCTCCAATTCTTCATTTGAGGCACTCTTTAGCATATACACAAGATGAAGGGTCTCAGCCCAAAACATCGACTGTTTATCCCTCTCCATTGATGCTGCCTGATCTGCTGAGTTCCTGCAACATCTTGTATATGTTACCCTTCACCATGTATCTCTTTAGCAAAGCTTTGGTCCATCTGTCCACACACTTCACTGCACGATTTAGTGTCACATTTTATTTTGATAACTATTCTGTGAAGGTCTTATAGATGTTCTCCTGCACTTTAGTCCAAGTTGTAAATTCATCTCTCACTCACTCAATCTTTTTCCAGCTAGTTTAACTCAGTGCATTTTAGGTGTCAACTCTTCTGCCCAAAGAAACTGCCCGTCTTTGTCTTGGAAGAGACGACTGCAGATGCAGGAGTCTAAAGCAGCAAAGAACTTGCTGGAGGAACACAGCAGGTCAAACAGTGTCGGTAGGAGGAAAGGAATGGTCAATATTTTAGGTTGAAACCCTTCATCAGGACGGCAACAAGGTTACATGACCAGCTGACTTCCTTCAGCAGATTGCTACACACACACACAAAATGCTGGAGGAACTCAACAGTTCAGGCAGAATCAATGGAAATGAATAAACAATTGAAGTTTCAGGCCAAGACCCTTCTTCAGGACTGAGAAGGAAGGGGGAAGATGCCAATATACCTCCACCCCTATCTCTTATGCTCCACTCTCATCTCCTATCAGACTCCTCCTTCTCCAGCCCTTGGGGTTTTGCACACACCTGGCTTCACCAGTCACCTTCCAGCTAGCCTCCTTCCCCCCACCCCCATCACCACCTTTTTATTCTGCCATCTACCCGCGAATAATTCTGGGAATGAAAGAGCTAATGTATGTGGAATGCTGATGACCTGTAGTCACTGGAGTTTAGAAGAATGAGGGAGGATCTCATTGATACCTATTGAATTTTGAGAGGTTTAAACATAGTTGATGTGGAGAGGATGTTTTCTGTAGTGACGTGTCTAGGACCAGAGGGCACAGACTCAAGAGTAGAGAAACGTCCATTTAGAACAGAAGCCAACTGGTGGCGTAGTGGCATCAGCGCCATACTTCAGAGCGAAGGCTCCCAAGTTCGAATCCAGCCGGCTCCCTTGCACGCTTTCCATCTGTGCAAGGTTGAGCATCGAGCTAGCAACTTGGCCTCATAAAAATAAGATAGCCTGCTAAAAAAACGTTGTCACGATGGCATCCAGATGACTCCACTCAGAGTTAAGGGCTTTCTTCTTCTCTCTTCATTTAGAACAGAGATGAGAGATGAGAGAGTAGTGAGAGGAAGAGGCCAAATCATGCTTTATACTTAAAGCAGAGGATGATTAGTCAGGTTAGTCAAAGGTTACAGAGAGAAGGCAGGAGAATGGAGTTGAGAAGGATAATAGATCAGCCATGATAGTGGTAGAGCAGACCCAATGGGCTAAGTGGCCTAATTCTGCTCCTATGTCTTGTGGTCTAATGTATCATGGCCTGGTATGGAAACACCAGTGCCTAAGAACAGAAAAGTCTGCAAAATGTAGTGGATGCATCCCAGTTCATCACAGGTAAAGCCCTTCCACCACTGAGCACATCTGCAAGAAAGCAGCATCCATCATCAAGGATCTCCACCATCCAAACCATGCTCTCTTCTCACTGCCGCCATTGGAAAGGAGGTACAAGTGCCTTAGGTCCATACCACCAGGTTCGAGAACGGGTTCAAGGACCCCTCAAGTTTCAGGATCCTGAATTAGTGTGGATAACTTCACTCACCACAATACTGAACGGATCACTGAACACTCAGTTCAAGGAAATGTAAAACTCATGCTCTTGTGTTATGTTATAATTATTATTATTATTTTGCATTTGCACATTTTGTCCTCTTTATTTCCTTACTTTTCCAATGAATGGGTTTGTTGGTTGCCTTCTTGTTCGGAGCATCCATGTTGATATGCCAAGACAAATGGTCATCCAGAAAGTCAGGAGACATGGGATCCTGGGAAAATTGGCAAAATGTCTTCTGAACCCATGCCCACAGAAGACAGTGGTAGTAGATTGAGTGTGTTCTGCCTGGAGATCAGCATCTATTTGGGTCCCCTGCTCTTTGTGATTTTTATAAATGACTTGGATGAGGAAGCAGTGAAGTGGGTTAGTAGTTTTGCAGATGGCACAAAGGTTGTTGGTGAGAAGATAACATGGAAGTTTGTCACAGGTTACAACAGGATATAGATAGGATGCAGAGCTGGCTGGAAAAATGACAGATGGAGTTCAACCCAGAAAAGTAGGAAGTAATACACTTAGAAGGATCAAAATTGAAAGTAGAATCCAAGGTTAGCAGTAATTTTTAACAGTGTGGAGGAACAAAGGGATCTTGGGTTACAAGTCCATCTCGATCCCTGAAAACTGACACACAAGTTGATAGGCGTGTTGGCCTTCATTAATCAGGGGAATGAGTTCAAGAGCCATGAGGTTATGTTCCAGCTCTATAAAATTCAGGCCAGACCACACTTAGAGTACTGCGTTCAGTTCTGGTTACCTCTGGTTATTGTGTACAGTTCTGGTCACCGAATTATAGGAAAGATGTCAACAAAACAGAGTACAGAGATTTACTAGAATGTTACCTGGGTTTCAGCACCTAAGTTACAGGGAAAGATTGAACAAGTTAGGTCTTTATTCTTTAGAGCGTAGAAGGTTGAGGGAGGACTTGATAGAGGTATTTAAAATTATGAGGGGATAGATAGAGTTGATGTGGAAAGGATTTTTCCTTTGGGAGTAGGGGAGATTCAAACAAGAGGACATGAGTTGAGAGTTAGGGGGCAAATGTTTAAGGGTAACATGAGGGGGAATTTCTTTACTCAGAGAGTGGTAGCTGTGTGGAATGAGCTTCCAGTAGAAGTGGTAGAGGCAGGTTCGATATTGTCATTTAAAGTAAAATTGGATAGGTACATGGACAGGAAAGGAATGGGGGTTATGGGCTGAGTGCGGGTCAGTGGGACTAGGTGAGAGTAAGCGTTCAGCACGGACGAGAAGGGCCGAAATGGCCTGTTTCCATGCTGTAATTGTTATATGGTTATACCTCATTACAGGAAGCATGTGGAAACTTTAGAGGTGGTGTAAAAGAGATTTACCAGGATGCTGTCTGGATTAGAGAGCGTGCTTTATGAGGAGAGGTTGAGTGAGAAATGTTTTTTCTCTCTAGAGCAAAGGAAGATGAGAGGCAACTTTATAGAGGTGTACAAGATTATGAGAGGCATAGATAGAAGGGACAGCTGACACCTTTTTTTTTTAAAACAGGCAGCATTAGCCAATATCAGAGGACATTTATTTATGGTGAGTGGGGGAAGGATTAGTGGAGACATTAGAGGTAAGTCTTTTACACAAAGAGTAGAATGTGCCTGGAAGGCTCTGCGAGATGTGGTGGAGACTGATGCAATGGAGAGATTTCAGAGATCTTACATAGGCATATGGATGTAAGAAAATTGGAAATTTATGATACATGAAGGAGGAAAGAGTTGGATTGATCATAGACTAGGTTTATGTAGTTCAACACAACATCATGGGCCAAAGGGCTTGTGCTGTGTGGACTGTTCTGTGTTCCATGTTCTGTACTTGACCCGTTCTTCTGCAGCCATCACCTCTTGGCCCATCAATGCCCCCCAGTTATACTTAACTGTAGCAAATCTATCCTGGGCATGTAGACTTATAGCCGTCACCCTGAACGTTAAGGATAATTTAACATTTTAAAGTGCATAAGATATTTATCAAATTGGACCAAGAAACCTGGAGCTACTGGAAATCCAAAGCAAAATAGAAAATAGTAGAGCAGGTCAGGCAATGTCCATGGGGAGAGAAGAACAGCATCAGACCAAAGATCCTTGAGTACACACACTGGAGACCGGAGACGCTGGAGTCTGCATGATGCTCCAACAATAACTCTCAGAGACGGGAGGCGAACGATAGGCTTTTATTAGCAGCAAACGAGACCACTACATCCTGGAGACTGAGGGAGGAGCAGTGCCTCCAATCGCCTTTATACAGGGGTCTGTGGGAGGAGCCACAGGAGCAGTCAGCAGAGGGGCGTGTCCAGACAGGTATACATAGTTTACCACACTGCAACACCAAAAATGGAAACCTATCATCAAATGCCTGATGCAGGATTCTGACTTGAAATGTCAGCAATTCCTTACCTCTCTCAGATGCTGCTCAACCAATTGAGTTCCAGCAGATAGATCGTGGACCGTTCATTAAAAATGGAGAATTGAGAACACTGACATTTTAAGCCACAGAGGGGTGAAGAGAACAGAGAGAATGTCTCTTACAGAATGAAGAAAAAGGTCACTAGGGTAATAATTACTGCAAAACTGACAGTTGGAAATGGAGTACTTTTTTCAGACCTTTCCAGGCTGCTCAGAAGGAAAGAACTCTGTTAGAGGGAGCTTGGTTGGAATGAGTCAGGGAGTGAAGTAGTGTGCTAAAAATTGCTTCCAGTAAATGTTCCGATATCTGTGCTGCAGAAGAAATTTTGAAAGGACTCGACTAGCTTTGTGAATAAATAGATGAAAAGCTATTTTACCGCATGCTGCCCTAAAGAGAATTTTCCTTTATTTTGAGTTTCTGAGAAACGGCATGTCTGAGATTTTTTAAATCAGTGTTCTGTTCTTTTTTTTTTAAATAAAAGCTGTTGTTCAGCCAGAGATAATGTCCATATTGTTATATAACGTTCTCTCTGCCTAGACTAAAATGGAAACGATTTGGTAGACAAATGTCTCAGCTATTTTAAACTACCTCCCTTCATTCTGCCAAGTGACTAGGGTTAATATTGTGTTGATATTAATTCTACTAAAAATCTCCTGTGTATTTTTCTTCACAAACCTCTATTCTTGAGATCAATTAGAATCCCTCTTCCTGTAAGTTGAGGTGATATCAGCAAACCAGACACTTAACTGAAATTATATATAAAATATAAATGCCTTTCGTGAGTAGTATGGCCTTGCTCTGGGATTGCATATGACATGAAATCTAGTTCTGATTCTGCTTCTAATTCACTACATTTAAATCCAACCTAAGTTCATGAACACAAATATTCCTCAGAAAACCTTGATTTAATCGACTGGGACCTAATCAACAGGAATAAATTTAAAATGGTTGTGATCTCTGATGATGATGAAATAGTAAAAAAATCAAAGTTTTCTTTTTCCTTACGGCTAACCAAAGACACTCACAAATTTCGACAGGTGTACAGTGGAGAGCATTCTAACTGGCTGCATCGCCGACTGGTATGGGAGGGGGACTACTGCACAGGATAGAAATAAGCTGCAAAGAGTGGTAAACTTTGTCAGCTACGTCATGGGCACTAGCCCCCATAGTATCCAGAACATCTTCAAGGAGCAATGCCTCAGAAAGGCAGCATCCATCTTTAAGGACACCTATTACCCACGTCATGCTTTGTTCTCATTGTTACCATCAGGAAGGAGGTACTGAAACCTGAAGGCACACACTCAGTGATTCAGGAACAGCTTCTTCCCTTCTACCATCTGATTTCAGAATGGAAATTAAACCCATGAACACCACCTTACTACTTTTAAATTGCTATTTTTGCACTATTTATTTCATTGAACTATTTTTACATATAATAATACTGTAATTCACATTTACTGTATTATGATGTGTTGCAAAACAAATTTCACAACATACGTCAGTGATATTCAAACTAATTCTGATTCTGAACCTTCTAAAGCCAGAAAGCTATCCAGTCTCTCATCCTGAAATATTCTTGCATTATTATGTAAGGAAGTTGGTTACTCTGAAGTGCCTCAGTAGAATTTGGGAATGAAGTGATGAGTATAGGGGGGAAATTTAAAGTAATTAATGCAGTATTTATGAAGCGGAGGTTTGGTAGTCAGTAACACAAGAGATACTGCAGATGTCAGAAATCTAGAGCAACACGCACAAAAATGCTAAAGGAACGCAGTGGGTGAGGCAGGATCTATGGAAGGAATAAACAGTCGATGTTTCAGGCAGAGGTCCTTTATCAGGATACGAAGAGCATTGGCCCAAAATTGGGCTGACTTGCTGAATTCCTCCAGCATTTTGATTGTCTTGTTCAAAGGTCAGTCCAGACTTGGTGTGCTGAATGGCCCGTTTCCATGCTATATGATTCTATGGCATGTCAAAGGCACACAAAGAATGATATGTGTGTTATATTTTCCACTCTGACCTTTCACCTCTCCTCACCTGCCTGTTACTTCCCCCTGGATACCCTCCTCCTTCCCTTCCACCTATGGTCCGCTCTCCATCAGATTCCTTCCTCTCCAGCCCTCGACCTTCCCGCACACCTAGCTTCACATATCACCTTTCAGCTTGCCTCCCTCCCTTCGCCCCTCCTTTTTATTCAGACATCTTCCCCCCTTCCTCCTCAATCCCGAAGGGCCTGAAACATCAGCTGTCTATTCATTTCCATAGACACTGCCTGATCTATTCAGTTCCTCCAGCATTTTGTGTGTTGCTTATGTGTTTTCTGTTAGATATAGCCGATCAATTAATTCATAAGTGGCATTGATAAACTACAAATCTATAAAGCCGTTGGAGAAACTGCTCTTCTACTTAACTTGGTGAGAATGTTAATTAATTCAACCTGCACATGCATGAGAAGAAACCTGAATTGATCACACTAGAGAAGGTTGCCTAACACACTGAGCAACAGAGAAACTCAGCAAGTCAAGCTACATCTTTGACAGGGAATAAACAATTGATGTCTCGGGCGAAGATCAACTGGAAAGAAAGGGGGCAGAAGCCAAGGAACCAGAATAAGCTGGGGGAGGGGCAGGAGTACAAACTGGCAGGTGATCGGTGACACCAGGAGAGGGGTAAGGTGGGTGGATGGGGGAGGCATGGGAATGAAGTAAGAATCTGGGAGATGATGGGTGGAATTGATCAAGGGCTGAAGACGAAGGAACATAATAGGAGAGGACAGTGGACATGAGGACTTGGGCTATATTATATTTTTTCTGCGACTATATGTTGACTGCTATCTTATGTAAGACCACAAGGTATAAGAACACAACTAGGCCATTTCACCCATCATGTCTGCTCTGCCATTTCATCATGGCTGATCCAATTTTCCTCTCAGCCCCAATCTCCTACCTTCTCCCCATGTCCCGTCATGCCCTGACCAATCAAGAATCTATCAACCTCTGCCTTAAATATACATAAAGATTTGGCCTCCACAGCTGTCTGTAGTAACAAGTTCCACAGATTCACCACTCTCTGGCTAAAGAAATTCCACCTCATCTCCATTCTAAAAGGACGCCCCTCTACTCTGAGGCTGTGTCCTCTGTTCTTAAACTCTCCCACCATAGGAAACATCCTCTCCACATCCACATCCACTCTATCAAGGCCTTTCACTATTTGATAGGTTTCAATAAAGTCACACCTCATTCTTCTGAATTCTAGGCCCAGAGTCAAACACTTTTCATATAACAAACCTGAAATCATTTTTGTGAACCTCCTTTGAATCTTCTCCAGTTTCAGCACATCCTTTCAAGATAAGGGGCCCAAACCTACTCACAATACTCCAAGTGAGGCCTCACCAGTGTTTTATGAAGTCTCAATACTACATCTTTGCTTTTGAATTCTAGTCTTCATAAAATGACTGCTAATATTGCATTTGTCTTCCTCACTATAGACTCAGCCTACAAATTAACCTCTAGGGAATCCTACACAAGGACTCCCAAGTCCCTTTGCACCTTACTTTTTTGTATTTCCTCTCTATTTAGAAAATAGCCAACCCTTTCATTTTGTCTACCAAAGTGCATGACTTTGTACTTCCCAACACTGCATTTCATCTGATGTTTCTTTGCCCATTCTCCTTAGCCTCTCTACTTCCTCAAAACTACCCGCCCCTCCACCTATTTGCTTATCATCTGCAAACATTGCAACATGCCATCAATTCAGTCATCCAAATCATATAACATTAAAAGGATTGGTCCCAACACAGAACTCCATTGAACACTATTAGTCACCGGCAGCCAGCCAGAAAAGGCTCCTTTTATTCCCACTCTACCTCCTACCAACCAGCCACAGCTTTAATCCATGCTAGTATCTTTCCTGTAACTACATGGATCCATATCTGGTTAAACATCCTCATGTGTGGCACCTTGTCAAAGGCCATCTGAAAATCCAAGTACACGGTATCAACCAATTCACCTTTATGTGCTCTGTGTGTGTCTTGTGCTCTGTTGGTACTCTGTCTTGCACCTTGTTTTGTTTGGCTCCATTCATGAGTATTCATGTATGGTTGAATGACAATTAAACTTGAATTGGAACTTGAACTTGGAACCTGGAAGAAAGGGAAGGTGGAGGGGAACAGAGGAAGGTGATGGGGAAATGAGAAGGAGAAGTGTGAGAGGGTAACCAGAATAGGTAATTAATAAAGAGAGGAGGCGGTAGGGAAATCAGGGAAATCGATTTTCATGCATTGGGTTGGAGACTACCCAAACGGAATATGAGGTGATTCTCTTCCAAACTGAGTTCACTTTAACGTGGCGGTAAAGGTGGCCATGGACAGTGTTATGCTTTGTAACTCTAGAAACTAATTGAAATAAAAACACAGGATACTTGCCTACTTAATTTTCCTTCATTCCTTTTTTGTGAGGCACTCACATACAGCATGACCTGGTGATGTAATGACGTATGCTATTCACCTAGTTCTTACATATAACCCATAATGAATTATGTGAACAAAGAATGCTTAATTAAACAATATATTTACAATATTACTGAAATGTTAAATACGTTACTCTTTTCCCTGCTCAACCATATATACCAACTCAATATTGAAGCATCTCAACTCAAATATCTAATATATTGCTCTCTAGTCATTATTTCTTTATATTATATATATTATATCATACATACACTCTATAGAGATCCACAGTATAGTAAATTTTAATTTGTCCCATTCAGGCTTAAAGGCTGTGGAGTATTTCTTGCTCTTGTGTGACAGCATCTTTCCTGACAAGGGGTGGGGGGGTCACTCTGCTTGGCAGGTGAGAATTGTAGATGTGAAACTATCTCGGATTCTGGGAAACACTCCGTGGTGATTCGGGGCTGACAGCATTGAACACCTTTATTCTTTAACAGTAGACTCTGGTCTCCTTAAATGATAGAGTGCCGTCTTCAGATGACATCTACCCATTTCTGTTCTGCATTTTTACATGATTCTGAAAGCTACGTTTTTAACTTCAAGCTGATTACTGTTTGCCATTTACATTTTAAGAACTGAAATCTGGCTCCTGTTTACAGACAGAAGTTATTAGATGGAAGCATGCTTACATCTGTTTGATCTTGCAAGTGGCAAACATTGCGTTTGGAGAGCGAGCTTAACCAAATATGACAAAATGATCCATTGCCCAAGGAAGTGAATATATCCATCACAAGTGAAAGGCAATTGGCTAGATTGGATGTAATTGATCATATTGTAATATTAACAAATTTATTAGAATATTACAAAAGTAACGAGCCCCATCTCTGGGCAGATGGGGCTTGTTGACCACTGATGGTAACTCATCTAGGAGAGGGAAAACTCAGATTTCAAACCTCTGCTGCCTTGCAGCTATACCCGCTCACAGGAAAGGCTTTGGGAGTAAACCCCGAGGAAAAATCTGGAGTCAGAGTCCCGAAGGTGGCTGACTGCTGTTCCCAGCACCGGCACGACAACTCCTGCGATGCTGCTGGCACCAAACTGTATCAACTTTCATCGTTCCTTTGGACCTGTCATCAGCATGGAGAGGGGAGGTCCCACTGCATGGGCAACAGACGGATCTCCATATCAACTCTGCCCTGGCTTGCGCCCTGGAGAGGCCACTCCCAGTGACTACCAGAGGCGCAGTACCCACGGTCGACCATGACCGACAGAGGCCACGAATGATTACAGAAGTACTCAAAGGACTCACAAGAGAGATAATGACAGAGCAGGAGAAAGTATCATTTGCAATTCCCTTAACGTTCAGTTTGGGAAGGTCACAGTTCGAACCAGAGCGTTTAATAATCTGGGATGGACAGACAGCATTGCATCCATAGTTGAAATCAGGTCAACCAATTGAAGCAGCTGTTGGTGAATTTAAAAGGAATTTAGGGAAATCGAAATCAGTAAAATGTAATGAATAATTGATGATACTAAAATTAAAAATCACCAGTTCAGGATCCAAAGCAACACACATCAGAAGCCTGATAGTTGAAGGGTAATAACTATTCCTGAACCTTGTGGTGTGGAACTTAAGGCTCCTGTATCTCCTTCCCAATGGCAGCAGTGAGAAGAGAGCATAGACTGGGTGGTGAAGGGTCCTTGATGATGGATGCTGCTTTCTTGTGGCAGTGCTCCATGTAGATGTGATCAATGGTGGGGAGGGCTATTCCTATGATAAACTAGGCTGTAGCCACTACTTTATGTTAGCTTTTCCATTCTTGGCCGTTGGCGTATCTATATCAGGCAACCAGTCAGGATATTCTCTACTGTGTATCTATAAAAGTTTGTCAAGACGTTAGACAACATTCCAAATCTGTGCAAACTTCTAAGAAAGCAGAAGTACTGCCTTGCCTTCTTTGTGCTGGTCCCAGGCCAGCTCCTCTAAAATAGGGGTTCTCAACCTTTTTTATGCTGTAGACCCCTACCATTAACTGAGGGGTCCATGGTCCATGTACCCCTGCTCTAAAATGATAGCGCTAAGGAAGTTAAGGTTAAGTGAGCCCCTCAGGGCTGGCCTCCCCGCCTCACTGGGTAAGTGAAAAAACGATCAGAGTAGTGGTATTTCACCGGCAGCCCTGGAGGGCCTCCCACTTATTCTACACCTCTCATGTCTCTTCACAGTGCCAGACTAGAGTCAAGCTCAACAGGGTCTTCTTTCCCCGCTGATTCTGCCAAGCCTGTTCCCTTGGCTGTGGTTTCGCTAGATAGTAGGTAGAGACAGTGGGAATCTTGTTCATCCATTCATGCGCGTCACTAATTAGATGACGAGGCATTTGGCTACTTGGAAACATTCGCTAGTCAAAAACCAACTGCATGCACTTTTCATGGTTTTACACGTCATGTCCACATAATGAATGGATAGTCTCTATCCCCCTAGCGGGGAACGGGTATTGCCGATGGAATGGGCTAAGAGTCAATTTTGGGTATCATCCAATTGGTGACATAAGGACATGTGACTCAGTTGTTCAATTCCATTTAAGGTAGGGTGGCAAAGAGGGATGTGAAGTGTTGGATGTTATTTGTAACTGAGAACGTGAGCTATGATCAGACCATTGACATTCACCGTGACTAAAAACACAGGAATGTGCCATAGTCATGAATTTTACTCTATGTACCCATCTTCTCTGAACAAACCCGGACGTGCCCGGATATGCCAGGAAGTTATGGCACTCTCCTTAGGGTAAGGATGGCATGCTGTCCAAGTTGCATGCCGTCTTGGACAATGTCTCCCATCCACTCCATAATGTACTGGTTAGGCACAGGAGTATGTTCAGCCAGAGACTCATTCCACCGAGATGCAACACTGAGCGTCATAGGAAGTCATTCCTGCCTGTGGCCATCAAACGTTACAACTCCTCCCTCGGAGTATCAGACACCCTGAGCCAATAGGCTGGTCCTGGACTTATTTCCACTTGGAATAATTTAATTATTATTATTTAATTATTTATGGCTTCATATTGCTATATTTCTACACTATCCTTGGTTGGTGTGACTGTAACAAACCCCAATTTCCCTCAGGATCAATAAAGTATGTCTGTCTGTCTTACCTCTGATTCTGTAATGAGGACTGGCTCATGGAACTTCAGTTTTCCTCCTGTTATAGTCTATAATCAGCTCTTTGGTTTTGCTGTCAATAAGTTATTGTTCTGGCACTACTCAGCCTGATTTTCAACCTCACCCCCTACCCCCTTTTGACATTTGGGAAGTCAAGTGAAAGTGTTGTAAGATTAAACACTAATTCTGCAATAGAAGGAGAGTCTGGTGTAACCCATGATTTCACCAATAAGAAAATATAGACTTGTAGATCATCTTTCATGTCATCTTCAAATCGTTCTTTACCACCAATAAAGCACACCTGAAGAATAGGCACAGCTGTAATGTGGAAAGCAACAGGTCCTTACAGGTACAATGTATAAATGCTGAGAGTAAAGAAAACATGACTTTGCTTTAATGAAGAAAAAATCCCCAGAAATCTCTAGTCCAACATTAGATGAAAGGTTAAAAAGTAAATTAGAAGGGAAAGAAATTTCAGCTGTAGGGAGATCAGAGGATGATCCAATAATTATCTCAGGCTCCTACCTCACCACCCACCCACCCACCCAGCTCCTCTCCTCATACTGACCATCTCTCCTCTCCATTTACAATCCTGAGGCAGGGCTTTGAACCAAAACGTCAACAGTCCCTTTTCTCCTATAGATGCTACTTGACGCATTCAATCCCCTCGACTAGTTTAATTGGAGGCTGTAAATTAGGCAAGTGATCATCAAGTGAGAGAATAGTTTACAGGGGAATAAGTAATTCTTGGGTGTCAATATCACTGAGGATCTGTCCTAGACCCAACACATCATTACAGCTATGAAGACATAACAGCAACTAAACTTTGTTCAGAGTTTGAGGAGATTTGGTACATCACCTTTAAACACATAACTTTCTACAGATATACCATGGAAAGCAATCTAACTGGTTGCATCACCATCTGGGGTGGGGGTGGGGGAAGGGGAAGCTTCTGCACTGGATTGAAATAAGCTGCGGAGTATTGTAAATTTAGTCAGTTCCATCATGGGCACTAGTCTCCTTAGCTTTCCATCTTCAAGGTGCAGTCCCTCAAAAATGCAGCACCCATCATCAAGGACCCCCATCACCCAGGTCGTGCCTTGTTCTCGTCGGGAAGAAGGTACAGAAGCACGAAGGCACACACTCAACAACTCAGGACAGCTTCTTTCCCTCTGCCATCCAATTTATCTGATTTCTGAATGGACATGGAACCCATGAGCACTACCTTACTTCTTTATCTATTTTTGCACTACTTATTTAATTTAATTATTATTTTATATTATATAATATGCCCTGGTTAAAATTTCTACTCTATGCTGTGAGGTAGTTTATATTAGCAGTTTTCTGTAAAAGCAGTGTGCCACACTGTAAAGTGTGTTTTGGCTTCATCTAAGATAAGGACCCATGTTGTCCTACTTAGGAATGTGAGTCAGCCAGTCAGGATTGTGGCATGTGAGAGAAGGCTATGGAGAACTGGAAGAAAGAGCTTTCTGCTGGACAGTAGTCTAGTTGGGGCCTTTTGACAGGATCTGCAGAGTGGAGAACAAGGGAAGACGCGCAGAATGCTGTTGGAAGGGGAATCCCCATTACAAGAAGTGCTTTATGCAGATAGATGGCTCTAAGGAGAAAGGTCCAACACTCCCGAGAGAGCCAGTTCATTCGAGATGGACTTCGAGGGGAGTTCAGGAAGTGGCGGGTGTTTTCACGCAGACCAGAGCGTGAGTAAGAGATACACCCCTGACAATCCCAGTCTGAGTTCCAACATTATGTGCGCATTAGACTGGTTTAGCTGAAATGGGCCTTTTAATTTTTCTTTTCTTTTTCTATAACTGTTCGCTAAAGTTGGTAAATATACCTCCTTTATAATTTTATGTTGGTGTATGATCTGTCATTTTTGGGCTACCGATAATTGTGATTGGGCAGTATTTACACAGCATTCACTCAAATTGAGGTCTCTTTGATTGGAACATCACGACATTCCTGTTTGTTTGAACTCCAAATCATACCAAACCCATACGTTGCTTATGAAAGTTGGCCTTCTTGCCACTGAGTCATGAGGCTGTTAGCAGAATTAACTAGTGAGCCAAGTCTGTATACAAGACCCAGTGAGAATATATTTACTGTAATTCATGTTTTTCCCTATTATTATATTGCATTATACTGTTGCTACACTGACAATGAATTGCACAACATATGCCAGTGAGATTAAAGGTGAATCCGATTCTGAATGATATTGCCCTCAGTGCAGGCATAGACTTAATGGGCCAATAGCATCTCCTATGCTGTCAGAAAATATAAACATAAGAAAATAGTTTGCAGGTTGCAATAGTGCAAAAGAAACAACTTTTGGCTCAGGGTGATGAAATGTATTATCCAAGCTCCAGAGTAGGAGTATGCTTTAGAAATATGCACTAGTAGACTTAGCCAGGCTCTGTGCCACTGACAGATTGAAAATGTCTTGCTACTTGTTTGGGT
The DNA here is from genome assembly GCF_048418815.1 of Hemitrygon akajei. NCBI lineage: Eukaryota > Metazoa > Chordata > Chondrichthyes > Myliobatiformes > Dasyatidae > Hemitrygon > Hemitrygon akajei. The sequence goes on along the minus strand of NC_133153.1, from coordinate 32,500,382 downwards.
TTGCACAATTCTTATTCTATACTGTAATTGTTGAATGGTGTTACCAAGGCAACCTGGAGTTGCCTAGATATAAATGTAATGCTTCAAACGTTTAATGAATTTGTTGACACATCTGGGGAAACTTCAAGCACACCTTGGAGCAAATTACTTTTGCTAAAGCTGAAACCCGGTGTGTTAGAGACACATTTGCCATATAAAGACATATGGCAAATATTCTATAAAACTCTGCCATGGACAGTCCAACATCTGGCTGCAGGAGGAGGAGGCGGGTTGGGCATGGGGCTAACAATCCCATCCCACAAACCTCTAGTGCTACAGAAATGCTAACAGAAGCTCCAAAGACGCCACCCCTGGGAGAGGAAGGGTCTTCTCCTAGAAGACATAGAGATGGGCTACACCTGGACTTGAACGATTCACCCAGGACGGAGGACTCTAACAAGCTGCAGTCAGCAGCCTGTGCCCCAGTAGGGGTGACTGGCTTCAGAAGAAGAAATATTTTATATAACGGCTTTCCTTCAATTCAAACCCATAGATGACCATTTATGGAAGCATGTGTTACAATCTGCTGCATTTTTCTGGTTAGGGCGCATGAAGTTAAATTCCAGGGAATGAAGACAGTTCAGGGAAAAGAAGGATGATTTGAGGAGGATGGGTCAATGAGGAGCAGAAAAGGAACAGCTGAACGGATACTTCATAGACATGAAATTGAAACTTTTACCTGAGATTAATTTGAGGGGATATAATGTTAAGGTGACTGGAGGAAAGTATAGGGGGAATGTCAAAGGCAAGTTCTTTTTGCTCAGAGTGGTGGGTTCATGGAACACCCTGCCAGGAGTGGTGGTAGAGGCAGATACATCAGGGGCATTTAAGAGACTCTTAGACAAATGGATGATAGAAAAATGGAGGGTTAAGTGAGAGGGAAGGGTTAGATCGATTTTAGAGTAGGTTAAAAGATTGGCATAACATGGTAAGCCTGAGGATTTGTATTGTGCTATACTGTTCTATGTTCTATTATAGGGTAACATGATTAGTGGAAGTGTACGTAATTGACAACCACCAAAATTGAGCTGGGGTTTCACTTTAGGAGGTTGGTCTGACGTGATGACAGAATTACATAAAGTGCTTTTAGTATGTTTTGAGTTCAGTTTTATGGTATTCGATAACGGAGTTGTTACAGCTTTTCTGAAACATGTAATGTCTTTGCTGTTTTATTTGTGAAAACCTACACTATGTTCAATGAACAACTCACACAAAATGCTGGTAGAACACAGCAGGCCAGGCAGCATCTATAGGGAGAAGCGCTGTCGACGTTTCAGGCCGAGACCCTTCGTCAGGACTAACCGAAAGGAAAGATACTAAGAGATTTGAAAGTAGTGACTTCTCTAACTTCCATTAATGCTCCTCCTCCCCTTCTTACCCCATCCCTGACATATTTAGTTGTTTGCATGTTCTCCATCTCCCTCTGGAGCTCCCCCCACTTTCTTTCTCCTGAGGCCTCCCGTCCCATGATCCTTTCCCTTCTCCAGCTCTATCACTTTCGCCAATCACCTTTCCAGCTCTTAGCTTCATCCCACCCCCTCCGGTCTTCTATCATTTCGTATTTCCCCCTCCCCCCACTACTTTCAAATCTCTTACTATCTTTCCTTTCGGTTAGTCCTGACGAAGAGTCTCGGCCTGAAACGTCGACAGCACTTCTCCCTATAGACGCTGCCTGGCCTGCTGTGTTCTACCAGCATTTTGTGTGTTGTTGTTTGAATTTCCAGCATCTGCAGATTTCCTCGTGTTTGCTCTATGTTCAATGATTAGTTACTCATTTTCAAGAAATGGGCTTCGCTGGTCATGCCAGAGTTTATTGTCCATCTACAATGGCCCTTGAGAAAATGGTAATGAGCTGCCCTCTTGAACTGTGGCAGTACAGAATGCAGAATTTAGACTCAGAGACAATGGGGGACCTGTAATAGATTTCCAGGTCAGGATTCAAGATAGTTTATTGTCATTCTTTGGTACTCTGCATCCAATTCAGCACAAAAAAAAACACAATAAACCTGCAGGAGGCAATATTTCTATGCAGTGCTATTCTTATCCTTCTTGGTGGAATAGGCCATAGGTATGAGATGAAGTTGGATGGACCAACACAAGTAATTACAGTACCTTTCCTGGATGGTAATCCCTATGGTTATGTGCACTGCCCGTGAACAGAATGAGTGTTAAGGTCTGTTTGTGGGGTACCAGGTTAAGTCGTCTGTTCTTGCCTGAATCATATCCAGACAGACAGACATACTTTATTGATCCTGAGGGAAATTGGGTTTCGTTACAGCCGCACCAACCAAGAATAGTGAAGAAATATAGCAATATAAAACCATAAATAATTAAATAAAAATAAGTTAATCGTGCCAAGTGGAAATAAGTCCAGGACCAGCCTATTGGCTCAGGGTGTCTGACACTCTGAGGGAGGAGTTGTAAAGTTTAATGGCCACAGGTAGGAATGACTTCCTATGATGCTCAGTGTTACATATCAGTGGAATGAGTCTCTGGCTGAATGTACTCCTGTGCCTAACCAGTACATTATGTAGTGGATGGGAGTCATTGTCCAAGATGGCATGCAACTTGGACAGCATCCTCTTTTCAGACACCACCATCAGAGACTCCAGTTCCACCCCCACAACATCACTGGCCTTATGAATCAGTTTGTTGATTCGGTTGGTGTCTGCTACCCTCAGCCTGCTGCCCCAGCACACAACAGCAAACATGATAGCACTGGCCACCACAGACTCAGAACATCCTCAGCATTGTCCAGCAGATGTTAAAGTACCTCAGTCTCCTCAGGAATTAGAGACAGCTCTGACCCTTCTTGTAGACGGTCTGTGTTCTTTGACCAGTCCAGTTTATTGTCCATTCGTATCCCCAGGTATTTGTAATCCTCCACTATGTCCACACTGACCCCTTGGATGGAAACAGGGGTCACCGGTGCCTTCGCCCTCCTCAGGTCCACCACCAGCTCCTTAGTCTTTTTCACATTAAGCTGCAGATGATTCTGCTCACACCATGTGACAAAGTTTCCCACCGTAGCTCTGTACTCAGCCTCATCTCCCTTGCTGATGCATCCAACTATGGCAGAGTCATCAGAAAACTTCTGAAGATGGCAAGACTGTGTTGAAGTTGAAGTCTGAGGTGTAGATGGTGAAGAGTGAAGAGAAAGAGAGACAGGACAGTCCCGTGGAGCCCCAGTGCTGCTGACCACTCTGTCTGACACAGTGCTGCAAGCGCACGTACTGTGGTCTGCCAGTCAGGTCATCAATAATCCATGATTATTGAAAGCTCTTTGAGAATTGTTGACATTGCTTTATGCCAGCAGTTGAAGGGGGATTCCAGCATGCTTCTTGCTTGTACCTTGTAGATGGTGGAAAGGCCTTATGATGTCACTGCAGGATACAGACCCTGATCTTGCAGCCACAGATTTTATGTGTCCACTCCAGCTGAGCTTAAAACATAGAACATTACAGTACAGTATAGGTTCTTCAGATCACAATATCATGTCAATTTTCTAAACTACTCTAAGATCAATTTAACCCTCCCTTCCTACATGGCATCCCCACTTCCTCAGAAGATTGAAGTGAGTGAGGCTCCCCTCCCACCCCCCCATCCTAACCAATTGTTACAGGAACACCATCAGGAGTGTCCTGACCAGCCACATCACCGTCTGGTACAGGGATTGCAAGGCATCTGACCGCAAGTCCCTACAAGGACTGTTGAGAGGATTATCGGAGTCTCTCTTCCATCCAGAGGTACTTATCCGGAATGTTGCATTCAGAGGATCCTTACATTACAATGATCTCACCCATCCATCCATCTCCTTGACCTCCAGCCACAAGGCAGGAGGAACTTTAGCATTGTAGTAGAACCGTTAGTAGAACTTCTTCCACCAGTCTGCAAGACTAATAAACACCCTACTGACGCTCACACAGGTGTCATCATGTTTGAAAACGCCAGTACCATTATACCGTTTACTTTGTATATTGTGTAGTTAGTGGATCGTATTTATTTATTCATTAAGACACAGTATGGAATAGACCCTTGCGGACCTTTGAGTCACACCACCCTGCAAGCCACCAGCCTCATCATTGGACAATTTACAATGACCAATTAACCTACCAACCAGTATGTCTTGGACTGTGGGAGGAAACCAGAGCACCTGGAGGAAACCCACACAGTCACGGGGAGAACGCACAGACTCCTTACAGAGAGCAGTAGGAATTCAACCTGGGTTACTAGTAACTGGTACTGTAAAGCTATATGCTAACCATTATACCACCGTGCCTGCCAATGTACTGCAGTTCCTTGCCCAGATTACTCCAACAGAAACCCTGCATTGTCCATAATCTGTAGAATGTCAGTATGTGAATGGTAACACCACCACTTACAAAAGAGTTTTTGATCTCTCAGTCTACCTCAATCACCTTGCACTCTTTGTTTACAGTCTCTGCAACACACTGCTGCATTCTTGACTGGATTTGTTAAAATCTTATTAAGATTAGCTTTGTTTATCAAATGTACCTCGAAACATATAGTGAAGTTGTCAGGGCATTCGGATATGGCCCAAGCGCAGAGAGAGAAACATTGAAGCTGGTCTATGGTTTAATGCAAGCAGGATTTTTTTAAGGGAAAAGAAAACAATAAATGCTAGGCCAAACAGGGCTGTTAACTAAAACAGTCAGATGGAAAACTAGACGGCTGAAAGAATATCTAAATATAAAATGAATAGAATACCGCTAGTCTTCAGCGCCAGTCAACTCAATAGTCCACTTTCTCAAGCAAGACCGAATGCAAGCAGGCAGCATAACGTTGCAATGGTTTGCTCAAGTCTCAACAAGTGCTACAACAATAGTAAGGGAGTTAAATACCGCCATTACAAAACAGTCATCAGCTGGAACGTGCATACTCACGAGCGCATTTGCCGAATCTGCTGCGCAGTCCACCTGCGGGGTGCATAGACCCAGCAGCAGAGTCCGTGCTGCTGGCAGAAATGTCTTGTTTGCATCAAGTCAAAGCAGCAAGGATGCCACATGTGTTGTTACGGTTCCAACACACAGCATGCCCACAACTCCATAACTGTAACCTTAGAATGGCCAGGAAATCAGACCACCCGGAGGGAGAACATACAAACTCCTTACAGACAGCAATGGGAATTGAGCCCTAATCTTACAGCTGGCATTGTAATAGCATCAAGCTACTGGTAACCCATACTGCTGGTACAACACTAATCATGACAGTTTAGCAACACTGATCACATTGCACTAAAATGGACTTCCCATTTTTGTTCTAATTGTGTTCTTTCCTGTAAAATTGTATAATATGTTTAATGTGTATTTTCCTTGTGAATACTGCTTATATGATGCTATGTCACTGTGATGCTAAGTAAGATTTTCATTGCATCTGTGCATACATTCACTTGTGATTATATGATAGTAAACTCAACTTTGACTTTGGCATAAGAATCCTTGAACGTATTGAAGAAGCACTTGGATGACATACAGAACAATAGTAGTGTCATTTCACTGGATAAATTAAAATGAGTTGCAAAATCCTCTTTTGCTCAGATTAGTCAGTGATATTGGAGAGGATTGAAGGGGTCACCTTCGTCAGTATATGGCTGACAATATCAATGCCTGTGACTAATGGGAAAAAGATGCTGTACAGTGCTCCTACTCTGAATAAGCTGTAGTTTGATATAATCCTTGTCACAAAGCTATAAATTTGACTACCTGTCTTCCATAAATCACTAGATTCTGCAATGGCTCTGGAACACTAGAAAATTATAAATGTCACTCCACTTTTCAAGAAGGGGGAGAGGCAGAAGAAAGAAAAATATAGGCCTGTTTAGCTGTGGAGGCCAGGTCATTGAGTGTATTTAAGGCAGAGACTGATCGGTTTTTGATTGGACATGGCGTCAAAGGTTACAGGGAGAAGGCCGGGAAATGGGGTTGAGGAGGAGAAAAAAGATCAGCCATGATTGAATGGCAGAGCAGACTGGATAGGCCAAGATGGCCTAATTCTGCTCCCAAGTCTTATGCTCTTATCGTATTGCATCATGGAACAGACAGATGGGGCTGGAGGAGGATTCTAACCATTGTTCTGGAGACTGTATTTTCACAGACCCCAGTAATTTTTACAATGATTCACTTTAATGTCATAATTTAGATGGATTCCAAGTCTCTCAGTTTGATTGTTGTGTTTAGCAGTTCTACTGTAGCAGAATTTAAGGTGGACTATCTCCTTAAGAAATCTATCCATGGAGTGGCCAAATCCTGAATTAATTTACAAGATGAATGAGTGGTGACAGTGGTGGAGGGTGGTGTATTGTTGGAGGCTGTCAGATGTTGGTTTCTTGAGGTAGACACTCAAAATCAGAATAGCAGGTCAAGTTGGAGAAGCAACACTTCATATTATGTCCAGGTAGTTTCCAACTTGATGGAATGAACATTGATTTCTCCCAATTCTGGTAATTTCTCCCTTCCTCCTTCTCTTTTCCCATTCCAGCTCTGCTCTCAGCCCTTACTTTACCCTTTCTCCTCCCCTTCCAACTTTCTTCTTCTGTCATAAGAGGGGGGCATTGGGAGTGGACCCAAGTGCAAGACACAGACACTGAACTACCAGGAACAGGACTAGGCATGAGAAGGAAGCAGGGGAAGAAAGAAAAGACACTGACATGACCCCAGCCCCAGACAAGGACTCCAGGCCAGGGCTAGGACCTGACTAGGATAGGGAACCAGGACATGTAACTGGGAACTAGGAGCCTGGGTTTGGACTCCAAGCCAGAGACTGGACAAGGACCTAGAACCTGGGTCTTGACTCAGGCTCAAACTCCAGAACCCTGCAAGGACAAGACATGGCTACAGGACAAGGAGAGTCACAGGGCTAGACATGAGACTCCTGGATAGGACAAGGGAACCTCAGCACAGGACAAGGGAATCCCAGAACCAGGCTGGGCAAGGTACTCCTGTGTTGGGCAAGGCACATGGACAAGACAAAAACACAGAGCCCAGGCCAAGGGAGAAACAGGAACATGGAGCACAGAGCCTAGACCGCTCCTTGGGTACAGGACACAGGGCCAGGACTCATTACACACAGCACAACAAGATAGTTCCCAACACTAGGTAGCAGCAAAACAGCCAGACCTACCTGGCAAAGGCAGTTCCAAACAGGGCAAGGCTCCAGGAAGCAGGTGAAGGGAAGGAATACACACAGGAGGTTTGAACAGGAACAATCCAGCAACCAGAGGCTGAATCCTGAAGCTATTTATGAGGCCTGCCCAAACAAGAATCAGCTGCCTCAACTGAAACTGGGGAAACCCGGAAAACCTGGAATAAGAAACATGGAACGGACCATGAACCGGAATGCGGTTTTCACAGACCGGACCATGACATCTTCAGCCCTTCACCTTTTCCACCAATCACCTCCCAGCTTGTCACTTCATCCTGCCTCTCCCCCAACCTACCCTTCCCCTCACCTGTCACCTTCTAGTTTCTTGTTCTCCTTCCCTTTCCCCAACTTCTTATTCTGGCTTCTTCCCCCTTCCTTTTCAGTCCTGATGAAGGGCCTTGGCCTGAAATATCAATTGTTCATTCCTCCTCATAGACACTTGCAGCATTTTGTATGTGTAACCAGGGAGAAAATAAAGTGTTTTTTACATGCACATCATATGAAGACCAGAAGATATAGAAGCAGAATTAGGCCCTTTGGCCCATCAAGTGTGTTCCACCATTTCATCATGGCTGATCCATTTTCCCTCTCAGCCCCAATCTCCTGCCATTATTAATGCTTTTTGAGTTAGTGATTTAGATGCATATCATATTATTACTGAGTTAAGTATTGTATGTAATGAGTTTTTGCTACAACAAGTGTATGGGACATTGGAAAAAATGTTGAATTTCCCCATGGGGATGAATAAAGTATCTATCTATCTATCTATCTATCTATCTATCTATCTCCCCACATCCCATCATGCCCTGACTAATCATGAATCTATCAACCTCTGCTTTAAATATACACAATGACACCTGTGGCAACAAATTCCACAGATTCACCATTCTCTGGCTAAAGAAATTCGTCCTCATCTCTGTTCTAAAAGGACACCCCACGATTCTGAGGCTGTGTCCTCTTGTTTTGGACTCCCCCACCATACGAAACATCCTCTCCACATCTACTCTATCGAGGCCTTTCAACATTTGACAGGTTTCAATAAGGTCACCTCCCATTCTTCTGAATTCCAGAGCCATCAAACACTCCTCATATCACAACCTTTCAATCCCAGAATCATTTTGTAAACCTCCTTTGAACCCTCTCCAATGTCAGCACATCCTTTCTTCGATAAGTGTGAAGATTACAAGACTAATAGAGATAGATGGATAAATATGGATTATATATAAATAGAGAGTGAGAGTCAGTAGATGACATGTATTCAACAAGTATTTAACTCGTGGGATTGTTCCAAGGCAATGTATCAATTTCATTCCTCAGATTATCATTGAGCAAAGAGCAGAGATAAATCTTCAGGTGATTTGTTTGACAAAACAACTATCTTCCACTATCAAGATGAGAATTGCAATCCATAAACAATAAAGAGGTGCTGTTTGAGTGAATTTTATTGCGTGCCTTTGGAAACCCAAAACTGTAAATCACTGCTCTTTCTGAAGCGGTGGAAAAATAAGTTCATTGCTGAATGGCGCGTTTGCTTTGCTCCACTGCCCCACCAGTCCCTTCAACTAAATTTGGAAATCATTACAGATTAAGTTCTCAACATTGAGCAGTATGAAGGTTCTTTGAATGAGCACTTTCTGGGAAGTGTTACAGGAGCAAACTTTAATCAAAATTTGGATTGAGTTGCCAAGTTCGTCCCTTGACAATTTTAAGAAAATTGGAAAATAGATGTAAACTTGGCATTTGATGTAAATAAATTCTAGCTGTATGAATTGTTCTGAATGAATTGATCATGTCAGCTTTTATTGCCTTCTTCCTCCAGTAGGATCAAGATCAGAATCAGAATCAGGTTTATAATGACTAACATTAGTCATGAAATTGTTGTTTATTACATTGCAATACATAAAATTACTATAAGTTACAATAAATAGATGGATATATAGATAGAAAATGCAAAAGAGGAATGACAAGATAATGTTCATGAGTTCATGGACCATGAAAGAGAAAAAAGCTCTTCCTAAGATGCTGAGTGTGGGTCTTTAGGCTTCCTGCCTCCTCCCTGATGGTAGCAATGAGAAGAGGGTTAGTGGTTAGTGAGTATCCTTAACGATGAATGCCATCTTCTTAAGGAATTCTTGATGTCCTTGAAGGTGGGGAGACCCGTACCAGCGATGGCACTGGCTGAGTTTGCAACCCTCTTCAGCCTCCTTCGGTCCTGTGATAAGGATATTCCATGCACAGGATTGAAAGAGGCTGCAGGGGAGGGCAGAGGTTATGGCTTCATCAGTGGACCGACTTAAGCGAAAAGCAAACTAGAAAAGGTCCAATGTAGCAGGAAGATGGAATTTAATATGATCCATAACCAGCTGCTCAAAGCACTTCATTATTGTTGAGGACAGTCTCACTGGATGGTAATCATAAAAACAGGTTATTGACATCTCCTTGGGTACCAGGAAGATGATAGCTGCTTTGAAACTTGCAGGGACAGTGGACTGTTCCAGAGAGTGTTGAAGATGTCTGTTAGAATGTATATGTATTCCCTTTCTCGTGTCCTTCCCCCTAGTTTTCCAAATTATTTTCCATCAAGAGCATCAGACCATGATTGATCCTGGCAAATATTTCTACAGAAGTGGTTTGCCATTGTCTTCTCTGGACAGTGTCTTTACAAGACAGATGACCCCAGCCATGATCAATACTCTTCTGAGATTGTCTGCCTGCTGTCAGTGGTCACATAACCAGGACTTGTGATATGCACCAGCTGCTCCTACAACCATCCATCACCTGCTCCCATGGTTTCATGTGACCCTGATCAGAGAGCTAAGCAGGTGCTACACCTTGCTGAAGGGTGACCTACAGGCTAGCGGAGGGAAGGAGCACCTTCTTTGTTAGAGATGTATCTCCATCCCACCACCCAAATAATAATAATAATAATTAAACAAACATACAATAAGTACTGAGAATATGAGTTGAAGAACCCTTGAAAGTTAGTCCATATGTTGTGTGAATAGTTCAGTGATGGAGCAAGTGAAATTATCCACTCTGGTTCAAGAGCCTGATGATGGTTGAGGGGGTAAGAACTGGTTACGTGGAACCTAAGGCTCCTGTACCCCCTAGTAGCCACTGAGTGTATTTACCAACCCTCTTTTTATCCTGCTGTGAGATAATGTTTACCTCGTGCTATTTCTTCCATGGGATCAGATTTGTTAATCAGCTTTTATGTGGAACATCGTCTGAAGTACTTAGAAAAATCTACAAAGAGAATATTTACTATAATCTTTGAATCAACAACATCAAAAAGGAAATTAAGTCAGATTAGTTAAACACAATTTAACACAAAAGCAAAACACTAAAAATCCAGTAACTAAGAAATACAAGCATAAAATGATTTGTTTGGAGTAGTGTATTGTCATATACACCAGCGTGCAATGGAATTTATTGCTCGTGTGAAGCCTATACAGTAAACAGTATACAAGACAATAATAAATATAATGACTGCAACAACAAGCATAAAGCAGCAGAATGGGGTCAGGAACGTAGTGCGATCTGAAACAGAGCAAAACAAAATTACCGAAGTGACAATAGTAGAATACCATGGAGAGGTGGAGTAAGAGTGTGAGAATGTGACAGCAGCAGTGGGAAGGGATGTGAAAAGGGCAAGTGGTTCAGGAGTCTGAGGAAGAAGACATCCTTCAGGTGACCCTGACCTTTACAAGAAATTGAGACACAACCTCTCGAAAGCTCTCAGGGGATGTAAGAGACAATACCAGTCCAGAATCAAAGCCCAGACCAAGTTGTCAGTTGTAGAAGGCCTACCAAAGTCAGGCATCCCTGTCAAGAGCACATCTCTGCCAAATGAACTTAATCCATTCTATGCACAGGTTGAAAAAAAGGGTGCGCAGGGCGATACAATAGAGACATTTAAGAGATTCTTAGATAGGCATGGTTGAGTGAAAAATGGAGGGTTAAAGTTTGTGTAGGAAGAAAGAGTTCAATTGATGGTAGAGTAAGTTTATATTGGTTGTCTGAAAGGCCTCTCCTATATGGTACTGTTCTAGTTTGTATTTTCTCTGCATTCGGCTCCTATAAACTAATGTTCCCTTCAAGCATGTAGTTACACATTTTTCAGTCTACATCTCTTATTTGTTATTTCTGCAGTTCTGGTATCTCCTGCCCCATTTATTAAGGCCCTGGATCTAGCATAGAACTTCTAAATGCCTTAACAAAGACAATTTCACACCTAACTATCCGAAGTGAATATTGTCTGTTGGCAAAATTTTAATGCTTAAAATCATCAGCTCATGTCACTCTGGGATACTAATTATGATGACTATCTTGCAAGTGTTAATTACATCTTGGAGTGCATTTAAGCTCCTGATGCCATTAAGTTTTTGATCAGATAGGTTGTAAGAATGTTTAAAAATCTGAAGCCCAATTCTAAGCCCTCAGTCCACCTCTCCCAGTTTTAACAGAGTTTCAATTCAGATTGTCTCATTTATTTATCACATGTATGTCAGTACATATAGTGAAACATGCTGGGGACAACCCGCAAGTGTGGTCACACATTCTGGCACCAACATAGCATGTCCGCTATGTTTGTAGAACAACACAAGCACCAAAAACAACAACAACAACAGCAGAACAATAGCAACAAAAACAACAACAGCAAAACAAGTCCCTTTACTCCCTCACACTCACCCAACAGTCCTCTAACACCAACATAGGCTGTCTTCAGGCCTCCAGCCTCCAGTGGTCTCATAGACATCCGCTTTTGACTTCCCGAGTGAAATCAGACTCACACATTAAGGAAATCGGCCATCGAAGCTTCAGCTTCCGGACTTCTGATTGACCTTTGGGCTTTGATCATCAGTATCGATCCCAGGACTCACTGATAATGACAAATAAGGACGCTAGATGATGATCCCCAAACTCCAGGCCTCAAACTCCAGACTGGACCACAAGCACTAGGCCTTCGACTCCAGTCTGACTGACTTGCATACCAAGGTGGTCACCAGCCTTACACTTTCTGCTCACTATCAGAAATTTACAGGGCATAAGTCGATCCTTTAAATAAGCTTAATGCCTGAGGCTTAACAACATTTTGGACGTAACTGTCAGCTCAAAGGGATCAAGGAGTGCTGGATCCAGGAGTTAAATGCATTTCCCTCCATTTGTGGACTTAATTTACCTGCTTCTCTCACTTCCCACAATCGGCCATGGCCAAATTCTTCTCTGAAACTTCCAGATACTTCCAAAGGATCAATCTCAATCCATGACTTTCAATTTTTCCAAAACCTTCTCCTCCAGTCTCTCCTCAGGCCTCCCATCTACCACCTCTCTGATCCATCCATTTTTTTCTTTCTACCTAGTGTTAAAGGCCTGCCACTTGCTAGTCAGACACCCTCTCTATCAGACTGGCAGTGGCCAGAGAGGAAGAGGACAAGAATTAGTGAATGAGCCCTGCTACTAAATTGAGGAAGACCCAAAGGAATGAAAAATTGCAATCACTTTGACACCGTAACCCAATATCTTCTGACTTGTCATGTTTATTACACAATCCCCTAATTAACTTGCAACCCTATTTACACTGTGGAGTATATGGAGACCAGAAATACATTACGAGCAGTGTCAGTGTACAGAATCAATGCAGCCACATGAATGAAATTATGCAGTGTCAATGAAGGTACACTAGCAGCAATAGTTGCATTATCAGTCACAAGCACAGGATCAGAAAAAGCTGCAGATGGCTGTAAACTCAGCCAGCTCCAACACAGGTACAAGTCAAGAAAAGTCAAGTCACTTTTATTGTCATTTCGACCATAACAGCTGGTATAGTACATAGTAAAAATGAGACGTTTTTCAGGACCATAGTGTTACATGACTCATTACAATAACTGGGCTGAACTACGTAAAAAAAAACAACACTGAGAAAAAAAACTCACAACTACACTGGACTACAGACCTACCCAGGACTGCATAAAGTGCACAAAACAGTGCAGGCATTACAGTAAATAATAAACAGGACAATAGGGCAAGGTGTCAGGCCAGGTGCTGGGTATTGGGGAGTCTGATAGCTTGGGGGAAGAAACTGTTACATAGTCTGGTCGTGACAGCCTGAATGCTTCAGAGCCTTTTCCCAGACAGCAGGAGGGAGAAGAGGTTGTATGAGGGGTGCGTGGGGTCCTTCATAATGCTGTTTCCTTTGCGGATGCAGCGTGTAGTGTAAATGTTGTGATGGCGGGAAGCGAGACCCCGATGATCTTCTCAGCTGACCTCACTATCCACTGCAGGGTCTTGCGATCCGAGATGGTGCAATTTCTGAACCAGGCAGTGATGCAGCTGCTCAGGATGCTCTCAATACATCCTGTAGAATGTGATGAGATGGACTTTCCTCAGCCTTTGCAGAAAGTAGAGACTCTGCTGGGCTTTCTTTGCTATGGAGCTGGTGTTGAGGGACCAGGTGAGATTCTCCGCCAGGTGAACACCAAGAAATTTGGTGCTCTTAACGATCTCTACCGAGGAGCCATCGATGTTCAGCGGGGAGTGGTCGCTCCATGCCCTCCTGAAGTCAACAACCATCTCTTTTGTTTTGTTCACATTCAGAGACAGGTTGTTGGCTCTGCACCAGTCCGTTAGCCGCTGCACCTCCTCTCTGTAAGCTGACTCATCGTTCTTGCTGATGAGACCCACCACGGTCGTGTCATCGGCGAACTTGATGATGTGGTTCGAGCTGTGTGTTGCAGCACAGTCGTGGGTCAGCAGAGTGAACAGCAGTGGACTGAGCACACAGTCCTGGGGGGCCCCCGTGCTCAGTGTGATGGTGTTGGAGATGCTGCCTCCGATCCGGACTGACTGAGGTCTCCCAGTCAGGAAGTCTAGGATCCAGTTGCAGAGGGAGGTGTTCAGGCCCAGTAGCCTCCCCACCACTGGGGACATCTTCTTAAGGCAATGCCTCTAAAAGGCAGCATCCATCATTAAGGACCCTCACTATCCGAGATATGCCTCCTTCTCATTACTGCCATCAAGGAGGAAGTACAGGAACCTAAAAATCCACAATTAACCTTTTAGGAACAGCTTCATCACCGGCATCATCAGATGTCTGAATGGTCTATTAGCCCATGAGCAGGACCTCACTTTGACGCCCCGAAGAAGGGTCTCGGCCCGAAATATTGACTCTTTTCATTTCCATAGATACTGTCTGACCTGCTGAGTTCCTCCAGCATTTTGTGTGCGTTGCTTTGGATTTCCAGCACGTGCAGAATTTCTCATGTTTCGGACCTCATTATCCTCTTCTGCACTACGTATCTATCCATCATCTATTTACTTATTGATTCATTGTCTACATATATATTATGTATTCATTTTAACTTATTTATTTGTACTGCCACCACAAAACAACAAATTTCATGATGAATGGTAGGGTCAATGAAACTTGATTTAGATTCTGATTCTGACTAAAGATATCAGGGAAACAAAGAAGTTATTGATGAAGTTACAGCCCAGGCTCAGGAATTACAAATGACTTTACAAAGAGGCTAGGAAAAAATGTGAAATAAAAATAAGGAATGCAAAGAGCAAAGCGGAGTAACATTGTTAAATTAGCAAGACCTGGAAATATTTTTATTCATATTTTATTTTTTAATTTTATTTCAGCGATACTGCACAGCTTAGGCCCCTCCAGCTCTACCGACCCTTTGAGCTTTGCTGCCTAGCAACCCTCAACCTAATCACGGGACAATTTGCAATAATTAATTCACCTACTAACTGGTCCACCTTTGGACTGTGGGAAGAAACTGGTAACATATTGCACAGGAAGATAAAAAAAAACTAGATGAAAATGTGGTCTGTGGTGAAGACACAACAGATACACAGAACAAATTCTAAGAATAAGGAGGGTGTAATGAGGGAGTACAGAATGTGTTGCCTTAGTATTTACAACAAAGAGAATGTGACATTAAAGAAAAATAAATCTAAAAAAGATATTAAAACAATTGAAATAGAAAAGAGGTTGGGTTTATTGTTAGAGCAAACACGAGGAAATCTGTTGATGCTGGAAATTCAAACAACACACACAAAATGCTGGTGGAACACAGCAGGCCAGGCAGCATCTATAAGGAGAAGGACTGTCGACGTTTCGGGCCGAGACCCTTCGTCAGGACGGATGCTTTGCAATAGATGAAGGGTCTCGACCCGAAACGTCGACAGTGCTTCTCCTTATAGATGCTGCCTGGCCTGCTGTGTTCCACCAGCATTTTGTGTGTGTTGTTTGGGTTTATTGTTAACCGGGAGAGATTGAAACCTAAGGGTTATTTGGATTGTCCTTATTAAAACGAGAAATGAAAGAGAGAAAAAGGAACATTTTGGAGTATTTGTAGAAATTTTCTATAGGACAGGGATACAACTGATCACTTCAATTTTTATAAAGAAATATAGAATCTATACGAGAAGAATAGACTTGTGAGCTGATTGTCACTGCTGGAATAGATAACAAAATCTTCACCCACAGATGTATCAGAAAATGTTTAGAAATTAAAACTATAATAAAGAATCGTCACCTTAGGTTTTAACATTGAGTGATCGTGTTGGACAGCTTTCATGCATTCTTTGAAAATCAAACAGTTAATGTCGACTTTAGTTTATGAAGGCTCTTTCATAAATTACCATAAAGGCTTGTGACAGATCGAAATAGCTTTTAGCAACACTCTGAAACTGGTCTCGTAATCCTTTGTGTGAATCACAGATAAACAAATAGACCAGAAAAGACCCTCTGAATCAGATTTTTGCCGGCAATTGTGTATCACAATATCAAACTGCCTCCACCCCCAGACCAAAACCACATTGGTACAGTTACTTGCTGCTTTAATCATCTATTCTGAAGGAAAAGCCTTGACTCACGAGTTCAATTTGTCGCTGACAATTTGTTTGTAATACCTGTAAAGCTTCTTTAACATTTATTTCATAATCAACACATGAAGCAAGACTAGAAAGTTCAGCATGTTCCAGCATTCGATAAGATTGCAGCTAACTTTTTACTGCAGTGCCACTCTTCTGCACAAGCCCCACATCTCTTGTTTTGCTAATGATTAAAAATCTGTCAATTGCTGCCTCACTGTGACCCCTGTGTAGGAGCTATGTATCTGCTTTCTACTTGCATTGTATTTTTGTGTTGTGTGTTTATTATGTTTAGTATGGTAGTTAATCACATGGATGGAGGTGAGGTAATAGTGAAGAGTTTAGTTACGTATTCATGCTTTCTCTTACATCAGTCTAGGGCCAGGCAGAGTTAGAGACAGTTGGGTTGTTAACTACTTAATTACACTGGACAACAAAGATTTTGCCTCCTGAATACTTCTGGGTTTATCTTTTGGACTTTGGGCTGTTGATCATGAAAATCGCCGTGAAATTTCCCTATCGCGCACTTTTTTTTAAAAATCGCCTGTACTTGTTACTTTAATTCATAATTCAGGTCAGGATGATAGATGCCAATATTAAGAAAGATATTTTTGTTGGTCCACAAATCAAACAGATCATCAGTGACAAGCAATTCATAAAGCCTCTAGTGGGACCGGAGAAAATCACATGGAAGGCATTCAAGGATGTTGTTGAAAATTCTCTTGGCTACGACAGAGCCACAAGTTACATGCAGCTGGTTGGCAGCATACTTCAAGCCTACAAAACCATGACGTGCCACATGCCGCTGAAGATTCATTTTCTGCATTCCCATTTAGACTTCTTCCCTGCAAAACTTGGCACTGATAGTGATGAGCGTGGCAAAAGGTTTCACCAGGACATTGCGGTCACGGAGAAACGGTATCAGGTCAACTGTACACTTAAGCGAAAAGTCTCTGTCACTGAGTACAACTGAAAATAATCAACTAAATATTTTTAGATAAATAGTTCATTTTTAATTGAACTATTGCAAAACATTGGCACTGTTATCCAATTAAATGCATTATATTCAATAAAAGTTAATTTATTGTTTCTCCAAATTCCTACATGATACATGTCAGCTGAAATTATATTCGAGTTCAGCTTCAAGAGATCTATCAAAAACAAAAAATATTTCCAAGTAAGCAACACTTTTGAAAAAATTTGCTGTTGAGTGTTATATTTCAAATCGCTTAATTTCACTTAGTTTCGCTTAATTTAGCTTAATTACATTTAATGTCCTGATGAAGGGTCTTGGCCCAAAACGTCGACAGTGCTTCTCCCTAGAGATGCTGTCTGGCCTGCTGTGTTCCACCAGCATTTTGGGTGTTGTTGTTTGAATTTCCAGCATCTGCAGATTTCCTCGTGTTTACATTTAATATTAGACAATAGACAATAGGTGCAGAAGTAGACCATTCGGCCCTTCGAGCCTGCACCACCATTTTGAGATCATGGCTGATCATCTACTATCAATACCCGGTTCCTGCCTTGTCTCCATATCCCTTGATTCCCTTGATTCCTTGCTCTTGTACTCAATTCCCTTTGTAATAAAGGCCAACATTCCATTAGCCTTCTTCAATGCCTGCTGCACTTGCTCATTCACCTTCAGTGACTGATGAACAAGGACTCCTAGATCTCTTTGTATTTCTCCCTTACCTAACTCTACACCGTTCAGATAATAATCTACCTTCCTGTTCTTACTCCCAAAGTGGATAACCTCACACTTATTCACATTAAACGTCATCTGCCAAGTATCTGCCCACTCACCCAGCCTATCCAAGTCACCCTGAATTCTCCTAACATCCTCATCACATGTCACACTGCAACCCAGCTTAGTATCGTCAGTAAATCATCAGCAAACTAATATTGTTAGTTTTGGTTTCATTAGTTTTATAACTTGAAGATTATTTGCTTTGTTAGTTGTTTAATAAAGGATTGAATACATTTCTTCAACTTTGAGCCTTATAATTGGTTTGGATCAGAAGGCACGTCATACAGGATTAATCCCCCATGCTTGTTCTCTAACAGTGGTGTTTTTTTTAACTAGCTGCTGCACCCTGTTTTTAGACACAATGGTCAGGTAAAACACCAATTCTGCAACTAAGTTATCAAGCTACTTGGAAATTCTGTACATTTCAATCGGATCATCTCTCAGTTTCATAAATTATTGACAGTATAAAATCATTCATAGACTTACATAGTCATAGGACTCTTTTGCCGACCAGGATTCCCATCTGTTAATCCCATTTGCTCATGCTTGACACATATCTTTCTATATCTTTCCTTCCTTATCCAAGAGCTTTTTAAAAGCTGCTAATGAACCTGCCTCAGGCACTTCCTCTGAGAGCTCAATTCATACACTGACCCTGAGTGAATACATTTCCTCTCAATTTTCTATTAAATGTCTCTCCTCTCAGCTTAAACCTATACCGTATAGTTCTTGATTCCTCAGTCCTGTGATAGACTGTGTGGATTCACCCCATCTACAGTAGGTCCCTCATGATTTTTTACACCTTTATATGTTCACTCTGATGAATGAAGTCCATTTTCTCCTGCTGCACTGCCAGAGTCAATTCAGATTCTTTCCAATCTACCATGCTTTCACAGTAACATCATGGGCATGAACTGATGGAGTCCAGGAAGCTTTTAGAACAATGACTTCCCAGCATCCTGGACATCTTCATGCAAGGCTCCTTCATAAAGTCAGGAGGCAAGGGATCCAAGGAGACCTTGCTTTGTGGATCCAGAATCAGCTTGCCCACAGAAGGCAAAGGGTGGTTGTAGATGATTCATTCTCTGCACGGAGGTCGGTGACCAGTGGTGTTCTGCAGGGATCTGTTCCGGGACCCCTACTCTTTGTGATTTTTATAAATGACCTAGATGAAGAAGTAGAAGGGTGGGTTAGTAAGTATGCTGATGACACAAAGGTTAGGGATGTTGTGGCTCGTATGGAGGGTTTGTCAAGAGTTACAGCAGGGCATTGATAGGATGCAGAACTGGGCAGATGGACTTCAACCCAGATAAGTGTGAAGTGGTTCATTTTAGTAGGTCCAATTTGAAGACAGAATATAATATAAATGGTAAGACTCTTGGAAGTGTATAGGACCTGAGAGATCTTGGGGTCCATGGTGATAGGACACTCAAAACTGCTGCACGGGTTGACAGCGCTATTAAGAAGGTATAAGGTGTGCTGGCATTCATCAACCATGGGATGAGTTCAAGAGCCGTGAGGTAATGTTACAGCTGTATAGGACCCTGGTCGGACTCCACTTGGAGTACTGTGTTCAGTTCTGGTCACCTCACTACAGGAAGGATGTGGATACTATAGAGAGAGTGCAGAGGAGATTTACAAGGATGTTGCCTGGATGGGGGAGCGTACCTTACGAGAATAGGTTGAGTGTACTTAGCCTTTTCTCCTTGGAGCAACGGAGGATGAGAGGTGATCTGATAGAGGAGTATAAGATGATGAGGGGCATTGATCGTATGGATAGCCTGAGGCTTTTTCCCAGCGCTGAAATGGCTAGCATGTGGGGTCATAGTTTTAATGTGCCTGGAAATAGGTACCAAGGGGATGTCAGGGATACATTTTTCACACAGAGCGTGGTGGGTGCGTGGAATGCTCTGCTGGTGGCAGTGATGGGAGCAGATACAATAGGGTCTTTTAAGAGCCTCTTAAATAGGTACATGGAGCTTAGAAAAATAGCGGGCTATGTGCTAGGGACACTCTAGGCAGTTTCTAGAATAGGTTACATGGTCGGCACAACATTGTGAGCTAAAGGGCCTGTAATGTGTTTTATGTTCTAAGTAATACCTCTAAACAGCGGCAGCCATCATTAAGGATTCCCATCAACCAAGACATTCCCTTTTCTCATTGGGAGGAGGTACAGGAGCCTAAAAGCACACATTCGATGATTTAAGAACAGCTTCTTCCCCTCTGCCATCAGATTGCTGAATGGACATTGATCTCATGAACACTACCTCACTACGCTATTTTTTTCTCTTTTTACACTACTTACTTAACTCTTTTAATATACATACTTCTTGCTGTAATTTACAGTTTTATTATTATGTACTGCAATGAACTGTTGCCACGTAACAAAAAATTTCATGACTTATGCTCATGATATTAAATCTGATTCTGATTGTCTCCCTTTCCTTGTGCACTGAAGCATCATGCCAAGAATTGTGGAATAGGAAGATCCCATTGGTCAACTACCTTCAGGAAATATATGAAAAAGATAGAAAGAGTAAAGAAAAATTCACAAGGATGTTTCTGGGACTTGTGGACCTGAGTTAAAGGTAAAAGTTGAACAGGTTGCAACTTTATTCCTTGAAGCATGGGAGAAGGAAGAGAGATTTGATAGAGGTAAACAGAATTATATGGTGTACAGATAGGGATTTTCCACTAAGATTGTGTGAGACACAATGGTTAAGGGTGAAAAGTAAAATGTTTAAGGGAAACATCTTTACTCAGAAGGTGGTGTGAGTGTAGAATGAGCTGCCAACAGAAGTGGTGGGTGCAGGTTTTTAGAGAAATTTGGATAGGTACATAGATGGGAGGGGTATAGAAGACTATGGTCCACGTGAGGACTAAGCAGCATACTAAATGGGCCAAAGGGCCTGTTTCTGTGCTATAGGTTTCTGTGACTCTACCCCACTTATACGTTTATATAATCTAAGGAAGATTCTGCAGAGTGTCTCTGAATGTAAATTAGGCCAAGCTTAATTTTCATGCATTTTTGAAATTGATCCAGTCTCATAGCTTATGCTAGAAGTGATTTTCTGTGAAATATCCATGTACTACACAACATTTCTCTCTGACAACTCACAATTCCATTCCCAGCCAGGTTCTTACCAGGTCCTATTTTAGAAGAAGTTAACTGACACATGTTTTGAATTGCAAAAATCTTTCAATGCATATGACTGTTAACTCCAGTAGCTTTTCTCTTATTCTTCTGGGACAGTTTCCTTGTCTCCCACCTCCCACACTGGTTGTCAAATCTCATTAAATCTTTCTGATGTCAAGAATCGCGATTCAAGTTTATTTACCACATATACCTTGAAGCATGCAGTGAAATGCATAATCTGTCCTTACAACCAGCACAGCAGAAGGTGTGCTGGGGGCAGCCCGCAAGCATCACCACATGTTCCAGCACCAACACAACATACCCACAATACTCGGCGGAACAGCACAGAACATAACAAATAACAAAATAACAGCCGCAATAAAGCACCTCTCCTCCCTCCCGCCCACACAAATACGCAGTCATCTAACCCCAAGAGAGCCCTCTTCTTCATCCTCCAGCATCCAGTGAACTTGGATTCACACTCAGACTTGCCAGCATCAGGCATTCGAGTGCCTGAGCTGCTGTGCATTTAATATTTAAGTAATGGTTCAGTAATCTTACACATATATGTAATTTGATTAGGCATTCTTCTCCATTTAAATAATTTATTACGGGTTATACGTATAAATACGCAAATTCTATATGTCATCACACTTTCACATACTTAAAGTAAACCCAAAGTTAGACCCACGTTTCGGATACCCAAGTCTTCCTTAGAATTAGTTTAATGTTTTGAACTTACAAAGCACAGCACCAGCAGACTCTTAGAGATTCACAGACACGGGGCTCCAGCCAACGTTTGTATTGTCCAGTCAGATATTTGTATTGAATTATACAGGAGGATGCATCAACTTAAAGCCAGTCAGCCGATCCGGGACAATGCTAGTGGCTATATCTCACATAAACCTCATCCCTTATTACTTGATTTAATCTTATCAAAGCAATGCTTGCAAATGTATCAACCATCTGTAGCCTTATTGCTAACACCCTTACTTTAATTTAGAAAATGATGGGTTAAAAAGCAGTTTTGGAGGTTTGCGGCACCAAGATCTTGTCCAAAACCTCAACATATTGTTGGAAGAGCTCTCTGTTCTCTTGGGTAATAGCTGCTGGTATAATTTTAAGAAGAGCTTTGGAGTTTGTCCAATTTTCTAGCCCAGTTGAGCTAAGTAGTCTTTTCCAGCATCTGTTTCATATACTGTACTGTGATTTTCATCCCCACTGCGTTTCTTCTCTCTTCCACACCCTGTTGATGAGATTTACAAGTCCTGTGTGGTAGAGAAGTTGAGAAAGTGTGGTACATTTGTGTGATCTTTTTGACATGTGCAGTAAATTGGGCAAGTGTGAACATCTTGCCCTGTCAATCTTCACAACAAGGCTCGGGGCCTTGTTTGCGATCATTGAAGTTGCTAATAGGAAATTTCAAGTTTTATCATCAGTTCGGAACAGGATTTTTGTATGCTCTTCATTTGCATTTAATAAAATTGTAGACTTAAGTTACAAACACTACACTCGTTTTATTCAATCGCATAAAGTGTCTCTGAACTGAAATCACTAAGGGCAATTTGCACTGACACATCGACTTCCTTTGACAAAGCTTTCATTTTCTTCCAGGTGATTAACACCTTTGCTTTCCACTCACTCCACTGACAGTATAATCTGCAAAGCAATGGGATTACTCAGTGAAGGAGCATGCAACATCCTTAAAGCAAAATGTGGCCACTTTATTAGGTACAAGTGGTATCTAATGAAGTGGTCACTAAGTGTATATTTCACTCCTTGGACTGTTATCTCTCTGTAACTACCTTCACCAATCCAGAATCCAGATGGCTTATCACAATGCCAACCCTAGTCCATGCCCTACACACTCCTTTTTTTCCCTTCTGCACTTTAAAACAAAGTTGTTCTCTCTTTCTTCAGTTCTGACATAGACCCATCCGCCTGAAGCATTAACTCTCATTCTCTCTTCACATTTGCTGACTGACCTGCTGAGTGTTTTAAGCATTTCTCTTTTCATTAAAGAAGCAAATTCTTCAGAGTTGTTATTTATTGCCGGCGTGAAGTTTTATCGTTGAAATTAAAACAAATGTTTTCCTTATTGAATGGGTGTTCTATCAATTAAAGCCAAAAATAAATTCAAACCACTTCAAATTCAGTCCTTGAATATTTGGGAATTGGTTTATTATTGGTCACATATACCAAGACACAATGAAAAACTTTGCTTTGCTTGCCATCCATACAGATCATTTCATTACAACAGTGCATTGCGGTAGTGCAAGGGAGAGCAACAACAGAATGCAGAATAAAGTGTTACAGTTATAAAGTGCAATGCAGGTAGACAATAAGGTGCAAGGCCCTGACAGGTAGATTGTGAGGTCAAAAGTATGTCTTATTGTACTAGAGGACTGTTCAATAGTCTCATAAAACAGGGTCGAACCCATCTGTAGGCCTTGTGGGATGTGCTTTTGTATCTTCTCTCTGATGGGAGGGGGGAGAAGAGAGAATGCCCAGGGTGGGTGGCGTCTTTGATTATGTTGGCTGTTTTACTGAGGCAGTGAGAAATATAGACAGAGTCCATGGAGAGGAGTTTAGTTTTCATTGCTATGCTGAACTGTGTCCACAGCTCTCTGCACTTTCCTGTGGTCTCAGGTAGAGTAGTTGCCATACCAGGTACAGATGCATCTGGGTTGGCGAAGAGGAATCAATTGTCATACGCATAAGTGCATGTATGCCCAGGATAATCTAAATCTTAGCTGCAGCAGCTTCACAGACACGGAGCATCAGATAAGTAGCGTTCACAAGAAACCCATAAATTATACAACTTTCTACCAGAGAAAAAACACAATTAGAACAAAAATAAGCAAAGGAGGATGCATTGGTGAGGGGTAACAATGACATGCCGAGTCTGCTTAGCAACCTGAGGAAATCAAAGCACTGCATGAGAATGAGAATGAAAGAATGGGTGCAATAATCACAAAGTTATTTAAGGACAACATAAAGGAAAGCTAATAGCACAAAATTCCAAACCAGTCGAACAAGTAGTGAAAATCTATTGTGGAGCGATAGGACATGTAAAGTTACTTCTATATTTCTTCGCTGAATCCCTGTATTTCTAAGGGCATTTCTTTGATAGAGGGAGGTGACTCATAGTTATACAAATCGGATAGCATTCATCTGCGACTGGCTCTGTGTGAGTGGAGGAACTGCTATGCACTTATTCTTACAGAAAAAGCTCCAGGACAACATCACATGTACCTTCAATCTTCAAGCCATGCCACGCAGGGAGTTGTACTAATATTATTTTATCACTGTATTGTGCTGTATCGTAACTATATGTACTGTGTGTGACTATACGTATTGTGTTTTGCAACTTGGCCCCAGAGGAACAGTGTTTTGTTTAGCTGTAAACTTGTATATGGTTGAATTGCAATAAACCTGAACTTGAACTTAAAGGACAACGTATTTTACAGCGTGTTTAACACCTTTAGTATCAAACACAATTTACTGCTCGAACCCTGACTGCAGCAGAGAAACTCACAACGAGATCCCATGAGCAGAGTGTTCAGGGCTCTTGCCCCTATTGGGAAAAAACATGAAATTTTCCTTTGGTCTCAGGATCCCTTCAGAAAGACGGAATTTTGGCAGTGAAGGAGTTCGTTCAGCTCATTGTAACTGGCACAGAGCTGGCTTCATGTTGGAGCCAGCAATCTCTATTATCCTGATCTCTCCCTCAGCTTTTGGGCAATTTTTTCCTTTAATTCTTTCCAAGATCATTGTGATTTGTTTGGTGTGAAAAAATATTGACATTCTGGGAGTTGTCTGCTTGATTACATCTTAACTTGTTATTGCCTAGTAGTTACATCAAGCTTTTCCTTGTTGCTTGTTCTAAATCACTGTCCTTCTTTCAATAAGAATATGTTCTCTAATATTCTTCTAATGCTTCCCCTTTGGTTTCTTCTGTATGCCGTTTTAATTTTCCTAATAACAACAAGACAATATTCTCTAGTGCATTTATAACACAGAAGTTATTTGGAAGTAATCCCATTGCCCATCTCCTTTTCTCCCCATTTCCCTTCAACATATTTTTCTCACAGACATCTCAAGGACTATGTGTTGCTAGATGGAGATACAGTTCTACCACAGGAGGTGGAAGGTACTCCTTCCCTCTGCTAGCATGTGGGTCACCCTCAGGCAAGGTTTATCACCTACTTAGCATGCATGTTCGTATGAGCAGCTGGTGCGTGACACAAGTCCTAGTCAGGTGACCGCTGACTGCAGCGAGCAACTTCAAAGCCCTCAAAAATTTCCCTGTCTGTTTTTAATGAATCATACAGTGATAGAGCATTACAGCACAGAAACAGACTCTTCGGCCCTTCTAGTCTATTCCAAACTTCTATTCTGCAAAGTTCCTTCTACCCACACCTCCTATGACTCAACAGCCCTCTCTGTAACTGGTTCTTGGACTTCTTGAGGGAAGGATCCAGCAAACATCTCAAGCTGCAACACACAGGATACTGGTATCGCCAAAGGTTATGGCCGCTGCTGACTCATAGCTGCACTGCCAGGTCCAACTCAAGTTGCATCATTACGCTTGCTGATGATGCTCCAAGGTTAGCCTCGTCGACAACAATGATGAGTCAGCATGTAGAGAGGAAGTGGAGAGGCTTCCCTCAAATAGTGCAAGAACAGCAACCTGAGTCTCAAGGTGGACAAGTCAAAAGAGATGCACCTCAGGAAGGTGCAGACCAACAACGCTCCATTGCACATCAATGGTTCTGCCACAGAGAGATCGAAGAGCACAAAGTACCTTGGTGTGCTCAGAATGGACGATCAAGCCTGGACCTACAACATCTTCTCACTACTCAAGAAGCCTGGACCCACAACATTGTCTCGCTACTCAAGAAGGCACAGTAGTGACTACACTTTCTGAGGAGATTGAGGTGCGCAAGGCTCCTCATCCCCATTCTAACAACTTTCTACAGGAGCACCATCAACAGTGTCCTGTCTGGCTGCATGGTCGTATGGTGAGGAAGCTGCAAGGCATCGGACTGCAAGATGCTACAGAGGATAGTAAAAACTGCTGAGAGGATCACTGGCGTCTCCCTCCCCACTACTTGTGAATTTTCTGGGAGCATTGCTGATGAAGGACCCAAATCACTGTTGTGGATCCCTAACACCCATCCCGGAATCTTCCCATCAGGAAGGAAGGACAGAAGAATCAGGATTCGGACTGCTAGACTGGGTTACAGCTCCTTCCCTCAGACTGTGATACTAATGAATACCCTGCCACCACTGAGGTCTTGTCACTAGGACAGCGAGCTGTTTACTGTACTGGCCTGCACTTTAGTACAATGTATTTTGAATTATAATTTATTAGCCTATAGTATAATATTTAGGTTTATGTGCTGTGTGTGATAGATGTTGTGTGAGTGCACTATGGTCTGGAGGAGCATTGTTTCATTTGATTGTATGTCTGTAAAGTCAGATGATAAAAAAATAACTTGAATATCCCTCCCTTTCATGTACTTATCCAAACTTCTTTTAAATACAGCAATCAAAACTTCACAAAAAATGTTTGTGGAAGAATGGTGAAGAGTACTGCACTAATTGTCTATTTTCCCTTATTCTTTCTAACGGTATCTTTTATTATATTTATCACTAATGTGGTCTAGAAATGTGAAACTGCAGATGCCAAAATCTGGAGTAACAAATTGTTTTCAGTTTTCCTAGGTTGTGCTGCCCTCAAGTGGTTTGCCAGATAAGTTCAACTCCAAAACACAAGAGTTTCTGCAGATGCTGGGAATATTGAGCAACACACACTAACTGCTGGAGCAACTCAGCTATAGAAAAAGATAAACAGTCAGATGTTTTGTGATGAGACCCTTCATCAGGAGTGGAAAGAAAGGGGGGGTGGGCAAAGTCAGGATATGAAGACAGTTTCTTCAGATACTTAAAGTGTAAATAAAAGAGATGAGAGTGGATATCGGACTGCTGGAAAATGATGCTGGAGAGGTTTTAATGGGATACAATGAAATGGCAGATGAGATGAATAAGTATTTTGCATTTTGCATCAGTCTTCACGGTGGAAGGCACTAACAGTATGGAGGAAGTTCCAGGTGTCAGAGGTCATGAAGTGTGTGGTTACCATAATTAGAGAGAAGGGTCTTGGAAACTAAAAAGTCTGAAGGTAGATAAGTTACGTGGACCAGATGGTGTACACCCCAGGGTCCTGAAAGGGGAGGCTGAAGAGATCGTGGAACATTAGTAATGATCTCTCAAGAATAATTAGATTCTGGAATGGTTCTGGACGACTAGACTGAGGTCACTCTATATTCG
Source organism: Hemitrygon akajei (assembly GCF_048418815.1). Lineage (NCBI taxonomy): Eukaryota > Metazoa > Chordata > Chondrichthyes > Myliobatiformes > Dasyatidae > Hemitrygon > Hemitrygon akajei. The sequence continues at coordinate 32,473,077 of NC_133153.1, read as the reverse complement.
AGAAGGTCAGGACAATGAATGTAGAAGTTAGATGTTATGTTGTAGTTGCATGAGATCTCGGTGAGGCTGAATTTAGAATGCTGTGAAGCAACACGCACAAAATGCTGGAGGAACTCTGCAAGTCAGGCAGCATCTATGGAAATTAATAAATAGTCGATGTTTTGGGCCAAGACCCTTCTTCCTCTCCATAGATGCTGCCTGACCTCCTGAGTTCCTCTGGCATTTTGTGTGTGGTTGTTTTGGATTTCCAGCATCTGCAGAATTTCTTGTGTTTAGAATGTTGTGTTCAGTTTTGATTACCCTGGTATAGGAAAGATGCCATTCAGTGGGAGAGAGCTAAGAGGTTTTAGAAAAATGTTGCTGGGACACAAGAGACTGAGTTATGGAGAGAGGATGGACACACTGGGACTGCTGTCATTAGAGCATAGGAGAATGTTGGGTGATTGTGTAGAGGAGTATAAAATTATGAATGGCATAGATAGGGTAAACGTGCACAATCTTTTACCCAGATATGGCATATCAAGAACCAGAAAGCTCAAGTTTAAGATGAGAAAGGAGAGATTTAACAGGAACCTGAGGAACAGCATTTTCACCGAGTGGTCAGTATGTATGGAATGAGGAAGCACATTTACAAGGTATACCGTCACAGGAAAACCGCAGCCATCATCAAGGACACCCTGCATCCAGGCCATGCTCGCTTCTCGCTCCTGCCATTGGGAAGGAGGTACAGCAGCCTTAGGTCCCACACCACCAGGTTCAGGAACAGTTATTACCCTACAACCATCAGGCTCCTGAACCAGAGGGGATAACCTCACTCACCCCAACACTGAACTGATTCCAGAACCTATGGATTCACATTCAAGAACTCTACAACTCATGTTCTCAAAATTATTTATTGATTTATTTGTTTTTTTTCTAAGTTTTGTATTTGTAGTTTGTACTTGTATTGTTTTTTTTAGTTTCGTAGTTTTGTATTGGGACAGCTTCTTTCTTAGACATAAATTCATATGTCTGTACATTGCGACTGAGTCATAACGCAAAGATTTTTACTCCTGCATATTGTGGGATGGATGTATGATTTAAATAAATTCAAATTCAAAGTTCAAAATACATTTATTTTCAGTGTACATATATGACACTATATTAATTTCCCTGCAAGCGTACACAGTAAACGGAAGTAACACAATAGAATTAATGAAAGCACCCAACAGGAGAGGCAAATAACTAATGTGCAAAGGACAACTGTGTCCAAACACAAAAGAAAATGACAATAATACAAGAAATAAATAAGCATTAAATATTGAGAACGCGAGATGAAGAGTCCTTGAAAATGAATCCACAGATTGAGGAAACCGTTCAATGATGGGGCAAGTGAAGTTCAGTAAAGCTTTCCCCTCTGGTTCAAGAGCCTTATGGTTAAGAGGTAATAACTGTTCCTGAATCTGGTGGTGTGGGTCTTGAGGCTCCTGTACCTTCTTCCTTTTGGCATCAGCAAGAAGAGTGCATGCCCTGGATGATGGATGATGCTTTCCTTCAACAGCATTCCATGTTAAGGGCTTTATCCGTGATCGACTGGACCATATCCATTACTTTTTGTAGAATTTTCTGGTCAATAGTGTTGGTGCTTGCATATCAGACTGTGATGCAAATAGTCAATATACTCTCCACCGCACAGCTATAGAGGTTTGTCGAAGTTTAAGATGTCATGCCGAAGCTTTGCAAACTTCCAAAGAATTAGAGGCATTGTTGTGTTTCCTATATAATGGCACTTAAGTGCTGGGCCCAGAACAGATCCTCGGAAATGATAACACAAAGGAATTTAAAGTTGCCCACCTCTCAACTTTTGATCCACCAATGAGGACTGGCTCATGGGCCTCTAGTTTGCTTCTCCTGAAATCACTGATCAGCTCCTTGGTCTTGCTGACATTGAGTGAAATGTTGTTGTGTGGCACCACTCAGCCTCGGGGTGCACCTGTGCAGATGGAGATTGTGGAGATGTTTTCACCAATCAGAACTGGCTGGGGTACTCAAGTGAGGAAATTAAGGATCCAGTTGCACAAAGACGTACTAAGGCCAAGGTCTTGAAGCTCATTGATTAGTTACGAGAGGATAGTAGTATTGAATTCCAAGCTGTGGTCAATAAAGAGCATCCTGATGTCCAGATGTTCCAGGGTTGAGTGAAGAGTCAATAAAATGGTATCTGCTTTAGATCTGTTGTGATGCTAGGCAAATTGGAGCTTCTCAGGCAGGAGTTGATATATTTCATCACCAACCTCTCAGAACAATTCATCACAGTCAATTTAAGTACTACTGGACGATTGTCCTGTACCTCAGACTGCTGAAGTGAGGGGTTAAATATATTGGTGAAAACTCCAGCCAGTCAGCACAGGTCTTTAGTACTTGGACAGGTACCCTGTCTGGGCAGGATGTTCCCCTCCTGAAGGATGCTCTCACATCAGCCTCTAGGGACTGAAATCACAGGGTCATTGGGGGCTGTGGGAGTTCAAGAAGGTTTCTTCATGTTTTGATGGTTAAAGTGAGCATACAAGGCATGGAGCTCTTCTGGGAGCAAAGCCTTTTTGTCACCGATGTTGCTATGCTTCAGTGTGTAAAAGGTGATACCTGTCACAGCTGTCGAGCATCCTTCAGTGATTCAAATTTGGTCTAGAATTGTCACTTTGCGCATGAGATGGCTTTCCAGAGCTCAAACCTGGACCTTTTGTATCTTACTTGGTCGCCAGACTCGAATGCCTTTGATCTGGCCCTCTACAGACTGTGAATGTCATTTCATCCAGGGCTTCTGGTGTGGGAAGACTCTGAATGATTTTGTGGGGACACACTTGTTTGCAACTATTTTTACAAAGTCTGTAACCGAGTCGTGTTCATTCAGATAATCTGATAAGTCCTTGAGCATGGCCTAGTCCACTGATTCAAAGCAATTCCTCAGCCACTCCTTGTTGTCCTTACACACCCCTTTGACTTCCTTACCTCTGGAGCCTTGCTCTTTAGTCTCTACCTATATGCATGTACGAGAAGGACAGATATACCGAAATTCAACATTCCTACTCATAGTATAGTAGCGGTCAAGTATGTTGTGACCCCTGGTATGGCAGCTTATATGTTGATGATAATAGGGCGGCAATTTCTTCAAATAAGCCTGGTCGAAGCCCACAACTGATTTGAAAGTTGTTGAAGTAGGCTGATCCTGAATAGTTCGAGTGCCTGATTAATGTCGGCTTTTAGCAGTATGTAAACTTCAGTCAGGATCAAGGAGAACTCTCTCAATAAGTAGAATAGTCGGCACTTGATTGTAAGATGTTCCAGACTGATGGAACAAGAGCACGAGAAGACAATTACGTCTGAGCAGAGTAATTTGCAAGCGGTCTACTTAGAAGTTTTGTAAGCAGCCCACAACATTTTGCTGTGGATCACCGGTGCCATCTTGGATCTTGAATTATTTACATAACTTGTTGTCTTTTTCACATTGGTTGCCTGTCCATCTTTGTTTGTGTGCAGTTTTTCATTGATTCTATTGTGTTTCTTTTTGTATTTACTGAGAATGCCCACAAGAAAAAGAATCTCAGAGCAATATATGGTGTACACCCAGTGGCCGCTTCATTATGTACCTCCTGTTCAATGTGTTGTGCATTCAGAGATGCACTCCTGCTCATCACTATGACCATAGGTGGTTATTTGAGTTACTGTCACCCTTCTGTCAGCTTGAACCAGTCTGGCCATTCTCCTCTAACCTCTCCCATTAACAAGGCCTTTTTATCCACAGAACTGCTGCTCAGTGGATGTCTTTTGTTTTTCACACAATTCTCTGTAAACTCCAGAGCAGTGGTTCTCAACTTTTTTCTGCTCGTTGCTGACATGTGACTTTCATTTACCTCCATGGTCTCCATTAGTTGCTAAAGTATTTTTTTGGTCAACTGTATAATTATTCTAATATACATTCAATATTTATATTTCAACAGGTTATAGGTATTATTATATGTTAAAAATGTTAGAGGTGTATATGAAAAATGAAACTATTTCAAAGCTCTGAATGGTTTGCTTTATTTATAATATATATATTCTCCCAACCAGCCAAGAAAAAGTGTTCAATATTATTACTTTGGGTATTTAGTGAGATCCTTGTGACAGATGCAAACTAGCATGTTTTTGAATACCAGATTGCAACTTGGTTAAAGATAATTGAAGATCACTTCTTTTCACAACATCAAGATAGTTACGAGCTTTTGACTAAAACTTTATTCAACTAGATAAGAGGTAGAAAATTCAATTAAAAACAATGTTGCTTTCTTCCAGAACTATGGAAATTTATTTCCACAAAAATCCTAGAACTGTGGACCTCTGTAAGCATTAGTAGTGGGTCAAAATATTCTTCATTTTCTTCACAAAGTTGTCAAAATAGATTATCTTGAAGTGCATTCAATTTGAGGAAGTTGACAGCCACTATTATAAGTATAATTTTACGTAAAAAAGTATCAGTATTGAATATACATATAAAAATAAAACAAATGTTATAGGCAGTATTTTTAAAAACTTAAATTTTTAGGTAAATCTTTTTAAAATATGTTATTATTGTGTACTCACTAAGAAAAGTAAGTTGAACTTCCTTTCAAAATATAATTAGCATCAGGGATTTAAATATCAATTGAAGTGGTAGATAGTAATGTAGTGGTAGACTCCTCGCCTCGCTGCCATTTAGCCGTTTCCGGCAGATGACCCCACTGCAGTAACTGCAGCCTTCATGTCACATTTTATAACTGTTATGACACGCAGGGTCAGTGAAAGGCAAACAGAACCAGCCTCCTGTTGCGAGCTTGCTGATTGGCCGTGCTGCCGACAGTCCAGCCCAATCTGCACTAGGCCACCCTACAGGGTGTAAAAGGTGATTTGAGCTTGGTCAGGCAGGAGCAGAGATAACAATTGACACTTAACCCCCCCCCCCCACCACACACACACACACAGACATGGACTAAACTGTTTTACTGCCTCATTTCCACTCATCAATTTCATTCAGAGTTCCAATTAAATTACATATACTCATTTTTGTTTTATTTATATATTTTAGTAATATTTCATTAAAACAGTAAACTTACCATTGATGGCCCATTCAGAAACTCCTGTGGCCCCCAGTTTCTTGTTTTTTTAAAAATGTGTGGCCCCTATCAAATCCTGCATGGCCCTCGGGGGGGGGGGGGGGTCATATGGCCTACACTGAGAACCACTGATCTAGACACTGTTGTGTATAAAATTCCCAGGAGGTCAACAGTTTCTGATATACTCAAACCACCCCATCTGGCACCAACAATCATTCCACGGTCACAGTCTCTTAGATCACACTGCTTCCCCATTCTGATGTTTGGTCTGAAGAACAACTGAACCTCTTGACCGTGTCTGCATGCTTTTATGCATTGAGTTGCTGCCACATGATTGTCTGATTAAATACTTGCACTAACCTGCAAGAAACAAAGTGGCTACTGAGTGTAAATATACTTGGATAATAAACTTACTTTGGACTTTAAACATGGAAAATGTTTTATTGCATTCTAAAATATACATTCTTTTAATTAAGTGTGGAAGTCAGCAGGATTTCAACTGTACAGAATTCTATACAAAATAATACATCTCATGTATTTGCAAATTAAAGATATAAATATAGTTAGTGAATAACCAAACAACTCTGCTAAAATACATAATAAATTAGAAAAATAAATTTGCTAATATTTGCAATTATTCTAATACAGAGGAAGTTTACGAACTTCCAGCAGAAATGGAGAGTGTTCCCAGGAGTTTCAGAATCCAGGGATGTAGCTCTGAGGAAAATGGCCAGCTTGTGCGGATCCCGTTGCGCATTGGAAGTCCTGTTTAAAATAAAACACCGTGTTACTAAAAATCGTCCCGGACGTGCATTTGTTCATTAAAGTGAAAAGCCGCAGGAAGAAGAGCTCGCTGCAAGTGAAGGATTTACCTGGAGGAATGTGTTCTGGTCTTGTGACTCTGGGTGGTGGGAGGTAGGTAGGGAATGGGAGGGGACAGGAGGCTGTTGAACGTGGTGCAGCCAGGACAGACCCTGGGGCCACCTCCCCCGGCTCACGCCCCCCATGTCTCGGCCCTCCTCGTTCAGCAGTTCCGTCAGGTGGGCGATGTAGCGGATGGTCAGCCGCAGGGTCTCCAGCTTGGTCAGGCTCTGAGCGGCGGGCGCCACGGACGGGGGCAGGTAGGTCCGCAGGTTGCGGAGGGCCCTGGCCAGTCCCCTCATCCTCAGCTTCTCCCTCTCGCTGGCGTTCTGCCGCTGCCTGTCCGGGCAGCGCGACCGGACCTTCCTCGGCCGGCGAGCTACTGCGGGAGAAGGGAGGCTGGCGTCCGCGCGGACCGCGGGCGAGGATGTCCTGGGGAGGCAGGGAGGGGAAAGCCGGTAGGAGTCGACGGAGGAGATCGGCGACAGGCTGTAGGACGTGGAGTCGGTGAGGCAGTCCGATTCCGAGGTGAGGCGGTTCCTGTCGGCTGTCCCGGAGCCGTCAGACTCTGGAGTCACCCACTGTGTTGTGTCCCAGCCAGAAGGGTCAGGGTCAGGGTCCCAGCTCAGCGCACAATCCGACTCAGAGCTGGTGAAATTGGCGTCTGACAATCTGTTCCAGTAAGGGGTAATCGGGGAGTTGTGGTGTTGGGGGACAGTGATGTCCATCGCCCTCCCTCCACAATCACAAACGCACACACTCTGACAGTCACACTTACACATACACACTGACATACACACCCTGACACATGCATACACTGAAACACACTAACACTGATACACACAGACACATACACACTAAAAATGACAATGACACCGACAGACAGACACACACTGTTACACACATGCACTGACACACAGATACAGAGACACACACACTCACACAATGACACAACCACTCTTGCTGTGACAGAACTCTCTGAGCCGGGGGTGCTGGCTGGGTACCGGTGCCGACACGCACCCTGCAAAGACTGAAGGGAGTGAAGCATTTGGTGCTTTTATCCTGATGCTGGAGGTGTGAAGTGACACTTTGAGGATGGGAATCTAACACCTTGAGTAATGGGATTTCATTCCCAGGCTTCAGGGTGCAACAGAATCAAAATAGGGAACATTCCCCTACAGCTGAAACGCTCACTAAACGTCGGGTACACCGGCCGGTTCTCATCCTGTAGCTGTTGATCCTTGTTTTGTTTTAATCCGTCATCTGGAGAACTTTATCCTCCTCCTAAATTCATGTGTGATTAAAATAATCTGGTTATTCTTCACTGGCCAAGTTTCAATGGCCGTTTCCCATCGTAGAGCATCCCAGGTTAGCTGGTCAAAGCTGTCAGTGTGACCGTTTGGCCAACTGAACTACCTCAGTCATGTAACCCACTCCACCACCTACGCACCTTCACTCTCTCTGCCCATGTATGATCACTGAAGAAGCTGGAGAGCTCAGGAAACAGACTCTAGACGTGACATTGGAGGGTAGAACGTACATAGAACCTAGTTGAAAATAGTTGAGGCATGTATGGGACAATAATAACACTTGAAAGTCATTTGGATAAGGGCATTGATAGGAACGTTTGGAGGGATATGGGGCAAACATGGGCAAATGGGACTAGTTTAGATGGGGTTGGATTTGGACTACAGGAGTTTGTGGAAATTCGGTATGTCACCAAAGACTCTAGCAAATTTCTACTGAAGTTTGTACCCATACAAATTTCTACGGATCTACAATGTTCTAACTGGTTGCATCACTGTCTGGTTTGGAGGGGCCAATGCACAGGATTGAAAAAAACCTGCAGACGGTTGTAGACTCAGCCAGCTGCATCATGGGAACTAGCCTTCCCGGCAACAAGAACATCTTCAAAAGGCAAAGCTTCAAAAGTGTGGCATCTATCATTAAGGGCCACCACCACCCAGGACATGACCTCTACCATCAGGGAGAAGGTACAGGAGCCTGAAGACTCAGTGTTTTAGGATCAGATTTTCCTCTCTGCCGTTAGATTTCTAAACAGTCCATGAACCCATGAAAATTACCTATTTTTGCTCTCTTTTTACACTATGTATATATATACACAGGGGATTCTGGTTAATTGGGACACAGTGGGTCCTAACCATTTTGGCCCAATTAAGCAGCTGTTCCAATTAGCCGGTTTCATGGAACTAGTTAAAAAAGTATAAAAGAGACCAACTACCATATAACTAAGTTATGTATTTAAATGAAATACTGAACAACTTAGAACACGACCAAAACTACTTCAATACCCGTCACGGCCCGAAATGTCGACAGCGCTTCTCCCTATAGATGCTGCCTGGCCTGCTGTGTTCTACCAGCATTTTGTGTGTGTTGTTGTTTGAATTTCCAGCATCTGCAGATTTCCTTGTGTTTGTTCAATACCTTAAGTTCCTTTTAGTTAGTCTATAGTTCCTTATAGTTATTGACAGAGGAATTCACCCAGTGTTTGTTGGTGCATTCTTTTGATTGAATGTAAATGAACAAAGTCAGCACAGACGCCTAGTGTAGATAATGTATTGCTTTCAATGATTGCATCCTCTGAATTTTCATTTTCATTGTAACATTCAAAATGATTGATAATACATTTAAAATTTTTCATAGCACCTAACTTGTTGAAGTAGGCAGTTTCTGGCATCTCCAGGTCTGAACGCTTGAAACTGCAGTGCGCAAAACAATTCTGAATTGTCTTACTGCTGATTCCTCAACAATCACCGCTTTTTGAACACAAACACACAAACCTAGCAATATTTAAAAACTGTTCACTCTAAGCACAGAGTATTGTCTAACAGCTACACAAGTACAGGTCACTGATGCTAGTTAGAAGCTGTTTGGCAACAGCCTCCTGTCCCAATTAAGTGGCATCCCAAATAAATGAAGAGATTCCCAGCTATTTTCTTGATTCATTTTTGTTTTTTAAGATTTCTCCCAAATAAGTGGCTACAACAATTAACTGATGGCCCAATTAAGTCAAATCCACTATATATATATTGTGGATTATCATCTATGATAGAATGGCAGACCAAACACAATGGGCATACATATATAAATAACTGTGTGTGTGTGTGTGTGTGTGTGTGTGTGTGTGTGTGTGTGTGTGTGTGTGTGTGTGTGTGTGTGTGTGTGTGTGTGTGTGTGTGTGTGTGTGTGTGTGTGTGTGTGTTGGTGATACAGCACCTAGTAGCCTCTTCCAGCCCTTCAAACCACACTGTGCCAGCAACCCCCCCCCACCCCCCACAACCCTGATTAAACCTAACCTAACCATAGGTCAATTTACAATGACCTTTGGACTGTGGGAGGAAACCAGAGCATTTGGGGAAGCCCCACACATTCCATGGAGAGGAAGTACAGATTCCTTTCCGACGGCACCAGCACTGAACTCCAAACTCTGACTGTAATTGCGTTGTGCTAACTGCTATACTACCGCGGTGCCATTGATATATACCTTACCATGGATATGTATCTTATTGAAACATAGTTTATTTTATGTATTGAACTGTACTTCTGCTGCAAAACAACAAATGTCACAACATATTTCAATAATAATAAAGCTGATTTTAATTCTGATTTTGAATCTGATTCTGGAGTTTCATTGCTATCTGACTCTATAAGCTGGATTTGAAGATCTGAATTGCTGGCACCATTCTAGCCTTTAAGTCTATGAATTGTAGATCCCTTGGACAGAAGTTCTGGGCTGATGTGGCTGATAGGGGTGTACTGCCCTATCAAGAGAGGTCGCATTACGGTCCTAACTACTGGTTCAGTTAAAGGCCCAACAAAGAATAAGCAATCACAAGAGAAAATCTGCCGATGCTGGAAATCCGAGCAACACACACTAAATGATGGAGGAACTCAGCAGGCCAGGCAGAATCAATGGAAAAAGTACAGTCGACATTTAGGACCAAAACCCTTCAACAGGACATACAGTCGACATTTTGGGCTGACACCCTTCGATTCTTTGTCAAACATTTATCATCCAGTGGCTGAATAAGAGTCCTTTGTTAAGAATGATGTTTTGGGGTATTTGGAAGCACATGGTAAAACAGGCTGATGTCAGTATAGTGTACTTGAGAGGAAATCTTGCCTGGCAAATCTGATAGAATTCTTTGAGGAAATAACAGGCAAGATGGACAAAGGAAAGTCGGTGGATGTTGTTTATCTAGATATTGAGTAGGCCTTTGACAATGTGCCGCACATGAAGCTACCTAACAAAGTAAGAGCTTATGATATTACAGAAAAGATGCTAGCATGGACTGGCAGAAGGCAAAGAGTGTGAATAAAGGGGCCCTATTCTGGGTGGCTGCCAGTGACTAGTGGTGTTCCACAAGAGTCAGTGTTGGGTCTGCTACTTTTCATGTTGCATGTTAACTGTCTGGATGACGGACCTTAGGGCTTTGTGGCCAAATTTGTAGATGGTACAATGATAGGTAGAGGGGGTGGTAGTTTTGAGGAAGCAGGGAGTCTAAATAAGGACTTGGACAGATTAAGTGAAGTGTCGGAAGAATGAGGAGGGATTTCATAGGAACTGAATGAATATTGAAAGACCTAGATGGAGTGGACATGGAGAGGATGCTTCCAAATAGTGGGGAGGTCTAGTACCAGATGGCAGAACCTCAGAATGCAAGGATGTTCCTTTTGAACAGAGATGAGAAGGAATTTACTTAGCCAGGTGGTGGTGAATCTGTGGAATTCATTACCATAGATGGCTTGGTATATTTAAAGCAGAGATTAATAGCTCTTTGATTAACAAGGGTGTCAAAGGTTACAGGGAGAAAACAGGAGAGTGAGGTTGAGATGGAACACAAGTCAACTGTGTTCAAATGTCAGGGCAGACTTGATGGGCCAAATGGCCTGATTCTGCTCTTTTTGTCTTATGGTCTTACTGTCTTTACACCTGCTCTGCCATTCAATGAAACACTGGTTCATATTTTCCCACAGTACCAATTTCTTGAACTTATCCTCCAGCTTTGATTGCTTTAATCAATCTTTGTTCTTAAACAGATTCATGGACTGATTCTCCCTGGAAGACTGGCTTCAGGGTGCTGAAAACTCAACCAGCTCCAAGATGGGCACAAGCCTACTCAATAGAGAATGCTGGCACTTGATGACATGAATATTGATTACTCCTTCCAGTGAACAAATTTCCCTCATTCCTCTTCCTCTATTCCCCACTCTGACCTTTCACTTGTTCTCACCTGCCTCTTACTTCCCCTTGTGTCCCCTCCTCCTTCCCTGTCCCCTGTTGTCAACTCTCCTCTCCTGTCGGATTCTTTCTTCTCCTGCCCTTGACCTTTCCCACCCACCTGGCTTCACCTATCATCTTCCAGCCAGTCTCTTTACCCTCTCTCCACCATTTTATTCAGGTATCTCCCCCTGCCCTTTCCAGTTCTGTAACAGGGTCTCAGCCTGAAACGTCGATTGTTCACTCTTTTCCATAGATGTTGCCTGGCCTGCTGAGCTCCTCCAGCATTTTGTGCTGCAGATCTTCTAGTGTTTATGAGTCACTAAAGAAGAGATCTTCAAAAGACAATGCCTTAAGAAGGTGGTATCCATTTTAAATACCCTTACCATCCATGAGATACCCTCATCTCAGTACTATCATCAGGGAAGAGGAGCTAGAGCCAAAATACCCATAGTCAATGTTTCAGGAACAGTTTCTTGCCCTCCACCATCAGATTTCTGAATGGCCTGTGAACATTACCTCTCTATTCCGCCTTTGCATTCTTTATTTATCAATTACTGTAACTTATTAAAAAATGTCTTGTACTGAAGTGCTGCCACAAAACAACAAATTTCATGACATATATCAGTGATAATAAACGTACTCATGATTTCTGAAGAATCCCAGAGACTGACTAACCGCTGGGTGAAGAAACACTGTTCTGAGTGGCCGACACCTCATTTTGAATTGGTGGCCTGGGGTTTAAGGTCCTGAGGCTGCTGCAGCTGGCACCTAACATTGAAACGTTTCGTAGATGACCCTGAGTCAGTGACATTTACTGCTGATTGACTTCCAGGGAGGGCTTGAAAATCCACAGCGTCTTCATTGAGTTCGCACCTCTCTTGTTTGGAAAGATCGCTTCACTCCGCTCCCCACTGCAAACCACCCCTCTACTGTTCCCAACCTTACACCATCTCTCATCGTGTTTATACAAGTGCAGAAAGCCCCCCCCCCCAAAGTGCTGGAGTGTGAAAGTGGGAACAGATCTCAGCCCATCAGTTGAGATGTTCCCACAACCAACTATCTCATGTTAAGGCTCTTTATCTCATTATGTTCTTGTATTTATTGACATTTATTTATATATATTTACACAGCTTGTTGTCTTCTTCACTCTGGTTGATCTTTCATTGATGCTGTTATAGATACTGTTCTATAGATTAGTTGATTATGCCCACAGGAAAATGAATCTCCTGATACAGTGACATATCTGTACTTTGTTTAATAAAATTTACATTGAACTTTGTACCAGTAAACCTGACTGTCCAATCTTATGCTTAATCCCTGCTGCTGTATCATAGGAAATGAGGCAGTTCTCATACTGAGGTCTCCCTCAGAAGATGTGTGGGATGAACAGAGGTTGATTGTACGATTTGAAAACCTCACACATGCATTCAAACCGTCTCTGGCAGAAATCGAGGTATAAATATTAGCAGTTCACAGGGATACCATCTGGACACCAGACTGCCATCATTGAGAGTATCTTTACATCAGGAGTTACTGACTGGTTTGGTGCAGCACTTTCACAATATACAGTCCTGTGCAAAAGTCTTAGGTACATGTACATATATAGCTAGGGTGCCTTAGACTTTAGCATAGTATTACACTGTACTGCCACAACAAAAAAAAACTTAATGACATAGGTGAGTGATGATAAACTTGATTCAGATATGGGTCTCGATTGTGGACTGGGAGTGGGATGGGGGTGCAGGGAAAGGGGAATCTTGGCTGGGAAATGTGGGGGAGAAGGAAGGGAGTGGGAAGCACCAGAGAAACATTTTGAAATGATCAATAAAGCATTTGCTTGGAATCAAATGATCTTGCCTGATGTCTCAGGGTTGTGTGTGTCTGCACCTACGCTACCCTACCCCCCCCCCCCACCCTTTACCCCGGCACCCCTTTTCTGCCACCTGTCTCACTCCCCTCCCATGGCGCTTGACCCTTGCCATTCACAACATCCTTTGCTTTCGCCAGATTTACAAACTTGCTCCCCACTCCACATTGACAAATATAGTACTGTGCAAAAGTCTTATGCACCCTAGTTATAAAATAGTCCTAAGACTTTTGCACAGTACTGTGTGAAAACTACAGTGAACTGTCAGGTCAGCAGAAAAGGTCACTGGCGACCAACTACCATCACAGCATCGCTGCAAAAAAGCAGCCAGAAAAAGATTACTGTGGGCGCTACCCACACTGCAAGCCACCTTTTCCAAAAGCTCCCTTCTGGAAAATACAACAGAACTATTAAAATCAAAAAAAACTTTCACACCACCTTAAAAGTTTCTTTCTCCAGTCAGTTAATCAATCAACCATTCGAGTTACCTTCCCCTCCCCCACACCCCTCTATTACTTTGGTCACTGCAATGCACTCTCAACACTTTAAACCACTTTTTATAATGATGTTTACATTGTTAATGGTATGTATTTATGTATATTTCATTCCATATCTGTATTTTAACCTCTATTTTTAATATTATTATTTATAATTGTTGGATTTTTTGTTGCATGTTGTGCCAACATATCACAGCAAATTCCTAATACATGTTTTAAGTACGTGGTGGATAAAGTTGATCCCTGAGCTTCACAAATAATCCAGGATATTATGATTAATTTGTGTCCCATCTTCTCATTTAACCCTTAGGATTCTTGTATTACTACTTGCATTCCCACCTCTGTTCTGAGAGTCTGGTGCCTCATTTTGAATTGGTGACCTTTGGTTTTAGTCAACAGATGTCCTGAGGCTGCTACGCGTCTCAGTGCAGACCTCTTTCTGAACTTGTGACAGGGTTTGATGTCTGAACAGCTCAAAGTGCTCTGGATGTGCTCTTACCAGGGGTTTGTACCATCGTGACGTCCTGCTCTCTTTTCTCAGTACAAAGATCAGCATCAAGTTGACCTTTCTGGTAATGCATAGAGTTGCACAACCATACAATGCAGAAAGAGATCCGTCAATCACTAAGCCGGCGCTGATAATTTGCACTAAACTCCACTAGTTCCAGTTGTTTCAGTTTCTCAACATCCCCGTCAAGATTCTACCACTCACCTGAACACTTGAAACTATTTGCAGAGGCCAGCTAACCTACCAACCCACTCACCTGGGATGTGAGAGGAAACCAGACCCCTCCACATAGTCATGGAGAGAACGGTTAAACTCCAGACTGACTGCACTGCAAGTTGGAACTGAACCAAGTTGCTCAACCGTGAGACATGTTGTACCAATGTATGCAGTTTTAATACTCTAGGGTAATGTCAGACAAGTCTCCTTCTTACCATTCCTGGGGTGTTCTATTTCATCCTTTCGGTGTCCGAAGTGGAAGATATTGCATTATCTGAAATACACCTATTACAGTTTCACTTGTTTCCTTGAACATTGCCATATCTCTGCAATGCAATTTCTGTTTCTGAGTCAAGAAAACTATTGGATACATTCGAAGTTCAATGTTTTGTTGTGACTACAAATAGGCTGCTTTATGGTGGGGAGAGGATTGGGGAGAGATGATAGTGGAGGCTTGGTCACTATTTGTGTACCAGAATGGCAAGGTCTGATGTATCACCGAAGTTTGACAATGGAGTCAGAATGACAGAGCTCAGAGGAGATAAAAGCTGAAAGTTCTCCATACACTCAGCTGGTTAGGTGGCATCTGTGAAGAGAGTGTTGGAGGTCAACAAACCTTCACCAGAACAGACAGATATGTTTTGGAGATCCTCCGGTGTTTGAAAAAGGGGACAAAATGGTGGTGTAGCTTTGGCAAAGGGGGAAGTGATTGTAGAATCAATTGTGGGGATCAAAATCAAAATGAGAAGACCACACTACTTTTTAGTCTTTTCCTTTTGCTTCTCTTGCCACATTTCTGTTTTTCCTTCTTTGCTCTTGTAACACTTACCAAAAGAACCATAAGCAACAAGTTTTATGAATTGCTCTTGACTTCCAAATAACCTTTGGCTTGCAAAGAAAAGAGACATCATGACCATCGCAGAGGCTGCTGAGCGAGCCTCCAGAGGGCTATGGATTAAGAAGCGTGACCTGTGGACAGGGCCTGATCGACCCTGGCTGGGTCGCCTGGACGAGGGCGTCTGATGTTGAAACACCTGACGCACCTGATGATCCCAGGTTACATCCACGGTGATGTGTCCCAGCACATCCTCGAATGTATCTCAGCTTCTATTAAATCTTTTCCCACTCACTTTAAATCTCTACCCTCAAGTTTGTGACTCCCCAACCCTGGGATAAACACCATGTATTACACCCTCTATAAAGTTACATTCTCTAGCTTGTGACCCCCCAACCCTACATTTATCCTATCTCTATACTTTATCAGGTAGATGCTGTTTGAAGGTTTGAACCTCAAAATAGTAGGGAAGATTTCAAGATTTTATTTGCTTTCTCAGAGATTCAAGCAGGCTTGCAGTGACGCTGTTGGGGCTGGGAGACTGTTGTTTGTGCATCTGGACTCTGGTGATACATGCCCCCTCCCCTTGCGCTCGACGGAGGAGCTACCTTGAAACAACAAGCTCACTCTGAGTGTCAGAGCTACTTGCAGCTTTTCGCTTTAAAGTGTAAAGAAAACAAAACAGTGTTGGAAGCTTCCTGCTGGGCCTCAGCAGTCGAAGTGTGCCTGCTGCAGTGTATCATGGGAAAAAAAACAGCAGGGAAATGACCCTCTTTAAATCTAGCTGTCGCCAGTGGTGTCAAATTGAACTCACAAGGGAGATGCATGTGCCTGTGAGTGGAATAAATGGCCTCCAAGCATTATACAGAGATTACATAGGAGATTTATTTAACATCATACTGTGAAGTGATTCGGGGGTGGGGGGGGGCAGCTCCCTTATTTAAATACTGATGTTTCGTTTGCAAAGCTTTCATCATTGGCCGTATTGTCACATTCAATATTTGTAACTTTCTGACAGAGAGGCATTTATTTATGGGTATCTTGATCTTCTGCCTTTCCTCCATTCCGTGAAACAAGTCACCCCACTTGCCCCTGTGACCACAATAAAATTACACTATGAAAATATCAAAATGTGGAAAGTCTCAGATTTCTGGCAGACCAGGTAAAAAAGAAGAGATTGTTAATGAGGACGCCTTGGTTTATTTTGGAAGTGTATGTCTGTGTTACTATATTACCGTGGTGGTATTGTGTATCTGTCCTAAACTTCTAAACTTAAGTCAAGACCCTTATCTGTTATAAGTGTACCCACACTTTCAGGAGATTATACTGTATCAACCTGTGAAGATAATGAGTGTAACTGTCAAAGATCTTAAACATTAAGTCATGAATGAAAGGCTTACCTGTTATAAGTGTGCACTAATACTGTCATTTTAGGCGGAAGTTACTCTGCACCAACCTTAACTTCAAAGACGAGTTTACTTAACTACTTTTATCTTCTTTCTGAAGGGGTGCAGCTGCCAATAATCATTACACTGAGTGGTGGGTCCCCTCTCCCAACCAAGGAAGAAATCCTTAAATGAAGCATGCTTTTAGAAAAACTTCCGAAAATGTGTAGCTCTGGTGGTTAATGGTTGGCTTGGGTTCAGTTGTCTGACCTTGGAAATTTACGTGCAATGTTTCGTCACGATATGAGGAGACATCTCCAGTGCGCTGTTGATTGTGGTGTGTCCTCCAAATGCTTGGCCTTTATATACTTATCAATCAGCTGATTGGTTGCCATTTTGGAAACTTAGTTGTGAGGTGGGGAGGAAATGGCATCACTAATTGGTTTTGTGGAGAACTTTGTGCGTTGTGGTCTGGAATTCTGCATGCAAATTCCTGGCTAAAGTCCATGTAGGCAATCTCCACAGCCTTGCCTTCATTAACATTCCTGGTAACCTCCTTGAAAAACTCTATAAGATTGGTTAGACATGACATACCACACACAAAGCCATGCTGACTATCCTTAATCAGTCCATGTCTATTCAAATGCTCATGTATCCAGTCCCTTAGAATACCTTTGTTGTAATGTGAGTATTATTAAAAGTATGTTAATACTAATCGGGAAGCTGTTGGTAACAAGAGGCGGGATCCGGGGTTGGCGGGGTTTTTACTTCCGCTCTTTTTACCCCCAGTATGCATTGTATATAGCTCTTCCACCCATGCCACATGAGGTACCTGGAAGCCTCTGTACTGTAAATATCATTTGCCGTCCCCGATAAAGATGTTCTTTTGGCCATCAAATTGTTGAGTGGTCTTTTTGTAAAGTAGAAGTTACCACAACCTTCAATAATGTTCTCACTACTAATGCCTTATTCACTGGCTGATAATTTGCTGGTTAATATTTAGAGACTTTCTTAAACAGTAAACAACATTAGCAATCCTCCAATCCTCTGGTGTCTCACCAGTCGCAAAGGATGATATAAGTATCTCTGCTAAGGCCCCTGCAATCTCTGCACTAGCCTCCCATGGGGTACAAGGGAACACCTTGTTAGGACATGGGGATTTATCCACCCTATTTGGCCTCAAGACAGTTAACACCTCCTCCTCTGTAATCTGTAATGGATCCATGAAGTTGATGCCACTTTGCCTCACTTCTATAGACTCTTTGTCTATCTCCTGAGTAAATACAGATGCAAAAGTTCATTTGGGATCTCCCCATCTTTTCTGGCTCCACACATGGATGACCATTCTGATCTTCCAGAAGACCAACTGTGTTCCTTACAATCCTTTTGCTCTTAACATATCTGTAGAATCCCTCAGGATTCTCTTTCACCTTGTTTGGTAGGGCAACCTCATGCCTTCACTTAGCCCTCCAGGTTTCTTTTTCAAATGTTTCCTTGCTTTTCTTATACTCCATAAGTACCTCCATCTGTCCCTCCCTGCCCATACCTGTTATTCACCCCCCTTTTTTTCTTAAACAGGTCCTCAATATCTCTCGAAAAGAGATTTTGAGTCCTGTTATCTTTATCTTCTATTCTGAAAGACACATACAAGCTTTGTACTTTCAGAATTTAACTTTTGAAGGCCTTCCACTTACCAAGTACACCTTTGCCAGAAAACAGACTGTCCCAAATCCACGATTGCCAGGTCCTTTTTGATATCATCAGAAGTGGCCTTTCTCCAATTTGGAATCTCAACCCGTAGGCCAGACCTATGTTTATGCATATCTGCTTTGAAACTAATGGCGTTGTGATCACTAGATGCAAAGAATTCCCCCACACTAACTTCTGTCACCTGCCCTGTGTCATTCCTTCATAGCAGATCAAAATTCACATATACTCTCATTGGGACTTCTACATACTGATTAATGAGGCTTTCCTGAACACATCTAGCAAATCCTATCCCATCTAGTCTTTTTACAGTAAGGGAAACCCAGTCAATATGTGGAAAGTTAAAGTCACCTATTATAACAACATTATGCTTCTTGTAACAGTCTACAATCTCTCTACAGATTTGTTCCTCTAAATCTCTAGTACTGTTGGGTAGTCTGTAATATAGCCCAATTAATGTGATCATACCTTTCTTATTTCTCAGTTCCACCCATAATGCCTCTCTAGCTGAGTTCTTCAGTCTGTTCCGACTGAGCACTGCCATGACATTTTCCCTGTCTAGTAACGCCACCCCTTCTCATTTAATCCCTCCCGCTCTGTCACATCTAAATCAGTGGAACTCCAGAATACTGAGTTGCTTGCCTGCCCCCTCCTACAGCCAAGTCTCACTAATGGCTACAACATCATAATTCCAGGTGTTGATCCATTCCCTGAGCTCATCTCGAACCTAAGGCTGGAGGCTACCTAGATCGAAAGTAGGACATTGCTCCTGCAATGTGAGAGAGGCCTCGTCGTGACAGTAGAGGAGGCCACGGCATTCTATCTTTTGTTGCGTGATTCAAGCTCCAACCTCAGTTGATCGCTGCTGATCCGAGGCGCTAAGAGGCAGAAACCCTGATGAAACAGTGTGTGGAGTCTCTTGTGCCCCATTTCTTCTGAGGTTCCATCAACTGTACCCTGGGGAATCCACAGGAAAGCTTCAGGGAACTGGCTCATTGTAGAAGCATCACAGCCACATGCAGTTCGCGTCTCAGATGCTGCTGTAGCAAACAGTAGAGCACTGACTGTGCCCAGTGCCGTTTCGCATCCCAGCTCTGGTTTGCAGACAGTTGCATTATCAGTTTATTTTGGAAGTGATACAATGGACTTTAGAGACCTCAATGATAATTGAAATCTTCTCTCACTTCAGACTTTTGTATATGACTTAAGAATCCTCTGCATTCAGGGTGCCATTACAACCAGCAGTATTGCTCATTGATCCCAAAGATATGAGAGCTAGTGTTCAGAGTCCCATTATTGGTGTGCCTGGATTTCTGACGTTTTCAATTTTGGAATTTTGGATAAGGAATACTTAACCTGTACAACAATAAATACAGTCAGAGGTGGAGAGGGTCAGCAACTTTAAATTCCTCAGTGTCAATATTTCAGAGGATCCGTCCTAGGCCCAGCACGTAAGTGCAATTACAAAGCAAGCATGGCAGAATCTCTACTTCACCAGGAGTTTGCAAAGATCCAGCATGATATCTAAAACTTTTACAAATCTCTATAGATGTGTAGAGGAGAGTATATTAACTGGCTGCATCATAGCCTGGTACGGAAGCACCAATGACCTTGATCAGAAAATCCTATAAAAAGTAGTGGAGCTGGCAAAGTTCACCATGGGCAAAGCCCTCTCCACTATTGAGCACATCGACATGGCATGCTGTCACAGGAAAACAGTATCCATCATCAGGGACCACCACCGCCCAGGACATTCTCATTGCTGCCATCAGGAAGAAGCTAAAGGACTCACACCACCAGGTTCAGGAATAGTTATCCATCAGGCTCTTGAACCAAAAGGGATAACTTCACTCAACTTCACTTGCCCCATCATTGAAATGTTCCCACAACCTATGGACTCACTTTTGAGGACTCTTCATCTCTTGCTCTCAATATTTTTTATTTATTTATTGATGATTATTATTTATTTCTTTTTGTATTTGCAGTTTGTTGTCTTCTGCACACTGGTTGAATGTCCACATTGGTGTGGTCTTTTATTGATTATGTTATGATTATAATTCTATAGATTTATTGATTCTAGGGTTGTATATGGTGACATATATGTATGATGATAATAAATTTACTTTGACCTTTGAACTTTAAGAAGAAACACTGAAGTGACAGTAATGGAAGAGGTAGAATTAAGGGTTGAAAAGGATGGTAGCACCACCACGAAGATGTGAAAGAGGTGATTGGTCTGGAAAGAGGAGGTAAAGCCAGCTCTTCTCATCCATTCTGCCTCATGAATTTAAGCGGCTCCACCATCGAAGATGTTTTTCACTCCATGTGTGAGCAAGCTCCACATTCTAATATTTCCAGCAATAAAATTTTCTCTGCATTCCATCCATGGGCATTAGTCTCCGTGCTTTCAGGACACCTTCAAAAGGCGATGCATCAAAAAAGCGGCATCTATCAACAAGGACCGTCGTCACCCAGGACATGCCCTCTTCTCCTTACTACCATCAGGGGAGAGGTACAGGAGACTGACGACATGCACTAAATGTTTTAGGAACTTCTTCTTCCCCTCTGCCACCAGATTTCTGAATGGACAATGAACCAACCCATGAACACTACCTGACCGTTTTTGTCCTCTTTTTGTGGTACTTATTTAATATATATATAAAATTTGTCATTTATAGTTTGTTTTTATGTATTGCACTATAATGGTGGTTGTCCATCATATCTGATGATGACAGGAAACTTGTGCAGGAGAGTTCTTTAAATGGAAACGCCATCACACTGGGCCATTTCCACTCTCTCAACCTCAGAAGTCTGGGTGCAGTGGTACGAACAAACACTGAGGTCTTCCTTGGTTCCAGTGGATGATCATGACACTTTCTGTGCCTTGTCATGCCCTTTGCTCTCCACGGAGCGTTGCAGTACCAGTTTCCTAGCCATTGAATCTCACTGTAGATCTCGTCCGCCCAGTCTGCTGGAGCTGACTTCGCATGCTTGGACAGGCATGTCCCTATCTCAGCGGGGTATGAGATCGCCTGCTACACTCAGCTGGTTTAGCCCGCCTGTCGAAGCAGTGCACCTGGTTACGGCCACTGTCACATGCGAACAGCTACTTGGAGCCACTGGTGTGAGCTAAGTTTCTGGAGGGGACCAAAGGTGAGTGAGCTGCCCTGGAATGGACACAAGAAGTCCCTTCACCAGAGGTGCTAACCCTCCCTGGACACCCATTACACACCTTGCACTGCAATACATAATAATGCCCTGCATTGATGCAATACAACACATTTCACAACATATGTCAGTAATAGTAAGCCAGATTCTGATTCTGATTGGATTTGTTTATTTACAGCCACCTGATTTGTCTTTGCCTGCATGCAAAAGCATCCTCTTCCTGTCTCTTTGTAGCTCAGGGACCAGAGGAGAGGGTTGGTGCTCCGCAATGTTTTACTCTGCTCTCCTCGGCTGAGGCTGTGAACTGCTCCGGCTGCTACACACTTCCTCTATGCAAGCTTCATGGCAATTTGCCCTGCTATATAATAAACTGAGACTGAGGCTTTGGGCCTACTTTGGCTGCTCCAGGGATTTGGGTCCATGGACTTGGGTTCATGGACTTAATTTGGTTCGGAATGCTGTTGCTTCCTTCTATTGTTTACATGATTTGTGCTTTTTCCCCTCTTTTTCTGCGCAGTGGATGTTGGACTTCTTTTAAAAAATTGGGTTCTTTTGGGGTTCGTGCTTTGTGACCGCCTGTAAGCAGACAAATCTCAAGGTTGTAAAATTTATCCATACTTTGATAATAAATGTACTTTGAATCCTTGAATCTGTGTTTTAAATTAACTTTCTAAGATTGTTAGGAAGTTCTCTGGGCCAGTGAAATTAGCTTTGTGTTTGAAAATTCACTCGCAAAGTCCAGACCCCAAAACTTAGCTTAAAAGCTAAAGCAAAAAGGCCTTAATATGCCGGCAGAAGCCACTGAATTTCTGACCCCCCCATCTTGGGATTGTGCCTTGAAATTTAATAAACATTGGAAGCCAGTTGATGGTGCAAGTCTTTCACACTTCGAGCTGGACTGCAATGATATAAAAGTAGCTGCAAATATCTGTAAAACCTGAAAAAAACACTGGCTCTGAGTCACCTCACACCTCCCCAGTAATAAGTTCACACCATGTGCTTGGGACCATTTCACACACCCATAAACCTCTGAAATCCTGTTTGAACAAGTGACCGGGGTGACGTGTATGTGAGAAAGTGCAAGCTTGGGAACTAAAGTGTTGTCATACATGCAGACTGTCTCTTATATTTAGAAAATTTCTGTGTCTGGAAGTAACCATCTTTTGCTCATTGTAACTTCAAAGCTGATTGGCAGAGGTTTTCACAGGTCAAGTATGGCAGGAATCAAACACTGAATTCATCTTAAATAAAACCACTATAATTGATCTTATCCCTTTATGTGCTTCTACAAGTAAGGTCCAGCACAGATACAGCAGAGCCTGTGTTATAGCTCCTTCTCTACAACAGAAATATTCCCGATGAGGCAAACTACAGGTTAGGCACAAAGCAATACGGTTTCTGCACAGGTCTATCAAGCACTCCTGTGAAATATCAGGTTAAATTTAGTGTAAAATTGTTCTACACAATCTAACTGAAGATTCCCTTCACTTCACAGCATAGGTTTGTTGTGACCATAAGAAGTGGGAACAGGGTTAGTCCATTCAGCCCATCAATGCTCTGCCATTTCATCGTAGCTAACTTATTATCCTTCTCAAACACATTCTCCCGCCTTCTCCCCATAGCCTTGGAAGTCCTTACTAATTAAGAACATATCCACTTCCACCTTAAATATACCCAATGACTTGGCCTCTACAGCCATCTGTGGCAATGAATTCCACAGATTCACCACCTTCTGGCTAAAGAAACTCTTCCTCATCTCTGTTCTAAAGGGTGTTCTTCTGTTCTAAGGAGTCACCCTCTGGTCTTATACTCCTTCACTATCGGAAACATCTTCTCCCTGTCCACTCTATCTTGGCTTTTCAAGAGGTTTTAATGAAATCTGCCTTCATTGTACTAAAGTGCTGAAAGTACAGGCCCAAATCTCCTCATACATTAACCCTTCTATTCCCAAGATCATGATCTTGAACCTCCTGTGGACCCTGTTCAATGCTAGATCAGAGGCCAAAAACCATTCACTATACTCCCAAGTGTGGTTTGACCAATGCCTTATAAAGACGTGGAGTAAGTTCATTCTGCATGATGTGACCAAACATGCTCAATTCAGGTTAGATATCAAATAAAATTCTACCAGCTGAAGAACGTGTAGAGCTCTCAGTACCATTAACTGCGATGTTAACTGTTCAGGCTAACAAAATGGCTTCTCTGTATTGTTATAATGAAATGGCTTCTCTGTAATGTTACTTAATGCTGTAATGGGTTTCTGTAGCTGGAATGTTTGGGTTATAACTGCAGATAAGGGGGTTACTAACCAATGGAGAATTGTTATGCCATCTTGTATGTGTGAGTTGAGCGGGAGTTCGCGGTCTTTATCGGGAGGCGAGCGAGGAGGACGGACGTGTGAGGAGCGGACAGCGGTTCCAGGGTAGCGGATACTGGATGTTGGCGGTTCAGACAGTGGCCGAAGGCTCGGAAGCTCATTGTGAATGGAACCGGAGGCATTAGCTCCAACATATTAAAATATTATGTGCACAAACTGATAGACTTACTGATTTAGGTTATCTGTTTCTACTAACCCATCACTAAGTAATAACTATAAAGTTGTAATTATTTACTCACCTTTGGTGTATTGTCCGATATTTGTGTTGCGAGCGCGGGCTTGGGGGGGGCATTACACCGTATTTACACCAAAGTATTGCACTGCTGGTGGGCAATGGCAGTTCACCCTAGGAGAATAGGGGTAAATTGAGGGCACGGATGCTACAAATGTAAGATGTGACATAGCTCTCTTATTGTCTGGTGTATCACTAAGTCATCACTTCTGAGATTGGTGCAACTGGGACATCAGAAGCTTAACAAATCAGTGAAGAAAGGCTAAACTTGTTGATGAGAGAGGGAGACCTCCGACAGTCATGGTCTACCATGGATGTTGCATCCTAGCTGTCTGGGAGCTAGCTGCAAGCCTGGGCAGTACGATTTGGACACCAAGTTGTTGCCCATTAAACAAGCTCCCCTTCTCCGTTCATCGGACAAACCTGAAGAAATGGCAAAGACCGATACATTTTGGCATTAGCAACATTGCAGGAGTTGCCAGTCTGCACTGAACTCAGTGTAGGACTGCCTTAGGAACTCTGATTCCAGATTTTTCTGGGATTTACCCCCGAAGCTTTCCCCATGAGTGGGTATAGCCACAAAGCAGTGGAGGTTTGAGATCAGAAGTTTCATTCTCCTAGATGAGCTGCTTACCACGGCTGACAAGCCCCATCTGCCCAAAATGACTAGTTATAAGGCACTAGCAACCTGCCTTTGCCCCTTCTCTTGTCAATAGAAATAGCGCCACTAGGCTTAGTAGCTAAGCTTAACGTGAAGGCCAGGAGCTGGACATGGTTGTCAGAGGCTATTTGAGATGCACGCTATTGGGAGCATTTAATAGGTAGTAAGAGCTTGTCCCTATTATTACTCCCTGGCTATACCAACATTAAGGAACTAGCAATAAGCCAGATAATTATCAGATTTCTATGATACATACTGAGACCTCCTTTAGGTCTGGCATCTGGTTAAATACACCAGCAAACTAAACTTAAGTAAGATGTGTTTTCAACTTCATAAGGGCCATATCTGACCCTCTTGCTCTTCCTTACCTCCATCAGCCTCACTATCATCTTCGTAACAATAATTGGGATTGGACAATAGAGTCACTGAGCAGTACAGCACAGAAACAGGCCCTTCAGTCCATCCAGCCCATGATCTTCTGCCTAGTCCCATCTACCTGCGCCCAGACCATAACCCCAAAACCCCATCCAGGTATCTTTCCAAACTTCTCTTAAACACTAAAATTTCTCTTCCATTTGAAGTTGAACTCGCAAGATGGAAAGCATTAGACAAAGGATTACAGACCTTGTAGATGGAGCTGCCAATGGTGGACAGATTAAAATTAGCGATGTGCTAGCGTCCATAACTGGGCAGGTTGGTGGTATCCTTGGAGAGCCAGGGATACGGGTTCAATCCTGACCATGGGTGCTACCTGCCTGAGATTTGCACGTTCTCCCTGTGATTCCTTATCTCAGAAACATACAGATTGGTTGGTTAATCGCCCCTGGTGTATAAGTGAGTGGTAGAATCTGGCAAGAGGTATATATTTATTTATCGACCTAAGCCGCCCAGCAACCTTTGATTTAACCCTAGCCTAAACATGGGGGACAATTTCCAATGTCCGATTAACCTACCAATGGATACATCTTTGGACTGTGGGAGGAAACTGGAGCACCTGGAGTTATAAGGAGAACGTACAAACTCCTTACAAACAGTGGTGGGTACTGAACCCGGGTTGCTGGCAGTGTAAAGCTCTATGCTGACCACGACACTACCATGCTGCCCAGTTGATGGAAATGTGGAGAGAAGATAACAAAGGGCTTCATGTTGGATTAGTGTTAATTGGTGGTTGATGGAAGGCATGGATTTAGTGGGCCAAATGGCCTGTTTCAGTACTGTATCACCCAGTGACCCTATAACTGGAGGGGAAGAAAGATCCCAAAGAGGGTTGGAAGAGATTACAGAGAGGAGAGGAGGAAATTGCAAAGATTTGGGCTGAGGTCACAGTCACCCACACATGGCAAAGCAATCAGTACAGCTCCACTGATGGAGTCACATCTCTCTCAGGGGTTCACCCAGGAACACTTAACAGCCTTTTTAAAATGTCAAAAATAAACTTTAAACGTACTAAAAAATGCAAAGAATAACTATAGTGCAGATCTTCTTACATCCATAATCAACACATTCAGTAGCGTTCACATTTTTTTTAAAACCATAGCACTGTTGCCACTCATGTGCCTTCTGGGGTAAAATATCATTTCAATGTTTGAGAGTCTTCCCCACCCAACTCAGCTCCTCCAAGTCCTGTAGCAGAAGGAGCCCAGACTGTGGTCCTTCCCTTTGGCTACACTGAGCTTCAGTGCATCCCTCAGCCTGTACTACAGTCCTGCAGCCTGGAATGTGCCAGTCACTTGCATTCCCTCATAGATATCTCACCGAGCTGGAAGACCATCACGTCTCATGCAGAGCAAAGAGCACCTTTCACTGATATTATGACCTCCCAGCAGCACTTGATGTCTGCCTCAGCATGTGTCCCTAGCAACAGCAGATCAGAGAGATGAACCAAGACAAGGACCCGTGCATCCATCTTAAAGTTCAAAGTTCAAATTAAATTGATTATCAAAGTCACCATATTCAACCATGAGATTCATTTTATTCTGGGCATACTCAATAAATCTTCAGAATAATAACCATAACAGATTCAATGAAAGAATAAATAAATTTGCCTCACCCATTTAGCAAATCCATAGTTTACAAAGAGGTGGGTGACCATCTCTTCCCCACCGACTTGTCCCAACAACAGCATGCATAGGGGTGATATTTCATCTGTACAGGAAGGATCTAACTGGGAGGGCCCCACTTTCAATGCCAGCCAAGCAAGTTCTTGGTGCTTGCTGGCGAGCTCTGGTGATGAGGTGTTCTGATAGAAGACTTGCTCAGCGTACTGACCCGCAGTATCCATGAAAAAGAGTAAATAGTCGACATTTCAGGCCAAGACTCTTCATCAGTCCTGATGAAGGGTCTGGGTCCGAAATGTTGACTGTTTACTCTTTTCCGTAGATGCTGCCTGGCCTGCTGAGTTCCTCCAGCATTTTGTGTGTGTGTTGTGTTGGATTTCCAGCATCTGCAGATTTTCTCATGTTTCTGATACCACAGTATCCATAACCAACATTAAGCACCATTTCAGCGTCTGCTCTCCTCTGTGCAGTGGGCAGGTGAGACACTGAATGGGAGATACCACACACTTAACTTCGGATGGACAGTTTCATGGAATTAACACAGCAGAAAGAGCTAGACTGATGAGAGAGGCTAGGCCTCACACTCACATGCTAATGAAATTATTTTGCTTCATTTACATATCCAAGGAACTCTTTAATTTACTGGACTAGAAAATCAGCAAATATTGGAGGCTGATTCACACTTCAAACCTCCTCTCAGCTCAGCTCCATGTAACCCCTTCTGTAAACATCACCTCACTGTGAATTACCACACGAAGACTGTTGTGGGAAGAGGATTTAAATTGGAAATTATCCAATTATCCTGCCCTCATTTCTTCTCAACACCTCTGCTGAAGGCACAGACCCTTGCTGAGCCTTAGTGTGTTGGATTCTGACATTATCTTCCTTCATGTGAAGAGGCTGGGTAAGCAATTTGACCACAGTACTCCCAAAATCTGCTCTAAAATCAACCGCAAGTACAAAAGGTTCAATTTAATTTCGGGAATGTGTGCAGTATACAACTGCATACTTCACAGACATCCATGAAACTAAAACCCCAAAGAAAGAATAACATCAGATCCCCAAGGCCTCCCCCCGCCCCTCCCACACACAAGCAGCAGCAGAAGCATTGGCCCTCGCCCCACATGCGCCAACTAAAGCACCGACCTCCCATCCCTTCACCAATAGCAAAAGTCCCCAAAGAGACCTTGATCTAGGGTCCATCAAAAATTACAGTCCATAACCCAGCACTTCAATATCTCAGATGGTTCTTTCTCACCTGAGAGAGAGAGAGAGAGTTCACTCCTGCAACAATGAGAGCTTGCTGTTCTGATGTTACAACCTTCTGCTTCACTTCTCCAAGCCCTCCCAACCTGGGGACTGACAGGTTCTCCATTCACCATCAAGTCAAAGAGTTCTACTTGGAGCAGAAAAGATATATGGGAGCTGTACGTGGTCTTAGTGACACAAGAGTCCGCAGATGTTGAAACCTGAAGCCAAGTGCAAATCGCTGAAGGAACTCAATGGGTCAGGCCACATCTGTGAGGAAAAAGAGACAGGTAATATTTCAGATTGAGACTACTTCTTTTCAAGAATGCAGAGATGTGTTACAGAGAAAGTACCTTGCAAATATTGTAAACAAATAGTATGCAAGGAGATTGAAGTAGACCGAGAGAGGAAGAATTCACTTGCAAGTGGTGGTATTCTCACACACATGCCGACATTGTTCTCCCGATTATAGTCAAAGCAGAATTGTGAGCTTCTGTTTGGAGTAATCTAGGTGGGGAGCTACAGTACATTGGTGGCACAGTAGTGTAGTGGTTAGCACAATGCTTTACAGTACCAGTGACCCGAGTTCAATTCCCAACACGGTCTGTAAAATGTTTGTATGTTCTCCCTGTGACTGCGTGAGGTTTCCTTTTTTGTGCTCTGGTTTCTTCCCAAAAGATTGATAGGTTAATTGGTCATTGTAAATGGTCCCAAGATCAGATGAGGGTTAAATCAGGGATTGCTGGGCTGGAAAACCCTACTCCATACTGTATCTTAATAAATAAATAAACAAACAAATATTCTTGATGGAACATACTGCAAGCATTATCTGGCAATGGTAGAGCAATTAAACGTTTAGGTGCTAGATGGATTACCAAAAGAGCAGGCTGCGTCATCCTAGATAGTGCTGAGTTTCTTTGGTTTTGGAGCTATACTCATCCGGGCAAGAGGATAGCACCTTCACTGTAGTTGCAACGAAAGGCGAGGTTCCCCAGTTTTAATTCTACTTCCCACTCCCATTCCAACATGTCAAACTATGGACTCCTGTACTGCCACATTGAGGTTATTCTCAGGTTGGAAGAGCAGCAATGCATATTCCATCTGGGTAGCCTCCAACCTGCTGGTACGAACACCGATTTCTCTAACTTCCAGTAATCTTTTTCCCTCCCCTTCATACTTTTCCATGCCCCATTTTAGCTCCCCTCTTTGCCTTTCTCTTCACCTGTCTATCACCTCCATTTGGTTCCCCTCCCCCTTCCCTTTCTCCCATGGGCCACTCTCCTCTCTTAGCAGATTTCTTCCTTTCAGTCTTTACCTTTTCCACCTATCACCTCCCAGCTTCTTACTTCAGCTCCCTTTCCTCACACACCCACCCTCCCCCTCTCCTGGTCTCACCTATTGCCTGTTAGCTTGTACTCCTTTCCTCTCGCAGCCCCCCCCCCCCACTACCTTTCTTTCTATTCTAGCTTTTGCTGTCTTCCTTTCAAGTTTTGATAAAGGGTGTCAACCCAAAACATCACACACAAAATGCTGGTGGAACACAGCAGGCCAGGCAGCATCTATGAGGAAAAGCACTGTCGACGTTTCGGGCCGAGACACTTTGTCAGGACTCTGACGAAGGGTCTCGGCCTGAAACGTCGACAGTGCTTCTTCCTATAGATGCTGCCTGGCCTGCTGTGTTCCACCAGCATTTTGTGTGTGTTGTTTGAACTTCCAGCATCTGCAGATTTCCTCGTGTTAGCCCAAAACATCACTAGTTTTATTCCCCTCTATAGATGCTGCCCAGTTTATTCCTTTATATATGTATGTTATCATGAATAAAGACTATTTTTGAAATTTTAAAAAGTTTCCACCAGTTGAGGTCTTTTCAGGAAGGTTGACTTTCAGTGGTATTAAAGCAAAGCTCAGAAGAATGAGAAAACTGGATTAGAGAACTGTGATGATAAAAAATTATAGAATTGTTTTTTAATGTGTGTGACCAGTTGTCTGAGCTCCTCTGAACATTAGTATATCAGAAAAAAATCCAACCCATCTGGACTCCCAATTTTCCACTTCAATTGATGTTTCATTGAAAATTGTGACTGCTCAATAAACGTAATGCCACACAACTTCTTCTGTTAAAATCCATGAAATTTAATATAATTAAGAATATTAGACATGTAGCAAAATGACATTTTTTATTTTGTTTCACACAAAAATTACCTTAAAATTCATACAGTTTAATACATAAAATATCAAAATTATTTACAGTATCCAAGTTATTTACAAATGGGGGAAAATACATAAATTAATATAACTTTTTACAATATAGTCTGAAGAATAGGTTGGTCTTGAGGGCCTGCTGTTGTCACAGAAACCACGAGTCCAGCTGTAGGTTCTCTAAGAAGCTCTGTAAAATGAAAGTAAAACAATGAGTCATAGAACTTCTAACTAGCCTCCTCCTCCTCCTGAAGGATAACACTAAATAGACCAGATTCCCCTAGCACTCTAATTGTCTTGGACACGGAGTACATTTCCCCTGTCACCACTGTGTTTCTTTACCTTCTACAAAAACTACAATATCATTACCAACCATTTTGTGATCTCTGTCCCTGGACTGCCCACCAGGCTCAGCCCTGTCTGTGATTCACCAAGCATGAACAACCCCAGTTTCAATGTTTCACCAACAATGATTTCCTTTCAGCTGCAAATGCTGTCTGTAGACCCCTCAGCAAACCCCCCCAACTGTTTCTTTTGTAAGACATCCTTTAAATATTTTAGCCACCTTTTGTGCCAAATTTTGTTTCAAAAACACTCTTATAAAGCACCTTAAGTCAATTTACTATGTTAACAATTTAATAACTTCATTTATTTTTTATTGCTTCATGCCCTCTCTTCAGAGTGAGTGAGATATTCAACCCTAGAAGGCAGCACATCGGCCTCTCTTGACCAAGGTAAAGAACAGTCGATGGTAAACAGGAGCAGGGACTCTACTGAGGTTTTATTTTCCACTTTTCTTTCCCCTCAGAGAGCTATTGATAACCGAGTCTCCTCCACACGCCTCTCACAGCAGTTATTCTGCTCAAACTATTGAACAGACTGGCCTGCTCTGCGCAATTGAGCACCAAAGCTCAAGTACTTGTCAACCAGACTCTCTTCCATCTGTCATGGGAATTGCAGAGCAAAATCTTTGACCTCTTGACACAAAGGAGACCATTCCATCCATCATGTCTATAGTATTTGAAAAATAGCTTCCCTCCTTTATTGCTATATGCCCTCTCTTCAGAGCTGGCCAACCTAATTACAGTTCCTAATGTTCTGTCATTCTTCCTGCATATCATCAGGTACACATCAAATCTTCTAAGGGTGATGAAGATATTTTGCCTTCAGCACCCTCTAGGGCAGCATATTCTAGAGCCACTTATGCTTGTCTCTGGGTGAACATATTTTACCTCAGCTTCTTTTTAACCGTACTTCCATCTCTCTGACATCTATTCTCATGACTTATTTATTCAGCAAAGATTGAATTTTAATTTGTTGTCAGTGATCATCTCCAGTACTGAGACGCAAGAGGCTTTAGGAATATGGACACAGAAACGTCTGCTGGAGGAAGTCTGCAGGATGATCAGCATGAGTGGAAGACATACCTCCTCTCGATGCTACCTGACCTGCTGAGTTCCTCCAGTGGACTGTTAATGCCTCGGGTACTGAAGCCAGGAGGTGAAATGGTTGACATACCTGACTGTGTGTGATATCATGAAAGGCAGTCACCAGCCCACTCTCCTCACTCTTCACTGAGCTCCATTGCTGTTCTGGTGGGGAACTCTGACTGCCTGGACACCAGCCTTGCGGGCATCCCACCCAGCTCACGCCCTCTGTGTCTCTGCCCGCCGACGGACCCTCCTCGCTCAGCGCCAGCAGTTCCGTCAGGTGGGCGATGTAGCGGATGGTCAGCCGCAGGGTCTCCAGCTTGGTCAGGCTCTGAGCGGCGGGCGCCACGGACGGGGGCAGGTAGGTCCGCAGATTGTGGAGAGCCTTGGCCAGTCCCCTCATCCTCAGCTTCTCCCTCTCGCTGGCGCTTTGCCTCTGCTTCCCCGGGTAGTGCGATCTGGCCTTCCTCGTCCTCCGGTTTGCAGTCCGTCGACCCTCGCTCGGAGCAGGGAGACTCCGGCTCGCGCAGGAGTTGCCATGGACCTCTAGACCAGCAGGGCAAGGTAAATGTGGAGGAGAATACCTGAAGGAGTCGACAGAAGACACTGGAGAGAGGCTGTGTGATGTGGAGTCAGTGAGACTGTCAGACTCAGAGCAGAAAGAATTCCAGTCCGACCGGCCACTGGAATCTGATTCGGAAGAAAGGCAGTTCCAGTGTGATAAAGTCTCACAGCTGAGTTCTGAAGTCACAGGCTTCCAGTCAGAGAACCCAGTAAAGTCACTTGGGAACATCAGGTAGTCTTGACACTGCATGTTAGGAATATCTATTCCATCCATTCCTTGTTTTGGGGATATCGTTCTCCTCGGCTCCTGATGGAAACTGTTTGCCACAGAGTCCCTGACACTGGCCTGTAGGTAAGTCGAAGATCCTTCTGGACTTAAAGCAGAATCTGTCCCTTTTTATTCTCCAGTCACACTGGTAAAGTAACACTTTTACACATACCATCTCCACATCAAAGGCAGCCTTCTGACACCATCAGCTTAGAGAGTGGGGAACAGAGGCCGTGGTGCGAAAGTGTAAACTTTTACACAAGGGGAGAAGAAAGTTTGTTCTAAGTCAAATTGCAAATCATTTTTGATTGCTCTTTCAACTTCTTTTTTATTATTAGCACCTTTTACATGGAGTTGGTGTAAATGGACAGAAATCTGGCTCAATTTATTAGTGTTAGCAAGGGTTATAAGTTTCCAAGACATGAGTGGATAACTTTCTGATCGCATTTGCTGCAGGTTTAGATTATTCAGGAGTTTTACTAAAATGGTTGAGAATTTACCAGGAAATCTTCTTAGCAGAGCAGAAGCTTCACCATTTAAATTTCTCAGCCAAAGTAAAGCCAACTCCTACAACGATCGTGTTCCTGAATCAACGTGAATAACTTCACTCACCTCAATGCTGAACTGAGTCCACAACCTGTAGACCCACTTTCAACAACTCTACAACCTGAGTTTTCAGTGTTATTTATTCTTATTTGCATGATTTGTTGCCTTTTGCACATCAGTTGTTTGTCAGTCTTTGTTATTTATAGTTTTTCCATAAATTCTATTGTATTTCTTTATTTTCCTCTAAATGCCTGCAAGGAAATGAAGCTCAAGATGGTGACATATATGGTCTTTAATAATACATTTACTTTGAAATCCTAGTTCACCCTCCTTCCTTATTTCAAGGTTTCAACCCCACTCTTTTTTCCGCTTCTCTCTGTACCTCCCTACTGCAGCTTCTACAGAGACCCACTGCTGCTGAGAACAGCACAACACAAGAACAGGCCCTTCAGCCCACAATGCTTATGCTGAGCACAATGACAAATTAAACTAATCTTGTTTAATTCATTAAACTCCATACTTTGTGAAAGTCATTGACACAGATGGCTGTGGAAGCCAAGTCACTGGGTATACTTAAAGCAGAGGTTGATAGGTCCTTGATTAGTAAGGGTGTCAAATGTTATGGGAAGAAGGCAGGAGAATGGGATTGAGAGGGATAATGCATCACCCTTGCTGGAATGGTGGAGCAGATACAATGGGCTGAATGGCCTAATTTTGCTTCCATGTTTTATGGTCTTATTGTTTTACACTTGTTTCCAACACTACACCTAGTAGACTGTTCCAGGTGCCTACCACACTCTGTGTACAAAACCTGTCTAGCACACCTCCTTTAACATGTCCCCCTCTCACCTGAAATACATCCCCTCTAGTGTTCGTCATTCCTTCCCTAGTGTGGACGGTAGTGTAGTGGTTAGCACAATGCTTTACAGTACCACGACCCAGGTTCAATTCCCACCCCTGCCAGAAAGGAGTTCTCCCCATGAGCACATGGGTTTCTCCAAGTGCTCCAGTTTCCTCCCACAGTCCAAAAAAGTACCAGTTGATAGCTCAGTTGGCCATGATTTGGGCCAGAAGGGCTTATTCTGCACTGTATCTCAATAAGTAAGTAGATAGATGGATGGATTGATAGATAGATAACAAACAAACAAGCATTCTGACTGTTTATTCTATCTGTACCTCTTCTGTCATTATACTTTTCTATCAGGTGTCCCTTTGCTCCAGAGAAAATACCCCAAGTTTATCCAACCTCTCCCTGAAGCTCATTCCTTCTACTCCAAGCAGTATCCTGGTAAAATTCTTCGATGTCCTCTCCAAAACCACCACATGTTTCCTGTAATGGGAGAACCACAATTGCACACCATACTAAGAGAGACCCACACTGTTGGCTGAAGCAGGAGCAACTAGGACTTCAGAGACGATGAGAAGGGGAGGCAAAATCAGAGCAGATAGAAACATGGGGAGAGAGTGAGCAGGGGCCCACAGGATAGGGCTCAGTGCCCCAGAGAACACGGGGGCCACAGTTGATTAAGCGCCAAGGGACTAGGTGAAGGTATGAATATGGCAGCAGACCTCGAGATGAGAGGGTTGAAAGCTGCTCAGATGGAGGTGGCTTTGGAGGGAGGCCTGTTGTACCATGGAATGCTTCACCAGAACACACCCCAAATTTAACCATATGGGATGAGCAATTGGAAAAGAGAAATAGCAAGGGATCTCAGGAATTTACAAGACATAACGAATTAGGAGCAGGAGTCAGTCACTCTGTCCCTAAAGTCCGCATTACCATTCAACATGATCATGTCAGATCTCATCTCCATTCTCAGTCAGTATCCCATATCCTTTTATTTCCTGATCTTTCAAAACATTATCATACCGTATTTCCTATTTAAATACCCCAGTGATTTGTTGCGTGTCACACCAACACACCACAATGAAGACAAGCTTGTAAATCTGCAATCGGTGAGGGTCAGATGGCAGAGAATGATAACCAGGGGCAGGGTTTGGTGCAGGTGAAGGTCTGTAGTCTAGTGTAGCTTTCTCTGTGTTGTTTTTTTTTACATAGTTCAGTCTAGTTTTTGTACTATGTCATGTAACACCACGGTCCTGAAAAACTTTGTCTCATTTTTACTATGCACTGTACCAGCAGTTATGGTCGAAATGACAATAAAAGCAACTTGACTTAACTTGACTTGACAACCAGCTCTGAGACACCAGGCAAGATCATTTGATTCCAAACAATTCATTTATTGATCATTACAGAATGTCTCTCTGGTGCTTTCCGCTCCCAGTCCTTTCCATTCCCCTTTTCCCAATCATGATTCCCCTCTTCCTGCCCCCTTCCCACTCTCAGTCCACAATAGAGACCCATATCAGAATCAGATTTATCATCCCCCTATACCCATAGTCCGCGGTGTTTCTCTGAAATCTTCCAGGAGAAGGGAAAGAAAACCCTGTAACTACAAGCAAACCACAGAAGCCATCAAACTCCAGGTTACTGCCAGTTGGCCTCAGTCCCTATATTTGGACTCGGTGGTAAAGTCTCAGTCTGTATACCTGACCCAACCCATGGCCAGGCAAAAGCCCAGGGAGCTGTGCCATGGCTACACTTGACAGCTTCTACTGCAGTCTGTTAGCACCATTGCTACTAAACTGCTCACTGAATAAGTGTTCAGAGATTTATACAGGAGGAGGACATCCAGCCACCTGTCCCCATGGTGGTTCTACTGTTCACTCCATTCTCTTTGCAGAAATAAAAGACATTATAGCAAGTGGTCAGGAAGGTATATTGTCCCCGCAGACAGCAAGCCCCTTGGCTCATGATCTCTGAATGGATCGTCATGCTAACTTAAACAAGACCTATCTGCCTGCACATGATCTGTGTCCCGCCATCCCTGAATATTCTTGCACCTATTTAAATG
This sequence comes from Hemitrygon akajei, assembly GCF_048418815.1. Lineage (NCBI taxonomy): Eukaryota > Metazoa > Chordata > Chondrichthyes > Myliobatiformes > Dasyatidae > Hemitrygon > Hemitrygon akajei. The sequence continues at coordinate 32,437,183 of NC_133153.1, read as the reverse complement.
CTTCTTAAACACCACTATCATACCTTCTTCCACTACTAACCTGGAAGCAGGTTCCAGGTCCCTTCCACTCTCTTGGCAAAAAATTCTTACCCTGTGCATCTCCTTTAAACTTCAATACGTCTACCATTTCTATTCCATGGGCAAAAAAAAACTCAGATTGATTTATTTATTTAAAGGTACAACATGGATAGGCCTTTCTGGCTCTTCGAGACATGCCGCTCACCAATCCGCTGAACTAACCCTAGCCTAACCACTGGACAATTTACAACAATCAACCAGCATGTCTTTGGATTGTGGGAGGAAACCAGAGCACCCAGAGGAAACCCACGTGTTCATAGGGAGAACATGCAAACTCCTTACAGGCAGCAACGGGATTTGAACCCCGGTCACTGGAACCATAAACTGTTGTGCTCACCACTACACTACCATGCCACCAAATTATCTACCTAATCTATACCTCTCATAATTTTAATAGAACATAGCAATGCTGGAACAGTGTGGAAAGCATTGACCATGTATGTAAAGAATAGAAAGACATGGAGCAGTTTAATAATAATAATAATAATAATAATAATAATAATAATAATAATAATAAGTACTTTATTGATCCTGGGTGGGAAATTCTTTCATTACAGCAGCAACATTTAAAAAAGCACACTTAGCTAATAATAAAGTACAGAATAATAATATACACAATAGTAATTTACCAATGTGCAATAATGATGTATGAAATAATAAAACAGAGACTATTGTACTATGATGTGTGCTCCCCGTCGCACAGAGATGAACTGTTGTATATGCTTATTGCATTTGTGGTAGGAAGGATTTTCTGTAACAATCGTTGTGACAGCGGAGCTGAATGAGTCTGTTCGAAAGGGAGCTCCAGTTCTTACTCGGTAGGTCATGGAGAGGATGTGCCCGATTGTCCATAACGGACAACAGTTTGCTTTGTGACCTCTTCTCTACCACTAACTCAAGAGAGTCGGGGTTGTAGCCAAGGACGATCCAGCCTTTTTGACAAGTTTATTTAGTCTTTTTGCATCACCAGTACACATGCTGCTCTTGTCTATTCTCGTAAATATTTTTTTAATCGTGAATAAAGGCTGATTTCTTAAATTTTTTTTACCAGAATATAGACATTTTATCAGAACAAAGGGTTATTAGCCGCCACCTTTTCTCTGTGTGTGCGCATTTTTCCATTTGCACTCAATGTAATTAATACAGAGTGCAGGTATATTTATTGCAAAGCTTTTTATGAAATGCCTATTGCCTTTTTCTTGGTTTTCAAATTAGTGGCAACTTGTAGCTCAAGGTGTTAATAGTACATAAACTGTAGAAAAAGCACAGGGCCTCCTGCTCTCATTAGAGTGAGAGCAGCTCTGCAGAGTCACTTGACAGCTCCCAGTTAATGGGAAGCAGCACCTTGAAGTGTGACAGTGTTATTCACAGGACAGTGCTTCTTGTATTTATACAGCTGCCAGAGGTCTGCAATGTCACCAGCTGTTTCTATCTGGGCATTTTAATCTGGATTCTTGAAGAACGATATGCATAAACCTCCATTCTATCATATAATCAGATGGCAGAAAAGACCATTCGGCCCTAAATGTTTCTGTTGGAAAGGCTATTCAAATTATTCCCATTGCTTTGCCCTTTCATTTAGACCTGAAGATATTTTTTACTGTTAAATATTTTGCCATTGCCTTATTTTTGAATATTCTCCCACCATCCAATTCACACCAAATCATATTTTGTAAAGAAAAATCCAGCCTCTTGACTTTGCGGACTATTATTTGAAATCAAGGGCTTTTGATAATTGACCCTTGTGCTGGGGGGGAAAGATTTCTCTTTATCACCCACCGTAACACTTCACAGTTTTCAATACCAGCTCAACACTTCCTTTAATCATTTCACTTTGAAGAAGGTAATCCCAGTTTCTCTAGATCCTCCTTAATATCTTTTAGTTGACTCTCCTCTGTAACCTCTCAAAGTTCAAAGTTCAAAATACATTTATTATCAAAGTATGTATACATTATGCAACCTTGAGATTTGTCTCCTTACTGGCGGCACAAGGCAATGAAACCCAAAAGAACTCATTAACAAAAAGACCGTCAAACATCCAATGTGCAGAAAGAAAAAAAACAGATCTTGCAAACAGCACTTAGAACTGAAGACCATGAAAGAAAATCCGTCCACAAGCACAAAGCCAAAGATCCTCAATTCAGCGCAGAGCCAAGTAAATGTTGCAAAACAGCAAGCTGAGCCATCCCATTCTTCACCTCGAGGTCTCTCAGACCTTGAGATCCTTTCTGTGGGAAATTGGAGCTGAAGTTGCCTTTTTGGAACTTTAAGCATGTTTTGTCATTCAAAATAATCATGGTTTATCTTCTAATTCAGTGTTATTGTCCTGCCCTATCGACATATGCTGACTGGTATGAGGTGGGGGAGGGGGCTACTGCACAGGATCGAAGTACGTTGCAGAAAGTTGTAAAATTAGTCAGTTCCATCATGGGTACCAGCCTCCATAGTATCCAGGATATCTTCAAGGAGCGGTGCCTCATAAAGGCAGCGTACATCATTAAGAACCCCTGCCATCTAGGACATGTCCTCTTCTCATTGGTACAGTCAGGAAGGAGGTACAGAAGCCTGAAGACACACACTCAGCGATTCAGGAACAGCTTCTTCCCCTCTGCCAACTGATTTCTAAATGGACATTGAACCCATGAACATTACCTCAGCATCTTATTTTATTTACTTCTGCTTTTGCACTACTTACTTTAACTAAACTATTTTATATTTATGTATTTATTGTAATTCCGTTTTTTTCCTATATTTATCTTGTATTGCATTGTACTGTTGTCGCAAAGGTAACAAATTTCACGACATGTCGGTGATATTAAACCTGATTCTGATTCTGAATACACAGAAATCCTTGGAGTCTGTTCCTAATGAATGAATGATTGGATCTCTGCAGTGTTCCAGAGTAGGGATTTCCATGCTGTAAATGGGGGAATTACCCCTCACTTACCTTCAACTCCTTGAGATAGTGATATTTAGATGCAAACTCCTCAACAAGGGAGTTCAAGACTCTTTCTGTTATCCTCATCGTATTTTGTATGCCTCAGTAGGTAACCGCTCATTCTTCAAGAAAAACAGACATCCAGTCTATTCAATCATTCTTCATCTGATGATGCTGCTATCCCACCTGCTGAATCTTCGCCACACCCCCTCTGTACTATACGTTTCCTCTTTAGGTAAGAGCACACTAGATGTGCACAAGGCTGCAGGTATGGTTTCACCAAGGTCTTAACCAGAACTAATGATAAAGATGAACTTTATTTGTCACTTGTACATCGAAACAGCAAAACAGTGAGTGAAGTGCATTGTTTGTGACAAGCCGAGTATGTGCTGGGAGGCAGCCCGCGAGAGTCGCCATGCTTCCAGTGGCAATGCAGCACGTCCAAAACTAACCAGTATGTCTTTGGGATGTGGGAGGAAGCTGAAACACCCAGAGGAAACCCACATAGAATATACAAATTCCTGACGGACAGTGGCGAGAATTGAACATCAATCTCCGGCATGGTGAAATGTTATGCTAGCCGCTATGCCTCTGGCTGTCCGTCTGCACACCCTTCTCTATCAGCGGAGTAACCAGAGGTGATAATGGCTTTATCTAGTCACCTAGCAACCCTCCAGTAGGATTCAGCTGAATGTGGGAATGTTAATACCAGCAGTTGGATTCTAGGTTGTTTCAGTTTGGAGTCTAATGGGTTGTCTCAGGTTGATCGGCAGCCACCTGGGAGGAGGTGAAGGCCATCCATTAGTGGATCAGCTTAACCTGAAATTTCAATTTTTTTCCCTTTTTCCTTTACCAGATTTTCTTTCCCTTTAGGGGAAAACATTAACAAGGTATATGTTTTCAACAACCCTACAATCATAATCAATGATACCTGTTTTTTATTCTGGATATCCATTATGAATTAAGTCCATGTTCTCGAGCTGTCACGTTCAAGTTCTCATTAGCTGAGTATTATTAGCTGGTTTTCATGTTTTGTATTCTGGGCCACGTTCACCTGGTAAGAGATGCCCATGCAAGTACGCAAGGTGTAAAGACTCCTGACCCTCCCTCTCTGTGTCCAAAAGCAGTTACCACAGGAATATACATTACCCTCTTTTAACCAGTCTTTGTTGGTCTGAACTGATCTAGCCGCTTTCTCATCCCAGTTCATTCACTAGCAAAACTTCCCTCTCAACTCGTTTACGAGAACACAAACTGACAGTACAGAGACATGATCCACTGTCGCTGATCTCGGTACTTTAACTGGGCCACTGCAGAAGTTCTAGTGCAGGCAAACACAAAGCAGGCATGAGAACTTTTAAAAGCGTGGTTCTCTTCTAATAACTCCATAAAGAAACATATCGAAATAGACACCGTCTACAAATCCCTACGAGCCGAAGAAATGTGAGCCAGTAGAATTCAAAAGTCAACTGAAAGTGTAGCTGACCAGGACCAAGACAAGCAAACAGGGGCCTATATGAACATGAGCACCCACAGAGAGAAGCACCAACAACTGCGCATTGAGGATGTCACCTCACTGGTGATGAAACGTCTGCAATCTAATTGCCAAGCTCGGTGAACACCGCAACATCAGAAACCTTCCTCTATATCTTGATTTCCTCTGGAGTAGGGGTTCCCAACCTGGGGTCCATGAACCCCTTTGTTCATGGTATGGGCTCATAGCATAAAAAAAGCTTGGGGATTCCTCGTCTAGAGTCAAAGGTTCCAATACATCGGCGAACCTCTTCACTTTTTCAACCCTTTGAAACTTTAACAGTCAAACCTTGCTGCAGACCTGTGTTTGCAGATGTCTATTGCCTCCTTACGAAGCAACAGCTCAAATTTAAAATTCTTGCTTTCAAAACTTTCCTTAACCTCACTGCTCCCTACCTCTGTACTCCCCTCTAGCCCTACAATCCTCTGTTCACGTCCTTTCTGCTGGGCTCTGTAACATCAATCACAGCATTATTACCTTTAGCTACCTAAGCCCTAAAGCTCCAGTAGCCACCCCCGCCCCACCTCCACTATTTTCTACTTTCCTCTCTTCCTTACAGGTGCTCCTAAAATCTACCTTGTTGGCCAACCTCCAATCTGATCACATGAACATTGATTTCTCTCATTTCTGATAGTTTCTTCCAGGTCCCCCTTCACTCATTTTTTCATTCCCATTTTGGCTCAGCTCTTACTCTTTCTCTTCTCCTGACCTTTCCATCACCTTGTTCTGGTCTTCCTCCTTCCCCTTCTCCCACAGTCCGCTCTCATCTCCTATTAGACTCCTTCTTCTTCACCCTTTTCCACCTATCACCATCCAGCTTCTTACTTTATTCCCTCTCCCCCACCCACCCACCTTACCCCCCACCCGGACTCACTTACCACCTGCCAGTTTTACTCCTGCCTCCCCATCTTCTTTTCCTATCTTCCCCCAATTTTTTCCAGTCCTGATGAAGGGTCATGGCCCAAAACACCTGTTTATTCCTGCTTATTCTCCTCCATAGATGTTGCCTGACCTGCTGAGATCCTTCAGCATTTTGTAGGTGTTGCTTTGGATTTCTAGCATCAGCAGACTCTCTTGTGTTCTTGATGAATCAACTGTTAATCATTAACATGAGTATCACATTTTTAGCATGTTTTCCACTTTTATCAATAATGTTCTCCTGAATTAACTCTTCTCGGGCTTCTAGCCAGGTACAGGTATTGATTTTAACCAACATTTCAATGACAAACTCCGTCATCTCCATCAGCGATGATGCCTAGGCACGTCTAGTCCGATGGTATATATACCCCCATCATCCACCCTTCTTGTTTGGTTAGTCCCCAACCAATCAGGTTTCCGTTGTCCCACCTTGTTTACAATCTAATTCCACTTCTTACTTAGAGCAAGTCCTTCATCTTTGATAAAATTCTTATTCTCATTTCAATGGCTTCCTACACCATGCGGTCCCAAAAGCTATTGGCACCACAGTGGTTTAGTGCTGTCAAAGTCAATCCTATGGCCACTGCGAACGCAATGTTCTGCTACCGCTTTGCTAAGTTGAAGAACCTATGTTATTTATAGTAAAGTGAAGTAAAATTTATTTCAGAGCACATACATGTCACCACATACAACCCTGAGATACTTCTTCTGCGGGCATACTTGGAAAATCTACAGAACAGTAACTGTAAACAGGATCAATGGACAACAAACTGTGCAAATGCAGATATAAATAAATAGCAATAAATAATGAGCATGAAGTAACGAGACAAATAAGTCTTTAAGTGAATGTAGCTATCCCCTTTTGTTCAAGAGCCTGATGGTTGAGGGGTGGTAACTGTTCTCGAACCAGGTGCTGTAAGTCCTGAGGCACTTGTACCTTCTACCCAATGACAGCAGCAAATAAGAGCATGGCCTGGGTGGTGAGGATTTTTGAATATGGATGCTGCTTTTCTCAGCAGCACACACAAAATTCTGGGGGAACTCAACAGGCCAGGCAGCATCCATGGAAAAGAGTACAGATGACATTTCAGGCTAAGAGCCTTCAGCAGGACTGGGAAAAAAGGAGATAACAAGTCTTCCTCTTTTTCACTCTAGTCCTGCTGAAGAGAATCGGCCTGAAACGTCAGCTGTATTCTTTTCCATCGATGCTGCCTGGCCTGCTGAGTTCCTCCAGCATTTTTTGTGTGTTGCTTGGATTTCCAGCGTCTGCAGATTTTCTCTTGTTTGTGCTGTTTTTCTAATGTAGGTTATTAGTCGGTGTTTTGTGTGGTAGAACCGACTCAACAGCTGAAACTAATTTGCTGATCACCATTATTTAGAGGAGATCACCAGTCTTAAAGCAATGGTTACATCGGGAGTAGTTGGGCCCTCACAGTGTCATAGCCAGTGGAACTGCTACCTCACTGCTCCAGTGACGTGGGTTCAGTTCTGACCTCCAAAGCTGTCTACGTGGAGGTTCACACTGTCTCTGTGACTGCATGGTTTCACCCAGGCATGGTAGCATAGTGGCTAACGCATCACCTTACACTGCCGGCAGTTAGTGATCAGGGTTCTATTCCCACCACTGCCTGTCAGGAGTTTATACACTCTCCCCGTGACTGCATGGGTTTTGTCCTGGTGTTCCAATCTCCCCCCACAATCCAGAGACATACAGGCTGGTTGTTTAATTGGTCATTGTAAATTGACCGTGAGTAGGCTCAGATTAAATTGGGGGGATTGCTGGGTGGCATGGCACAAAGGGCTAGAAGACCCTGTTCTGCGCTGTCTCTCAATAAATTAATAAATATGAGCAGCTTGGTAGGTTAATGCTATAGGAAGTTGTAAATTCAGTCAGCCCCATCACGGGCACTCACCTCCGCAGCATCAAGAACATCTTCAAGGAGCAATGCCCCAAAAAAAGTACCATCCATTGTTAAGGTCCCCAGTCACCCAAGATATGTCTTCTTCTCATTGCAACCATCAGGAAGAAGGTACAGGAGCCTAAAGGCACACACTCACAGATTCAGGAACAACTTCTTCCCCTCTGCCATCAGATTTCTGAATAGTCGATGAACCCATGAATACTACCTCATTTCTTTTTTATTGCCCTACTTATTTAACTGTATAATATATATACTTCCTGTAATTCACAGTTATTTATTATTATATATTGCATTGTACTGCTGCTGCGAAAATAACAAATTTCATGACACATATTAAACCTGATTCTGACTCTGATCATTTCTGGGCTGTAAATTGTCCTTTCTATGTAGGTGAGTGTATAGGATCATGTAAAGGGTGGAAACATACGCATAATTCACAACCAGCAACATTGAGTTGGGGTTCTCTTTCAGTGGCTGGTCTGACGTGATGACGTTTTGATGTGAAGTTTTTTTTTACCATGCTTTATGTTCTAGTTTGTTGGACAATAAAGGAATTGTTACAGTTTCCCGTAAACAAAAAAACACCTCTGCCATTTCATTTATGAAAACCTACAAGTTCTATAATCTGGGGGAATTTGAGGGTAACGTGGGGAGAATAAAATGGGAGTAATGTGGGGTTAGTCTTAATGGTCAGCATGGAGTTTATGGGCTGAAGGGCTGTTTCCATGCTGTATGATTCTACATCATTGTGCTTAGTTTCTTTTCTTCTCTCATCATGCAACAAAACTATCATCCATCTTCCTTAGGCACCCTGAAGGCTCAGAGCCTCTTGGTAATGTCCCGGGCGCATAAAGGAGGCCTGGAACTTCATCCCGGAACAGAGGATGAAAGGTGTCAAGATTCATGCTGAGCTGGGGTTTTAGTCTAACACCTCCATGGTGTTCCCGGCACTTGTACAAGCAGGACCCTGGAGTCTTGCTGTGTCACCGGGTTGCTTTGATCCAGTGGAGTGAAGAATATGGTGGGAATCTGAGCTAAATACCTCTCAAGTGTTTGCATCCTTACTTGTGCTGATTCCAATAATATTTAGCTTGGCAGAGAGAGTTTTTATCTGCATGGTTTTCATGCCAACTTTTGAGATCTATGAAGAAAAAGAAATTAGTAACTGAATGCTACCTAGAACTTAACAATAATTTGCAAACTTTGTATTTCCAGCACCTTCAATGCTGTAAAATGTCTCAAAACATTTTGCAGGAGTGTGATCAATTAATAACTTGGTATCAAGTTACCAGATAAGAATTTTATACTGAGCCACTTCAATGAATGTTAGCACCAAGAGCAAAAGATTTAGTGAGAGGTCTGTCTTAAGAGGGAAGAGACTGAGAGATGTAGGAAGAAAATGCCAATGCTGCTGTCTGTAAGGAGTTTGTACGTTCTCCCTGTGACCGCATGGGTTTCCTCTGGGTGTTCTAGCTTCCTCCCACAGCCCAAGCACAGACCAGTTTGTAGGTTAGTTGGTCGTTGTAAATTGTCCCTGATTAAGCTAGTGTTAAACTAGGGGATTGTGGGTAGCGTGGCTCGAATGGATGGAAGGACCTATTTCGTGCTGTAGCTCAATAACTAAATAAATAAAGATTAAAGTCAGGAGGGAAAACCACACCCTAGTAAAAGTGGGGGCAATTAAATTCAAGGGGTCCAAATTAGAAGGGCTTAGAGTGCTCGGTGCACTGAGGGGGCAGGAGGAGTTTTCAGTGATAACAAGGATCATGGTCTGATAATCATTTTAAAATGAGCATTTGGGTCACGTCACAATGGAGTTTAGAATGAAGGGTAATCTTATTGAAATATGTGACATTTAGTGTTTGTTTGCCTTACGGGGTAAGTAGAACAATGGGGAAAAGTTTCATAATGGACAACACTCATAAAATGAAGAGGAAGAATTTATTTTTCTTGACGTTTAGAAATCTTTGGAATTCTCTTACGCCACATGGATGAATAACAAAAAACATTCCAAGACTGATGTGAACTTATTTCTGTATTATAGGAAATTGAGGATTGTTGGACTCAAAAGGATGGTGCCCAGTTTAAGATCAGCAGCTACGACCTTATGTGGTGGAGAATGCTCATGGAGCTGAATGATCTTCTGTTTCCAATGTTTATGACCTTATAAAGCGCTAGTTAATTAGATTAGAATAGCTTCATTGGTCACACGGACATCAAAACATTGAAACATACAATGAAATGAGTCCTGAAGAAGGGTCTTGGCCCAAAACGCCGACTGTTTATTCATTTACACAGATGTTGCTTTACCTGCTGAGTCTCTCCAGCATTTTGGGTGTATTGATTTGGATTTCCAGCAACTACAGACTTTTTCATGTCAGTGAAATGCGTTTTTTGCATCTGTGACCGACATAGTCCGAGCTTGCGCTAGAAGTTGTCCACAAGGGTCGCCATGGTTCTGGCACCAACGTAGCATGCCCACAATTTACTAACCCTAACCCGCACGTCTTTGGAATGTGGGTGGAAACTGCAAAACCAGAGAAAACCTACACGGTCACGGGGGATTACCAGGCAGTGCGGGTCGAAAGGCCGGAAGGGCCAGTTCTGCACTGTATCTCAATTGACCATCAAATAAACAGATAGATAGACAGACAGATAGATATTTATATCTATCTCAATAAACAGAGCACAAAATAAAATTGGTTAGGGTAGGACAAACATGACTGTATTGATGGCAATACAGACTCAATGGGCCGAAGGGCCAGTTTCCCAGCTGTTTCTCCATGACTCAGTGGCAAGTACTTTGGCGCTGATGTGCCTGAAGTGTGGAGGAGGTGGGAAATAGAGGTCAATGTCAGCTGCGGGTGAACTTTAGGTGAATAGGAATCTGAGGAGATCTCAGAGCGGAGAATTTAATCTTAAGGAACACTGAAGAAGAATCGTACTGATCAGTGATTTATATCAGAGTATTTATACCCTTGCTTTGGCAATGAATGTGGACCGGGGGCTTTGAAACCCCCTCTTTTAGAAACTGAAGATGGATTCTAGACCTCTATCTGTGATTCTGAGTTTTCGAAACCTCACCCCACCACAGACTCACGTATCTACAAGCATTCACAAATCCATCCATCTTCAGCCCCATCCATTGACTAGTGTTGTGGAACAGAGGGACTCAGAGAACACAAGAACAGTTCACTGCAGTTAGAAAAAGTGGCAAAGGCAGCTCAGTCAGCTCACCAGGTTTAGGAGTAGAGACATTATGTTGCAATTATTTAAGTTGTTGGTGAGGCTGCACTTGGAGTATTGTGTAGTTCTTGGTCACCCTTTTATAGCAAAGTCGTTGTCAAGGTAAAAAGTTCTTAATATCGTGTTCGTCCATCGCTGTCGACGAAGACCTCGACACCAAGTGATGGTGTCAAAACTAGCGCATGATTGGGATTTAAGTGAGGGAGAGTTGTGCAGTGTCAGCCTCAGTCTCCAATTCCAATTCCCATCTGGATCCAGTGGCAAGACAAGAGTTCTTGATGTATGGTGGAGCTGGAGAATGTGCTCAAAGGGCTGTTAGAGCCTACTCTGCAGAATATCTCAATTATAGTGAAAATGAGTCGAGGTTCGGAAGGGCTTTAAAATGAACATGTTTGGAAAGGCACATTAGAGTTTAGAGGAAAGAGAAGTGTTAGTGTACCATGTAAGATTCTGTGCGGGCTAGAGAGAGCCAGTGCCAAGGAGTCCTTCATGGAGTTTGTCCACAATCAGAAGATAAAATAGAAGTGAACAGTACTTAATTGTACTCGTCACCTCGCCCTCTCTTCTGCTTGTAATAATGTCGCCCTGACCTATAGTATCTGGTGATGCCTGTTGCAAAGTTCATTCACATGACTGGTCTGACAAAGGTCAAAGTAAATTTACTTTGTGATTCATTTTCTTGCAAGCATTTACAAGAGAATGGAAATACAAGAGAATTTTAAGAAACAACCGCAGTGGCATGGTTGTATAATAGTTAGTGTGATGCTTTACAACTCCCGCTGTAAGATCAGGGTTCAATTCCCACTGCCGTGTGTAAGGAGTTTGTACATTCTCCCTGTGACCACGTGGGTTTCCAAAGGGTGCTCTGATACCCTCCCACATTCCAAAGGCATGTGGTCAAGGTTAGTGAGCTATGGGCATACTACTTCAGCGCCAGAAGTGTGACAACACTTGCGGGTTGTCCAAATGACGCAGTTCACCGTACACTTCACTGTTTCGACATAGACATGTCAAATAAAGCTAATCTTTCATCTTTAAATGAAGGTTGTCAAACAACCATTGTGCAAAAGAACGGAAACTGTGTAAATAAAAATATTACTGAGAAGATGAGTTGTAAAGAGTCTTTGGAAGTGAGACTGTCAGCCGTAGAATCAACTCAGAGTAGGAATGATTATGGTTATCCACAGTGGTTGTCGAGTAATAACTGATCCTCAACCTAATGTGCGGGAGAAGACTAAATTAAACTGTGTCATCACAATCATTTAATTCCCAATAAATAATCTACCTAAACTTGCCATCTAGATATACCCATGCTGGGTTGCCACTGAAGTAAGGTAGAAGTTGAATAGGGACTCTTCAAATATTCATCATCCCCTGACTGGACAGTGCAGATATTAAAATGTCAGGTAGCTACTGAGCAGCCTGTGCCACACTGTGCTGAGATTTTCTTTCCAATTGCTTTAGTAGAAATGAAATTCTCAGAAGGAGAGGTCTTTAAAATGATTTTCCACTTCACTGTCACCCATTGCTATATCAACAAGGGCCAGTTTTGCCTACTCGGGGTGAGGTGAGTAGGCTTTCACTTGATGGGGGCCATTATACGTCAAGTTTCCATGGGAAACTGTCCTGGCTTCATTAGATTAGAACAGTCCATTTGTTGCTTTTCGCAAGGAGGTGTGAGCGTGCGAGGGGACTCTCTTGGCTCAGGGTCTGTTTATTATGCAGTCTCATGACTCTCCTGTGGGTCAGTTCCACAGCTGCCAGCTTGATCTTCCCTTTGCCTGCTGCGTGCAGTCGGCTGCCTAAGCCAGGCACACTCCTCGAGGCAACACACTCTGATCAGCAAACAGCTGGGGACGAGCCTCAAGGCCAGGTGCTAACGCAAAGATTAACCTGCCCAAAGAATTCTTGGCTTTATCATTACACGGGATGTCATGGGAGCTAGCGCTGCAAATGGATTGAAATCTTTATTCTGTAGATTTTGACGAGTCAGACAGGCAATTAGGCTATAAAAGGCATCATATTGCAAAGCTGTGCTCGGATCCATTCCGCCTTGATACCCACAGCAGATTATTTTTAACCTGTGATGATGATCAGGATTACCACAATGGGTGAGAGGTAGAACTTGTGGAGAAAGATCACATGCTGGGTTTGCTCATTTCTTACTTTCTGTAGTCTTCCCAAAGTCCTTCTTTTCAACTCTTTGCACATAGATAGAGTCAAAGAGAAGTACAGTACAGAAACAGGCCCTTCGGCCCTTCTAATCCATTCCGAAACCATTTAACTGCCTACTCCCATGGACCTGCACTCGGAACATAGCCCTCCCTACCCCTACCAACCATGTACCTAGACAAACTTCAGTTAAACATTGAAATCAAGCTCGCATGCACCACTTGTGCTGGCAGCTCGTTCCCCACTTTCACAACCCTCTGAGTGAAGAATTTTCCCCTCATGTTCCCCTTACACTTTTCACCTTTCACCCTTAACCCTTGAGCTCTGGGAATTCTGGCACATGGATGCTCAGAATCAGAAATGGAATTGGAATCTGGTTTACTCGTATTATTAGTGATGTGTGTTATGAAAGTTGTTTGTGGCAGCAGTACAGAAGAAGTCATAAAACATTATTACAGTTAATTAATCAATAAATCAAAAAATAAATAAGTGGTGCAAAAGAGGACTAGTGACGTAGTGTTCATGGGTTTTTTTGCAATCTGATGGTAGATGGGAAGAAGCTGTTCCTAAGATGATAAGTGTTGGTTTTCAGTTTCATGTACCTCCTCCCCCGACATAATAATGTCAAGAGGACATGGCCCTAGAGAGTCCTTAATGTTTCTGTGTTGTACTTTTCCATGATTCTGTGACTCTAATGACAGATGCCATTTTCCTGAGGCACCATCTTTTGAAGATGTCTTCGATGGCGCCAGTGAATGATTCCTCATTCCTCAGGCAATATCTTCCAGACGGTCAATCATTTCAGCTTTTCTACATCTTCTACTTATTCTTTTTATCTTAGTTTTGTTTTTGAAACTGCTGGAACCTGGGACTTTCAGTCTGCAGTTCAATCGAGTGAGCCAGCAGAGAGAAATGCAAGCAAGAACTACCACATGGAGAAGCTCCGAGACAAGATGAGAGGCCATGATCTACTACATTTCTCGCTGATTAAAGCATCGAGGTAGATTGAAGCATTGAGGTAAGTGGAAAGGAGATCGAGCGGGTCTCAGAGCGGCTGCTGGTTCATGTCGCTTTCCTCGCAGGGACTGCTGATTCGAGTCGCTTTCCTCCAAGAGGCCACTGGTTCGTGTCGTTACCCTCAGAGGAGCCGTTGGGTCCCGATGCTCTTGAAGGTGTTATTGAAATTCTGAGATTTAGGGATTGGACTGTAGTTCAAACGAGCTGTAATTCATGTTGGCCACTTTCAGTTCTATGATTTCCTTTCATGATCTTGCCCATTCTTTCTTGTTGCAGATTGGCGGGCTGGGGGTTTGGGAGATCTGTTTTTTCTTGTGTGAGCGAGGGGTTGGGGGTGTTTGGGGTTTGGGAGTTTTTGTTTCTTTTTCTTTTCATGTGGGGGATTGATGTCTTTCTTTCAACTACTTATATGGTTTTCGGTACTCTATGGCTATCTGGATAAGATGAATCTCAGAGTTGCATTCTGCATACATACTTTGATAACAAAGTAAACCTTTGAACCTTTGATGTGGAGGGTTGTGCCTGTGATGGAGCTGGCTGACTCTGTAACCCCTGAAGCATCTTTCGATCCTGTGTGTTAGAGCTTCCATACCAGTCAGTGATGCAATCAGACAGAAGCTTCTTCACTGGTCATCTGTAGAGATTTGCCAGAGTGGAGTAGAATGGAGAAGGAGCATTTGGGATGCTACTGTAGGTAGAGAGCACCTCAGGATCTCCTACTGAATACCTTCGGCTTCATCTTTACACAGGGCGTGTGGGTGTGTGGAATGTGCTGCCAGGGGTGGTAATGAAGGATGAAGGAGAGAGGCATTTAAGAGGTTCTTTGATGGACACAATAATATCCAGAGAATGGAGGGATATGGACCATGTCCTAAGTTCAACAGCCTAAGACTGAATGTGGAGACCAAGGAAATCATTGTGAACTTCAGGAACCTTCCCCCTCTGCGAATACATGGCTCCTTGGTAGAGAGAGTGAAGTGCACCAAGGTCCTGGGAGTTCACATCATGGATGACCTCACCTGGTCCCTTAATATCACCTCCCTGAACAAGAAGGCACAGCAATGCCTCCACTTCCTAAGAAGATTAAGGAGAGCAAGGCTCCTCCTGCATTTTACAGGAGAACCATTGAAAGCATCCTGACAAGTTACAACTCCATCTGGTACGTGAGCAGCCAAACAGTAGACACGAAGTCCCTACAAAGGACTATGAGAACAACAGAGGGAATCATAGGGGTCTCCCTCCTATCCATCGGGGGCGTTTATCAGCAGCGCTGCGTATGCAGGGCCTTTAGTATTATTTATCCATCCATCCAGCATCCTCTTTGACTTTCTACAAACAGGTAGAAGACTCCAATGCATTACGCCAAGAACATAGAACATGGAAATCTACAGCACATTACAGGCCCTTCAGCCCACAATGTTGTGCTGACCATGTAACCTACTCTAGAAGCTATCTGGAATTTCCCTAGCACATAGTTCTCTATTTTTCTAAGCTCCATGTACCTATCTAAGAGGCTTTTAAAAATCCTGCTGTATCTGCTTCCATCACTGCTGCCGGCAGTGCATTCCACGCACCCACCTCTCTCTGCGTGACAAGCTTACCCCTGACATCCCCTCAGTAACTATTTCCAAGCACCTTAAATCTATGCCCCCTCATTTTAGCCATTTCAGCCCTGGGAAAAAGCCTCTGGCTATCCACACGATCAATGCCCCTCATTATCTTACCTACCTCTATCAGGTCACCTCTCATCCTCCGTCACTCCAAGGAGAAAAGGCCAAGTTCACTCAAACTATTCTCATAAGGTATGCCTTCCAATCCAGGCAACATCCTTGTAAATCTCCTCTGCACTCACCCCATAGTATCCACATCCTTCCTGTAGTGAGATGACCGGAACCGAACACAGTACTCCAAGTGGGGTCTGACCAAGGTCTTGTATAGCTGTAACATTACCTCACAGCTCTTGAACTCAATCCCACGGTTGAAGGCCAACACACCATACACCTTCTTAACAACGCTATCAACCTGCTCGGCAGCTTTGAGTATCCAAAGGATACAGACCCAAGATCTCTCCAATCCTCCACACTGCCAGGAGTCTTACTATTAATACTATATTCTGTATTCAAATTTGACGTACCAAAAACAATCAGGGTGGGAAACAGTTTCTTCCCTCAGGTCATGAGGCTTCCGAATTTCCTGCCACAAAACATTCAAAGTGTCACTGGTTAACCTGCTCCGTACCTTACCATATTTAATTTATGCAGTTTTGTTTGTTTATGTGTAATCCATCTGTAGATTTTATCCCTATTTTCGTAAGTTTTTGTTTGTTATGTGCTTTACACCCGGGTTCGGAGAAAAGCTGTCTTGTTTGACGGTGTACATGTATAAGGTTAAATGACAATAAACTTGACTTGATATATAGGCAGAAGAGATTAATTTAGTTAGACATTTAATTACTAGTTTAATTAGTCTCATTGGCTGAAGGAAGATCATTGCTGCTGAAGGAAGATCATTTAATGTTTATGCTAAATAGAACACCAAGCAAAGTCTCTTCTATCCATACATGGCCTATATCCACCTATTCTCCAGATGTTCATGTGTCTCTCTGACAGTTTCTTAAATGCCACTAACATATATGCTTCCACCATTGCCCTAGGGAGCCCAATGCACGTGCTTATCACACTCTGTGTAAAAAAAAAAATCCCCTATACAGTACCTTTAAACTTCTTTGAATCTCCTTTAAACTTTCCCCATCTCTGATATGGAGGGGTCATTACACAGGAATGGAAAAAACTGCAGAGGGTTGTAAATTTAGCCACCTCCATCATGGGCATTAGCCTGCACAGAATCAGGGGCATCGTCAGATGGCAATACCTCGAAAATGTGGCATCCAACATTTAGGACTCTCATCAACCTTCGTATTACTACCATCAGAGAGGAGGTACAGGAGGGTGAAGACACACAGTCAACATTCTAGGAACAGCTTCTCCCCCTCCACCTTCAGATTTCTGAATGGACAATGAACCTTTCCAGGAACATTACCTCACCATTTTTGCTCTTATTGTAATTTATACTTTGTTTCTATAGATTGGCTCCCTCTGGTTCCACAGGTGATATGTTGTGATATCTTGGTGGTAGTCGTTCGGGGACTTCTTCAAGCTGGCCCGGTTAAATTCCTCCACTGTGACCAGAAAGACATCAGGTGTTGTTTCATGACCGCTGATCATGGTGCTCAGTTCCTCAAGAACCCGCCTGACGTTGTCCTGAGGTGGAATGTACCCTGCTACCAGGGAGATGGCGGATAACTCCCTCGGCAGATAAAATGGACGACATTTGAGCACTAGACGTTCCATGTCGGATGAGCAGGACGGGGACAGAACTGTCACGTGAATCATGAAGCATGCTACCCCTCCTTACCTTTAAAGGATTCAACTGACCTGTCTTTATGGTGAATGGTGAAGCCACCAGGCTGCAGCGCGGCATCCAAGTTGGCAGGGGTTAGTCATGTTTCCATGAAGCAAAGTATACTGCAGTCCCTGATGTCTCCCTGGTTTTGCAATCCTGCTCTGAGGTCTGCAGTTTTATTTTCTAGACGCTGCACATTTGACAGCAAGATAGTTGGGAGTGAGTTCTAAGGTCTCTGCATTTCAATTGTACCTATAGCTCAGTGTGCCTTCTCCACTTCCATTACCTTAAAGGGGAACTACACTCACATCCTGTGTCTGCTGCCTGGGGTCTGTTGGTTCTGAGGATTGATAAGATTTATTAAAATCATTTAAAAATGATGCTGCTTACTGAAGCCCATGGCTGTGGCTGTGGATTTCAGCTGTAATAGACCTAAACAGGAATATTAGATGATTCCTATTGGAGCTGCACACAAAAAGTCACCACTTATCCTTGCCATCTTGAGATAAGCTGGGTTGCTGCTGACCAATGCAAGACAAAGAACTGCTGTGTGCTTTTTCTTCCAGAGAAATGGCTCCAGGACAACATCCCTGGTAGCAAAAATCTTCAGGCCATGCCTCTCAGAGTCTTGAGCTAATGTTATTTTATGACTGTGCTATCAGAACTATATGTGCTGTGAGATGTGAGTAACTGTATGTACTGAGTCTTGCACTTTGGCCCTGGAGGAACGATATTTCATTTAGCTGTACACAAGGGTACGGTTGAATGACAATTAAACGTGAACTTGTACGAGATAGATTCATTTTGACAGATCAGGGAACTGAGGGCTGTGAGGAACTTGCACAGAGGAGGAGATAAGGCCTGGGGCAGATCAACCGTGATCACACTGAATGATGGTACAGAATAGAGTGACCGTGGCCTGTTCCTGCTCCTAGATCATTATCCGACCAGCGGGATGGATTTTCCGGCTGTTTTGGGACTGCAGGCATCTTCTGATGCATGGGAACTTGGTTCACAGCCACTGTTCTGACTTTCAGAGTCCTGTCATAATGTGGTGAGAAAATGTATTCTGAACCTACTCTATTCTGTGCCCAGTATGTATTTTGCGACATGAACACTACTGATACCTAACCAGTGCTGTTACTACCCTGGGAGAGCTTGACTGAACAACATAGAGTAAGTTTTATTCTATAGTTATATCTGCCTTTGGTTCATTAACGTCCCTAGGTGATTCAAAGGCAGAGAGAGGAATTAATTTATCTCTAGACTATTTAGCCATTCGAAGTTCAAGGTTTAAAGTAAATTTATTATCAGAGTACCTATGTGGTGTATTACTATCAGATTTGTTTTGTTGCTGTGATTTACAGGAAAACTAAAGAAATTCAATAGAATCTATGAAAAACCATACATGAACAAGGACTGATAAAAAGCCAGTGTGTAAAAGAAGACAAATTGTGCAAATAAAAACATTGGGATATTAATGAATTTTAAAGAATCTTTAGAAGTGAGTAACAGAACCAGAGGGGAAAATTGGGTGGACTGGCTATTGTCATAAGCCTGTTTCTGTGAAACTGTGGTGGACTGTGATGGCTTGGGGGAACAGTTTCTTCCCTCAAGCCATCAGACTCCTCAATACCTAGAGTCTTGGCTGACATCTACATCATTTATTATTGTATTGAAATTTGTCCTCTACTGTGCCTATTGTCTTGTTTATTAATTAATTATTGTATTGCCCTGCAGTGTTTTGTGCACTTTATGTAGTCCTGTGTAGGTCTGTAGTCTAGTGTAGTTTTTGTGTTGTTTTACATAGTCTAGTGTAGCCTTGAGTTGTCTCACATAGTCTAGTGTAGTTTTGTGTTGTTTCATGTAGTACCAAGGTCCTGGAGGAACATTGTTTTGTTTTTACTGTGTACTGTATCAGCAGTTTATGGTTGAAATGAGAATAAAAAGCGACTTGGCTTGACTTGGTATTCAAAATTCTTGCTACAGATAAAGGAGGTAACGAGGTGAACTAATGAGGGAGAGAGATGACATTCCGGGGAAAATGTGGATGTTGGAGTGTCTCCCTTGATATTATTTTAAGGACGGAGAATATCATGGAATTTGTGTAGTGAAAGTAATATAGAAGAATGGCAAGCTCAAATTGGCCACTATATGTTCAATTCATAAACACCCATTATTATGTTCTCATTAGGGGACTGGAGGTGGAGAGGGTCAGTAATTTGAAATTCCTGGGCATTATCATTTCAAAGGTTCTGTCCTGGGACCAGCATGTAAGTAACATTTTAAAGGAGGTTCAGCAGCTCCTCTATTTTCTTAAAAGTTTGCACAGATTTGGCATGTCATCTAAAAAAATCCTGAAGAGGGATGGGCTCCGCCAGGTTTCAGAATGCCAAGTCACACCGTACGATGAGCAATCACCAAAAAGATCGGTGCAAAAAGCTTGTCATGACAGCACCCCGACGACACACACACACACACACACACACACACACACACACACACACACACACACACACACACACACACACACACAC
Source organism: Hemitrygon akajei (assembly GCF_048418815.1). Classification (NCBI taxonomy): domain Eukaryota; kingdom Metazoa; phylum Chordata; class Chondrichthyes; order Myliobatiformes; family Dasyatidae; genus Hemitrygon; species Hemitrygon akajei. Next base: position 32,417,419 of record NC_133153.1, on the reverse strand, counting down.
ACACACACACACACACACACACACACACACACACACACACACACACACACACACACACACACACACACACACACTCCTATAGATGCACAGCGGAGTGTATCCTGATTAGATGCATCAGAGAAACATCAATGTCCAAGAACAGAAAAGCCTACAAAGAACAGCCCAGGCTGCCGTATCACAGGAAAAGCTCTCCCCAACATTGGGCACATCCACAGGGAGCATTGCCTCAAGAAGGCAGCATCCATCATCAAGGACCACCCCCCCCCCCAACGTAATCTTTTTTGTAGCTGCCATCAGAATGGAGGTACAGGAGCTGTAGGTCCTACACCCCCAAGTTCAGGAACAGTTATTAGCCTTCAACCATCGAGCTCCTGAAGCAGCGTGGATATTTACGCTCACCTCAGCACAACTGATTCCACAACCTATGGACTCACTTTCAAGGAGCGTTCTCACTCCTGTTCTCAGTTTTATTTATTTTCTTCTTTTTTTACTATTAATATGATTATTATTATTACTATTATTATTATTGTCCTTTTTGCTCACTGGTTGTTTCTCAGTCTTTGTCTGTGTGTAGTTTTTCATTGATGCTATTGTATTTCTTGGTTCTTCTGCAAATGCCTACAAGAAATCAAATCTCAGGGTAGTATATGGTGACTTATACAGTGTGTACTTTGCTAATAAATTACTTTGAACTTTGATACAGCATTTTATAGGTCATAAATGCCACACCACAGCCTGAGATTCTGAGTGGTGCTATATAAAGGCAATATCTTCTCCTTAAGCATCTACTTTGACTCTACCATGGGGAGCTCGAGATGTCCATATCAAATCCAAATACTGCGGAAATTAAAGTTGGGCTATCAATTGTCTTCCCAACATGTGATTCCTAGGGTCTTCCGTCCTCCTGAAGCTTTCAAGGCCCGCATTCCCAAGTTCACACCTCACTGTGTCCTGTTAGCCTGCACAAACACGCACTGAAGGTGTAAAACTGTGGCACATGCAGAGTGACAGTTGGCATTTCAGCTGCTGCCTGAAGTGATTCCAGTTCCCATGGACACACTGGGAATCAAACCTTACCCACATCAAGCAGAGTCCGTCTCCCGCAACCCCACGCTGCCAAGGGACGTTGTGATGGACAGCCCGCACCATGGGGTCACTTGTCACAGTCAATACTGCCATATTTTCCTGGCGCAATACAACTACCCATCAAGCTTCACGCTCAGCACCACACTTCGTCACATTCGTACAACAGGAATAAGTATTCTTTAGTCATTTCATAAGTAATATTTCAGAGAATGATGCCAGAATTCCAGGATCTGATCTATACCTGATCTGGAATTAAGCAAAATCAAATCACTAGTAATCATTACAATAGAATTACTAGATTTCCAGTATTTCCATCAGAGGTGGAGCTTTGTTGTTCCTGATTGGCTTGTACTACCACTGTCTGTAAAGAATTTGTACATTCTCCCCGTGACCCATGACCACGTGGGTTTCTTCCGAGTGCTCCAGTTTCCTCCCACCTGCCGAAGACATATTTGTTAGTAAGTTAATTGGCCTGTTTCTGTGCTGTATCTCTAAATAAATAAAAAGTAACTCCCCTTCCACCAATGTGGTTAACACTTAAACTGCCTCTAAGTCGGACAAGCAAACCTCTTGTTCCACAGGTTTAAGTTGAGTATTGTTCAGGTGCTCCTTCCCTCCGCTAGCCCTTGGGCAAGGTGGAACACCTGCTTAGCCCCCCCGATCAGGGTCACGTGAAGCCATGGGAGCAGGTGGTGGATGGTTGTATGAGCAACTGGTGCATATCACAAGTCCTGGTTTTGCAACCACTGACACCAGGCAGACCATCCCTGAAGAGTATTGATAATGGCTAGGGTCACACATCTTGTAAAGCTACTGCCCAGAAAGCGGCAATGGCAAACTATAGTAGAAAAATTTGCCATGCCAAGACCATGATCATCCACGTGATACAACATGGCACATAATGAACGAACAGGTCACTCTGTTGAGGGAAGGACATCACTAAGCTAGAAAGAATGCAATAAAGGTTTCCGTGAATGCTGCTAGGACTCAAGAGCCTTAGTTATAGGGAAAGGTTGAGCAGACTAGAATTCTAATCCTTGCAACATAAGGAAACTTGAGGGGTGGGCTTTCTGAGGAGTCTAAAATCATGAAGGACACAGAGAGAGTGAATGCACAGTCTTTTTCCGAGGGAAGGAGAACTGAAACCTAAAGGGCATAGGTTTACTGTGACAGAGTCAGATTCTATTACGGCTTTTGGATTTACTGAGAATGCCCGCAAGAAAATGAATCTCGGGGTTGTATAGGGTGACATATATGTACTTTAACAATAAATTTACTTTGTAATTTGTACTTTGTACCTGAGAGGCAACATCTTCCCAAGGTTGTGGGAATATGGAATGAGCTCCCAGAGAAAGTAGTTGAGGCAGGTAGAGTGGATTCCAGTTAACTAGGGCACATTGGGACCAGTACATCTTGGCCCAGTTAAACAGCTGCACAGTTAGCTGAAGTTCCATGGAAATAGTTAAAAATCTATAAAAAAGATAAACTACTATTTAACTGAGTCAAAGATTATGCATTTAAATGAAATTCAGAACAAATAAGAACATCACCAATACTACTGCTGGTTGTCCCTTGTATCCAATGATGACAGAAAACCTGCGTGGGAGAGTTTTTAAAATGGAGAAGTCATTGCACTCTCAATCTGGGAAGTCTGGGCCCAATGGTACAAGTAGACATCACAACTTTGGTCTTCCCTGGTGACCACGACTTCTGTGGCTTGTTATGCCCTTAGTTCTCCATGAGAGTTGCAGAACGGCCTTCTGGCTGCTGGATCTCATTGTAGATCTCATCAACCCAGTTCTCCAAAGCTGAGTTCACATGCTAGAACAAGCATGTCCCTATCTCACCAGGTATGAGATCTGCTGGCTATGGTTTAGCCCACCTGCCGAAGTGATGTATCAAGTATGGCCACTATCATATGCAAACAGCTACTTTGAGCCCCAGGTGAGATCTGGGTGTCTGGTGGAGACAAAAGGCAACAATCAAGATGATTGTTGATAACTTCAAATTCTTTGTAGTTCCTAACTTGTTGAAATATTAAAATCATTCCATTTTCACTCCCAGCCATTTCTGGCATCTCTAAGCCTCAATGCTTGAAACTGCAGTGAGAAAAACAGTGCTTATTTCTCACCAACTATCAGTGATAAAGATCACTGCTCTTTGAACACAAACATGTGCTACTGACACTATATAAAAACTATTCACTTTAAGTACAGTATAGTGCCTAATGGCTACACAAGTGTGGATAACTGATGCTAGTTAGGACCTGTTTGGCAATAGTCTCGTGCCCCAATTAAGCAGCATGATGTCCCAAATAAATGAAAGGAATCCCGGCAATTTTCTTGATTAGATTTTATTCTTTATGAGTTGCCCCAAATAAGTGGATGGCTCAATTAACTGGACTTCACTGTATAATAATAATATTTAAAATAGATTTGGACAGGTGCATGGATAGGAAAGGTTTAAAGAAATGTGGATCAAACATGGGCAAATGGGGCTGGCTTAGGTGGAAGCTTGTTCAGCATGGTTGAGTTGGGCCAAAGGGCCTGGTTCCATGTTGTATTACACTATGGCATCAAGATGACATGACCTATCCACAAGAGTTTCCATTGCTTTATCTTGGTGGAGGTGCTATTCAACATTTGCCTCTTCCAGTACGCTGGTGTGAGTGCTCCTGTCCTTCCAGATGATCCTCAAAAGTTTTCATAAGAAGCTTTAGTGGTATTGTTCCAGGCAGGTGGTCACATCCCCCCAAAACAGATCTTTTACCCTCAGTTGAATGAAGGTCAGTGAGACCCTGAAAGACAAAGGAAACACTTCTAAATCAGCCTGAAGTAAATCCAACATTACATCTAAAAACTGGGAAGACATTGCACTCAATAGCTACACCTGGAGGAAATGATCAAGAGGGAGCTGCACGACATGAGAACGACCTCTGCTGTTCCACAGAGAACAAGTGTCAGCAATGAAAGGAGAGTCTGAACAACCAGAAGACCCAACCACTAACCACAGCCACCACTTACCCTTGTCCACAGTGAACTAGAATATGTCGATCCCCGATTGGCCTCTACAGCAACTTAAGGACCCATCAATGGACAACTCCTTAGGAGAACTTCATACTCCATCTGAGTTATTACTATTATTACTCTATGATTCTAAATCAAGTGGCAGAATTTTATTTCTACTGGGCCTCTGGAAAGTTCAGGGTGCTCAAATCACTTTACATCCAACAGTTACTTTTGAAGAGCAGTCAGAATTGAAAGATAGAGAAAAATATAGTCAATTTTTTGCCGAGCAAGCTCCCACAAACAGCGCACAATAGACAAATTTCACCTGCATGGTTCCATGACACTCTCATAAAGTTACTGAGTTGGAAGGGGGATAAACGTTGGAGATATTTCCCCTACTCTTTGTGACAAGGACAGAGAAGGAGAAACAGCTTTGTTTAATTGGGAAAATGCTATCACACTCTGATGGTCTGCATTGGAAATCTTTGTGCCCGAGTTCTGTCTGAAATAAACTGAAGGAAGAACTAGTGAGGCCTTAAAGAGATTGTGAAGGTTGGGAAAGTGTGTTGAGATGGGAGAATGTGCAGTGTCCAGTAATAACTGAAAGAGGAGGCACAACTGGTGGATAGGTGCAACAGAGTGTGTGAGAAGTAATGCAAGGCCAGAGGAAGGGGAAGAGAACGAGAGGGGGAGGAACCGGGAAGGCTTTGAAGAAAAGTATGAGAGGCGTAAATATAATGCACTGGGAACGGCAGAGGGCCGCAGGTTTGGAGTTGTATCAGTGATTGAAATATATGCAGAGAAGAATAAAGGTTTTGCCATTGTGGATAAGGGAAGTGTGATAAAAGATCAAAAAGATTAGCTTTATTTGTCACTGAACAGTGTCAGATCGATTGCAAGAATGTGGCATGTGGACCTACAGCCGATTGATCATGCAGTGAATCGATTGGGCCTCCTGCTCTCTCTTTCTGTGTAAGTTTTCGAGTGTGCATGTTTCATTTCGGTGGGCCCCATTCAATACTCCCACGCTATAAGCTGCCCAGTGCATACCATTACTAACATGACACAGTAAAAATGTTTAATCGTACTAATACATTGCCGTTCCTACTCGCCGCAAACCTAAGTCACACGTGCAATGAAACATTGACACATACAGTGAAATACATTATTTTGCGTCAACGGCAAACACGGTCCGAGATGTGCTGGGGGCAGCCGGTAAACATCGACACACTTCCGCCACCAACACAGCATGCTCACAACTTAGTAACACGAACCTGTGCTGTGCCGTGAAAATAAACATTGTCACTGAAATGAAATGATAATGTTTATTTTTACCTGAACTCTAGTGTAGGAAATGAAATGGTTGTGCAGGTTCGCACACACACGATGCACACACATACGTGCACGCGCACGCGCGCACACACACACGTGTGCAAAGGCATGTACACACAGGACAAGCACTCACAGAGGCATATAGGCATATGCACACACTCTCTCACGCACACGCACACACTCACAATTACGCAGGCACACACATAAACACGTACGCACAGCCACACACACAAAACGCACAGAATCCAGATACCGAGCCTGGATAACGACAGGGACTGAGTCAAACACTCGAAGTTCGTGACCCACGGGAGGATTGGCGTTCAGTGCCAATGATCATTTAGTGGCTGACCTACTTTAGAGGTAACGTCAAGGGTAAACCGAACAGAGCATTTTCTCCAGTGGAGACTAGTAAACAGTTAACCCCCAGTGACAGACAGCCTCAGGCACGTGGCCCAAGATGCACAAAGCCCAGGTACAGAAATAGGAGAAGAGAAATGGGTCTGCAGCTGTTCCAAGTGGCAGCACACAACACGTCATCTGATTCGCTCAGAATCCAGCCCTCACTGTATCATCACATGCTGGCTGAAATCTCACAGCAATGAATGACTACTCTCCCTCTTCCAGCAATGCCAGTGAAAGATGTGAAACATTCGCATCAGTGCTGTTTATGGCGCACACTCGCAGCTGCTAGCTGAAAATAATATTTCTATATTCTGAGCCAAATCCTCTCAGTTTGAAAAATCTCTGCACCCGCCTCCCCTTTGTTTTGCTTCCCCTCCTCTCTCTCTAACATCGATTCTTCCACACTTCCCATGTGTGACAGATGGCACTTCATCTGAACTGCGCCGCACACTCTACCAGAGCATATTAAGTAACCAGCCTCGAACGCTGATCCTCCACGGGTCTGGTTGTTGAGGTAAAACAGCCTCTCGAAGCCGTGGAGTCAAGTCGTCCGCTTTGGAATTCTGTTTGTAATATATTCCGTTCCTAGGAAGGTTTTTTTCCGCCGCTTCATGTGTGCTGGGGAAATTATCGGCTCAAAGTCTTTGGAAAGGAGCAGCAGCTCGTGCTTCGTTCAGCACATTTCTGGCATCTCCAAGCCCCGTGGGCATCTTTCGGAGCCGGTGAAGCCACACAGGCTGAGGAGAGGAGGGGAGAGAGAAGTTCCCTGCAGAAAGGCATCATGGACGCGACTCCACAAGAGGTTCCGCACCAGGGATGCATAACAATCTCGGGATACGGGGCAGTGCGAGAATGTGGCTCGCTCAGTTCAGGGAGTAATGAAACAACTGATTGGAACAGTGTCAGCTCAGAGACAAACCGTTCCAGTGACTCATCTGTGGACTCCTGCCAGTTCTCCCCTCAGCCTCCCTACCGCGTGACAACTCAAGGGGCCCCCGCCGAACCTTGTAAGGTTCAGGTCCACTCGGAAGGCAGGAGCGACGCGGGCCGTCAGGTTGGGAAGTTGCGAATGCGCCACCCGGGCCGTGAGAGGCAGAACGCCAGCGAGAGGGAGAAGCTGAGGATGAGGGGCCTGTCCAGGGCCCTCCACAACCTGCGGACTTACCTGCCCCCGTCCGTGGCGCCCGCCGCTCAGAGCCTGACCAAGCTGGAGACCCTGCGGCTGACCATCCGCTACATCGCCCACCTGACGGAACTGCTGGCGCTGAGCGAGGAGGGTCCGTCGGCGGGCAGAGACACAGAGGGCGTGCGTTGGGTGGGATGCCCGCAAGGGTGGTGTCCAGGCAGTCAGAATTCCCCGCTGGAACATACGCCCTATCCAGGAGTCTCGGTAATGAACGGCAGGAGTGGGCTGGAGGCTGCTTTTCAGGACATCCCCCACGGTCAGGTACGTCAGTTGTTTCACCTCCCGGCTTCCGTGCTGGAGATGACAGTCCCATTCATTAACATTGTACAAATCAACACAAAATCCATCGCCTATAGTAAATTAAGCCATCATTTCTATTTATTTATTTACAGATAGATCACAGTCACAGGCCCTTCCGGCCCAACAAGTGTATGTCACCCATTTACACTCAAGTGACCAATTAGTCTGTCGTCAAGCCAAGAAATTCTGCAGAAGCTCAGAGACAGTCAGTGTTTATTCCTCTCCATAGATGCCTCCTGATCTGCTGAGTTCCTCCAGCATTGTGTGTGTGTGTGTGTGTGTGTGTGTTAACCTACTAACCCGTACATCATTGGAGTGTGGGAGGAAACCAGAGCAATAAGAGGAAATCCACACTGTGCTGGAGAGAATGTACAAACTCCTTGTATACAGTGGCAGAATTGAACCCAGGTCTTTGGTGCTATAATAGTGCTACGCTAACCGCTATGACTGTTCCTCTGGGATGGCAAGTATGGGTATGGTAATAAAGTATCCGTAACCCGGACACTCAAGTTCAAGTCCCACCAGGCCAAGTGGGAACTTTCTATTTCAGAATCAGGTTTAATATCACCGGTAGATGTCGTGAAATTTGTCGTTATGCAACAGTACATTGCCATACATAGTAATAAAAGCATTACAGAAAGGATATATTTATTTAAAAAGTTAAATTGAATAAATAGTGCAAGAAGAGAGAAAGAAAAGTAGTGAGGTAGTGTTCATGGGTTCAATTTCCATTCAGAAATCTGAAGGCAGAGGGGAAGAAGCTGTTCCTGAATCGCTGAGCGTTGAGTGTGTGATTCACAATTTGGAATTAAATGAAACCAGCACTGGTATTGATTACTGTACCAGAAAACTACTGGAGTGTCATAAAACCCCATGTCCATCAGGTGAAGAACTTTTACTGTCCTTGCCTGGTTTAGCTGCTGATTGACTCCCAGCTACCAATGTTATTTATGTTTAAATGTCCTAATATGGACAATTAAACCACTTGTTTTGCAGGTATAAATTGGGTACAGTTTTGTTCACTCTGTTAAAGGAACAAAGTCAGTGAACTGGAAAGAATGCAACAATGATTTAGGAAAATGTTAAACACGAGAAATTCTGCAGATTTAGGAGAATGTTGGCAGGCCAAAGTGATTGGGCAAGCTAGGACTTACAATGTAGGGGAACATGGGTTGACGCATTCATCAGGGGCAGAGGGTGAATGCACAGTCTTTTTCAAAGAGAAAGAGAACCAAGTATTAGAGGTGAAAAGGAAAACGCTTCAAGAAGGGCATGAGGAGCAACATCTTCACACAGAGGGCAGTGCATATTTGGAACGAGATGCCAGAGGAAGTGATTGATGCAGGTCTGATGGCAACATTGGACAAGGCACTTAGACAAGTAAGTGAATAGGAAAGATTTGGAGCAGGGGTTTCCAACCTGGGGTACATAGACTCCTTGGTTAATGATAGGGGTCCATGATATAAAAAAAGGTCGGGACCCCTGATTTAGAGAGATGAGGGCAAACACAGGCAAATTGGACTAGCTCAGGTGAACACCATGGCCAGCATGGACAAGTTGGGATGAAAGGCTTGTTTCCATGGTGAATTACTCTATGACTCTGTGATGGGTGATTAGGGAGGGGCAGAATGCTTTGCCTTCCTGGTGACATCCAGATCCTGCAAAATGAACTAACAGAGGAGTGGGTCTGGGCCAATCAGATTACAAGGGCCCAATCCATTCCTTTGGTCTTGCTGGCTAACTGGAAGACAGGGGCAGGGAAGGTCATGGAATCGTACCTTTAGAAGGAGATTCTATGTAGCCTCAGTTTCTTGGATCAGGAAGAGGGGAACCAGTCCCATATTGCAGCTCCTGATCACAATCCTACTGCGCAAAGTGTCCTTTAGTCAAGAGTAAGCTATGTCTGATACTCTAGAAATAAGCCACAATATCAAAATTAGAGTAAAATGCCGGAGCGTAAGCTTCATTCTTGGAATCTCAGGTGGGTGGGAGTTAGAACCTGTAAAAGAGGCAGTGCCCAGTGTTAAAAGAACTCATTGGATCATATCTGATAAAGTCACTACAGAACTTGTGAGCATCAGACAGGAATACACAAAATCATCAACTTTGAAGATAACATAGTTGAAAGTGAGGATGTTTAAGAGCAGAGTTGGATGATGTTACAACTGAGAAATTTGGGGAACTGGCACATAGAAGGAGTTGAGGTCAGCGTAGATTATGATTATACTGAATGGGGAGTAGACTTGAAGAAGTGGAGTGGTCTACTTTCTTGAGTTCTTATGTATGGTGGAGGAAATATGTAGTCATGTCAATGACACAGAATTAATAAAAAGGACACAGAGTACAGGAGTTGGGACATTATCTTGAAGCTGTACAAGGTGAGGCCAAATTTGGAGTATTATGTGCAGTCTGGTCATCTACGAAAGAAGAGACAAAAAAACTAAAATGGCATCCAACATAGAGCAGCTATTTAAGACACATAGATAATGAAAATTCCATTCAAATTTGTAGATTAGAGTCAACCAATGATATAGCTATTATTCAAATAATGCAGTACCAAGAGAAGCTATCAGAATCATACTTTGTATAACCTAGAGGAACACTCTGAACTTGCATATGTATATTATCATTAGGAAGTATAATAAACTTTTACATGCTTATAAGAACTACTTAAAATACAAGCAGATAATTATTTGTTTATTCTACAAAGAAAATAACAATTAAGTAGTCTAATCTAAGAATTAAACAGTCAGTCCAATATAGTAGATGCTAAATGGCTTGTAATGTTTAAGAGAAGTTAGGATAGGCACATGTATGTGAGCACTACAATGGATTATGGTCTGGGTGCAGGTAGATGGGACTAGGTAGCAGATCAGGTTGGCATGGACAAGATGGGCCAAAGGGTCTGTTTCTGTACTGTAATACTCTATCTCTGTATTAAATAACCTGTTTCTATCTTCACAGAATTTCACCACGAACAATGTGAATCTGCAGCTGGTCCCCTGGTTTCCATGGCAACATTAAGATTTCCCCCAGGGCCTAACATATTTTGAGAAATTAGTCATTTGAAAACTATATTAATTTAAGTATTTTTTCATGTAGATGTTTATTTTGTTAAGCCTGTGAAAATTATTTGATATATTTTTGTTAATCTAGTTTTCCTGTCTGTATATTTGATCATGAAAGGCAATAAAGCATTTTAAGTTTGATAAATTTTTTGCTGTTCTGTTCTGGGAACAGATGTCTGGGTAGTTTTTTATTGAATGCACTTTGAGTTCAGATATACGTCCAAGTTCTAGACGATGTGTCATCCTGGACAATAACCTTCCACAGCCAATAAGCATTAACAATTCAGAACTGGAAGAGGCTGTTCAGCCCCTCAAGTCTGGCTATCATTAAATTCGATCATGTTTAATCCATTTTATTTGATTTCACGTTATTTCTGAAAATTATTTATTAACCTTAAGTAAAAAAAAAGAAAATGCTGGATACACTGTAGAGAGTGGTGAATCTCTGGTATTCTTTGCTTCAGAGCATTGCGGAGGCTAGATTGTTGGGAATATTTAAAGATGAAGTGGATAAAGATTTGCAACATCAGGGAACTGAGGGTTGTGAGGAACTAGTCTAGAAGAAGAGTTGAGGCCTGGGGTAGATCAGCCAGGATCATATTGAATAGCGGTGCATGTTTAAGCAACTGAGAGGCCTACTCCTGCTCCTTTCTCTCTTTTCCACCTTCCTTTACCCGCTGTCCATAGGTATTTCTGTCTATATGGCTCACTTGTCCTCTCATCCCTCCCCACTGATCTCCCTCCTGGCATGATAAGTGCTACACCCACCCACTACATGTCCTCCCTCACCTCCGTTCAGCTCCTCAAACAGTTTTTCATCTAGCGAATCCAGTGCTCCTAATATGGCCTCCCCTACATTGGTGTGATACGACGTAGACTGGGGGACTGCTTTGTTGAGTACCTTTACTCTGTCTGCTGTAAAAAGCGGAATCTATTGGTAGCTACCCATTTCAGTTGGACTTTCCATTCCTATTCTGACATGCTGTTCTGTGACCTCTTCTACTGCAATAATGCTGTTGGAGGAGCAACACCTCATATTCTGTCTTCCACTTGTAGTTTCTTGTGTTCTTGTGTGAGATATCAGTTCTCATCCCAGCTGATCTCTTGACCATCTCATTTAGACATTTCATTATTGGCTCTCATCTATCAAATCCCTCCATTCAGAATTGCTTCCCTAAATCTGTCCACCTCCACTTCTCCTTTCTTAATAAACTCTAATGATGCCCCGACGTAGGCCAGTGTTCAGTGTTCTTTGAAGATGTGAAGCACCTATATAAGTGTAAACTCTTAATGTAGTTATTACATATGTAGTATATAACATGAACTCATCAGTCCACGTGTATCGCCAGCAAGAAGAGATAGGGTTCCACCTCTGGAGAGGAGGGAGCCTTACTCTGCATGGCAAAGACTAGCATCTCAGACAGCAGATGGCGAGAACCATTGATGGGAGAAGATCAGATCAGCATGTTTAGGAATACACAAAAGAGCGATGTTAACCCTAAAAGCGATAGATATTCAAAATATTATAATTGGCCACTCTACATTGGAAACCTTGTGCTTTGAACATTGGAAGCTAAGAGGTGACCCTTTGAAGATGGTTGTATTGTGAAATGGTGAATTATTTCAATTATTATTGGAATTTAAAGAACACAAGTTTGGTATATGTTACACCCAGCAAAAAGCAGATTTACAAACAATGCCAAAAGAGAACCAGAAATTGGATTTTCAGAGTTGAGGATCTCAAAACCTGATGAACAATTAAGCAATCATTACAGCAAACTTTCTTTTAATTTAGAGTGCCACAGTAGTGCAGTGGTTAGTGCAATTGGCCTCATAGTGCCAGCAAACATCGATCAGGGTTTGATTTCTGCTGCTGTCTGTAAGGAGCTTTCTACAATAGATAGGTACATGGATGGGAGGGGTATGGAGGGCTGTGATCTGGGTGCAGTAATAGTGCAGCACAGACTAGATGGGCCAATAGGCCTGTTTCAGTGTTGGAGAGGTCTGTGACTCTGAGAATATTGGAGTCTTCCTGAGTAAATAAACAAAGGTGGATCACATTAAATTTCCCATTCGCTGGAGTCACTTGATCCAGTATCAAGTGAATGGACACTTGAGGGAACATTGCAGGCTTTTGGGACAACAAGAGAGAGCCACTGATTAACCTACCCAACAAGGAGGCATAGACTCACTGATGTACCACCTTCTGCAGACCCGGTCTTCAGTAATGTTTTAAAACTACAGTCTATTTGCAGTCTCCAGTGTATGTCTCTGCTCCCCGGTGACAGAGAGTCATTGAGCACAATTACACTGAAAGAGGCCCTTTGGCCCATCTAGTTCATACTAAACTGTTATTCTGCCTAGTCCCATTGACCCGTACTTTGACCATACCCTCCATACCCCTCCCATCCATGTACCTGTCAAAATTTCTCTTAAATGTTGAAATGAATCCATATCATCACTTGCACATTCACATCACCCCTCTGAGTGAAAAAGCTCCTCCTGAGGTTCCCCTTAAGTATTTCACCTTTCGCCCTTAACCCATGACCTCTAGTTCTAGTCTCACCCAGCCTCAGTGGATAAAGCCTGATTGTATTTACCCTGTCTATACCTCTCATAATTTAGTGTACCTCTGTCAATTTGTAAGTGGTCTATCTCTAAATTGAATATTATACTCCTGCATTATAGTTTGTTCCTGTTAGATAGATTACTTTTATTTATCCTGCCAAACCCCTTTTCCAGCCACTGCTATAAGGAGTTTGTACGTTCTCCCTGTGACTGTGTGGGTTTCCTTCGGGTGCTCCAGTTTCCTCTCACGGTTCAAAGACGTACAGGTTGGTAAGTTAATTGGTCATTGTAAATTGTCCCATGACTAGGCTCAGAATAAATTGTGGTTTGCTACGTGTGGCTCAAAGGATCAGAAGAGCCTACTCTGTATCACAATAAATTTTTAAAAAATAAACACTTCCATTTGTCATCTTTTTACACAATGAAAATGCTGTCTGGTCATATGCAAAAACCACAACCAATCAGGAAGCCTTTCCTTTCTGTGAGTTGCTTCTAACAACATTCTTCCTTTCACTGAAACTCATTGGATTTTCTTCATCCCAATTACTTTGCGGCCGTGATTTGGCCTGGGTACATGTCCTTCAAGCACACACCTCTGGTGATATGTAGGTTTGTTCCTTAGATATCATCCAGGAATATAATACAGCTTTAGTGAGACCTCTGCTGCGAGAATAAGTGGGGCCAACACTGCTGGCATCTACCAGTGTCCCATATCAAGGAAGCCTGATAGCAGTATCCCATAGGGACTGAATTTAAACATGTGAAGTCATTTCATTTCAGGCAGAGTTGAGACTGAATGGAGACCAGAGTGTTCTGGCTATCACTGCTTATATCTCATGCAACTCAATTATACTAATGCCCATCTGTCTATATACAGTATGCTTCCATTCTTTGTATGTATATGTGCCCATCTAAAAGCCTCTTAAACACCACAATCATATTTCAGAATCAGAATCAGATTTATTATCACCGTGAAATCGGTTAATTTAACAGCAGCAGTTCAATGCAATACATAATCTAGCAGAGAGAATAAATAAATAAATAAATAAATAAATAAATAAATTGATAAATAAATAAATAACAAATAAGTCAATCAATTACAGTATATGTATATTGAATAGATTTTTTAAAAGGTGCAAAAACAGAAATACTATATATTAAGAAGAAGTGAGGTAGTCCAAAGATTCAATGTCCATTTAGGAATCGGATGGCAGAGGAGAAGAAGCTGTTCCTGAATCGCTGAGTGTGTGCCTTCAGGCTTCTGTACCGCCCACCTGATGATAACAGTAAGAAAAGGGCCTACCCTGGGTGCTGGAGGTCCTTAATAATGGAAACTGCCTTTCTGAGACACTGCTCCCCAAAAATGTCCTGGGTATTTTGTAAGCTAGTACCCAAGATGGAGTTGACTAGATTTACAACCTTCTGCAGCTTCTTTCGGTCCTGTGCAGTAGACCCTCCATACTAGACAGTGATGCAGCCTGTCAGAATGCAACCCTAGAAGTTTTTGAGTGTATTTGTTGACATGCCAAATCTCTTCAAACTCCTAATAAAGTATAGCCGCTGTCTTGCCTTCTTTATAATTACATCAATATGTTGGGACCAGGTTAGATCCTCAGAGATCTTGACACCCAGGAACTTGAAGCTGCTCACTCTCACCACTTCTGATCCCTCTATGAGAATTGGTATCTGTTCCTTCATCTTACCCTTCCCGAAGTCCACAATCAGCTCTCTTGTCTTACTGACGTTGAGTGCCAGGTTGTTGCTGTGACCCCACTCCACTAGTTGGCATATCTCACTCCTGTACGCCCTCTCATCACCACCTGAGATTCTACCAACAATGGTTGTATCGTCAGCAAATTTATAGATGGCATTTGAGCTATGCCTAGCCACACAGTCATGTGTGTATAGAGAGTAGAGCAGTGGGCTAAGCACTCCACTACCATCTATGGCAGAGCCTACCAACTACCCACCAGTCTGTGTAAAAAAAAAATCTTGCCCTGCACATCTCCTTTTAACCCATCTCTTCCCACCCTCTGTTAGATGTTACATTTCTGAGAAAAAGATGTCTACTGTCTTTGAAACCATGACCAAGGGCAGAGGACTATAATTAGGCCACATTGCCCATTGACACTGCTCCACCATTCCATCATAGCTGACTGATAGTCCCTCTCAACCCCATTCTCCCAACTTCTCCCCATAACTCCCAATGCAACAAATAAACAAAAACCTATTCAACTCAATTCAACTTTAATTGTCATTTAACCATATATGAATATTCATGAATACAGCCAAACAATTCAGGGTCAAGGTGCAAAGACACACACAAGATCACAATCATGTAACACGAGTCCCGGCGACCACCAACCCACCCTTGCCCCAACGCCCGACTCCCACTAGGCGAGTCCATGACTTTGAGACCCAGTCCTCTCATACACAAGCACATATAAAATATTAGTAAAAAACACAACCAAACAAATATACAGTATACATATATAGTCTAGACCCCTCAGTCCATTTTAAACCTTCAGTCACCACAACTGCGCTATGCCGCCCCCAGGAGGGGCTCGAATCCATTGAGTGCTGCTAAAAAAATCTGCAGGCGGCCACAACAGAGCTTGTCTCTGATGCACCATCAATAAGTCTCGGAAACAGGAGGTGAACGATAGGCAAAACAAACGGAGCACGGCATCTCGGAGACTGAGGGAGGAGCAGTGCCTCCAATCGCCTTTATACAGGGGTCTGTGGGAGGAACCACAGGAGCAGTCAGCAGAGGGGCGTGTCCAGACAGGTATACATAGTTTACCACAGTCTCCCACCGAGCAAAACTCTGGGGGGGACAGATCCGACTCCATTCTGGACACCGCGCCACACTGCCCCCGGTGAAGCGCAAAGGCTTCGTTCCCTCGCTCCAGGTGCTGCAAACCGGTGACTCGGTGGCTTCAGGCCTAGTCCTTGCTACTACCGAGGACCAGGCCCCCTTCATCTGCCCCTGCTCTCATCCAATAAATCAGCGAATTAAACTTGCAGCGTACTGGATTACCAATATCCAAAGGGGTCTTGCAATCGCAAGAAGAGTAACCTCGGCGGCCACTCGCTGTTTGACTGTGAGTCCCCGTTGACTCAGGCAGCAGCACGTTGCTCAGCTCCTTCATTATCTGCGCCAGTGAGCAACTCACTAATGGTGTAGACCTGAAGTACTTTGAGTTCTCAATGTATAGCAGGATCTTGCAATCATTGTACTCTTTTCCATTGAAGTTGCCTGAACTCCCCTAGCATTTTGTGTGTGCTACTTGAGTCTTGTAATTGCAGCCGATAAATTTCAATCCATTTAAATAAATAAAAATAACATGAACTTCTTCCTGGTTTCTCTGAGGGAGGAAATCTACTGATAATAGCTGGTCCAGCCCTTGTGTACCTCCAGACCAAGTTGCAACTTCCATGCCTTCCTAATGGTCGAGCAGTCAGATCCAGAATCAGAATCAGGTTTATTACACTGACATATGTTGTCAGTTTAGTTCACTTGAGGCAGCGGTACAGTTCAAAACATAAAAATTAACTATAACTTACAGTAAGAAATCAATATTTAAAAAATTAAATAGCTAGTGCAAAAAGAGAGCAAAAATAGTGAGGTAGTGTTCATGGGTTCATTGTCTGTTCAGAAATCTGAAGGCAGAGGGAAAGAAATGAAACGCTGAGTGTGTGTCTTCAGGCTCCTGCACCTCCTTCATATTGACGATGAGAAGAGGGCATGAACTTGGCAATGGGGGTCTTTAATGATGGATGCCACCTTTTTCGAAGCACAAACTTTTGTATAATTCCATGCATCTATCTGATCTCATGTGTTGGTGCGTGGCCAGATGGTTAAGGCGTTGGTCTAGTGATCTGAAGGTCGCTAGCTTGAGCTTCAGCTAAGGCAGCATGTTGTGTCTTTGAGCAAGGCACTTAACCACACATTGCTCTGCGACAATTATTCCAAGGTCTCTTGAGACTAACGGATGCCTATTATCTGATCTCATATGACTAATCCATATTGTTAAGTAAATCCCTGCCCCAAGTTCAGGGTTTTTTTTTTAGCTGGAACAAACTATGCAAGGCTGATGCTGACATTTTTGGACCACGAAGAACAACTTCCCACATTATCTGAAGGCATTAACAGAAGCTTAAAATCTATCCACATTCATGTTGGTGTATTTTTTTAGGATGGTTCAGTTAACAGAAACATTTACTTACCCTGAACCAAGAATACAGAGCACAATTGGCAAGAAAATAGGTATGGCTTCCTCCAGGCATATGGTACATAACCACCTCAGACATACAGGTGTTTGGTGGTCATCATTGACCAGAAATCCACTTAAACAAAAGCAGGCCAGTCGGTTAAATATCTAGACTGAATGACTCCCCTCCTGACATCGCAGAAACTTCCCACCATCTATAAGGCACTAGTCAGGGGCATGAAGGCATATTGTCAACATAAGATATAGGAGCAGAGTAAGACCATTTGGCCCATTAGGTCTGCCATTCCACCATGTCTGATTTATTATTGCTCTTAATCCTATTCTCCTGCCTTCTCCCCATAATTTTTGTCACCCTTACTGATGGCTGCAAGAGTGCAGCACCGACATCAAAGTAGCTTTGTACAATCCAGAGTATGCCAGCCTGTGAGAATGACACTCCATCCATCAGCCTAAACGTTAACTCTCTCTGCAACTGGTATACCACAGCTACAAGGTGTACCATCTATGACTTGTATTGTACAAATCCACATTTGCTACTCCCACAACAACTTCCAAAAGGTGGTGATCATCATTAAGGACTCCCAATGCTCAGGACATGTCCTCTTCTCATTACTACCATCAAGAGGGAGGTACAGGAGCATGAAGGCACATACTCTATGTTTCAAGAACAGTTTCTTCCCTCCTACCTACAGATTTCTGAAATGGCAGTGAACCCACTACCTCACTATTTTTTCTTCTCTCTTTATTTATCATTAAATTTATTACTTAATAAATTATTAAATTTCTACTTATTTAATTATATATATACACACATACAACACTTCTTATTGCAATTAATAGTTTTATTATTATGTATTGCAATGCTCTGCTACCACAAACCAATAAATTTCACAACATATGCCGATGATATTAAACTTGATTCTGATTCTGATTCAAAACTGTATCATCCATCACCAAGATGGACAGGGGCAGCAGATACAAGGGAACACCAGAACAGCAAGTTGTACATCATCAGCACTCACAAACATATTTGTTTCAAATCAATGAACTGCTTTCACCAGAAAGGTTGCACTGATGACTGAAGAGTCAAAGTTCCAAGTCAACTTATTCTCAAAGTACAGATATGTGATGATGCTGCAAGTACGTTTATCATTGCATCTGTGCATTTACTTTTGCATATGACAATAAATTCAACTTTGACTTTGGGTTCAAGTTTAATTGTCATTCAACTATAACCATGAATACAGCCAAACAAAACAGCGTTACTCTGGGCCCAAGGTGGAAAACACAGTATCAACAGTCATACACAGCACAAGCCATAAGATATCAGTAATATACAGTCACACAAAAAAATATAGTCCAAGACTCTGAGTGGGGTAAGGGAGAAATCTGCAGTCAAGCACAATACAGCATGTCTTCTGTCGAGCAAGCACTAGGGGGCAGCACCGACTCCGCCTGGACACAGTGCCACATGATCTCCGGTGGAGCGCGCTGACTGCGAGACCTCTCTCCTTGGCGGCTGTAAACAGGCGGCACCGCGGTTGAAGCCTAGTTCTCCCTACAACCAAGGCCACCGCAGCTCCCTGTCTTCCACCAACTGGACTTGCAGCATTTTACCTGAACAATGTCCAAAAGAGTCTTACCATCACAAGAAAAGTGACGAGGGCAATTGTTCACTGTTAGACTGCACACCTCCTTCGTGCACTGACTCCTCCGATGCCTCTCTGACTCAATCCGCACCAAGTCCAGCTCCCTCACTTCCTCCACCAACGAGGAACTCGCTGATGGGGTAGGCCTGCAGTACTTTAGGTTTTATTGTCCATCAGGGCCTTGCGATCGTAAAAAGTACATTTAAAAAGGACAATAAAACCTTTGGTTGAGGCCGTAGAAGCTGCTGCAATTGAATGCCCCGCCATATTACCAGAATTAACTCGACTAGTGCCTGCATGTGTTCATCTAGGTGCTCACAGTTAACTCGCCCAAAGACATGTGGGCTGACTGGGCATGATTGGCCACTGTGACTTAACCCCAGTGTGCAGGAAAGTGATAGAATTCAAAGTTCAAAGTAAATTTATTTTCAAAGTACGTATATCTCACCATGTTACCATTGAGATTCATTTTCTTGCAGGTGTTTATAGGAAAATAAGAAATACAATGGAATTTATGAAAGGCTGTACATAAACAAAGACTGACTAACAACAGACAGACAGACATACTTTATTGATCCCGAGAGAAATTAGGTTTCGTTACAGCCGCACCAACCAAGAATAGTGAAGAAATATGGCAAGATAAAACCATAAATAATTAAATAATAATAAGTTAATCATGCCCAGTGGAAATGAGTCCAGGGCCAGCCTATTGGCTCAGAGTGTCTGACGCTCCGAGGGAGGAGTTGTAAAGTTTGATGGCCACAGGTAGGAATGACTTCCTATGACGCTCAGTGTTACATCTTGGTGGAATGAGTCTCTGGCTGAATGTACTCCTGTGCCTAACCAGTACATTATGGAGTGGATGGGAGTCATTGTCCAAGATGACATGCAACTTCGACAGCAGCCTCTTTTCAGACACCACGGTCAGAGAGTCCGGTTCTACCCCCCCACAACATCACTGGCCTTACAAATGAGTTTGTTGATTCTGTTGGTGTCTGCTACCCTCAGCCTGCTGCCCCAGCACACAACAGCAAACATGATAACACTGGCCACCACAGCCTCGTAGAACATCCTCAGCATTGTCCGGCAGATGTTAAAGGACCTCAGTCTCCTCAGGAAATAGAGATGGCTCTGACCCTTCTTGTAGACAGCCTCAGTGTTCTTTGACCAGTCCAGTTTATTGTCCATTTGTATCCCCAGGTATTTGTAATCCTCTACCATGTCCACATTGACCTCTGTGCAAAAGAACAGTGCGCAAAAGAAGACAAATAAAAAGACATGGATAGGTAATCAAGAAATGAACTTGAATCCTGTCATTAAACTAAGTAAAGTCAAGAGTTATACAACATTGCAGCTCAGAAACAGGCCTTTCAGCCCATCTAGTCGATGTCAAACTATTAATCTGCCTAGTCCCATCAACATGCACCTGGACTATAGTTCTCCATACGTCTCTCATCTATGCACTTATCCAACGTTCTCTTAAATGCTGAAATCGAACCCTAATCCAGAACTTGCACTGGCAGTTTATTCTATACTCTCGCCATCCTCTGAGTGAAGGATTTCTCCCTTAAACATTTCACCTTTCACCCTTAACCCATGACTTCGAATTCTGGTCTCATCTAATCTTAGTGGAAAAAGCCTGCTTGCATTTACCCTATCTATACCCCTCATAATTTTGTATACCTCTATCAAATCTCCCCTCACTCCCCTATGTTCTATGGAATAAAGTCTATAACTCATGTCCTCAAGTCCTGGTAACATCCTTATAAATTTTCTCTGCACACTTTTAACCTTATTGATATTTTCCCTCTAGGTAGGTGACCAGAACTGTACACAACACTCCAAATAAAATAATGTATATTTCCTGAATCTCCTCCTCCTTTCCTTTCTCCTATGTTCCACTCTCGTTTCATATCAGATTCCTTCCTCTCCAGCCTTTTATCTTTTCTACCACCTGTCTTCACCTATCATCTTCAAGCTATCCTCCTTCCTCTCC
The DNA here is from genome assembly GCF_048418815.1 of Hemitrygon akajei. NCBI lineage: Eukaryota > Metazoa > Chordata > Chondrichthyes > Myliobatiformes > Dasyatidae > Hemitrygon > Hemitrygon akajei. The sequence goes on along the minus strand of NC_133153.1, from coordinate 32,396,589 downwards.
CCCCCAACTCTTAATTCTGGCATCTTCCCCCTTCCTTTCCAGTCCTGAAGAAGGGCTTCAGCCCAAAATGTCGATTCTTTATTCATTTCCATAGATGCTGCCTGACCTGCTGAGTTCCTCCAGCATTTTGTATGTGGTGCTTTGGATCTCCAGCACCTTCAGACTTCCCAGTGTTTATAAAGTTCTACCTACTTCACTTGTGGGAGAAAATCTATTGATAATAGCTGGCAAACACGAGGAAATCTGCAGATGCTGGAAATTCAAACAACAACACACACAAAATGCTGGTAGAACACAGCAGGCTAGGCATCATCTATAGGGAGAAGCACTGTCGACGTTTCGGGCCGAGACCCTTCATCAGGACTAACCGAAAGGAAAGATAGTAAGAGATTTGAAAGTAGTGGGGGGAGGGGAAATGCAAACTGATAGGAGAAGACCGGAGGGGGTGGGATGAAGCTAAGAGCTGGAAAGGTGATTGGCGAAAGTGATACAGAGCTGGAGAAGGGAAAGGATCATGGGACGGGAGGCCTCGGGAGAAAGAAAGGGGGGGGGGAAGCACCAGAGGGAGATGGAGAACAGGCAAACAACTAAATATGTCAGGGATGGGGTAAGAAGGGGAGGGGGGCATTGACGGAAGTTAGAGAAGTCAATGTTCATGCTATCAGGTTGGAGGCTACCCAGCCGGTATATAAGGTGTTGTTCCTCCAACCTGAGTTTGGATTCAGTTTGACAGTAGAGGAGGCCATGGATAGACATATCAGAATGGGAATGGGACGTGGAATTAAAATGTGTGGCCACTGGGAGATCCTGCTTTTTCTGGCGGACCGAGCGTAGGTGTTCCGCAAAACGGTCTCCCAGTCTGCGTCGGGTCTCACCAATATATAAAAGGCCACGCCGGGAGCACCGGACGCAGTATACCACACCAGCGGACTCACAGGTGAAGTGTTGCCTCACCTGGAAGGACTGTCTGGGGCTCTGAATGGTGGTGAGGGAGGAAGTGTAAGGATAGGTGTAGCACTTGTTCCGTTTGCAAGGACAAGTGCCAGGAGGGAGATCGGTGGGAAGGGATGGGGGGGACGAGTGGACAAGGGAGTCACGTAGGGAGCGATCCCTGTGAAAAGCAGAAAGGGGGGGAGGGAAAAATGTGGTTGGTAGTGGGATCCCGTTGGAGATGGCGGAAGTTAAGGAGAATTATATGTTGGACCTGGAGGCTGGTGGAGTGGTAGGTAAGGACAAGGGGAACCCTATCCCGAGTGGGGTGGCGGGTGGATGGGGTGAGGGCAGATGTGCGGGAAATGGGAGAGATGCATTTGAGAGCAGAGTTGATGGTGGACGAAGGGAAGCTCCTTTGTTTAAAAAAGGAAGACATCTTCTTTGTCCTGGAAAGAAAAGCCTCATCCTGAGAGCAGATGCAGAGGAGATGGAGGAATTGTGAGAAGGGGATAGCCTTTTTGCAAGAGACAGGGTGGGAAGAGGAATAGTCCAGGTCGCTGTGAGAGTCTGTAGGCTTATAGTAGATAGCAGACTAGGAGACCGTTTCACAGAACACCTACGCTCGGTCCGCCAGAAAAAGCAGGATCTCCCAGTGGCCACACATTTTAATTCCACATCCCATTCCCATTCTGATATGTCTATCCATGGCCTCCTCTACTGTCAAACTGAATCCAAACTCAGGTTGGAGGAACAACACCTTATATACTGGCTGGGTAGCCTCCAACCTGATGGCATGAACATTAACTTCTCTAACTTCCGTTAATCCCCCTCCTCCCCTTCTTACCCCATCCCTGACATATTTAGTTGTTTGCCTGTTCTCCATCTCCCTCTGGTGCTTCCCCCCCCCCTTTCTTTCTCCCGAGGCCTCCCGTCCCATGATCCTTTCCCTTCTCCAGCTCTGTATCACTTTTGCCAATCACCTTTCCAGCTCTTAGCTTCATCCCACCCCCTCCGGTCTTCTCCTATCATTTTGCATTTCCCCCTCCCCCCACTACTTTCAAATCTCTTACTATCTTTCCTTTCGGTTAGTCCTGATGAAGGGTCTCGGCCCGAGACGTCGACAGCGCTTCTCCCTGTAGATGCTGCCTGGCCTGCTGTGTTCCACCAGCATTTTGTGTGTGTTGATGATAATAGCTGGTCTGGGTCTTGCGTAGCTTCAGACCAATGCACCATCTCAGCCAGCTCCATCTTGGGCACTAGACTCCCCACCATCGAGATAACTTTCAATAACTGAAGCCTCAAGAAGGCAGCATCCATCATTAAGGACCCTCACCATCCAGGACGTGCTCTGTTCTCATTGTTATCATCATGAAGGAGACGCAGGAACCTGAAGACACACACTCAATGTTTTTGGAACAGCTTCTTCTCCTCCGTCATCAGATTTCTAAACAGACCATGAACACCACCTGATTTTTGCACTACTTATTTGATTCTGTATATTTCTTATTGCACCTCATTGCAATTTTTTATGCCTTGCAGTGTACTGCTGCCACAAAGCAAAAAATTTCATGACCTATGCCATTGATAATAAACCTGTTTCTGATTCAGATACAGGCTTCTTTGACAAATCTTATTGGTAAGGAATTTGTACATTCTTCCCATGACCCTGTGGGTTTCCTCTGGGTGCTCAGGTTTCCTCCCACAGCCCAAAGACGTACCAGTTAGTGGTTTAGTTGGTCATTGTAAATTATCCCATGATTAGTCTAAGATTAAATCAACAGTGGGGGGTGCTGAGTGGCATGGTGGCATGGCTTGAAGGGCCAGAAGGGCCTATTTCACAGTATATCTGAAAAGAATGAATGGATGGATGCATAGATGGGTAGAGCAATAGATAGATAGATAGATAGATAGATAGATAGGTAAAACTAAAAAGCTGTCTGGATGTGGGAGATGAAGAATTCAGATTGGCAGCTGGGTGGAAAGAGCTGAGCGTTCTAGAGCTGTAATGGGGACCAAAGGAGTCATCCATATCTACAAGCTGTTGGGTAAGGAGATGGCTGCATGGTTGAATGGTGGGGAGGATGTGTGGTGTTGCCAGAATAACTCTACAACCCTAAAGTCTATCCAATACTCATAATGTGTTGATAACATTAATTGTGCTAGAATTACTCTTGGGTTCCAAGTCCCTATGAAGACCATTGATGAGGAGTCCTCTTTGTATACGTGTTCTTGTGGAGATCCTTAGGGATTAAGAATAAAGTACACTGAATAAAGGGCTTCTCTTCTTGAATGGCCTTCTTTTCCCCTTTGGCTGCTGCTCAATCTATATTGGTTCCAACCCAAAACCACAGATACAGAAAATAAGTTAATACTGTTCATTGGCTCAAAAAAATGCCTGTTTCAGGCGAGAACAGGGGAGTAATTTTGTGCCAGGTAGTTTATCTTCTCATTATTACAGAGGTCCTTACAAAATGTTGTGCACTGTGCGTTTTCTCCCTCAGCTTTGGCTCATTAATGAGCGAAGATGCCGGCTGCCAAAACGCCTTTGAACGGCCCTATTCATGCGCCTCATTACACTGCCTGTATCAGTGACAGGACGCACTGTGGAAGAAGAAAGAGAAACTGAAATCACTTAGCACATTGAGAGTCAAACTGGCTTTCTCACTTCCAGTCAAAACACTTGGATCACTGATTCAGTTGGCTGGCTCAAGAGAAACTGCTTCACGAGCACAAACAAACTCAAAACATAACCTTCGGCCAAAAGAAACTGGATAGGGTCTTTGAGAGGCAACAGCGTGGCAATTCATTGCAAGTCACTGAGTGCCTTTATCTCGACTTTTGCGTGGCTATGACGATAACAGGTAGACATAGATTGACATCATTAATTCAGGCTTGGAGTTATGCTGTCTCCATGAGGAGCAAAGTTTTGCCAGTGTGCTATTAGCCCTGAAAGACAAAGATCTCATTGGGCCAAGGTACCTCATGTCCTAGGTGCGATTCGGTGAAGGAGTTTGTATGTCTGATCTGGAGAAGCTAGGAATTGACATTTTTTTAACCATTTTGTAACCAAAACTTGGAGAAAAGACCAGTTAAAAATCACCAAAATATTGCATTGATGTAGTGCCCTCTCAAACAGAGAAAACTGGCCAAGGGACTTAAGTAAGAGAAGGTGATATCAGAATCAAATTTAATATCACCAGCTATGTTGTGAAATTTGTTAACTTTATGGTAGCAGTACAATGAAATACATGATAAATAAATACAGAGAAAAAATGAGTTACATTAAGTATATATATGTCTATTAAATAGTTAAGCTAAAATAAATAGTGCAAAACAAAACAGAAGTAAAAAGCGGTGAAGTAGTGTTCATCAATTCAATGTCCATTTAGAAATTGGATGGCAGAGGGAAAGAAGCTGTTCCTGAATCGTTGAGTGTGTGCCTTCAGGCTTCTGTACCTCCTTCCCAATGGCAACAGTGCGAAGAGGGCATGTCATAGATTATGGGGGTCCTTAATGATGGATGCTGCCTTCCTAAGGCACCACTCCTTGAACGTCTCTTCTATATTACAGAGGCTAGTACCCATGATGGAGCTGACTAATTTTACAAGTTTCTGCAACTTGCTTTGATCTTGTGCAGAAGCCCCTCCACACCAGACAGTGATCCCAATTGAAGTTAATAATTCATCACCTTCTACCTTAGGCCACGAACTTATTAATCACCCCGATGAGTTATTAACTGATGAGTTATTAACTTCAAACTTTCTGCATAATCACTCAAAGAGTTGAACTGCATGTGCATGTAATGAGAGCTGTAGAACTCATCTCCTTCTACCTTAGACCACGCACTTATCAATCACCGCTGCTGTGGACACTTCCTGGAGGTCCAAGATCCGTATGCTCCACGACCGCTGGACTAAGTGTGTAAATGTAGGAGGGGACTATGTTGAAAAATAAATGTGCTAGGTTGTCTAAAATTGACTCCTTCTACCTTAGGCCAATAACTTATCAATCACCCCTTGTACATATGTCACCATATATAACCCCAAGGTTCATTTTCATGCGGGCATACTTAATAAATCCATAATTGAATAATAACCATAATAGAATCAATGTAAGACCGGACCAACTTGTGCGTTCAACCAGTGTGCAAAAGACAACAGCCTGTGCGAATGCAAAAGAAAAAAATAACAATAATAAATAAATAAACAATACATTTTGAGAACATGAAATGAAGGGTCCTTGAAAGTGAGTCCATAGGTGATGGGAGCAGTTCAATGATGGGGCAAGTGAAGTTGAGTGAAGTTATCCCCTTTGATTCAGGAACCTGATGGTTGAGGTGTAGTAACTGTTCCTGAATCTGGTGGTGTGAGTCCTGAGGTTCTTGTACCTTCTTCCTGATGGCAGCAGTGAGAAGAATGCATGTCCTCGGTGGTGGGCATCCTGGATGATGGATGCCGCTTTCCTGCAACAATGCTTTGTATAGATGTGCTCAATGCGGGGCTGAGCTTTATGCTATGGAAAGGGTGAATCCTGATTATATTCCAGGCTCTGAAGGACTCTTCTCCTACTATGGATGCTGCCTGACCAGCTGAGTGTTTCCAGCAGTTTCTGACTTAATGTTTCCTGAACCAACAGTTTTTGTTTGATTTTATTTTACCTTTGAAATAAATTAGTTAGATCTTCCCAGATCTAAATTGAATATAAAATTTAACCTTGTGCCTTGAGTTTGCTTACAAACCTGGGGACTATTGGATAAAGAGCAAACACGAGGAAATCTGTAGGTGCTGGAAATTCAAACAACACACACAAAATGCTGGTGTACTGTCGATGTTTCGGGCTGAGACCTTTCGTCCTGACAAAGGGTCTCGGCCTGAAACGTCGACAGTACTTCTCCCTATAGATGCTGCCTGGCCTGCTGTGTTCCACCAACATTTTGTGTGTGTTGTTTGACTATTGGATAAAACCTCCTAATTTCTGAATTTTGCCTTTTGATCCCAGGATTCATTCACAAAATTGAAGCAGGACTAGGCCATTCAGTTCCTTTGTCATTCAATATCTTACATCAAACACTTTTCTTGCTGAATTCCAAGCACCATGCACAAGTCCAGCATTCTTGGGACTGGTAAACAAAATGTTATTGGCCTTTCCTCCCCCAACATGTCGCAAAGGTAATGATACAGTTGTCATTGGGGATTTCAACATGCAGGTAGACTGGGAGAATCAGAATGGTACTGGACCCCAAGAAAGGGAGTTTGTGGAGTGCCTCCAAGATGGATTCTTAGAACAGCTTGTACTGGAGCCTACCAGGGAGAAGGCAATTCTAAATTTAGTGTTGTGCAATGAATCGGATTTGATCAGGGACCTGGAGGTAAAGGAACCATTAGGAGGTAGTGACCATAATATGATATGTTTTAACCTACAATTTGAGAATTATAAGGGAAAATCGGATGTGTCAGTATTACAGTTGAACAAAGGGAACTATGGAGCTATGAGGGAGGAGCTGGCCAAAGTTCAATGGAATAATACCCTAGTAGGGAAGACAGTGGAACAAAAATGGCAGGTATTTCTGGGAATAATGCAGAAGGTGCAGGATCGGTTCATTCCAAAGATCCTAAGGGGAGTAAGGGGCGGCCGTGGCTGACGAGGGAAGTAAAGGGCAGTATAAAAATAAAAGAGAAGAAGTATAACATAGCAAAGATGAGCAGGAAACTGGAGGACTGGGAAGCTTTTAAAGAGTAACAGAAGATAACAAAAAAGGCAATACGCCAAGAAAAAATGAGGTACCAAGGTAAACTAGCCAAGAATATAAAGGAGGATAGTAAAAGCTTCTTTAGGTATGTGAATAGCAAAAAAATAGTTAAGATCAAAATTGGGCCATTGAAGACAGAAATGGGTGAATTTATTATGGGGAACAAGGAAATGGCAGACAAGTTGAACAGGTACTTTGGATCTGTCTTCACTAGGGAAGACACAAACAATCTTCCAGATGTAATAGTGGCCAAAGGAACTAGGGTAAAGGATGAACTGAAGGAAATTTATATTAGGCAAGAAACAGTGTTGGATAGACTGTTGAGTCTGAAGGCTGATAAGTCCCCGGGACCTGATGGTCTGCATCCCAGGGTACTTAAAGAGGTGGCTCTAGAAATCGTGGACGCGTTGGTAATCATTTTCCAATGTTCTATAGATTCAGGAACAGTTCCTGCTGATTGGAGGGTGGCTAATGTTGTCCCACTTTTCAAGAAAGGAGGGAGAGAGAAAACAGGGAATTATAGACCGGTTAGCCTGACGTCAGTGGTGGGAAAGATGCTGGAGTCAATTATAAAAGAGGAAATTACGACACATTTGGATAGCAGTAGAAGGATCAGTCCGAGTCAGCATGGATTTATGAAGGGAAAATCATGCTTGACTAACCTTCTGGAGTTTTTTGAGGATGTAACTATGAAAATGGACAAGGGAGAGCCAGTGGATGTAGTGTACCTGGACTTCCAGAAAGCTTTTGATAAAGTCCCACATAGACGATTAGTGGGCAAAATTAGGGCACATGGTATTGGGGGCAGAGTACTGACATGGATTGAAAATTGGCTGGCTGACAGGAAACAAAGAGTAGCGATTAATGGGTCCCTTTCGGAATGGCAGGCTGTGACCAGTGGGGTACCGCAAGGTTCGGTGCTGGGACCGCAGCTGTTTACAATATACATTAATGATTTAGATGAAGGGATTAAAAGTAACATTAGCAAATTTGCTGATTGACACAAAGCTGGGTGGCAGTGTGAAATGTCAGGAGGATGTTATGAGAATGTAGGGTGACTTGGACAGGTTGGGTGAGTGGACAAATGTATGGCAGATGCAGTTTAATGTGGATAAATGTGAGGTTATCCACTTTGGTGGCAAGAACAGGAAGGCAGATTACTATCTAAATGGAGTCAAGTTAGGAAAAGGGGAAGTACAACGAGATCTAGGTGTTCTTGTACATCAGTCAATGAAAGAAAGCATGCAGGTACAGCAGGTACTGAAGAAAGCTAATGGCATGCTGGCTTTTATAACAAGAGGAATTGAGTATAGGAGTAAAGAGGTCCTTCTGCAGCTGTACAGGGCCCTGGTGAGACCCCACCTGGAGTATTGTGTGCAGTTTTGGTCTCCAAATTTGAGGAAGGACATTCTTGCTATTGAGGGAGTGCAACGTAGGTTCACAAGGTTAATTCCCGGAATGGCGGGACTGTCATATGTTGAAAGATTGGAGCGACTGGGCTTGTATACACTGGAATTTAGAAGGATGAGAGGGGATCTGATTGAAACATATAAGATTATTAAGGGATTAGACACGCTGGAGGCAGGAAGCATGTTCCCGCTGATGGGTGAGTCCAGAACTAGAGGCCATAGTTTAAGAATAAGGGGTAGGCCATTTAGAACAGAGATGCAGAAAAATTTTTTCACCCAGAGAGTGGTGGATATGTGGAATGCTCTGCCCCAGAAGGCAGTGGAGGCCAAGTCTCTGGATGCATTCAAGAGAGAGTTAGATAGAGCTCTTATAGATAGCGGGGTCAAGGGATATGGGGAGAGGGCAGGAACAGGGTACTGATTGTATATGATCAGCCATGATCACAGTGAATGGCGGTGCTGGCTAGAAGGGCCGAATGGCCTACTCCTGCACCTACTGTCTATTGTCTATTGTCTATAACACCCAACCACCACCCCCTTCTACCTCTTTTCCTTATTTAACCTAGCCCTCTGCTCTAAGGATGAATAGGGATTTTGGGGACTCTTGAATTGTGGAAGAGATATATTGCACCAACTGGTGTGTGGAGCAGAGGGTGATCAACCCTGATCTCTGCTGCTGAATCCCTTTGGTACTGAAGACTTGACCAACTGCTTTTGTCTCTCCTATCCTGTTCCTCACTAATTATCTGAGAGTCCACTGCTTATGTCCGAACCTGCATCAAGTCCTATTGATCTTTTAGCTCCCAGGAAAGCAATGCCTTGGTTTAAAATTCTTCTGTCAAAATTCTGTTCAGAGGCATTTAGCCTGAAACATTAACCCACATAACTCTCTCCAAGATATTGCCTGATATTCTTAGTGCTTCAGCATTTTCTGTTTAATTTCTGATTTCCAGGAACTGTAGTATTTTGATTTTGATTAAAATTATTACATTACTTTCAAATGCCTCTTGCTCTCCCACTTTCGTCTCCCTGTCCATTCTTCCCTTCCTACTCTCCCCTCCTATTTGCCCCTCCCCTCCTCTCTCTCCCCTCCCCATTTCACTCCCCCTCTCCTCCTTCCCCTCTTCCCCTCAACCTCCTCCTTTCCCCTTCCTTCTCCCCTGCCTCTCTTCCTCCCTCTTCCCCTCTTCCTCACCACTCTCTTTGTCCTCTCTCCCTCCCCTTCCCTTCCTCTTTCTTCCTCTCTGTCTCTTCCTTCATCTCCCCTCTCTCTCCCTCTTCCCCTCTCCCTCTCCCATTCTCCCTCTCCCTCCCTCATGATCGAACTGTGTTTGACAACACATCTTTCAGTTCTTGATAGAGACTTTACCATTAATGTCACTATGTAAACGGAAGATGTTGGCATGGGTTGAATAACTATGTAATTCAGAGAAATCTCTTCCTTCTTGTAGCAGCTGGTATGCAGATAAATTTGCACTGATCATCTATTATAAACGTACTGGTACTCAGCACCGTGCTGTGAGCGTACTGTTCCCTGGAACTAGACAGGACACCAGAGAGCAGATACTTTCCGCCAGGTAATGTGTTGCTTTATTCCAGGTTCTCAATGTTTAAAATGTGATTTCAAAATATTTTCTCTCTCTCTATTAGAATTTTGCTTGTCCCTTTGTCTTTTAACAAATCAACTTTTTACCTTCTGAAACTGGTATGTAAATTTCAAACATTGCTCAAACTTAGGTTCTAGGATCCCTGGTCTAGAGAAGCTCTTGTGTTCTTCTGAAATGGCCCAGATCCAGAGAACGTCCTGAGTTCTGCTGAAATGGCCAAATTCTATCTGATCTCCGTGGGTTAAGTTTGACACAGAACATAGAACATCACAGGAACAGTCCCTTCAGCCCACAAAGTTCTGCCAAACTAATTCTACCTAATTATAAGCCTAACTAAACTAATCCCTTCTTCCTATATTCTCTGCACATGTGTTTGCCTATCTAAGAATCTCTGAAACACCTCCATTGCATTTGCCTCCATTACTATTCCTCCCAGTCACCACAAACTAAGGACCCACCAGTCTCTGTGTAAAGAAACAAAATATGCCCTACACATTTCCTATGAACTTGCTATTTCCCACCTTAAAAGCAGTCCTCTCATTTTAGACATCTCTCATTTCAGACAAAGGTAATGATACTCTCTGCCCTCTCGTAATCTTTTAAATTCCTATCAGGTCCCTATGCAGCCTTCGCAGCTCCAAAGAAAACAACTCTTTCTCAACTTCAATTCTCCCTGGACTCTCTTATTTCTTTAACCCTTTCCCACATACCTGTGCACGATCATCTTAAGTGCCTCTTTTCTTAATCCTCATCCATCTGCCCCTCTGTTTTACCACTAGAGGCTGCTTTTTCAGATACCATGTGGTGTAACAACATGAACAAGTCACTGGAGAGACATTGAAGCTTACGGTTACAGACGTGGTTTATTCAACAAAATGAGACACTCTTGGAGGAAGAGGACTGTTTGACCCAATATTACATGACATTTTTATTTGCTAAAGATCAAAAGTAGCAACTGGACAATTCCATAGTCACAATGTATCTACAATGCTTAATTTGAATTACATATAATTTTCTCATCTCCTTTTTCACACCCACACTCCAGACACCCAAAATAAATGTTAATCAGCATTGTCTGGTTTTTAACTAACTGGTGTCCACAGCTCCAGGAAACTATTGTTCAGGGCTACATTTTAAATTTAATCTACAATCCATGTTCAGCTCCAAAGTTTGATTGCTAATGTTAATATTTACTATATACCACAACTCCAGAATATGCTCTAATACCATGTCTCATCACTCACTGGGCTATAAAACTGAAGAATGGAATTGCATTCTTTTACCTGAGACCTGTGATTATCTGGAGAGGTGGAATGCACAATATCCTTTTGTCTGTTTGAGGATGGCATATGCATAGGTCACAAGAGCACTCTCCTTCGTACACATCAGTAGAAAAACATCTGTTGACCCTTTCCTCTTTGACAATGGGCTTGATATCCCAAATGAATTATTTCCCATTTCCCTTCCTTAGTAAAACACTCAAAAACTTCTACAAATGTACCATGGAGAGCATTCTAACTGGCACAAACTTATCAATCACCCATTGTACTTTGATGATAAATTTAATTTGAACTTTGAACTTGAACTTTGATATAAGGCTACTTCATTAGCCTTAAATGATCTGTGAAATACAAATAGACTCACACAAAACATGGAACTGATTAAGCCACAGTGTAGCGGTGTGCTACACGCAGTGCTGAAATAACGACACGTAGTCGATGAGCTGCAGTTGCAAAAAAGATTTATTCGAACTTCGCGGCCTCGCTTTAAAGCCTTCCTGATCCCGCCCTCCCCGGGCGGGAATGCTATAGGGGGCGCGTATTCACAGTCCCGTCCCGCGTACGGGCTTTTCCCCTTGCTGGTGAAGCAGACTTGGCGCCCTTTTTGGGACTGGCCTCAATGCCGGCGCGCGCCGATTTGTGAGCCGGTTCGAGTGCGCTAGGAAGTGGGTCGCCACAACAGCTACCTAGTCCATTATCTATAAGATTCAACAATCTAGTTTATTTGTCAGGGGCACACTGAAGCACACAGTGGAACAACCTGAGGGTGTGCTGAGGGCAGCCCGCAAGTGCCAAAGCACATTCCGATGCCAACATGCCATGTCCACAATGCTCGGCAGAACTACACAGAACAGAACAAGCAACAAAAAAACAGCAGCAAAAACAAGTCCCGTTTCCCCCTTCCTTCCCACCCAAACACATACATGGTCTTGCAACTCCAGGACAATTCTCCAGCCTCTAGCGGACATTGATTCAGGGATGCACACACCAGGCTTTGACCTCCTCAAGTCAAGTTCACTGTCATTTAACTATATACATGTACACCGTCAAACGAGACAATGTTTCTCCGAACCAGGGTGTATAGCACAATAGTACACATAACACACAATAACTTAGGAAAGTGAGAATTAAATCTAAAAATGATCCTTAATAATACCAAGGGCCTCTGATAAACAGACTCATAGACATTTGCAGACTTGGCTCCAGCCAATGGGCCTCAGCGACTGATTTGACCTTTGGGCCTCAATCCTCAGCATGGATTCCAAACACTAGGCCTCAAATTCTGGACTCACTGATGGTGTGACTCCAAACACTGGGCCTAGAAATCCAGTCCACCTATTTGTTAATCCAGGGTGTTATCAGAAATAATTTCTCGTGCTTGTGTGGATCTCTGACTCCAGAATCCGCTGACAACTAATTGATTTACTTAAGTGTGTAATTTTACAATGAGCTCTTCATAATTTTTAACCTATCCTTCACTACTGTTGAAGGGTTTGACTTGGAGCCTGTCCTGTCTTCAGCTGCGCCCTTGGTTCCACAGTGAATGCAAGTCCTGTGATGCAGGCCTTCACCTAACATGCACTGCATAATTGCACTATTGAACATGGGGGATCGCATGTATTCTGGGAGCCCTGCAGCAAGTCTTCCACCTTGCCACTTTACCTTTCAACAGGTTCTTTTGAAACAGCATTGGGATAGTTTAAGGAATCAGTGTCTCCACAATCGAAACAGTCTTCAGCTGCCACACAGATGCCATTCATGGCACCGGTCAAAGTTCAAACGCATTTGTGAGAACTTGTTTCATTTATAATTGCACAGTTGTCTCAAAGGCAGAATAACCAAAGTGACTAACTGGAGAGTTATTCTGCTAGGTTTATGGTAAATAGTGCGGATATATTCAGGTTAAATGACTGAGAAATCCCTGTTCTTTGGAGGATGTAAGAAACATCTTGAGACCACAGTTAGAACACAGTGGTTATGTTAACCCTTGATCTGTAAGAGAATAAGACGTGGAAGCAGAATTAGGCCATATGGCCCACTGAATCTGCTCTACTATTCGAATATGACTCAATTATTTTCACCCTTAGCCCCTTTCGATCATGGGTGATCTATTTCTGCTCTCAATCTTATTCTCCTTCTCCCCGCAGCCTTTGATTCCTTTACTCATCAAGAACCTATCAACCTTTACCACTCTCCAGCTAAAGAATCTCCTCCCTCATCCCTGATCTAAACAGACATCCTTCTATTCTGAGGCTGTGACTTCTGGACCTATACTCTCCAACTTCTGGGAACATCCTCTTCACATCCACTCTATCTAGGCCTTTCAATATTCAATAGGTTTCAGTTAGATCACTTCCCACCACCCCTCACACATTTTTCTAAATTCCCATGAGTACAGGTCCAGAGACATCAAACACTCCTCATTTGTTAATCCTTTCGTTCCTGGGAGCATTCTTTGGACATTCTCCAATGCCAGCACTTTCTTTCTGAGATGTGGGGCCCAAAATTGCTTACAATATTCCAATTAAGTGCGATCAGTGTAGGACAAATACCAATGGGTGCTTGGCAGTCTCTGCAGACTGAAGGGCCTGTTTCTGTGCTATATTAGTCTGTGACATTCAGATATTTAAAATAAATGGCTGATGTCAAACCATTTAAAGCCACAAGAGGTCACTACACTAGGTGTGATGCAAGTTAAGAGGATAATTGAAGCCCAGCTGTTTGAATTGACAGTCCAAGGAATATGTGTCCAAGTGTCACCAGGTTGAAAATTAGCTTAATCTGACTGGAATATAGAGAAGACTGACATATTAAATATCAAAAACATTTCCTTCCAGAGGAAAGAGGGCATGGTGTCATGATTAGAGGCCAGTCATTTAAGAAGTTCAAACTTCAGAGTTCAAAGTAAATTTATTATCAATGTACATATACTGTATGTCACCATATACAACCCTGAGTTTCATTTCTGTGGACGTACTCAATAAACATATAGAATAATAACCCTGACAGAATCAAAGAAAGTCCACACTGACTTTGGTGTTCAACCAGTGTGCAAAAATCAACACACTGTGTAAATACAAAATGAAAAAATAGTAATAGTATATAAATGAGCAATAAACATAGAGAACATGAGATGAGGAGTTCTTGAAAGTGAGCCCTTGGGTTGTGAGAACATTTCAATGATAGGGCGAGTGAAGTTACCCCTTTAGTTCAAGAGCCTGCTTGCTGAGAGATAGCAACTGTTCCTGAACCTGGTGGTGTGAGTCCTGAGGCTCCTGTACCTTCTTCCTGATAGCAGCAGCAAGAAGAGAGCACGAAATAAGATGAAATTTCTTCACATCCATGCTTGGCTCATTGATTGGGTAACTCAAAAGGAAACAGAGTAGGAGCTTCAGTTTCCATTTGTATGCTAAGCTTTCCTTGATTGGACTGAGTTTTGATTGGTCCAATTCAAATTGACCCATGTTTGTGGATTTTAGCTTGGATTATGTTAGAGCCAAATCCAATTTATCCTTACAAAACCTTGCACTGGCGCCTTTCCATAAAACTTCCCAGAGCAGCAGAAGACTCAAGTTTTGGTTCTATTGCCACACATAAATCTGAGCTTCAAAACTGACTGAATAATCCAGGAAATTAATTTGCTCTCACTTGATAGTAGAAAGGGATGATATCTCTTTTTATTTGCTCTCTACTGCAACAAGGAAAGGTAGATTTTCTATGCACCTCATTTATTATTGAATATCTCTGTCCTAAAGTGCTAAATTATAAAGATTTCCTAGGATAAGTATTTCCAGATGACATGAATTCGAAATTACAGTAAATCAAATTAGCTTTGGGGAGTGTGCTTTTGCACATCACCACTTGGTGGCAGTGGTGGGTAAAATAAAAGCATCTGGTTCGAAAGTATAGACTTTTTAAAAAATAACAAATATCAGAAATCTGCAATAAGAAACAGAACAGTCTGGAGATGCTCAATCGATCAGACAGCATCTGTGGAAAGAAAAGCAACATTGATGTTACAGATCAATGGGCTTTTGTCAAAAGTGGAGGATAAAAATAGAAATCAATGTCAAAAATCAACATAAACTTATTATCAAGTAAGTACATGTCATCATATCCTACCTTGAAATTCATTTTCCCACAGGCATTTACAGGAAAAATAAAGAAATACAATCTTTATCAAGAACTATACATTAACAAAGTCTGACAAACAACCAATAGGAAGATAAATTGAACTTAGATTAAGGTGGATAGAAGGAAGAAAGGCAGAGAGGAGAAAGGAGTTGCTTACCATAGAATAAACAGTACTGACTGAATACCACCAATGGAGGTATCCTGGTTGAGAGGGGGCATTGAAAGTTTGTTAATCACCGCACCTGGCTTCACTGTTCGCCACGTGACATGAGCTGCCAGGCCATGAATTTAAAGGTTATTTTAGAATACAATTTTCACTGTTGCCACTGACTCATTGCAATCAATGGGTGTCTCATTTGGCTGGATCCATTCAGAATCTATCCATTCATCTGAATCAGAATCAGAAAATCTGAATTAGGCTTAATATCACCGGCATATGTCGTGAAATTAGTTAACTTTGGGGCAGCGGTACAATGTAATACATAATAATAGAAAAGAAGATGTGAATTACAGAGCAAACACGAGGAAATCTGCAGATGCTGGAAATTCAAACAACAACACACACAAAATGCTGGTGGAACGCAGCAGGCCAGGCAGCATCTATAGGGAGAAGCGCTGTCGACGTTTCGGGCCGAGACCCTTCGTCAGGACTAACCGAAAGGAAAGATAGTAAGAGATTTGAAAGTAGTGAGTGTGGCCACTGGGAGATCCTGCTTTTTCTGGCGGACTGAGCGTAGGTGTTCAGCGAAACGGTCTCCCAGTCTGCGTCGGGTCTCACCAATATATAATATAGAACAGTTGTTTCCCTGTTCTCCATCTCCCTCTGGTGCTCCCCCCCCCCCCCTTTCTTTCTCCCAAGGCCTCCCGTCCCATGATCCTTTCCCTTCTCCAGCTCTGTATCACTTTCGCCAATCACCTTTCCAGCTCTTAGCTTTATCCCACCCCCTCCGGTCCTCTCCTATCATTTCGCATTTCCCCCTTCCCCCACTACTTTCAAATCTCTTACTATCTTTCCTTTCAGTTAGTCCTGACGAGGGGTCTCGGCCCGAAACGTCGATAGTGCTTCTCCCTATAGATGCTGCCTGGCCTGCTGTGTTCCACCGGCACTTTGTGTGTGTTGTTGTGTGAATTACAGCAAGTATATACACACACACACACACACACATATATATATGTATATATATATATAAAAAACTGTTCCTGAATCATTGAGTATGTGCCTTCAGGCTCCTGTACCTCCTGTTCTTTATCAATATTTGGTCATTCATCCTCAAATAGATACAAGTCCTCCCAAGCTAATAAACACCCGACCTGCGTACAACCCTTACATATGAACAAGCATAAGGGGGAGAGGTGTCAAACATGAGGAAACGTGCAGATGCTGGAAATTCAAACACCACACACAAAATGCTGGTGGAACACAGCAGGCCAGGCAGCATCTATAGGGAGAAGCACTGTCGACGTTTCAGGGGAGAGGTGTGGTGGATTTGTTGATTGCGTCAGTCATCTTTGGCTCTCTGGGAACTTGGGTCTCAGCTGCATGTCCTATTTGCAAACTGCTGAGGTTTTGACAGGCCCTAGGAACGGATCCTTGTAATAACTTGGAGAGAATCTGTAATCAGAATTTCAGAGGCTGTTATATTTCTGGCGATTGTCAGATTCAGTCAGGTGTGGAAAAATATTACTAAGTGTTTGGTTTGGTCATGGTCAGAATACGAGGGGTAATTGATATGTTCAATTCCTTCTAAGGTAGAAGGAGTCAATTTTAGAAAACCTAGCACATTTCTTTTTCAACATAGTCCCCCTCCTACATTTACACACTTAGTCCAGCGGTCGTGGAGCATACGGATCTTGGACCTCCAGAAAGTGTCCACAGATGGGTGATTGATAAGGCAGAAGGAAATGAGTTATACAGCTCTCATTACAGGCACATGCAGCTCAACTCTTTGAGTGATTATGCAGAAAGTTTGAAGTTAATAGCTCATCTCCTTCTACCTAGGCCACAAACTTATTAATCACCCCTGATGAGTTATTAACTTCAAACTTTCTGCATAATCACTCAGAGTTGAACTGTATGTTAAGGATTAAATGTTATACTGGAACACACCTTGCTGTGAAAGGGTGGTGCAACCGTAACAGGGAGAGTGAGATATTGTCCATATGAACATACTGTTTGTGTCTATGCCAGAGGGTATGAGAGATTGTCTGTGTATGCTTTAAACACTAGATAGATCTTAAATCCATCCTCAACAGAATTAAAATGCTAACCTCCACCATCTCCTCAGCCAGGACTAAACTAGCCAGCAAATCATCTTTCTTCAGATTTAAGAATGGTAGGGGTGCGTTGAAAATTAAATAATATTGTATTTTATGCACAGCTGGAAGAGAAAGAGGGTGTGCTTACCCACTCTGAGGAAAGTATCGTTATGTAAATTAATAACTTCAGATGGAAAACGCAGTTATGAAGTTGATTCCAAAGGGCAACTGGAGAAGGACAAAAACATTTTGTTATTGGGATAATGCCTGCATCCTCTAAATCAATAATAAAATGTAGCACAAATCTTGTCAGAACAGACTGCTAATAAATTTGACAGGCTAAAATTACTCATTAATTGCCTGTGGTTTCATTCATGGTTATTCTCTTGAGTGCCCCAGAGAGTCAAGTCTGTTTCTTCAAATATGAACCATTCTTCTTTAGTAACATATAGGTTACTCAGCATCACTCACTCTTTACAACCTGAAGCATTTGTTTTAAAATCCAAACTGTGCATCCCCCATTCATTTCAACCCCCTGTAAGATGGACCAGCAACTTTTAAATTAAACTAAATGCTGAATCTTTCTTTTTCATTTTACAATTCCAGTGAGAAATGTCAAGAGGTTAATTGAGTGAGGTAATGATCCCTCCAGGATTATCTGCTGACTTATTGCTTTTTGGGACAGTGCAAAAAAAAAAGGTTCTGAATATTAGGATCTAAAGGGAATTTTTAAAATTTGCAGCATAGCAAGAGGCCATTCTGGTCATCAAATCTGGGCTAGTTTTCCAGTCTACTGCTTGCATGGCTTGTCACTTCTTTGCAGGATCCTCCTTCTAAAACACTTGACAGCTCCCTTCAGTATTTACACGTCACTTGTAGGTCTGTTGGGGTGTCTACCATATGTAGTTTTCTCAGTGTGACCGCTGAGACCTGAAGGAGGTTGGGTACCATCTCACTGAGCATGTCCACAGAAACTGCCCCAAAAGGCAGTGTTGTATATTTAATATTTCAGTAGTATTTGAGTAATATTGCAAGTATATTGTTTGAGTAAGCATTGTTGCTCTTTAAAAAATTAATTATGGGTTATATGTATAAATACGTGAATTGTGTATGTCGTCACTCTACCACGTGATACTTGCACACCTCACTTAAAGTAAACCAGAAATTAGACCCACGTTTTGGACACCCGCACCTTCTTTTGAATTAGTTTAATGTTTTGAAGTTATAAAACATAACAGGTAGGTTTCCCCGGTGGCCCACGTTTTAATTCTACTCCTGGTTCCCTTTCTGATTTCGGTCAATGGCCTCTTCTACTGCTTCTCTCAGCTTGGAAGCACGCAGCTCATAGTCCAGCTGGGTAGTCTCCAATCTGACAGTATAAACGTCAGTTTCTCAGCTTCCAGTAGCTTATCATCCCTCCCTCTTCTGCTATTTTCCAGCATCCATTCTGTCTGTCCTCTAACCCCCCTCTCTTCTCCTCACCTGCTTATCACCTCCCATTACTGCTCATCCTCCTTCCTTTCTTCCATGGTTAGCTCTCTTCTCCTATTAGATTCCTTCTATTTCAGTCCTTCAACTCTTCCATCCATCACCTCCCAGCTTCTCACTTCATCCTCCTTCCCCACTCACCCACCCTACCCTCACCTGGTCTCACCTATTACCTTCCAGCTTGTGCTTCCTCCCCTTCTCTCACATCTTGTTCTGGCGTCTTCCCCCTTCCTTTCCAGTCTTGATGAAGGGCTTTGGCCCGGAACACCTACTGTTTATTCCTCTCCATCGATGCTGACTGACCTGCTAAGTTCCTCCAGCATTTTGTGTAGATTCCTCTTTAGAATTATTTATTAAACCATCTTCCAGCAAGGAGAGTGTCCCATTATGCAGTGGATCTGAATGATAAAAACCTTTCTCATCTCCCCAGTGACCACTTCACAAATGACTTTAAATCCATGACATTTAGTCAGCCTTCCCTATATCAAAGATCCTCTTGAAAAGTTCAGTTAAGATTTAAGATAAAATTAGCTTTATTTGTCACGTGTACATCAAAACATCGCAACACAGTGAAATGCATCATTTCTGAGGATTATGCAAAGGGCAGCCCATTAGTGTCACCATGGCTCCAGAGCTGACGTAGCAAGCTTACAACTCACTAACCCTAAACCAACAGAGCCACGCCACCCTTTCTGCCTACCTCCCAGCCCTGTTGATACAATGTGTATCCTTGGACGTTAAGCTCCCAGCTATAATCTTCTTTCAACCATAAAGATAGTCAGAGGCTTCTTCCCAGGGCTGAAATGGCTGCCACAAGAGGACGCAGGTTTAAGGTGCTTGGGAGTAGGTACAGAGGAGATGTCAGGGGTAAGTTTTTTACGCAGAGAGTGGTGAGTGCGTGGAGTGGGCTGCCGGCAACGGTGGTGGAGGCACATGCAATAGGGTATTTTAAGAGACTTTTGGATAGGTACATAGAGCTTAGAAAATAGTAGGCTATGGGTAAGCCTAGTAATTTCTAAGGTAGGGACATGTTCGGCACAACTTTGTGGGCCGAAGGGCCTGTATTGTGCTGTAGGTTTTCTATGTTTCTAACCCGTACATTTTTGGAATGTGGGAGGAAACTGGGGCAGCCAAAGGGAACCCACGAGGTCGCGGGGAGAACATACAAACTCCTTGCAGACAAATGCAGAAATCAAACCCTGATTGGTGATCACTGGAGCTGTAACATTCCCCTAATTCTTCTGCGATACAAGGAGAAGAGTCCAAACAGTTACAGCCTTGCATCAGAATCAGTAGATTCACAATAATGTGGAATGAACTGCCAGCAGAAACAGTGGATGCAGGTTCAATTTCGGCACTTACTAGAAATTTAGATAAATACGTGGATTGGAGGGGTAGGGAGCGCTCTGGTTCAGGTGCAGGTTGATGGGATGAGGTAGAATAATAGTTAGGAATGGATTTAAGGGACCCAAGGGGCCTAATTCTGTGCTGCAGTGTTCTATGACTCTAATGAACAAACATGAAGAGAGTTTCACATGCAAATTGCTGCAGGAAATCTACAGATCAGGTGGCATCTATGGAAACGAATCAATAATTGATGTTTTTGGCCAAGCCCCTTCATCAGGACTCCCAGCATCTGCAGGATCTCTTGTATTTATGGAGGGAATTTGTTTTCTTTTCACAAAAAAGGGAAGGACACAACAATCTTGTCCAGATTGGTATCTGTGTACAAACACAAAGGAATGAAGTGAAACCAGTGCTGATATATTAGCTATTCCTTGCAAAACTAGATTCTGGAAGTGCAAATGACTGGCAAAAATTGCTGTCCCCTTTATTCCAACAGTTCTTCTCAAACCTACACATTAATATGGACTTAAATATTCAATCATTTTCAACCCAATAATGGAAAGGAATTGCAGAATCATGGATGTGTTCCAGGACAGAAGGTAGGCATTTTCACATTGCATGAACTTCAGCTAGAAAATAGATCTTCCTAAGTCCCATTCCCCCTCCAGGGTCCTGCAATTTATTTTCAATATAGCCTCTACCATTCCCCTTTGGAAAGCTCTGATTCCATTACCTCAATGGGCAATTACAAAATGGTCTAATTAAGAAGGGGCGTACCAAACATCCAGCTGCAGAACATCACTTGAACCTTGATCATCAATGTAATTGAAGTAATTTTCCCTCAACCCCTTTCAGAAATTTCACACCCTGACAACAGTCAGGTTGGAAATTAGATATGGCAGGCCATGGAGAAAATGTCTAGAATCCATTAGTGATTTAAGGTCTTTGAGAAAAAACTCATCTTTTCTAGAAAATAGTTCAAACATTAACTTAAAAAATCAGTCCAGCAAATTTACACAAAATGACGAAATAATTTAATACTTCACATCTACAATGGATACACATGTGAAGTTCAGAGGAGTTTGCAAGAATTGTGGACAGAGTCTTTGAATCTTTTCAGCCTGTTCTTGGCTGGGAGACAGACGCAGTGTTATTCTCATCACAAACAAAAACTTTCCTTCTCTTTTTGTGCTAAAGACAGCTCACACCTATCAGGAACGTGCATTAACATCACTCCTTTGCTGTATAATTGTGTCATTAAGAACCACAAGCAATTACCTAATTAACATTCTCCAATTAACTTTCTGGATAATTGAATTACCTGATTAGCTTATGAAAGGCTAGAGACTTATTAAGTCGTCCCACCTTCAGGAGCTCTTCCTGCCGTATGTAAGAACAAGGGTTTGGATGTGGTGTTTGTTGAACTCCTTAAAGACCCAGCTCATTCATTAACCCTTCAAAGAAGGGAACTTGATATCCTTATCCCTAATTGCAGGATGAATGGCTGGTTTGATGTACCCTTAAGGCCGATAAGCAATTCTGTGTTAGGATGAATTCACAACCCCAATCAATACTGAACATGAAAAAACAAACTCAAAAAAAATCTGCAGATGCTGGAAATCCTGATGAAGGGTCTCGGCCCGAAATGTCGACTGTTTTCTCTTTTCCATAGATGCAGCCTGACCTGTTGAGTTCCTCCAGCATTTTGTGCATGTTACAAAAATACACCTCAGCTCCCACCTGAAATGTGCACTGTCAAGGACGGAAGTCTCCAGCCAATTAATTCACTTCGTAATATCCAGAAATGCTGAGACCATTGAGTCCGGTCAAAGGCTACAGGAAGAGACAGTATTCCAGATGTTGCACTGAAGAATGTGTTCCAGCACTAACTCTCCAAGCGACAGTTATAACACTGGCACTTAATGTACAACATTACATTGATATGTGCTATTTACAAAAAAGCAGGGCAAATTAAATCCAGAGAACTACTTCCAAATCAATCTACTTTTCATTACCAAAGTGATGGAATCTACCATTATCAGAGCTATTAAACCGCATTTATTCACCAATAACCTGATGGCAGTAGCTCATTTTGGGTTTCACCAAGATGATTTACCTTTGGACTCCTATAGCTGTTGATCCGAACATGTACCAAGGAGCTGAATTTACCAAGGAGGTGATAGTGACTGTCCTTGACATTAAAACAGCATTGGATCAGGATCAGGTGTAGCATCAAGGCGTCCTAGTAGAACTGAAATCAATGGGCATCAAAAGGGATGACGCACAGAGGAAGGACACCATGGCTACTGGCAGTCAGTCATCCCAGGGATTTCTCAGATCAATATCCTCGAACCATCTTCAATTGCTTTTTCAAGGACCTTCTTCCCATCATGAGCTCAGGAGGACTGCACAATGTAAAATGCCATTTGCAAATAAAGCATCCCATATTGGCATGCATCAAGAGTTTGAAAACACTCAGAAATCGACTGACAGGTGCTGAGAAACTTTCAAGCCACATTAGTCTCGAGCATCGAACATGTCCAATTAGCTAAGGTAGAACAAACTACATTGTCAGTCAGCAACAGTATCACTGCTCCGTCAATCTCCCAAAGTTCGTAATTGTCCAGGAAGTCATCGGGAGAAGTTGCATAAATACTTCAGCTGCCAGAGAGTGCCAGAGGCTGGGTATCCTTTTGTACATTACTATCTTTATGACACCCCAACTTTCACACTCACTTTCTACTCTAAACACTTATTACTTGCCTGGAAGTAACATCATTCACCTCAAGAGGTTTAACATCATCCAGACATGAATGACACCCCAAATAAACTCCACTAACATCCATTCTTTCCATCACCAGTACATTGTGGCTTGAGTGGGCACTAAGGAGATGTGCTACAAATATTAGCCTTGGCTTCAACACACAGACTTTGGAAGTGGTTGCAAAAAAGATGCCTCTTCAATATGTCAAATGTACAATTGTCAAGAAGGTATCCTCAATTACACAATTGTCAATGTAATGTTGGCTAAATCAAGTTGTCAGTTTCCATTACTTGGCGGCATGTTAGGTAGCCATTATGTAAAGCAGATAGGAGCACTCCATCTTCAGCTATTAACACGAAAACATTAAGCAGCCGGCTCATTGATGAACTGGTTAATAATTCTCCAACGTACACTTTAGTGGCCACTTCATTAGGTACACCCGTAAACCTATTTGTTAATGCAGATATCTGACCTTCTAATCATAAGCCAGTAATTCTATACATAAAAGCATGCAGACATAGTCAAGAGGTTCAGTTGTTGCTCAGACCAAACTTCAGAATGAGGAAGAAATGTGATTTAAGTAACTTTGACAGTGGAATGATTGTTGGGGCTATGAGTATCTCAGAAACTGCTGATCTCCTGACTTTCATGCACTACAGTCTCTCGAGTTTACAGAGAATGGTGTTAAAAACAAAAAGAAATCAAGTGTGCGACAGTTGTGTGTGTGAGGGTGCCTTGTTAATGAGAGCAGTTAGAGGAGGATGAGCAGACTGGTTCAAGTTGACAGGAACATAGAAACATAGAAAACCTACAGCACAGTACAGGCCCTTCGGCCCACAAAGCTGTGCTGAACATGTGCTTACCTTAGAAATTACCTAGAGTTACCCATAGCCCTCTATTTTTCTAAGCTCCATATACCTCTCCAGGAGTCTCTTAAAAGACCCTATCGTATCTGCCTCCATCACTGTCACCGGCAGCTCATTCCATGCACTCACCACTCTCTGAATAAAAAGCTTACCCCTGACTTCTCTTCTGTACCTACTCCCCAGTACCTTAAAGCTGTGTCCTCTCATGCTAGTCATTTCAGCCATGAGAGAAAGCCTCTGACTATCCACAGGAAGTCGACAGTAACTCAAGTAGTTATGCTTTACAACAGTGGTGTTCAAAAGAACATCTCTGAATGCACAACACGTACAGCAGCAAGAGACCACACCAGGTTCTATTCCTGTATCTAATAAAGTGGCCACTGAGTGTAATTCCAGGGTATTTAGTATTAAGATTTCACTACCGGTTTGATGTTAATATCATTACTCATTTGATGATCTTGGCTCAAGTGCAGTCTGCAGTGGAATGGAAGAGTTAAAATCAACTAATTAACTCAGCTAGTCTCATGATTATGACTGCTGGACTCTTTAACTTTTTGCTTGAAGTAGCAATTGGAAGCTGTCAGCTGGAAGCCCACCTTATAGATTCAGTTTCAGTTTGTTAACAATGAAATAAACATTTGTTAGACCTCATTCTTTTCTGTCCTCATTCTCCACTTCTGCACATGAAGAGACAGGAGAAAAGAGAGCGTTTTAATGGGAACAGTTCATCCATTCATTTGCACCACACACTTCATCCTTTTTTCCTCTAAAGGGAAATGGAGCATTAAGAAATAGAAGGAAAGGCAACACAATTTTAAAGGCTCATTGTCTTCTTTGAAAGGTCCCCAATGACTCACAGGAATGATGTGTACTTAAGCCAAAGGCTGGAGTTACTGAATTGCAAAATCTCCAAAGGCCCCAGCGAATGTGGGGTTGCAGTTATGTGAGCCACAGGATACTGTAGCATTGTGGTTCAGTTACTGGACTAGTATCGAAAGGTCTGGGGATGTTTATTCAAAGGCTGAAGTTCATAGCCCATCATGTTAGCTCTGGAATTTAAGTTGAATATTCATGAAATGAAAATCTGGTGTCAGTAATTGAGGGCCATGATTGTTCTTGTTCAAAGTAAATTTATTATCAAAGTACATGTATGTCACCATATACAACCCTGAAGATTATATATCTATAGATTAATAACCATAGTGGAATCAATGAAAGAATACCCAACTTGGGTTTCAGCCAGAGGGCAAAAGACAACAAACTGTCCAAATACAATAAAAGGGTAATAATAACATATAAATAAGCAAAAAATAGCGAGAACATGAGATGAAGAGTTCTTGAAAGTGAGTCCATGTTTTGTGGGAACATTTCAGTGATGTGGCAAGTGAAGTTATCCCCTTTGGTTCAAGAGCCTGATGGCTGAAAGGTAACAACTGTTCCGGAGGTGGTGTGAGTCCTGAAGCTCCTGTTCCTTCTTCCTGATGGCAATAGCAAGAAGCAAGCACAGCCTGAGTGGTGGGGTCCCTGAAGATGGATGCTGCTTTCCTACAACTGTGTTTCATGTCGGTGTGCTCGATAGTTAGGAGGGTTTTATCCATGATGGACTGGGAGGTAACCAATACATTTTGTTAGATTTTCCGTTCAAAGGTGTTGGTGTCTCCTTACCAGACTGTGATGAAGGCCATTATGAAAGCACTATACCAGATCTTACCTACCTTCACCCAAGTAGGAACCTATGATGAGAATCTCTGTAACCCGATCTGAACGTCACATTGGCAACATTTAACAAGTAACAGGCCTTTGAAACCTGCTCTACCTTCAATAAAAGGATTATGACTGATCTGGTTTCCACTTCACTGCTCAGTGCCCATTTTCCCCAAATCACACAGTTCAGACGTCTCCTGAGTTATCCCCACATTCACTCTGTGATGGGAACTGCTGGGCGATTGCAAAAGTTCAGTCTGTTGCTTCTGCAGGTTTTCTATGATACTGATTTTGACACCAGCTACTGTATATCCCAGCAGACCGAGAACTGAGGTTCCAGTTATGCTGGGACACATGGAACATTTCTGACTCCTTCCTATGCAGTACTTGTCACAGCCTGACATAGTATATATATATAGAGAGAGAGAGAGTTGACACCTAAAATGCACTGAGTTAAACTAGCGAGAGAGAGAGAGAGAGAGAGAGAGAGAGAGAAAGAAAGAAAGTAGACAACTCTCCTGGGCTACATTCTTCCTTGAGGACCTGGTATCCATTTGATGTTCTTGTTGCATGGTGTTGTGGTCTGCAAATATGGGCCTACAGATGGAGGTCACATGATCTCTAGCCTTCAATCACATCCTGCCCAATCAAACATCCTTTCTGTCTCTCTCCTTGTTTAGTTGTTATTTTAGACAATTTTGAACTGGGGCAACCTACAGATAATGAACACTGAGCTGAACTGAATATGCCTGCACTCTTTTGGTTTTGTGTTTTATATTTTATATTCTGTGTTTTTAGCTCAATTGCTTTTGTTGCTGTTTGTGTGATTTGGTTTTTTTTGTGCTGTTGGTGGGGGGGGGGGGGCGGGTGGTTGATGTTTCTCATCGAACAGGTTCCATAGTTGTCTTTGTTTTGTCTGTGGGGAAGACAAGTCTCAGGGTTGTATACTACATATATTCTTTGATATTAAATGTATTTTGAATCTTTGAACAAGAACATATCAACTTAAGAAATAGGAGCAGGAGTAGGCCATCCGGCCCATTCAGTCAGTCCCGCCATTCAATAAGATCATGGCTGATCTGTCCATAAACTCTTCTCCATCTACCTGCCTTTTCCCCATATCCCTTAATTCCCCTACTATATAAAAATCTATCTAACTGTATCTTAAATATATTAAGCGAAGAAGCCTTAACTGCTTCCCTGGGCAGAGAATTCCACAGATTCACCATTCTCTGGGAAAAACAGTTTCTCCTCATCTCCGTCATAAATCTTCTCCCCTGAATCTTGAGACAATGTCTCCTAGTTCTAGTCTCAGAATCAATCCAAAAGTGATGGGCTATCATTTACCAATAAATTTCAATTTTTCAGTGTTATCAGATTTTGGATTTTGACTGTCCAGCTGTATTTCATAAGGGAAGGTGTCTTACCTACCTTCATCTAAGAGGAAATCATACTGGCCAATAAATTGGTGTCCATTTTGCAGACCTCAGCCAGACTCAAACCATCCAGACAGGCGGAAGTATCCTTTTCAAAACCATCCATTACTTTAGAAACTTCAGATGTACTAATATCTTGCAGTATCAATAAATCAATGGCCTGGTATGAACATGGGCTAAATCTATTAATATCAGCCTTATCATGAGTACCTGAAAAAGGAAAAACTATCTCATTTATTCTCCACCCTCATTTAATTCAAACCCCTCCATCATCACACTTCCTCCAAGAGGACCACTGTGACAAACCTGTCAGTGAGTTTGGAGGCTTGCATGCCTTAATGACCCAGAGAGCTCTGTTGGCAGGAGTCAGGGCTTTATGCTTTGGCTCTTGGTGGGGTCATCCATACCAAGCAGGTCAAAGGGTGGAGGTCAGACTAAGAGCAGTCCACCGGTTCTTCAGGTTAGGGGGTTTAGCTCCATGCTAACAACCCAGACACAGGTAAAACAAAATTGTTACAAAACAGCAATGATGAATCTTCCTTCATCTGAGTGTGATGGAATTCCTGAATCTCCACCCGGGACTTGCATGACTGACAGTAGTGAAAACCAGGAAGGAAGCCTGAACACTGCCAGAGACGGAGGACCTTCATTGCTGCCCTAAATGCCAGTGGTGTAGTGGGCAAACAGGCAGGCCATCATACTTACTCCCTCACCCCTGTCAACGTAATCCCTTCTCTCTCCAAGGGGAAGTACATTGCCGGACAAACCATTCAGCACAAGGTTGCACCAATCTATATACCAATTCATACTGATTGTCCTCCTGCTGTGCATCATCTATATCCCTCCATTCTCTTCATATGCACATGTCTATCTCCTAAACTCTACCAAACACCACTACTACTCCTGGTAACCCATTCCAGGCACCAAATGCTTCTTATCTATTTCAGTGACTTCGTCATTAACTCCTTCCATGTCTGACATCTACTGGTTCATTTGCACTGAATTTCATTATCCTTAACGTACTCTCTATCTTTTGTTGTACCCCTGGGATTTTTGAACCCAGCCCTATCCCCAATACTTTAAACTTCAATAGTCTCCATTTGCTTATGTTTCCCTCACTCTCTTTGAATGTTGTTACACAAACTTGAAGTAACGCATTTCAAAACAGTGTCTGAGCTGGTTATTTAGTGCATGGTGAGGGAAGGAGTGTTGGACAAAATGAGACATGTCGGTCTCAGAAGTCTTTTTGGGCTTCACTGCATAAATCAGCTTCAATCTGCACAGACAAGCCATTTGAGAGTTGATTTTTTGAGACAGAAGACGCAGTCATTTTGCTTTGCAACAGTACTCCCTGTAGTGCTACCAGATGTTACACTCTGAGTCCTCACCTCTCTCCTTTAATAAAGGGCTTACTCAAACAGATTGCCAAAGAGCAAAATGTGGGAACAAGGTACCTGAAGTAAATCTTTTTTCATTGAATTGCAAAGCGCTTTTCATCAATCTGTTGTGAGCCAAAGTTCTAGCTTGCGACTCTACCTGTTGTAGCCTTTTTGCTATGAATACCCACATAGTGGGAACTCTTATAAAGACCCTATTCATCCCTTAATCAAAAACAGCATGTTGAGTTGAAAACTGAATGCTCGTTTTGCTAAACTGTTCACTGTAGAAGTTAACATTCGAACACTGAACAGGAGAATCTGCCACTTGTCCATATTGTTTGGGCTTCAATGATCAAGGACCCTGTTGTCAAGCCATGACAGGAAGAATTTATTTATATCATAACTTCAAGCTGCATCCAAGTATTTCACCTTTAGGAGTCCAGACTTTTGCAATGGATCAGCCAATTTGCATATCACAGGCTCCCACAAACAGGAAGACAACAATACCTGGAATTTGTTTAGAATTATGTTGGTTGATTATTGCTCAAGGCACTGAGATAAATTCTCTTGATCTTTTTCTAAAAGAGTGGGCGATTTCCTTTGGCAAACTCTGAAGTAATAAGTATATATTTCTTAAATTCTATCTTAGATCAAATAAATTAAGATAAATATACATATTATCTGAAAATCAGTTGTATATTGAAATATTCATGAAAATCCACACTTGTAAAATCAATTTTTGAAGTTGATAAAGAAAATAGTGCCTCGCTCTGCAGTAAAGAGAAATTTCTATGCCTTTTTAACCTACATGATGTGGAGCAACTTTCTTATAGAAGACAGAGCATTTTAATCTGAGGGGGTCACAGATGAAACCTTCAACTGTTTATTCCCCTCCATCGATGCTGCCTGATTTGCTGAGTTCCGCCAGCATTTTGAGTGTGCTGCTTAAGATTTCCAACCTCTGCAGCATCTCTTTGTGATTTAAAACGGCAAATGTGTTGCACTGCCGTAACACTGCACTGACCAGCCATTTGAGATTTCTGTACTGCAGAGTGAAGCATGAATACAAAACCTTGTAATTCAGAGGCACTAATGACTATTGCCTAGATCTGGTAGTCAGTAGTAAAGTGACATCATTTACTGTCACTCCCAAAGAAAACTTAGAGCAAAGATATAGAGATTAGTAATGTGGATTCCTCAGCAGCGACATTGGAGGGTAAACCAGAATGATCCATGGAAAGGAAGCGTTAATGCATGAGGAACATATCAGAATCAGGTTTATTATCACCGGCATGTGACGTGAAATTTGTTAACTTAGCAGCAGCAGTTCAATGCAATACATAATCCAGCAAAGAGAGAAAAAAATAATAGATAAAATATAACATAATAATAAATAAACAAGTAAATCAATTACATATATTGAATAGATTATTATCATTGTGCAAAATCAGAAATACTGTATATTAAAAAAAGTGAGGTAGTGTCCAAAGCTTCAAAGTCCATTCAGGAATTGGATGGCAGAGGGGAAGAAGCTGTTCCTGAATCGCTGAGTGTGTGCCTTCAGCTTTCTGTATCTCCTACCTGATGGTAACAGTGAGAAAAGAGCATGCCCTGGGTGCTGGAGGTCTTTAGTAATGAACACTACCTTCCTGAGACACCGGTCCCTAAAGGAGTCCTGGGTACTTTGTAGGCTACTGCCCAAGATGGAGCTGACTAGATTTACAACCTTCTGCAGCTTCTTTCAGTCCTGTGCAGTAGCCCCTCCATACCAGACAGTGATGCAGCCTGTCAGAATGCTCTCCACAGTACAACTATAAAAGTTTTTGAGTGTATTTGTTGACATGCCAAATTGCTTCAAACTCCTAATAAAGTATAGCCGCTGTCATGCCTTCTTTATAACAACATCAATATGTTGGGACCAGCTTAGATCTCAGAGATCTTGACACCGAGGAACTTGAAGCTGCTCACTCTGGACCTGTAGTAGCTGCAGTTGAAAAGAATGAGAGTGGATCTCATTGAAATCTATCAACTATTCAAAAGCCTAGAGAGAGTAGATAATGGAGAGGATGTTTCCTATAGTGGGGGAGTCTAGGATCAGAGGGTGTAACCTCAGAATAGAGGGACATCGATTTAGAACAGAGATGAGAATGAATTTCTTTAGTCAGAGAGTGGCGAATCTGTGGAATTCAATTCAATTCAAATTGAATTCAATGGAATTCAAAGCCAAGTCATTGGGTATATTTAAAGCGGTTGTTGATAGAATCTTGATTGGTAAAAGCTTCAAACATTATGGGGAGAAGACAGGAGAATGGGGTTGAGAGGGATAATAAATCAGCCATTACGTAATGGTGGAGCAGAATTGATGGGCCAAACAGCCTAACTCTACTCCCAGGCCTATGGGTCTTATGGTAAAACATGCAGTTTGTATTACAAAACAGTAGCTTAGTGGGTAGCGTGACGCTATGAGAACCAAGGGTTCAATTTCTGCCAATGTCTGTAAGAAGTTTATAAGTTCTCACCGTGATAGCATGGGGTTCCTCTGGATGCATCAGTTTCCAGAACCTCCAGCAAGTCTCCTCTGTAAGCATTCTGTCGCCTTTCTCCTCCTCGTTCAGCTTGAACCCACCCAGGAGTCAATTGGGGCAGGACTCACAGAAAACAAAAACTTAGACTTCTAAGTGTGAGCAGTTACCATAAAGAAAGTAATAAAAATTCAAGCATTACAAATAATATAATATGTTACGTGGGACTACCAAAGATCAAATAATGTAAAATATTGCAAAATATTGTACTTTAATATGACCTAATTTATCTCCACAGCTTTAATATTTCAGTGTAGCTACTGTTTTTCCACTTCCAGGTGCTTCCCTCTGCTTTTGACTCTGAATGTGATTCATCTAGTGATCACTTAAAGAAGATTATTTCCATCTCTACAAGTGATCATCACTCTTCGCTTTTCTCATGCAAGTTTTACAATGTTACTCGCTATTTAACTTCAGACATCACTTTGAACACAACTCACCCGAGTGTTAAGAGGAACTTGTTCCACAGTGCACAGGAAACAGTCCTGTTTGCAACTTCCTACTTGTTGCTTACCTTGCTTAATTGCAATAAAAGAATGCACTTGTGACAATTTAAAGCAACTTTGCAGCATCTTCCCCACAACCTCCCTTTGTTTGCAGGGTCTTTCTCTTATTTCCTTGTTGCAATTTCATGCACTGTTCAAGACAGAAATATTTGATGCTCTTCAGAGTTTATAAGAACCATGAAGGATGAACTCATTAGACCATATGGCCAAAAGACCTAAGAGCAGAATTAGGCCACTTGACGCATTGAACCTGCTCCACCATTCTATCATGGCTAATCTATTATCCCTCTCAACCCTATTCTCCTGTCTTCCCTCCAAAACCTTTGTCACCCTGACTAACCAAGAACCTCTCAACTTCTGCATTAAATATACCCAATGATTTGGCTTCCGCAGCAGTCTGTGGCAATGAATTCCCTAGATTCACCACCATCTGGCTAAAAAAAATTCATTCTCAGCTCTGTTCTAAATAGACATTCCTCTATTTTGAGGCTGTGCCCTTTGGTCCTAAACTCACCCACTATCGGAAACATCCTCTTCACATCCTCTCTGTCTAGGCCTTTCAATATTCGATAGGTTACAATGAGATCCCCACCGCTCATTCTTCTAACCTCCAGCAAGTACAGACCCAGAGACATCAAACACTTCTCATACATTAACCCTATCATACCCATAAACATTCTTGTGAACCTCCTCTGGACCCACTCCAATGCCAGCACATCTTCTCTTAGATAAGGGGCCAAAAAACTGCTCACAATACTCAAGTCTGGTCTGACCAATGCATTATAAAGTCTCAGTATCACATCCTGGCTCTTATATTCTAGTCCTCTTGAAATGAATGCTAACATTACACTTGCCTTCCTTACCACTGACTCAAACTGCATATAATCTTTAGGGAACTCTGCAGAAGGACACCCAAGTCCTTGAAGAAAACACCTTTATTCCTTTTAGCTAAGTGCATGATCATACACTTTCCTGCACTACTGTATATTCCATCTGTCGCTATTTGCCATTTCTCCCAATCTGTCCAAGTCCTTCTGGAGAGTCCCTGCTTCCTCAACACTACCTGCCCCTCCACCAAAGATCCAAATAAATAGTAACCTCTCCTTTGTCTATCCTGCCAGTTATTTCTTCAAAGAATTCCAACAGATTTGTCAGGCAAGATTTCTCTTCAAGGAAACCATGTTGACTTTGGCCTTCTTTATCATGCACCTCCAAGTTCCTTGAAAGTTCATCCTTAATAATGGACTTGAATATCCTCTCTCCTGCCTCCCTCCCTTATTAATGAATGGAATGACATTTGAAATTTTCCTGTCCTCCAGAACCATTCTAAAACCTAGTAATTTTGGTAGATTATTTCTAAAGCCTCCACAATTTACCTCTGACAGAACCCTGGGGTGTAATCCGTCAGGTGATTTTTATACCCTTAGACCTTTCAGCTTCCCAAGCACCTTTTCCTTAGTAAAAGCAATTATCTTCACTTCTACCTGCTGACACCCTCAAATTTCTGGCATACTGATGGTGTCTTCCAAAGTGAATGCTGACGCAAAATACTTACTAAGCTTGTCCGCCATTTCTTTGTCTCTCATTACTATCTCTCCAGTGGTCATTTTCCAGTAGTCCAATATCATCTCACGCCTCTTTTTTAGTCTTTATATACATGAAAAAAAAACTTCAGGTATCCTCTTTAACATTTTTGGCCTGCTTACCTTCATATATCCTCTTTTCTCTCCTTATGTTTTTTCAGTTCCCCTCTGTTGATTTTTAAAAGCTTTCCAATCCTCTAATTTTTTGCTATATTATATACCGTCTTTTTTGCTTTTATGTGGTCTTTGACTTCCCTTCTCACCATCAGTTGCTTAATCTCCCCTTTTGGAATACTTCTTCATCTTTGGGATAATTCTACCCTGCACCTGTTGAATTGCCTCCAGAAATTCCAGCCACTGCTATTCTGTCATCATCCCTGCTGATGTTCCCTTCCAATCAACTCTGGCTAGCTTCTTTCTCATACCTCTGTTATTCCCTTTATGACACTGTAATACTGATACATCCGGTTTTATCTTCTCCCTCTCAAACTGTAGAGTGGATTCTGTCATATTATGATTTCTGTCTCACGAGGGTTTCGTTACCTTAAGGTCCCTAATCAAATCGGCTTCATTATACAACGCCCGATCCGGTATTACCCTTCCACTAGTGGGCCTAACCACAGGCTACTCTAAGAAGCCAGCTACAAATCTTCTCTCAGTATCCAGCACCGAACTGATTTTGCCAATCTAGCTGCATATTGAAATCCCCCTTGACAATCATTGCGTTACCCTCATTACATGCCTTTTCTACTTCCCATTGAAATTTACATCCCACATCCTGGCTACTGTTTGGGGGTCTGTATATAACTCCCATCAGGGTCTTTTTACCCTTGCAATTTCTTAACTCTACTCAAAAGGATTCTACATCTTCTAATCCTGCGTCACCTCTTTCTAAGGATTTGATTCACTTTTTTACCGACAGAACCACCTCATCCCTTCTGTCTACTTACCTGTTCTTTCGATACAAAATGTATCCTCGGATGTTAAGCTCCTAACTATGATTATTGAAACTTCTTGTATAACATTCTAAAAGAGCATGAGAGGGCAGATGTCGAGATGTTTCCACCTTAGTAGGGGAATTTGTAATGGGAGAACATCATTAGAAAATAAGGGACAATCACTGAAAACTGAAATGTGTTGGAATCTGTTCTTGCACATGGTTATGAATCTCTTTAAGTGTTTATCCCAGAGAGTTGTGGAAGTTGGGTATTTGAAGAGGAGGTGAATATACTTTTGAGAGATCAGGGAATTGTATGTCTGACACAAAAGAGAACTTGGAGTCTGGAGTGGATCAGCCATGATTATCTTTTTAATAGTGATTGGTGGTTGTCCATCATATCTGATGATGACAGGAAACCTGTGCAGGGGAATTTTTAAAATGGAAAAGCCATTGCACTCCCTCGACCTCAGAATTCTGGTCCAGTGGTACGAACCAGCATCACAAACTAGGGTCTTCCTTGGTTGCAGTGGATTGCCATGTCTTCTCTGCCTTGTCATGCCCTAAGCTCTTCATGGGGTAATGCCACCTTCCTAGCAGTTGGATCTCACTGTAGTTCTCATCCGCCCAGCCCACCGAAGCTTACTTCACAGGCTAGGGCAGGCATGTCCCCGTCTCACCGGGGCATGAGGCTGTCAGCTACCCTTACCTGGTTTATTCTGCCTGTCAAAGTGGTGTACCGGTGTGTGGCTGCTGTCATATGCAACCAGCTACTTGGAGCCACAGGCGAGAGCTGAGTGTCCGGAGGGGACCAAAGCTGCTCCAGAATGGACACAACAAACCCCTTCACCAGAGGTGCGACCCCTCCTTGACACCTCATACATCCCTTTTTAATGGTGGGTCAAGGTTAAAGGGCTCATAACCTATCCTTCTTCCATTCTCATATGTACTTCCAAACAGCCATTAGCATAACAAAAAATTGTGATGGGGAAGTGTCCAAGCTTATTAGCACACAGAAGGGTTATTAAATGCCTTTTATTCAAACGATGATTCTGATGTTTACCACTACTACAGGCTGCTGTGGACATGGACCAGCCATATTGGAATCTCTGTTACTTATGTGTTGACTTTGTCAACAGCAGCACTATAGGAGTTAGTGAGTTTCAGTCTGTTTGAAATTGTAACGAGAGACCTATGGGTGGTGGTGAACACAAGTGCAGAATAATGTCTAAAATTGATTCAGACTCAGATTCTGAATAAACAAGACAACACAAACTAAATCCAAAGGCGCCATCACAAACAGTAGTACAAGACATGAAACTCCTATGATTGAGTACTCAGCACGAGGCCTTTAAGTACAGACTTTCCACGAAGAAATGTGGCAGACAATAATTGGCAGTCTGAGTCTTAAAGGGAGAGCATCAGCTAACCATACTCTGGGGAATTGGAGCGCCGAAACATGGATGTTTGGCACTGTTCAGCCAGGACCATGACAGATCTTTCATTAACCGGGCCAGTAGTGGACCTCAAGAGAGAGAATTTGTAGAATGTCTAAGGGATGGCTTTTTAGAACAGATTGTTGTTGAGCCTACTAGGGGATCGACTGTGCTGGACTGGGTGTTGTGCAATGATCCGGAGGTGATAAGAGAGCTTAAGGTTAAGGAACCCTTAGGGAACAGTGATCACAATATGATCGAGTTCACTTTGAAATTTGAGAAGAAGAAACTAATTTCCAATGTGTCGGTATTTCAGTGGAATAAAGGAAATTACAATGGCATGAGAGGGGAACTGGCCAAGGTTGACTGGAAAGGGGCACTAACAGGAAGGACAACAGAGCAGCAATAGCTGGAGTTTCTGCAAAAAATAAGGGAAGTGCAGGACAAATATATTCCAAATAAGAAGAAATTTTCGAATGGAAGAGGGACTCTTCCGTGGCTGACAAGTGAAGTCAGAACCAAAGTAAAAGCGAAAAAGAGGGCATACAAGGAAACCAAAGCTATTGGGAAGATAGAGGATTGGGAACCTTTTAAAAATTTGCTGGTGACTAATATCAAAGAAGGTACAAAAAGTTATTTTAAGTATATAAGAGGTAAAAGAGAGTTGAGGGTACATATAGAACCAATGGAAAATGAGGCTGGAGATATTGTAATGAGAGATGCAGAGATAGCAGAGGAACTGAATGCATATTTTGCATCAGTCTTCACAGTGGAAGGCAGTTACAGTATACTGAACATTCAGGAGCGTCAGGGAAGTGAAGTATGTGCAGTGAAAATTACAACTGAGATGGTGCTCAGAAAGCTTAATGGTTTGAGGATGGATAAACCTCCTGGACCTGATAGAATGCACCCTTGGGTTCTGAAGGGAGTAGCTAGAGAGATTGTAGAGGCATTAACAACGATCTTTCAAGAATCAATAGATTCTGGCATTGTAGCAGATGACTGGAAAATTGCAAATGTTACTCCACTATTTAAGAAGGGTGGGAGGCAGCAGAAAGGAAACTGTAGACCTGTTGTTTGCCTGACATCAGTGGTTGGGAAGTTGTTGGAATCGATTGTTAGGGCTGAGAGTGCAGAATACCCGGAGGCACATGACAAGATAGGCCAAAGCCAGCATGGTTTCCTGAAAGGAAAATCCTGCCTGACTAACCTAGTGCAATTTTTTGAAGAAATTACAAGCAGGGTAGACAAAGGAGATGCACTAGATGTGGTGTACTTGGATTTTCAGAAGGCCATTGACAAAGTGCTACACATGCGGTTGTTTAGCAAGATAAGAGCCCATGGAATTACAGAGGAGCTACTAGCATGGATAGAGCATTCTCTGATCGACAGAAAGCAGAGAGTGGGAATAAAGGGATCCTATTCTGGCTGGCTGCCAGTGACCAGTGGAGTTCCAGAGGGCTCAGTGTTGGGACCGCTGCTTTTTACGATGTACGCCAATGATTTGGACTTTTGGATTAATGGATTTGTGGCTAAATTTGCCGGTGATACAAAGATAGATGGAGGAGTGGGTAGTGTTGAGGAAATGGGGAGCCTGCAGAGAGACTTAGATAGTTTAGGAGAATGGGCAAAGAAGTGGCAAATTAAATACAATGTTGGAAAGTGTATGGCCATGCACTTTGGTGGAAGAAATAAACAGGCAGACTGTTACTTAGCTGGGGAGAGAATTCAAAATGCAGAGATGCAAAGGGACTTGAGAGTCCTTGTGCAGGAGACCCTAAAGGTTACCCTCCAAGTTGAGTCTGTGGTGAAGAAGGCGAATGCAATGTTGGCATTCATTTCTAGAGGTATAGAATATAAGAGCAGGGATGTGATGTTGAGGTTCTATAAAGCACTCGTGAGACCACACTTGGACTATTGTGTGCAATTTTGGGCTCCTTATTTTAGAAAGGATATACTGACATTGGAGGGGTTTCAGAGAAGATTCACAAGAATGTTTCCAGAAATGAAAGGGTTACCATATGAGGAACATCTGGCAGCTCTTGGGCTGTATACCCTGGAATTCAGGAGAACGAGGGGGGATCTCATAGAAACATTACAAATGTTAAAAGGCCTGAACAGATTAGACATGACAAAATTATTTCCCATGGCAGGGGAGTGTAGGACAAGAGGGCTCGACTTCAGGATTGAAGGACATCCATTTAGAACAGAGATGCGGAGAAATTACTTTACTCAGAGGGTGATAAATCCATGAAATTTGTTGCCATGTGCAGTTGTGGAGGTCAAGTCATTGGGTGCATTTCAGGCAGAGATAGATAGGTTCTTGATTAACCAGGGCATCAAAGGGTATGGGGAAAAGAGAAGGGTGTGGGCATAACTGGAAGAATTGGATCAGCCCATGATTGAATGGCGGAGCAGACTCAATGGGCCAAATGGCCTACTTCTGCTGCTGTATCTTATGGTCTTATGAACCCATTGATTCCTCACAGCATGTTGGAGGAGAAAATGTAATCAATCATTAGACAACATTGGTTTACTATGAGTTAAGATCACTCTTAATGAAGACAAACTACATCTTCAAGTCAAACATTATCTTGACTTGGGAATATGGTCCTCCATTATCATTAGGACTGAGTGTTAGATGTCCCTATCCAATGGGGTTACCTACCCCACAAGGACTCAATGGTCCAAGAAGGCAGCCTGTCACTTGCCTTAATGACTGCTTGCATTGATATGATATTTATAACATGGTAAAATCGTCCTGAATGAGACCGTGAAACATCAAGCTTGATGCAAGTCTGGAAGAATTACCTACTGAATCCTATTGGCTTCCTGCCTTCTTGGGTCAAGAGTGCTTAGTTGAGCTCATAAACTAGAGAATGGGTCAAATTTTAGTGCAAGTTAATGAAGCAGAAGTACTGTGTAAATATTAAAAAACTGGAAAAAAAAAGAATTTAAAAGAATGAATTGTAGAACTGTGTATTACCGTCCTTAACTCCTTAAGCAGAGAATGATATTGGATTGGGTGATGACACTTCCTGCACAACAGCACCCCAATGAGTGACTCTTCATCCGCTCTACTCTCTCTATAATCATGACTATATGGGTCGGCACAGCTCAAATGTGAGCTGTATAATTGGGATCACCCCAGTCGGGTATGACGTTCTCCTAAGAGGCTGGTTTCCTTAATGGAGAACACCTACACGTGACTTTGTGTACCGTGGGTTGACTGATGCATGAGGAGGAACCACACACTGCTTGACAGATTGGCACAGCAGTGTAGCAGCTAGCACAATGCTTTACAGGACAGGCAACCTGACTGCATTCCCCACCGCAGCCTGTAAGGAGTTTGTACGTTCTCCCCTTGACCGTGAGTGTTTCTTCTGGGTGCTCCAGTTTCCTGCCACAGTCCAAAAGACACACCGGTTGGTAGGTTAATTGGTCGTCGTAAATTGTCCCGTGATTAAATCAGGGGATTACTGGGCAGCACGGCTCGAAGGGCTGAAAGGGCCTATTCCATGCTGTATCTCAATAAATAAATAAGATTTGGGTCAGGCTCCAGTGGTATGGATTGCAAGGTGGCTGGGAGCCCTTTACAACTACAGCATTCCTCCGCCTTCATTTCATTGTGATGTGTTATCATCTTCCACCAGCTCCACCATTGATGTCTTGGTGCCATCTATAAATTCAGTGATGACAGCCCTGTTGTTGGCAGCGTCTCCAAAGGGAGTAGCTCCCTCTTCTCTCAGGTGGCCTGCAAACTCTGCTCTCTCCAAACATCAGGCACCCCCAGAAAGCATGTTCTGCTTTACAGTGCTCTATCAATTCTCCTCAGTCACAAATCAGCTAAAAAATGTTTCACATCTGTTCAACATCTCTATGCTGTATCTGCTTTAAAGGAAATGATATTGCATTCATGCTGCCAAGGAGAAGGAAATTTATAACAAATTCATGCTCATCACCACACCTGACTGTATTTGATAAAGAAATCTTCTACCCCATCTTGTTCAGCTCTATGGAGCCAATATACACTCAGTGACCACTTTGTTAACTATACCTATACAGCTGCTCGTTAATGCAAATATCTAATTAGCCAATCATGTGGCAGTAACTCAATGCATAAAAGCATGCAGACATGGTCAAGAGGCTCAGTTGTTGTTCAGACCAAACATCAGGATGGGGGAAGAAATGTGATCTAAGTGGCTTTGACCGTGGAATGATTGTTAGTGCTAAACAGTGTGGGTTGAGGATCTCAGAAACTACTGGTCTCCTGGGATTTTCACACACAACAGAGTTTGCAAGAATGGTATGAAATACCACAAAGCACATCCCGGTGAGCAGCAGCTCAGTAGGTGAGAATGTCTTGTTAAGAAAAGAGATCAGAGGAGAAAGGCCAGATTGGTTCAAGTTGACAGGAAAGCGACAGTAACTTGATACAACTCTGGAGTGGAGAAGAGCATCTCTGAATGTACAACACATCAAACCTTGAAGTGGATGGGCTACAGCAGCAGAAAACAATGGCCACTTTATTAGATACAGAACGAACCTAAAAAGTGGCCTCTGGACATATATATAACGCTGCTTATACATAAAAAACAGGTTGCCAGCTCCAAATTCCCTTTATCACCCAGTACATTACATCATTTTGGGGAGTTTATTTCTTCTGAGCCTAATAAATCTTGGCGTTATCTTTCAGGTTAAAGTAAATGCATAAATACTCCAGGATTCTCAGTGTTCAGTCAGAAGTGAGGCAAAACCGTTTTTAAAAAAAATATTTTGCTTTTCTAAATACAGCCCAATGATTCATTCATCCCTGCCCCAAAATCCCCTGACCACTGAACCACACCAGTTCTGTCTGTACCCAGCGCACACCCATAACCCAGAGCTGGGAGAGGCAGCCGTTTGCTTTCCAGTGATACACTGAAAGGGTTAGTTCTGAAGCAGGAGCAGATGCGAGGTATTCGTTCACCAATAAGCTCTTAGTGACGTGATTGGTCATTATGTTAAATCAGCTAATGACAGAAAATTACTGGAACGTTGTAGGTTATTGGCCTGCAGTTCACGAAAGTTTTTTTTACTTCATTCATAAGATTCAATGGCACTGGCAAAGGCAGTGCTTATTACTCATCCCTAATTACCTTCTGAACATTGGCTTGCTGGGCTGTTTCATCAGGGAATTAGGAGTCGAGCAGCTTCCTGTTGGCCTAGCGCTGTGTCCTGGGCAGCCTGGGTGAGAAGGGCAGCTTTGTGTCATTAAAGGATGTTAATATAAGAGGGAGGTTGAATGGTACCAGAACAACAAGCTCTCATTCAACTCAGCAAAGCCAAAGGGCTGATTATTGCCAACAGGAGGAAGATACTGGAGCTTCATGAGCCGGTCATGATTAGGAGATTGGAGGTGAAGTTTTAGGAACCTTACCTAAGAAAGAAAGCACAGACATTGGAGAGGGTCCAGGGAAGTTTCGCGAGAATGAACCCAGGAGTTAAAGAGTTAACAAAGGAGGAGTTATAACACCATATGAGACTCCTTATATGTTATATATGGTCCAAGGCAGTAGAGCAGTATTGGAGGTGATGTGAATCAGATATGGTTTCATAAAAGCATTATCAAGTAGAACTTCACTCTGAGTCATTTTAATTGTAGGTGATGATCAAAAGATTAAGATTTTAAAAAAGGAATTAGCTTTATTCATCATGTGTACATCAAAACATACAGTTTTGTGTCAAATTAAATCAGTGGGGATTGTGTTGGGCTGATCACAAGTGTTCCCACACTTCCGGCACCAGCATAGCATGCCCACAACTCACTGACCCTAACTGTACACCTTTGGAATGTGGAAGGAAACAGGAGCTCCCAGAGGAAACCCATGCGATCACAGGGAGAACATGCAGAATCCTTACTGACAGCAGTGGGAATTGAACCCCGATCTGACGCTATAAAGCAATTGTGCTAACTGCTACGCTGTCGGTTTTAAGAACATCTTAAAGGAAGAAATAGAGAAAGGAAGCGGAGAGGTTGAGAAAAGGAAACTCAGCAATGGAAGTTTGCCAGTTGGTAATCCCAGTGCACTTTTAAGGATGATCAAGCCAGCAAAATACGAGGAGTGCAGATCTTCTCCTGTGGTTGGACTGGAGGAAGTTCCATGGGAAGGGGTTAAAAATGCAGACATTTGAAAACTAAGATTAAAATTTTAAAATCCAGACATGCTTATCTAGGAATCCTTGTAGGTCATCAAGGAATGAGATAGCTGGTGAATGGGGAACAGGATTTTAGCAATCTTAAAACGGTAGAATGAGTTGGCTTGCTCAAGATTTTATTAGAATAGTCATCCAAATGTAGTGCATGACTGGATGATGTCCCATTTGCCAATAAGTGATGGTGGGTAAATGTTAGGTGGCTGGTATTGGATTTGGTTTAGCACTGTCACAACCCTGGATTCCGCAGAGCAGTAGATAGGCGATTGCGCTCATGAATATGCCCGTGTTAGCTAATTATTATTTCATTGTGATAGTATTTAACTCCATTCATTCTGTCGTAGTACTTGTTGAGACTTGGACGCAGCAGAGTAACACTTCGCTGCCTGTTGGCATTCCGCCTTGTCTGAGAAATTGGACTGTCGAGTCAACTGACCCTGAAGACTAGCGGTACTCGTTTTATTCTTAGTTGTTCTTTTCAGCCACTGTGTAGGCTTTGTTTTCCATTTGAGAGTTTTAGTTAACGGTCCTGTTTGGCCTAGCGTTTATTGTTTATTTTTCCCTTTAACACTGTTCGCATTAAAGTCTGTGAACTATCGACCTGCTTCAGTGTCTCTCACTCTGCACTTGAGCCATGTCTGCACCGGGTGGCAGGAACAGTGCATGTGACAGGGTTTTGGTGATGTTCACTACAAGGAACTTGAAGCTCTCTCCACCCTCTTGACCTCAGCACCATTGATACAGACATAAGCAAGTGCACTGCACCCCTTCATGTCCAGTAGACAATAATTATTCCTTAGCACA
Organism: Hemitrygon akajei; assembly: GCF_048418815.1. Classification (NCBI taxonomy): domain Eukaryota; kingdom Metazoa; phylum Chordata; class Chondrichthyes; order Myliobatiformes; family Dasyatidae; genus Hemitrygon; species Hemitrygon akajei. The sequence continues at coordinate 32,354,194 of NC_133153.1, read as the reverse complement.
AAATACTCTGCAGATGCTGGGGTCAAAGCAACACGCACAACACACTGGCGGAACTCAGCAAGTTGGGCAGCACCCATGGAAACAAACAGTCAACGGTTCGGGCCGAGACCCTTCGTCAGGTCTCAGCCCGAAACATTGACTGTTCGTAACTATTTCTTAGTTTTGCTGCCCATAAGGGGAAGGCTTAACACAAACAATCTTTTCAATCTTTTTTATACTAACTGCAAGGATTTGACTTCTGGATCAATTTTGACACCTAAAATTGCATGTGACTTGTTCTAATTTCAGGCAATTGCTGAGGAAGGGGATTATGTCTAAAGTGAGTTAATAGAGTTCATGATGGAGATCAAAGTCTATTGCTTTGAGCTACACATTATTTAATTGGAGCCAGTGATGACAATCTCACATCACAGTGTCCCTGTGGGCCACAGTTCTACTCAATAGGCCTTACAAGCAGTTTTTCACTCTCTCCACAGTATCAATGTCTGCTGGTAATGTTTAAAGAATCACCAGCACATTATGCTCTTTGTTGTGCTACCGTGAGTTGTGTCTCACTTACAGGAACTCAATGCCCAAGGCAGCAGCTGGAGGCGGGATGGTGGTGAAAGCATCTTTATATTGACCACAGTATCTTCCACTCTCAAGTCGCAGACTAAAGCTGAGTGTACTGGGAGAGCGGCGTCAAGCTGGAGACGAGAAAAAGTGTGAAAGTCACATCAAGTCAGTCAAACTGGGAAATAGGAATGCACTCAAAGGAAGTGAGAGTTTATTTTGATTTAATATAGGACAAATATATTGAATGATTAAGTGTTCCACTTAGCAAGTTGGAAAATGAACGTATTACAAAATGAAATATACTTAACCAAGTTCATTAAGCACAGGCAACCAAGGGTGGCACAGTTGCATAGTGGTTAGTAATGTTCCCTCTAAGATGTGTGCGTGTGCACACGCACACATCTTTCGCTACTAGCGCACAAAGGAATTTAAACTGCGCACAAAAGTTTACGATCGCAAACAGTGACGTGCGTATTTACCTGTCAGTTTTAAATCATTCAGTTTGCTGGTTGCATACTGCTAGATGTGTATTATTTAATTAGTTTTAAACAATGAAAACATTATTTGAACAGGACTTGGGAGTTTATAATCCTTAGAATAGCTTCAAGTTTACTTCCACTTAAAAATCCAATGCGCACATTTTCTTGTCCCTGGGCAAAAAATTGCACAGCACAAAGGTTGTTGTGCACACTGGTCACTACAAATTAGAGAGAACATTGCTGGTTAGCACAACACTTTACAGTACAGATGATTCAGGTTCAATTCCCGCCACTGCCTGTAAGGAGTGTATATTTTCTCTTCGTGACCACATGGGTTTCCTCCAGGTGCTCCAGTTTCCTCCCACAGTCCAAAGATGTATCAGTTGGTAGGTTAATTGGTCATTGTAAATTGTCCTGTGATTAGGCTAGGATTAAACTGAGGGATGGCTATGTAGCACAGTTTTAAGGGCCAGAAGGGCTTATTCAGCGCTGTATCTCAATAAATAAATAATTGAATAAATAAATAAATAGGGATTATTATTCCAGAGCAAGGAAAGTGACTTGACAATGGGATCTGCTGGAAAAGTGGGGTTGGGGGTGAACACCTGTGTCCAGTCATAATGGTGCTCCAGTCCCGACAAAGGGTCTAGGCCCAAAATCTTGACAGTTTACTCTTTTCCATAGATGCTTCCTGGCTTGCTGAGTGCTCCAGTATTTTGCGTGTGTGCTTGGACTCCTAGCATCTGCAGATTTCTCGTGTCTGTGTACCGGTGGTAGTGGTTAAGTGAAGTGAGTTAATCCCAGTTAAAGAGCTGGGAAATGTTATTGTTGGAGACAGACCTATCTAGAGTTAGCACCTCAAACCACTGCAGAGGTATTGGTTACACTGTCTCTGCAATAACCTTTCAAATCTTGTGGCAGAAACACAAAACAACATCAGTATCATCTCCCAGCTGAATACACTCAGCTTCAAATATACTCAGCCAGTAGTGACGGACAGTCCATATTGTTCAAAGGCCTTACACTAGATACAGTACCTGAAACAACGACTCTGCTCTCAGAATCAGAATCAGGTTTAATCTCACTGACACTGGTCATGAAAAGTTCTGCAGCAGCAGTACAACACAATGCTTAAAATGTACTAAAAAATACAAAAAGAAAATGCAATATATACACACATTATATACACTGTGGTTACTTTATTAGGTATACATGTACGCTTGATTATTAATGGAAATATCTGATTGAGCCTACTTGGGAAAATTTATTTTATGCTGGGTGTTGTGTAATAATTCAGATTTTATTAGGGAGCTTAAGGTAAAGGAACCCTTAGAGTCGGTGATCATAATATGATTGAATTTATACTGCAATTTGGGAGGGAAAAGCATAAGTCAGAAGTATCAGTATCACAATGGAATAAAGGGAATTACAGAGGCATGAGAGAGGAGCTTGCCCAGGTGGATGGAGGAGGATAGGTGACAGCAGAGCAGAGGTGGCAGAAGTTTCTGGGAATAGTTTACAAGGTGCAGGATGGATAAGTCCCACAGAAGAAGTTCTCAAATGGCAGGAGTAGGCAACCGTAGCTGACAAGGGAAGTTAAGGACTGCATAAAAGCTAAGGAATGGGCATATGATGTAGCAAAAGTGAGTGGGAAGTTGGATAATTGGGAAGTTCTTAAAATCCAACAAAAGGCAACTGAAATAGCCAGAAGAAAAAATGAAAGATGAGGGCAAACTAGCCAATAATATAAAGCAAGATACTAAATGGTTTTTTTTTCAGTTACATAAAGAATAAAAAGAAGGAGAGAGTTGATATTGGACCACTGGAAAATGATGCTGGTGAGGTAATAATCGGGGACAAAGAAATGGCAGATGAACTTAAGTACTTTGAATCTGGCTTCACTGTGGAAGAAACTAGCAGTGTGCCAGACGTCTGTGTGTGTCAGTGTGCAGAAGTGAGTGCCATCACTACTACAAAGGAAAAAGTGCGAGGCAAAATGAAAGTCACCTGGACCAGGTGGACATCCCAGAGAAAAGAAATTCTAGGCCAGTTAGCCTAAACTCAGTGGCTGGGAAAGTGTTGGACTCCACTATTAAGAATAAAGTTTCAGGGTACTTGGAGACAAATGATAAAAGTCAAGTCAGCATACTTTCTGTAAAGAGAAATCTTGCCTGACAAAATTGTTAGAGTTCTTCGAGGAAGTAATAAGCAGGATGGACAAAGGAGAGGTAGTGGATGTCATTTACCTGGATTTTCAGAAGGTATTTGATAAGGTGCCACACGTGAGGCTGCTTAACTGGATAAAATCCTATCGTGGTGCAGGAAAGATACTGGCATTGATAGAGGAATGGCTAACAGTCAGGATGCAGTGAGTGGGAATAAAGGAGACTTTTTCTGGATGGCTGCAAGTGACTAGTGGTGTTCCTCGGGGGTCAGTATAGGGACTGCTACTTTTCACATTATTTGTCAGTGGTTTAGGTAATGGAATTTATGGCTTTGTGGCAAAGTTTGCAGATGATATAAAGATAGGTGGAGGGATAGGTAATGCTTAGGAAGCAATGCAATTGCAGGAGTTGGACAAATTGCAAGGATGGACAAAAAAGTGGAAGATGGAATGCAGTGTTGGGAAATATATGACAATGCATTTTGGAAAAAGGAACAAAAGTGCAGACTATTATCTAAATGGGGAAAACATTTAAACATCAGAAGTGCAAAGGGACTTAGGGGTCCTTGTGCAAGACTCCCGGAAGGTTAATTCACAGGTTGAGTCTATGGTAGTGAAGGCAAATGCAATCATTTCAAGGGAATGGAATATGAAAACAAGGAGATAATGCAGAGTCTTTATAAGACACTAATCAGGCCACACTTGAAGTATTATCAACAGTTTTGGGCTCCATATCTCAGAAAGAGTCCAGCGGAGGTTCATGAGAATGATTCCGAGAATGAAGGGGTTAACATGTGAGGAGTGTTTGGCAGCTTTGGGCCTGTCCTCACTGGAATATAGAAGAATGCAGAAGGATCTCATTGAAACCTACCAAATGGGGAAAGGACTAGATTGGGTGGATGTGGAGAGGATGTTCCCTATGGTGGGTGTTTCCAGAACTAGAGGGCACAGCCTCAAAATTGAGGAGCAGCCCTTTAGACCAGAGGTAAGAAGGAATGTTTTAGCCAGAGAATTGTGAATCTATGGAATGCTCTGCCACAGACCAGCAGTGGAGGCCAAGAACGTGTGTATATTTAAAGTGAAAATTAATAGTTTTCTATTGGTCAGGGCATAAAGGTTTTGGCAAGCAAGCAGGTGTATGGGGTTGAGTGGGATCCGGGATCTGCCATGATGGAATGATGGAGCAGACTCAATGGGATGAATGGCCCACTTCTGCTCTTATGTCTTGAGGTCTTATGGTCTTACAGTCTAATCAACCAATCACGTGGCAACAACTCAATGTATAAAAGTATGCTGACATGGTCAAGAGCTTCAGTTGTTATTCAGACTAATCACCAGAATGAGGAATATATGTATGATCTAAGTGACTTTGACCGTTGAATGATTGTTGGTGCCAGATGGGGTGATTTGAGTATCTCATAAAATAGGATTTTCACACACAACAGCCTCTAGATTTTACAGAGAAGTAATGTGGGTGAAAATGCCTTGTTAATGAGAGAGGTCAGAGGAGAATGGCCAGAATGGTTCAAGCTGACAGGAAGGTGACAGTAATAACGACATGTCACAACGGTAGTGTGCAGAAGAACATCTCTGAATGCGCAACATGACACACTTAGAAGTGTAAGAGTTGCAGAAGCAGAAGATCATGAATATGCACTCAGTGGGCATTTTGTTAGGTACAGAAAGTACTTACTAAAGTGGCCATTGAGTGGTATTCATGGGTTCATTATCTGTTCATAAATTGGATGGTGGAGGGGAAGAAGTTGTTCCTAAAACACTGAATTTGTGGCTTTAGACCATAAGACATAGGAGCAGAATTAGGCCATTCAGCCCATTGAGTCTGCTCCACCATTCCATCATGGCTGATCCCGGATCCCACTCAACCCCATACACTTCCCCTCTCACCATATCCTTTGATGCCCTGACCAATCTGGAAGTGATCAACTTCCTCCTTAAATATACACACGGATTTGGCCTCCACTGCAGTCTGTGGTAGAGCATTCCATAGATTTACTACTCCCTGACTAAAAAAGTTCTTCCTTACCTCTATTCTAAAGGGTCACCCCTCAATTTTGAGGCTGTGCCCTCTAGCTCTGGATACTCACACCAGTGGGAACATCCTCTCCACATCCACCCTATCTAGTTCTTTCAACAATCAATAGCTTTCAATGAGATCCTCACACATTCTTCTATATTCCAGTGAGCACAAGCCCAAAGCTGCTAAACACTTCCCATATGTTAACCCCTTCATTCCTGGAATCATCCTCATGAACCTGCTCTGGATTCTCTCCGATGACAACTCATCCTTTCTGAGATATGGGGCCCAAAACTGTTGACAATACTCTAAGTGTGGCCTGACTAGTGTCTTATAAAGGCTCAGCACTATCTCTTTGCTTATATATTCTATTCTGTTCCCTTTTAAATAAATGTTAACATTGCATTTGAATTCTTTACCACAAACTCAACCTGTAAATTAACCTTCTGGGAGTCTTCAGCCTCTCTGATGGTAGAAATGAGTAGTGGGTATGTCCTGATAATGAGGGTCCTTAATGATAAATGCCACCATTTTGAGGCATTTCTTTTGAGGATGTCCTCGAAGGTGGGAAGGCTAGTGCCCATGATGGAGCTGTCTCAGTTTACAACCTACAGCAGTTTTTTTCTAATCCTGAGCAATGACCCCGTCCCCCTCATGCCACACTGTGATTAAACCGGATAGAATACTGTACTTGCGGCAACAAGAAATTGTAATTCTCAAAGAAAGAACATATTTCAACAGAACCCCTGGGATGGAACATCCAGGAAGACATTGAGAGAACCTTGAATTTCTTCGGCAGGAGCAAATGGAGGAGTTGAAGGAGCGCAGAAAGTTCTGGATAACCCACTCACCATCACGCCCTGTCAAGCACCACCTACCCCACCTGTGGCAGAGTCTGCGTGTCACATATTGACATCATCAGTCACCTCAGAAACCACAGAACTGCCATGGAAGCAAGTCATCCTCAACCTCAAGGGATCATCTAACAAGATTAACTGCTCTCCAGAAGCGATGCCATCATCTTGCCAGGGAGCATGAAATCCTTTGTGGTAAGATCAATATGTCTTTACCTTCAGGCCACCCATCATGCCAGACAACGTTCATATGATCTGCATCATCACAGTGTTACCATTGACCATTGCTTTAGTATTTATCTGTCCATGTTTATTTCAGATAATAAACTTGTAAAATGGTTAGAGACCTCCCTCAGAGCAGCGGAGTGATGCTTGCGGTGACCACCCATCCTTTCAGGGCTGAACACCTTAAAACACTCAAACTTTTCCCCACACCTGTGCCCCATGTGTTTTAAAACCTTAATGGACCTATTGAGTTGATGCGATCTCATCCATTAGCCTCCTCGTGCTGAGCTGTCAGATTGATAATGTATGAGTAACGTTTCTTCAAGTTAGTTTGATAGGAACACTTATTGAAACCAGGCTCCATAATTTAAGAAAACTGCAGCGAATTATTTGAATATCTTCGTATTGCACTTTTGGAGAGCAGCTTCTTTTTTGTTAATTACATTTTAGGATGGAAGGAAATGCCACATTTATTGTCCACCTTAATTGCTTTCAAGATGGTTGTTTGGGCCACCATCATGAACCACCAGTTGAAGATACACCCACAGTATTGTTCGGTAGGAAGCTCCAAGATTTGGATCCAGCACTGATGAAGGACCAGTGATTTATTTCTAAGTCAGGATGGTGTGTAATTTGGATGGAAACCTGGAGGAGGTGGGAATTCCCTGTTGCCTGAATTCACTTGCTGCTATTGTCATTCTGGGCAGATGTTGCTGTTGGGAGTAGTCTGTATGTGTGTAACTGCAGTGCTGGTTGTTGATTCTAAGCACTGCAGCCATAGTGGAGAGAATGAAACTTCAGGATGGTTGATAGGGTGCAGGTCAATGGGTGCTTTGTCCCGGATGGCACTGAGCTTCTGAAGAGTTGTTGATGCTACAGTTGACAAGGCAGAGGGAGAGTATTCAATGAGGAGCATCCTGCCTGATGGTATGAACATCAACTGCTCTAGATTTTAGTCATTTCTCTCTCCCCCCCCTTCTCTCTTTTCCCTTCTCTATTCTGGCTCCCCACTTACCATTTCTCTTCTCCTCCATCCGGTGGCCCTCCTCCTTCCCTTCCTCCCATGGATCACGCTCCACATGTACCAGATTCCACCTTTTACCTCTTATACCAATCACCACCCCATCTTCTCACTTCAGCTACCATTACCCACCCACCAATCTGTTCCTTTCACCTGCTCTCACCTACCACCTGCCAGTTTGTACCCCTTCCCCTATTCCCACCATCTTAATCTGTCTTCTTCCCCCTTCCTTTCCATTTGTCAATAGTTTATTCCCCTCAGAGAACCTGTCTGACTTGCTGAGTTCCTCCAACATTTTGTATGTGCGTTGCTTGGGATTTCCAGTTTCTGCAGAAATTCTAATGTTTGTGATACTCCTGCCTTGTGCCTTACAAATGATGGAAATCACTCAGGGATATCTGAATGTGAATCACTTATCCCCAGATACCCAGCCTCTTCCCTTTTCTCGTGGCCATATAACTTATGCGGCTGATCCATTTGAGTTTCTCGTCAGTGGGGCTTCCGGAATACCAAAGGCTTTCTTTCATTTTTCACTTCCATTCTCTGAGCCGATCCCACTATCTGCCCCCTGTAATCTTTCTGCAAGGTTCAGTGCAAGGTACAGGACCCAATTTTTCCATGCTATAGCTTCCTGCACTCAACGATGACTCTGACATTTTTAGATAATCAACTACTCTAGGACTTTTATTTCAGATTTTCACTATTCACTTTCTTCTCCTCTAGTGTTTTTAGATAATTATTCTGCATTTATGAAGAGGATGCTTCCTATAGTGGGGCAGTCTAGGACCAGAGGGCATGGGCATAGAATAGAAGGGTATTTCATTAGACCAAAAATGAGGAGGAATTTCTTTAGCTGGTGAGTGGTGAATCTGTGGAATTCATGGATGGCTGTGGAAGCCAATTCACTGGGTGTCTCTAAAGTGGAGGTTGATAAGTTCTCGATTAGTCTGGGCATGAAAGGTTATGGGGATAATATAGGAGAATGGGATAATAAATCAGTCATGATGGAATGATGGAGCAGACTTGATGGGCAGAATGGCCTAATTATGCTCTTACGTCTTATGGCCTTATGGTTTTATTTACATTTTCACCAGACAGTCCTTTGTTTACACTACAAACCCCATGTTTCTCCTTGTCTGCCACTCTACTGTCATTTCATGTTTTGCCCTTGCACCTTATCACATTTGTTCTCTTCTCCCCTCCTTCTCAAAACTTGCCCTGCCTCTAACAAATCTGATGACTAATGAGGGGCGGCAGTCAGTATAACGCTTAGCAGCACAAGCGGTTGGGGTTCAATTCTTGTCACCGTCTGTAAGGAGTTTGTAAGTTCTCCCTGTGATAACATGGGTTTCCTCCAGGTGCTCTGGTTTCCTCTCTCACTTGAGACTTATGGGTTAGGCTCAATAATTTGTGGGCATACTAAACTATTGCTGGAAGCATGGTGACTCTTGTGGGCTGCACTCTGGGCTGCGTAGGTTACCAATGCAACAACGAAACATTTCACTGTACATTTGACAAATAAAGCTAATCTTTGCTTTCTCTGTTTTGAAGAAAGGGTGGTGACCTGGAAGATAAACTCAGCTTTCCCTCCACAGAAGCTGGCTGTCTTACCGATTTAGTAAAACCCCAATAAACTGCTACCTGATTACTCAGAAATCTTGATGATTCGGCCACTAGTTCACTCCACACTCCCTTTAACACATCACAATCTCAGTTCCCCCACTGCCTTTAAGGGCACTGGGAACCTAGTTCCGATGTTCCCTTTAAAATTGTTGGTGACCTATTTCTCGTGCTCTCTTGAAAATTGTTGAGTTCAGTTTAAATTTATTGTACAATTCTCCCATGTATCATCTTGTTTTTTAAGTGAATTACATATGTGTTGGTGTAACAATCAGAATAACATCATCATCATTAGGTGCAGTATCATCTGACATCATATGACATCTCCTGACCATGATTGTTCTTGGCAAATTTTTCTGCACAAGGGGTTTGCCATTGCCTTCTTCTGGACAGTGTCTTTACAAGACAGGTGACCCCAGCCATTATAAACACTCTTTAGAGATTGTCTGCCGGGCGTCAGTGGTCACATAACCAGGACTTGTGAAATGCACCAGCTGCTCATACAACCATCCTCCACCTGCTCCCATAGCTTCACGTGACCCTGATTCAGAGGCTAAGCAGGTGCTACACCTTGCCCAAGGCTAGTGAAGGGAACTGCCATGCACCTCCTTTGGTGGTGAATTACCTCCACCTCGCCACCCATGGAATAACAAACAGTGAAAACATTTTTGGAAAATCTGCCAGCCTGCAACACCTTAAGTGCCAAGTTGATGAACAGAGTTTTACTGTATTCTGAGTACATTTTGTTATTATTTTTGGTATCCCTCTCACTTCATAGACTCTCCAAGCTACAGAGTTTTAACTCTAAACCAGATCTCAACCAGGCTCTCCATTCATGACCAATCTCACCTTTACCTCTTCATCTCTTCAACCTCAGGAGGATCAGCACTGAATCTTCTCTGAGGTTTTTCAATAGTATGTGAAACTTTTCTCTCTCAAATGCCTCCCTGATCAGAAAATGTTCAGACGCGAGTGCTGGCTTGGTTTATGCTGATGGTGTGATGTGAGTACCAAGCGCTTACTCTGAAGGGGGGAATTAATGTGGTCCTGACATTACTTGAATCAGCTCCCTTATACTTAGTTTGAAATGGTAAAGAGACGTCCTTTTCAAAGAAATAGGGCAAATTTACCGAATTTATCAGGCAGAAGAATAGCACTGCTGTGCAACACATAAGGAATCACTGTTGAGAATATCAGCAGTCCTGCCAATGATACCATAGCCCCCTGATTATGTAATGTCTACAAAATGGGTGAGATTCATTCACTGCTTCCCTGAACTGTGCCGTGCAATTATAAGCGTGAGCATATTCTGCAGCTTCCTGGTGCCAGGACTACAACACTGCAGGGGCCACTGCTTAAGGGCTTTGAAAAGAAAAGTCCTTTGTTTTTAATCTTCTGCCAGGCATCCAGCAAGTGTATGGGTAGAAGTGCCTTGATGGGGGTTTTTGCTATATGAAGCCATATGTTCAAGGCATAACTTCAACCCACTTTAAAGAGACTGTAAAACTCTGTTAATTGACTTAAGACTACAGTTTCCAATTGATGCACAGTGGGACAACGGATATGTATGGAGAGCATTAGAGGGCAATAACATAGCTGTGGCTTTAGATGAACCTATTAACCACAAGGGCAGAGTTCAGCATTGTTTATGCAAGACACCTGAATGTGTTATGGTTGAGAATTCCTTTGGTTACTAAGTTCTGGGATATGGTAAAAATGTGTGTGAAGGTTTCCATCTTGCAATGTCCGCCAGCACTTAACACATTTACACCAAATTCCTCTCTGGACAACTAATGGAACGAGTGGAGGCTCCGGCACAAGAGGAGCCATTCACCTCATCCAGGCCAGTCAACTGGTTGTATCCAAATCCCTTGTTCACTCTCTAACTCAAGAGAGTGCTCGTGTAGTGTTATAATTGTGCTGACCGCCTGGCAGCAAACATTTAGGTTTAAAATAGCACTTCCCTCGCAATTACTTTCCTTTAATTTAATTTCACTGGCAATCTACCATCTAATAAGTGTAATTGCAATGTAAGTATGGCAGCATCTCTACTTCCTCAGGACTCGGCGGAGATTCAGCACAACATCAAAAACTTTGACAAACCTCTATAGCTGTGCAGTGGGAAGTGTATTGACTGGCTGTATTCCGGCCTGTCTTTGGCCTGGTATGGGAACACCGATGTCTTTGAACAGAAAATCCTACAAAAGGTAACGGATTCGGCCCAGTATATTACGAGTAAAGCCCTCCCAACTATTGAGCACATCTACATGAAACGATGTCATAGTAAAGCAGCGTCCATCATCAAAGATCCTCACCACCCAGGCCGTGCTCTTTTCTCACTACTGCCATCAGGTAGAAGGTACAAGAGCCTCAGGACTCACACCCACCAGGTTCAGGAACAGTTACTGCCTCAACTATCAGGCTCTTAGACAAAAGGAAATAACTACACTCATCTATTGAGACATTCCCACAACAAATGATCACACTTTAAGGACTTTTTATCTTGTTATGTTCTTGTTATTTATTGCTATTTATTTATGTTTGCATTTGCACAGTTTGTTGTCTTCTATGTTCTACTTGCTCTTTCATTGATCCTGTTTATAGTTACTATTCTATGGATTTATTGAGTATACCGGCAGGAAAAATATTCTCAGGGTTGTATGCGGTGACATGTACATACTCTGATAATAAAATTTACTTTGAACTTTAATAGGAACATGAACACTCGGTGCCTTCACTAACCTTCATCAAGCCATTCTTTATCTCAGCTTTATTTAACTATTAAGGGCTCTATATTTAACCCAGATGGCAGGATGGAAATACATCTCTACCAAAGGCGTAAGGCGCTCCTTCCCTCCGCTAGCCTGCAGGTCACCATGGACAAGGTGTAGTCCCTGCTTAGCCCCCCCAATCAGGGTCACATGAAGCTTTGGGAGCAGGAGGTGGATGATCACACGAGAGCCGGTGTCTATCATAAGTGCTGGTTGTGCGACCACTGACACCAGGCAGACAATCTCCGAAGAGTATTGATAATGACTGGGCTCACCCGTCTTGTAAAGACACAGCCCACAAGATGGCAATGGTAAGCCACTTCTCTGGAAAAATTTGCCAAGAACAATCATGGTCATGGAAAGACCGTGATCACGTACGTCATACATAACGAACAAAATTTAATCAGTGAGTTGCTAACTCCTTGGGTTGGGCATATGCCAAGAGGGTTCACTACATGGCCTGTTAAATCCAGCCCCCCCCTACCTTGTCACCCCTATCACTGATTGGCCAATGTGACTTATTTATTTATTGAGATACTGTGTGGAATAAGCCCTTCTGGTCCTTCGAGCTGCACTGCCCAGCAAACCTTCGATTTAACCCTCAGCCTAATCATGGATCAATTAACCTACCAACCCGTGCATCTTTGGAATGTGAGAGGAAAGCAGAGCACACAGAAGAATTCCACGAGGTCACGGGGAAAATGTACAAACTCCTTACATTCGACAGCGGCAGGAATTGAACCCGAGTCGCTGGTACTGTAAAGCGTTGTGCTAACTACTATGTTACCATGCCTCACCATGCAATGTCGCCCTATACCAATCAGAAGAAGAATAAATTCTCACTTGATGGTTTAATCCTAGACATCCAATTAACGAGTCTTTATCCAAATATCATGTATTTGTTATAAAGAATGAAGTAGTGGTTGATGGAAAACCAACAGAAAGACTTAACCTCCTGCATTTCTCCATTCCTGATCTGGCCAAGATTCTCAATGGCAGAAGCTGTAACACATTCTTCATATAGGCCTATTGCAGCTAGGTCCCAATGAGATGGTGCAGGAATTTTGATAGTTAAAGGAAATATCTGCCTGGAAGTGTACATTAACTCTTTAAAAGAAAATTGTGGAGTCTTTGCTAACCACTTTAATCAAACACTTCAAAAACACAAGAAAATCTGCAGATGCTGAATTCCTGCGGCATTTTGTGTAATCAAACACTTGCCAGCTTTCCACTAGGAAATCAGTTAATATTTGCCTTTAGTTGACTATCTTGTCATATATGTAGAAATGATAACTGTGTTTCCTTTGTAATTAAACTTTGTAGGAAAAGGCAGATGTGAAGACTTCAGAAATGTCCATGCTCTAACTGATGGAACTGGTCAGTAGAGATAATCAGAAATTCATATTCCACTTTTCCATCCCTGTCAGTTGTCAGTTTCTTCAATGTTAACACAATGTAGGCTGATTACATTTGCCTTTTTTTCGAATATATGAAATAGGTATACAAATTTCAGCCTGAGTTGTTCAGGGAATGCTGAGGATAGGCCTTGTTGCCTGGGTTGTCAGCTCTGATTGGACATATTCCCAGTGGGTTCATCACATGACCCGTTGAATCCAAGCGCCCCCCCCCCCCCCCCAGCTCGTCACACCTGCTATTGGTTGGCTAATGTGGCTTCTTCACAGTTTATCTTCTTCCCAATTAAAGAAAGAATAAATTCTCATTTGACCAGTGATCCTTGGCTTCCAGTTAGTCTTTTAGTATGTCTGATTTGCTATAACTAATAAAGAAAACAAATCTTTTTGATATCCAAATGATTTTTGTTCTTTCCTGAATTGCTCTTAAGAGTGGCCCATTTAACCCAGCTCTCCAAATACCATGATGCCTTATCTTTTGCACCTTGTCAAATACCTTCTGAAAGTCCAAACACGTAACATCTATTGGCTTCCTTTTATTGACCCGGCTTGCTACATCCTTTGAGAACTCTAGTAAATTCCTCGAATGTGATTTACTTTTCTTGAAACTATGTTGACTTGGTTTGATGACATTAAGCTTCACTGAATGACTGGCTTTCTCTTCCTTGATTATAGACTCCAGCATCTTGTTAACTATTCCAAGATATTCTCTGGCACACAAAGTGAACAGAAGTGCAATGATTCCCTAGTATGAACAGATGGGTCCTTGACCTCACAAATGACCTCGTTATTATCTTCCACTATATTGTTTACCTGCACTGCACTTTCTTTGTACCTGTTCTGCTTTATTCCGTATTGTTATGTGTACCTTAATGAGTAATGATTTGCTATGTAATAATAATAATAGCTTATTAATAGATCACTTTTCATACAAACGATGTAGGTCAAAACACTGTGCAATGGGATGAAGTGTAAATGTAAAAATAAAAGTCAAAATTAAGTTAGTTAAAAAAAATTAAATAAATCAGTTTTGAGCTGGTATTTAAAAGTGTCTGCATCCTTATAGTTTTAAGTACTGATTTCCACAGTTTAGGAGCTTAGTTATGAAAAAGCTGACCTGCCAATTTTCTCTTGAAGGGGATTGTTTAACTTTAAGAGAGCGGCAAAAGAAGACCTGTAATTTCGAGCATGGTTATAAAATGAATGTGGTTCTGGACTAGAGTGGTTCGAGAGCTTTAAAAGCAAGTAGGAGAAATTTAAAATCAATTCTAACAGAGACAGGAATCCAGTGCAGTGTAGTTAGGGTGGGAGTGATATGTTCCTTCAGCCTAGTTTTAGTTAAAAGTCTAGCTGCAGTGTTCTGAACGAGTTGAAGTTTTTCAATAGATTGCTGTGCACGGCTAATGAAAAGAGCAATGCAGTAATCTAGTCTATTGGATATAAAGGAGTAAATTAGTTTTTCAGCATCATTACATGATCTTTATGAAGTGTATGCAAGACAACTTTTCACTTTCTCTATAATAAACCAATACAAATTCCAATATCCATATTCTCAATCCTTGTATAACATTATCCACAGGACTTTCTCACTACTGAACCATGGAGCAATACTATGCATCCATCATTAGCTGCATCCTGGTTTTCAGGCCACCTCACGGAGATAGCATATGGCTACAAGGAACTTCCCCCAAGAGAGGAGAGTCTGAACGGCGGCTACGTGCTCAAGTTCCATGGCTAATTCCAGGATGCAAAATTCCTGAATCACCTGCAAATCCTAGCTGAAAGACATCAGTATGTGTTTCAGTGTGTTTATTATGACTTTTTAAAACAGAAGTCAGTGAACCAGCAATTGCTGGGAAGTCGAGTTAACATACCCACTGCATGTTCTACTGTTTCTGATCATTCCCGGAACCAAACCAGTTCCGCAGCTTCTATATTTCATGGAAAAAGAATTTCCGTGCACACCAACCATGACATTGTTTACTCAATGACTTGTCGAGGGTCACAGTCACATGTCTAGGTTGTAACACCTGCTCCTTCAGTTTATTGTTGCATGTCTTCCTTTACATACCATTCATTCTCTTTTGCTTTCCTTCTTTCCCTTCCCCTCCCTTTCTTCCTCATCACTTTCCACTCCTTCCCACTCCCCCCTCCCCTATGCCCCTGTTGCTCTCTCCTCCTCTCTTCCCCCTTCTCTGCGCCATCCCCATCCACATCTTCCCCTCCCTCTCTCCCTCTCCAGCTCCTTCTCCCCCTTGCTCTACACTTCTCCCCGCTTCTCCCCTTCTCTCTTTCTCACACCCTTGCCCCCTCTCTCCCTCCCTCATTTCCCCTCTTGTCCTCTCTTCCTCTCTTGCCTCCCCTGCCCCCTCTCCCCTTGCCCCCATATCCCCTGCACCCCCTCTCCTTTCAGCCCTATTGAACATTTGTTTAGTGACCGTGCATTTAATATAGATCACCAAAACTGAATGGATTGAAAAAAATGTTTCCTCATATCACTTCTAAATTCTCTGACCAGTCACCTGGTTGTGGTTTTTCCAAAGGGTCATAGTTGAAAGGATGGATCCAGGCATGCAGTACAATCCTAAATGCCCAGACAGGTTAAAGTGTGCTGAACTTATCAAGCAAACTGTTAAACTGAGGCTGTGTGTCCAAAGTTTCAGTAGCAATTACACTCTGAACCAAGTCGTTTAACAAGTTACAAAATGCTTAAGGAAAATCCTGAGCAACACACACAAAATACTGGACGAACTCTGCAAGTCAGACAGCGTTTATGGAGGGGAATAAACAGTCAATGTTTTGGACTGAAACACCATCCTGTAGAGTGTGAAAAGTTCAAAGAAATGTGTTTTATCTTTTTTAGTTCATATACTGTAGGAGTGGATTTCACCTACACTTGCTTTATGTCGTTTATCTAGTTTGACTTTAAGTTCAAAGTTCAAAGTGCATTTATTATCAATTATGCACACATTATACGACCTTGTGATTTGTCTTCTAACAGGCAGACACAAAACAAAGAAACCTAAAGGAACCCATTGGAAAAAAGACCATCAAGCACTCAATGTGCAGAGAGAAAAAAAACAACAAATCACACAAGCAAATAGCATTCTGAACTGAGGCCCACAAAGAGTCCATCCACAGACCATCAGTTCAGTGCAGAGCAAATATCACAGAGCAGCAAGCTGAAACGGTCCATCCCTCATCTTGGGCCCTGACACCCTGACCTCTTCAATCTGGCCCAGCACTTCAATCATCACCCAAACATTGGATTCAGTTGCTTTGATATAATTTAGATTTCCCTTTGACCTTTTCAGTATTTTCTTTGAAGCATATCTACATTACAAAGAACTGTTCTGTGTTCTATACTGTAGCAGATAACTTTAGCAGCCTCTAATAATTTGCCTCTCTCCTGTGGGAAGTGGATAAATCCCATGAAAGCTTACTTCAGCAGTGTTCCATAGCCTACTTCGGCCCTCTCACTGCCCTGATAAAATAGACTTTAACATCACTGGGTCAGAAACTTAAATATTGTGGTCAGGAAATTTGGAAGATTTAGACTTTGAGTAAAAGTTAAATGGGTCTCAATGACAAGGCCAGCATATATTGTTCATCCTTTGAGAAGGTGGCAGGGAGCTGCATCCTTGAACCACTGCAGACCCCAGTTAATGTACTTACACAGTGTTGTTGGCAAGTGTTCCAGAATTCATACAGGGGCAGCAAAGTATTTGCAAGTCAAGACGGTTGGTGAGATCAGAATCAGAATCAGAATCAGGTTTAATATCACCAGCATATGTCAGGAAATTTGTTATGTGGCAACAGTATATTGCAATACACCATTAAAAACACTGTAAATTACTGTAAGAAGTGTATACATATATATATTAAAAGTTAAATTAATTAAGTAGTGTAAACAAAGAACGTAGTGAAGTAGTGTTCTTGGGTTCAATGTCCATTCAGAAATCTGATGGCAGAGGGGAAGAAGCTGTTCCTGAATCATTGAGTGTGTGCCCTTAGGCTCCTGTACCTCCTTCTTGATGGTAACAATGACAGGTCCTGGGAGATGTGGGTCAATGATGGATGCTGACTTTTTGAGGCAATGATCATTGGAGATGCCCTGGATACCACTGAGGCTAGTGCCCATGATGGTGCTGGTTGAGATGGAAGGGAACTTGCAGAGAAGCATGTTCCTATGTGTCTGTGGTAAGGTTTACAGATTTTGTAGTTGTTGATGTTCGTATCAAGTCCACTGCTCTTGTGTGTCATTAAGATGAACAAACCTCTTACATTTTTAGTGATTCCAGCAATGGCACAAGACTACCTAGACAAATGCCATACTTTACTCAAGAAGACTTCAATCATCTGGTAGTATATTTAGATACAGACTTTTTTAATGGTACTTTTAAAGTACTTTACCATAAGTTTTTCAAGAGACCTTTTAGGTAGTTAGCACTCTGATTTTATCCCATTCCCTGTAGGGAAGTCTTTCCTTGTATGTTCCAGTGTTCTGGATTTCATCCTGATTGATATGGCAAAATTAAGCAATGATTTTTGAGGAAAGTAAAATTTTATCGAGACCTTGATCCAACTGTGATTTCTCTACACTCATATACGGTAGCACAGCAGTTAGTATAACGCTTGGGGTTCAGTTACCACTGCTGTCTGCAAGGAGTTTGTATGTTCTCCCCGTGACCGCATGGGTTTCCTCCGGGTGCTCTGGTTTCCTCCCACAAACATTCCAAAAGATGTACAGGGGATGTGCGTGTGATGTGTGCTGCTCTTGCATGCTGACCCCAGCAGGTTCCTGGAATGCGCCGGTCGTTGATGCAAATAACACATTTCACTGTATGTTTCAATGTTTCTATGTACATGTGACAAATAAAGCTAATCTTTATCTTTATCTTTGCTTTCAAATCTTGCAGTTCATGTTTAAGTTTATGCAACATATTGCTACAGGTAGCCAATCAAATTCAATAACACAGGATTGGCATTCTGAGGTGAAGTCTGAAGTTGTATGCCTCATGTTTGTGAGTCTGACAGTCCAGGAACAAGGACTGAAAGTGTGGAGCCACCTGTCCTAGGGCTGGAGGCATGTCTGGGTACGTGAGTGGATGAGCTGGATGGGGGGGGAAGGATGCCAAAGGGGCTTGGTTTACTGTTCTGTCTTATTTTGTTTAGTTGTTGCTGCCTATATTGTTCTATGAACATTGTGGGCATTCATTCTATGTAGGAGCCAGAATATGTGGTGACATTTGTCAGCTATCCCCAACACATGCTTGAGTATGCTGATGCTAACACAAATGGTGTGTTACATTGTATGTTTCAATGTACATGTGATAAATAATGCTGAATCTGAGATCTAACTTCATCCATAACTTTTACCAGTTCCTGCCTCAGTTTCAGTAACAATGTGAGGTCACCACACTGTAATAACTCTTTCCAAAAGAAAGATTTTCTAAATTCCTTTCCAGTATTCTGGTAACATCCAACATTTAGGTCATAATGTGGGATGTGGTCACGCTCATAACACTGGGAATTATGTCGGAAAATATTTTGATTGGGATTGCGGTCACAATCACGTTTCAAAATCATCGTTCTTTAAATTTAAACATCAGCTGTACTTCTTTTCTGAGTTGGAAGCTTTATGAAAGCCATTTGGCCTGTCATATTTTGCTGAAATTTGATGAGACCGCTTTAGTGCAATAATCCTGTAAATGAGTCCTCTTCAAGTGTTTCCGCAAGATTGGAGCTAGAGCCCATTGATGTCTGTTGGAGCAATACTTGGTCTAAAACTTTAGATTATAAAATGCAGCTTGTTGGGTTTTGGGTCAATCGATCAACGACCTTTGATAAATCTTATAGGGAAAGGTTGGATAGTAAGTACCTAAAGAAGAAGCCACTGAGTGTACTGCGAAGATTGGGTGATCATTGAAAGTAATATTGTACACTGTTTACTAAATCAAAACAGTAGATGGGAGGTGGAGACTTGGCACCAGTGTCTTAAGAATTTGTGTACAGTAGTATTTTAATGATATGTGAGCCCACGTAGGTGGAGAATAAAGAAAATTATGAGGGGTGTAGATAGAATAAATGCAAGCTAGCTTTTTCCACTGAGGTTGGGTGAGAATAGAACTAGAGGACATAGGTTAAGTGTCAAGGGTAAAATATTCAAGGAGTTGGTTGATGTCAGATGGGGTGGTTTGAAAATCTCAGAAACTGCTCATCTCCTAAGATTTTCACGCACGACAGTCTCTACAGTTAACAGAGAATGGTGTGAAAATCAAAAAAAAAAATCCAGTGAGTGGCAGTTCTGTGGGTGAAAATGCCTTGTTAATGAGAGAGATCAGAGGAGAATGGCCAGACTGGCTCAAGCTGAGAGGAAGATGATGGTAATTCGAATAACCACGCATTATAACAGTGGTGTGCAGAAAAGCATTTCTTAGTGCACATCGTATCGAACCTTGAAGTGGATGGGCTACAGCAAAAGACCTGGAACATACACTTATTAGCCACTTTAGGTACCTTATAAAGTGGGCACAGGGTGTACTCTATGTAGAAAATTGGGGGATCATTAAAAGTAATTCTGTAAACTGTTTACCAAATTAAAACAGTAGATGGGAGGTGGAGACTTGGCACCAGTGTCTCAAGAATTTGTGTGGTATTTTAATGGGATGTGAGCCCACTTATGTGAAAATACTTATGAGAACTGCATTTTCAAGTTATACCAACAGATTTATTAATGTTAAGTTTGCTATAAAGTATGCAAAGAAAAAGTATGCATTATAGAAATGTATTAATTAAGACGGGAAGTCATCCCCTCAGCCCCCTAATTCATTACTTTCTGATTTGCATTCTTGTCTACTCCGGTAATTTTTTTCTGCATATCAAGGATCTGAATAACTCTGCTCTAAAAGTTTTCAAATGTTCCTTATTTTTAAACATTAACCTTTGTTCTAATTTTTCCCAGCAGAGAATACATTCTTTCCATATGCACACTCCAATGACCCCAAGAAATCTTATAATTTTTAATCAAGTTCCCTCTAACCTCAGTCACTTTTAAGTCATGCAATGAAAACATTCACATGTTATTCCAGTAAATGCCACCAATCCTCCCCAAGAGCCGGATCTAAATCCTGGATTTCCCTGCATGATGGTACAAAGATGCATCTTCATCACAAGGACTGGAGCGGTTAAAGATGTTCATTCAACCCCACCTTTTCAATAGCAATTAGGAATGAACATTAAATTCTGACCTTGTGTGAACCTAACGACCAACAAGGTCTAGTTGAAGCATGTACTGACGAATACACAAGGCACAATGCAAACAGCAAGGTGTGATCTCTTTATACTCGGGTTAAGGTTTCCTTCTCCATAACTCTCTGTAAATATTGTAGCAAATAACAGCTAGATGCATAATAGAATTGTTAACAAAATAGCAGCTCTATCGCAACAGTTATTGCTCAGCACCTATAGTGCATTAACTATGGTAATATTGCAACTCTACAAATCTCTGGTGAGACCGCACTTAGAGTATTGTGTTCAATTCTGGTCACCTCATTATAGGAAGGATGTGGAAGCTATGGAGAGGGTGCAGAGGAGGTTCACCAGGATGTTGCCTGGATTGGAGAACAAGTCATATGAAGCAAGGTTAGCAGAGCTGGGACTTTTCTCTTTGGAGCGTAGAAGAATGAGAGGGGACTTGATAGAGGTCTACAAGATTATGAGAGGCATAGATAGGGTGGATAGTCAGTACCTGTTTCACAGAGCACCAATAGCAAACACCAGAGGGCATATGTACAAAATTAAGGGAGGAAAGTTTAGGGGAGACATCAGGGGTAAGTATTTTACACAGAGGGTTGTGGAGGCTAAAACATTAGAGGTATTTAAGAGCCTCTGGACAGGCACATGGATGAAAGAAAAATGGAGGGTTATGGGGTAGTGTGGGTTTAGTACTTGTTTTTTTTAAGGATTATATGGGTCGGCACAACATGGAGGGCTGAAGGGCCTGTACTGTGCCATAGTGTTCTATGGTTCTATGGTTCTGTGGTAATGCCTGAATCCTGTAAAGAAGCAAGTCTGTTTGGGAATTCAGACTACAAATATATTGGACAACAGTTTTTTTTTTGAAAGTATGGCTTCCTCAGAATTATTTTTAGGTTATGATAGGCCGCTTGAAGCTGAACACAAATATGATTTCAGACTGCTTGTATCACATAGGAATTTGGAGAAACAAGAAATTAACTTTTATTGCATATAATACATTTACTTGC
Source organism: Hemitrygon akajei (assembly GCF_048418815.1). NCBI lineage: Eukaryota > Metazoa > Chordata > Chondrichthyes > Myliobatiformes > Dasyatidae > Hemitrygon > Hemitrygon akajei. The sequence goes on along the minus strand of NC_133153.1, from coordinate 32,332,791 downwards.
ATAATGGTCCTGACACTTTGCAATAGTTCAACTAAGCTAAAAATGTTTTGTTGATGACTTTCATTTGTACTCAGTGTCTGAGATATCTCAATTAAGTGTCTAACAATAATCAGACAGCATTGATGGATTCTGTTGCCCTGATACCATTTCCCCATGACTGCTATGTCCTGGTGAAGCCTTTCACCATGCTTGTCACTGACTGTGCCAAGATCAGCAGGGAAGAAGTGTAAATGGGAATGCAGAAAATTAATCTTCAATGACATGTTCACTTCATGGCTTTGTATGCTTGAAGCACATTGTCATATTGTTTGGTGCTCTTTAGTTGTGAAGAAAATTTTCAACAATATCCTTGAATGCCTTCCATACAATTTTCTCCGGTCCCACTAGATGTTTTTTGAATTGCCAATCATTGATGACCTGTTTGATTTGTGGACCAACAAACGTGCTTTCCTGAATCTTGGCATCAGTTATTCTGACTGGAAACTGGAATTATGAATTGAAATAACAAATACAAGTGATTTTATAAAAATGGCCTGTGATAGGGAAATTTCATGGTATTTTTCATGATCAGCAGCCCAAAATCCATGAGATAACCCAAAAGTATACAGGATGCAACATTTTTGTTGTCCAGTGTAATTGCAGATTCACAAAAAAAATTCAGTGTGTGTATGGCCATTTTATTTCATTGCACCTGCTAAGAATATGAAGTAAGGTGCATTTAAACAATCTTGACCTTCAGATATTGTTCATGTGTACCATTTTACAGCTCTACAAATCCCCCTCTGATAGAACTGCTCCCTCTGGAGCTCCTGATCTGAAGACTCGGTCGTTGCTATGCCAACATATCCTCTGGGCCTAATTTTCCCTCATTCAACCACAATGTAAAAAGAACACTCTGATAGGAAATTCTAGTTTCACGTGTTCTCCTGAAAATTATATATTCCTCTCTAGATGTTATCTACAATTCATACTTGCTTGTACTTCAATGAAAACCCGGAGGAATAAAGTCATTTTAAAAAAATATATTTAAATATTCAGTGGTGTTATGTATGTGTTATTGAGACTGTTGTAACTAGAAACAGCTTAATAATTGATTTCCTTCATCAAAAACACAAAGGGTGATGTGCTGTGTGCAACTATTTTAGTTGTGAGCCTGCAAAAAAAACACAGTAATAAATATTTTTCCTTCTGCTCATTTATTTTTGTGCGGGCACAGTGGTCTTGAAGGGAGCAGGTAAATTATCCACAACCAGGGGATGTAGTTTGGGTTTGGTTTCTCTCATAGTACTAAGAAATTCTCCTGAAGGCATCTCAGATAACACTGCCTCTCTGTAGAAACCATGGTTATTCCAGGGATGGTCTTTAAGTGTCCTAACCTTCTGGCAAAATGAGGAATGACTTTTTTCCACATGAAATGTACTAGGAATCAGGCCAGGAATGCAAGTGAGAATTGCTACCAGAAGTAGGTAGATGAATTATGAGGGTGACATAATTCACCTCAGAAATGGTTAGAAGTATTCTCCTCTAGAGATAAGCAACTTTCGAGCTGAAGCGAAACATGTTAAAGTTGCCGATGACATCACATTTGTTGGTTGAATCTCAGGTGGTGACAGGGAGGCCTACAGGAATGAGGTAAATTGGCTGCTTTAGTGGTGATGCAACAACAACTATACACTGAACATCAGCAAAACTAACAAACCTCTTGTGGACTTCAGCAAGGGGAAGTCAGGAGAACTTGCAGCAATGCTCTTTGAGAGTCAGCAGTGAAAGGGTAAGTATCTCTAATTTCCTGAGCATCAACATCTCAGACGATCTATCCTGGGCCCAACATATTGATGCAATCACGAAGAACACATAATAGAGGCTCTAATTCATTACAAATTTGAGGAGATTTGTATGTCCCTAATTTGACAGCATTTTTACTGGTTCCATCACAGCCTGGTACAAAAGCTCCAATGCATGGATAGCAAGAGGCTACATAGGGTCTAAACTCAGCCAGATCCATCATGGCTAAAACCCTCCCCACCATCGAGGAAATCTTCAAGACCCAAGTGCCTCAAGAAGGTTTCAAAGCTTTTAAAGGTACATTTAATGTCAGAGCAATGTATACAATATACCTCCTGAAATGCTTTTTCTTCGCAAGCATCCATGAAACCAAAAGAGTGCCCCCAAAGAATGAATGACAGTTAAATGTTAGAACCTCAAAAGTCCCCCCGCCCAGCTCCCCTCCCTCCCACACATAAGCCCACTCCCACCACCAGCAGAAAAAAAATATCAGATGCCGCCTCCGAGCATTCAAGTGTGAGCAAAGCAACATCAAAGACACAGACTTGCAGTACCGCAAAGATTCCATTGTTCACCCGGCATTTGACATACCACAGGCGCTCTCTCTCTCCCTAATAACAGCGAGGGGGAGGACATAACAAACAACTCACTGGTTTGTTAGGTCAGAAGGCAATGTTTTGTTGAAGATCCTCACCATCTGGGACATGCCTTCTTCTTATAACTACCATTAGAGAGGAAGCACAGAAGCCTGAAGACCCACACTCAATGATTCAGCTTTTCCCCCACCACCATCAAATTTCTGAATGGTCCATAATCCTATGAACAATACCTCAATATTCCTTTACTTTCACACAAATTATTTATGCTTTTATCTTTTATAGGTTTTTACGTTTTGCGCCCTACTGCAGTCACAAAGCAACAAATTTCATGTCATATGTCAATGAGAATAAATCTGATTCTGATTCTAAGTTTTCGTATTTTTTCTGCTTCTTGGTTATTTCTGTAACTTTGCACTCAGAAAGTGCATATTATGCTAATTATGGTTTGTGGTCTTTGTGTATTCTTCGGTGGCACGTAATGACATCATTGTTGCTATACAGGCTTTCTTTTGAACTGATATTTGTCAATGAAAGGGCAGATATTATCAGCATAGTAATTAGTAGATCCTTTTGGCCATCCCTCTCAATAGCAGCTGCAAACACAAACACTGGACCAATAGTCACCTTTCACATTACCTTGTTATCTATGGCACATTTCTCATGGGTCCTTTCACATTTCATGGATTGAGCCAGTAATTGTTGCCCTTCCTCGTTTACTAACGACTCTTGAGGAGGATCTGAATCAGAATCAGAATCGTATGTTGAGAAATGTGTTATCTTGTAGCAGCAGTACAGTGAAAGGCATAAAAAATTCAATGAGTTACGTTAATACATAAATAAAAAAATAAATAACGCAAAAGAGGAATAGAGTGATAATATTCATGGATTCATTGACTGTTCAGAACTATGACGACAGTGGGGGAAGAAGCTGTAGCGAAAACATTGAATCTTCTCCACCTGATAGTCTGCCTTGGTGCTCCCTATGCCGCCTCCTCTAGATTGGTGATTGGAGGAGCACTTCATTAAGCACCTTCACTCTGTCCAACACAAAAGAGGGGCCTTTCTGGTGACCACCCATTTTAATTCCACTTTCCACTGCGACATATTTGAGGCCACTTTCAAGTTGGAGGAGCAACACCTCATATTCATTCTGGGTAGTTTCCAATCCGACAGCATGAATATCGATTTCTTCAACTTGTGAAAATTTCTCACCATTCCCCATCTTTCTTTTACCATTCCCTTTTCTGGCTCCCCTCTTACCCCTTCCCTTCTTCTCACCTGATCATCATCTCCTTCTGGTGCCCCTCCTCCTTCACTTCCTCCCATGATCCACTCTCCTCTCCTATCAGATTCTTTCTTCTTCAGCCCCTTTTCCTCTCCCGGCTTCTCACTTCATCTCCCCTCCTCATCCGCCTATCTTCCTTCTCACTTGGTTTCACCTGTCACTTACCAATTGTATTCCTTTCCCTCCCCCCCCCCCACCTTATTATTCTGGCTTCTTCCCCCTTCTTTTCCAGTCATGGTGAAGGGTCTCAGCTTGAAATGTCGACTGTTTATTGCTCTCCACGGATGCTGCCTGACCTGCTGAGTTCCTCCAAAAATATCTTGTTTATATTTCAGTATGATTTGTACTAACTTACTCTTCCAACATCTTCCCCTGGACTGTCCAGTAAGTACAAACTTTCATGTATACTGAGCGGAAATGAGTTCTCTCTTGTATGTCCTATATGATAGGAATATTAAACTTCTCTGAAAAGCAGAGTTCGACAGGAATACATCACAATATGGAGGAAAAGTGGACAACTTCTGCTGTGCAGTGAATATGTTACCCAGCTGCCCCAAACCTTACAATGATCCATTGCTAGCTTTCACCTACCCAAACTTGCTCCATCTCAGCATTTTAACTCTGCTCTTGTCCTCAAGTAAACTCAGCAGCAATCAAATCTTGCACCCTCCCCATCTTTAATTCACTCCAGGCAGGGATTCATGGATGCCTTGGTTCATGGTAAGACTCTGCGGCATAAAAAAAGTTTGGGAACCTTTGACTCCAAGCCATGAAGGGAGTTTGCATATGAATGGAAAGGACTACATCATGTTCTATGAGGTAGTCCAAAGCAAAATAATCAGTGTCTGGAGCTCGTTTTCCATTGTGTGCTTTGTCTTGGGGGGATTGTAGTGCCTCGATAAATTTCAGGTTGCTATTTTCTTGGAAATAAATTTTCAGGGCTTCTACCAAGCAACTTGAAATGTTCTTGGAATAGTTAGAGGACGACTAAACAACAGCACGTGAAGTAAAATGTTCACGCTGAACTCCTCTGTGCCTCATTGATCTGCTACTTAAATTAGCAAGGTCTAACAATGCACCACTCATGTGCCTTGGAAATATGCCACCATCCCCTATCACAGATAATTCATTTGCTGAATTTTCTCCAGAAAATGTTGAAAGGGTGATTGATGCCTAAGACTTTTGAGTCTCCTTATTTCCCAGAATGATTGTGGCTGTGTTTTGGGGGGAAAGAATTTTAATCCAGTATGCCAAGCAAGAGTATGAGTGGACTGTTCTATTGGCAGGAATTCACTTCCCATCCCACTCCCTCCAGAATCAGGTGACAAATTAACCTAATAGAAACATGCAGACATTTTTAAAAATATTTCCCAATTGATCCTCTAAAGATCTCAATTATAACTGGGCAGTTCAGAAACTTCACTCAGCAATCCACTGAGTCAAACTTCATGAATTTACAATAAGAACTGTATGACTACCAGGAGAATGGTTCAATAAGACCATAAGACATAGGAGAAGAATCTGGCTATTCAGCCCATTGAGTCCATTTGCATTCCATCATGGCTAATTCATTGTTCTTCTCAAACCCATTCTCCTGCCTTTTGATGCCCTTACGAATGAAGAAACTACCAACCTTCACTTTAAATATACCCAATGACTCGGCCTCCAGAGCCCATTGTTGCAATAAATTCCACAGATTCACCACCCTCCTGATAAAGAAATTCCTCCTCATCTCTGCTCTAAAGGGATATCCTTGTATTATAAAGCTGTGCCATCTGGTCCTGTAAAACCAATAGTTACAACACAGAATGTGGTTATTCTTTATCATTTAGTCTACATCGGTAACATTTATTCCTCAGTTCCTCTGACAAAGGGAACAGCTCTCAGCTCTCCATTGTATAAATCCCTTAGCTTTTTATATACTAATATCAAATCTCTCCATAGCCTCCTCTAACATTCATTGAAATTGGACAAAGGGTTCAAGTTCAAAGTTTCTTAAAAATGACATCATGGAATATGAGAGAGACATGTTTGCCTGTATGAGTTGGGGCATCGAGGCTAAAGGATAGAATGTTGGGTCACATTTAGTGTTGTTTGTAATTCTAGGCACCACACTTAGGAAGAACGTGATTGGATTTGTGGGTATTCCTGACATGGCTCATTTGCTGCAGGAACATTTACCTATGCTCAGGAAATACTCCATAGATCAAAGACGTTCACTAATTTTTACAGATATACCATGGAGGACATTCTGACTGGTTGCATCAACATCTGGTCTGGAGGCACCACTGCACAGGACTGGGAAAGGCTTCTGGGTTGTAAATGTAGCCAGCTCCATCCTGGGTGCTAGCCTCCTCACCATCGAGGACATCTTCAAAAGGCAATGCCTCAAAAGGGCAGCAACCAACATTAAGGACACCTGCCACCTAGGCCATGCCCTCTCCTCATTGCTACCATCAGGGAGGAGGTACAGGAGCCTGAAGACACACAGTCAGCATTTTAAGAATAGCTTCTTCCCCTCTGCCATCGGAAGTCTGAATGGTGCATGAACCCAAGTACACTGCCTTACTATTTAGCTCTTTGTTTGCACTATGTATTTATTTTTTATATATCTCTTATTGTAACTTATAATTTTATATGTATTGCATTTGACTACTACTGCAAAACAACAAATTTCACAACATACTGCATGTCAGGGTGGTGAGGCCGAGCTACACCTCTTCCAAAGGTGTATAAGGCGCTCCTTCCCTCCACTAGCCTGCAGGTCACACTTGGGCAAGGTATAACACCTGCTCCGCCCCCCAGTCAGGGTCACATGAAGACATGGGAGCAGATGATGGATGGTCATATGAGCAATTGGTACACATCTCAAGTTCTGGTTCTACGACCACTGACACCAGGTGGACAATATCTGAAGCGTATTGATAATGGCTGGGGTCACCCATCTTGTAAAGACACTATCAGAAGAAGGAAATGACAAGCTACTCCTGTAGAAACAATTTCCAAGGACAATTATAGTCATGGAAAGACCATGATTGCCCACGTCATACAACACAGCGCCTAACGAACAAACTGTAATTCAGTATTAATAAACCTGATTCTGATTCTAATTCTATGCCGTTGAACTCTCCGGACTTAACAATGTTCTAGTCTCTGTATACAAGTTCATCCAAAGCTCTGATGGAAGTTCTGAAACATTAACCCTTCTTCACTTTCCACAGATGCTGCCTGACCTGCTGAATGATTTATATATATATATATCTTTGTTGCATTTATTCTGGCTCACACAAAATTCTAACCATAAATCATATCAGACCAGCTAAACTGTTCTGACTTTGACCTCAACTTAAATATTCTCCTACCTGTTTACGAACCCTTCCAAAGCAGTAATTTCCACACACAAACACCAGGTCCACAACACTTCCAGGATCTCTACATTTCCTCCAGCTCTAATTCTCTACAACCTTTGCTACATCATTGGTAATCATCTTTACATTGCCAAGGTTTTGATCACTTAAATTTTCTCACTGTACCCTTATGCTTCCATGGAAGTCCATCCCTCTGACCAAACCTTTGGCCAATATGGCCCAATATATCTCTATCTGGTTTGGCGTCAAATCCAAAGTTCAAGATAAATTTAAGTAAAGTATATATATGCCACCTTAGACTATCCTGAGATTCATTTTCTAGCAGGCATTCACAGTAGAACAAAAAGTACAATGGAATCAATGAAAAACAACACTCAGATATTGACAGGCATCAACATACAAAAGAAGACAAACTACGCAAATAAAAAAGTAATAAATAAATCCTACTGAATATATGAAATCTCGGTTGATTATTGGTCTGAGAAATAATGGGTATTTTACTAATTTAAGAGTAACATAAAATCACAAGCATTCACTTTTGTTACGATATGGCAACAAAGAATATAAAATTGAGACAGTTTTTTTATAAACAAATAAACAGTTATTTAAACTCTACTCAATAAAAATGAAAAGTAAACAAACGACTAACCTAACTGGAAGTTAACTGCTATACGGCAACTCGAACAGTTCTTAAAGCGATAAATACGAAAGTCCAATTGATTTATACAGTCAATTAGGAGAGACTTTCCTGAAGTAACAAATCCCAGCCGAAATATGCCTTGCCCGAAGGGTTCACGATGAAGGAAATAAAAGCAGCTTGAAGGAACTGACCTTTTCCTTGACGAATAATGCTGCCGCAACCCTTTTTGCTCTTACAAGACAGGGGTTATTTCAGATGCAGGTTACTATTTCCGGAACAAAGATCCAATAAGGTCGATCCTGTATTACCGCCAACAACACCAACTTTACTCGATCCTTCGGGTTTCCGTACTTCAGTAAATCTTCATTCTCCAATACTTAGACTTTAAAATTAAATCGAAGATACATCAAACATGACTGGCAGTGATTTTCAAAACTGTCGGCACAACGACAATGTACCTCATAGTAAGAATTAAAACTTCACTTTAAAACAAAACTGCGTCATGAAACCAAATACGCAGCATAATGGAATAACGGACAACTTAAACAACATCCCAACAAAAACTCCTGCATCATAGCAGGCTTTTCCCGTTTTATACCTGTTGAAAACAGGCCATCATGTGACCTCACACTGGCGGGAAAAAACATCACCCCACCATCACAAGACCATTACACCATGCTCACCAGATACGCAATTACATCATGGTCAGGAGACAGTCACAAGATACCCACAAGGTATGTAACACTTCTTAAACATTTTGGTTACAATTCAACTCAGAATCTTCACTGTGAATTGTCACAGTACAGTAGGAGAGCTTTCAGTATACGCCAACAATGACTCTAAACAATATATAGCAAATTGACCCCATTGCTACTCGTGAGTTTTCTGTTGTGTAACAAATGGTCTACTGTTTTTGTAGACTGCCATTTTATTTCGATTAGGTGCGTTTTGAGCTGTGGAGAATTTCAAAGCAATTGCAAGTCTTCATTAATTGTATGCCAACCAGTCTTTGGTGAATTACAGAATAACTACTAAATTATACAAAGTTAAATAAAAAATGTTAGATTAAAATTGCTGAATAATTTCACATACGTAGCAGTTCATTTATTTTATTCTTACAATTCTGTCACCAGAATTAATCTTTAATTATAAATGTAGCATCAATTAGCTGAACAGATGAACCAGTGGAGCAGGGGTTCCTAACCTGAGATCAGAATCAGAATCAGGTTTAATATCACTGGCATACAATGGTGCTAAAAATTTTGTGAACACTATATAATTTTGTATAAATAGGCATCCATTAGTCTCGAGAGACCACGGATTTATGCCTTGGAAAGTTTCCAGGGCGCAGGCCTGGGCAGGGTTGTATGGAGACCGGTAGTTGCCCATGCTGCAAGTCTCCCCTCTCCACGACACCAATGCTGTCCAAGGGAAGGGCAAGGGCTGATACAGCTTGGCAGCCGGTGTCATCACAGAGCAATGTGTGGTTAAGTGCCTTTTGCATAAATATGACCTAAAATGTGATCAGATCTTCACGTAAGTCCTAAAACTAGATAAAGAGAACACAAGTGAATAAATAACACAAAAATATTATACTTGTTCATTTATTTATTGAGAAATATGATCCAATATTACACGTCTTTGTTGGAAAAAGTATGTGAACCTTTGCTTTCAGAAACGGTAAGCCCCTTGTACGGCAATAACTTCAACCAAACATTTCTGGTAACTGTTGTTCAGTCTTGCACAAGGCTTGGAGGAATTTTAGGCCATTCCTCTTTACAAAACTGCTTCAACTCTCTATGCTGGTGGGCTTCCTTGCATAAACTATTTGCTACAGGTCCTTCCACAACGTTTCTATAGGATTAAGGTCAGGACTTTGACTCGGCCATTCCAAAACACAAATCTTCTTCTTTTAAAACTATTCTGTTATTGATTTGTTTTTTTCTTTCGGATCATTGGCTTGTTACATTATCCAACTTCCATTAAGCTTCGGGTGCCAGACTGCTACCCTGATATTCTCCTGTAAAATGTCTTGATACAATTTTGCATTCATTGTTCCCTCAACAATTGCAAGTTGTCCAGGCCCTGAGGCAGCAAACCATGATGCTCCTTCCACCATGCTTCACATTTGGGATCAGGTTTTGGTGTGGGTGTGCATGCTTTTTTTCCCCTCCAAACATAGCAATGTGCATTTCTGCAGCAATGGTTTTTTGGAGCAATGGTTTCCTCCGTGGTGTCCTTTCATGAACACGATTCTTGTTCAGTGTTTTTTATATAGCGGACATATGAACAGAGACTTTTGTAAGTTCTAGAAATTTCTGCAGGTCTTTTGCTGTTATCCTTGGTTCTTTATCACCTCCTTTAGTACTGCACATTGTGCTCGTAGTATGCTGCATCACTATCTTGTACGGGGGGGGGGGGGGGGGACGTGTCTACTGCCTAGGACCAAAAGAAGCTTCAGAGAGTTGTAAATTTAGTTGGCTCCATCTTGGATACTAGCCTACAAAGTACCAGGACATCTTCAAGGAGCAGTATCTCAGAAAGGCAGTTTCCATTACAGTATTAAGGACCTCCAGCACCCTGGGCATGCCCTTTTCTCACTGTTACCATCAGGTAGGAAGTATAGAATCCTGAAGGCACACACTCAGCGATTCAGGAACAGCTTCCTCCCCTCTGCCATCTGATTCCTAAATGGACATTGAACCCGTGAACACTACCTCACTTTTTAAATATATATTATTTCTGCTTTTTGTATGATTTTTAATCTATTCAACATATGCATGCTGTAATTGATTTACTTATTAATTTATTATTTTTTCTTCTTCTTCTATATTATTTATTGTATTAAACTGCAGCTGTTAAGTTATCAAATTTCTTGACACATGCCAGTGATAATAAACTTGATTCTGATTCTGATATAAACAGATCTTTCTTGAGAAGAGCAGGCTCTGTCAGTAACCTGACATTGTGTGTCTTTTTTATAGAGCAGGGCACCTCTACAACCCACACCTCCAATCTCATCTCATTGATTGGAACACCTGACTCCAAATTGCTTTTGTAGAACGCATTGCCCAGAGGTTGATATACTTTTTCCCAACAAATACATGGAATATTGGATCATTTTTCTCAATAAATAAATGAGCAAGTAGAATGTTTTTGTGCTATTTATTTAGTTGGGCTTCTGTATCTCCTTCCTGATGGTAGCAATAAGTTTGCATATCCTGTGCAGTGGGGGTCCTTAATGATGGATGCCGCCTTTTTAAGGCATCACTCCTTGAAAATATCTTGGATACTTCAGAGGCTAGAGTCCATGATGAAGCTGACTAATTTTGCAATTTGTTGCAGCTTACTTCAATTCTAAGCAGTAGCACCCCCCCATATCAGACGGTGATGCAGCCAGTTAGAATGCTGTCCATGGTACATCTGCAGAAATATGCAAATGTTTTAATTGACATACTAAATCTCCTAAAACTCCTAATGAAGTATAGCCACTCCGACTGAAATATAGAAAAAAAAGGGTTCACAGACCTTTTACATAACGGTCTATGGCATAAAAAAGGATGGGAACTCCTGCGGTAGAGGGGTAAAGTTAGTTTGAGATTTCTGCCAGTATTGCAGATAAGTTTTCAACCTAAATCATTAACTCTGTATCTTTTTTTTTCGCAGGTGCCTACTGATCTGCTTAGCAAATCCAGCAACATTTCTCCCTGTGATACACCTGGACAATGTCTGAATAGGCTGCCAGCATGGGATTCTGGTCAGTGACAACCAATAAAAAAAATAGCTAAAATTAGAAAATCAGCTTAAAGGGAAATGGGGGAAATGAGTGACAAGTCAAAAATTTCTAAAGCTGCAAACCAGACATGAATGGTTTCTTTTCCTAATTGAACTTAAAAAAGAACCCTTTGAGGTTACTCAAGAGTCAGGATTCAAGTTTATTCAATGTCATTTCCAGCACACAAATGTAGAGGAGAACAAAATATTTGCTACTCCGGATCCGATGTGATACCAAAAAAAAACACAATAAGATAATGACCACAACAAATTTTTTTAAAACACAATAAATATACATTGATTGATGGCATCCTTTAGTCTCGCAAGACCATGGATCTGCGCTTGGAAAGTCTTCCGTGTTGTGCCGTCGCAGTGAGGCAATGCTGGAGTGTCCTCTCCAGGGTGCAGGCCTGGGCAAGGTTGTATGGAAGACTGGCAGTTGCCCAAGCAGCAAGTCTCCCCTCTCCACGACACTGATGTTGTCCAAGGGAAGGGCAAGGGCCGATACAGCTTGGCACCAGAGTCATCGCAGGTGTTGACAGAACGAGGTTGAAGGCACTGCCTTAGGGACTCCAGCTCCGGATTTGTCCTCAGGGTTTACTCCTGAAGCCTTTCCCATGAGTGGGTATGGCCGCAAGGCAGCGGAGGTTTGAAATCAGAGTTTTCCCTCTCTTAGATGGACTGCCTTCCCAAGCTGATGAGCTCCATCTACCCAAAGCACTGGTTTAAGGTGCCAGGACCTAACTTTGCCCCTTCTCCAGTCAGCAGAAACAGTTCCGCCAGGCTTCAAAGCTAAGCCACACGAGAAGGCTAGGAGCTGGACTTGGTTGTTGGAGGCTATTTGAGGCACACGCTGTGAGGAGTACTTTTAGGTAGGGGGTGCTTGTCCCCACTACCACTCTCGGCTTGACAACCTTGGAACCAAATATACATAAGATAACTTAGACCGATTGTATGTCCATAAATTGACATGTTAGGCACAGGAATGTTTGTATATAAGGTGACTGACAGGAAATGATAAAGTAGTAGTGGTGTGGGTTTTTGAAGGGTGGGTTAGTGGCTGGAACTAGCTTTACTGCTTGGGGAAAGTAACTCTTTTTGAGTCTGGTAGTCCTGGTGTGGATTTTATATAGCCTCCCCACTGATGGAAGTGGGACAAATACTCCATGTTCAAGGTGGATGGTATCCTTCATGATGTTACTGGCCCTTTCCAGCACCTTTCTGTTTTTGTGCCCTTGATAGCAGATAGGCTGGTGGCGTTGATGCCTTGGCCAGTTTTGACTACCTGCTGTAGTGCCTTCCCGTTCACCGCAGAGCCGTTTCCATTCCATACAGTGATGCAGCTTATCAGGACACTCTCTACTGCACTTCCGTAGAATGACATGAGTATGGATACACGTAGTTCACCTATCAGTCTGATTGGCATCTTCACCACTCTCTTGCCATTTCCCCCAAACCTTTCACTCCTCTACAATCCAAAAGTCTGTCTATCTCAACCTTCAGGATACTTGTGCCTAAATACTAGTGCCAATTTATTACATTCAAAAAAGGTTATCCAGTGCATATTTTAAACCAGTAATCCATTTTCAAAAAAGACACATCCCTGTGGAAATGGGACCAGATGGTTCTGGCCACAGATGCTATCAGTTCAGCTGGCTTATTTCCAACCATCAGCTTAGGTAATCTTTGCCTCTACAGGACCAGTGATGTGCGAGCTACAACATCCCAGTCAAACAAAGTCCAAACTCTGGAGCTCTTTGACAGGAGACATGAATTAAAGACTCCGGCTGGAATATTAGTACACTGTTGATTTGTTCTGCCTACCCGAGTTTTAATGCCCTGCATATTTAATTCACCATTGCTGGGTATCATAGGGCTTAACCACAAGAGATTCTGCAGATGCTGGAAATCCAGAGTAACACACACAAAATACTGGAGAAACTCAGCAGGTCAGGCAGCATCTATGGAAGGGAATAAATAGCCAAAATTTTTGAATGAGATCTTTCATCAGGACCAGAACTGTCCACTATATATTCCTCTCCATAAATACTGCCTACCCTTCTGAGTTCTTCCAGCATTTTGTGTGTGTTAATATGGGGCTTATAACTAATTTTTTAAATCATATATAGCACACACAAGCAAATGATAATGACTGTCTTATTAATAAGCCTATACCCCATCCTGCGGAGGCAACTCATAGCATTGGACCAACCTTAGATAAAAAGAGCAGGAAAGGATTTGAATGTTGTCAAAGCAACCAAGTTGCAATCAAAGCTTTAGAGAGGGTGCAGAGGAGATTTACCAGGATGCTGCCTGGATTAGAGAGCATGTCTTCTCAAGATAAGTTGAGTGAACTATGGTTTTACTCTTTGGAGAGAAGGAGGATGATAAGTGACTTGAAAGAAATGAACAAGATGATAAGAGGCCCAGATAGAGTGGACAGCCAGACCATTTTCCCAGGTCAGAAATGACTATTATGAGGAAGCATAACATCAAGATGTTGGGAGGAAAGTTTAGAGGGGATGTCAGAAATAAGTTTCTAACCCAGAGAGTGGTGAGCACATGAAATGTCCTACCAAGGGTGATGGTTGAGGTATCTACATTTGGGACATTTAAGAGACTCTTAGATAGGTACATGGATGATAGAAAAATGGAAGGCTATGTAGGAGAAAAGGGGGAGATTGATCTTGGAGAAGTTTAAAGAGTTAGCACAATACTATGGGCCAAAGGGCCTGTACTATGCTGTAGTGGGCTATGTTCTATGCTCACCCCCCCCCCCACCACCACTAACATAAAAGAGCAGTAAGCTGGGAACTAAGAATAATTTATAAATTGATACAGAAAGGAGAAGTAGAATTATGGAATTACCTAGTGAGAAATATAAAAACAGACCATAAAAACTTCTGCAGATCTGTAGAAAAGAAAAAATTAGCAGAAGTTAAAGCAGGCCCCTTACAGACTGAAACAGGAGAGGTTATATTGGGTAAAAAGGAAATGGCAGAGAAATTAAACAAATATTTTGTGTCTGTCTTCATGAAAGAAGACACAAACCCATCCTGGAAATTGTGAATAACTACAGGTCTAGAGAGAAAGACCCAAAGGCAATTACCGTTCATTTAAAAATAAGTCCTGGAGAAATCACTGGGGCTGAAAAGTGAGATGTTCCCAGGACTTGATGATTCACCTCTCACAGTTCTGCAAGAAGTGACAGTGGAGATTGTGGGCACACTGGTCATCATTTTCTGAAATTCTGTGGATTCCAGAACAAACCCACAGATTGGGAGTAAGCAAACATATTTAAGAAAGAGGGGAGAAAGAAATGGAGAATTATAAACCTGTTAGCCTGATAACACCCACATACTGCTCGTTTGCTGATAATACAAAACTTTGCAACAGTGTGAGTCATCAGCAAAATACCGGTACATGAAGACTTCAGGGAGATAAAGAAAAGCCTAAGTGAGCAGGAAAGTGGAAAACTGTATCTAATGTGGAAAAATGTGAGGTCATCCAGTCTAGTAAAAAAACTAGGAAACCGGAGTTTTATTTTCAGTAAACAAAAATGAATGTTTAAATTCAAACAAATAATCCTTAACACAGATTTATCACTCACAGAGGATTTCTGATTTATAAAAGATTTCCATCCATATTACAGAGAATTTATTAAATAAAATTTCCAAACACAGGTACAATACTTATGAACAAGAAGAACATACTGATGATTTGCAGACGAATAAGAAGATTGAGCAATTAATTCTAGGTCTTCTTTCTGTAACCCCATCTTCCTGTTAATCTCCTTGTAATTCTTAACAATCCCCTTCCCTGTGTTTGTGATATTTATAACTATTTTTTTACTAGAAGGCATCATGTGATGGTCCCCAGATACCTTCCCCGGAACAAAGCAACTCACATAGATGGTCTTAAAAGTTTCTGGCAACTTTTGTTAGAAGTTTAACTTTATCATCAAAATCTCTGACCCTTTACAATTGTGCTAGAAACCTAAGTTTAGCAATTACCCTCTCAGACCATGGAAAGTGAATATCCATCACAGTTGATAGAAAATGTTGCTCTTTATTGCAAATGAATTTGAGTTGAAGAGTAAAGCTGTTTCCCTAAAATTATTTACATCTGTGGTAAAACTAAATACATGGAAGTGAATACAGGGACTAAGACCCAAATATGTTAGAGGGAGCAAGGGAGCTGGGGCCTTGGGAAGTAGAAAGGAACACTGTAAACACTGCAAACATTACCTTGTGAATGTGCATAGCTAGATGGCAGATCACTGAACTTTTACAGTACTTGAATATTGAGAAGTTAAAATGCAATGTTATAATTGAGTCCTCATTACTAGAGGACTAGAATATTAAAGCAAGGATGTAATGCAGAAGCTTTATATGAAGAAGGTTCTTGACCCAAAACATTGACCATTTACTCTTTTCCATAGATGCTGTATGAGTTTCTCCAGCATTTTGTCTATATTGCTTTGGACTTCCAGCATCTGTAGATTTTGTCATCTTTATATAACATTGTTTAGATTGCATTTGGTGTACTGTGAGCAGTTTCACAGCCCATATCCAAGGCAGGATATGCTCTCGGAGCAGACTCAATGGGCCGAATGGCCACCTTCTGCTCCTTTGTCTCAATTGGGACCATCTAGTCATAATTATTCCCAATTATGAGAATAATCCTGGGAATTAAGGGGTTAATGTATGAGGAATGTTTGATGACGCTGGGTCTGTACTCACTAGAGTTTAGAAGAATGAGGAGAGATACAAATGAAACCTACAGAATATTGAAAGGCCGAGAAAGAATGAAAATGGGGAGGATTTTTCCATTAGTGGGACCTATCGAACATTGAAAGGCCTAAAAAGAGAGGACATTGAGAGGATGTTTCCAACAGTGGTGGAGTCTAGGACCAGAGGGCACAACTCAGAATACAAGGATGACTCTTTAGAACAGTTCAGAGGTGGGATTTCTTTAGTCAGAAAGTGGTGAATCTGTGGAATTCAATGCCACAGATGGATGTGGAGGGCAAGTCATTGGTATGTGTAAAGTAGAGGTTGATAGGTTCTTGATTAGTCAGGGTGTCAAATGTTAAAGGGAGCAGGCGAGGAATATGGGGTTGAGAAGAGAAATAAACCCACTATAATTGAAAGACACAGCAAACTCGATGGGATGAATGGCTTACTTCTGCTCCTAAATTTTATGGTGTTGTGGCCTGAAAGAATCAAGGGATATGGGATTATTAAAGATGGTAAGTTGAACGATCACATCAGATGGCAGGAAAGGTGTAAATTGTGTAATCCTGCTACTGCTTCTGATGTTCCTATTTTCTTATAGCCTGGATAACTTGGAATCACAGACCTTTTGGGCACAACATTAGCACAGCAGTCAGCATGATAGTATTGGAACAGCTTGTTGTTGAGCCCACTAGGGGATTGGCTGTGCTGGATTGGGTGTTGTGCAATGATCTGTTGGTGATAAGAGAGCTTAAGATGAAGGGACCCTTAGGGAACAGTGATCACAATATGATTGAGTTCACTTTGATATTTGAGAAGGAGAAACTAAATTTCAATGTGTCGGTATTTCAGTGAAATAAAGGAAATAACAATGGCATGAGAGGGGAACTGGCCAAGGCTGACCGGAAAGGGACACTAGCAGGAAGGACAACAGAGCAGAAATGGCTGGAGTTTCTGCGAAAAATGAGGGAAGTGCAAGGCAGATATATTCCAAATAAGGAAAAATTTTGAAATGGAAGAAGGACACTACCCTGGCTGACAAGTGTAGTCAGAACCAAAGTAAAAGCAAGGACATACAAGGAAGCCAAAGCTAGTGGCAAGATAGAGGATTGGGAAGCTCTTAAAAACTTGCAGAAGGAAACTAAGAACGTCATTAGGATGGAAAGGAAGCAGGTAACTAATATGAAATAAGATACTAAAAGCTTTTTTTAAGTGTGTAAAGGGTAAAATCGAGTTGAGGGTAGATATGGGACCAATAGAAAATGACGCTGGAGATATTGTAATGAGAGATGCAGAGGTGGCAGAGGAACTGAATGCACATTTTGCATCAGTCTTCACAGTAGGAGACATCTGCAGTATACCGGATATTCAAGAGTGTCAAGGGAGTGAAGTATGTGCAGTGAAAATTACAACTGAGAAGGTGCTCAGGAAGCCTAATGGTCTGAGGGTGGATAAATCTCCTGGACCTGATGGAATGCACCCTTGGGTTCTAAAGGGAATAGCTGGAGAGATTGCGGAGGCATTAACAATGATCTTTCAAGAATCGATAGATTCTGACATTGTACCGGATGACTGTTAAACTGCAAATGTTACTCCGCTATTTAAGAAGGGTGGGAGGCAGTAGAAAGGAAACTATAGATCTGTTGTTTGCCTGACATCAGTGGTTGGGAAGTTGTTGGAATCGATTGTTAGGGATGAGATTACTAAGTACCCGGAGGCACATGACAAGATAAACCAAAGTCAGTGTGGTTTCCTGAAAGGAAAATCCTGCCTGACTAACCTACTGCAACTTTTTGAGGACATTACAAGCAGAGCAGACAAAGGAGATGCAGTTGATGTGGTGTACTTCGATCTTCAGAAGGTCTTAGAAAAGGTGCCACACATGAGGCTGCTTAGCAAGATAAGAGCTCATGGAATTACAGGGAAGTTACTAGCATGGGTGGAGCATTGGCTGTTTGGCAGAAAACAGAGAGTGGGAATAAACGGATCCTATTCTGGCTGGCTGCCGGTTACCAGTGAAGTTCCACAGGGGGCGGTGTTGGGACCGCCACTTTTTACAATGTATGTCAATGATTTGGACTGTGGGATTAATGGATTTGTGGCTAAATTTTCTGATGATACAAAGATAGATGGAGGAGCTGGTAGTATTGAGGAAACGGAGAGCCTGCAGAGGGACTTAGATAGTTTAGGGGAATGGGTAAAGAAGTGGCAAATGAAATACAATGTTGGAAAGTGTACAGTCAAGCACTTTGGTGGAAGAAATAAACGGGCAGACTATTACTTGGGGAGAGAATTCCACATGCAGAGATGCAAAAGGACTTAGGAATCCTTGTGCAGGACACCCTAAAGGTTAACCTCCAGGTTGAGTCGATGCTGTAGAAGGCAAATGCAATGTTGGCATTCATTTCTAGAGGTATAGAATATAAGAGCAGGGATGTGACATTGAGGCTCTATAAGGCACTCATGAGACCACACCGAGTATTGTATGCAGTTTTGAGCTTATTTTAGAAAGGGTATACTGACATTGCAGAGAGTTCAGAGAAAATTCAGGAGAATTATTCCAGCAATGAAAGGGTTACCATATGAGGAATGTCTGGCAACTCTTGGGCTGTGTTCCCTGGAGTTCAGGAGAATGAGGGGGGATCTCATAGAAATGTTACACATTTTAAAATGCCTGAACAGATTAGTTATTTCCCATGGTAGTGGAGTCTAGGACAAGAGGGCACAACTTCAGGATTGAAGGAAATCCATTTAGAATTGAGATGTGGAGAAATTACTTTAGTCAGAGGGTGATAAATCTGTGGAATTTGTTGCCATGAGCGGCTGTGGAGGCCAAGTCATTGGGTGTATTTAAGGCAGAGATAGATAGGTTCATGATTAGCCAGGACTTCAAAGAGTATGGGGAGAAGGCAGAGGAGTGGGGATGACTGGAAGAACTGGATCAGCCCACATTTGAATGGTGGAGCAGGCTAAATGGGCTGAATGGCCTACTTCTGCTCCTATATCGTATGGTCTTATTACAGCTCGAGGCATCGATGTTCGGTGTTCAATCCTAGTGTCTTTTGTAAGGAGTCTCTTTCATCCTCCCCATGGAATGCATGGGCTTATCTCCTCCAGTTTTCTCTCACAACCCAAAGATGTAATCGGTAGGTTAATTGGTTATCGTAACCAGTCCTGCGATTAGGGTTAAATTGGGATTGTTGAGGGTTGCTGGATGATACTGCTCAAAAGATCGGAAAGGCCTATTCCACATTGTGTCTCTAAATAAAATAAAATAAAATAAATAAAAATTCAATTAGATCAATGCTCATTATTTCCTCTCTTCCCACCCTTACTCCTCCCCACGCCATGATGACCTGTCTCATTAACTAAGACACTGCGAGGTATTAGTCAAGGCTTTCAAATAATTCTTAACAGAAGTAAAACAAACATCAAATCTCCAGCCCCAGTTTTCCTTTCAACGATAATTGTAACACAACTATTCAGAAAGGAGAGAGCAGGCAGGAAATCATGGTCAGTTAACCAAACATCTATCGGTGGGAACATGAATAATTCCATTATTAAAGAGGAAATAGCAGGACATTTAGAAAATTATAAGGTAATCAAGCAGACAACATAGTTTTATAAAAAGGAATGTTTTAACAAATTTGTTGAAGTTCCTTGGGTGAATAAAGTGTAGCTAGAAGATAGCATTGCAAAAAGCATTTGACAAAATCTTTCATAGAAGGCTACTGAACAAAATTCAAAAAACAAAGTAAATTTATTATCAAAGTACATATATGTCATCATATACTACCCTAAGATTAATTTCCTTGCAGGTATTCACTGTAAATTAAGGAAATACTGCACACAAATACTGACAAACAGCCAATATGCAAGAGTATAAACTGTGTAAATCCAAAAGAATAATAATAAATAAGTAAAATAATAGTAAGAACATGAGTTGTAGAGTCCTTGAAAGTGAGTCCATAGGTTGTGGAATCAGTTCAGTGTTGGGTTGGGTGAAGTTATCCACACTGGTTCAGGAGCCTGATGATTGATACTGTTCCTGAACCTGGTGGTGTGAGGCCAAAGACTCCCATATCTCATTCTTAATGGCAGCTGTGAGATAAGAGCATGGCCTGGATGGTATACGTCCTTGATGATGGGTGTTGGTGGCAGTGCCCCTTATAGATGAGCTCAGATTAAGAGTGCATGAGATTGGATGGATTGGCATGGATATGGGAGAGGCTAACCAAAAAAAAACCATAAGGAGTCAGGATAAATGGATCTTTATTGGACTGATAATCTGTAACTGGTGTTGTGCCTTAGGGATCAGAGCTGGGAGTCATTTGTCTACAACTTATGATAGTGATTTGCATAAAGGAAATTAGTCTTGGTAACCAATGTTTCTGATGATGCAAAGACAGTTTAGCAAGTTGTCATGACATAAAGGAACAGTTAAATGTGTGGACAAGAAGTTGGCAGATGTAGACTAATGTAGGAAAATGGGAATTTATCCTCATTAAATACAGATAACAGAAAGTTGGAGTACAAAGAGATCCATGGATCGAGAAGACAAAACAGAAGATGTTAGCAAGTAATTACAGCAAATAATTTGGTAAGATATGGACTACAAAGGTGTAGATGCACCTTTACAGGTCAATCATAGGACCATTTCCAGGGAACTTCTCACAGTCTTGGTCTCCATATTTACAGAAGTATTTGATTGTTTTGGAAGCCCTACAGAGAACTTTTCCTCCAAGAGGACCACAACCGTGATGTGATTTGGGGGTTTGTGTGCCTCAGTGACCCGGAGAGCTATATTGGCTCGAGTCAGGGCTTTATGCTTTAGCTCTTGGTAGGGTCACCCATGCCAAAACATGTCAAAGGGTGGAGGCCAAACGAAGAGTCGCCCACCAGTCCGCCAGGTTTGGGGGTTTAGCTCAGTGCGAACAACCGAGATTGGTAAAACAAAAACTGTTACGGAAACAGCAATGAAGAATCCTTCTATATCTGAGTGTGATGGTATTCCTGAATTTTCATCCCAAACTTGCATACCTGACAGTAGTGAAAACTGAGAGAAAGCTACTGACACGATGAAGGAAGCCCTGAAAACTGCCAGAGATGAAGGACCTTCATTGCTGCCCTAAATGCCGGCGATGTAACGGGCTGCAAGTTAAGAGAGAATGTTGTGGATTGAAATGAACGATTGCATAAAGTCAGGTTGAGCCTACACTTATTGGAGTACAGAAGAAAAAGAGATCCTGAGGGGGATTGAGAGGGTGCATGCTGAACTGATCTTTCCCTTAGTGAGAACCATCTTCTCTCTGACGTTCATGAATCTTTGGAATTCTCTAATCCAGAAAGTTGTTCAGTGTATTCAAGATGGATACTGACCGAAAGTTAAATTGCAAGGGAGTTCTATAAACTGATCTAATGGAACAAGTTCAAAGGTTTGCTTCAGCTCCTTTTTCTTATGTTTGTTCCCATCTCCCACTCAACAAGTCAGCTCTGTATTGACTGACCATTGGCAGGGCTTAGCCTGCATGAGCTACAGAGGACGATGAGCCAGAGTTCCTCTCGCCGTGGCTACCACTGCTGGAACATGCATGGAAGAGTAGGGCATTGGGAAGCCAGTATTAGTGAGGGAGGCTTTGCAACCTAACCCAATCCTGTGGTTAGTTTAGTTTGGGAGGCTAACCCAGCCTTACTCTCACTGGTAAGCTTTCCATGAACAGGGAGCTTGTTGGCTGAATTGCTGAAAGGCAGTCAGCATCCAAAGAAGTCTACTCCTGAGGACAAGGAATAAGGGAAGAAAATTAGGAACGGGCATCATCTGTAATGAGTAGAGGCGTAGCTTGTTCATCTTCACAAATCTATTCAGTTCGATTGTGACTGAGTTCGATTGTGATTGTGACTTGTCTTCATCTGTTCATCCACGTTCCATGACCATCAATACCACATAGCAAAGACATGAATCTCAATAACACACACAAGATGTGGAAGGAATTCACTAGGTCAGGCTGCATCTATGGAAAAGAACAAAGAGTCAATGTTTCAGATCCAAACCCTTTATCAGGAGTCCAGAGTCTTGATGAAGGGTCTGGGCCCAAAACATTGACTCTTTATTCCTTTCCATAGATGCTGCCCAGCCTGTTGGGTTCCTCCAGCATTTTGCGAGTGTGTTTTTATTCAGGATTTCCAGCATCTGCAGAATTCTTTGTCCTGAATCTCAGAGTCGGCAGTATCTATTCCCCCTCTCAGCAGGTTTCAGATTTCCACTCACTTTGTATATAGAAGATCATTTAATGGAAAAACGTTCACTTTAAGGTTAATTCTGCTTCACTGAAATTAACAGAGAGCTTAATAATTTGCGGACCTACTTGAACTGAAGTCCACGGTCCTTAACGTATCTGTGGTGAGGCTAACAGAGTGTTGATCAGGTACAAAATCATTTTTTCCTCTGAAATTGAAAGTACTAATTACTCACTGGCCACAGAAGGGTAAAATGAAGACTGAACCAACCCCAATAATTTCCTGTGCAAAACTCCGAGGATAAATTGCCGTTCTGAAAAATCAATCAGCCATGTTATATGGATGTGGTCAGACACAGGCAGCAGTCTGTCTCCTGCTTCCATGGCCTCTGAGGTTAAGGGAGGAAAATCCTGAATCACTTCCAATACAAACATTCCGGGAGAATGCCCAGATTCATAATGTGGCAGCTTGTTAAAAACTAAGCACTGTGCTCTAATTCAATGAGCGGGCAAGGGAGTTCAACTCCTGTTAACTCTTTCTGGCTGCTCAGCAGTCATTTTCAAACCCAACTCTTACCCGCCCCTACTTCAACTGTCTCCATCAGTTCCTGGTTTATAAAAAAAACATTAACAGCAGTTGATCAGAAGCTTACAAATCAAGGGGCTTTTCGAAGATGGTTTTAGTTTTTCTCCAAAAGCTTACCCAACTTCCTTGCATTAAAACGTACGGAAAAATTGCTTGCACTTGCGGAAAGTGGTTATTTCGGCTGGTTTTTTTTCTCGTTCCATTAATATCATTAAGCATTCTGCCCAAAAGAGGCTTTAAATGCCCTCATATAACTCTTGGCATTAAGAAGAGGGACGCCTCACGTCTTAATAAGCTGGTAAGGAAGGCGGGCTCTGTCGTGGGCAAAGTACTGGAGAGTTTAACATCGGTAGCTGAGCGAAGGGCGCTGAGTAGGCTACGGTCAATTATGGAAAACTCTGAACATCCTCTACATAGCACCATCCAGAGACAGAGAAGCAGTTTCAGCGACAGGTTACTATCGATGCAATGCTCCTCAGACAGGATGAAGAGGTCAATACTCCCCAATGCCATTAGGCTTTACAATTCAACCGCCAGGACTTAAGAACTTTTTAAAAGCTATTATTAATGCTTTTTGAGATAGTGATTTAGATGCATATCATATTTTTTTTACTGAGTTAAGTATTGTATGTAATTAGTTTTGCTACAACAAGTGTATGGGACATTGGAAAAAAAAGTTGAATTTCCCCATGGGGATGAATAAAGTATCTATCTATCTATCTATCTAAAATACATAAAGTCAAGAAGAACAGGTGTTTCTATCTAATCACAAGACAATCTTCAAGATGATTTTTTTATTGCAGCCTCTTTTCATGCAGAGCCTAATGCATATAATGGGAAGGAATGGGTTATAGTACCTTCATCGCTGCCCCCACCCATGCAGCAGTTTGAGACAACAGCTAACCAGTACTATCTTTTTTCAGATCACCAATGCTTCTGCTATGCATTAAATCTCTCTTGCTTCCATGGGTGGCACAGTAGTATAGTGGTCAGCACAATGATTTACAGTACAGGTGACCAGGGTTCAATTCCCGCCGTTCTCCCTGCGACTGTGTGGGGTTCGTCTGAATGCTCCGGTTTCCTCCCACAGCCCAAACACGAACCGGTTGACAGGTTAATTGCTCATTGTAGATTGTCCTGTGATTAGGCTAAAATCAAATTAGAGGATTGGTGGGCAACAGGCCTCAAAGGGCTGGAATGGCCTATTCCGCTCTGTATCTAAGTAAATAAATAAACAAGTTTTCTTGCAGACCTTTCTGTTGATACCTCAGTCTCTCTCCCCACTACCCCAACCCTTAGCTTCCTTCCAACTCAAGGGAAACTCTGGGTGCTCCAGTTTGCTCCATTGTCCAAAAGACCTGCTGGTTTGGTTAATTAGTCACCATAAGTTGTCCACAGTGTGAAATAAAATCTAGGGGAGTTAATAGGAATGCAGGAAAAATGAAAAGGGTTAAATGATAATGGACACTTAAAGGATGGCAGGATAATTGGCCACTGTTAAAAAAAAACCTTTTGCAATTCTGCCACAGATCACTAGGCTGAAACAATGGCCTAGAAATTTGTCTATCTAGATCAGCATTCCCAACCTATTTTATGACATGGACCAATACCTTTAAGCAAGGGGCCAATGGATCCCAGGTTGGGAACCCCTGATCTAGAAGATGGCCAAAAACTAGCATTAATAAGTAAAAAATAACATCAACACAGCATTAAAGAATTTTGTTCTATGTTTCTACGTGTTAAAACTGGATATTGAAAAGGCTAGAATTCTTATTTCAAATTTTGTGTACCATTTTGCTGTTCTTTTTGGTATCTAGATTGCCCATTGTGGTGAACTGCATATACCTGTCTGGACACGCCCCCCCGCTGACTGCTCCTGTGGCTCCTCCCACTGACCGTGGCTCCTCCCACGGACCCCGGTATAAAGGCGATTGGAGGCACAGCCCCGGCCTCAGTCTCCAGGATGTTGTGTGGTGGTCACTTGCTGCTTGTTCTTTCTTCCAGCCAATAAAAGCCTATATCTCGCCTCACGTCTCCGAGAGTTATTGACGGTGCATCACCCATATAATGTCAATAGTATGGTGCTATTGTCCAAGATTTGTTTCTGGCAATACTTTCAACCACATTAACCTGAAATTTAACTGACACTGTTCTCTCACTGGGGGAAAAAAAAAGAGCTTTAAATAACAGTGGAGGTCCCTGCTGATACCACTTAAAGCACCAGGCACAAATTTCTAGCAATCTTCAGGGGAGTGTAGCTCTGTGCAAAACCATGCCTCAACCAGACTGAACCTGGCCACTAAGCAGGTTTCCCCCACCCCCAATTCAAAATTAATAGGTTGGGCATGGCAGAAAAGTCCTGCAAAAAAAGGTGGGGAGGGGGGCTCCATGATTGTCATGCTAAAGGATGATTGAAAGGCTTATCATATGAAGAGCATTTGACAGCTCTGGGCCTCTGCTCACTGGAATTCAGACGAATGAGGGGTGACCTTATTGAAACATACCGAGTGTTGAAAGGCCTCGAAAGAGTGGATGTGGAGAGGATGTTTCCTAAGGTGGAGGAGTCTAGGATCAGAGGACACAGCCTCAGAATAAAGGGGTGTTCTTTTAGAACGGAGATGAGGAGGAATATCTTTAGCCAGGGAGTGGTAAATTCATGAACTATGTTGTCACAGACGGCTGTGGAGGCCAAGTCATCGGGTATATTCAAGGCAGGGGTTGATATATTTTTGATTAGCCAAAGCATGAAGGAATACAGGGAGAAGGCAGGAGATTGGGGTTGAGAGGGAAAATTGAGCAGCAATGATGAAATAGCAGAGCAGAACTGATGGACCGATTGGCTAATTCTGCTCCAAAATCTTTTGATCTTATGGTCTTATTAGAAATTATTTTTTTAAAATGGAGAAAGTCTGGGGAAGGAAGAAACTATCAGATTTCTGATGGGGTCCATGAACCCATGAACTTTTTTTTATTGTAACATGTTTTGCATGCACTGTACTGGTGCCACAAAACAACAAATTTCACCACTAATATCAGTGGCAATAAACCTAATTCTGCTTCAGATTCAAAAACCTGTGTGTGCTTCTAAGTGTGAAAATGAGTACTCCAACTTTGACAGCGGAAGTATTATTTCTTTGGGATTGCAGATTGATCTAACAAATAAACAGAGGCTGGTGCAGTGATACAGCCAATAGAATTGCTGCCTCACAGCTTCGATAACATAGTTTGCTGCCTATGTGGGGTTGGCCCATTCTCCCTGCAATCACATGAATTTTGCTTGGGTGCGCAGGTTGCCTCTCGCATCCAAATATGTGTGAGTTGGCGTATTAATTCAAAGTTCAAAGTAAATTTATTATCAATGTACAGATATGTCATCATATGCAACCCTGAGATTCATTTTCTTTCAGACATTCACAGTAAATCCAAGATGGGATGCACCTAATGGTATGAATAAACAGCCTGATAGGCCTCCGTTAGTCTCAATAGGCCATGGATTTGCGCCTTGGAAAGTTTCCAGGGCACAAGCCTGGGCAGGGTTTTTTTTAATGGAAGACCGGCAGTTGCCCAAGCTGCAAGTCTCCCCTCTCCACGCCACCGCTGTTGTCCAAGGGAAGGGCATTAGGACCCATGCAGCCAATGAGCAAAAAACAACAAACTGTGCAAATACAAAGGAGAAAAAATGAATATATTAATAAGCAATAAATATCAAGAATATGAGATGAAGTTGTGGGAACTGTTCAGTGAATGGGTGAGTAAAGCTGAGTGAAGTTATTCCCTCTGGTTCAAGAGCTTGATGGTTGGGGGGTAATAACTGTTCCTGAACCTGGTAGTGTGGGTCCTGAGGCTTCTATACCTTCTTCCTGATGGGAAGAGAGCATGTCCTGGGTGCTGGGAAATTGCCCGTGCTGCGGAAAAATCTTGGGGGGGGAGGCAAGTTGATGAGAAGGTGGGCAGAATAAAAATAAAATTAGGATTAGTTCAGGACTAATGTGGGAAGGATGCTTTGTAATAGGAACAGCCACAGACGGCTGTAGTGTCTGTATCTGTACTGTGATTCCATTGACAAGGCCTGTTCTGCATCTCACTACAATTATCAGCATTTCTTTTCCTTTCCTCATGGATCCATTTTGGCTATTTCCAGTGTAAAATCCTTATATTCTTTGACCTGGAAGAAGACCATTCAGCCCACAGAGTTCGACTTTTCCCATCAGTCCCACTTTCCCACTGATTTGAATGTAAGTTATTGTCTCTCATGCGCCCTTGTAGTGCGTTCACTTCCACTTAATATAGTGGCAGATCTTTGGTTGCAGCCAATTAACAGACCAGCCTTCAAGCTGAATGAACGGAAATGCACTCATTCACCACCGCCGGCCTTCCTCTCCCTGCCTACAGTTTCTCATCACTGCAATCAAGCACTGGGCCTTCAACAGTTCAGAAATAATCAGGTACAATCATGGAAAAAAACGTAGAGTCACTGATGCACCATCAATAACTCTCTCTGAGACGTGAAGGCGAGATATCGGCTTTTATTGACTGGAAGAAAGAACAAGCAGTAGTTGACCACCATACTACATCCTGGAGACTGAGGGCCGGGCTCAGGCCTCAATCGCCTTTATACTGGGGTCTGTGGGAGGAGTCACAGTCAGTGGGAGGGGCCACAGGAGCAGTCAGCAGGGGGCGTGTCCAGACAGGTATATGTAGTTCACCACAGCCATGGAGCACGACTACACAGAAACATGTCTTTCAGCCCATCAAGCCCATGCCGAGCTATTATTCTGCCTAGTCCCATTGACCTACACCTGGTCCTCCAAACCACTCCCATCCATTTCTGTTCTTATAGTTTGCAATCAAACCCACATCCACCACTTCCGTTGGCAAGTTCCACACTTGCACTGCCTCTGAGTGAAGAAGATCCCCCTCAGGTTCCCTATTTCACCTTTCACCCTTAACCTATTGCCTCTAGTTCTAGTCTCACCCAACCTCAGTGGAAAAGCCTGCCTCATAATTTTCTATATCTCTATCAAATGTCCCCTCATCTTTCTCTGCTCCGAGGGAAAAAGTCCAAACCTATTCAACCTTTCCCTATAGCTCACGTCCTCGAGTCCTGGGAATAGGCTTGAGAAATTTCTGTATTCTTTCAATCTTATTGGTGTCTTTCCTGTAGGAAGGTGACCAGAACTGCACGTAATACTCCAAATCTGATCCTATCAATGTCTTAAACAACATGACATCCCAACAGCTGTACTCTGTACACTGATAGATGAAGGCCAATGTGCCAAAGGCTCTCTTTACAATCCAATCTACCTGTGACACAACTTCTGATGAATTATAGGTCTGTCTTTACAGATCCCTTTTTCTGCTGCTCTTCTCAGGGCCCTACCGTTCACGGTGCAAGCTAAGTCACCTCAGAAGTTACATTACTAGCTGAAACTTCAAATGCAGGGTTAACAAAAGAAGCCTCCAGGTTGCCCTGTGTGACGTATGCCGAAACTGGCACAGTCAGTTTGATGCAGGTGTTTCCTGTTGACTTCAGAATCAGGTTTAATATTGTGAAATTTGATAACTTTGTGGGAACAGTGCAATGCAATGCATGATAAATATTGAAAAAGACTGAATTAGAGTCATTATATATAAAATAGCGAAGTTGAAGTAAATAGTGAAGAAACAGAAATTGAAAAGAAAGTATCGAGGTAGTGTTCACGGGTTCAATGTCCATTTAGAAATCGGATGACAGAGGGGAAGAAGTTGGTGCTGAATTGCTGAGTGTGTGCCCTCGGGCTCCTGTACCTCCTTCCTGATGGAAGGAGGGGGTCGTTACTGATGGATGCTGCTTTCTTGCTGCTTGGATACTAGGGAGGCCTGTACCCATAACGGAGCTGACTAATTTTAGAACTTTCCGAGGCTCACTTCGATCCTGCGCAGTAGCCCCCTACCCCCATGCCCGTCAGTGATGCAGCCTGTCAGAACACTCTCCATGGTACATCTGTAGAAGTTTTCAAGTTTTTAAGTAACAAAGCAAATCTTCTCAAACTCCTGGTGAAATATAGCCACTGTCTTGCACCTGTAGGCCAATAAACAGGATTTTTGCAGCCTGATTTCAATGGGACACAATACAAGCAAAGCCTTTCTGTCTACAAGGGGCAGTTGCTACTGATTGAATCGTTGTCTGAACCCACTAGTGCCTAGGTGGCACATGGGGCCTCACTGAATGAATGGATACCACAATAATTAGGTAGGAGATGCTCGCAAGGAGTCTGGAGAGGATATTGAATGCTGTATCCACTCGAGGCATGAAGTTTTTTTCAGTCAAAATAAACTTTATTCGCAATAAAAAATAATTTACAAGAATAGATTGTACAAAGCCCTTGCAATAGACAATACATTAAGTAATGTTCTAATACATTTCTTAAAACTAATAGCATTGTTGCCTCTCACATGGCCCCCCGGAGTTGTAAACTGCCACAATAATTGAGGGGCTTCTTCATCCATCCTGGCCCCTCCCTGTCGAGTAATGGAAGAACCCCGAAGTCCTTCCCCTCCGAGCCTTTGTGGCGGCTGCACCAAGCTTCTGTCCCTCAGCATTGTATTCCCGCAGCCCAGAACGTGCTGACGGATCAATAAGTTTCGGGCAGATCAAACGACGTCTTTCACTGTATAGACAATCTTTACTTTTTTGCTTTACTTTTATTGTCACCAAACAATTGATACTAGAGCGTACAATTGTCACAGAGATATTTGGTTCTGCGCTTCGCACTCCCTGAAGTACAAATCCAAGTAAATATAATAAAAATTTAAATCATAAATCATAATTAGAATATAGAAAAGGGAAAGTTAGGTAGTGCAAGTCAGGTCTGGATATTTGAAAGGTACAGCCCAGATCTGGGTCAGGATCCGTTCAGCAGTCTTATCACAGTTGGAAAGAAGCTGTTCCCAAATCTGGCCGTGCGCATCTTCATGCTCCTGAACCTTCTCCCAGAGGGAAGAGGGACAAAAAGTGTGTTGGCTGGGTGGGTCGTATCCTTGATTATCCTGGCAGCACTGCTCCAACAGCATGCGGTGTAAAGTGAGTCCCAAGAATGGAAGATTGGTTTGTATGTTGAGCTGGGCTATGTACTTCCAGCAGCACTTGAAAGTGAGAGAGAGAGAGAGAGAGAGAGAGAGAGAGAGAGAGAGAGAGAGAGAGAGAGAGAGAGAGAGAGAGAGAGAGAGAGAGAGAGAGAGAGTGAGTGTGTGTGTGTGTGTGTGCGTGTGTGCGTGCGTGCGTGCGTGCGTGCGTGTGTGTGTGTGTGTGTGTGTCTTGAGGCATGCCATTAGTGCAGAGACCCTATGGAGTAAAAACAAGGTGTTCCCACCAGAAGTTTGTCAGGAGGATCACTGCATGCCCAGCATTGCAAATAAATCTTTTTTAATCACCCTGTATGCGCCTGTGGGCTGCAACTTTTGCCCAATTTTTAAATCAGTATCCCTGATCCTGATTATGGGACCATCTTTCCCCACTAAAATAATTATTAAAGTCCTGGGAATGTTTTTGCAAATTTGAGTTATAAGGTATAAATTTAGTCCTTGCCTTCTCGGGGAAATACAGTGTGTTTTAGCATCTATTCTGTCTCCTCCAGCTACATGGACAGAGCCTCCTTAGAACAAGCCTGTGGTTTTCAACCATCAATCATACGCAGACAGGGACAAGTAACGTGTTTAGGCAGCTTCTAGTCAGGAGGCCTGATTTCAGTGCTGCTGTTGTCCTGCAGCCACTTCTCCGACCTCTTAACTATCTGAGTGAAATTTGTCATCTCTTGGGTCCTCGCAGTAACTGAGAGCCTCTGTAATGTCAGACGTGGTGCTCGCTGCATCATGCTGGAGCTGAGTGATTCGTGCAGCACTGCACCTAGAGTGTGACACATACTACAAGCAGTTCTGTACCTAATGTACCTACCTGATGCACCATCAATAACTCACTCTGAGACGTAAGAAGCGAGATATCGGCTTTTATTGACTGGAAGAATGAACAACACTACATCCTGGAGAATGAAGCCGGGCTCAGGCCTCAATCGCCTTTATACAGGGGTCTGTGGGAGGAGCCACAGGAGCAGTCCAGATATAAGGGTTTTCTCCCAAAGCCTGCCCCATGGATTAGCTTGCCAGTTGTGTAGTGGCACGCACACCGGACGTCAAGGTGAGTGGACCCGGGTTCGAATCGGACCAGCTCCTGGCACGCTTTCCATCTGTGCTGGGTTGAGCATCGAGCTCGCAACCTGACCTCGTTAAAAAAAAGACAAAAATGTTAAAGAAATGGCAAGGTTGCTGCCTGATGTACCACAAGGCACGGGAAGAAACAACAACTTCCCCATGAGGGGTTATAGTCACAAGGCAGTGGAGGTCTGAGATCAGAGTTTTACTTCTCCTAGACGAGCTGCCAAGCTAATGAGCCCCATCTACCTGAAGCAATGGGTTTTATGGTGCCAGTATCCCTGACTTTACCTCTTCTTTTGTCAGTAGAAACAGTTCTGCTGGGCTTAGTAGCTAAGTCACACCTGAAGGCCAGGAGCTGAGCTTGGTTATCAGAGGTTATTTGTGGCGCATGCCATTGAAAGCATTTAATAGGTAGTGGGAGCTTGTCCCCATTACCACCCCCCGGCTATAA
This sequence comes from Hemitrygon akajei, assembly GCF_048418815.1. Taxonomy (NCBI): domain Eukaryota; kingdom Metazoa; phylum Chordata; class Chondrichthyes; order Myliobatiformes; family Dasyatidae; genus Hemitrygon; species Hemitrygon akajei. The sequence continues at coordinate 32,301,141 of NC_133153.1, read as the reverse complement.
CAACCTTAAGGAACTACCTTTGTTGTAAACATCTAATAAAACAGCTGTAACCACAGATCTATGCTGCATTTTTGACTTCTGAAGAACCTTCTGGACAATGCCATCTGCAGATCAGACACATTTTAATGGAAAGTGAGAAGTGAGATGATGCAGACTGTCCCCTGGGAAAGCTTACCGCTTGTGTTAGGCTCTTCCCCCACACTATCGCTCCATGGACTTTGTCAAATGTTCTTTCACCTGTTGAGTTGTCAGAATTACTTTTAGAAATGGAGCAGGAAATCTGATGTTGCTAATAATTACACCCAAAAAGATTCTTGTGCCAGTTCCTCAAAGGGAGGTATTGACACCAAAGCCATATATCTGATCTCCCCCCACCCCATATTCTTTTACATTCAATCTTTACCAACCATTTTTCCTTCAGTTGCCTTAATGGCAAAGACTCAATATATAACACTCTACACTCCCTTGTCAACCAGCATCAACAATCTTTAATCATTATCCTACTATAAACTGATTTCTAATTCTCTGCTTCATTTTGCAATTCATTTGGACTGCTTTTGTTCCAGGACTCTCTGCAGCCCAGACTTAAATATGAATTAACCCATTGAATTCCAGAGAGAGCCCCTGGCCTTGAGGAAACAATTGGACAGAGTGAGAATTCAGTGAGCACTAAGAAAACCAATGAAAGGTCCTTATGCACTTTTGTTAGTTTATTTACATGTAATCCATCTGTAGATTACATTTTTAATTTCATAAATTATTATATGTTATGTGTATTATTTATGCTACAGTACTCTACACCCTGGTTCAGAGAAACATTGTCTCATTTGACAGTATGCATGTATACAGTTATTGACTTGACTTGACTTGGCCTGAAATTTTAATTCTACTTCTCGCCAAGCACGCTGCCTAACAATTAGAGCGGCACTAGAAGATTTCTGTTTTCATTCCTAGCAAAACTGTGGGCATCACTTCACTGGCTGTGATCACACTTAACCTGAACGTAATCTTCTGTTGGTGAACCAGCTCTATCCTAAGGCATGCTTGCAGTTCTTCAAAGCTGCCTCCCACATCCATTTATCTTCAAGGACTTAATCAATATCCTTCCTTCTGTTAGAAGACCAGAAGTGGCTAAATGTATAGTTTTCTGTTTTATTCACTATTTCACACTAAAATGAAGAAGTTAATGCCTAATAAACTCTTCTAGGACTTCAAGCCGAGTACAGGTATCGATTATAACCAATGTTTGATGACAAACTCTGCCGTTTTCTTCAGGTGTCCCTAAAGAAGATGGCAGAGTTCGTCATCGAAATATCAGTTATATTTGATACCTGTACCCAGCTCAAAGCCCCGGAAGAGTTTATTCGTCATATCGTCAGGAAAGCACTAGATCCTTTTTCAAGTTAATACCTACTTGCACAATATTGAATCATAGGCTGATTAGTGATGCAACATTTGCACCATAAGAATGCCAGTGACCAACAAAATAGGATATAACCTTTAACCTTTGACATTCAAGAGTTTTTCCCGTCACCAAAGCCACCATCAACATCAATATCCTATGTGTCACCAATACCCAGAATCTCGTCTGGACTTGTAATATAAAAACTGTAGCTACAAATTGAATATTGTGTAGCTGAGTCACAGATTGCCCAAAGTCTTTATACTATCTATGAGGAACAAATACTGTGTGTGATTTAATATGCTCCTGGATAAGGGCAGCTTCATCAAAATTCAAGGCCAAACAGCATACCTGATGGACAGACTGCCCACCCACCACTTAAAACCTTCCCTCCCTCTATCAATGCTGCAAGATGTTGTCTACTGCAGAGTATACTGAAAAGAAATGTCTACAACATCGCTACACCAGTAACCTCTCTCTCAGCTACATAGCTGGACATAGATAACCTGAGGTAAAGAAGCAGGTCTTCAAGATGGTGCCAGCAAGCAACACAACCAACAGTGACGTCCTGCGCACAGTTCACAAAACTGTTCTTTTACTTCTTCTTTCAAAACTATTTTGACTCTGTGATTGGACTCTGATTTTCATTTTGATGGTCTGTTCTTGGGCCGATTGAGCAGCCTGGCACTTTGCTCTCTCTGAATGAGTTCGGTGAGGTTTGGAGTAAAGTGTGCGTGCGGCCTTGAAGCCTGGAAGCCCGGAGTTGGGGTGCAGGCCCATGATCAACTCTTTTGCTTCTCTCTGATTGAGGTGTCAAAGGTGTGCGCCCATGATTAACTCTATTATTTTTCTCCGACAGAGGCACTGAGCAAGATAGGAGTTGATGAGGACGAGAGCGGAGGACAGGCGGGTGTTCTGTGCCGTCCGCCAACATTCGACCAGTCTTCCTCTCTGTCTCACTCACTGCTGTCGGAGGAAAGTGCAGGAGTCTTGGGATCCACATTGCAAAGATTGAATCGGCGAGGCTCTGGACTCATTTTGAGGTTCATGGTGCATGCGGTCTGATACTGGCTACTCTTTTCATTGCTGTTTTTGAGCGGTTTGATCAAGGAGATCGAAGCAGTCTGAGGCACTTTGGCAAAAAAATGTCCCTGCAGCCTGCAGAGGGCTAGCAGCGCAGCGTTGGACTGAATTAAACTGAATGCTACTGTTCTCCTGCTTTGATGTTTGATATGCTTTCTATGTGTTGTTCACTCACTTTTGGCCATTTGCACAATTTGTTCTTTTTTCGCTCATTGGGTGTTTGATCTTTTCTTGAACAGGTTCCATGATGTTTCTTTGTTTTGTGGTTGCTTGTGGGAGGACAAATCTCAGAGCTGCGTTCTGTATACATACTTTGATAATAAATGTACTTTGAATCTTTGAATCTTTTGAATTTTTGGAGTGCTCCTTCAAGCCACACACACCATGCTGACTTGGAAATGTAGCAGATTTGCATCATTAAGACAGTACACCTTCTCAATGAAAATTAGAGATGGACATTAAATGTTTTCCTTGATAATGATAATCTTGTCATGGGGAAAAGTAAAAGAGAAGGAGTCTTCCAGATTTTTATCTGCTTTAATCAATTATGCAGAGATACCTATGTAGTAAATTTTATAGCATATCTGTATATATTGTGGCACCAGTCATAGCTTCATTCTAGATCCTGAAATCAGCTTGTGGACCAAACTTTGGTCTTCTCAGTTTGTGCATGTCAGCATCATGTTACTCAGTCCTGTGTCAACATAAGGTTTGAATAAACATTCTCAAGACCATTAGCGATGAGCATTAACTGCTGAGTTTGCAGTGATGCCCACGTCCCATAAGTAAATAAATAAAAAAAACTCAATTTCATATTTATTTTGGTTTTCATGCTAATTCAGAAGTCCAGTTTGGATTCCACCCTGTCATGGGTGCCACAGACATTCAGCTGCGGTCATATTGCTGGCAGCAGCAAAATGCCAATGGAGATTGATGGTAGAAAATGTTTCTTCAAGTCTGGTCTAGATGGAATGCAGACTAAACTTGGGCACCTTGTGAGTTAGGGTGAAGCGTTGAAAGATGTGGACAATATGGTCAGTGGGTTGTTCCTATTAGTTGTTAAAGGAAGACTTGTCCATGTGGATTTATTTCACGTCAGGGATTTTCTTTTAAGAACACAGAACTCAGTGGTACTGAGAAAAAGAACTGTGTTCTATTAATTGATTAATATAATAATTAATATATTAGGAATAATCACTAATATATTTATACACCAGGGACTGCAGCGGTTCAAGAAGGCAGCTCAAGATCACCTTCTCAAAGGCAACCAGGGATGGGCAATAAATGCTGGCTTAGCTGGTGACGCTCACATCCCATAAATGAATTAAAAATGTTTATTAATATAATATACTAATCAATATTAATTAAACTATCCAAGCAGCTTCACAGTGCACAACTGGTAGAACTACTGCCTTACACTTCCAGCAGCCCGATTCAATACCTGACCTCAGGTCTGTCCATATGGAGTTTGCACGATGGAGTCTTGTTTCCTTCCATACTCTGAGGACCTGTGAGTGACAGGTTAACAGGACATTGCAGCTTACTTGCTTACTGCCTGCTATGCCACTGGTGTTCACGGCAGCAATGAAAGTCATTCACCTCTGGCGGTGTTCAGGGCTTCCTTCATCGTGTCAGTAGCTTCCTCTTGGTTTTCACTACTGTCGGTCATGCAAGAATACCATCACACTCATTACTGTTTCCATGACAATTCTGTTTTACCAGTCACGGTTATTAGGTTCCTAACGTTGTCATAGCCGGGGGTGGTAGTGGGGATAAGCTCCTACTACCTATAAAGTGCTCCAAATGGTGTGCGACTCTAACAGCCTCTGACAACCAAGTCCAACTCTTGGCCTTCACATGTGGCTTAGTTACTAGGCCCAGCAGAACTGTTTCTACTGGCAAGAGAAGGGGCAAAGGCGGACCACTGGTGCCACAAAACCAGTTGCTTTAGGCAGGTGGGGCTCGTCAGTCTTGGACGGCGGCCCGCCTAGGAGAAGGAAATCTGTGATTTTAAACCTGCACTGCCTTGTGACCGTACCCACCCATGGGAGAGGCTTCGGGAGTAAACCCTGAGGAAGAAATCCAGAGCCGGGGTCCTAAAGGCAGATTGATGTTGATTACAATTTCACTCTGGCAACCTTTGCAACAAAACTGGTGCCAAGCTATATCGGCGCTTGCCCTACCATTGGACTACATCAGTGTCATGGAGAGGGGGAACCCGCTGCACGGGCAACAGCCGGTTCTTCAAATCTTCTTGCCTAGGCTTGCGCCCTGGAGAGGATGCAGTCCACCAGAGGTGCAAACCCATGATCATCTGGGATCGACGGCTGCCTAATATCATGGTTATTAGCCTTGAACGGAACCCCTGAACCTGGAGGACCAATGAACCACTCTTAGTCTGGCCTCTACCCTTTGACCTGTTTGGCATGAGTCACCCTACCAAGAGCCAAAACATAATGCTCTGACTCTAGCCAACATAGTTCTCTCTAGGTCATTGAAGTCCATAAAATGTAGTGAAGTAAGAGAATCTGGGCAGAATTGATGGAAATGTGGGAAGGATAAAATAGGATTGGTGTAGGATTAATGTAAACACAGTGGCTGAAGGTCGGCATGAACCCAATAGACCAAGGGACTTGATTGTGTGCTACAATACTCTGATACACAATGACTTTGCCGTATTTGGATTCAGTTGAAAAAAAGTTATATTCCTTTTAATATCGGCAGCAAAATTGACTAAAGTAGCTTGTTTGACACAAATAATTCTTTTGTTCAGCCCTGGAATTCAGTATAAGTTGCAAACAATAATATTGTATTCTGGTTTGAATGCACTTGAAAACAAATTGGAAAGAGTTCAGACCAGTCAATGAAGAGCTTTGTATTTTCCCTCTTTTAAATGCCTGGGCAATTGCCAGATGCATCAATTATAAATGGCAGGGGTCCAGCTTGGCTGGTTGTCAGCCTTACACAATCGGCCAACATTAGGTCACTCTAACCAAGGAGGAAGAAAAATGGTAAGAAATGAATAATGGAGGCTATGGTATTTGTTCTGGTTCTTTCAGTAGCCTCTAACTTTGAGACTGTTGGTGTTAGGTCACATCTGCCTTTTTAACTGTCAATAGGGTGCAAGCTGTTTCCACATAGAGAAACATTTTTAAAACAATTGGTTAATTGGAGTAACGCACACATACAATGCTAGAGGAACTCAGCAGATCAGGCAGCATCAATGGAGGGATTAAACAGTCAATGTTTTGGGCCAAGACCCTTCATTATGTCTGGAAAGGAAGAGGGAAGAAACCGGAAAAGAATAGCAGAGATCTCGGAGGGGGAGCAGTGAGAGAGGTCATACTGAATGCCTGTTGATGAAAGTATTTAAACTTGCTCAGCATAGCCATACTTCAAAGGGACTCACAATGGAACAGACAGGACAAATTTAAGTTTGCAGGGAAAAAAAGGGGCAAACTCAAACTAATAGGTATGAATATTATTGTCAATGCAAACTCAGAGATGTGAATAAAATATATACATAAATCTATGTGTTTTGCCATACAAAACACATTTATTGGTCATCATCTTTTTCCTTTTCTCTATATATCTATTTGTCACACATTTTGCAGTAACAAAACTAGTTTATACATGTTACGATTGTGACTGAGGCACTGAGGCTGGTGATAGTGAAGTCTTTATTCGTCACCACAAGCAGGCATCCCTCTGGAGGTACTCTCAGTAGAGGCTCACAAACCCAAAAATACATCAATTTTTTATACCTTATGATCAAAGATAACAGATGATTCAATGCAATTTCAATAGTTACAATGACATAATCATCTACGTAGAACTGCACTAAGGTATGGCGTCAAGTCAAGTTTGCCCGAGCTCCATGCCGTGACTTTATGGAGGACAGCAGGGCTATTGGGGGAATCCTGAGGTAGTCCAGGCCATGTTTACTGTTGCCCCCCTAAGACAGGGGTTCTCAACCTTGATTAAGCCATGGAGTCTTACCAATAACTGAGGAATCCATGAACCCCAGGTTGGGAAACCTTGTTCTAAGGTGAAGGTACAATCTCTCATTGGGAAAGCCTCTACCCACCGGGTGAAGAGATCCATGATCAACAGACAGTACCTTTTCCCCCTGCTTTTTGGCAGGGGACCCCATGAAGTCCATCTGGACGTTTTCCCAGGGCCCTCTTGACCATGGCTGGCTTGTTAGCTGCAACAGTGCTGCAAGTACTGGTAAGAAGTTGCGGCAATAATTGAACAGTCCCATTACCTTCCTTTCTCTCCTCATATTGACTGGAGAGGGCATGGAACTAACTGTTGTCCTTCTGTCATCTGAAATATCCTTTCTACCGCATGAGATAAGTCCCAGCTATTGCACATTTTGCTTTCCTATTTGGGCTTTACATGTGTTGATCTTAAATCCTTGGTGCTGTAATACTTCAAAACGCTCAGCATTGTCCCACAATGCCTAGCAGAGAGGTCTAGCAAAGAAAGGACAAAAGTGGGTTACTGGTGCCTTAAAACCATTTGCTTCAGGCAGATGGAGCTCGTCAGCTGTGGTTGGCAGGTCATCTAGGAGAAAGAGAACTCTGATTTCAAACCTCCATTCCCATAATCATGGGGAAGGCTTTGGGAGAAAGCCCGAGGAAAAACCCAAAACTGGAGTCTCTAAGGCAGTCCTACACTGAGTTCAACTCTGACTGGAAACTCTTGCGATGCTGCTGTTGACAAACTGTATCAGTCTCTGCCGTTCCTTTGGATTTATCAGCTGTGTGGAGAGGGGGAGCCTACTGCTTGGGCAACAGCTTGCTCTCCATATCGTACTGCCCTGACTTATGTACTAGCTTGTGCATCATCCATGGCCGACCCCAACCAACAAGGAGCCTCAAAAGTTGTACACATTCACTTACCCTAACTTATCCATGTGATTTCTCCCATTCCTGAATCTACAATGGTACCTGCACCCCTTTAATACATCTATTCCTAGGAAAATACCCTCATTGTTTGACAGATCTAGAAAGGAATTGAGAGATGTACTCACCCAATTGCAAACACCTGAGACTTACTCTTCTCTGGTCTCATTGTTCCACTCCCCCGCCCACCCACATCTGCAATATAAATAGACTTTCCAGTTGTTGGTAAGGCTATGTCAGTCATTGATACCGAAATTCAAGTGTACACTAAAATATCATGTTGCTGGCCCACTATTAAAGCTCCTGTGTAGATCAGTGGGTGTCCAGTACTAGCAATGAGAGCTCTGATACCTGTTTGCCTGTTCTAGTTCTATAATCTGGTCAGCAGTCAATATGAGTAGAAAAGATTCTGCTGTGGTTTCTGCCTGTTTTGCTGAGTGACTCTCATATCTTTCCTTCTTCTGGCCATGGCCTGAGTGGCCAAGCTATATCCAACCATTGTCTTTACCCTTCTGGCAGACCTTTGCTTGGTGTCTCAGTTGCTGGCACAAAAAGCAAGTCCTCTGTGTCCTTGCAGCTGCTATATCTACTACACCCATGTTACAAGTTCTCTTCCCTCTCACTCAGTCTCTCTCCCCGGCCCATGAAATATACGGGAGTAGGTGGATCCCACAATCATCCCCAAGTCTAAAGTTTCCTAGTGGGCTGAGTTCAGCCCTTCCTTGAGCATTTTCAGGAAGATTGCCCAATCCTGAGTGTTCCCCACATGTTCAGCAGCAATGGCTCTAGTCCTATTATGCTAAACACTGGCAACTCCCCAAGGCTGTGTGCTCAGCCCACTTGCTGATGCGTGACTGTATCGGAGGATTCTGCTGAAACCATGTCATCAAATTTGCAGATGATACAACAGTGGTTGACCTCATCAACAATGATGATAATTTGGAAGTGAAGTGGCTGGTGGACTGGTGGGAGAAGACCATCCCAAGTCTGAATGTAGAGATGACCAAAGAAAACAGTGGACTTCAGGAAGGTGCAGGTGAGTCACCCCCCTCTGTGAATACATGGCTCCTCCATAGAGAGAGTTAAGATTCCTGGGATCTCATAACATGGATGACCTTAATATCACCTCCCTGAACAAGAAGGCACAGCAATGCCTCCACTTCCTAAGTAGATTGAGGTCCCTACTAATGATTGTGAGAATAGCTGAGAGGATCATAGTGTTCTCCCTGCCATGCATTGGGAACATTTATCAGGACTGCTACGCACACAGGGCCCTTAATATTATTAAGGATCCCACCCATCCATCCAGCATCCTCTTTGACTTCCTATCATCAGGCAGGAGACTCCAGTGCATAAAAACAAGAACGGTCAGAATGGGAAGCAGTTTCTTCCCTCAGACCATGGCTTCTGAACTCCCTGCATTGCAATGAAGTGTCACTGGTTAATCTGTTCTGTACCTTACAATATTTAATGTATTCACTTTATTTTGTTTATTTAAACTTAATACAGCTGGGGGGAGGGTGGTTTGTTGCTTGCTGCCATTTACGTGCAGGGGGGCTGGGGGAATTTTGTGGTTCTCACGTTCAACTGTCATTCATTCTTTGGGGCACTTCTCTGTTTTTGTGGATGTTTGCAAAGAAAAGCATTTCAGGATGTATATTGTATATATTTCTCTGAATTAAATTGGACCTTTGAACCTTTGATTTTATCCTTACTTTCATAAATTAGTGTATGCTATGTGCGTTATGGTATTATTGCGCTTTATACCTGGTTGGAGAAACATTGTCTCATTTGATGGTGTACGGTCTTTGGTCAAATGACAATAAGTTCGACCTAACTTGATCTGTCTTGACTATTTTCACTCTGCAGGTTCATCAGCCTTCTGAAAAACCGACATTATCATTCCCAAGTTATTCTCTTCCTCCTCCAAGTTGCTGCCTCACTTCTGCCTTAAAGTTCTGAAATCTTTCCTCATTACCAGCATTCCCTCTGGTTGCCCATTTGCCATCCTGCACTCATGGGTTCATACTGCCCCACATATTTCTCAGGTATTTCGCTTTTAACAATATGTGTGTGTCTTTGCAGAGCATCTGGTGGATTTTGATCACTTCTTCCAACTTACGCCAAGATTCTGCATTGCCAAATGCAACTCTAGGTGAGGGAGTATTGAATTGAATTGAATTCAGATTGACTTTATTACTTACATCCTTCATATACACGAGGAGTAAAAATCTTTACATTACATCTCCATTCAAACGTGCAATATGCAATTATAGTAATTTATAACAAATATTATGTACAACAGAATAGTCAATATAACATAGAAATACAGTTGCATCAGCATGAATTAAGCAGGCAGATGGCCTGGTGGAAGAAGGTATCCTGCAGCCAGTTGGTCCTGGCTTTTATGCTGTGGTATCGTTTCCCAGATGGTAGCAGTTGGAACAGTTAGCCTGTCTCCATTCCTCCTGTAATCCACAACCAGCTCCTTTGATTTTGCAATGTTGAGGGAGAGGTTGTTTTCTTGACATCACTATGTCAGGGTGATGACTTCTTCTCTGTAGGCTGCCTCATTATTATTTGAGATTAAGCCAATTAGTGTAGTGTCGTCAGCAAATTTAATTAGTAGATTGGAACTCTGGATGGAAACATAACCATGGGTATACAGAGAGGAAAGAAGGGGGCTTAGTACACATGCTCTGAGGGGCACCTGTGTTGAGCGTCAGAGGTGAGGAAGTCCACTTTTACCACCTGTTGAGGATCTGACAGGAAGGAACAGTTTGTGGCTGGGGTGACTCAGGTCTCCAATGATCCTTCACGCCCATTTTACTCACCTGTCTTTGCAAATGTCCTGAATAGTGGGAAGTTCACATCTACAGATGCGTTGGGCTGTCCGTACCACTCTCTGCAGAGTCCTGCGATTGAGGAAAGTACAGTTCCCATACCAGGCAGTGATGCAGGCCATCAGGATGCTCTCAATCATGCCCCTATAGCAAGTTCTTAGAAGTTGGGGGGCCATACCAAAATTCTTCAACCGTCTGAGGTGAAAGAGGCACTGTTGTGCCTTCTTCACCACACAGCCTGTATGTACAGACCACATGAGATCCTCGGCAATTTTTATGCCAAGGAACTTGAAGCTGTTCACCCTCTCAATCCCAGGTCCATTGATATCTTCAGATGTGTTGATAAACAAAGAAGCTGCTGACAAATAGATTAGTTTTTCTTTGTTGAAGTTATTACTGTGTCATCAGTTGGAAGGACTTTGGAACATAGAACAGTACCGGCCATTCAGCCCATGATGGGGAGCCAACTTTTTAACTTGCTCTAAGATCAATCTAGTCCTTCCCTTCCACATGGTCCTCCATTTTTCATTCGTCAATGTGCCTAACTCCAAGTCTCTTTTTCTCTCTCCTCTTTAATTGACGGTAATTTATCTCACAGGATCTTGGAATGCCCAAGTTTTCCTGTTGCATCTTGTATAAATAATGTACCCTGAATATATCGTAGACTACTAGACCTGCAATTAGATGAGGTGTTGACAGGAACGGACAAAAAGAACCTACCCCAAGCAAATTGGAGAGGTGGAGGCTTTCAAGGAACATTCATAGACTCCAAAAGGAGAATCTAAATGTAAAGTACGTAATTCTTACTACATATTTTAAAACCCAGTTTATGTTTTGGGAATTTTGAAAAGAAAGCTAGGATTTTTGCAGAAAGCACTTACTGTATTTCCCTTTCGGGAGTGGTAGTGTGATTTTGTTTACCAGTCCTAGTGGATTAGATATTTTACAGAGTTCTCAGCACAAGGTTCTTTGCAGTTTTTAGGCCAAATTGTTTGCTCTTACTTTTAGTTTCATTTTAAAGCAATCAAGAAAATATGATTGAAAATGAATGGAAGTATAAAACAAAATGAAAAGTAGTGAAAGGGAGGCACAAAATGCAAACTGGCCTGCAAGTATTTCCAGAATTTTCTGTTTTTATTTTGGATCTCCAGTGCTTTGAATTTTTATTTACAAGGTGCAAATGATGCAAGACTTTAAATATGCTGACAGAATCATAAGGTACAGAAAGAGGCCCCTTTAGCCCAACTTGTCTATTCTAACCCTGCTGCCTGTATTTGGCCCACCCATATTGCTCTCCAAATTTTCTGCCTGAACACCTGTGCAAATGCCTTTTAAATGTTGTAATTGTATCTGTCTGCAACACCTCCTGTAGCAGTTCATTCCAGTTAACCACCACCCTCTGTGTGAGAAAACTTATTCATCAACTTTGCTTTAATTTTCTTCCTTCTTGCCTTAAGCCTATGGCTTTTAATTCCAGATTTACCTGACCTCAGAAAAACATGTTGACTACCTATCTTATCTATGTCCCTCAGTTTTATAAATTTCTATAACATTACCCCCTCGGTATCCTAGTTTGCAGCCTATCCAGTCTCTCCTTACAGCTACAGCCCTCCATTCCAGGCAATATCCTGGTGAATCTCTTCTGCACTCTCTTTATTTCTACCCACATTTTTTCTGCAGTGCGGCAAACAGAACTGTATGCAGTGATTGATATAAAATCTTTCAGGGTTGTTTTGCCAATGAACCAATTGGACTATTATCAGTGCAACCAATTAGAGATATATTCTGACAGATTCCTGACCAGTCCAAGACTGATTCCAGTTTCAATGAATTACATTGAAATTATAAACACGAGAAAGTCTGCAAATGTACCGTGGAGAACCATTCTGATCACAGCCTTTTAACTCTTCTCACCTGCCTATCACTTCCCCATGGGTCCCCTTCTCCTTCCTTTTCTCCTATGGTCCACTCACCTCTCCAGTTAGATTCCTTCTTCTCCAGCCATTGGCCTTTCCCACCCACCTGGCTTCACCTATCACCTTCCCCTCCCCGAATCTTTTTATTCTGGTGTCTTCCCCCTTCCTTCTCAGTCCTGAAGAAGGGTCCCAGTAAAACATTGACTCTTTATTCAGTTCCATAGATGCTGCCTGACCTGCTGAGTTCCTCCGACATTTTGTGTTTGTTACATTTAAATTAATTTGTTTGGCCTTCAAAATGGCTGTAAAAGAGAAACACGTTGAATGCTTGAAGTCAAACGTCCTTCAAATCAATTTAACTCACTCCCATCCTTAGCAGCATTGCATGCCACCAGCCAAGACACTAAGTCTTTGGCCTGAAACATTAACTTTGTTTGTTTTTCCACAGATGCTGCCTAACCTGATAAATATATCCAGATTTTTCTGATGTTATAGCTTTGATAATGCCATATCATCTTATCTTTTATGTCATGATGAAAATGAATTCACCCCAGAATGTAGAGAAGAAAATCTGCCATCTACCAAGCCCAACCTATAGTTCTGTTGCTGAATGTTTATTTAAAATGGTCTAGTGAAACACTTAAGCTGGGGGACATTAAGGAAGGCATGATGATTAACCTGCCATCATCATGCATATTCTGAAATAAATTGACTGAATAACAATAACAAAAGAAACATTGGCTAGATTTATCACATGTTGTTTGCATCAAATCAAATCAGCAAGGATTGTGTTGGAGTGTCGTCACGCTTCTGGTGCCAACATAGCATGCCCAGAACTCATTAACCCTGCCCAGTAGAGCGGGCAATCTCCTTACAGAGACAGCACTGCAGCACCGCAGTTACCATAGTGCTTTACAGCACCGGTGACCCAGATTCTTTTTTCTGCCGCTGTCTGTAAGGAGTTTGTATGTCCTCCCCGTGACCGTGTGGGTTTCCTCCGCGTGCTCCAGATTCCTCCCACAGTCCAAAGACACGTGGGTTAGAAGGTTAATTGGTCACATGGGCGTAATTGGGTGGCATGAGGTCATTGAGCCGGAAAGGCCTGTAACCCTGCTGTATCTCTAAATAACTTAAATAAATAAATACAGACAGAGGCAAGAATCAGACCTGCTGGGAATTTAATATGTCAATAATATTTGAGTAATTTGTAAATACATTATTGATTAAATTTTCTTGTTCTTTTATATAATTAGTTATGGATTATATGAAAAAATATATTACACACATACTGCATCACATTACAATGTGATATGTATGCGCCTGGCTTTAAGTAAACACCAGTATTTTTAGATTCCCATGAGTTCCTTTGAATTAATTTAATGTTTAGAAGTTACAAAACTTAACTACACCCTGATCTTACAGTTGGTGCTGTAAAGTGTTGCTGCCGTGCCACGAATAAATTATTGGAGCTGGTTGCAACTGTGCTTGCGGAGATGTTTGTTAGATCACAGTCAGTCGAACTGCTCCCTCACAGTTTCCAGACACTCAGGTTCAATTCACTGCTGTCTGTGTGGAGTTTGTAAGTTCTCCCTGTGACTATGTGAGCTTTTCCCTGTGCGATCTGGTTTCCTCCTAAGTCCTAAAGACATGCAGGTACCAGGTTAAATTGTCTTTGCAAAATTAAAGATGAAAGATTAGCTTTATTTGTCAGATGTACATCATAACATGTGGCTAGGCATAGCTCAAATACCATCTATAAATTTGCTAGTGATACAGCCATTGTTGGTAGAATCTCAGATAGAGATGAGAGGGCATACAGGAGCGAGATATGCCAACTAGTGGAGTGATGTTGTAGCGACAAACCTTGCACTCAACGTTAGTAAAACGAAAGAGCTGATTGTGGGCTTCAGGAAGGGTAAGATGAAGGAACACAAACCAATCCTCATAGAGGGATCAGAAGTGGAGACAGTGAGCAGTTTCAAGTTCCTGGGTGTCAAGATCTCTGAGGACCTGGTCCCAACCTATCGATGCAGTTATAAAGAAGGCAAGACAGTGACTATACTTCATTAGGAGTTTTAAGAGACTGGTGCATCAACAAATACACAAAAACTTCTATAGATGTACCGTGGAGAGCATTCTGACAGGCTGCATCACTGTCTGGTATGGAGGGGCTACTACACAGGACCAAAAGAAGCTGCAGAGGGTTTTAAATTTGGTCGGCTCCTTCTTGGGTACTAGCCTACGAAGTACCCAGGACATTTTCAAAGAGCGCTTTCTTAGAAAGGCAGCATCCATTATTAAGGACCTCCAGCACCCAGGGCATTCCTTTTTCTCATCAGGTAGCCTGAAGGGACACACTCAGCAATTCAGGAACAGATTCTTTCCCTCTGCCATCCGATTCCTGAATGGACATTGAACCTGTGAAAACGACCTCATTTTTTAATGAATATTATTTCTGTATTTTTGCACGATTTTAATCTATTCAATTATACGTATACTGAAATTGATTTACTTATTATTTTTTCCCCTCTTCTTCTGTATTATATATTGCACTGAACTGCTGCTGCTAACTTAACAAATTTCATGACACATGCCAGTGATAATAAACCTCATTCTGATTCTAACATAAACACATACAATGTAAAGCATCATTTGCAGCAATGACCAACACAGTCCGATGATTTGCTGGAGACAGCCCACAAGTGTTGCCAAGCTTCTGGCAAAATTTCTCTTAGTATAGACGAGTGTTATACTCCAGAGGGAGTTGATAAGAATTTGGGGAAGATAAAATAGTATTGTAGTAAATGGTTGCATGACAGTTAGAGTAGATTCAGTGGGAAGAAGAATCTATTCTTGTGTTGTGTAACTGCATGAACAAGTCTATGGGATACTCCTACCATTGTTTTCCAGCCTGTTTTTCCTTACTTGTGCTCCAAGACATCTCCAAGTAGCAAAGTCTAGTGACTTGCTTCTAGACATTGGCAGAGAGACAGAAACAATGGCCACAGGTTAAGTAAAATGGCTTCAAGCAGCAGTAAATCGAGGCAACTGGACTTGCTGTATTGTGTAGAAGACGTTTCATCACTGATCCGAAAGGCTCGGATGAGTGGCGAAATGTCTCTTAGACAGCACAGCAAGTTGCCTTGGTTTACTACTGCGTGATATACAATGACCTGGATAAATGAGAACCTTCATAGACATAATATGGCTTCCCTTCCTCGCTATCCCATGCTGCCCTCCCAACTCCTGTGTGGAATTAAAACGTATTACCGAGGTGGGAGGAGGAGTGGCTGGTGGGCAGAACAGCGTTTAACTGGTTTTTTAAAAACTCCGACAGGTGTAACTGCTTCACAGTGCCCAGAGATCTGGATTCAGTTCTGATCTTGGATACTGCCTGTGTGGAGTTTGAACATTTCCCCTATGACCGAGGGATTCCTTTGGGCAATCCAATTTCTGCCCAAATCTCAAAAGCGTGCAGGTCCTTGGGTTAAGCGGCTTCTGTTGTGTGGATAAGTGGCAGAATCTGGAATGCAGAGGGAGACAGTTGATAAGAATTGAAAACTAAAATGGTATTAAACTAGGATTGGTGAAAATGGGTGGTTGGTGGTCAGCATGGGCTTGGTGGGCGGAAGGGTCTGTTCTGTGCTATCTCTCTCTCTTACTCTGATCCTCCTGAGGGCCACGTTTCGTGCCTGAAGTCAAGAGGAGGATAGGAATACTTGGCAAATTTTTCTGTCCTTTTCCTAGCTGATAATCTGTACAAGATGTGTAAATCCCAGTGTGAGCTCAACAGGAAACTTGAAGGTAAATAAGTGGGCGTGTCAGAATTAAAAGGACAATTCTTTATTGTACAAAGCTGTAACATTTACACAGTGCAGGCACAGACGCGAACTTTCATTCCAAGTACACATTGGCTACCGTTCAGAATTTTTCTTAAAAATTCTAAGAAAATAATCTGAGAAAATTCTGTGAAAATAATTATCAATGTTAATCCCATAATCAGTTCAATTACTTTCCATTATCTATCAATCTAGTTTAACCTTGAATTCTGGGATAGTTTCTGCTTCAAACATTAACCCTGGAAACTTGTACCACAATCCTTAAACTTCCTCTGAACCATTTTACGTCCTTTACTGCAGATCGCTTTTATTTAATCTTCAATCTAATGTAATTTATTGTTGGTTCTGCAATTGCTGGGAATGTTTGGTGCAGAACAAAGCATAGAATAAGATCTCCTATCCTTTTGAGGGCTAACTTGAGTGACTGCGTGTCTTGACTGTCGTCACCTGTACCCAGATATCTGATAGGAGAAAGTGACAAAGGTAATGTGGGAAAGTGAGAGATTCTTGTTATAAACCACTTGCAGTCCGTAAATCACAAGAGAAAGTATAATTAACAAGTTTACATTCTTTCAGAAGTATGTTTGTTGAGACATGTGAAGGAGGTTAAGAGAAGAAGCAATCAATATCATCAATGGTTTCAGTCCAGCTCTTCTAAGACTTTGACAAACTTTGATAGATGCACAGTGAAGTGCATCCTGACTGCATCACAACCTGATATGGAAACACTAATTCCCAAGCTACAGAAATTGATGGATACAGCCCAGTGCATCTCAGGCAAAGCCTTCCCCGCCACTGAGCACATTTACAAGGAGTTCTGCCACAAAAAGGCAGCATCCATCATCAAGGACCCCCACCTTCCAGGCCATGTTCTCTTCTCACTACTACCATCGAGCAGGAAGCACCAGGAACCGTAGGTCCCACACCACCAGATTCAGAAACAGTTATTACCCTGCAACTCCTGATGAAGGGTTTCGGCCCGAAACGTCGTCACTTCCTCCTCCCATAGATGCTGTCTGGCCTGCTGAGTTCTGCCAGCATTTTGTGTTTTTACCCTGCAACCATCAGGTTCCTGAACAAGTGTGGAAAACGTCACTCTTCTCAACACCGAACTGATTCCACAATCTACCGACTCACTTTCAAGGACTCAAACTCATGTTCTCAGTATTGTTTGTTTTTATTTACACAATTTCTCTTCTTTTGCACACTGGCTGCTTCTCAGTCTTTGCTCATGTATAGTTTTCCACAAATTGTATTTCTTTATTTTCCTGTGAATTCCTGAAAGAAAATGAATCTCAAGAAGACGTGTACTTTGAAGATAAATTTACTTTGATCTTGAACGACAAGAGATGCAATGCTCATCAACACTGTTCCCTTCATGAATACTAGAACATGGAGACCTGCATATACATCAATGAATCAGTTCCTCCCACTTCCAGTCACGTTAGGGACTAGAAGGCACGTTAGACAGAGTTGTGTAATACAGAGGATGTGGTTGGTATAGTTGAGCAATGCTGCACAAAGTGAATGAACGGATGGCACTTACAATAGGGCCGCTCAGAGGCCACTTTATTAGGTACCTCCTAATGAAATGGCCACTGAGTCTATGTTTGTGGCCATTTAGTTTTTGTATTTGTACGTATTTGTGTGTTTATCATATTGGGTGTTCAGAGATTCTCTTCTGCACACTAGTGATATAACGTGGTTATTTGAGTAACTGTACCCCTCCTGTCAGCTTGAACCAGTCTGACCATTATTCTCTACTCTCTCTTTCATCAACAAGGCATTTCCGCCCACAGAACTGCCAGTCACTGGATGTTTTTAGCTTTCGCACTATTCTCTATAATCTCCAGACTAGAATATGTTGTGCATGAAAATCCCAGGTGATCGGCAGTTTCTGAGATACTCGAACCACCCTGCCTGGCACCAACAATCATTCCAAACTCAAAGTCACTTAGATCACTTTTTCCGCATTCTGTTGTTTGGTCTGAGCAACAACTGAACCTCTTGACCATGTCTGCATGTTTTTTTGCATTGAGTTGCTGATTAAATATTTGCATTAAAGAGCAGGTGTACAGATGTACCTGATAAAGCAGCTACTGGGTGTAAGTGCATGCAGATATAGTGAAACACACAAAGGTTAAATATAAACAAATTAAAAGCTGCAGGTGCTGGAAATCTGAAATTTAAACAGAAGACAATATGCTGGCTATGCAATATAGAAAGGGAAACGGTCAGTGTTTCAGGTTAAACATAGGAATTTCAACTCTATTTCTCTTTTCAAAGGCAATTTTAAAAATCTCTGGTTGATGGAGACTGGAGGTGGGTAATTGGTAGGAATATGGTGCATTTTGCAATGATGGAGGTCACTGGGTCCTGATGTGGCGTCTCAGCCCAAAACATCAACAATGTATTCCTTTCCATAGATGCTGCCTGACTTGCTAAGATCTCCAGCATTTTACGTGTGGCACTTCAGCAATGTCTAAGCTGATGGTGGCATAAAGCATTTACTGATCTGTTATGTGCTGATGGAGCTTCTTGTACCATCTTCAAACTCTGAAGATCCCTGCAGATCTTCCAGGTCCTCTGTGGATGCAATAGCAGCCTCTTTTTTTATATCTCCTCCATAAGCACCTCCAAATTACATCTCAGCACATTGGCTTCCATGTCTAATAATCCAGTGTTTTTTCTTCCCAGATGATTACTCTTGAAGGACTTCATAATACATCTCCCTGAACAGTGTAAGCTGACTTTAAACAGTGTTGTTCATTACCAAGTGATCTCACTGAAACATACAAAATTCTTTTGGGCTTGTGGGTGTGGATGTTGAGTTGACGTTTGCCCTTCCTGGGGAGTCTACAACCAGAGGCATCAGTGTCAAGTGCAGGGGTCATTCAAAAATCAACCAGAATCAGATTAAGGTTTAGTATCAATGGCATCTGCTGTGAAATGTGTTGTTTTGTGGAGGCAGTACATTGCAATACATAATAATAAAAATATATAAATTACAATGAGAAATATATATGAAAATTTAAATTAATTAGTGCAAGAAGATAGTAAGAAAATGGTGAGGTAGAGTATATGGGTTCATCCTCCATTCAGAAATCTGATGGTAGAGGGGGAAGAAGCTGTTCCAGAAATGTTGAGTGTGTGTCTTTAGGCTCCCAGTTGATGGTAGCAGTGAGAAGAAGCCTTATTCTGGGTGATAGGGGTCATTAATGGAGGATGCTGCCTTTTTGAGGCATTGCCTATTGAAGATCTCCTCAATGCTGTGGAGGCGAGTGGCCATGATGGAGTTTACAACTTTCTGCAGCATTTTTCAATCCTGCACAATGGCCCCTCCATGCCAGATGGAGATGCAACCGGTTAGAATGCTCTCCATGGTACACATGTATAAATTTGTGAGAGTCTTTGATGACTTACCAAGTCTCCTCAAACTCCTGATGAACTACAGTGTGCTGTCATGACTTCTTTGTAATTGCATCAATAGTTGGGCTCAGGATAGATCTTTGAAGATGTGACACCCAGGATCTTGAAACTGCCTACCCTTTCCACTGCTGATCCCTCAATGTGGACTAGTATGTGTTCCCTCAACTTCCCCTTCCTGAAATCCACAATCTCTTCCTAGGTCTTACTGGTGTTGAGTGCAAGGTTACTGTTGCTGATCTATTTCACTCTCGTTCATCTTCTTGTCACCATCTGAAATTCTGCCAACAATAATTGTGTCATCAGGCAATTTATATATGGCATTTGAGCTAGCCACACAGTCGTGGGTGTAAAGAGAGTAGAGCAGTGGCTGAGCATGCATCCTTGAGGTGAACGACTGTTGATGGTCAGCGAGGAGGAGATGTTATTTCCAATTCGCATTGACTGTGGCCTTCCAGTGAGGAATTTAAAGATCCAGTTGTAGATGGAAGAATGGAGGCCCAGGTTTCAGAGCTTGTTGACTAGGTCTGAGTGTATGGTTGTTGAATACTGAGCTGTAATCAATGAACAGCAGCCTGTCAGCCCAGGTGATCCAAGGCCAATAAGAGAGCCAATGAGATTACATACACTGTAGAACTATTGTTGCAATAGGTAGGAGTTGATTCTACCTATGACTAACTTCTCAAAGCACTTAATCACAGTAGATGTGAGTGCAATTGTGTGATAGTCATTGAGGTAGGTCACCCTCCTCCTCTTGGGCACTGGTATAGTTGTCGCCCTTTTGAAGTAGGTGGGAACCTCTGACTGTAGCAAAGAGAGACTGAAGATGTCTTTGAACACTTCTGCCAGTTGGTTGGCATAGATCGACATTGCCCTACCAGGTACACCACCAGGACCTGATGCCTTGTGAGGGTTCACCTTCTTGAAAGATGTGCTGACCTCAGACTCCAAGACAGAGATCACAAGGTCCTCAGATGCTGCAGGGATACACACAGGTGTAGTTTTATTCTCCCTTTCAAAGCATTCATAAAAGGCATTGAGCTCATCTGGGAGTGAAACATCACAGCCATTCGTGATGTCAGGTTTTGGTTTTTAGGATACAATAGCCTGCAATGTGCTGATGTGCATCCAATTTGGTTTCTAACTTCAATCAGAATTGTTTCCTTGATCTTACAACAGGCTTCCATAGGTTGTACCTAGACATCTTGTATAGTTCTAGATCAACAATCCCCAATGCCACCGATCTAGCCCTCAGCAGATCACAAGGCTCTTGGTTCATCCACGGCTTTTGGTTTGAGTACGCCCGGTATGTTCTCAAAGGCATACAGTCATCCACACAGCTCTTGATGCCGTCGGGTGTCAAATGAGGCCTACTCATTCATGTTTGAAGACGAATTCCTGAATATTGTCTAATTCACCTACTCAAAGCAGTCCTGTCGGCATTCCTCCTCCTCTCCTGGTCCTCACCACCGGTGCTGCGGTCTTCAGTCTCTGCCCACACGCTGGGAATAGAAGTACAGCTAGGTGGCTGGACTCTTCGAACTGTGGGTGTGGGATGACACAGGAAGAGTTCTTCGTGAATTCAGAATTCAGAACTATACATTTCTTCACCCAGGATGAAACACAAGTGATGAATCTTGGGAATTCTCTACTCCAAAGGCTGTGTACATTCCAGACCAAGGTTAATAGATATTTAGGTATTAGGGGAATCACAGATTAAAGGAGGAGAATGGTGCCAAGTCCCAATGATTGTTCATGTTCTTGTTGAATGGTGATCAAGGGACAAATAGCCTACTCCTGCTTCACTTTCTTACACTAATCACTCACAGCTGCCCAGTCTGTGTCCCACAGTAAATGTTGGTGAAACATAGTATGAGCAAACGAAGTGAGAGTGTTACTTGCATGCACAAAATGCTGGTGGAACACAGCAGGCCAGGCAGCATCTATAGGGAGAAGCACTGTCGACGTTTCGGGCCAAGACCCTTCATCAGGACTGTTGCTTGAATTTCCAGCATCTGCAGATTTCCTCGTGTTACTTGCGTGGACTTGATAGGTGTGACTAACTAGGGCATCATGGTCTCCAAGCAACACACAGGATGCTGGAGGAACTTGGCGAGTCAGGCAGATTCTATGGAGGAAAATGGACAGTCAACATTTTAGGATGAGACCCTTCTCAGTCCCCAAGCTTATTTTCAGAGCGATATCAAATTTCGCACCATGTTATCCAGCTCACCCATCCTTTCATAACCTTAAACATTTCTATTGTACGTCTTAACATCATAGCAATGGAACAGAAGTCAAAACATTCTCAGTAACTCTGATTATAGAGTCTATAAAATTTGAATTAGCCACTTTAGATCTGTGGTGTTAAATACAGTATTGTGCAAAAGCCCAAGGTACCTATAAAGAGCTAGGGTGCCTAAGACTGCAGTAATCTTACATATTGCACTATACTGCTGCCACAAAAAAAAACCCAAATTTCATGACGTAAGTGAGTGCTGATAAACCTGATTCTGATATGTGTCTCTATTTTGGACTAAGAATAGGAAGGGGGCAGGTAGAGGGGAATCATAGTTGGAAGAAGGGCAAGGGAGAGGGGAGGGACCAGGAAGTACCAGACAGATACTCTAAAATGATCAATAAACCAATTGCTTGGAATCAAATGACCTTGCCTGGTGTCTCAGGGCTAGGTGAGTCTGCACCCACACCACGCACCCCTCCCCGCCCCAGCACTCTTCCACCTGCTCCACACTCCTCCTACAGCACTCCACCCTCACCATTCCCAGCATCCTTTGATCGCACCAGACTTACAAACTCGCTTTCCACTCCACTTTGACGAATACAGTTGTGTGCAAATGTCTTGAGCACCCTAGCTATTAATAGGTGCCTAAGACTTTTGCACAGTACGGTAGCTCAGCTATGAAAAGGAAAATCATTTTCAACAAGGGAAATGCGTAATTCTGGGGTTAACTCACGCACACCAAATTAAATAAACCACCCACGTTAGGCTAAACTTTGCCACATGTGTACGGCCAAGCAGTAAATCAGTTAAACCTTGACGTTGGCACCACTCCAAAGCCATCTTCACTCCCTCTGCTCAAACTGCTCAAACCAGTTTTGTGGACTTACTGTCAAAGTTTTATTCTATTACTGTCCCGTTCTGTGATTATTTTACTGCAAATTAGAAGCTATCTCTTTGGTTTCCTGTGTGAGTTCAGCTTTGTTATTGGAATGATTCTTTGTGGAAAACAAGACTGTTTAACATGAGGAAAGGTGACATTATCTTTACGTGAAGCCACAGGGAAAAGCAGAACAGATTGGGCGTTGAACGTTTCCGAGGAAAATCTGATGTAGGTGGAATCTTCTGGGTATGTCTCCAGCTGTAAATCCAGTGCCATGTTAGCTGTGGTTTGCATGGTAGCATTCTTGCCTCTGGCATACTTGGGAATTTACTATATCCTAAAACTTGCTGTCCATGTCCAGTTTGGGAGTACGATAGACCTTATCTCCTACACTGGCATAGAGTTCTCTCTGTAGTCCCCTAGAACTTTCAGGTACTTCACTTTAGATCCAGAGGCTTCCTAGGTTTGATTTAGGAAGTTGTTTGTCCAAGTCAAACCTCAGGGTTCCATGCACAAAGGGCAGGGTGAGATCTGGCATTGCGTTCGGCTGACAAAGGACATCTGCGGACCTGGGCTTTCCCAGGTCAGTCTGGGGATTGGATATCCAAGCGAGTGTAAGGCATGAGGGCCAGTCATTCGGTGTGCCCAGAGTTCGAGCCTAGAGTTCAGCATCTCGTCATCAGCTAGTCCTGAGCCAATACTGAAGATTGAAGCCTGAAATTTGATTGGAACCCCAGCAGTTTTAGCCCAGTGGCAGAAGCCTGGATTCTGTAAGGCTGCTAGGAGCTTCAGGATTGTCCATGTATGGGATGGAGGGTGGGACATGTTTCACTCTTCATAAACATGAGAAAGTCTCCAGATCCTGGAAATCCAAAGCAACACACACAAAATGCTGGAGGAACTCAGCAGGTCAGGCAGCATCTATGGAAATAGATAAACAGTCAACATTTGGGACCAAAACCCTTTGTTGTTTTGTTGCTTGTTGTGTTCTGTTTTGTTCTGCTCCTGTGTTGCTATGCCAAGCATTGTGGGAATGCTATGTTAGAACCAGAATATATGGCAACACTTGCGGGCTGCCCCCGGCACCTCATTGGGTCGTGTTGGTTATGAACTCAAATGGTGACATGTTTCAATGTACATCTGATAAATTAATTAATTAATCTGAATCTGAAGGCATATAAAAAATCAGTCTGTTAACGTACTCAACGTGCTGCACTGTGTAAGTCCTGTGAAAAGTTCCAGAGGCTTTCTCAGTTCACTGTACACTTACTTGTCAAGGTTCCACACTGCGGTTGCAACATGCTTGTTTGTTAGAAGCACAAAGCTTCGTTTAATCAGCTCCAAGCCTTTCATTGTAGAGTGGTTCTAACTCAATCATTTATTGCACAAGATGCCACAATGACCTCTTCAGGGATACAAGGAAAGGAGTATTAATGATATTATGAATAGGTCACAGTGTTTCCTGGCATTAATGACACTCCTAATTTTCCATCGTTCTATACAGAGTCCTTGAGCTTCCTAGTACACACTTATGAATGCTTGCTAATTGATATTATTTTGGCCAATTATTTCAGTCTTTCTATGATCAACTCTGAATTGGAACATTAGACTTCATTCTCCGGAGGAGCTTTTAACCTATATTATTTAGTGCTTGTGTTTCTTTACCTTGGCTCAGTTGACAACCTGTTCAACTCGGGTTGTCAAAATCTTGTTTGTTTAACCAATGTTCCAGATTTTGAATGCACAGTTTAGTCTGACAACTTCAGTGCGCAAGAGTGTTTTATATAGTCACGCATGGAACCCTATCAATCAAAATCTTCCTGTTTCATGACCTGATGGATAATTAATATAGAACAGAGAACAGGACAGGCCATTCAGCCCATCAGGCTGTAACCAAGCTAATTAAGCTAAAGTTGTCTCATTATACTAGTCCCTTCTGCCTGCAGATAGTCCATTCCCTTCTATTTTCTGCTCATTCACATGCCGATCTAACAGCACTTAAGTGCCTCTGTAAACTTCAAGTCAAATGGAGTCTATTGTCATTTAACTATATACATGCACACCTTCAAATGAGACAATGTTTCTCCGAACCACAGTGTAAAGCACAGCATTACACATAACACACCCTAACTTATGAAAGTAAGGATAAAATCTACAAATACATAAACAAACTAAAGTGCCTAAATTAAATTTTGTAAAGTACAGAACAGATCAACCAGTGACTTTCAAATGCGATGCGACAGGGAGATCAGAAGCCTAATGGCCTGAGGCAAGAAACAGTTTCCCATCCTGACCGTTCTTGTTTTTATGCATCGGAGTCTCCTGCCTGATGGTAGAAATTCAAAGAGGATGCTGGATGGGTGGGTGGGATTCTTAATAATACTAAAGGCCCTGCGTATGCAGCGCTCCTGGTGGATGTCCCCGATGGATGGTAGGGAGACCCCTATGATCCTTTCAGCCATTCCAACAGTCCTCTATAGGGACTTCCAGTCGGATGCTCATCATTCCTGCTCCAACAACCACCACCATGACACTACACTCCAGGCACCTATCACTCTGTGTAAAAAAAACACTTGCCCGGCACATCTCATTTAAACCCTTCCCTCTCATTTTAAATGCACGTCCTCTAATATTATGACCCCTGGGAGAAAGATACTGACTGCCTACCCTATCTATGCCTCTCTTGATCTTATAAACTTCTTTTAAAGTCTTGCCTCAGTCTTTGTCACTCCCGAGGAGGCAGCCCAAGTTTGTCTAAACTCTCCTCAGAGCACATTCTCTCTAATTCTCTCAGGCAGCATTCTCTGCAAACACAAAGTGCACTGCAGATGCTGTGGTCAAATCAAGACGTACAAAAAGGCTGGATGAACTCAGCGGGTCAGGCAGCATCCGTTGACTGGTCCTTTCAACGGATGCTGCCCGACCTGCTGAGTTCATCCAGCTTTTTTGTACATCAGCGTTCTCTGCATCCTCTCAAAAGCCTCCACATTCTTCCTCTAATGAAGCAATTGGAAATGAGTGCAGTCTAGCCAGAGTTCTAAAAAAAAGTTTAAGGGGAACATGAGTGGAAACGCTTTCATTCGGAGAATTGTGAGAGTGTGGAATGAGTTGCCAGTGCAGGTGGCACATGCAAGCCCGATTTCAACGTTTAGGAGAAGTTTGGATAAGTACATGGGTGGGAGGGGTACAGCAGGCTATGTTCCCAGTACAAGTCAATAGGAGTAGGCAGTTTAAGTTGTTCAGCAGGGACCAGCTGGGCCAAAGGGCCTATTTCTGTGCTGTACTTTTCAAAAAAGAACCGCAGAGAGCTGTATA
The DNA here is from genome assembly GCF_048418815.1 of Hemitrygon akajei. Taxonomy (NCBI): domain Eukaryota; kingdom Metazoa; phylum Chordata; class Chondrichthyes; order Myliobatiformes; family Dasyatidae; genus Hemitrygon; species Hemitrygon akajei. Next base: position 32,275,285 of record NC_133153.1, on the reverse strand, counting down.
TACAGTTCAGCATATTTGAAAACTAGCCTCTTCTCACTACCTCTGTAAAGCAGCCAACATAATTAAAGACCCGACCCACCATAGACATTAATTTTTCTCCCCCCTCCTGTCAACAGAATATATCAAAGCCTGAAAGAACTACCGGTAATCACCAGGCTCAAGGACAGCTTCTGTCCCACTCTTTATAAGACTATTGACCAGATCTTTTGTATGATAAGATCTACTCTTGATTTCACAATCCACCTCATCAGGACATTTCACTTATTGTTTGCCTGCATGATACTTTCTCAATAACTGTAACACTTTATTCTGCATTTCATTATTGTTTTTCGCTTGCACTAACTCAATGTACTTACTTACTGCCTGTTATGCCACTGGCGTTTAGGGCAGCAATGAATATCCTCCATCCCTGTCTGTATAGAAGATTCCTCACTACTGTTTCCATAACAACTTGTTTTGAGTAGTGAGGGTTGTTAGCCTTGAACTGAACCCCTGAACATGGAGGAATGGTGGACCACTCTTAGTCTGGCTTCTACACTTTGATCTGTTTAGCATGGGTAACCCTACCAAGAGCCAAAGCACAAGACTCCAGCCAACATAGCTCTCTGGGCCTTTGAGGCAGGCAAGCCTCCAAATCCTACAATAAGGTTGTGATCCTCTTGGAGGACCTCAATGAATTGCTGTAATGAAATTATCTGTATGAATGGCATGCAAGACATAGATCTTAACCGCACCATGGTAGATGTGACAATAATAAACCAATTTACCAATTTACTATATCAACCACTTCAATCGTAGATTAGAAGTAAGTTACCAAAGTTACATTTCCTAACTGATAGTTATCATGTTTAATGAAATGTAGAAGTTCTATATTAGCAATCCCATGCCCAAGGATTACTGATTCATTCACCACTCCTCCACCCACCTCTTTTTCCATCCAACCCAATTTCCTCAGATCAGGGGTTCCAATGAAATTCTTTGGGAAAATAATTAGATAACGTTTGTTGTTAAAAGATTACATATGAAAGGTAGACCCTGCCCAATCATTAAACATAAAACAGCATGGCACAGTACAGGCTATTCAGCCCACGAGGTTGAGCCGAAATTTTAACCTACTCTAAGACCGATCCAACCCTTCCCTCCCACGTAGTCCTTTCTCCATTTTTCTTTCATCCATGTATCTAAGAGTCTCTTAAGTGTCTCTACGGTATCTGCCTCTACTACCTCCCCTGACAGTGTGTTCCACACACCTACGACTCTCTCTGTAAAAAAAACCTGCCACTGAACACCTTAAAGTTATGCCCCCTCTACCATTTCTGCCCTGGGAAAAAAAATCTCCGGCTGTTCGCTCTATCTAGGCCCCTTATCATTTTGTACACCTCTATCAAGTCACTTTTCATCCTCCTCCTCTCCAAGGAGAAAAGCCATAGTTCATTCAACCTTTTCTTATAAGACTATGCTGTCTAATCCAAGCAGGATCATGATAAATCTCCTCTGTGCCCTCCCTAAAGCTTCCACATGCTTCCTAAAATGAGGTGACCAGAATGGAACACAATAGTCCAAGTGAATACATAATCCAATACTCCAATCAAATGTTCAGTACCTACAGGATGATCAAAGTTCAAAGTAAAATCTATTATCAGAGTACATACATGTCACCACATACAACCCCGGATTCTTTTGTCTGCGGGCATACTTAACAAATCTATAGAACAGTAACTTTAAACAGGACCAATGGACACCAAACTGTGCAAATGCAAATATAAATAAATAGCAATAAATAATAAGCATGAAATAACAGGATAGAAGAGTCCTTGAATGAGTGTAGTTATCATCTCTTGTTTAACTGCCCTTGAACCAAGTGGTGACTTCAGGAATCTGGTCCTGAAGCACTTTTACCTTCTACCCTATGGCAGCAGCAAAAAAAAGTGCATGGTTTGGGAGGTGAGGCTTTTTAATGATGGATGCTGCTTTTCTACGGCAATGTTTCATGTAGATGTGCTTGGTGGTTGGGAGGGTCTCCTGTGATGAACTGGGCCAAATCCACTACTTTTTGTAGGATTTTCCACTCAAAGGCATTGGTGTTCCCATACCAGCAAAGAAAAGTTCAGAGAGAAAGAAGTGAGTCCCCTTTTCATCTATTGTTTCAACAACCGTACACCAAATTTGGTCCATGCATCTGGGTTATCTGCAGAACAGAGCACCACGTGGTGTAGTCTTGATACATATTGGGTGGCCACCAAATGTTTGGACAATGAGTAAAGTCCAAGTATTTGAAACTTTTACTTAAAGTAGCAGTCATGAGCTTCCACGATTTGACCTAAGATATTTGAAAACAAGAACATTGCCACCCTCAATTATACTACCAGAGGGCAACTGCTGTAGTACTGCAGAGAGTGCAAAAGTATCACGAAGACACTAAAAAATTAGATAATGTTTAATTAGATAACACTAAATAATGAGATAACATTTGTTGTTAAGAGATTAAATATGAAAAGTAGAACCTGCCCAATCATAAAACATAAAATAGTATGGTACAGTACAGGCTATTCAGCTCACAATGTTGTGCCGTTAAAGCCTCATGCTGTCATGGAGTCAAAAAGACATCTAGCCACCAAGTCATTCAACCATCCATTTACAATAATCAAGAATCAAGATCAACTTTATTCACCATGTATTAGGAAGTTCCTGTAATGTGACGGTCAGGGCATGACATGCAACATCAAACAACATTCAACAATAATAAGAATACAAAAATATGTAATAAAAATTAAGTTAGACATTAAAGTATGGATATGGAATATAATGTGCATAAATACATAAATACCAGCATGTGGTTACGTGTAAACAGCATTATAAAAAGTGGTTTAAAGTGTTTGCAGAGCAGTGCAGTGATGAGAGTAACATATAGAGGGGAGGATGGGAGGAGCTAAACAGAATGGATTGAGCAGATTAACTGCTTTGGGGAAGAAAAGTTTAAAATGGTGTGTAGTTTGGGTTTAAACATCCCTGAAGCACTTTCCAGAAGTGAGCTTTTGGAAAAGGCGATTTGTAGGGAGGGTTGTGCCTTCAATGATTTTTCCTTCCTGCTTCTTTGTGCTGAACACATACAAGTCCTGCAGTGATGATAGACTGCAGCCATTGGTGTTTTCTGCTGTGCTGGCTGTTCACTGTAGATCTCCTACATTGCAAGAGGAGTCTGCACCAAACCAAAGGCCAATGTAAGGATGCTCTCTATGATGGCAGCATAGAAGTGCGCCAATATGTTCAGAAGAAGGTGGAATTTTACCAGCTGCTGCAAGTACATCAGTACATGTTCTGCCAAGCTTCTTTGTAAATGAAGGAGATATGGTTCTCCCACAGGAAGTCTTGTGAAATAACAATGCCCAGGAACCTGAATGTTGAAACAGTGCTGACTATAGAGCTGTTGATAATAAGTGTGTCTAATCCTGCACTAATCTAATTTCTATTCTCCCTGCTATAAAGTGGCACCTTGAAAGCTTAATTGGCCTCTTCCCCAGGAAAACCATTGAGACATTCTTACCTCAACTACATTCAGGGTCCCTAACAGTCCTTCCATGTGAGGCAACACTTCACTTGCAAATCTGCTAGGGTCATCTATCATGTCTGGTGCTCCAGATGCTCTTCCTCTACATTGGTGAGACCGCTTTGTTGAGCACCTCTGCTCCATTCGCAAAATGTGGAACTTCCCAGTGTCAAACATTTTAATCCTGTTTCTTATTCCCATTCCAACACGTCAGTCCATGGCCTCCTCTTGTGGCAACTTGAGGCCACCCTCAGGATGAAGCAACATCTTATGGGTAGCCTCCAACCTGATGACATGAATATCGATTCTCCTTCTGGTAAAGAAAAATTCCCCCCCCCCCCCCAATTCTATTCCCCACTCTGGCCTTTTACTTCTTCTCACCTGCCCATCACTTCCCTTTGGCTCTTCTCCTCCTTCTGTTTCTCTATAATCCACTCTCCTCTCCTGTCAGATTCCTTCTTCTCCAGCCCTTTACCTTTCCACCTATCAGCTTCTAGCTAGTCTCCTTCCCCTCCCCCCACCATTTTATTCCGGCGTCTTCCCTCTTCCTTTTCAGTGCTGAAGAAGGGTCTCGGCCCGAAACAATCGACTGTTTATTCATTTCTATAGATGCTGCCCGACCTGCTGAGTTCCTCCAGCATTTTGTATGTGTTGCTTGGGACATTCAGGGTTAGAGCTGCAAATGTATAAAAATTCAACAAAAAAACTAAAAGATTTGCTATGCACAGCAGGCCATTGGTCTCTGAAAGAGAAAGCGTAGATGACATGTGTAGAGGTCAGGTAGGTGTTCTACAGTGTGAATGTGGGTTACCATTGTATAAAAACTCTGGTCAAGAAAATAAAATCAGAATTGTTGACTTTTCAACTGGCATGATTTTGTGCCGGTATAGATGTTTCCTTGTTATGCTACTGCTTGGACAACTGCCTCACAATATAAATGGCTGGTTTTCAGGTTAACAACAACTTCAGTTGGAACAGAAATGGTTCCAAGATATAAAGGAGACATTAGGTTTATTGAGAAAGAAACTCAATCACATCTCTCAGCTAGTGATGCCGCATTTACTTTTCATGAAATGTAACAAATAAATCCCAAAATATAATCATTATTTCATAAGCAGGTTTAACAACCAACTTCCCAACAGTAATGAAACTAGCATTCAGCTTATTTCTATTTGGTTTGGGCAGTTCACCAGGAGAGAAAATTGTCTCATGCACATCTACCCAACTGGTATAGAAGGTCTAGGTTTAACTTTGAATCCAAAGGATTGCAGTTCCTCAGTACTTTACTAAGTATCACCTTGGATTATTTATTTTATTTAGAGATACAGCACAGAATAGGCCCTTCTGGCCTTTCAAGCTGTGCTGCCCAGCAACCCCTGATTTTAACTTGGCCTAATCATGAGACAATTTACAATGACCAATTAACCCGGTTGAGTTGAGTTGTTCCCCAATCTTGGTAATCCGTCTGCAAACGCTTCGTCATCATACAAGGAAACATCATCAGTGCGCTGGTATGGTGAGGAAACATTTGCAAATGGATTGCCAAGATTGGACAACAATTCACCCCAGCCATCAACCACCTGAGTTACACATTTTCCAACCAATTAATCAACTAGCCCTCCACACATCTTTGGACTATGGGAGGAAACCTACATTTTCTACACAAGAGGCTGCTATGAGCCCATGATATTACAGGAAAGATTTAGCATGGATAAAGCAGTGGCTGATTAGCTGGAAGCAAAGAATAGAAATTAAAGGGAGCCTTTTCTGGTTAGCTACCTGTGACAAACGGTGTTCCACAGAGGTCTGTGTTGGGACCCATTCTTTATATGTCAATGATTTAGATGATGGGGTTGATGGCTTTGTTGCAAACTTTGCAGACGATATGAAGTCAGGCGGAGGGGCTATAGAAGGACTTAGACAGATTAGGAACATCTGCAAAGAAATGAGAGATGGAATATGATGTTGGAAAGTGGATGGTCATGCACTTTGGTAAAAGAAACGAAAGGGTTGACTATTGTCTAAATGGCGAGAAAATACAAAAAACAGAGGTGCAGAGGGACTTGGGAGTCCTTGTGCAGGATTCCCTAAAAGTTAATTTGCAGTTTAAGTCTGTGGTGAGGAAGGCAAATGCAATGTTAGCATTCACTTCAAGAGGATTAGAACATAAAAGCAAGCATGCAATGTTGAAACTTTGTAAAGCTTTGGTGAGGCCTCACTTGTAGTACTGTGGGCCCCTTATCTGAGAAAGGATTTGCTGAAACTGGAGAGGGTTCAAAGGAGGTTCACTAAAATGATTCCAGGATTGAATAATTTGTCATATAGAGAGCGTCTGATGCCTTTGGGCCTGTATTTACTAGAACTCAGAAGAATGAAGGGTGACCTCATTGAAACCTATTGAATACTGAAAGACCTTGGTAGAGACGATGTGGAGAGGATGTCTCCTATCATGGGAGAGTCTAAGACCATTGGACGCAGCCTCAGAACAGAAGGGCATCCTTTTAGAATGGAGATGAGGAGGAATACAGCTCTCGTTACATGCACGTGCAGTTCAACTCTGAGTAATTATGCAGAAAGTTTCAAGTTAATAACTCATCTCCTTCTTCCTTAGGCTACAAACTTACCAATCACCCCTGCTGTGGACCACTTCTGGAGGTCCAAGACGCTAACTTCTACAAAGAAGGGATTCGTATGCTCCACCACCGCTGAACCAAGTGTGTAAATGTAGGAGGGGATTATGTTGAAAAATAAATATGCTAGGTGTTCTAAAATTGACTCCTTCTACCTTAGGCCACAAACTTATCAATCACCCCTCATATGATAAAAAAGCTTGAATCTTGCTTATTCTGCGACTTTATCAGTTGATTTTCCTTCCATACTACTTTGATGCATATTCGGCGGCCACTTTATTAGTTACTTCCTAATAAAATGGATACTGAGTGTAAGCTTGCGATCTTCTGCTGCTGTAGCCCATCCACTTCAAGGCTCAACGTGTTGTGCATTCAGAAATCCTCATCGTCACACCGCTTTTGTAACATGTGGTTATTTGAGTTAGTGTCACCTTCCTGTCAGCTTGAACCAGTCTGGCCGTTCTCTGACCTTTTCCATTAACAAGGTATTTTCACCAATAAAACTGCCGCTCTCTGGAAGTTTTTTGTTTCTCGCACCATCTTCTGCAAACTCTAGGGACTGCTGTGCGTGAAAATCCCTGGAGATCAGTACTCTCTGAGATACTCAAACCACCCAGTCTGGCACCAATAATCATTCTACGGTCAAAATCACTTAGCTCACATTTCTTCCCAATTCTCATGTTTGGGCTGAACAGCAAATGTACCTCTTGACCATCTCCGCTTATTTTTATGGATGGAGTTGCTGCTGCATAATTGGTTAATTAGATATTTGCATTAACAAGCAGGTGTATATATTGAATGTATTTATGTATAGAATAATGTCTGGATGGACTAAAAAAAATCTTTTCACTGCATCTCAGTACATGTGAAATTAACAAACCAATTACTAATTAAATCCATGTCTCCAGATGATCAGATTTTAAATTCCTAGATAGACATTTTATGTGTATGTTGTTTTATCTAGAAAAAATGATATACCTACACTTTAATGAACTAGAGTTTAGCCTTCCAAAATAACAGATCTAAGACACAAGGAAATCTGCAGTTTCTGGAAATCCAAAGCAACACACTCAAAATGCTGGAGAAATTCAGCAGGTCAGGCTTTGTGAAAAAGAGTAAACAGTTGATATTTTGGGTGGAAATCCTTCTTCAGGACCGAGTCTTCAGATCTAACTCTTTTCCATAGATGCAGCTTGACCTGCTGAGTTCCTCCAGCATTTTGTGCCTGTTACTAATAGATCTAAGCCAAGGCACATGGTGCTGAATGACCTAACAGTATGGGGTCAGATCTCTAGGTTAGAAACTTAAACTTCGATTTCCTCAGTTAAATGGTCTGTTCCGCTCAGATCAGAAACAGAGTGATGCTGTGAGCACCCACAGAACCTGAAGTGCAAAGGGAGACTGTTAATGTTACAGCTACCAATGCAGATAGGATCATAAAACAAACTGCAGGAGGAACTAACATTTTGGAGGGGAAGGGAATAGTGGGATAAGGTGACTTTTCCAGTCAAGGTCATTGCAACTACTCATACAGACAGGATGTCTACAGGGAAGGACTGAAGCTTCCATTTGTATAATGCAAGATTCTGAAATGCGCTTAGCTTTCTTTATATGGGCTTTCTGATATATTGTGAGGGTCCTTAGTGTTCCATAGTTCAAGGTATTCTTACAACAGAGTTGGATATCTGACTAATTTTCTGTGCTTCTCTCTTATAATCAATAGGGTAGAGATCCAGTAATTCAGGCAACTATACCTCAATTAATCTGTTCAGTCCCAGACTGATACTCCAAAATTACCAAAGGATACAGGTGTGAAGCAAAAAGTGTGATAAGAAGCAGCAGAGCAATGAAGTTAGGATTGTGCAACTCAGATTATTTTTGATGATATCTTGCAAACCTTTACCATGTTCCCTGCCTTTAATTTTAGTGTCAGTTCAATATAATACAGCTGCAATATTCAGTCGGATCAATATCTTAAAATTCTGGACAGTAGCCATATGATAAGCGTGAGATTTTTGAGAAGATGAGCACAGAGGTCTAGAATTTACAAATATTTATTTTTAGGCAGACGTCAGCTTTGTTCACATGTCAAAATCCCTCTGTGTATACCTTAGCTTACTCTGTGTTTACCTATCCATTCCTAATGATCAAAAATCCTGCAGTGATGGGAAAAATTGATGAAAGAAGAAGTTGCGATCGACAGCGCATGGTATTCATGAGTTACATCAAGAGATGGACAGGTAAAAGTTTTGCAGAACTAATTAGAACTTCTCAGATTAAAGGCAGATGAAAGACCATGATCGCCCATGTCATACAACTCAGCACATAATGATGATGATTATCATGTATCAGGACTGGAAATTTAAGGAGCTCAGCCAGAATAAAAAGGTACAGGAAGGGAGAGGAGTACAAACTGGTATGTGATAGGTGAGACCAGGCGAGGGCAGGTGGACACTTGGGGTTGGGGAGGGTGATGTGAGAAGATGGGAGGAGACATGTGGAAGGTAAAGGGCTGAAGGAGGAGGAATTTAATAGGAAAGGACAGTGAACAATGCAAGAAAGTCAACACCAGGGTCGTCTTGAACAGCCGAAAGCTGGTATCATTAATTTGGAAATAGACAGTGCTTGAAGAACTACTCCTTGAATCACAATGTGGATCCCATTTATCAAGGGTCAAAGGACATGATCCCTTACTTCTGTCGACTCCAGGAAAATGCAGGGAGCACAGTAGCCAAGGTCTTCTTCAACTTCAACAAAGTTATTGAGTTCATGAATCAGAAGGTACCATGCAACAGCTTCCTCAAATTCAACTACCCATAGGAATTCAACTCCATCTAACAGCCTCATCAGCCACCACAGACTGACAGAGCTGGCATGGAAGTCAGCAGCATTCCATCCCGAGGAGAAGTAAAACCAAAGACCTTAAAGCATCCTTTCCTTTGCATTCTTCCTTCAGCAAATATCTTCAGAAGCTCCACATATTTCATCAAAATAGTTGACTCCTCTACTGGTTAGACATGAGAAATGGAATTATTTCATAAATGTTGACTTGGTTCAATTTGGTCCACCATTGTTTTTGAGTTAGATAAAGAAAGATTAGTTTTATTTTTCACAAGCACATCAAAACATATAGTGAAATGTGTCATTTGTGTCAACGACCAACGTAGTCCGAGGATGTGCTGGGGGCAGCCTGCAAGTTTTTCCATGTTTCCGGTGCTGATGTAGGGTGACCACACTTGACCACAATTTACTAAGCTTAACCCATACATCTTTGGAATGTGGGAGGAAAGTGAAACACAAGGAGGAAACACACATGGTCATGGAGAGAACATGTACAATCCTTGCAGGTAGCAATGGTATTTGAACCCCAATCACTGATTGGTGGTGCATTACACTAGTTGCTATGCTATCATGCTAACCCTTTGTCATAACTTAATCTTTAGTCCCAATATCAAAACTGAATGCATAACTCTAGACTGCACTGTAGTGCAGTAGGAAAAGAACTTTACATTAATGAACACACATAGAATGCTGGTGGAACGCAGCAGGCTAGGCAGCATCTATAGGAAGAAGTACAGTTGACGTCTCGGCCCAAAACATCGAATGTACTTCTTCCTATAGATGCTGCCTGGCCTGCTGTGTTCCACCAGCATTTTGTGTGTGTTGCTTGAATTTCCAGCACCTGCAGATTTCCTTGTGTTTACATTAATGAACTGTTTATGCTTTGTGGTAGTTGCTAAATGAGGTCCTGACTGATATCAAATGGACTTTATATGGATCAGATCTGGGTGTTCGACACAGAGAGTGGTAAGTGCATGGAACATATGGCTGGGGGTAGTGGTAGAGGTGGATGTATTAGGGATATTTATGAGACCCTGAGGTACATAGATGATATACAAACGGAGGGCTATGTGAGAGGGAAGGGTTAGATTGATCTTGGAGTAGGTTAAAAGGTCACTATAATATCATAGCTGAAAGGCCTGTACTGTGTTGTACGGTTACATTCTGATCAACTACCTCTTTTGTTTGGGTGGCAGAGTGGAGATATGCCACTACCAAAGGAGGTGTAAGGCACTCTTTCCCTCCACTAGCCTGCAGATCACCTTAAGCACCTGCTTAGCCCCCCGAACAGGGTCAGGTGAAGCCATGGGAGCAGGTGGTGGATGGTCGTATGAGTAGCTGGTGTATGTCACATCCTGGTTACGCGACACTGACACCAGGCAGACAATCTCTGAAGAGTATTGATAATGGCGGAGGTCACCTATCTTTTAAAGACACTGCCCAGAAGGCAGCAATGGCAAATCCCTTCTGTAGAAAAATTTGCAAGAACAATCATGGTCATGGATAGACCATGATCGCCCATGTCATGTGACATGGCACATAATGATGGTCACTTCTTTGATCACCTGATCATAGACCTTCTGAAGGTACAAAAACATCATGGTTACTAGTTCACACTTATCTATTCCACAAGTTATAACCTTCAAAATATGCTAACAGATTTGTCAAATGCAATTTTCTTTTCTTAAACCCATACTGACTCCAAGCAATTTATTTTCTAAATGCCCTACCGCATGTCATAAATAATAGATTGAAATTTTTTTCTCACTACTGATGTTTGACCAGCCGGTCTATAGTTGCTCATCCTCTCTCCTTATGTCTTCTTAAACAGTGAAATTGCTTTTGCTTTCTTTGAATGTGCAGGACCTCTTTCTGAAATTTATAAAATATTAGCAATTGACAACAGTTGCACCCACTCTCTCTTCAGCCACCTTGAAATGCGGAACATCAGGTCTTGGAGTATAGTGTCACTAATATCTCCAATATTGTTTCCTTACCTGGGGAAGATATTTTAACGTGAGTAAGTGTGGGTTCTGGTTTTCAAAGGGTGAAGTTCAAGAAGATGCAAGTCAGCGAATTGACCCCTCCCCCATTAAACTGCAAGTCATCTTCTCATAAGAGGATGGTCATTAACTTCAGTTTGCAAACAATTCTATTGCAGCTACATAAATATGGTTTTTAGATGCCATCGGTTGCTCCATGAAATTCCCATGCTTCCTGGAAGTTTCCAATAAAAATGAGGAGCGAAATGGCAGCAATTATGAGGAAATACCATTTCGCACCTAGCTATTTAAGACCTGCAAGGATATTACATTTCAATAAGAGTACTTCTCATTCTCCTAAACCCAGAAGATTACTTGCCCATGTAGGTGAAAACTGGTGAATCAAAAATTAATATGGTGCAGATTTATTTCACTCACTCTATTACATTGGTAAATGGAACAGGAGTTATTTACAATATTCTAGGCGTAGCCACACAAGGGTTTCATGTTTTTGAAGAATGGTGGGGTGGGGGGTATATCTTATTGAAACCTACCAAATTTTGAAAGGCCTAGATAGAGTAGATGTAGAGAAGATGTTTCTTATAATGGTAGAGTCTAGGGCCAGAGGCATATACTTAGAACAAATGGATGTCACTTTAGAACAGATGAGGAGTAATTTATTTAGCCAAAGGGTGATGAACCTGTGAATTCATTGCCACGGGCAGCCATGGAGGAAAAGTCACTGGGTATGTTTAAAATAGAGTTTGATAGGATCTTGATTAGTAAGGGACTGAAAAGTTATGGGGAGAAGGCAGGAGAATGTGGTTAAGAGGGAAAACAAATCAGCCATTATCAAATAACAGAGAAGGTTTGATGGGTTGAATGGCCTAATTCTGTTCCTATATCTTGTGGTCTTACTGCAGTAAGATGTCTTCATTCTTGTCCTCAAATTTTTATGCAATAAAGGTCAACTTATCACTTGCACCACTAATTGTTTGCCATACAATAAGTATAACCTGGAAGCAATATTACCTGGTCGAAGTTCAAAATTCAAAGTAAATTTATTATCAAAGTACATTACAGTACAATCCTGAGATTCATTTTCTTGCTGGCATATTCAATAAATTCATAGAATAACCACCAAAGCAGAATCAGTGAAAAAACACACCAACTTGGGGGTTCAATGAGTGTGCAAAAGACAAAAAACAGTGCAAGCAGAAAAAGAAAAAAGGCAACAAATAGATAAGCAATAAATATCAAGAACATGAGTTGAAGAGTCTAACATGAGATGAATGAGTGAATAAAACAGTTAAACAGAGAGAATATATACAAGCGAATGTGAGATTTGCAAAATACAAAGCAGGAAGGCATGCCTGGCAGAGACAAACAAAAAAAAATATATGCTCTTCAGTTCATGTAATTTCCCCTGATATGTACCTCAGGAACATCAAGTTTTCACACTAGAGTTACCAAACTGTATGCAGAGACTCTACTGCCCAGTGAAATTATGTCCGTGCATCATCAATGATTTAAAACCCGCTGGAAATAGTTCAATTCAGATTCATTTATTTAACACACATGTACATCAAAAAATACAGGGAAATACACTGTTAGCATTAACAACCAACACAACCTTAGGATGTGTTGTTTGTTATTGCAACAATAGATTGTGCTAGGCACACTCACCAATTTCAAAGACCCGAGCACTAGCCTTGGACTTCAGTCTTGCCAATGTAGGGAGTCACTTGGGGGTGGGGGGGGGGGGGTTGCTCATATAATTCAGCAGTTAGGTGCCACAATTGTCTAGTGGTTAGCAAGATGATATCACAGCTCGGCACTTCGGAGTTTGGAGTTCAATTCCAACGTCATCTGTACTTCCTCCTCATGAAATGTGCAGGCTTCCTTTGGGTTCTCCGGTTTCCTCCCACAGTTCAAAGCTGTACCAGTTAGTAGGTTAATTGGTCATGGTAAATTGTTGGTGCGTGGCCTTCACTTGTGCCAAGATGATGCTACTCTCCAGGTGGAGGAGCAACACTTTATATTCTGTCTGGGTAACCACCAATCTGATGGAATTATTATTGATTTCTCCCCCTCCCTTCTTCTATTCCCCACTTTTGTTTCTTACCTCTTCTCGCCTGCCTATGACCTCCTCCTGGTGCTTCTCCTCCTTTCCTTTCTACTTTGGTCCACTCTCCTCTCCTATCAGATTCCTTCCTCTCCAGCCCTTTATCTTTCCTACTGACCAGTCTTTGCCTATCACTTTCTAACTATACTCCTCCCCCTCCCCTCACCTTTTTATTCTGGCATCTTCCCCCTTCCTCTCCAGTCCTGAAGAAGGGCCTCGGTCAGAAACTTTGACGGTTTATTCACTTGTATAGATGCTGCCTGACCTGCTGAGTTCCTCCAGCATTTTCTGTGTGTGTTACTTTGATTAAGAAAAATCACTTTGAGCTTTGAATGTTGAACTCTGAGGTCCATTAGCATCTGGAAGAAGAAACAGAGTCAATATTTCAGTTCAATGATGCTTCACCCAATTTGATTTTATTTAGCGATACAACATGGAATATGCCCTTCCAGTCCTTCGAGCCACACCACCCGGCAACCCCCAACAAACCCAATTAACCCTAACCCAATCAGGGGACAATTTACAATGACCAGTTAACCTACTTGGTATGTCTTTGGACTGTGGGAGGAAACCGGAGGACACAGAGAAAACCCACACATTCCACGGAGAGGATGTACAGAGAGTCCTTACAGAGCAGTGATGGAATTGAAGCTCAAACTCTGGTATGTCCCTGGCTGTAATAGCATTGTGCTACTTTGGTGCCTCTGTTATTGCTATAATCTAAGGTGAATCTTACATTACTGAAGTATCTGGGGATGCAGTGAGACAATGGTGCAACCTTAGTGCACTTAATCCTTTTGCCCTAGGGTCCGACTGAGAAATCAGCTAGATCTCACATACGTGCACAAGAGCAGTTGCTTATTATTTGCTTAGGCAGGAGTGGCAATTATGCTGGATGTATTCCGTGAATAACAAACTGTGAAATTCAGCACCAGACAAAGAGATTATACGGCAATGTTTATAACCCTGCTTTTCATAAAATAAAATCCTGTTTCATGATTACAACTTTAAAGCTGTCTGCTGCAGTAAAAATAATTACCTTGAAAGAAGAATGATTCAAAAATAGGTAGCTCAATTAAATAAGCCAGAATCATTCAATGTGGGGCTTCTAAATAAAAGTAACACTTCAAATCAGGTAAAGTGCTTTAAAATCTGCACTTTTTGCTTTATTTAATTCTAAGTTCCAAAATAACTCTAACTGTGTATAATTAGTGTCTCATTTCCCAAAACACCACAATTACAGTAGTATGTGTTCATTTCACAGCAGATCTGTCCCTCAGTCCAATTGCAGGCTGATTGGTTGCAAGGATCTCATGTGCTTGAGTGTCAAGCAGACTGAAACAGACTTGATGTTTAGTATGTGAAGGTAGTGATCAGTTGTATTAATATAACTAAGTCTATTTTTAGAGGGAAAAAAAGGTGGCAGATAATCTCAATTCTATAAATTGTCCTCTCTGTCCCTCCTGTCTTCTCCATTTTTATTCCTAGTTCTTTTTCCATGTCAGTGACAGGATCTGAGGAAGTGCCAGAGTCTAGTTAGACTTGACTGATCTACCTCCATCTGAGAAAACTCCTGGACACCAAATAATCCTGACTTGGGTTTTTGTCTGTGTGGAATTTGCATGTTCTCCCTGTGACTGCTTGGGTTCCCCCAGATACTCCAGTTTCTTTCCACATTTCAAAAGGTGCAGATCGGCAGCTTAATTGGCTACCAGATGTTTTACTGCATGTGTGAGTGGAAGGACCTGTAAGGAGATGATGAGAATACAGGGAGAATATAAATGCGATTAATGTTGAGTGTCTCTGACTTACTGGGCCAAAGGGACTGTTTCCATGTTGTATCTCTTCCCTGATACTATCAATAAGTACCTGGCATAGGAAGGGTTTAGAGGTTTTCAGTATTACTTACTTACTTATTTATTATGATTTGTCATTTTTTGTATCTGCATAGCATGTCTTCTTTTGCATATTAGTTTTTTGCCAGTCTTGATTTGTGTGTAGTTTTTCATTGATTCTATTGTATTTCTTTGTTCTGCTATGAATGCCTGCAAGAAAATGAATCTCATGGTCGTATATGGTGACATTTACGTACTTTGGTAATAAGTTTACTTTGAACTTTGAATATGGCCAAACGCAGGGAAATGGGGATAGCTTGGTGGGTACCATGGTGGCATGGTTCAAAGTTCAAGTTTATTATCAAAGTTACATACAATATACAACTTCATGAGTTGGGCCAAGTGACCTGTTTTCATGTTGTAATATTCCATGGCTCCATAATTCTTATCTCATCTGTTGAGCAACAGCATTGAAAATCAAACATTTATTTCCTACAATGTTTTTATGTTTAAAATGAAGTGACAAATGAATCCCTAGCTCTTGCACTCAAAAACAGAAGAGTAAGACTTAGGTTGCTGAAAATAGAGATCATTCTTGATGTGCCCTTTAATCAGATAAGATTCAGATTAATTCAACTCTCTATATCAATATACTATGATTTTTTAAAATTTATTTATTTATATCGCAATACAGCATAGAGTAGGTCCTTCTCTAGCCATGCTGAGAAGGAGCCATGCTGGCCCAGCAACCCCACAATCCCGACTAACCCTACTCCAATCATGGGACCATTTATAATGAACAATTAACCTACCAGGTACATCTTTAGACGGTGGGAGGAAACCTGAAGACCTGGGGGAACCCACGCATTCCACAGGGAGGACATACAGATGCTCCTTCCAGAATGGCACCGGAATTGAACTCCATCCTCCGGGGTCACTCTAACCGCAATGCTCCCACGGCACCCTGAATGAGAGTCAGCCAGTAATTGGAAGGTTTTTCCAAGGACAGTGCATTTGAGGTACTGCATCTAAGTGACCATCAATTTTACATTAGTCAGCATTTCATTGCTGGTCTAATAGCAGTAACGGTTATTTTCTTTGGCAATGCACCAAAGGCACACAGTGCCTTATTATTTCAGAGGTATTTTGAATCTTTTCCCAAATCTGAACTATTTAAGCCTCACTGTTTATTCAGTGTCTGGACACTAAGGTGGGAAGTTGGAATGAGAATAATACTCACCAATAAAATATAACAAATGTTGGACATGAAGATTATCTGTTGACTCTGAAGTCATTCCTCACAACTTACACATTATCAGAAAATCAGAGACTACTAGCTTTTATTTATCAGATATTGTGAAGGACATTCTTTCTTCCTGTAGCATATTAGTGAAACTGGTTTTTAATGGTAATTCTAAAGGAATTTAATTATAAATGGGATCAGGGCAACTGGAATCCATCGATGCTGATTATTATTGGACGTTCAAATGAGAAGCCTCAGCCACTGAGTACAAATGAAAATCATCATCAAAACATTTTATCTTAGTTGAACTATTGCAAAGCATCAGCACAGTTATGCAACTAGACACATTGTATGCAATAAAAACTGATTGATTCTTTCTCCAAATTCCTACATGATACAAGTAGTCTGAAATTATATTTGTGTTCAGCTTCAAACCGTCAACCATAACCACAAAACATTTCAGAGGAAGAAACACTTTCAAAAATATTTGTTGTCCAGTGATATTTATGACTGAATTATATTAACACAGTGCTGTTACCTGTTACTTTTTTTGTTTCTCTGAATCAGAAATTGCTGAACCATGAGCAATTTTCCATCAACCCTTTCAGCACTGATCTCTAGATGTGCTTTCTATGGAGTTAGTGGACATCTCATAAGTTTCACTTGATCTATGCATCATCCCTATCTACTGTTCCAGCCAGAACCTACTAAAGTTTACTGTAATTTGTACAAGTTCGGAGTACAGGTACAATGAAGAACTTGCTTGCAGCTGCATCTCAGGTGCATAGATTTTACCAACACACAGACCATAAGATATAGGAGCAGAGTTAGCCCAGTTAGCCCGTGTAGCCTGCTCTGCAATTCAATCAAGGTTGAATTTTTTCAAACCCATTTTTCTGCCTTCTTCCTATAAACTTTAGCCATTCTGTCCTTCCATCACGGTTGATTTATTATCCACCTCAACCCCATTCTCCTGCCTTCTCCCCTTAACCATTTACATCCTTACCCACCATGAACTTATCACCTTTCCCTTTAAATATACCCAATGACATGGCCTCCACAGCCATCCATGGCAATTAATTCGACAGATTCACCACACTCTAGCTAAAGAAATTCCTCCACATCTCTGTTCTAAAGGTTGTCCTTATATTCTGAGGCAGTGCCTTCTGACCTTAGAGTCGCTTACATTCTCTCCACGTTCACCCTATCCAGAGCCTCCAATATTTAGCAGATTTCAATGAGATTTCAACTGAGATTCCAATGAGTACAGGCCCAGAGCCATGAAACACTCCTTATTCTCTAGAAACCAGTGTGCTTGAAAACCCAAGGACATCAGCAGTTTCTGAGAAACTCAAACCATCCTGTCCAGCACCAACAATCATTCCACAGTCAAAGTCACTTAGATCACATTTCTTCCCCATTCTGATGTTTGGTCTGAACAACTGAACCTCTTGACCATGTCTGCATTCTTTTTATGCATCCAGTTGCTTCTACATGATTGGCTGATTAGGTAGTTGCATTAATGAGCAAGTGTACAACTGTACCTAATAAAGTGGCCACTGAGTAAAAATAGTCACAGCGCAAAAATATGTGAAGCATGTGTACAATAATATTTGTACAATATCTTTGAAAACCCAGATTTAATGTCTTTCATACCATGTTACTTTTTTTAGTCAACTCGACAGAGACCCTTCACATGCCTGATTGTCACCATTCTAAGAATTCCATTTAAGTTAAGTTCCTGCTAGCCTACAGAATGCTTCCAAAATTTTCTGCACTTTGATCAAATGGATAGCCAAAGACATTTTCCCAGCATGGAAATGGCTGACACAAGGGGGATGTGATTGGAAGATAGTGTAGACAATAGATGCAGAAGTAGACCATTCGGCCCTTCGAGCCTGCACCGCCATTTTGAGATCATGGCTGAACATCTACTATCAATACCCGGTTCCTGCCTTGTCCCCATATCCCTTGATTCCCCTATCCATAAGATACCTTTCTAACTCCTTCTTGAAAGCATCCAGAGAATTGGCCTCCACTGCCTTCCGAGGCAGTGCATTCCAGACCCCCACAACTCTCTGGGAGAAGAAGTTTTTCCTTAACTCTGTCCTAAATGACCTACCCCTTATTCTCAAACCATGCCCTCTGGTACTAGACTCTCTCAGCATCTGGAACATATTTCCTGCCTCTATCTTGTCCAATCCCTTAATAATCTTATATGTTGCAATCAGATCCCTCTCAATCTCCTTAATTCCAGTGTGTACAAGCCCAGTCTCTCTAACCTCTCTGCGTAAGACAGTCCAGACATCCCAGGAATTAACCTTGTGAATCTACGCTGCACTTCCTCTACAGCCAGGATGTCCTTCCTTAACCCTGGAGACCAAAACTGTACACAATACTCCAGGTGTGGTCTCACCAGGGCCCTGTACAAATGCAAGAGAATTTCCTTGCTCTTGTACTCAATTCCCTTTGTAATAAAGGCCAACATTCCATTAGCCTTCTTCACTGCCTGCTGAACTTGCTCATTCACCTTCAGTGACTGATGAACAAGGACTCCTAGATCTCTTTGTATTTCTCCCTTACCTAACTTTACACCATTCAGATAATAATCTGCCTTCCTGTTCTTACTCCCAAAGTGGATAACCTCACACTTATTCACATTAAACGTCATCTGCCAAGTATCTGCCCACTCACCCAGCCTATCCAAGTCACCCTGAATTCTTCTAACATCCTCATCACATGTCACACTGCCACCCGGCTTAGTATCATCAGCAAACTTGCTGATGTTATTCTCAATGCCTTCATCTAAATTGTTGACGTAAATCGTAAACAGCTGTGGTCCCAATACCGAGCCCTGTGGCACCCCACTAGTCACCACCTGCCATTCCGAGAAACACCCATTCACCGCTACCCTTTGCTTTCTATCTGCCAACCAGTTTTCTATCCATGTCAATGTCTTCCCACCAATGTCATGAGCTTTGATTTTACCCACCAATCTCCTATGTGGGACCTTATCAAATGCCTTCTGAAAATCGAGGTACACTACATCTACTGGATCTCCCTTGTCTAACTTCCTGGTTACCTCCTCGAAAAACTCCAACAGATTAGTCAAGCATGATTTGCCCTTGGTAAATCCATGCTGGCTCGGCCCAATCCTATCACTGCTATCTAGATATGCCACTATTTCATCTTTAATAATGGACTCTAGCATCTTCCCCACTACTGATGTTAGGCTGACAGGACGATAGTTCTCTGTTTTCTCCCTCCCTCCTTTCTTAAAAAGTGGGATAACATTAGCCATTCTCCAATCCTCAGGAACTGATCCTGAATCTAAGGAACATTGGAAAATGATTACCAATGCATCCGCAATTTCCAGGGCCACCTCCTTTAGTACCCTAGGATGCAGACCATCTGGACCTGGGGATTTGTCAGCCTTCAGTCCCATCAGTCTACTCATCACCGTTTCCTTCCTAATGTCAATCTGTTTCATTTCCTCTGTTACCCTATGTCCTTGGCCCATCCATACATCTGGGAGATTGCTTGTGTCTTCCTTAGTGAAGACAGATCTAAAGTACTTATTAAATTCTTCTGCCATTTCTCTGTTTCCCATAACAATTTCACCCAATTCATTCTTCAAGGCCCAACATTGTTCTTAACTATCTTCTTTCTCTTCACATACCTAAAAAAGCTTTTGCTATCCTCCTTTATATTCCTGGCTAGCTTGCGTTCGTACCTCATTTTTTCTCCCCGTATTGCCTTTTTAGTTAAGTTCTGTTGTTCCTTAAAAATTTCCCCAATTATCTGTCCTCCCACTCACCTTAGCTCTGTCATACTTCCTTTTTTTTTAATGCTATGCAATCTCTGACTTCCTTTGTCAACCATTGTGGCCCCTTTCCCCCTTTTGAATCCTTCCTTCTCCAGGGGATGAACTGATTTTGCACCTTGTGCATTATTCCCAAGAATACCTGCCATTGCTGTTCCACTGTCTTTTCTGCCAGGATATCCATCCAGTTAACTTTGGCCAGCTCCTCCCTCATGGCTCCATAGTCTCCTTTGTTCAACTGCAACACTGACACCTCCGAGCTGCCCTTATCCTTCTCAAGTTGCAGATAAAAACTTATCATATTATGATCACTACCTCCTAATGGCTCCTTTACTTCAAGATCGCTTATCAAATCCTGTTCATTACATAACACTAAATCCAGAATAGCCTTGTCCCTGGTCGGCTCTCGTACAAGCTGTTCCAAGAATGCATCCCTTAGGTACTCTACAAACTCCCTATCCTGGGGTCCAGCACCAACCTGATTCTCCCAGTTCACCTGCATGTTGAAATCCCCCATAACTACTGCGACATTACCTTTGCCACATGCCAATGTTAACTCCCTATTCAACTTGCACCCAATATCCATGCTACTGTTAGGTGGCCTGTAGACAACACCCATTTGGGTCCTTTTGCCCTTACTGTTCCTCAGTTCTCTCCACACAGACTCTACTTCTCCTGATCCTATGTCCCCCCTTGCAAAGGACTGAGTCTCATTCCTCACCAACAGAGCCACCCCACCCCCTCTGCCCACATTTCTGTCCCTACGATAGCACGTATACCCTTGTACATTCATTTCCCAGGTCTGATCTCCCTGCAGCCATGTCTCCGTTATCCCAACAACATCATAGTTACCCATTCGCACCTGAGCTTCAAGCTCATCCGCCTTATTTCTGACACTTCGTGCATTCAGATATAGAATTTTTAGCCCGTTTCTCCTCTCTGTGCTTGAATCGCTGCCTATTGTGCTTAACCCAGCTCCCTGAACTCCCATCGGGCTATACGCCCCTAGAATTTTGTTGTCCTTCCTAAATTTACTTATTCTTTCTGCACATTTAACTCCATGTTCCGTCAGACCAGCCCTCTGTACATGTGTCCTCCTTATCACTTGTTCCGCCTCACCTTTCTCTACTACACACTTAATATTCCGGAACTGTGTAGTCCCCACCTGTCCTTTATTCTTCATCTTGCTATCCTCTCTCACATTCTGGATCCCCGCCCCCTGCAAATTTAGTTTAAACCCCCCCCCCACCCCCGAGAAGCACTAGCAAATTTCCCTGCAAGAATGTTAGTACCGCTCCAGTTCAGGTGTAAACCGTCCCTTCGGAACAGATCCCACCTTCCCTGGAACAAAGCCCAATTATCTAAAAACCTGAAGCCCTCCCTCCTGCACCATCCTCTCAGCCACGTATTAATCTGTATAATCTTTCTGTTCCTTGCCTCACTCGCACGTGGCACAGGTAGCAATCCTGAGATTGTTACCCTGGAGGTCCTGCTCTTCAGCTTCGCACCTAACTCCCTGAACTCACTACGCAGGACCCCCTCACTCATCCTACCCACGTCGTTGGTCCCTACAGGGACCACAACATCTGGATTCTTGCCCTCCCTCTCGAGAATAACCTGCACCCGATCTGAGATATCTCGGACCCCGGCACCAGGGAAGCAACATACCATCCGAGACTCCCGATCTTCCCCACAAAATCTCCTATCCGCCCCCCTGACTATAGGATCCCCTATCACTACCGCTCTCTTCTCTTCCCTCCTCCCCTTCCTAGTCGCGGGTCCAACCTCAGTGCCAGAGACAGGACCACTGCAGCTTGTTCCTGGTAGGTCATCCCCACCATCAGTATCCAAAACGGTATACTTATTGTTGATGGGAACGGCCACAGGGGTGCTCTGCTCTCTCTGTCTGCTCCCCCTGCCTCTCTTGACTGTCACCCATTTGCCTACCTCCTGTCTTTTCGGTGTGACTACCTCCCGATAACTCTTATCTATCTCTGCCTCTGCCTCCTGAATGATCCGTAGTTCATCCAGCTCCTGCTCCAATTCCCTAACTCATAGGTGGGATGTCAGAGGTACGATTTTACAAAGAGAGCAGTGGTTGCATAAGAACAATCTGCCAGGGATGTTGATAAAGGTAGATACATTAGGGGCATTTAAGAAACTCTTAGAAAGGCGCATGGACGATAGAAAATGGAGAGCTATGTAGAAAGGAAGGTTTAGATTGTCTTAGAGTAGGTTAAAAGGTAAACACAACATTATGGACCAAAGGGCCTGTACTGTGCTATATTTCTTGTTCTATATTTCTGATTTCTCATTGTGGAGTGATTTTTTTTTTAGTGTGGATTTAAGTCACTTGATGTGGCCGCCTTATTATGGAATAATGCACACAAAATGTTCGAGAACTCAGCAGGTGAGGCAACATCCATGGAGGGGAATAAACAGATGATATTTCGGGCTGAGATCCCTCATTGGGATTCATCATTAGTTCTAATGAAGGGACTTGGCCTGATACATCGACTGCTTCTTCCTTGCCATAGAAGCTGCCTGACCTGCTGAGTTCCTCCAGCATTTTATGTGTGTTACTCTGAGTTTCCATCATTTGCAGAATTTCTTGTGTACCTTATTATTGAGCAGTATTCTTTCAAATCAAATCTATATATTATGCCAACAGATTTAGACAATACTACACTTCGGAAGTGTGCTTTGCAAAAAAATTAAACACTCTCTGTAATTAAACACATTTATAAATAAAATCAGCAAGAAGACATTTTTAAATCATTTAGGCTTTTTTTAAAATTTTAACTAAAACAGTTTGTTAAACCTCACAAAAATAGCCTCAAGTATACGTTTTAAAAATCATTAAATGTTTATTTTCTACTTTGAGCTTACAATGTTGAAGACTATCTTGTGGTGGGATCAGTCGGTTCATGCTCCACGGGACTGAAATGAGAACTAAACGTTATCCTGCACTGTAATCAGTGTGGTTGAATTCTGGATAAGCAGACCACCCATGTGGTTTGAGTGGGAGCCCAGTTTTAGAGATGGTTATTCAATGATTTCAAAGAAATCATTTCTTTTAATCCCTCAGATATAAAAACCATGTTGCATGTATACTTTGGATGATTTCAAGTAAATTCAGAAGTCATACAAATGTGACTGTGTCTCTTATTGATGTCAACAAAACTGCTTTATGTAATGCATAAAGCCAACCTGTCTCATTCACATTTACACACACACACACACACACACACACACACACACACACACACACACACACACACACACACACACACACACACACACACACACACACACACACACACACACTCACACACAATTATGACCATGACAACTTACAAATGTGAAGAAGCCCATTTCATGTCCATTTACTTAACACCTTTCACGGCCACGGACCATCCTGGAGGTGTCTACTCCTCAGACGTGCTTCCTTTCTTGTAACGATTCTGCTGTCGGCTTGCAGCAGCTAATGTACGCACACATTCCCAACACCAGTAATGCAACCACGAAGAGCTAACTGGTTTCTTCAGCACTGTTCACAAAGAGACGCTAACCATGTTCTTCCTTAAATAGCGCTGTAGGCTTCTTGACATGAATTAGTGCTTAAAGCTTGTTTGAGGTTTGTTTTAGCGGTGGATACGGCCCAGTCCATCACAGGCAAAGCCGTCTCCACCACAGAGCACATTTACTTGGAGCACGGCCACATCTATCATCAAGGAGAAACATCATCCAGCTAAGTTGTCTTCTCACTACTACCGAGGTACGGAACCCTTAGACCCTACGCCATTAGGTTCAGGAGCAGTTATTACCCTGCAACTATCAGACTCTTGAACTGGCAAAGATAACTACACCCACCATATTCTACAACTTGCAGACTCTCTTTCAAGGTCTCTTTACAACTCACGTTCCCAGTACTTTTTTTAAATTATTATTAGCACAACCTGTCTTCTTTTACACATTAGTTATTTGTCACTTTATGTATAGTTTTTTATAAATTCTATTGCATTTTTTTATTTTCCAATAAATGCTTACAATAAAATGAATCTCAAAATAATTTATGGTAACATACACATACTTAAATAAATCTTATTTTGACATTGACTTTATTACCTCATCTGAAAGATGAAATCTTTGACAATACAGAACAGTTATGGGGTAAGCCTATATTATTATGTCTCCGCTCACGTTTCTGTCACAAGGCACGAGTTCATGAGAGCTAAGAAAGTAAAGCTGGATGAAGGATTGATACCTGAAAAGAAAGATCATTTTTAAGCTTGTCAGTAGAGCTTAATTGTTCCAATAGAAGGCATGTAATCAACATGGCTGAAGCTTCTGTGATTCCCCTCTGTTGGATAAAAGACAGCGTCCTTCAAAATCACTGTTTCTCAAGCTTCTACATAGACCAAAGTCCGAAGTGTATTTATTATCGAAGTATGTATACATTATACAACCTTGAAATTATTCTCCTAACAATGAAACCCAGAAGAACCCATTAAAAAACAAGACTTTCAAATACCCAATGTGCACAGAGATAAACAAAACGAAATCATGCAAAAAATAAACGCAAGCAAATAGCATTCTGAACTGAAGTCCACAAAGGGAGTCCGTCCACAGACCCTTAGTTCAGTACAGAGCTGGCAAACCACCATATCTCTCACCTCAGGTCCCGACACCTTAACCATTTAAATCTGACCCAGCTCTTAACTTGTCACCAAAACATCAGGTTCAGTCATTCAAGTCCGCTCTGGGAGCTGGACCCCACTGCCTCAATTTGACCTCTACCTGACCTTTCCAATTTGGCCCAGTGCTTAAATCAATCGAACCTCAGGTCTTCCTCACTCTTGGCGATGGACCTGTTGCCTCGCATTGGTTCTGCCACATCAATTTGCCCCAAAATTCAAACGGAAGTTACAGGACCTATCTGTGATAATTGTCCAGCAGAAAAAGAGAGATTAACAAAGACTATGCTCTCCATCCAGTGAAGAATCAATGGAAATCAACCCTTCTAAAGGTGGAACCACTCAAGGCTGATGTTGAACACTTCTCAAATAGAACAGTGGAAACCTGAAACCATTTCAACCGAAATGATTTAAAGACTGGAATTTCATTGAAAATTTCAATCTGTTATTGTTAGGCAATGGGAATAAAATCAAAGAACCACTGAGGCTAGGGGAGAAAAAACCCAGAGGTCATGGGTTAAGGGTGAAGGGGGAAAGTTTAAAGGGAACATTGGGGGGGGGGGCTTCTTCATGCAGAGAGTGGTGGGAGTGTGGAATGAGCTGCCAGATGAAGTGGTGAATGCGAGCTCACTTTTGACATTTAAGAAAACCTTGGACAGGTATATGGATGAGAGGGGTTTGGTGGGATATGGCCCAGGTGCAGGTCAGTGGGACTAGGCAGAAAAATGGTTCAGCACAGCCAAGAAGGGCCAAAAGGTCTGTTTCTGTGCTGTAATGTTCTATGGTTCTAACCAAAATAGCTGAAAGAATTCAATATAAAGAGCGACCATGTTCAAGCTGAGTGGTACAACAGACTTTCAGATTAAATAGATGTTGATGAATTTTTTTAATTCAGTGATACTGTGTATTTTCCCTCCATATCTAATGGCCCTTTCAATCAAGTGGCCTGCTCAGCCAATTCAGAGGGCATGTATTTATTTATTTACTTACTTATTTATTAGAGATACAGTGAGAAATAGGCTCTTCTGGCTCAATGGGCCGTGTCACCCAGCAACCCACCTTTTTAAACATTGTTCAATCACAGGACAATTTACAACGATCAATTAACCAACTAACCAGTACTTCTTTGGAGTGAGAGAGGAACCTGGAGCACCTGGATGAAACCAACACAGTCACAGGGCAGGGATAATGTACAAACTCCTTACAGACAGTGCAGAATTGAACTCTGAACTCCAGTGTCCCAAGCTGTAATAGCGTCACACTAACTGCTACGGTACTGCAGCACCACAGTTAAAAATGTTTAAATCTGTAATAGCAGTGAACCCAGAGTCTCAGATAAACTTGATAATAAATCACAGACCTTTCATGAATATCTGTCATTTATTGTTTACCATTTAAGTGCTTATTCCAGTTATTTGAATTTAACTTTTCTAAGTGCTGTCTTAGGATTTGACCTCTTGTCTTATTATCATTAATCAAGGTCACTGGATTCTAGTTTAGTCACTGTTCTAGTGGTGCAATGTTATTTCTGTGGGAACACATCTTGTAGTTTTTAGTTATAAGTACAGTAGTAGGTTGAGATAATAAACATGAGAATTTCTGCAATCTCCCCCCACCCCCAACTTTCCACAGCTTCCTTTGTGATTCCCCTGTCCATTCTTCCATCACCACTAATCTCCTGGCACTTATCCCTGCAACCTGCCCATTCATCTCTTCCCTCACCTCCAGTCAGGGCCACGGCCAGTCCTCCCAGTGAGGCAACGTTTCACCTGTGAATCTGCAGGGCTTGTCTATTGTGTCTAGATCTCCTGGTGAGTCCTCCTCTACATTGCTGAGATCTGTCTTAATCTGGGCAACTGCTTCGTTGGGCACTTCCACTCTATCCACCAAAAGCGGGATTTCCTGGAGGCCGAGCATTTTAATTCCGATTTCAATTCCCATTCCAACATGTTGATCCTTGGCCTCCTCTTGTGCTACGATGAGGCCGCAATCAGGTTTGGGGAGCCACACCTTAACTGGGTAGCCTCTAACCTGATGGCATGAATAGCAATTTTTCCTTTCGGTAAAAAAAAAACTTCCCCCCCCCCCCCACTTATTTTTTCCCCACTCTGGCCCATTACCTCTTCTTACTTGCCTATCACCATTTCTGGTGCCCCTCCTCCTTCCCTTTTTCCTATGGGCCACTTCCTTTTCCTATCAGATTCCTTCCTCTTCAGCACTTCACCTTTCCCACCCACCTGGGTTCACCTACCATCTTCTAACTATCCTCTTTCCCCTCTCCCCACCATTTAATTCTGGCATCTTCCCCCTTCATTCCCAATCCTGAAGAAGGGTCTCAGTCCAAAACATTGACCGTTTATCCCATAGATGCTGCCTGACCTACTGAGTTCTTCCAGTATTTTGTGTGTGTTGTAGTAGGTTGAGATGTTCCATTTTAACACAGTATGCAATGTAACCAATTAATAGATGGTTGTCAAGACTTCCCTCACAATTACCTTATGGATATTGCAGATCAGTGTGAACAAATAGGACTAAATCTAATGGGTTTTTTCCACCGAGTTTAAGACCTAATAACCTCCTCCAGAGCTGTAAGATTCTGTTGTGTTATTAATCCACAGATGTCAAGGACATCCTGCCTTTGGGTCACCGTGTAGTCAGCAATGGTGCCAGGAGGCATCACATGCTCAAGAAGCATTTCCTTATACGTACATCTAGTCAATGAATATGAATGGACTGTTTGACTTGTTATATGTTTTGATGCATTGTGGCACTAGGGCAATTGCAGTTATCTCATGCATGTAGACCAGGGTTCCCAACCTTTTTTATGCCATGGGCCACTGCCCTTAACTGAAGGGTCCACAGACACCAGGTTGGGAACCCCTGCTGTAGACTGAGAGGAAAATGAGTGAATCTGGACCTAATATTCAGCAAACGTATGGACACTATAATGTCTCATCTAGAGTCAAAGATAAAATTTGCATTTCTCTATCTTGTATGCCTTTAGGATTTTCCAATTCACAATCAATTTTCATCTCAGAAGCAGTACTTTTTGACATTAGTTACCCCTTTACAAAGAATATCAGCCATATGATATGTTCATGTCACAGATGCAAAACTTCAATTTATATGAATACAGCAACTTCCTAATAAATAGATTTTCAGATGATGAGTGTATGGAAGGCTATTGAATTGTTGGCAATAACTAACAAATGGATGGTGAGGTCATAGGCTGATTAGAAAACATGGATCTGAATTTAAGAATTGTATCCTTTGCAAAGTTGTGTATCATTGAGCACAGGCAGTGGAAATAAATTAGCTAGCGATTCTTTCTAAACCTGCATCGAGAGTATTGCTCTTGCCTTGAGATTTGCTACATTGACTTCAATAGATTGAAATTAGGAGGCAGAACTTTTATAATGGCATTGCAACCAATTTGATTAGTTCTACTGATATTATTTTATTTAGAGATACAGTGCGGAATAGGTCCTTCTGGCCATTCGAACCCCCGATTTAACCCAAGTCCAATCACGGGAACGATTTACAATGACTACACTATTAACCAGTATGTCTTTTGACTGTGGGAGGGAACACATGCATTTCACTGAGAGGATGTATAGATTCCTTACAGATGACATCGGATTTAAACTCCGAACTCTAATGCCCTTGAGCTGTAATAACATTATGCCTGAATTTGTTGCTTTGTGGCAACAGTGCGAAACATAAAATAAACTGTAATCAACAACAATAAAAATATACTTAAAAGTTAAACAGGTAGTACAAGAGAGCAAAAATATTGAGGTAGTGTAGCATTAATGGGCTCATGGCCTGTTCAGAAATTTGATGACGGAGGGGAAGAAAATATTGACTGGGTGGTCTTCAGGCTCCTGGTGGTAGTAATAAGAAGAGGGCATGTTCTGGGTGGTGGGAGTCCTTAATAAGGGATACCACCTTTTTAAGGCATTGCTTGTTGAAGATTTCCTCGAAGGCAGGAAGCCTATTGCCCACGATGGAGCTGGCTGAGTTTACAGCACGCAATATTTTGGTAAAATCAATATGCATAATGCCATTCACGTGTCTTTTAGATCTCCCCTAAAGCATTTCACAGCCCAATAAAGTACTGCTGAATTAAGGTTGTTGTGGCAATATTGGAAACAAGGCAGCCAAGTAGCAATTAGCAAGCTCTTACAAACAGCAAAAATTGATGGTAACAACGAGTCTGTTTCTCTTTGATGTTGGCTGGAAGATTAATTAGAGACACCAGTGAAAAAACCCTGCCCTCCTTTGGGGGAGAAAAAAAATCGGGTTTTGCAGCACTCCTTTAATAGTGCCCACAGAAAGGTTTGTGCACAAGATTATCGAGTGAGACTTTAAGCCAGAAACCATTAGTTTTGCAGCAACAGAGCTACACACAGAAGTTGTAGCTAAAACTGACTTTGATTCAGTCTCCCGAATTGAGGTAGGGATTAGAAAAGACCATAGTTGGTGGAATAAGTGAAAGAAATAAAGGAAACAGTTATTAATTATCAGTTCTCTGGACCAGCGTGGATACCTTCACTCACCTTAGCACTGAACTGATTCCACCTGTTAATACCCTACACACATGCACACCCTGACTGAATGCCGTCACCACTCTTACTCTCCAGCTTACAGACCCTCTCATGCTACACCTTTTATTGCTGCATTTCACATACTATTATAATAAAACAAACAGTTGTAGAAGTACCAGTCACATCATACTGTCTTACATAAATACGCATCTCACACTGCATGCCAACCTGTCAATCTCAGGGACTTGTGCTAATATTACTTGTAACTATATGTGCTGTGTGTGGCTATATATATGGTTGGTCCTCTGGCCACGGAGAAACAATATTTTGTTTAGATGCGTGATTGAATAACAATAAACTTGAAATTGGATTTGAACCAATGGACTCACTTTCAAGGACTCTACAACTCATGTTCTCAGTATTATTATTTGTTTTTATGATTTCGCACAGTTTGTCCTCTTTTGCACATTAGATGTTTGCAAGTCTTTGTGTGTAGTTTGTTCTACTGTAATTCTTTGTTCTGTTGTGAATGCCTGCAAGAAAATGAATCTCAGGATAGTTCGTAAGTGGTAGCATATACATACATTGATAATAAATTTACTTCGAACTTTGAAAGATGAACTGAAAAATGAAGGTGTTCTAAAGTATCAAAATGTTTTATGTACTCAAGGTACCCTGAGTTTCAATTGCTTATATACAAGTCTCTATTTTTGTCTGCTTGCTTTGTGGTTTACAGTTGGATGGGGCATCCTCAAGACATCCAACAGTATAGTGGGTATGTCACTTATGAACAGAAAAGGAAATGGCCCAAGTGTGCAAACAGAACTCTCATCTTGGAGTCTGAATGTAAACAGTAATCATTGCAGAATCAGCACCCCCTTTAATGCCAATAATGGAAATATCCACTCCAATTCCCTGCACAGAGTACACGTCAATAATAGATTCAATGGGGCTGCTTGCTAGGACATTTTACACAGCATTTACTTCAATAAAAAAAATTTGAGCATCTAGAGTACTGTGCAAATGTCTTAGTCACATATATATACTATAGCTAGGGTGCTTAAGGCTTGTGTACAGTACTGTTTGTCAATGTGGAGTGAAGTGAGCTCGTAAATCTGCCAAGAGCAAAGGATGCTGGGAATGGAGAGGGTGGAGTGCCACAGGAGTGCGTTGGACTGGTGGCAGAGAAGGAGTGCGAGGGGCAGTGGGTGACTTGGGTGCAGACACACCCAGCCCTGAGACACCAGGCAAGGTAATTTGATTCAAAACAATTGGTTTATTGATCATTACAGAATGTCTCTCTGGTGCTTCCCTCCTTCTCCCAACCACAATCCCCTTCTCCCTGCCCCCTTCCCACTCTCAGTCCACAACAGAGACCCATATCAGAATCACGTTCATCACTCACATAATTGTTCTTATTTTGCGGCAGCAGTGCAATACACAAAATTACTACAGTACTGTGCAAAAAACTTAGCCACCCTAACTATATAAATGTGCACAGCACATTTGAACAGCACTGTAGACTCAATCCAAAATAGGGTCATAAACTGTCAGAGATCACTGAGATTTGAAGAAGCTGTTTAGATTCTGTTCCCCAGCTTTCTTTGGCACAGTCACTGTGCTTTTCCGAACATTAGGATTGAGTTAAGTTTCAAGGCTATTTTATGCCATATTTTCCTAACATCATTCAGCTCCTTGCATCTGCACAGAAGATTGTCAAGAACAATTGTTGAATTGAAATAGTGTTGGAGGCTTTGTGCCAGATTCCGAGCCTATGCATTCTACAAATACCAAGTTCCCACCTAAAATAATCCATAACATTTTTAACTTTGCGTTGGTGATATTCACAAAGACAATAACCAATCAAAGGAAATATGACCACCTGGCAATGTTTTACCTGCGTCTCATACAGTCATGATTAATTGCCCACTTCATTGGATGAGCGGCATGGTACATTGTGCCATAACGCTTTAGAGCGCCAATGATTCAGAGATAGCGGATCAATTCCCACTGCGGTCTGTAAGGAATTAGTACACTCTCCTTGCAAACACTTTGATTTTCTCTGTGTGCTCCAGTTTCCACCCACATTCCAAAAAGATGCAGGGATTAGCGTTGGTAAGTTATGGGCATACTATGTTCGCGCGGAAAGCATGGAGACCCTTAGTAAGCTCCCCAGCACATCTTCAGGCTGTATTTAAAGAGCAGACATTTTAATTCTACGTCCATTCCCATTCTGATATGTCTATCCATAGCCTCCTCTACTGTCAAAATGAATCCAAACTCAGGTTGGAGGAACAACACCTTATATACCGGCTGGGTAGCCTCCAACCTGATGGCATGAACATTGACTTCTCTAACTTCTATTAATGCCCTCCCCTTCTTACCCCATCCTTGACATATTTAGTTGTTTGCCTGTTCTCCATCTCCCTCTGGTGCTTCCCCCCACCCCACCCCTTCTTTCTCCCGAGGCCTCCCGTCCCATGATCCTTTCCCTTCTCCAGCTCGGTATCACTTTCACCAATCATCTTTCCAGCTCTTAGCTTCATCCCACCCCCTCCGGTCTTCTATCATTTTGCATTTCCCCCTCCCCCCCACTACTTTCAAATCTCTTACTATCTTTCCTTTCAGTTAGTCCTGACGAAGGGTCTCGGCCCGAAACGTCGACAGTGCTTCTCCTTATAGATGCTGCTTGGCCTGCTGTGTTCCACCAGCATTTTGTGTGTGTTGTTCAGGCTGTATTGGCTGTTGATGCAAGATGACACATTTCACTGTGTGCTTTGATGTTTCAACTTACATGTGACAAATAAAGCTAATCTTTAATCTTTAAGTCCCTCCTAGGACTCTACTACAACATCTAAATAATGACTTATATCCTAATCTCTGCTCCTTCAAGTGCCTTGTCATTTAACTATTAAAGTAGGGATCAGCCAAATTGCAAAAGCGTTCTGTAGCATGTTTAAAACTATGGAATAACATTGAGGATTTTGAGTGAAGTTGATGTGATGGAAGGAGATAAATTACTTCTACTGGTTGGGGAAGGAAAGCAGTGCGAGTGAAAATAGCCCAAATGTTAAAAAGCTTTTTTTGAAGAGTAAAGCTAAAAAAAACATACAAAGGAAAGTAGATATTTAGAAGTTTAATCATTAAATGGTATGGTCATTATTTATCATTCATCCTTAAATGGTGCCTGAATTAACTGGGCTTCCAATTCAGTTTGGTTCTGACTGGCTTCAGATTTAGAGCTCAGGACAATAGTTTCAAGGTTTTATTAACAATAAATTTAATTTGGTTCCGATGAATTAAGCATAAATTCCCCATTTGCCATTCAACTCATGACTAGATGCTGGTCCAATGATTTATTTATTATTACAGAAGTAAGCCCAGTTCAGCTTCCAGTGTGTTGGTCCAAGAAACTAATAACACAACAACAAAGAAAAATAAAGAAAAATGGAGGGCATTGTTGAAGAGAAAGGTTCGACTGATCTTAGAGTAGGTCAAAAAGTCAATACAACATATTAGGCCACATGGCCTGTACTGTGTTGTATTAATCCATGTTCTATATTAACTATCTCATTTACACCATAGACACACACAATTTGTACTCCTACAGATCCAAGATGATCAAGATTACCTTCCCAATAAGCATTGGACTTCTACAACCCCCTAGAGGATGTTTCCCATTTGTTTTCTGAATCCCTCTTTCCCAGGGCCAGTGGCTGATCTTGCAGGATTGGTGTTCTTTCATTTTGGGATTTTGATTATTTATTGCTTTCAATGGGTTTCTGAAACTATCAAAGTCCTAGACTTCAACCTTTGATATCATCTGTTTCATCCTGGCCAGCCCTCCAAACCTTTAACGTAAACTTGACAAAATGACTGCAAGTTTGTTTACCTTGACGTATCCTGACTGATATTACAAAGGAAAAGGAAATGCTCTAGAACATTTCAGATAGTGAATTTGACTGCTGTCTGGCTGGTCTGCAAGCAGGGTTCCCTAAAGATTAATCTTCAGGTTGAGTAGGTGATGAAGAGGGCAAATGTTACGTTACTATTCACTTCGAGAGGACTAGAATATGAAAGCAAGGACGTAATGCCGTAGCCTTATAATGTACTTGTTGGGCCTCATTTGAAGTATTGTGAGCAATTCTGGACCCTTTATTGAAGAAGATGTGCTGACATTGGTCAGGTTCAGAGGAGGTTCACGAGAATGATTCTAAGAATGAAAAGCTTATCATACGAGAAGTGACTTATAGCTCTGGGCAGGGCCGGATTTAGTGGGGCCAGGGCCCCTGCCAACACCATAAAATGCTGCTGTACCAAGCAAAAATAAAGGCAAGAACAAGAGCAAAGGTTGTACTAGTCTAAGTATCGAAGCTGTGGACCAAGACATTGGTTTAGTCCAATATGTAGGCTATAAACTTACAAGCCTTAAGAGGGAGGACAGAAAGTAATGCAGATTCTTAGCTTGAAGGACAGCATCTAAAGCACTCAAAAATTGACCTAGGCTTAGTAAAGTTATGAGGGAGACTGTGGTAAACTAGGTATACCTGTCTGGACACGCCCCTCTGCTGACTGCTCTTGTGGCTCCTCCCACAGACCCCTGTATAAAGGCGATTGGAGGCACTGCTCCCCCCTCAGTCTCCGAGATGCTGTGCTCCATTTTGCTGTTAATGAAAGCCTATTGTTCGCCTCCCGTCTCCGAGAGTTATTGATGGTGCCCAATCTTAAATCTTTACTTAGCTATTGCTGCATATACCATAGGCCATAATTCTCAAATACCAAAGCATTTTTATCTAGGTATTTTTCTCAACCGTGGGTTCTGAGAAAGTAAAAATGGAAATGAGAGACAAAAAGGCCAAGAGAGGGTTTAGTAGCTATCATTTATAATATGATTATGAATTTACAGCCAGATGTATCAGAAAAAATTAAGAAGGAATGGCAAGAAGAATTGCATTGTCCTATATCCACTGAGCAATGGGAAAAAATTTTATTATTGGTAAATTCGTCCTCTATTTGTGCTAAACATGCCCTAATACAATTTAAGGTTGTACATAGAGCTCACATGTCTAAGGATAAACTTGCTCGATTTTATTCTCATGTTAATTCAACCTGTGACAGATGTCATTCTGATGTTGCTTCATTGACTCATATGTTCTGGTCTTGTCCTTGTTTACAAAATTATTGGAAAGATATTTTTAATATTATTTCAAGAGTTTTAAATATCAATTTCCAACCGCATCCTTTTACTGCAATTTTCGGTTTACCAATGATGGATAATAACCGTTTATCCGCTTCATCTCAACGAATGATTGCATTTGTTACATTAATGGCTAGAAGATCTATTTTACTGAATTGGAAAGAAATTAATCCTCCAACTGTATTTCAGTGGTTTTCTCAAACTATCTCTTGTTTGAGTTTAGAAAAAATTAGAAGCGTGGTTTTTGATTCTTCAGTTAAATTTGAAGAAACTTGGAGACCATTTATTCAACATTTTCATATGAGTTAAATGGTCTTTTCCTAAACCTTACTTTTATTATCCTTAATTATTTGGATGGAGGTTCGGAGTTATTGGCACTACTGTATGTATTTAACATTATATAATGGCCCATGTTGGTTAGTTTTTTTTTCTCTTTTTTGGGGGTTTTTTTTTCTCTTTAATAAAAAAATAAAGAAAAAAAAAGGCCAAGAGAGATGGCACTATGGCAAACTAGGAAACTTTGCAATACTCCAACAATCTCTTGGAAAAATTAGATTTAGCACATACTAACCTATTGCTGTGCTGTGTGGCTTGCAGAGTAAAGACCACTTATTACTTACTAGGTTTGTAAACAGTCAACTATTAGCCTATTGCCACAAAAACAGGAATAGCACTGACACCACAAGCCTAGATATTTACACAGTCAGATGCTTGTTTTTCAAAATTAAACCTAGTTCTTCTGGATTTCTTTGCAGCAAAGTCCTTGATCAGATCACTGAAATCCAGTTTCAGGTGACATCAGAGTAAGATGATTCTGTCTGTCCTGTCCCATTGTGGGTCTGAGCCTATTCTTCACTAGCTTCAGCTTGGAGAAAGATCGCTCACCACGTGACAGGGAGAGTCAGGTAAAGCCTCAAAGCAATGCTTACGTTTGACAGTTACTATCACTGAAGATGCGGCATGCAAAACGAAACGCACAGCTAGTGGAAAGGGAATACAAGAGCCATTGCCTTAATATATACTCACCATTTACGAGCTTGCGTTTGAAGTGAAATTTGGAGGAAAAAACGTCTCTGCTGTTTGTATACTCGTTCCGAAGCTTTGATATCCACATCCTTATTCTAGCAGGACTCTGGCCCTTTCTTAGCCCAGTATGCTCGGACTGAATCATCTAACGTTTCCTTTCCCCAGCGAGCAGGATCAGAGCTGTAAGGATCCTCAGTAGCAGTAATGTCAACCTTAATGGCGGCCCGACTTGGTGGTTCGGAGGCCTCTGTGGTCGGGAATCCCAAAGTCATGCTCTCTGCCTCTTCAACGTTAGCTGCTGACTGTGGCAAGGACGGTGGTCCTGTGCTAACGCTGGTGCTAGCGCTAGCTGTTGAACAAGTCTTCATTTGTTCACCATTCTCAGACTGTGACAAGAGCGATGGTACTGCTGCATCATCGAGAACAGGCTTAAAAAATTCTGTCAATTTCAATCTCTTTTTTAATGCTTCTTTCTCACTGTCCTCTTTTTCTTGTTTCTTTTCTGTGCTTCACTCATATTTTTTGTCCGCCATGATAATAACTACCTATTTTGGGCCCCTCTGCAGCTCTGGCCCCTGGGCTGCAACCCAGCCTAGCCCTGCCTAAAGTCCAGCCCAGGCTCTCAGCCTTTTCTCACCAGAATTTAGAAGAATGAGGGGGGACCTCTTTGAAACCAATCAAGTGTTGAAAGGCCTACATATAGTGAATGTGGAGATGATGTTTCCTATATTGAGGGAGTTTAAGACAAAAGGGCACAGCCTCAGAATATAGGGGTATCATTTTGGATTGGAGATAAGGAGAACTTTTTTTAGGCAGAGCATGATGAATCTGTGAAATTGTTGCCAGGTCATTTGGTGTACTTAAGGCAGAGGTTGATAGGCTCTAATTATTCAGGGCATGGAGAAAGCAGGAAAATGGGGTTGAAAGGGAAATGAATCAGCTATGATGAAATGGTAGAGCAGACTCAATGAACAAAATGGCCCAAGTCTGCTCATATGTTTTATGGTCTCATGGTTAGTCACTGTCCCTCTATTGCTCCAGCTACTTTCTGATATTGTGGTATGGGGTGAAAGCAGGGGAGTGGGGATGACTGAAAAAATTGGATCAACCCATGATTGACCAGTGGAGCAGACTCAATGAGCCAAATGGCCTACTTCTGCTCCCATCTTATATTCCCCCTACTATTCTTCCTAATTCCCCTGTGATTACTTTTACTGGAAGACCTTATGGAATACAAACACAAGCAGAAATGTCATCCACCAGTAGCTGATGAAACCTGGTTAGTTTTCAGTTTGAGACCAGGTAATTTTTTTTCAACCAAAAATTACAAAAAGTGAAAGGGATAGATTACATATTAAACATGTTTTCATTGAAGAGTTTAAGTTACTCCTGTTCTAACCTTCCCATGGTCAATGATTGATCTTTCCTTTCTTCTTGGATAGATTTTTGATTATCATATTATAGCCTTCAAATGGCTTCTCAAAATATTAAAGTATTAAAGCAATGAATTCTCTAACTGTCACCAACTTGCTTTCTCTGTCAATGTCACACATGCACTCACAGGATTGGACACAAGTTCAGAGGAAAAGCAGACTCTCTCTATCACAGTGGGCACTGTCACCAGCTCAACCCAGGAGAAGCAGACAGCAGGCCCACACATTGGCCCAGGAGTGGAGCAGAATACCCTTGAAGAGATGGAAATAGAAGGTTAAGCAAGACAACCCATTCTCTGTAACATAGTAGGACTCCACTAAAGAGCTAACTAGAAACCCCTTTAAATAATCATAGAATATGGGAAACACATGCCAGTCACAATTAACTTGATAAGCTTAAATCAAAAGCATGAGGGCTTAATGGCTGTAGTTAAGATAACAGTTAGAAAATACAGGGGCTCAAGAAACCTAGAAGATCAACGTTCTATGACAAGCTGCAGAGGTCCCCAGGGCCCATAACAGTCATATCAGAAATAGTCATTTCTGTTGTTGTTATCATTGTTAATTCAGGTTATTTTCAATTATATTAATTTATATTATCCCCCTTCATACACATCACATTTCTTTGTCTCCCTCTAAATGTCCCATTAACAATTCATCTCCATGGCAACCTTGGCCTCAATGTCTTGCAGATGCATTCACTTTGTTCTATCTCTCTCTACCCCTATCTATCACCTTATCTCTCTTTCCCAGTTTTGACACAGTTCTTGGACCTAAAACATTAACTCTTTCTCTTCTGCAGAGTGTGATGACCCTGACTGCTGTGCCTGGTCCAATTCTGTCAAGGTCAAAACTGTACTCAGATACAATCAGTGAGGTGATTCATTCTGAGTATGATTGGTTGTGCAATTCAACGTCCAGACACTTTCCTGATTTGTGTTATTTCTATGCAAGGAAAATGTGGAAATGTCAGTAATTATTCTCTTAAATGTTGAAATCAAACCCATACCTATCACTTCCACTGGCAGATCATTCCACAATCTGCTTGAAGAAGCTCCCCCTCCTCATTCACTGTTTCAGGTTGGATTGATCTGTTGCCAATCTCGAACTCCTATTGATTCTATTATTAACTTGTTCTGTGTTAACATGCAATTATCTCAGGATTTCTATCAACTGTGGCAGAGGATCTAGTTTCAGAAAAGTGTGGTGTGGTATTCCCACACACCCTGGCAAAGAGAGAAAAAATAAGCACAAAACTTAGGTCAATACGTTGACTACCTTCAAACTTGTGATCTCACCTTGAGAACATCAGTCCAGATGCACCAATGTTCATAAATAGCTGAGTAAGGCATAATGAACTATTGCCAAGTTCAATACAGTAAGTGGCCTTTGTTCAACTTATATTTTCACACAGTCTCGGTCTTAATTTGAAAACTGTTTTCAAGTTTATTCCTATATCTGTTCATTCCTTTTTAACAGTTATGAAATCGACATTAGGATTGTTTAACAGGATGGAGATGCAACGTTTGTAGACTACAAAACGATGCTAATTGGTAAGAAGATATCCTCAGCAAGAGTATACAAGGTCAAATAAGTGACTTATACCCAATGCTTTCTGTACTACATCATATGTTCACAAGGTATGTGAGAGGCCACAGTCCATTTGAGGTTATCTAAATAAAGACAGCACATTGAATGATTTCATTTTGTCTCTTTCCTAAACATCCCTTGGAATTGAGGAAGGCTTTTTTCTGGTCAAGTTTTATCAGTAATGATGCCAGTGTGCAAAATATAGACACTTCAATCTGCCCCAGGAGCATAGTGATTAGCACAACGCTTTACATGTCCGGTGACCCAG
This sequence comes from Hemitrygon akajei, assembly GCF_048418815.1. Lineage (NCBI taxonomy): Eukaryota > Metazoa > Chordata > Chondrichthyes > Myliobatiformes > Dasyatidae > Hemitrygon > Hemitrygon akajei. The sequence goes on along the minus strand of NC_133153.1, from coordinate 32,236,501 downwards.
ACTCAGTTCCCACCACCACCTGTAAGGAGTGTGTATGTTCTTCCCGTGACTGTGTAGGTTTCCTCCTGGGAATCTGGTTTCCTCCCACAGTCCAAAGACATTCCAGTTGGCAGGTTAATTGGGCACTGTAAATTGTCCTGTGATTAGGCTAGGATTTTAAAAAAATATCGGAGGGTCGCTGGGTGGTGCAGCTTGAAGGGGTGGAAGAGCCTAATCCGCATTGTATCTCAATAAATAAATAAATCCCACTGGTTTCTGATGGGGCCGTTTGGGCAGCTTGTCAGGCAGTCTATTCTTCACTGGAAGATGTTACAGAGAAGGCGTTGGTGGTATTTTTCCATCAGTACTCTCTCCACAGTTGTATTGTCTAACTACGTAAAATAGTAAAATGTAATGTCTATAATTATAATATTGTGTTAATATATATGAATTGTGCATATATGTATTCTGCCTATTAGAATATTTTCAGTGGAATAAAAAGTACTTGGATTGGAAAAACTAACTGGTGCAGTGTTTGTACTACCTACACAGGTCCTCTGTGAGTTCCCAAAAATTTGACCCAAGGTTCTCAATAACATCCTGAATTGCCCCTTCTTTCCAAATTGAGCAGCCAAGTGCCCAGGATTCCCAGGAGTCAGTGAGGATATTGGATTTCTTCAAGAAGGCTTTGAGCACATCCTTGAATCTGTTCCTTTATGAGCCAGGTAATCTCTTCTCGCGACAGATTTCAGAACAGAGTGACTGCTTTGGTAGTCTGGAGTCAGGACTGTGAACAACGTGACCTGCTAAGCATAACTGATTGAATATAACTTGGCACGTTGGCACGTTGGCTGGGGGAGAGCAAAGCAACACAGACATTGGTTTACTTGTCTTTCAAGCGAATTTGAAATATTTTACAGAGAAAGTGTTAGTAGTATTTTCCATAAATATTTGCTCAACAATTTTATTGTATGACTACATTGATTTTAACTATGTAAAATGCTAAAATGTGATGTCTATCAACTATACCTTTTACCTTAATTTATCTGAATTGTGCAAGTATATATTTTGCTGTCAGGTTATTTTCTGTGAAATAAAAAGTATTTGGATTGAACAAAATAACTGGTGTAGTATCTGTATTTTGTGATTGTACGTGCTGGATCATAACCACTTGTGCTGTGTGTGACTATATGTACTGTGTTTTGAACAATGGCCCCTGAGGAACAATGTTTCATTTAGCTGTATACATGTGTACAGTTGAATGACAATAAACTTAAACTTGAATTAAGCCCATTTAAAAGGCTCCCAGCCAATGCCTCAAATATGCATCAACGTTTTTAAAATATGTACCTGTTCAGGCTTCTTCAGTAGGTATCATAGTCACACACCAAACTAAAAAATATTTTTCTTGTGTTCTGCTAGAACCATTTCCAACTTAGTTTTGCGGTTTACCTGAGAACTTCTCAGCTTCTTCTTCGCCGGCTGTCCATCGATTTTCGATGATGACTGAGGCCTGGGCAAGGTTGTATGGAGGACCTGCAGTTGCCCAGGTTGCCCAAGCTGCAAGTCTCCCCTCTCCACACTACCGATGTTGTCCAAGGGAAGGGCATTAGGATAAAGGCATTAACTTGGCACCGGTGTTGTCGCAGAGCAATGTGTGGTTAAGTGCCTTGCTCAAGGTTACACACACAGCCTCAGCTAAGGCTCGAACAAGCGACCTTCAGATCACTAGGCCAACGCCTTATCCACTTGGCCACACACCACACTTCTCAGCAAAGTGCTGATGTAAACATAATTCTCACCTTCTTCAGTGATTGCCTAAATTCTACTCTAAAGTATGGAAATGACTTCATTGAAATTCTACCATTAATACTTCAATTTTGGCTGAAGTCTTTCCAGTTCCTTCCCACCAATACACACCTATTCCAGCTCATTCACGGTGAGGCAGTTTCCTTAAACTATTGAATTCCCGGTTAATCTGAGTTCAGGGTCAGATCAGGCATGCCAATGCCATATAAGAAATATGTTTGGTCATGTGAACTGAACAGCTAAAGACACTAAAATATTATCATTCAAAAATATCCTGCCCACAGTGTGCTCCTGAGAACCAAATGTTAATTCTTGTGCAATAATGGCACAAAGTTCAAGTTTTCAAGGTTCACACCACCAAATATAGTCTTCTAGCCAATTATATCCCTCTCAAAGCCATTGTAAGGGTTCCTAATCCAAGCATAACATCCTGGTTCAAAATTCCTGATTCTAGAATAGAATGTCCTTCCATAATCTAACTTTAGTTTTGAAAATACTGTCCTTTTGCCAGATTTTCATTGGCGGTATAGATTAAATTTTATTTAACTGTGTTTTCATTAAGAAGCGTGTGAAAACAGTGGAGTATGAAAGTGGCATACAACACTTAGAATGCAAATTGCAGGAAGGAGGGACCATGGATGATGCACCAAATGAAGAAAGAAAAGGATCTGAGAAGCCCAAAGGTACAGGAAGAGGGAGGTCCCGAAGACAATAATCCAGATAAACAAGGAAAAGAATAGTAAGGATGCCCAAAAGAGAATGAGAGAGGGAGGGACAGAGAGAAGGAGAGAAAGGGAGGGAGAGAGAGAAAGAGAGAGGGAGGGACAGAGAGAAGGAGAGAAAGGGAGGGAGAGAGAGAAAGAGAGAGGGAGGGACAGAGAGAAGGAGAGAAAGGGAGGGAGAGAGAGAAAGAGAGAGAGGGAGGAAGAATGTCCCTTTAGAACAGAGATGAGGAGAAATTTCTTTAACCAATAGGTGGTGAATCTGTGGAATGAATTGCCAGAGACAGCTGTGGAGGCAAAGTCATTGTGTGTATTTGAAGTGGAGGCTGATTGGTCCTTGATTAGAGAGGGAGTCAAAGGTTACTGCGGGTTTGATGCAGGGGGCTATGATTCAGATTCCTGGATCACTGGGATCTCTTATGGGGAAGGTATGACTGCACAAAAAGAATGGGTTACACCTGAACCTAAAGGGTAACAACATCCTTGCAGCAGGTTTGCTCAAGCAGTTGGGGAGGATTTAAGCTAATTTGGCCAGAACTAGAGTGTTAGAGCTGAGGATGGGGCAGTTGATAGACAACTAGATGCAATGTATACTGAGACTGTGAGGATAGGGTGAAATTGCAGTCAATGGGATGAGTTAAAGTGTAACATGGGGCCAAAATCAAAAAGGGGGGTGAATACAGGAGTTATATTCGAATGCACAGAATTAGAATTGAAAATACACATAGACTAAGATGTTAACTGTCCTGTGCTATCACCAGTGGGATCATCAGTTGATCTGCCACCTGTCTTCAGGAGTTTCGGCCCGCTTATGATCAAGACTCCCTCGAGGTGGTGGGCCAGCAATGCTAAAGCACCACCTCCCACTGGTGAGCTTAAAAACTTGGCATCTGCCTCTATCAGGGTTGTTGGTCACTTCCATCCAACAGATAGTCTACTCTTCAGGTATCTATGCAACTACTGAAGGGTTTGCAAAAGATGGACACACTGTCCGACTATCTGCCCCTCTGGACACCCATGATGATCCTGTCTCCGCAGTCTCAGCTACAGCCCTGCTGGTTGACTTGATCTCTCTTCTAGTGAAGCCAAGGTCACGCAGCCCCTTCTGGAAAGTGAACGCAATAAAGCCACAGCAACCTACTTCGAATGGATAGCATGAGACCTTCCACCCTCTGTCTCTGCACTCTGATCTCAATTCTGCATACTTGGTTAACTTGCGCTCATGGGCTTCATCGATGTTGTCTTCCCAGGGGACTGACAAGTACGATGTGGTGGACTTCTCTGAGTTGTAGCTGAAAGAAGATCATAGTTGGGAACTTAACATCCATGGATACACATTGTATTGAAAAGACAGGCAGAGGGTGTGGGGTGGCACTATTGGTAAAAAATGGAAACAAATCCTAAGACCAATGTGACATAGGGTTGGAAGATGTAGATTCCTTGGGGGTAAAGTTAAGAAACTGCAAAGGTAAAAAGACCCTGATAGGAGTTATGCACATGCCACCAAACAGTAGCAAGGATGTGGGCTGCAAATTACAACAGGAGATAGAAAAGGCATGTAAAAAGGAAAGAGTTGTAATAATCATGCGAGATTTCAATATGTAGATGGATGGGCAAAATCAAGTTGGTGCTGGATCCCAGGAAAGGGAATTTGTAGAATGCGTAGGAGATGTTTTTTAGAGCAGCTTGTGGTTGAGCCCACTAGAGGAACAGCAATTCTGGATTGGGTGTTATATAATGACCCAGGTTTGATTAATGAGCTCAAGGTAAAGAAATCATTAAGAGGCAGTGATCATAATATGACAGAATTCACTCTGTAGCTTGAGAGGGAGAAGCTAAAATCAGATGTATCAGTATTACAGTGGAGTAAAGAGAATTACAGAAGCATGAGAGAGGAGCTGGCCAAAGCTGATTAGAAGGGAACACTAGCAGTGATGACAGCAGAACAGCAATGGCTGGTGTTTCCAGGTGAACATCAGAAGCTGCAGGAAAGGTACATCCCAAAGATGAAAAAATATTCTAAAGGGAGGATAAGGTAACCACGGCTGACAAGGGAAGTCAAAGACAGCATAAAAGCTGAAGAGAGGACATATAATATAGCAAAACTTAGTGGGAAGGTGGAAGATTGGGAAGCTTTTAAAAACCAACAGAAGGCAACTACAAAAGCCATGAAGAGAGAAAAGTTGAAATTTGAAGGTAATTTAATCATTAATATAAAAGAGGATACAAAAAGTCTTTTCAGATCTATAAAGAGTAAAAGAGAGACGAGAGTGGATATCAGACTGCTGGAAAATGATGTTGGAGAGGCAGTAATGGGGAACAAAGAAATGGCAAAAGAACTTAATATGTATTTTGCATCTGTCTTCACTGTGTAAGACACTAGCAGAATGCTAGAAGTGCAAGAGTATCAGGGGACAGAAGTGAGCGTCATTGCTATTACTAATGAGAAAATGATTGGGAAGCTGAAAAGTCTGAAGGTAGATAAATTACCTGGACCAGATGGACAAATTCCAGAATTCTGAAAGAGGTAGCTGAAGAGATTGTGGCATCATTAGTAATGATCTTTCAAGAATTATTAGATTCCAGAATTGTTCCTGACAACTGGAAAATTGCAAATGCCACACCACTCTTTAAGGGAAAGAGGCAGAAGACAGGAAATTATAGGCTAGTTAGCCTTACTTCAGTGATTGGAATGATGTTGGAATCTATTATTTCAGGATATTTGGAGGCACATGATAAATAAGCCAAAAACAGTATGGTTTTCTAAGGTGGAAATCTGCCTGACAATTCTGTTGGAATTCTTTGAGGAAGCAACCAACAGGGTAGACACAGGAGAGTCAGTGGATGATGTTTATTTGGATTTTCAGAAGGGCTTTCACACGGTGCTGCTCATGAAGCTGCTTAACAAGATAAGAGCCGTGGCATTATAGGAAAGAAGACTGGTCATCTGGCAGGCGGCAAGAGTTGAAATAACAGGGCCTTTTCTGGTTGGCTACCGCTGATTAGTATTTGGATGAAAAAATTGATGGCTTTATGGTCAAGTTTGTGGACAATACCAAGATAAGTGGAGGGGTATGTAGTATTGAGGAAGCAGGGTGCCTGCGAAAGGACTTGGAGAGATTGAGGAATAGACAACGAAGTGGCAGATGGAATATAGTGTATGGTCATTCTCTTCAGCAGATGGAATAACGGCATGACCTATTTTCTAAATCTAGAGAATATTCAAAAGTCAGAGTTGCAAAAGGACTTAAAGTCCTTGTTTGGGATTCCCTAAAGGTTAACTTGCAGCTTGAGGAACCGGAGGACGAGAATACGAAAGCAAGGATGTAATGCTGAGGAATAATAAGGCATTGATCAGACCTCACTTGGACTATTGTGAGCTGTTTTGGGCTCCTTATCTGAGAAAAGATGTGCCAGCATTGGAGAAGTTTCAGAGGAGATTCATGAGGATTATCCCAAGAATGAAAGTGTTAACATATGAAGAGCATTTGATGGCTCAAGGCCTGTACTTGTTGGAGGTTAGATGAATGAAGGAAATCTCATTGAAAACTATTGAATATTGATAGGCCTAGATAGAGTGGATGTGGAAAGAATGTTTCCTATAGTGGATCACAGCCTCGGAATTAAGGTATGTCCATTTAGAACAGAGATGAGGAAAATCTTATTTTGCCAGAAGGTGGTGAATCTGTGGATTTTGTTGCCACAGATGTCTGTGCAGGCCAAGTCTTTGGATATGTTTAAGACAAAGATTGATAGATTTTTGATTAATCAGGGTGTCAAAAGTTACAGGGAGAAGGCAAGAGGATTGGCTTTAGAGGGATAATAAATTAGCCATGATGGAATGGCAGAGCTGTCTCGATGGGCCAAATGGATTTATTCTGCTCCTACATCTTATGGTCTTATGGTTATGGGAAAAAGGCAGGGGAATGGGATTGAGAGGGTAATAAATCAAAAATGATCAAATGCTAAAGCAGACATGATGGGTTGAATGGCCTATTAAGTTCTGATCTCTTTTGGTCTTATGATTGGTCATCAGTACATGTAAAAACAAGTTAAACATTTGAGAACAACTAGAAGAAATTCTACAACCCTCACAGTCCCAGTAACCTGAGTTCAATCCTGACCTCTGGAGCTGTATGGGTGGAGTTTGCATGCTCTCCCTCTGTGTTTTCCCTCTGGGTTAAATATTCCAAGTCAGTAGATTAACTGGAAACTGTAAATTATCCCCAGTTTTGGTGTATGGGAGAAGAATTTGGGTGGCATTTCTGGACATATGTGACAGGGTATGTTATACAAAGCAGAAAGTGAAAAGGACAATGTAAATTTTATTATCACTGTTCATAACTGTCACCACATACAACCCTGAGATTCATTGTTCTGTGAGCATACTCAGCAAATCTATAAAATAATAACTATAACTGGATCAATGAAAGATCAGCCAGAAGACAACAAGCTCTGCAAGTGCAAATATAAATAAATAGAATTAAGTAATGAGAATGGGGAGATCACTGTTGTCGTGTGAGTGACGGGTTTACACTGAGAGCCAGTATAGACCTAACTGGCCGAATAGCCTCCTTATCTGTCATAAGGAAATATAAAACAAAACATAAAAGGAAAACAATGCAAAGGTGGATTGAAAAGTTGAGGAAGGAGAGGAGAGGAGGTGCAAAACATCTGGAAAGAGAGCAGAAGAGGTGTAAAGTACCAGGAAGGGAATTCCACAGCTCAGAGCCCTTTTCATGATCCAACACTACCGCTCTAATGTTTCCTCATCTATTTATTATTATTTTTATTACAAGACCGTTGCCCAGGAGCCTCGGATTTTTATGTTTGCTTTGCCTCTCCTGAAATAAATGTCACTGCCTGCGAGGCTATTTTTACCACTTCACTTGCTGACAACGATCTTCCTGGCAACCGACAGCAAATAATTTAAAAATAACCTTTTCTCTCCATGGTCACACACAAAAAAAAAACCTGACCTCGGAGGAGTGAGCTTCACGGGTTCAATGCATTTCAGAAGATTCTGCTTCAAAGCAGTTGTTATACCTCATCCCCATGTATTTTTCTGGAAATGTCAGGAATACTGGAGGTCAGGTGACACAGTGGGGTTTTAGAGTAATACAGCACAGAAATAGGCCCTTCAGCCCAACTTGCCCATGCTGGCCAAGACATGCATCTAAGCTAGTCCCATTTGCCATGACCCTCTAGATCAGAGGTTCCCAACATGGGGTCTACAGACCCGTCAGTTAGTGGCAGGGGTGCATGGCATAAAAAAAAGGTTAGAAAACCCTGCTCTAAGCTTTTCCTATCCATCTACTTATCCAAATGTCTTTTAAATGTTGTTATCATTCTTGTCTCAATCACTTTCTCTGACTGCTCACCCTACATACCCACCATTCTCGGTGGGAAGAAGGTGCCCCTCAGGTCCCCTTTAGGTATTTCCCCTCTCACCTTTAACCTATGCCCTCTAGTTTTTGCTTCCCCTTCCCTAGTGTGTCCATTCATTCTATCTTTGCCTCTCATGACTTTATACACAATATAATTTATATATGATATATAATGCCCTTCCCTTGGACAACATCGGTGGCGTGGAGAGGGGAGACTTGCAGCTTGGGCAACTGCCGGTCTTCCATAGAAAAAAAACCTTGCCCAGGCTTGCGCCCTGGAAACTTTCCAAGGCGCAAATCCATGGTCTATTGAGACTAACGGAGGCCTACATATGATATAACTTTATACAAGTCACAGAAGCCTAAAAGCTCAAGGCTCAAGAACAGCTTCTACCCAGCTGAGATAAGACTATTAAATAGTTTCCTAAAATGATAATTTGGACTCTTGACCTCACGACCTACCTCGATATGATCTTGCGCCTTAGTGTTTATTTGCACTATACTTTCACTGCAGCTGTATATTCTCCATTGTATTGGCTCACCTTCTATCTGAATGCACCGTGTAATGATCTGATCTGTACAAAGAGGATACAAGACAAACTTTTCAATATATCTCAGTCCATTGGCAAGGATCTCCACCATCCAGAAGATGCTGTCTTCTCACTACTACCATTGGGCAGGAGGCACTGGAGCCTTCGGTTTAACAACACCAGGTTCAGGACCTGTTATTTCACTGCAACCATCAGACTGATGAATTGGTGTGGATAACTTCACACACCACAACTCTAAACTGATTCCACAATCTGCAGATTCACTTTCAAGGATTCTACAACTCGTGTACTCAGTATTTTCTTATTTGCACAATTTTTCTCCTTTTGTATTAGTTATTTGTCAGTCTTGGTTTATGGAAATTCTTTTAGTAAGTTCTATTGTATTTATTCTCTTATTAATGCCTGCAAGAAAATGAATCTGAAAGTTGTATGTGGTTACATATACATAATTTGATCAGAAACTTACTTTGACTACATGTGACAACCAAACAACCAGCAAGACATGGAGAGGGAAACAGTTAATGTTTCAGTCTGATGATGTTTCCTTAGAACTGATTGGGCTTGAATGTTAACTATTTCTCTCCCTCTGCAGGTGCTACCTGATGTTTTGAGCATTGCTCACTTTATTTGCTTAGACGTCTGGTATCCACAGAACTTTGATTTTGCGCATTTGCAGTTACATCATCCATTCTTCTGAAGGATTCACTCATGATGTTAATTCCCTACTCTCCAGCACACTTCTATCTGATTCTCTATTCAACTCCACAAACTGTAGTGTTCAACTATTGCATAGGCAATAGGTTTATGGCTTATAGAGATATCCAATACTGTGCAAAAGTCGTAGGCACATACATGGCGAGAGTGCCTAAGACTTTGGCACAGTACTGTATTTGTCAATGTGGAGCGGAGAGCGAGTTTGTAATTCTGGCAGGAGTAAAGCATGTTGGGAATGGCAAGAGTGAAGTGCTGTGGGACAGGTGGCAGAGAAGGAGTACCAGGGATGGGGATGGCATGGGCACAAACGAACCCAGTCCTGAGACACCAGGCAAGGTCATTTGATTCCAAACAATTAGTTTATTGATCATTACAGAATGTCTCTCTAGTGTTTCTTATTCCCTCCTCTCTCCCTTCCCCTTTTCCCAACCATGATTCCACTTTCACTGTTCCCTTCCCACTCTCAGTCCACTATAGAGATCCATATCAGAATCAGCTTTATCATCACTCACATATCTCATGATTTTTTTTTGTGGCAGCAGTACAGAACATTACGTAAAGTTACTACAGTACTGAGCAAAAGTCCTAGGCGCCCTAGCTATATACTTATATGTGCCCAAGATTTTTGCAGAGGTACATTTGTGCAGGTAGTAGAACTGCTACCTCACACTTCCAGGGGCCTGGTTGCATCCTGACCTCCACTGCAGTCCATCTGGAACTTGCTTGGTTGCCCTGTGCACAAAAAGTCTACAAAATGTTGTGGATACAACCTGGTCCATCACAGGCAGCACCACGGAACATTTCTACAAAGGTCAGCGTCCAACCTCAAGACCTCTCACCATCCAAACTCTTCTCACTGCTACCATCAGGCAGGGTGTACTGTTGCCCTAGGTCCCACACCACCAAGTTACCCTTCAACCATTAGGCTCCTGAACCAGCAGGGATAGCTTCATTCATATCAGCACTGAACTGATTCCACATTCTATGAACTAACTTTCAAGAACTCCACAAATCATGTTCCCAATATTATTCACTTACTTATTTATTATTAGTTACTTTATTCACACTTGTTCTTCTTTTGCACACTGTTAGTTTGTTTTTATTTGTGTCTAGTTTTATTGACTCTACTGCGTATTTCTTTGTTCTACTGTAAATGCCTGCAAGAAAATAAATCTCAAGGTAGTACGTGGAGGCGTAAACGTACATTGATAAAAAATTGACTTTGAACTTTTAACCTTGGACTGAATGAATTTCTCTTTGCTGTTCCAGTTTCAACGTTCAAAGTATGTATACATTACACAACCTTCCACGTCCTGAAGATGTGCAGTTTGTCTGGTTAATTGGCCACTATGTGTAGGAGTGTAGGACAGTGGTGGTACAACGTAGTTGCTAGGAATTTATAGGAATATGGGAAGAATTAACTAAGATCAGTGTAAAATCAAAGTAAATGGGTGCCTTATGGTTAGTGTGGACGGTGGACTGAAGAGCCTGTTTCCACGGTTGAGAGGAGAGCTGAGGAAAGGTTTGAGATCAGAAGAGTGGTTGGGGCTCCAGACCTCAATGCCCAGATGGGGTGATGGAGGTGAAAAATTTTCAGTACGTTTTAAAAGTAGCTGGATGAGCACCTAATGTATCACAAGGCTACAGAATTAGAACTTGGATTTATTTTAAAGTCATACAGGACTACAGCATAGAAATAGGCCCTTTGGCCCAGCTAGTACATGCTAAACTATTATTCTGCTTATTCCCATCAACTTGTGCCTTCCCCACCCCTTTCATCCATGTACATATCCAACATTCTCCCAAATGTTTCAATTTCATTCCACACTCTCACCACCCTCAGGTTGCACTTGAATATTTCACCTTTCACCCTTAACCTATGACTGCTAGTTCTCGTCTCAATCCAGTGGAAAAAGTCTGCTTGCATTTACCCTATCTATACCCCTCATAATTTTGTGTACCTCAACCAAATCTCCCCTCATCCTACTATCCCCTCAAATTCCTCTTCTCCAGGGAATAGTCTTTTTTGGCTGGTATGGACATGAGTCATAAACACCCCCTTTCTAAACATGGTTAAAGTTTCACCACACCCACCACCTTAGAGGCTAGGAGAAAAATTCCCAGCACTGTCTCGTGAAGGTAGTTCGTCAAAGATAGGAATTTAATAAAATATCCAGTCACTGAATGGAAAAGTAAATGGAAAACAGGAATCTCACACCATCTGTTTGTTGTCATTAGCAGTTGGTGTAACTGCAGAGGTCAGTAAAATTATAATGTTTCAAAGGCAATTGGGCAGATACAAGGATATAAAGGGCATTGAGGGATATTAGTAAAATGCAGACAAATAAAGCTAACTCAAATAGACATCATAATTGGCATGGATAAATTAGGTTGAAGGGCCATGTTTCCTGCTGCATGACTCCATAGCTCTTAACAACACTTCCGTAAATTAAACATATCCTTCACCCTTTGCTCCTCTTCCCAAATCAATTAAATGTATGCAACACACCCAGAATGCTGGAGAAACTCAGCAGGCCAGGCCTGTTGGGTTCCTCCAGCTTTTTCTGTGTGTTGCTCGGATTTCAGACGTCTGCAAATTTTCTCTTGTTTGCAATTAAATGTATGCTTTCTGTTTACTGCCAATGAAAACAGTTTCACCTTATTTACTGTTTCTAAACCTTTACAGGAGAATTATATTTTGGTAAACTGTGATTGCCAAGATAAAGGAAACCTTGGCCAAGAATGGGAACATTTTTCACATGCACCCTCCCCCAAGGTCCCAGTTAACATGATTAAAATCATTTTGTAACCTCTATCATCTAATATGCTAATCTATTCATGGCATAATCCTGTATGACTTTTCCCAGGGTTGAAGAATCAAGAATTGGAGGACATAGGTTTAAGGTGGGAGAAGCATTTAAGGAACCTGAGAGCAACTTTATCACACAGAAGGTGGTACACCTATGGAACCAGCTGCTAGAGGAAGTGTTTGAGGTAGATACAAAAACAATATTGTAAAGGGATTTGGAGAGGAAAGGTGAAGAAGGTTATGGATCAAACACAGGCAAATGCGACTGGCTTGTATGGGCATCCTGATCAGCGTGAACAAATTGAGCTGAAGTGTGGCTCTATGAGTTTGTCTTACATTTTCAATTTATCTACTTACATCAGTAAACCTCTAGCCCAGGGTGTTCCCAAGTTGGGATCCACAGACACCTCAGTTAAAGGTAGGGGTCTACTCCATTAAAAAGTTTGGGAACCCCTGCTCTATCCTGTATGTGAGATTAAAATATTGTGTTTTTTTTGCAGCAAAAGTATACACTTTTAATAACTATGCCCAATGGACCATTCTTATTTCATCTCAGGCTTGGACTATCAGCCTTCTACTGGACAGATTCCTGGAGGCCTTGTCACATGACTTCCTGGTGTGATGGTCCTACACTTATACTCCTGCCATTGGTTGCCCAAAATGCCACCTTCCCAGTGCGCCAAATAGTAGGCCAATAGATCCTTCAGGTGGACTGATGTGGATGACTCAGGGCTGTCACTCAACCACCTTTGCCCAATGCCTGCCGTTTATTTAGTCATGGGACATTGTTTGTTATGATGGCCACAGTCATTGCCACTATATATTTTGGCGACAGTGGTGGAATTGGTACGATAGGGTCTTTTAAGAGACTCCAGGACAGGTATATGGAGCTCAGAAAAATAGAGGGCTATGGGTAACCCTAGGTAATTTCTCAGGTAAGGACATGTTCCGCACAGCTTTGTGGACCAAAGGGCCTGTATTGTGCTGTAGGTTTTCTATGTTTCTATGTTTCTCTTGTAATAAAAAAACAAGAAATGCAGGAGATACTCAGCAGGTTAGGCAACAGCAGAATTTATGCTCAGATTGAAGACCCTTCATCGGAATTTCACCATCGGACTTAAATGTTAACCAAGATTCTCTGTTCACAGATGCTGCCTGACCAGCTGAACGTTTCTGGAATTTTCTATCTTCATTTCATATTTCTAGCATCTCTAATGTTTTCCTTTTTTAATTTTTCTCCTGGGTACTCATAGCGGTAGTTTGTGCTAAGGTTCAAGGAAAACCTTAATAATAATGACGATACTAAAAATAATTCTAAAATCATGCAGGTGACCTAAAACTATTGATATGCAAGGAAGTGTGGAGGACAATACAGCACGGTAATAGGCCCTTCCAGCCCAATGAGCCCACACAGCCCAATCACACCCTTATGACCAATCGAGCTACTAACCCGTACGTCTTTGGAACATGGGAGGAAATTGGAGCAGCTGGGGGAGACACGTGCAGTGATGGAGAAATCATTCAAACTTCTTACAGAAAGAGGGGTGGATTTGAATCTGGTTGCTGGCAATGTAATACCATTGCCGTAGCTGCTACTCTACTGTGCTACACATTATCAATGATTTAGCAGTTGATACTGAATGCAAATTTCAATCACTGTCCAGTTCCAGATAATCTCTAATGGTTCAAGACCTCCTTTCAACGTGTACAAACCCATGTGATCAATTCATATTGTTTCCAAAAAAAATTATTAAAGAGTTTTCAAACCAAATCCACACATAATATATATTTTCACTGTGTTTCCCACTGCAGAGTGGAAACCTTTCAAGCATGCACATGATAGCCTCAACATTGGTCACCTTGCTGCCAATAGTCTATTTGCACAAAAAGGTTTAATCAATAAACAGGACTATGCGCACCTTCCAGAAGAAGAACATTAGAACACGTCAGTTAGCATGGCCGAGAGTGAACACGATGCAATGGGGATTTCGTTTTTATTATTGTTGATACTCCGCTCTTTTCTACTTCCCTCAGTCCTGCCAGATTTACTTTTGAACCTAGAGCTCAAAGATCAGGCCTGCAGGCATCAATATAGCAGCTGCCAAGTACTGCTCCCCCTCCAACTGTGCTTATCTCTCTGCTAGTCTTGTCAGTCGATGCTAGTAACTACATTCAAAAATCAGACAATGGAATCCAGTACAAAAGTGTGATGAAATCATTCAGTGTCACTTCGAAATGTGATCTAAACTGAATGCCAGTTTCGATGCAGCATCAACAATAATTTGCTCCTGAAGGCAGACAAAGATAACAGAACATGCTGGAAATTTTTAGCAGGTTAGGAGGCATTTTCAGAGAGTAAATTTCAGAGCAACATTTCATTAAAAACTGAGAAAATGTAAGTTACAGGAGAGGAGACCATAAGACCATATGATAGAGCAGCAGAATTAGGCCATTTGGCCCATCAAGTCTGTTCCACCATTTCATCATGGTTGATCCATTATTCCTCTCAGCCCCAGTCTCCTGCCTTCTCCCCATATCCCTTCATGCCCTGACTAATCAAGAATTTATTAACCTGTACCTTAAATGTACCCAAAGACAACATCCACAGCCACCAGTGGCAACGAATTACACAGATTCACCACTCTTCAGCTGAAGCAATTGCTCCTCATCTCCATTCTAAAAGGATGCCCCTCTATTCTGAGGCTGTGTCCTCTGGTCTTAGACTCTCCCACCATAGGAAACATCCTCTCTACATCTACTCTATCAAGGAGACAAGAACAGTCAGAAAAAAAAGGAATGTTTGTAACAGAGTGGAGACCAAGATAGGTAACATTAGGAGGGAGTGCTGAAACCTCACTAATAGCAGCTAATCTGTCTGAAGAAGGTGTAAATGGATGGAGAACCTATTTACAACAAATGGTGATATGGAGCATAGCCATCACTGGCAATCCAAATCAAATGTTGGAGATTCTCATTTGAGTTATATGCATTATCTGATCTTGTTTCAGGTTTCCAACATCTGCAGTGGTTTGGCTTTCTAGTTTACAGTCAAATTTGATAGAACTCTATGTCTCTCTATTCACAGATGCTGCCTGACCTGCTAAGCTTTCTATCATTCTCTTTTTTCTAGGCGCTGCTATATTCTGCATCTCATAGATCCAGTAAGTTTTTTCCTCTCTCCATCCTCTGTTTATACTGCCCCAGAAAGACCAGTCATTAACGATCTTTTCAGTATCATTCCATTGCCAACACCAATCTTCCATCACCTCTTGCTCGCCAACCAATAACAGACATCTCTTTAATTTACCATCACTAAAACCTCCAGTCAATTTACTTTGAACTTTGAACATTCTCTATAAGTTGACAAATGCCTATTTTCTAAATTTTCCCTGTAGTGAATAAAGATCATCAGTCCGAAATACCAACTTCATTTTTCACTTATTGTTTTCTGCATATCTATTTTTTTATTTCAAGATTCCACCATCTGCAACATTTTATCCCAAAACCACATAGGAATATTCTGCACGTCAAAGGGAAAGAACTTTCGTTTCAAGGATAATCTTGGAATAATCAATGCCAATTTAGAAAGATAGGAAGAAAACTTAGCATTATTTATCATATATACATCAAAACATACGGTAAAATTAGTTGCTTTGCATCAACAACCAACACAGTCTGAGGATTGTACTGGAGGGCAGTTGCAAATGTCGCTATGTGTCCAGCACATAAGGACATAAGACTAATCAAGAATCTATCAACCTCTGCTTTAAACATACCCAATGACGTGGCCTCCACAGTTACCTGTGGCAACCAATTCCACAAATTCACTAATTTCTCACTGAAGAAATTCCTCCTCATCTCCATTGTAAAAGGAGTCCCCTCTATTCTGAGGCTGTGTCCTCTGGTCTTAGACGTGCCCACTTTAGGAAATATCCTCTCCACATCCACTCTGTCAACATCCGGTCATGTCAGAATCACGGCTTTGAATGAACCTAACAACTGAGCCCACACTGTCATTTGGACATTCACCACCTTCTGTGTGAAGTAATTTCCTTTCAGCACAGTTCTAAATGCTCAGCCCCTTACTGTGACCTCAGGTTCTAGACTCCTCAGTTGAAATATATTCTTTCCAAGTCCTGAAAAACTCTGGGAATTTCAATGAGACCATCGATCAATCTTCTGAACTTGATACCGGCCCATTCCACTCATTCTTTTCTCATATGGCAAACCTACCACTCCAAGAGCCGGTGAATAATTGATGCACTCCTCTGTCAAGTTCATCCTCCCTTAGGTAAAGAGAACAAAACCAGACGCATTATTCTAGTTGGTGTCTCACAAGTCCTAATGCAATTAAAGTAAGCCCTTTTTACTCCTATATTCCCATCTACTTGTAATGTGTCGGGTTGGAAATTGGTCTCTACCAAAGGAGGTGTAAGGCACTCCTTCCTTCTGTTACCCTTCTGTTAGTCCCATGATCAGGGTCTCGTGAAGCCATGGGAGCAGGTGGTGGATGGTTGTATGAGCAACTGGTGCATATCACAAGTCCTGGTTATGCAACCACTGACACCAGACAGACAATCTCTGAAGAGTATTGATAATGGCTGGGGTCACCTGTCTTGTAAAGTCACTGCCCAGAAGAAGGCAATGGCAAACCACTTCTGTAGAAAAGTTTGCCAAGAAAATCATGGTTGTAGACCATGATCGCCTGCGTCATACGACACGACACAAAATGACGATGATGACTTGTAGCAAAAGCATTCTAACTGCTTGTTTTTTCTACAAGTTAGCTTTCAGTGACTTGTGTATAAAACAACTTGGTCCTTCTCAACCTCAATGTTTCTCTTTCTATCACTATTTAAAAACATCTTTGCTTTATTTGTTTGTGCATTAATATAGGTCACCACGCGTTTTTCCACATTATACGCCTTCTGCCAAGCTCACACCCACTCTGCTCATCTATATCTTGCTGAAGCCTTTTTATATCCACCTCATGACTCACAATTCTGCCCAGCTTTACATGGCCAGCAAACCTTGGAGAATGGTCATTGATATGGACTGTGAATTGCTGGAGCCCCAAGCACTGATCCCTTTGTCACTCCAGTAATGCAAAGAGAGGAACTGCTGAGGACAGCTCAAAAAGAGTCACCACACCCCAACCTTTTTTATGCCATAAACCCCTACCATTAACCAAGTAGTCCATGGACCCCAGGTTGGGAACACCTGCTCCAGAGCTATCTTGACCTTTTGACTATAGAGTAGACCTTTCTACATTAAAGATGAATTTTCGATCACCCAATTAACCTTGTTGTGGCTATTTCCCTATTTCCATGCCCTGAACTTCCTCAGTAGCTGTAACACTATACTTTGCATTCTGTTTTCTTGTTAGGACCTCAGTGTAGTTGTGTGTAGCATGATCTGCCTGGATGGCAAGTAAATAATGGTTTTCATTCTATCCTAGTACACAGAAATCTAAACCAATACCATAACATCCCCCTCCAGTACACCACCCAACCCAGAACGATCCACTTATTCACACCTCTATTTGTTTACCAGTTCTCAATATACGTCAGTTCATTACCTCAGATTCCAACCTCCTGTATGGCATCTCATCAAACCTTTCTGGTCATTCTAAATACACCATGCCCACTAGACTTTCTTTATCGTTCCTCTGAGTTAAATCCCCAGATTATTTCTGATAAGTTAAACCAGAATTATTTTCTTCTCTTAAATTCATGCTGATTCTGCTCATTTAACTGGACTCGCTAGCTAGAGGGGATTGATCTTGGCATTTACCAAGTCAAACCATCCACTACAAGCTCTCTGACTCCCATGGTTACCTCGACTATAAGACCATAAGACCGTAAGACATAGGAGCAGAATTAGGCCATTTGGCCCATCGAGTCAGTTCCACCATTCAAACATGGCTGATCCTTTTCTCCCCTCCTCAGCCCCATTCCCTGTCCTTCTTTCTGGAAACTTTGATGCCGTGTCCAATCAAGAACCTATCAAGCTCTGCCTTAAATACACCTGGCCTCCACAGCTGCCTGTGGTAAGGAATTCCACAAAATTACCATCCTCTGGCTAAAGAAATTTATCTGCATCTCTGTGTTAAATGGATGCCCCTCTATCCTGAGGCTGTGCCCTCTTGACCTAGACACCCCTCCATGGGAAACATCCTTTCCATATCTACTCTGTCTAGGCCTTTCAACATTTGAAAGATCCCCCCTCATCCTTCTAAATTTCAGTGAGTACAGACCCAGAGCTAAAAAATGTTCCTCGTATAATAACCCTTTCATTCCTAAAATCATCCTTGTGAACCTCCTTTGAATCTTCTCTAATGCCAGATGAGAAGCCCAAAATGTTTCAGAATACTCAAGGTGAGGACACCAGTGCCTTATAAAGCCTCAGCATCACTTCTCTGCTCTTGTATTCTGGGCCTCTTGAAATGAATGATAACATTCCATTTGCCTTCCTTACCACCATCTCTACCTGCAAGTTAACCTTTAGGGTGTTCTGCACAAAGACTCCCAAATCCCTTTGCAACTCAGATTTTTGGATTTTCTCCCCGTTTAGAAAATAGTCTGTAAATATATTTCTACTACCAAAGTGTATGACCATGCATTTTCCAACATTGTATTTCATTTGCCACTCTCTTGCCCATTCTCCTAATCTGTCTAAGTCCTTCTGCAGCTTACCCGTTTCCTCAACACTACCTGCCCCTCCACCAATCTTTATATCATCTGCAAACTTGGCAACAAAGCCATCTATTCCATCAGCTAAATCATCGATACACAGCATAAAAAGAAGTGGTCCCAACACCGACCCTTGCAGAACACCACTAGTCACTGGCAGCCATTCAGAAAAGGATCCTTTTATTCCCATTTGCTGCCTCCTACCAACCAGCCAATGCCCTAAACTTTCATGTAATACCATGGGCCCTTAAATTGGAAAGCAACCTCATGTGTGGCACCTTGACAAAAAACTACACTTCCTCCTACCCTGCCATTTATCATTCCCTTTTCTCAGTTCCTCCATCTTGCCATATCTGTTCTTGTGATAAGGTCTTCTATTCCTAGCTGCTTTCCTTTATCAGGAAAAGACCCCCCCACCCCCAACCCTACTGCCATTGATGGAGTTATCACTTGCATTTCATCTTTTAAGGGAGGCATACCATAAACACAGAAGATTCTGCAGATGCTGGAAGTCCAGAGTAACACACACAAAATATTGGAGGAACTTAGCAGGTCAGGCAGCATCTATGGAGGGGAATAGACAGTTGACATTTTGGGTTGAGACCTTTCATCAGGACTTTTCACCTCTTTCATCAAATGAGGTACATAGTTTGATGCACACGTGATTGCATCATCTCCAAACACTGCACCTTCTTTATTAGGAACTACAATGTTATATTTCCATTGTCACTGAGACCAACTCTTGGAACTCCCTCCTCAACAGCCCTTGCAAGTACCTTTTCCACATGGACTGCAGTAGTTTGAAAAGCTAGCTCACTACTAATTTCTCAAGGTCATGGGGACAAGGAATAAATAATATGTTCTAGTCCCATGTTTATCTCCCCATATTCCCATTAGCACTTACTATACTTTACCACTCAAAGTTCAAGGTAAATTTATTATCAGCATATGTATGTATGGGTGGCATGGTGGCATAGCAATTATCATAACACTGTACAGTGCAATCTGCTAGATCAGCATTCAATTTCCATTGCTGTCTGTAAGGTGTTTGTACATTCTCCTGTGACTATGTGGGTTCCTTCAGGTGCCAAACAAGAGAAAATCTTCAAATGCTAGAAACGAGAGCAACACACACACAAAATGCCGCCTGAAACACCGACTGTACTTTTTCCCATGGATGCTGCCTGGCCTGCTGAATTCTTCCAGCATTTTGTGTGTGTTGTTTCCCTCAGGTGTTCCGGTTTCTTCCCGCATTCCAAAGACATACAAGTTAGGATTAGTAAACTGTGAGGCCATGTCAGTGCCTGAAGCACGGTGACACTTGTGGGCTGCCCTCAGCTTATTCTTGATGCAAAATGATGCATTTCAATGTATGCTTCAATGTACACAGTACTGTGAAAAAGTCTTAGGCACACACACACACACACAAATATATATATATATAGGTGAGGTGTGGGCAGACTGCAGAGAAGGATTGTCAGGGACAGGGGGTGGCGCAGGGGCAGACACACCCAGCACTGCAGCACCAGGCAAGGTCACTTGATTCAAACAACTGGTTTATTGATCATTACAGAATACCTCTCTGGTGCTGTTGAGGGAATCATCGATCACTATGACAGGAGATGGAATCTGGGACTTCAGTGCTAAATTTCTGGAGGGAGCAGGGCAGACTGGATCAGCCGAGGTGATGCTAAGTGTAAAAAGAACAGTTTGATTATCACCCCTAGTTTACTAGATTGGATCTTTATTGGATTTGGCCAGCCATCCATCCCCATCGATAGCAATTCCCATCCCCTATTCCCTCAATAACCTGAGCCAGATGTGATCAAAGCTAATTGACTGCGCCCACAAGAAATAAAACACTAGAGATTCTGCAAAGGCATGGGCAACAAACAGAAAATGCTGGAGGAACTCAGCAAATCAGGCAGTGTCTATTGATGGGAATAAGCAGTCGACATATAACTGTGGGAGCCCAAGGTTTGTTAAAGATGCCAGAGACGGAGACAGAGAGATTGTGGAAGGGTAGAGAGTTGTCTGAGATGGTCCAAAATGCCAGCTGTTTATTCACCTCCATAGATGTTGCCTGACTTGCTGAGTTCTTCCAGTATTTATGTGTGTGGAACCACCAGAGAGACGGAGATGCTTGTTGCAACTCAGCCTTCTCTTGTGAATCTATAACTCATCCAGAAAACTTGCTAGATTCCTGGTTGGGGTGAGTTGTTCTGTGATTTTGTCAATTTACTTGTAGATGTTTCATCACCAATGAGGAGACAGCATTAGTGCCCTGTTGATATCTTCTCGTATTGTCACGAAATGTTTGCAAGAACATTGCCAAGAGCGGAGAACAACTCAACCAAATCATCATCCACCCGAGCTACACATTTTCTGAATTGCTCGATTCGCTTTAACTCAATTCTTGGAACAGCCTGCTTTTAAGTTTTGAGGGGTGATTGATAAGTTCATGGCCTAAGGTAGAAGGAGATGAGTTATACAGCTCTCGTTACATGCACATACAGTTAAACTCTTTGAGTGATTATGCAGAAAGTTTGAAGTTAATAACTCATCTCCTTCTACCTTAGGCCACAAACTTATCAACCACCCCTGCTGTGGACCACTTCTGAAGGTCCAAGACGTCGACTTCTACAAAGAAGGGATCCGTATGCTCCACGACCACTGGACTAAGTGTGTAAATGTAGGAAAAATAAATGGGCTAGGTTTTCGAAAATTGATTCCTTCTACCTTAGGCCGCGAATTTATCAATCACCCCTCACGTCACTGAAAAGCAAATTAAATAAACAAAATACATCAAAAATTATCAGCTTAAACACATTAAAGATAAGAAATTAAATTAAACTATTAAGGTTATGTCATAGAGTCAAACAGCCCTTTAACCCAATTCATCCATGCTGACTGTTTCCTGACTAACCTAGTCCCATTTGTCTGTATTTGATCCCTATCCATCCATATCTTCCCTATCAGTCAGCCTGTCCAAGAATTTTTTAAATGCTGTCATTATACCCAACTCTATAGTACCTCTGGAAGCTCATTCTATATACCATCCATGAATATAACATTGCCGCTCAAATCCCTTTAAAATCTTTCCCCTCTACTTTAAACCTACATAACCTTATGAAAATACTTCAGCTATTCACCTTACTGATGCCCCTCAATCGAAGGATATTAATTAAATCATTTTCTACACTTAAATTTTTGCTTCAGGCCAGAAACCACATTCAGATGAAGCCCGGAGTTATCATCACTGACATATGATGGAAAAATTTATTGATTTGTGGGAGCAGTACAGTGAAAAGATATAGAATTGCTATAATTTGCAGAAATAATTGTGCATAAGACATTAAGACATTGTTGATGGGGAATGCTGTAAGTCTGATTCACTGCTTTATTGGCAGATGGCACAGGGCAGCTGGCTGGCCTCATTCTTAGTAAGGACTAGACCTCAAGCCAATGTGTCAACTGTATACCGCCGCCAGGAGAGAGGCGTCGAAGCTGGAGTGCTCCACTGGGGCTGGTATAGCACGACATCCAGGCTGGAGTTGGTGCTGCCTCCACTCCCACCACACTAATCATTTTGCAGAAGACAAGTTATACTGTGGTTGACTGCAGATTTCTGCGGAATTCGTGGACTCAGGGTCTGGACTACTTTTTATCCGTGTGGCTGTATTTTACTGATATCTTAAATGTGCTTGCTATTCCATATGTGTTTATGTGCACTTTGTGCTGTAAGTGACTGTTGGTACTGTGTTTTGCACCTTGGTCCCTGAGTAATGTTGTGTCGTTTGGTTGTAATCATGGGTTTTCATGTACGGTTGCATGACAATTAAACTGGGATTGAATCAAAAATGAATAACGAGGTAGTGTGCATGGATTCATGGACCACGCGGATGGCGGGAATGGGTTGGGAGGGGAAGAAGCCTTTTCCGAATCACTGAGTGCAGGTATTCAGGAGATGCCACAAATTTCAAACTTCACAGAGGGGCTGGATGTGAAGGGCATCCTGACCTTCTGCTCACTACGTCGGGGCTCTGCTGTTGGACTCCATTTTGAGTCAAAGAGCAAAAGAGAATTGGTTGAGTGGTACTCGACCTCCTGCTTGCTTCGGATTGCCTTTCCAATGTGCAGGCGTGCAACTTCGACAGAAGCTGGAGCGCAAAGGAGAAGGAGCCTCTGGTTTTCCTGCATAGACTCTGTACAGAGTGAGCACAATCGGACCTATCGACCGAGCAGAGAGAGTCAAGCTACGTATCATTGCCATACACGAACGGCTTGGATTTACCAGGATAAAACTCCAGACGTATTTTACAGAATTAGACACAAATGAGCAAAGCAGTTGTGAGGTGAGCCAGAGGTAGCACAGTCAATAGCAGTTACAATACCTGCAACCAGGGTTCAGTTCCGCAGCTGTCTATAAGGAACTTGTATGTTCTCCACATGGGTTTCTTCTGGGCCCTCTGCTTTACTCCTATTTTCCAAAGGTGTGCACCTCAGTAGATTAATTGGTGACATGGGTGTAATTGGGCTGTATGGACTCCTTGGAAGGGGCTGCAACGCTAGGGTATTTTTCAACATGGAGCAAAGAGTGAGTTTGTAAATCTGATGGGAGCAAACAATGTTGGGAATGGTGAGGGTGGAGCGTCGAGGTAGGGTTGTGCAACAGGTGACAGAGAAGGAGTGCCGGGAACAGGGTGGCCTGGGTGCAGACACACCCAGTCCTGAGACACCAGGCAAAGTCATTTGATTCCAAACAAGTAGTTTATTGATCATTACAGAATGTCTCTCTGGTGTTTCCCGCTCCCTTCCCTATTCCTTCCCCTTTCCCCGCCATGATTCCTCTCTCCCTGCCCCTTTCTC
Organism: Hemitrygon akajei; assembly: GCF_048418815.1. Classification (NCBI taxonomy): domain Eukaryota; kingdom Metazoa; phylum Chordata; class Chondrichthyes; order Myliobatiformes; family Dasyatidae; genus Hemitrygon; species Hemitrygon akajei. Next base: position 32,212,969 of record NC_133153.1, on the reverse strand, counting down.
ACTCTCAGTCCACAACAGAGACCCATATCAGAAACAGGTTTATCATCACTCACATATGTCATGAAATTTATTTTTATTTTGCAGCAGAAGTACAGTGCAATTACTTAAAAGTACTACTGTGTGTGTGTGTGTGTGTGTGTGTGTGTGTGTCTGTGTCTGTGTCTGTGTGTCTGTGTTTATACCTAAGTCTTTTGAACAATATGGTATCTCAAAAGAAACATAAAGAAAGAGAAACAGCAAGTTAGATATGTTAGGATAACATTTTTCCTGCCGATATAATCAAGTACTTGAGGACAAATAGAAAAGGTCTCTAATGGGATGCTATCCTCTTGGTGTGTTTACATTTGGGTGTGCCCAAGGACGTCTGTTTTGTATTAGAGGTCTGATCATCGAATTTTGTCAGATTTTTAATTGATCAATAAAAGATCAAAGTAAATTTAATGTCAACGAATATACAAACGTTTGCAGAAGCTACCATTTCTACTTTGAGATTCATTTTCTTGCAGGCATTTACAGGAATATAAAAAAATGCAATAGAATTTATGAAAAACAATAAATAACAAAGGCTGACAAAGGTCTGCAATAGAGTGGAGACAATTAGCAGAAAGGGCCATAATGGTTAGGAATCAAAGCGAATCTAAACATTTGAGGAACACTTCAGACTGGATGTCTTTTTACTTCAAAGCATTGCTAATCACCATAGATATGCTAACAAATGGAATTTTCCAAGACTGAATTAGTACTGAACACCCCTCTATTGACAGACCATTTCCCCACTTCATTCTTTATAGTATCTGAAATGCTTCCTTCAGACGTGTACTTGGGCTGTGCTTTATTCACATGCTGTATCTGATCCTAAATGCAGTTTAGTTATAGGACAATACAGCACGTTATGCGAGCTGTAGTCATATTTCTGTGACCCCCATTGCTCAGGGTCAGACTGGCTGTCTAGATGTGCAAGCCTGGGCCATGCAATATGGAGAAAAAGCTGTTGCCATGTAGCAAATCTCCCCCGCTCCATGCATCTGATGAACCCAAAGGAACGATAAACACTGATGCAGTTTGGCACTGGCAGCGTCGCAGGAGCCGCCAGTCAGCATTGAACTCAATGTAGGACTGCCTCAGGGACCCCAGCTCCGGGCTTTCCCTTCTGGGTTTACTCCCAAAGCATTTCCCATGAGTGGGTATAGCCGCAAGGCAGTGGAGATCAGCGTTTTCCTTCACCGAGTTGAGCTGCCAACCATGGTTAACGAGCCCCATCTGCGCAAAGTGAGTGGTTTTAAGGCGCCAGTAACCCGCCTATGCCCCTTCTCCTGGCAGTAGAAAGAATTCGCCTGGTTTGGTAGCTAAGGGACACATGAAGGCCAAAAGCTACATTTGGTTGTTAGGGGGTATTTGAAGTGCATGCTATTAGGAGCATTAAGTAGGTAGTGGGAGCTTGTCCCCATTACCATCCCTGATTATAACAACCTGAAGGAACCTATGGTCATATTATAAAATATAAATTTCTATATATTTATTGTATGTATTTTATACTTTTCCCTCTAAATTAAGCTGAAATTTCAGATTACTGAGACAATTACTGCTTCTGTTACCAGCTGATTTCCTTATAAAACAGCACCGCTGTGTACCTAAGAGAACTGATGCTATTTTAAATGCACAGGGTAGCAGCAGTAGTTAGTTCTTGTTACGCCGCTGGCAGCAATGAAAGTCCTCCATCGCTATGGGTCCTTGGCCATCTCCTCTATTGTGTCCCAGGTGTGGTTTTCCTCATTTCTGCCCCTACTGTACGGAACCAAGTTGGATTTCATCTCCTGCATCTCCTCCATCCTTCAGGGGTCCAATGAAGTGCTGTCTTGATGACAGAGTTGGCCTCTCCTCTCATCACGTGCCCGATCCATCTCCAGTGTTTCCTCATGATGATTGTGGCCATATCCTCTTGGTGACACGGTATGGTTGGAGATCTTCCTTGGCCAGAAAATCCCAAGGACCTTCCGAAGACTCATGGTGTGGAATGACTACAGCTGGACAAGGTCACTCTCTGTCATGCATCAACATTCTGACCCATACAAGAGTGTGGACATTTCACAGCTCTGGTACAGTTTCATCTTGGTGTGGACGCTATGCAAAGGGTAGTCATACCAATTATTGATTTGATTTCACTTTTTACTGTTTACTGCTCTTTGTAGTAATTTTTTGATATTTAGAAACTTTTCATTACACTATTTTTGAAAGCATCTTTGCTTTACAGAATTTTTTTACATGTGCTTATGACTTCTGTCCAGTATTGTATTATCATCCCATTTGGCGTCTGAAAACTGACTGTCACTATTGAGTCTTATCTTCAGACAAGGGAAGCCTGTAGACACATATGTAATTCAATGTCCAGTGAGCATATACACTGAATGAGCTTTTGTGGATTATTTTTGGCAGGCTGCCTTTGTGGGTTCTCAGTTAATGCCTACGATATGAGTAGGTTGAATTTCAATGTAGATGACCATGGTATTCTATCATTTTTTGGCCTGTGTGGACATTTAGTTTATTTATTCAAAGCATATGGTCATCACTAGCAGAGCCAGCATTTATTGTCAGCCCTGGAGACGTGATGGTGATCTGTCCTCATGAATCACCACAATCACATAACTGTTTGAAACTACCAACTAAGATTTCTTGGACACTGCAAAGAGCCGTCAGGAGTTAAACATATTGCTGTTGGCCAGACTGGGTAAAGAACATTAGAGGCTCAAATTGATGGTTACTCAGTTGTGGTCGCCATTGTTGTTGCTTTTAGAACATGTAGAACATAGAACAGTACAGCACAGTACAGTCCCTTTGGCCCATGATGTTGTGCTGAGCTTTTAACCTACTCTAAGATCAGTCAAACCTTTCCCTCCTACATAGCACTCCATTTTTATATCATCCATGTGCCTGTCTAAGAGTTTCTTAAATACCTTAATATATCAACATACCACTACCCCTAGCATTGGGGCAATGCAAATGACAATTCCATATTCATTCATTCATCATGTGCCATGTCGTATTATGCGGGCAATCATGGACTTTTCATGACCATGATTGTTCCTGGCAAATTTTTCTACAGAAACGGTTTGCCATTGTCTTCTTCTGGGCAGTGTCTTTACAAGACAGGTGACCCCAGCCATCATCAATACTCTTCAGAGATTATCTGCCTGGTGCCTGTGGTCATATAGCCAAGAACTTGTAATATGCACCAGCTGCTCATACAGCCACCCACCACCTGCTCCCATGGCTTTACAATCCTGAATGTGGGGTTAAACAAGAGCTACACCTTGCCCAAGGGTGACCTGCAGTCTAGCAGAGGGAAGGAGTGCCTTACACCTCCTTTGGTACAGTCGTATCTCCAAACCACCCCCCCCCCACACCCATAATTCCATATCAGATGAATTAAAGGTTCAGGCAGCTGTGGTGGGATTTAAACCTGTGTTGTCATTTCCAGTATCTGCAGATTTCCTCGTGTTTGATTGACTTCTCTAACTTCCGTTAATGCCCCTCCTCCCCTGCTTCCCCGTCCCTGACATATTTAGTTGTTTGCCTGTTCTCCATCTCCCTCTGGTGCTCCCCCCCCCCCCCCTTCTTCCTCCTGAGGCCTCCCATCCCATGATCCTTTCCCTTCTCCAGCTCTGTATCACTTTCGCCAATCACCTTTCCAGCTCTTAGCTTCATCCCACCTCCTCCGGTCTACTCCTATCATTTCGCATTTCCCCCTCCCCCCACTACTTTCAAATCTCTTACTATCTTTCCTTTCGGTTAGTCCTGACGAAGGGTCTCGGCCCGAAACGTCGACATCGCTTCTCCCTATAGATGCTGCCTAGCCTGCTGTGTTCCACCAGCATTTTGTGTGTGTTGTTGTTGTCATTTTTAATCCAGTTTCTGCACTATTCCTAAGATGCCACTTTCCACAGCCATGACCTCTTCCACCAAGAAGGACAAGGGGAGAAAATACAAGTGGAACGCCACCAGCTGGAATCTACCCTCCAAGCCGCACACAACCCTGAGTTGGAAATATATTGCCTTTCCTTCAGTGTTGCTGAGGTGAAATCCTGGAACTCCCTCCCCAATAGCATTGTGAGTATATCCGTACTCAGGGACTGCAGTGGCTCAAGAATGCAGCCTGCCACTACCTTCTCAAGGACAAATAAAGATAGGCAATTAAATGCTGGCTGAGCCCACACTCCCCAAATGAATTTTAATAAAAGTTAATCCTGTAACTGCTGCCACATATGTGGGTGATTTTGTTTTTATCTCTATGACCCCTCGGAGTGATAATACATACACCGCCCTCATTCCTGCCCACTGATCCGATACTAACTGATTGAAAACTCACCTGTGAAGTTCCAGTTGTTTCATCTGATGTGAAGAATAGGGAAGGAAAACAAGAAGTCCCTTTCATCTTAAAGTGCTCCATCTAGTGTCCTGTATTAGTACTACCACATCCTGTCCCTGTGAGGTAATATCCAAGCCCAAATGTGAAAGAAAACAACTTGAAAATATATATATTTCAAAGTTTTGAAATATCCATATAGGATCTATACAGAGTAATTCTTGTAAAGTACACTTACTGCTGTTATGTAGACAGATAGATGGCTGGAATTTGAACTTGGAAAAACTTTAGCTCCAGCAATGCGTAACTAATATTTATTTCTGTGTGACCACAGTACTGAACAACCAATCATCATCATCATTATGTGCCATGCCGTATGACATGGGTGATCATGTTCTTCTATGACCATGATTGTTCTTGACAATTTTTTTTTAACAGAAGTGGCTTGCACTTGCCTTCTGGGTAACGTCTTTACAAAACAGATGACCCCAGCCATTATCAATACTCTTCAGAGGTTGACTGCCTGGCGTCAGTGGTCACATAACCCGGACTTGTGATGTGCACCTGCTGCTCTTACGACCGTCCACCACTCGCTCCCATGGCTTCACGTGACCCTGATCGGGGGAATAAGCAGGTTCTACACCTTGCTCAAGGGTGACCTGCAGGCTAGCAGAGAGAGTGCCTTACACCTCCTTTGGTAGGGATATGTCTCCACCCCACCACCCTGTAAGACTTTTTAATGTTAACTTACAGTATCTAACAAGAAGAAACTGAGTCATTGGGAGAATTAAAGCAACACACACAAAATGCTGGAGGTACTCAGCAGATCTGGCAGCATCTATGGAGAAGAGTAAACAGTCGATGTTTTGGGCCGAGACCCTTCATCAAAACTGGGAAAAAAAGATGAGAAGTCAGAGCAAGAATGTGTGGGGAGAGGAGGAGGTTGAGTGAATTAGTTGTATTTCAAATTAAGTATAATAACATCCAAAACTTTGATAAGAAAAGGATTGTCTGTCACACACTAAAGTTATTTCTCAGTGACGACACAAGCACGCTGATCATAAACAACATATCTATTGCAGAATCAATCTCAATGCTGGAAGGCTGTGTCAACTCCCAATACTTTTCCCCGTCTTTCTCACTGAAGTGTTGTACCTCATCTCCAGCAAACTTGCTACTGGTGTAAATCTAATCACGATGACAAATAGGAACTGTGTTGCTCTGGTGACTACATCATCTCCATTCCTAAACCAACATCTCCTCAATATCAGTCATTGGGCTACATTACTCTGACTTGCATATGTTATTATTTGGGATTGGAGATTCAGGTTGTCATCTGCTCATTCAATAATGCAAACAAGAGAGAGGACCTCTCACTTAACATCTGCAAGTCAAAAGTCCTTTACAAACCTGACCCTGCCCCCAAAAAACTGCCCTCTGATAATAAAGGCCCAACCCCATTCTCCTGCCTTTTGCCCGTAACCTTTGACATGATTACTAATCAAGAACTTATCAACCTCCACTCTAAATATACCCAGTGACTTTGCCTCCACAGTTGTCTGTAGCATTGAAACAAATTCTGCCCTGTCTCTCTTCTAAAGGGACATCCTTGTATTCTGACACAAGAACATCTGCAGATGCTGAAATCCAAGCAATACACACAAAGTGCTGGAGGAACTCAGCAGGCCAGGCAGCATCTGTGGAAAAGAGTAAACAGTTGACATTTCAGGCCGAGACCTTCATCAGTACTGGAAAAAAAGATGAGAAGTCAGAGCAAGAAAGTGGGAGGAGGGGAGAAATAAGTACAAAGTGGTAGGTGATAGGTGAAACTGGGAGAGGGGGAAGGGAAGTTGATCGGTGAAAGAGATAAAGGGTTGGAGATGGAGGAATCTGATAGGAGAGGGTAGAAGGAAAGCGGGAGGTGATAAGGAGATAAGATGAGAAAGCAAAATGGGTGGTGGGTGGCAATTACCGGAGGTTTGAGAAATCAATAGTTATGCCTTCAAGTTGGCAGCTAATGAGATGGAATATAAGATGCTGCTCCTCCAGCCTGCGTGTGGCCTTATCATGGCAATAGAGGCGACTATGGACTCATGCCATCAGGATGGAAGCTATCAGACAAAATATTAGGTGTAGCTCCTCCAACCTGAGTGTGGCCTCATCCTTGTGCTCTCTGGTCCTAGACTCCCCAAATATAGGAGACATCTTGTCCACATCCAAGTGCTTCTAAGAAACGGGTTGTCTTAAAGCAGTGGACATCTCTGCAAAACTCTCCAAATCCACTGGTAGGATGATCAAAACGATTGGACTTGTTCTCCCAAGCCAATATCCAAGCACTGAGATCGTAATCAACCTCAACTGGCTCCGATGGGCAAGCAACATAATTTGCATACTCCATGCCAGACTCCCAAAACGTGCACTCCATCTGAGCTCCAACACTTCAAGAGATCACCAGAGGGAATGAAGGAAGGTATTCAAGGATCTTAGAGTCATAACATCTTACAGAATGGGAACAGGACCTTCAGAGCAACTTGTCCATGTCCACCATGTTGCCCAGTGAGCTAGTTCCATCTGTCCATGTTTTGCCAACAGACCTCTAAATCTTTTCTATCCTTTTAATTGCTCAGAATCAGGTTTAACATCACTGGAATATGTCACGAAATTTGTTGTTTTTTGTTTTTGTTTATAAGGTGACTTTTTCTGCAATCGGAGCACATTTCCAACAACTATAGAGTCATTGAAGGTTTAAATCTAGTAATTTGTAATTTTGGTGAATACTCATTAATGGACCTCTATAATTTATGATACACCATTTTTTTCTAGCTTTGTACAAGTTCATACCAAGCTACTGTCTTCCCTTCATAAATATTGTCACTTAAGTTGAGTATTATTATAATGTTTTCATTCAATTTTGACAGTATTTTATAACAATATGCAGTTACTTGGAAGGAAGTCAATACATGTGTGTTAGAGAGATATTCATAGCATTATGGGTGACAGAATGGTCCAACAAGTAGAGCTGTTGCCTCACACCTCCAGAGACAGGTTCAATCCCAACCTCTGTTGCCATATGAGTGGAGTTTGTATGATGATCGGGCAAAATTACAGTCAACAGGATGAGCCGCAACATAAAAGGCAGACAGAATAGAAAAAGGTGAATAAAGGACTAAAGATGTTATATTTGTACGCATGCAGTATACGGAATAAATTTGATCAACCTGTAGCACAGTTACAGATCGGCAAGTATGGTGTTGTAGGCATCACGGAATCATGGCTGAAAGAAAATTATAGCTGAAAGCTGAATATCCAAGGATATACATTGTATCGAACGGGTAAGCGGGAAGGCAGAAGGGCTGGCGTGACTCTATTGGTAAAAAATGAAATCAGATCATTAGAAAGAGCTGACAGGGTCGGAACATGTTCGATCATTCTGGATAGAGCTAAGGAACTGCAAGGGTGAAAAGACTCTGATGGGAGTTATATACAGATCCCTAAACAGTAGTAAGGATGCGGTCTACAAATTACAATGGGAGATAAAACGTGCACGCCAAAAGGATAATATTGCAATAGTCATTGGGGATTTCAATATGCAGGTAGATTGGGAAAATCAGGTTGGCGTGAGATTTCAAGGGGGGGATTTTCTAGAGTCCCTACGAGATGGCTCTTTACAGCGGCTCATGGTTGAGCCCACTAGGGGATCAGCTATTCTGAATTGGGCGTTGTGCAATGAACCAGAATTGATTAGCAAGCTTAAGGTAAAATAACTTGCCCCTTAGGGGAAAGTGAACATAATATGATCGAATTCACCTGAAATTTGAGAAGGAGAAACTAAAGTCAGATGTATCAGTATTACAGTGGAGTAAAGGAAATTACAGAGGCATGAGAGAGGAGCTGGCCAGAATTAATTGGAAAAGAACACTGGCAGGGATGACAGCTGAGTAGCAATGGCCGGAATTTCCGGAAGCAATTCAGAAGACATAGGATATATACATCCCAAAGAAGAAGTATCCCAAAGGCAAGATGACACATCCATGGCAAACAAGGGTAGCCAGTACCAACAAAAAAGCCAAGGAGAGGGCAAAAATAAGTGGGAAGTTAGAGGATTGGGAAGCTTTTAAAAACCAACAAAAGGCAATGAAAAAAGTCTTTAGGAAGGTAAAGATGAAATGTGAAAGTAAGCTAGCCATTAACATTAAAGAAGATACCAAACGTTTCTTCAGATACATAAAGTGTAAAAGAGAGGCAAGGGTGGATATCGGACTGCTGGAAAACGATGCTGGAGAGGTAGTAATAGAGTATTTTGCATCAGTCTTCACTGTGGATGACACGAGCAGTAAGGTGGAAGCTCCAGGTGTCAGGGGTCATGAAGTGTGTGAAGTTACCATCGCTAGGGAGAAGGTTCTTGGAAAATTAAAAGGTCTGAAAGTAGATAAGTCACTTGGATCAGATGGTGTGCACCCCAGAGTTCTGAAAGTGGTGGCTGGAGAGATTGTGGAGGCACTAGTAATTACCTTCAAAGAATCACTAGATTCTAAATGGTTCTGGAAGAATGGAAAATTGCAAATGTCACTCCACATTTCAAGAGGGGAGAGAGGCAGAAGAAAGGAAATTATAGGCCAGACCTCAGTGGTTGGGAAGATATTGGAGTCGATTGTTAAGGATATGGTTTTGGGCTACTTGGAGGCACATGATAAAATGTGCTTAGTCAGCATGCTTTCCTCAAGGGAATATCTTGCCTGACAAATCATATGGAATTCTTTGAAGAAATAATGAGCAGGATAAACAAAGGAGAAATGGTTGATGTTGGTAACTTGGATTTTCAGAAGACCTTTTACAAGGTGCCACAAATGAGGCTGCTTAACAAGCTACAAGCCCACGGTATTACAGGAACGATTTCAGAGTGGATAAAGCAGTAGCTGATTGGCAGGAGGCAAAGTGTGGAAAGAACGGAAGCCTTTTCTGGTTGGCTCTCAGTGACTAGTGGTGTTCCACAGGGGTCTGTGTTGGGACCAATTGTTTTTATGTTATATGTGAATGATTTGGATTAGGAGAATAGGCAAAGAAGTGGTAGATGGAATACAGTGTTGGGAAGTGTGTGGCCATGCACTTTAGTAGAAGAAGTAAAAGGGTAGACTATTTTCTAAATGGAGAGAAAATACAAAAAGTCTGAGGTGCAAAGGGATTTAGGAGTCCTTGTGTAGGATTCCATAAAGGTTAATTTGCAGGTTGAAGCTGTGGTGAGGAAGGCAAATACAATGTTAGCATTCATTTAAAGAGGACTAGAATATAAAAGCAAGGATGTAATGTTGATGCTTTATAAAGCACTGCTGAGGCCTCACTTGGAGTATTGTGAGCAGTTTTGGACCCCTTGTCTTAGAAAGTTTGTGCTGAAACTGGAGAGGTTCAAAGGAGGTTCACAGAAATGATTCCAGGATTGAATGGCTTGTCATAAGAGGAGTGTTTGATGGTTCTGGGCCTGTATTCACTGGAATTTAGAAGAATGAGGGGTGACCAAATTGAAACCTATCGGATGGTGAAAGGCCTTGATAGAGTGGATGTGGAGTGGATGTGTCCTGTGGTGGGAGTGTCTAAGATCGGAGGACGCAGTCTTGAAATAGAGGGGTATCCTTTTAGAATGGAGACGAGGAGGAATTTCTTTAGCCAGAGAGTGGTTGATCTGTGGAATTCTTTGCCATAGGCAGCTGTGCAGGCCAAGTCTTTATGTATGTTTAAGCAGAAGTTGATAGATTCTTGATTGGTCAGGGCATGAAGGGATAGGGGGAAGAGGAGTGAAATTGGAGCTGAGGGGAAAAATGGGTCAGCCATGATGAAATGGCGGAGCAGACTTGATGGTCCAAATGGCATAATTTTGCTCCTATATCTTAGTCTCAATGAATTGAACCCTGACTGGTGATCGCTGGGGCCGTAAAGCAATTGCGCTCACTGCTACACCGCTGTGACTTTTATCCTAAAGGAAACAAAACCTGCAAATCTAAGATAATCTAAGAGATTGCTGGAAATACTCAGTAGGTCAAGCAGTCTCAGCACTAACGTTTCAGGTTGATAATCTTATATTCTCCTCCACCATCAGATTTCTGAATAGGCAATGAATCCCTGAGCACTTCCTCAGCAATTTTCCCTCTATTGGTTCACTATTTATTTTATTTATTTTTATATAAATTTCTTTTTGTAATTTATTGTTTTTATTGCTGTGTATTACAAGGTACTACTGCCACAGAACAATATATTTCAAAACATATGTCAGTGATGTTAAATGAGACTCTGATGCTCCTTTAAGGTGTCAGAACCATGCTAGAAAATGACTGTATGGACACCGTTAGTCCTTAGCATACTGAAGAGCTTTTCCTGCCTCAGTGTGACGAATGATGGTGCACACAGGGGTAGCGGAATAACGCGCCGTGTGCCTTGTTGTAGTTCTGGTGTATGGCCCTGCCATTTGGGTTTTGCATTTGATATCACAGGCTTGAAGCTAATAGACTATAGCAGCAGGTTCTTGTCAGGGCTGCATATCACTAAAGTGCCAAATGCCTCATTTTATTTTTAATGAAAATTGTAACCCATGCACTTGAAATTTTTTCCTCCAGGTGCCTTCTGAGGAATGTTTGGCACTGTTTTAAACGAACAGTACTATAAAAATAGAAGTTGTTTGAAACCCAGTAATTTAAAGCTCATATTTTAACCATCACCCGCATAGCACCATCTCAACATGGTCCAGCAATTCAGTGTTCACAGTCAGAGCTCAATGCATCCTACAACCCTGTGTAATTAAAATAAGCTCTATAGGAACAGGCAGAATATATCTCAACATGTTTCGTACTGCTAATTAAAACATTTACAACTTCATACAAGCAGACACTTCTATGACAGGGTCCATGAGATACATGAAAAAAAAAGAACTGAAAAAATGCTTCCCACAGAGTAATGGCCGTACAGTGATGGAAAATCTGAATAGGTTCTTTCCCAAGTTATCAAAGTTTGATAAAAATTCAATCAGATTGGAAGTCTGTCTGGGTATAAAATTAACTCCAGACCAGGGCCAATCTGAGCTCCACACTGAGCCAAAGAACTATTTTCCATACCCAAGCCAACTATCGCTCTAAGGAAAACAATGTCAAATGTGCAAGAACAAAGGACATCTGTGGTAAAAATAAGCAATTCACCCTGAACCGGATAAAGCACCAAGCTGGATGGCATGGTTTGGGCCAAACCCAAATGTTTTATCAGTAACGTACACAAGCCAACCAAAACCTGATAGCTCCCATTGGGACTGATAGAGGAGCCTGGTTTCTAAATCACATATTGTTCCTTGTATGGTCTGCTTATGTTATTCAGCTCTGTTTTTTTTAATTTCAGGATTTCTGCATCTGCAGTATTTTGATACTGGATGCCCAGCAAATGTTCTCCAAAATGAGTTTCGCCAAGTACTCAATTGTATCAAAAAAACTTCTCGTAAAATCCCAGTGCTTCATGAAGGGAAATCAGTTATACACTCTCAAGGCCAGTTAAGGATGGGCATTAAATGTTGACTTTGCAAACCCATCACATTCCATGGACAAACACGAGAAAATCTGCAGATGCTGGAAATTCAAACAACAACACTCAAACATTCAAACAACATTCCATGGATGTTTTTTAAAAATAGTTTTCACTGCTATTTTATTTCTTATGTACAGGTTAAAGGCAGGAAGTGGGGTGGAGATTCATCTCTAGCAAAGGAAGTGTAAGGCACTCTTTCACTCTACTACCCTGCAGGTCACCCTTGGGCAAGGTGTAGCACCTGCTTAGTCCCCTGGTCATGGTCACGTGAAGCCGTGGGAGCAGGTGGTGGATAGTCGTATGAGCAGCTGATGCATATCACAAGCCCTGGTTATGTGACCACTGATGCCAGGTAGACAATCTCTAAAGAGGATTGAGAACATCTGGGGTCACCCATCTTGTAAAGACATTGCCCAGAAGAAGGTAATGGCAAAACACTTCTGTAGAAAAACTAGTCAAGAACAATCACGGTCATGGAAAGACCATGATCGCCCACATTATACACCATGACACATAACGAATGATCGAACAAGTTACCAAGATTTTTCTGAAGTTCAAGGTAAACTGTCCAGAATATGTGTCTTGTTCTTTTAAATATTATTTTATTTTTAAATTCCAATTTTGATACTTGCTTGACCCCAGTAAATGGTCTACTTGTGAGCTTAAAAACAAGGAGTGCTTTCTTTCTAATTTCAGGATTAGAATCCATTTCAGACAAGTTTCATAAAGGTTCCTCTTTTTCTGCTGTTTTGAAAGCGGTAAACAAAATTTATTAGGGGCGATCCAGCTCTTACTGAATGGCATTTTACAATATAAATCAGCTGTCATCTTCTCATCAATTAATTTCATGCATTATCTTTGCTCTCTAATGTTCTCTCCCTGTAAAGGCATGAACCGTTACACAATAAGACTTGGAAAAAGATTGTGCTTTATTTAAATGCTTGCCCAAAATGGTTCAGCAGCAGAAATAATATTGCTGTAGCAGATTTTCAAATTTAAATACCTTCATCTTATTATTCATCTCCCTGTCTGGGCAACAATAGTATAATTGACTTCTTATGTCTTTGGATGAAGAATTCAGAACTAGCCAGATTGCAACACATAGGTAGGAAATTGACTAACACTGAATTGTTAGACTTAATTGTAAGTGATCAATTCACACAAAATCATTCAATGCTCTTGTAATACTGTGGCTTTATAAGGTCCTGGTTCAATGGTTCTATTTACTATCAGAGAATGTATACAGTATACAACCTGAAGTTCTTACTCTTTGCAGACATCCATGAATCAGAAGAAACCCCCAAAGAATGAATGTTAGAAAAACGTTAGATCTCCAAATCACTCCCTCCGCCCTCCCCCGCACAAGCAGCAGCAAAGCGTCAGTCCTCTCCCCCACCCGCCAAGCAAGCAATAACACAAAGAGACCATGATCTAGGTCCATCAACCGAGCTCTTCAACATGCCACATGCTCTCTCACTCTCTCTCTCTCTCTCTCTCTCTCTCTCTCTCTCTCTCTCTCTCTCTCTCTCTCTCTCGCTTTCTCACTCACTAACAAGGGAGAGAGAGGTGTCACCCCTTCCACAACGAGAGGGGAGCCCAACAAACAGCTCGCTGTTTCGATGTTACATTCTGCGGTGTCGCTTTTATTCCAAGTTTCCCTTGATCTTGAGAATCGGCATCAAACCCTCTCCCACCATCGAGATTGATTACGTTTGGAGTACTGTGAGCAGCTTTGATTCAAAGGCTCAAAGTATGCATGCAGCATGCATCACTGAGATTTGTCTTCCTGCAGACAGCCACGAAACAACAAAAGCTATGGAACCCTTTCAAAGAAAAACATCAAACCCCAGAGTGCAATATAAAAAGAGCAAATTGCGTGAACAGCAGAAAACAAGTGAAAAATACAGGATATCAAACATCAAATCACAAAGTCATTGAAACAGTCCAGGAATGTTCAGTTCAGCTCAGTTCAGTTCAATGTTGTGCTGTGTCATTTACTGACTGCAGGTCGCAGAGCCAGTCCGCCCCGATCAAAACCGCCCAAAGAAGCGACAAAAAAGGAGCAAGCTGAACCCAGAAATACTTCACAATGTGAACTACAGAACATGTTTGATTAAACCAAGACCCCATATCTAAAAAAGATTGTGCTGACATTAGAGAGGATCCAGAAGAGGTTTACAAGAATGATCCTAAGAATGAAGGGGTTAACATATGAGGTGCGTTTGATGGCTTGGGTCTGTACTCAATGGAGTTTAGAAGAATGAAGGGTATCTCATTTTAACCTACCCAACATTGAAAGGCCTCGAGAGAGTGGATGTGAAGAGGATGTTTCCAATAGCGGGAGAGTCTAGGACCTTAAGGTGCAGCCTCAGAATAGAACAATTTCCCTTTAAGAGGAATTTCTTTAGCCAGAGATTGGTGAATCTGCAATATTCATTTCCACAGACGGCTCTCGAGGCCAAATCATTGGGTATATCTAAAGCTGAGTTTGATAAGGGTGTCGAAAGACAGGGAGAAGGCAGCAGAATAAGGTCGAAAGGAAAAATAAATCAGTTATGATCGAATGGTGGAGCAGATTTAATGGGCCAAATGGGCTTTGTACTCCTACATTGTATGGTCTTATGGTAATTTGTAAAGGGGGGCCTCTTAGCCAAAGTGCTGGCTATGAAATCCATTTTCCAGCAACGGTTATTACCCTCCAGAAGGAATTTTAGAATTGAATCCTTCTGAAAATTGATATACTAATCTTCCTGTGTCTCTGATTCATTTTTCACAGCATTTCCTTAGGGTGGTGCAACACGCTCAGCCGTTACATGTAAAATAAACCCTATTTGATCGTGTAAAAATCTGGCACCTTCCCGAATGGAACAGGACACAGAGAGCTTTCTGTCAACAGGATTACTGGAAAATCAGAGTTCTTCGCTGAAAAGGGGAATGATGTGGTGTTGCAGTTAAATATAGGCCCTGTTCTACCTATGGCAACAGGGTCCAATTGCAGTACAGTGGGCTAACATGAAGTACTCTTCTCCATGTTGAAGTCCTAACCTAAAAGCATTAAATTAATTTATTACATTAAACCAATATTATCTTCAACAGAAACTTGCCTTTAAGCCCTTCATGTCCACATCAATCACCTATTAACACTAATCCCACAATGATTCTGTTTTGCTTTTCCCGCATTCCCACCAACTACCCTGCAGTACTGCCGCTCACCTGCAAACTAGGAGTAAATTACAGTGGCCATTTAGCCTACCAACCCACGGACTTCCAGGATGTGAGAGGGGACCTGAGTGTCCTGCAGAAGCCCCATGCCGTCATGAGTGTAGAAAGTGCAAACTCCACACCGACAGCACCAGAAGATAGGATTGGTCACAGGAGCTGTGAAGTAGCAAGTTGTCCAATTGGCATCATTCCGCTGTAGCGATATTAAAGCATCATCAATTCCAACACACACAAAATACTGGAGGAGCTCACCAGTCCGGCAGCATCTATAGAGGGGAATAAACAGTTGATGTTTCTGGCCGAGACACTTTATTGGATCATGATGCACATTTGATTGCAAAACATTATCATTTGTTATGTGACTTATTATTTAATTTGGGTCAATGAGACCTTGATCCCAAAAAAAGAACAAACAGGAGGCTGGCCTGAATTATAAAGAGCCTTGTCACATCTTGGAGACATTTGGAGACATTGAGGGGTGGGGTTACGGTAGCATAGTGGTTAGCACAATGCTTTACAGTACCAGTGATACACGTTCAATTCCCGCCACTGCCTGTAAGGAGTTTCTATGTTCTCCATGTGACCGCACGGGTTTCCTCCGGGTGCTCTGGTTTCCTCCCACAGTCCAAAGACATACCGGTTGGTAGGTTAATTGGTCAATGCGTATTGTCCTGTGACTAGGCTAGCAATAAATGGGGGAATTGCTGGGTGGCACAGTTCAAAGGGCCGGAAGGGCCTATTTGTTACTGTATCTCAATAAATAAATAAGAAACATTTGGAAGGATTTAATGTTCAATGAACTGCTTTGACGTGCTGTGACTTTTGTCGTGTGGAGAAATGTCTGTGGTGTGTTTTATTGACTGACAGATGCTGTCACAAAGGATCTCTGCTCTTTTTTGAATTCCATTACAGGCAATTTAACATTGTCGCGAGTTTTTAAATAGGTTCTCAGCTCAGCATCTCATCTGAAAAACATCACCCTCGAAAAAACAGCGCTCTATCAGTACCATCACTACAGTGTAGCTGAAAAGAGAGCTAAATCAACAACTTTCGAATTCAGAGGGTAAAATCCACTGACAAAGCCAAGTTTCCAGAAAAATCAGGCTCCTGTTACAAATGCAAATGCAAGTACAGACTCATTCCACCTATGCCCAAATGCACAGCACGTTAAAGCTTCAAGAAACTCAAAGGCAGCCTATCGCATGCTTCATTCAAGAACTTGGTAGAAAGTGTTACTGAATAAAATGATGGAAAAGGTTAAGTTGCTCCAGACAGACAGAGAGAGCGTGGGGGGGGGGGGGGGGGGGGAAGAAAGACAGAGAGAGAAAGGGAGAGAGAGGGAGAGCAAGAGAGAGAAAGGGACAGAGAGACAGAGAAAGAGGAGAGATAGAGAGGGAGAGAGAGAGGGGCCATAGAGAGAGAGAGAGAGAGAGAGAGAGAGAGAGAGAGAGAGAGAGAGAGAGGAAGAGAGAGAGAATTATGAAGAACAAATTTGGAACTAGCAATCAAACTTAGGCAAGTATATTATTGTGTTGAGGGATGTCTTGAAGTTTCATCTTCAAAGTTTACACAAACTGTATGTTAAGTGGCATATAAATCAATTCAATTGAAGATAATAAACATACAGAACCTCACAATTAGTCTTTCACACTAAATTATGACATTGACGGAAAAGACATCACAAAATGCTGCAAAAATCAACTATAAATGCAGCTGTAATTTTTAGTTATGGAGCAGTGGTGAAACCAAAGCGTTTGTGTGAGGTAGATGAAGAGGACACAGCACATGTGGCAAAGTAAAAGAGCAGCATGTTTTACATTTAGGGGAAAGGGGACATGGTCCTCAGGATATAAGCCCACAGTGAATCAAAGAAACCCCATCTGCACAGTTGGAAATGTTTAAAGATGGTGATCGGTTGGAGCTTAAAAGAGTTCAGAAGGAACTCAGAGTACAGATAAGGGGGGCAAAGGAGCAGTATAGGAGGAAGCTAGAACAAAAGCTGCAGAAAAAAGCATGAAGGAGGTGTGGGATGGGATGAAGATCATCACCGGATGCGGTGCAAAGCGGGGGGCGAACATAAGTGGAGATGTGGAGAAAGCGAACCAGCTGAACAACTTCTTCAACAGGTTCGACAGCTCAATCTCATCCTCACCGCAGAAATCCACACCAGGCTTACTTCCCTCACAGGAAAATAGCCACTCACAGGAGACCTTGCCCATGCCCAGGATTACGGCTGCACAGGTGGAAGGTCAACTGAGGAAGATCTGTACCAGCAAGGCGGCTGGACCGGATGGAGTTTCCCCACGATTACTGAGGGCCTGTGCGACTGAGCTGGGAGAACCACTACAGCGCATCTTCAACATGAGCCTGGAGCAGAGAAGAGTACCCAGACAGTGGAAAACATCCTGTATTGTCCCGGTACCGAAGAAACCAAAGGAGTTGAATGACTTCAGACCTGTTGCCTTGACGTCGCACGTGATGAAGACCATGGAGCGGCTGATAATACAGAATCTGAGGCCACAAACCAGGCACGCCCAGGATCCTCTTCAGTTTGCGTATAAGGAGAAGGTGGGAGTGGAGGATGCTATCATGTATTTGCTGCACAAATCACTCTCTCACCTAGATGGGGCCAGTTGTGCTGTGAGAATTACATTCCTTGACTTCTCTAGTGCCTTTAACACCATCCAGCCCAAGATCTTAAGGCACAAACTAACGGAGATGGGAGTAGACTCTCACATGGTGGATTGGATAGTGGACTACTTGACAGATAGACCTCAGTATGTGTGGTTGGGAGACTGTAGGTCTGACACGGTGGTCAGCAGCACAGGAGTGCCGCAGGGAACCGTACTCTCTCCGGTCCTGTTCACCCTGTACACATCAGACTTCCAATATAACTCGGAGTCCTGCCATGTGCAGAAGTTCGCTGATGACACGGCCATAGTGGGGTGTGTCAGGAATGGACAGGAGGAGGAGTATAGGAAACTGATACAGGACTTTGTGATATGGTGCAACTCAAACTACCTGCGTCTCAATATCACCAAGACCAAGGAGATGGTGGTGGACTTTAGGAGATCTAGGCCTCATTTGGAGCCAGTGATCATTAATGGAGAATGTGTGGAGCAGGTTAAGACCTACAAGTATCTGGGAGTACAGTTAGACGAGAAGCTAGACTGGACTGCCAACACAGATGCCTTGTGCAGGAAGGCACAGAGTCGACTGTACTTCCTTAGAAGGTTGGCGTCATTCAATGTCTGTAGTGAGATGCTGAAGATGTTCTATAGGTCAGTTGTGGAGAGTGCCCTCTTCTTTGTGGTGGCGTGTTGGGGAGGAAGCATTAAGAAGAGGGACGCCTCACATCTTAATAAGCTGGTAAGGAAGGCGGGCTCTGTCGTGGGCAAAGTACTGGAGAGTATAACATCGGTAGCTGAGCGAAGGGCGCTGAGTAGGCTACGGTCAATTATGGAAAACCCTGAACATCCTCTACATAGCACCATCCAGAGACAGAGAAGCAGTTTCAGCGACAGGTTACTATTGATGCAATGCTCCTCAGACAGGATGAAGAGGTCAATACTCCCCAATGCCATTAGGCTTTACAATTCAACCGCCAGGAGTAAGATATGTTAAAGTGCTGGGGTTGATTGTATTTAATGTATTTAAGTAAACTACTTAAGAACTTTTTAAAAGCTATTATTAATGCTTTTTGAGATAGTGATTTAGATGCATATCATATTTTTTACTGAGTTAAGTATTGTATGTTATTAGTTTTGCTACAACAAGTGTATGGGACATTGGAAAAAAAAGTTGAATTTCCCCATGGGGATGAATAAAGTATCTATCTATCTATCACTTAAGGAAAGCACAGAGAAGACACCTTCATGTTGAAACAAAACGAAAAGTCAAAAATTGGTTAATGTCATTTGGAGCACAGTGGAAAGTAGAATGCGATCAAGACAAAGACATTGATGGGTATACATGAAAGAAGAAATTGCATGGTGAAGAGCGAGAAAGAGACAAGGAATTAGTCTAATAGGATTGCTTCATTAGGAGTCAGCATGGACCTGATGAGCCAAATAGCTGCCTTCTATGTTATTAATATCATCGTTCATCAACAAGGGGTTTGATATAGCAGTAGATGGGAAATGACTGATTTATGTATTTGTTTGTTGTTCATTCATTCATTTAGTTATTAATTGATTGATTGCGATACAGCACAGAGTACTTCAAGCCAAGCCACCAGCAATCCCACAACATAATCCTAGCCTAATCACAGGACAACTTACAATGACCTATTAACCTACCAACAGCTACATCTTTGGACTGTGGGAGGACATCAAAGCACCTGAAAGAAACCTATGCAATCACAAGGAGAACACACAAGCTCCACATAGTGAAGTAATTTCAACCAGGCACCTCTGACAAAGAGTACAATGAACTCGAAAATGCAGTCGCAAAATACTAAAGGTTTTAGGCCAAAGGGCTAATGCATCACCCCATCATCAAATAGAACTACCAATGGTCTTTGCTGACTTATATTATTTGACTGACTTTGAAGGGAAAAGATTGGCTCAGAGAAATGAACCTAGTCTCAAGACAGACATGCAATTTGGATGATTCATAAGCATACTGTTGAGATAGCATATAGGAGGTTTTCCCAACATGGGGTCCATGGACCTCTTGCTTAATTGTATTGCTTCATTGCATAAAATTAGCTGGGAACCCCTCGTATACAGGATGCAAGGATGCTTATGATGGCATTCATCATTATCATTATTATGTGCCTTGTCATTTGACATGGGCAATCATGGTCTTCTGACCATCATTGTTGTTGGCAAATTTTTCTACAGAAGTGGTTTACCATTGCCTACTTCTGGGCAGTGTCTTAACAAGACAGGTTTTAAAATGGAAACACCATTTCACTGGGGCAGTTCTACTCCCTTGACCTCAGAAGTCCCAGTTGTACAAACAGGCATCACAAACTGGGGGTCTTCCTTGTTTCCTTGACCATAATGTCTCTGTGCCTTGTCACACCCTTCATTCTGTACAGAGTGTTGCAGTACCGCTTTCCGGGCCAATGGATCTCACTGTAAATCCCATCTACTCAGTCCACTGGAGCTGACTTCACGTGCTTGGGGCAGGCGTGTCCCTATCTCACTGAGGTATGAGCATCTGCCCCCACTCCCCCCGGCTACTCTTACCTGGTTTAGCCCACCTGTTAAAGCAGAGTACCGGGGTATGGCCACTGTTGCATGCAAGCAGCTACTTGGAGTCTCAGGTGAAGGCTGAGTGTCCAGTGGGGACCAAAGGTGAGTAAGCTGCTCCAGGTAGGACGTGAAAAGTCCTTTCACCAGATGTGTCCCCGGACACCCCAGTACATATGACATATATTGTACATGGAAACAAGCAGCGAAATGCACCGCTTATGATATCAACCAACACGCCTCAGCATGTGTTGGGAGACTGTCGCTGCACATTCCGGCACTAACGTAGCGTGCCCACAATGTGCGGCAGAACCACGCCGCAGCACACAAGTGACAAAACGAACACAGCAAAACAAGTCCCCATTCTTCCCTCTCACCCACCCACACGACCACGCAAACACACTGTCGCCCAACCCTAAGACAGGCCGTCTTCGGCCTCTAGCCTCCGGTGGGATTACAAGGTGACTTTGAACAAAACTACTGACAATGACTAGCAATGTTTATCTCCTTAACAAGATTCATGTGCAGATTGGAAAGTGGATAAGGAGAATTGAAAGCATTTAACCACTAATATTTATAATGATCTTTACACCAAAGGAAACCACTTTTGGCATGAGGTCATTGCCAAAGATTTTACAAGGTGCTAAAGAGGAGGCAGTACAAGATATAGATCATTCCCTGAAATGAAGATGATGTCCAAATTGTTCCAAGTACCAAAGAAAAGAATCTCTGAATGCCAGAAATGCTCAGAGAATTATATTAATACAGTGTAAAACTCAAAAGGGCCAAGTGTGCATTCATATGCTTGTGCGCACAAAGAGGGGTTATTTATTTTGGACTGGAAATTGATGCAAATGATTGCAACCAGTTAAAGCAAACATGAAAACAATTGTTAAAGTAAAGACATCTTTACAGAGTTGGAAATAGCCGATGAGGATTTTCAAAGAGCATGCATTGATTAAGATGAGAAAGGGGTCAATAAGTCCTTGGTACTCAGTCTCTCAAATTGGATTGAAGTGAAGCCTTTTGGACCCTGCACTACAGGATGTATGATTGAAGAGATGAGATCCATTTGCTTCTATTGTGGCTTACCAAAGAGCCAGTGTCAGAAAATGAATTTCAGTTTTGTTCATTTTTACTTGAGTTTTTTATGAAACAAACTCTTATTTCTCCATGTCATCCTGTGCCGATTGGTACCAGCTGAGCGGTCGTTGAGAATTGTTGAAAATACACTATATGCAGAAAGAAGTTGAAGATTAGCTATGAAATGTTGAGTAGCAAACTTCTTCCTCAGTTATAGGATAATGCCACATTCCACGACAGGTTATGCTTCTGCTGAGATCCCCCTGTATAAAAGACTTTAAAAGTTAGCTCAGCCAAATCTTAGACCATAAGACATAGGAGCAGGGTTAGGCCATTCAGCCCATCAGTCTGCTCCACCATTCCATCGTGGCTGAATTATTATCCCTCTCAACTCCATTCTTCTAATATCTTCCCATAACTTCTGAGACCCTTGCTAACCAAGAACTTATCAATCTCTGTTTTAAATGTACCCAATGACTTGAACTTCACAGATGCCTGGGCAATGAATTCCATAGATTCAGCACCCTCTAGCTAAATTAATTCCTCCTCATTTCTTCTCTCGAGACCTCTGTTTCTAGGTTCCCCCAGTACAGGAAACATCCTCTCCACATCCATTCTATCTAGACCTTTGAATATACTCTATCTAGATCTTTCAATATTCAATAGGTTTCAATGAGATCCCCTCCACTCATTCATATAAACTCCAGCGAGTGTAGGCCCAGAGCCATCAAACATTTCTCAGAAGCTAACCCTTTCATTCCTGGGATCGATCTCACTAGCCTCCTCTGGGCCTTCTCCAAAGCCAGCACAACCTTTCTTAGATAGAAGGTCAAAATACTCCAGCTGCAGTTTGATCAATGCCACATAAAGCCTCAAATTTACATCTTTGCCTTTATATTGAGAAGAGAGAGCAATTACAATAGAAATAAAATTATACTTCAAGTCATGGAGAGAGGCAATATAATAGTCTGTATCTTAATTACAGCATTCAGAAATTGGATAATGTATTGATTACCGAAGACTGGATGCAAAAAAATGTGTCGCTTGAATCAGGGATACACTGGGAGCAGCCTGCAGGCTGCATAGCATATCCAGAACTTACAGCCTTTAGATTGTAGGAGGAATCTGGAGCATCTGGAGGAAACCACTTGGAAACAGGGAGAATGTACAATCTCCTTACAAACAGCAACGGAAATTGAAATCCAATCAATTTTACAGCCAGTGCTGTGAAGCGTTGCACTAACCACCACTGCAGCACTGTGTCGCCAAAATAATCCTAGTAAGTTATGATTCTATTGAACTAAATAAGTGGTAAATCCTCC
The DNA here is from genome assembly GCF_048418815.1 of Hemitrygon akajei. Taxonomy (NCBI): domain Eukaryota; kingdom Metazoa; phylum Chordata; class Chondrichthyes; order Myliobatiformes; family Dasyatidae; genus Hemitrygon; species Hemitrygon akajei. Next base: position 32,190,227 of record NC_133153.1, on the reverse strand, counting down.
TCATAAGCAAACAGATAGAATAACAGTGCATGTTCTTTTGAAAATATCAAAGGGACTCGGAAAATCTGTGGCTGGTTAAACTTGTTAATACATGATCCTACATTGTAGTCTCTGCAAATCTAGGATGTGTGTGGTGATGTTTATGCATGAATGCATTGACACTGAATGAAATTAATGAATTGCATGTGTATAGAAATCCATATTTTCCGTATATTCCATGTACAAACTACAGTTTGAATAGTACGATGTCATATACCATGGCACAACATTGAAGTTGGAAGTAACAATGAGAATTGCAAGAGCATTGCATGAAGGCTAGTTTGTTGGTGCTGTTCCTTTCCACATCTTGTGGCACAGCAGGCAGCAACCTTGCCATTTCTTTAACATTTTTGTCTCTTTTTTATGAGGCCGAGTTGCTATCTCAACGCTCAACCCAGCACAGATGGAAAGCGTGCAAGGAACCAGCTGGGTTCAAACCCTGGCCCACTTGCCTCGAAGTCCAGCGTGATTGCCACTACACCTGTCAGCTATGAATGCTTAAGTAAGTGACTTCCTTGTCCATTGCCAGCTGTGTCTCAGTAGCAACAACGCTACCTAGCAAAAGGGCCCATGTTACTCTGGCCTTTGAATGAAGATCCTAACAGCATAGATTATTCCACATATACATTACTCTGCAGAAGTCATAGGCATATGTATAGCTAGGGTGCCTAAGACTTTTACACAGTACTGTACTTGTCAGCGTAGAGTGGAGAGCGACACTGTAAATCTGGCAGGGGCAAAGGATGCTGGGAATGGCAGAGTGGAGCGTCGCAGGATGAGTGTGGAACAGCTGGAAGAGAAGGAGTGCCAGGGACGGGTAGGGGGGCATGGTGCGGGTGCAGATGTACCCAGCGCTGAGACACCAGGCAAGGTCATTTGATTCCATACAATTGGTTAATTGATCATTACAGAATGTCCTTCTGGTGCTTCCCGCTCCTTCCCCTCTCCTTTCCTCTTTTCCCAACCCTTTCCCCCTCTCAATCCATGACTGAGACCCATATCAGAATCAGGTTTATCATCATTCATATATGTCATGAGTTTTTTGTTTGCAGCAGCAGTACAGTGCAATACATAAAATTATCGCAGAAGTGTGCAAAAGTCTTAGGCAACCTAGTTATATGTGAGTGCCTCAAACTTCTGCGCAGTGCTGTACACCAGGCAAAGGGCAGTATGCTGTATGGAAGAAGAGGAGTCGCTCCTCGTTCATCTTCCTCCATACAAACATAGCCCAGAACAATGCAAGAGGTGGTACTTCACTATGTAGCAGTTACACTAATCCACCTTACTGCATCACTCCAGATCCCATCTTCTGCTGTATAACCTTTAAATATCCAAATTAAAACACAAAAGCAAAAATGCTGTGGATGCTGCAAATCCAAATTAGGAACAGGAATTCATTGGAATACTCAGAAAAGGCTTCTGAAAAAATGTCACGGGCCTGGAAATTTAACCCTTGCCCTCTTTGCAGATGTTGCTGGACATGTCCATTTCCAACGTGCTTAATTTCAGTTTTCAATTATTCTGGAATTATGCAATGTGACAACGATTTTATTGATTCGTAAATGGTGACTCCTTTTGCTTGCATCTTCGGAAACAGCTCTACTTCCATCTTTAATATCTTTATTTTTCCGTTTCAGGGTTCTTTTGAAGACACTGACCTGGAGTTACACGCTGACTTCGTTCTTTGCGGGAATGGGACCTGTTCTCAGGGCTTCAGGACTGGCCGTTGTTCAACATGCCAAGGGTTCGGCCTAAGAGTCCGGCTCAGATTTGGAAGCCTAAGATCTCAGGGCTCTGGAGACGGGCAGATCGACGGTCAGTGTCACGGCAGGAGGCCCGTGTGTCGTCGGGGGAGTCGGAAATCTACTGCTGTGCGCCCAAAGATCTTTGAGATCTTTGTCAACAGAGCTCAGAAAAAGCAACATAATGGAATTTTAACATTGTAAACCTGCGAGATGTTATGTCTCCCCGCTCGCTGGGGGGGGGGAACGGAAACACCTTTTAGGGAGAGAGTGAAAACCTGTAGTATGTCAAATGCTGGGTGACATGCGAAGTCTTTGGGGTAAGTGCAAGTCTGTGTCTTTGCTGTTGCCTGGCTCACGCTTGAGTGCTCAGTGGTGGGTGCTGATGCTTTTTTTTGCTGGTGGGGGGAGGGGGATCGTTGCTTGCTGCCACTTACACGTGGGAGGGAGGGGAGCTGGGGGGGATCTTTGAGGTTCTTACGTTTAACTGACGTTCATTCTTTGGGGCACGCCTCTGTTTTCATGGATGTTTGCACAGAAAAAGCATTTCAGGGTGTATAGTATATACATTTATTAAATTGGACCTTTGAACCTTTGATTTAATTGAATTATATTGTATTATATTGAAACATTGGGACAGCAGACGGTGTGTTTGCTAATTGCCGGCTGCGTCAGAAGAAGGCCCCCGTACTCGAGAGATCCCCCTCTCTGATGGTGAGCGAGAGCCTGTCGGTCCTTGAGTCAGGTGTGCTTGGAGAAATGACATGGAAGATTGTAACATCAGAACAGCAAGTCATCGGACTCCGCTCTCATTGCTGCAGGAGTGATCTCTCTCTCCCTCGCTGGTGAGAGAGAATATGTCTGAGATACTAGAGTGCTGGGTTATGGATGGACTTTAGGTCGAGGTTTCTTTGGGGGGGGTTTCTGCTTTTGCTTGCATGGTGGGGGGGGTGGGTGAGGGGTGGTTGGTGCTTCTGCTTGTGCAAGTGGGGGGAGAGGAAGGGTGCTTTGGGTTCTGATGTTTCTATCATTCATTCTTTGGGGTTTCTTTTTTTGCAAATGTCTGTGAAGAGTAAGCATTTCAAGTTTTATACTGTATATCTCTGATATTAAATTGATATATTTAATATCTCTGATATTAAATTGAACCATTTGATTATTGGTACGATGACATGATGAAGATGGCAGAGCTCATCGTTGAAACGTTGGTTAAAATGGATACCTGTACCCGGCTGGAGGCCTGAGAAGAGTTTATTCATCAAATACCCCAGGAGGGAACTAGATCCTTTTTTAGTTTTATTTGTCGCATATACATCAATACATATTGTGAAATGATTAATGTACATCAGCGAGCTGCGCAGTCCGAATACGCGCTGGGGACAGCCACAAGCGTCGCCATGCCTCCAGCACCAACACTGCATGCTTACAACTTGCTAACACTCACTAATCCGCACAGCATCCAGAGGAAATCCATCAGTCACGGGGAGGATGTGCAAAATCCTTACAGACAGCTATAGGAATTAAACCCCAGTCGCTAGCGCTGTAAAGTGTTTCGCTAACCGCTATGCTACCGTGCCATTCTCTATCCAGTCTTGATCTCCAAATCTATCTCATTCTTTATTTGTCTCTTACAGTGCATGTTCTCTGTAATTGTGATGTTATAGTCTGCATTCTGTTTTTATTCTTGTTGTCTCATAGTAATTATATATGGAATGATCTGTCTAGGCATTACGCAGAACAAAAGCTTGTCACTGTATGTCAGGATCATTCATTCCTTATGTGTTGTGTTATATGAAGTGGGTGATCATGATCTTTCCACGACCATGATTGTTCTTGGCAAATTTTTCTACAGAAGTTGCTCACCCTTACTTCCTTCTGGGCAGTGTCTTTACAAGACGGGTGACCCCAGACATTACCAATACTCTTCAGGGATTGTCTATCTGGCATCAGTGGTCGCATAACCAGGACTTGGGATATGCACCGGCTGCTCGTACGACCGTCCACTACCTGCTCCCATGGCTTCACCTGGCCCTGATCGTAAGCAGGTGCTACACCATGCCCAAAGGTGACCAGCAGGCTAGCCAAGGGAAGGAGTGACTTACACCTCCTTAGGTGGCAATGTATGTCCAACCCATATGTCAGTATATATGACAACAACTATACTATAAGCACAAGAGATTCTGCAGATGCTGGATATCTGGAGCAATGCATGTCATTCCAGGTAATGTCCCAAATCTCAGCTCAATCCAGTCAATGTTCCTCCGACATTGCAATATGATGCATTATGGGTTAGACAACCCCAGAAGTCTACATTTCATTGATGTTTACTGAATAGCGAGCCCGTAGTTGGTTTAACCTTCTTCCTAACCCTAACATGGCTACTCTAGTGAAGTAGAATCCCCTCAGTGCTTCCCTAGAATGAAACCAGTTGGTTCATCTCTGACTGATTTGCTCTGAGAATTCCTCACGAGGTTTAACTCCGATCTTCGTTGTCAATACTAAGCCCCTGCTTGCTTCAGGATGTGGGAGATGAGAATGAAGAGAACAAACACTTCAGAAAAGCAGACATTAGTTTAAAAAAAACTGTTCTAAAGAGCAAACATTTCAAAGAATTGGAACACTGCCATAAAGCTTGACTTCCTTTGATATCAGCCCACACAGGACAACAAAAGGGAGATTATGGATTTAAAAATAGTTTGGTTACAATCGGTTGTTTTATGCTTTTGAGTTTGTCTGGATTGTGTTTTAACTCCAAAATCTGTGATTAATTGTGACATAACAAATAATAACAAATGCGGACGCTTAAGAATCAGGGCAACAAAGAAGAATGGCAAAACAGTCAAAATATTGTAGCATCTCAGCATGTCAGGCGGCATCTGATAAACAGTTGACGTTTTGGGCTCAGACCCTTCATCAGGACTGGAAAGAAAGAGGGGTAGAAGCCCGAATAAGAAGGTTAGAGAAACCTATGTTCATTCCAACAAGCTGGAGGCTGCCCAGACAGAATATGAGGTGTTGCTTCTCCAATCTGAGTTTCAACGGGTTCAATTTAATATCAGCGAATGTATACAATATGCAACTTGAAATTCTTAATCTTCACAGACTCCGCTAAACAGGGAACACCAAAGAATGAATGATTGAAACATCTGAACCCCTCCCACACACAAGCAGCAGCAGAAGCACTGACCCCCATTCTACCCCCTCCCCTCTTGCACCAGCAGAACCACTAACCCCCACCTCCCCGCCCACCATGCAGGCAATAGCAAAAGATCCACAAAGAGATCTAGAGTCGATCAAAAATTACAGTCCATAACCCAGCATTTCGGTATCTCAAACAGGCTCTCTCCCACCAGCAAGGGAGAGAGAGAGATCCTCCACTCTTGTAGAGACCAGCAGCTCGCCACTCCAGTATTGCAATCTTCTGCATCTCTTCCCCAAGCTCTCACTCACCATCAAAAGCGAGAGAAAGAAAGAGGAATTACTCGAACACAGCGGCCTTCTTCTAACAGCAGCACACACCGCCTGCTGTCCTGATGTTTCGGCCTTCCACGAGGCTTCAGTCAGCGAGTTTGGCCTCATTGTGACCATAGAGGAGGCCACGGACATGTATGTAAGACTGGGAATGAGAAGTTGAATTGAAATGGTAATTCTCAATCTGACTGACAGCTCATAGAAACAATGGTCAGTGGTTGGTCATACTGTCACTTGAAGCTGTTCAATCACGTCACAGCAGATATAATCGTTGGCTTGATATTTTCCTACATAACTCTTTTGTTTTTCTAAACTACAACTGAGTAACCAGTCCTGCCTGACGGGTGAACAACTGGACAATGCAAGGACCACACTCTGTAAGATCTAGTGCAATCAAAGGAGACTGCACTCGCTGGAATCTGGAGCAACAAATCTGCTGGAGGAACTCAGCAGGTCGAGCAGCACCATCTCAGTGGGATGGCCCACTAGCTTAGCAGTTAGCTCAACACTTCTCAGTGGCAGTGATTGGGGCTTGATTCCTGCCGTTGTCCCTAAGGCGTCTGTACATTCGCCTTTGACCGTGTGGGTTTCCTCTGGGTGCTCTTGTTTCCTCCCAACTTCCAGAAATGTACAAGTTAGAGTTAGTGACTTGGGGGCACGCTATGTTAGTGCCAGAAACATGGTGACACTTGCAGGCTCAGATTGTATTGGTCATTCACGCAAACAACACATTTCACTGTATGTTTCAAAGTGCATGTGACAGATAAAGCTAATCTCTGTCTGTGGGAGGGAAAAAAAATGTCGACAGTTGGGGTCAAAACCACGCATCAGGACTAAGAGTGCAGAGACAGGATGGCCAACATTGAAAGAAGAAGAGGAATGTCAAGAAAGGATTCTGAGGTGATTGGTGGAATGAGGAGGGGTGTAAAATGGAAGCAGACAAAGAGAGAGAGGGAAAAGCAACAGATGTTACAAAGCAGAAGAGTGAAGATGGGAGGCAGCTGCCTGAGAGAAGTAAACAAGAATGCAAAGCGATACCAAAGCTGGATCAGAGGAGAAAGAAGAGGCGAATAACACTTGGAACTACATGGGTGGTAAGGGTTGTGGGGGTACCTGTGTGTGAAGTGGTGGATGGAGCCAGAAGTGGGAAGGAAACTGAGATGGGTGACAAGGAGCAACAATGGGAGAATTGGAAGATCAGAAGGAGAGGAGCATTTTAGAGTAAATGAAAGAGATGGGGATGGTTTCACATACAGTTCTGTGAAAAGCTCTTAGGCACATACTCTATATATAGCTAGGGTACCTAAAACTTTTGCACAGTACTGTAGTAATTTTATATATTGTACTGTATTGCTGCCTCAAAATAAAACAAATTGCATGAGATATGTAAGCTTTGAATTGACTTTATTTCTTACATCCTTCACATACATGATGAGTAAAAATCTTAATGTTACGTCTCCATCTAAATGTGCCATGTGCAATCATAGTAATTTATAATAATTTATAATAAATAGAACAGTCAATGTAATATAGAGAACCCTCAAATCAGCATGAGTTCATCAGTCTGATGGCCTGGTGGAAGAAGCTGTCCCCGGAGCCTGTTGGTCCTGGCTTTTATGCTGCAGTACCGCTTCCCGGATGGTAGCAGCTGGAATAGATTGTGGTTGGGATGACTTGGGTCCCCAGTGATTCTACGAGCCCTTTTTATATAACTGTCCTTGTAAACGTCCTGAATCATGGGAAGTTCACAACTACAGATGTGGTGGGCTGTCCGCACCACTCTCTGCAGTCCTGCGATTAATTGAGGTACAGTTCCCATGCAGCCAGACAGTTTTGCCCCTGTAGAAAGTTCTTAGGATTTGGGGGCCCCTACCAAAATTCCTCAACCATCTGAGGTGAAAGAGGTGCTGTTGCGCCTTTTTCACCACACAGCTGGTGTGTACAGACCACGTAAGGTCCTCAGTGATGTGGATGCCGAGAAACTTGAAGCTGTTCACCTCTCAACCGCAGATCCATTGATGCAAAAAGGGGTTAGCCCGTTTCCATTCCTCTTATAATCCACAACCAGCTCCTTTGTTTTTGCGACATTGAGGGAAAGGTTGTTCCTTGACACCACTGTGTCAGAGAGATGACTTCTTCCCTGTTTTTGTTATTGATCACTATTGTTTGAGATAGAGACAATCAATATAGTGTACTAGGCAAATTTAATTAGCAGATTGGAGCTGTGGGTGGTGATGCAGTCATGGGCATTATGTCTTGCATAATATGTAAATATGACAGGTATGTAAAAAGAGCCCGTAGGATCATTGGGGACCCAAGTCATCCCAGCCACAATCTATTCCAGCTGCTACCATCCGGGAAGCGGTACCACAGCATAAAAGCCAGGACTTGCCGGGACTTGAGAAACTGAGTTACAGAGAAAGGTTGAATAGGTTAGGACTTTATTCCCTGGAGCGCAGAAGAATGAGGGGAGATTTGACAGAGGTATATAAAATTATGATGGGTATAGATAGAGTGAATACAAGCAGGCTTTTTCCACTGAGGCTAGGGGAGAAAAAAACCAGAGGACATGGGTTAAGGGTGAAGGGGGAAAAGTTTAAAGGGCTCATTGGGGGGGGGGGTGCTTCTTCACATAGTGAGTGGTGGGAGTGTGGAATGAGCTGCCAGATGAAGTGGTAAATGCGGGCTCACTTTTAACATTGAAGAAAAACTTGGACAGGTACATGGATGAGAGGTGTATGGAGGGATATGGTCCAGGTGTAGGTCAGTGGGACTAGGCAGGAAAATGGTTTGGCACAGCCAAAAAGGGCCAGAAGGTCTGTTTCTGTGCTATAATATTCTATGGTTCTATGGTTCTATGGATATGCAGGGAGTAAAAGAGGGGACTCAGCACGCAGCCCTGAGGGGCTTCTGTATTGAGAGATTAAAAGCCCTAATCCTGATATGGGACTCTGTTGTGGACTATAAGTGGGAAGGGGGCAGGGAGAGGGGAATCGTGGTTGGGAAATGGGGAAGGGAGCAGGAAGAACCAGAGAGACATTCTGTAATGATCAATAAACCAATGGATTGGAATCAAATTACCTTGCCGGTTGTCTCAGGGCTGGGCGTGCCTGCAATCGCATCACAACCCTTAGCACCACTTCTCTGCCACCTGCCCCACACCCCTTCCACGGCACTTCACTCTCACCATTCCCAACATCCTTTGCACCTGTCAGATTTACAAGCTCACTCTCCGTTCTACATTGACAAATGCAGTACTGTGCGAAGGTCTTAGACACCCTAGCTATCGATATGTGCCTAAGAATTTTGGCACAGAGCCATAGCCAACAAAAAGGCAGGCTTTGCTGGTGCCCATTGCAACACCTGTGATTTGTAAAAAACGCACAAATGAGTCAAGCACAAATTTGTTTAATGTCGGCACAGCCTGGCGAATGAGTGTTGGTGAAGGAGATTTGGTTTGATCTTCGTGGCAGAAAGAAGCGGTGATCTTTTAGGCCTCCCTGATGGGAGAGGGAACTGCATTGAATCTGGACATCCACAGTGAAGATGAGTCACTTGGGACCATGGTCTCGGAAGTTGTCCATATGATGGAGGTCGTGCAGGGTATCCTGATGGAAGTGGAAAAGGAGCTACCATCTTGTACACTGTCTGACCATCTTGCCCTTCATTTAAAAAGGGAACCATTTTGTCCTATTGGCACCTACTTTAATGATCATACAGCTTGTATTTCCCCATCCCCTGATATCAAAATTCATTTTATCCTGTGCTTTAAGGTAGTTTTTTAATCCCATACTCTGGAAACCACTCCATTTCCCAGAAGCAAAACACCATTCCTGAAATTTCACTATTGTTCAAAGCATCCTCAATATCTCCTTTTTGATCTTCTCTTAGAAGTATTCCTTACTGACCAATCAGCTCAACAGTAACAGCAGCTTCAGTAATAAAATGAAGTCATGGATGAGGTTCCCAAAGTCCATCATAAATTGCAGGAAAGTACACCCTGTTATAATTTAAATTGAAAAAGGTGCTGGAACGGAGAAACGTGGGAAAATGGGGGTGGCTACTATCTCTGGGCAGTTAAGGCAGAGGGGTGAAAATTACATTGGGTGGCCATTGGGAAATGTGGCCAACATAAAGTTCCTCTCCTTTATCTGTGACCTCTAATGGATCAGCAAGTTAAAACATAGAGGGGATTACTTAGGAGTTGGGTAAACGTCTGTGGTTTAATGGAACTGGGAGTTTCGGGCTCTACAAAGTGAACAGTGTCCAAAACATATATATTAGAGATTCTGCAGATGCTGGAAATCCAGAGTAACACACAGACTGTGTTGGAGGAACTCAGAATTAGAATCAGAATCAGATTTGATATCACAGGTATACGCCATGGAATTTGTTATCTTTCTGCAGCAGTACAAGGTAATGCATAATAATAGAGAAAAGCATGAACTATAGAAAGTATCTATATATTAAATATTTAAATTATATAAGTAGTGCAAAAAAAAAGTAGTGAGGTAGTGTTTATGGGTTCAATGTCCATTTGGAAATCTGACGACTGAGGGGAAGAAGCTGTTCCTGAATCGCCGAGTTTGTGTCTTCAGGCCCCTGTAACTCCTTCCTGATGGTAGCAATGAGAAGAGGTAATGTCCTGTATGGCAGGGGTCCTTAATGATGGATACCACTTTTTTAAGGCTTCACTCCTTGAATGTGTCCTGGATGCTACAGGCCCATGATGGAGCTGACTGAGTTCACAACTTTCTGCCCCCCCCCCATACCAAACAATGATACAGCCAGTCAGAATGCTCCCCACGGTACATCTGTAGAAATTTGCCGGTGCCTTCGGTGAAATAACTAACCTCCTCAAACTCCTAATGAACTATAGCCGCAGTCGTGCCTTCTCAGCAGGTTAGACCCTGATGAAGGGTCTCGACCTGAAACATCGACTGCTTATTCGCCTCCACAGGTGCTGCCTGACTTACCAACTCCCTCCAGCATTTTGTGAGTGTCCAAAACATGAAGCCCAGGTTCACCTTCACAAAGGGTTCACATTAATATTACTCATTCACAAATTCCACTGAATAATGAATCAAGTTAATGTGATAGGGTGACTTATTGATAAATCCCTAGCACAATGAGCAAATTAATAACCCACCAGGTCACCAGGCTCCTTAATTACATGGGGCTGTCTCCTTCGCAGCCAACTGCTGAGGTCACTACTCCCTTTGGTTAATGGCCCAACGGGAATACATATTAAGCAGGGTCACTTCAATCTCAAAAGTGCGGAAGAATTTATTCCAAAGCTACATGTCTAATTAGAAAGATGCTGGTAAATGCAACAGAGGTGCAGATTGATTACGTGCTGGATCTCTGCTTTCATGAATTGTGCCACTATGCTTCATGCATTATACCAGTGCGACACTATGATTGGTGGCTTCCAGCAAAGAGTGAGCTCACCTTCAAGCTCAGATGGTACAGATAAAGCAATAATATCCTTGAAGGTTGTTATATACACACAGACTCCACCCCACCCTCAATCAACCCCCACAATCCTATTCTACTCTCTGACCTTCTCGTCTCCTTTCGCTCCCTTGCGTTCTGCAAACCTTTTTATTTTACTTGCTCTTCTTAACACGACAGAGTTCACAATCCAGGGAGTTCGTTCCACCCCCCTCCCTTCTCAGAAGCAAGCGATTCCTCATAATGATTTGCAGTTGCTCAATGCTCTATTTCAAAGATTAAAGTGCTAAGTAATTGCTCACTAATGGGAAATAAACCTGCTGCTGAAATCCTTCCTTGTTTGTAATTATCATGAATTATTACAGCTTCCCCTCATAAAAAGTGAATTCTGACATGAATATTGCCAAAGAATTTGATTAAGTTCCTTCAATTTGGTGGGAAAAAGCAACAATATATTTAAATAAAATCTTAGTGAAGATTCAGGGCAGTCTTACTCAGCATTGATCATAGTGGTTAGTTGGGTCAGTGTCTCCTTCTAGGTCTGCCCTGCCCTTGTGAATACTTCCACCACCCCTCTCTCCCCACTCAGAGACTCCACATGCTCCACCTCCAGCCTCTGATCTACAGCTTAGTGACAGCTGTCATCCTCTGGACCAGAGCCGGCGTTCCACAGAGGCGGATCCACAAATTTGGTCATTTCCCAGCACAGGGGAGATACCCACGAACTGGCGGGAGGAGCCGAGCATCAGTTCTCAAGCTCTGCCCATTCTGTGGCTGCTGATCTAGGCTTGGAGAAGACTGCTCCAGCTCCCTCTCTGCCTCTCTCAAGGATCCTGTCTATCAGGGCAAGGATAATCTGTCAGAAGGACAAGCAAAAGAAAAAAAAACCACAACACACAAACAAAAGGAAGGAAGGAACGAAGCAAGGAGTGTGACCAGGAGAACCAGGATCCAAGATTTAAAGCGAAGTTAGTTTCTCTGCAAGGTGTATGGTACTTTTCACATTTCTGAACAACGGCACTGAATTCTACAAGGTAATTAGCATTTTGAAGAGAGAGAGAGAGATTTTAAGAAAAAGTGCTTAGGAAAATGTACTGGATTTTAGAAGCAACTTGTTTTAGCTTCTTCACTGACTGTGCCGCTATTTCGGTTGTAAAGGAAATGAACAGAGTAAAAATTTCATGCCGGTTAAAAGCCAATTAATCTGTTCTGCATAATATTGAAATATCTAACTGCAAGTTGTAAATCAAACCGGTTTTCACATGCCAGATTCTTAGAAGAAATTTAAGATGCTATTTGGCAGTTGGTGACTAACTTCAGCATAATTCAACAGCAAATATTAAAGGAATTACTGCTGGCAAGGTTATTGTTTCCACAAACTAATACTTTAGTATTCTAAGTGATGCAAAAAGGAAGGAATAGGTTGATAATGTTGTCTGTTCACCGGAGTTTGGCATTCCTGTGTAAATGTTGAGGATATAGTCCGGATAGTGTTTGCTGTGATGTGCACCAGGGAGCAACTTAAAGGTCTTTTCTCAGACAGATGTTCAAATATTGCAGGCTAAGATCAGCATAGTGTGTGGCTGTTCGATATACCAGCATATGATTTTAGCTCAAGATGTTGAATTTGCCTGTATGAGCTTTAGACGCAAATAGAAAAGAATGTTTAAAAGCAGTTTATAGAAGTAACCAGCACTACATGAAGGAATAACAAAGTATATTTGCATTTAATTGATTTATTATTAATTTATTATGCTTCTAAGGTAAAGTTATATGGCAGTATGTGTTTTGGTTACTTCCTCATTTTAAATGCACCATAGAGAAGGGAGAAAATGTGGTTTGCTTGGTGCTAATGCTGAATCACATTCCCCTGGCTCTTCCCCCAAGCATATTATCCATTTCCCCCTCTTCAACAGCCGTTAGTGTACAGCAGTTCAGCCACCAGATGACGCCAGGCTTCTCTCCATAAATACACTGGTCTCTATGTCACTCCAGCAAGTCTCAAAGCAAGTAACAAAAGTAGTTTTCATGTGAGCTTTGGACCACATACAGAGTAAGGACTGATTGCAGAAGCCAGGAAAACGAAGGTCTAGAAAAGAGCATTTTTTTTTACAGAAAAATGCCTCCACCCTGAATCCAACACAGAAACGGAAACCTGAAGTTTACTTTTAAGAAAAAATTAGTCATTCCTTTTTTACACACCCTCTTGCTACACAGTCTGTGTCTCCTTGGAAATTAATATTACTTACCTGAAGGGACCTTTTGTTAGGTGGATAAGTACCGTAGTCAGAAGATTCAAGCTAAAGAAATCAGATTACTGCAAGTGACACACTGTGGCATCAGCTGGTGAGGGCAGAATCGAATGGAGCATGGAATTTTGGGATTAATCAACTGTTTTAAGAAATACGTTTTGGTGACATGGAAAACATGTTAAAATTTCTTTTTTTCCCATTGGGATCCGTAAAGGTGGCTCTGAGCCAACCAGGTTTAAAACCTAATGGAGTTCACTGTTCTACGTTAAGGAAAGGAAACGTAACAACTTTCACCCATTCAGGGAGGGAGGGAGAGAGAGAGAGAGAGTGTGTGTGTTCTGAAGCAAACGTGTACACATGCCATTGTGCATTTCTGTACGATTATTTGGGCCCCTACCCCTGGTTTTTCACCTCCCCCCCATAAACAGCAGCAGTAAGGTTAACTCCAAAGTGCTTTGGATAATGGCTCAGCAAGCTATTCTGTCAAACACACAAAAACCTGGAGGAACTCAGCAGGTCAGGCAGCATCTGTGGAGAGGAATACAGAATCAGCCCTTCACGCTGAGACCCTTCTTCAGGACAGGGCATCAACACTTATTCCTCTCCATAGATGCTGCCCAACCTGTTGAGTTCCTCCAGCATTTTGTGTCTGTTTCTCTGAATTTCCAGCACCTGCAGAATCTCTTGTGTGTACTCGGTACAAGGCCACTTAGGGGTGGGTGATAAATGTTTGTCTTATCAAAATTGGGCTGTTCGTAAACAAATGTACAAAGAGTTTTGTTTATTTCCCCTCTCTCCTGTCCCTTCTCGGTGCCTCGTACCGTGGTTTGGGATCCAGAGCTGTCCATTTCTCTCCCGTAGCCTACTCAAGGAACTATCCCTCATCCCGTGAGCCAAACCGAACAAGTGCGAACTTCTTCATCGTACTTGAGCCGGGCTGAACCAGGTCCTTGACTGATGAATGCTGCTCGCCACTGGATAACGAGCAAGTACACACTTGGCCAGATTTGCCCTCGATCTTTCAGCAATGCTGAGGCCAAATGTACCCCTCCATGCCATCAATAAACTCACCATAGATTACAGCTCATATATGTGAATTCCCTAGATCTTATAGAAAGATATCAACTGAACAAGTAAATAAACTGTTAGATTTTTAAAAATCATTTAATTAAGGTCAGAATGCTTGAAGGGAATTTGCTGGTGTTTAGTTTTAACTTTCACTTGTTGATTTAATGATTTACTTACCGGTACTTTCCTTCCCAACATGATTTTGCACCCTGCCCAGGTCACCTCACTAGTGGCACCAAATTCTGCCATTCAAGGCAGAATCTTACAATGCAAATTATGCGTCTATTAAAGTGTGTTCAAGTATATCATACAATCAGTAATTGTACAGCTGCTTTAATCAAATGTTATGTCAAAGGGTATTTCCCAGGAGCACAGCTGATCTGAAATTTAACATTAAGCCACTTCAGCTACTAATGAGGTGTTAGGGCAGGGTGAGCAAACCATTGAGCAAATAGGTTTGTTTGATTAGTTTCACAGAGGAAGAACATGAGGTAGAAATGCAGACAGGTTTGTGATGGAAATTTCAGAGTTTAGGATCAGCAGCTTTGACGACATAGCCATTACGTGTGGTGTAAAATTTAAAGGTGGACGAAAGATTAAACTCTGGATGAGTACGGATGTCTCGGAGGTCTGAAGCAGATTACAGAGAGGGGAAGGGGTGAAATAATTTGACAATGAGGATGAGATCTTTGAAAGTGAGGCAATGCCTAACGAGGAGGCAATGTAATTCAGCAGTGCTCGGGTAATGGGCGAACAGCTCAATGGGACTCTGGATGCAGGCAGCAGAACGTTTGGTTTTCAGGGAGTAGAATGAGACAGATCAGCTTGGATAGGGCTGGAATGGTCAATTTTGAATGTACAGATCAGCCCTGTTATGAGTGTCCAACTTAAAGACACAAATAAGTCAGGTGTTCGTGACTGAGCTCTCAATATTATTAAATTCAAAACTCTGAAATACTTCTATACATTTGTTCCTACTTCCCTTTTCCTCTCCACTTTCCGTATTTGTTCTTACCAGGCTTAAGTGCTTTTGATGCCATTCGTTACAATGCTGTGGAGGTATAATCACCACACTGAGTGATTGTTGTGCATTTACAGACTTAACAGATAAAATCGGATATCTGTAAAAACAGAGTGTACTCGTTCCCTGGGGCAGCATTGTGGTGAAGGCGTAGATGAACGCTTCAGTAGCAGTTAAGCTAAAGCAAGGGTCGAGAGTGAATCAGATGGTCTGAAGAGCCTTAATAATGTCATCGTACGTGTGGGTTGAAGCTTCTCCCAAACTTCAGGAGCAGAGACCAAGGCAAAGGTTTCATTGTTTCCAATAATTAGTTAAGGGAAGTTGGTCCTTCTGTGATCACCAGACTGTAACTTCAAGATAGCTTAAGATTATTTAATGGTATTTCCAGTAGCAAGTGTAAAACAGAATGACATAATTGTTACTCTGGATCTGATGCAGCACAAAGAAAAACACAATAAGATAAAGAACACAATAATTTTAAAAAAGACACAATAAATATAAATGCAGAAGACAGCTTATATACATAGATTGATTGTATGTACATAAATTGACGCTAGGTACAGGAGTGTCTGTACATATGGTGCCTCTTATAGGAAATGATAAAGTTCTGGTGGTAGGGTAGGTTTGTGGGTGGAGATGTTGATCAGCCTTACTGCTTGGGGGAAGTTTCTGAGTCTGGTAGCGCTGATGTTGATGCTACGTAGCATCCTCCCTGATGCGAGTGGGACAAGCAGTCACTGGGATAAGGAGATCAGGGTGGTGAAGTAGAGCTGCCCATTGTTAAGCAGCAGCTTAGAGTGCGTTCAAGTGTTGTTGCCGACGACCGGCATGCAGCTGGTTGGAATAGGAATGTAGACATGCATAGAAAAGGCACCAGAGCAACAGTGCCGGCAGAAGAAGAGAAGCCATTGCAAACGATTCTCCAGCTACAGCTGGATAGATGAAAATTATATATGTGTGTGCTCTCACATCACTGGACAATGAAGCGGTGTGTCAGAGATTGGTGTTGCTCACCACAGACACAGCATACAGTACAAGATGAGATATTCGCCTGCGCCAAATCTATTAGAAGATCTGACAAGAACCCAGTTTGATAGCATGGGAGGTAATATTAGCAATATATTTATAGCTCCACAGTTTAATTTTCTCTACTAAATCTAAAACCCGATTTATTTGCATGAACAGGGAAAATTAAACATTAAAACATGCGATAAATGTTACTCGAGTATGTTACTTTAAGTGCTACAAGCGGATATTTATGTATTGGTTATATATGATTAATATCACTGCCAGAACTCCCTGTTTAATTCAATGAAACTTTGGTCCTTATCCTATTTGCTTACACATGTTTGCATTTTCAAATGGCATTATGAAATACATCCGTCCACAACTTCCCACCATATTAGCACAAACAGTAGGTCTATAATTGGTCAGAAAATTAAAAATAGATTTCAATAAACACAGAAAATTCTTTAAATATCCACCAGTTTAGCCAGTATGTGTGGAAAGAGAAACAGATTTGATATTTCAGGTCAAGGACCATGTATCAGGAACATAGAACATAGTATAGGCCCTTTGGCCCACTATGTTGCGTTGACCGTACAACCGACTCTAAGATCAATCTAACTCTTCTCTCCTACGTAGCCCTCCAGGTCTCAAAGATAGCTTTAAAGGCAGATAATGTAGACAGCACACAGGCAATCCACATAAACTACCAGTTTAGAGTCAGAATATCACTACACAAACGGAATTAGGTTTATTATCATTGACATACAGGATGTCATTAAATCGGTAGCAGTAGTACAATACGATACCAAAAATAAACTATGAATTACAATAAGAAATATATACAGCAGATATAACTACATACACTTCAAACAGTATACTATATGTTATTAAAGAAAAGGGAGCAAACTATTAACAGATTGATTTGATTATTGATAAATTATCAATAACATTTACAAAATCTTCTGAATGACGTAATCTGGAAATAGTTCAGCAATTGAGATTTCAGTTACAAAATACTATGATGACCACGCTTATTCTCCCCGATAAATCACCTTTTATGTATCTGTGTGCATCATTGTCCTTGGCATTGATGGGAGGAGCAGAAATGGATGGAATTTGGGATTGTGTTAGCAAGTTATCAGCTCTTCAGCATCACACCAGGGTCTTTCAGTATTGGAGGTGAATCTCCGAATGGGCCCCAACATTGCAAATGAAAACTATCACTTTTGTCTTCATTGTCTTGGTAAGCAGATTGGAGGCTGACTTAAAGGGCCATATGACTTATTGGAGGTAGGAGGCCATGTGGTGAAATACGGCAAAACAGAGTTGTTTACCCTGCTGAGGTGGGTCCTGGACTCACACCTTGACCACAGTGTAAGAGTCTCGTGTGGCCGTCAGGCTAATGAACACTTCCACCCATTAATCCACCCCACCACTGCATCCACATCAGCCACTCCCCTCCAGAGCCCCTCAGCACCTTCATCCACCCCATGGACTACCACTTTTCATTTACACTCCACAGCTCTTACCTACACTGGCAGTTTCTGTCTTAATATGTTTTCATTTGCCCTGCCTCTAAGTAGAAGAGTTCCTCTTGCTAAAAGTCACTTTGTCACTTTGTCATTTCCTGTCAGAGTCAGACACTACAGTGCAGATACTCCTGTACCAAGCGTCACTTTATGTACAATCAGTCAACGTATATAAGCTAATCTTATGTATATACGACCACACTCAAATGGTTACTTGTACATTGTGTTTTACAGGATTGCTTATATTTATTGTGTTCTTTCATGCTGCATTGGATCCAGAGTATCAATCATTTTGTTCTCTTTTGCACTCATACAATAGACAATTAACAACCGTGAATCTTGTGTGGAGAAAAGTACAACACAAGAAAGTGTGTTACTGACAGCTTGACAAGGCTGAGCAACAAGCACAACTTGCATTTCTGTTGTACCTTTAACATACAAAATGGTAGAAGCAGTTTGATATTAATAAAGTAAGTTTTACACCAAATCTCACAAGGCAATATATCCACAAGACACGAAAGAGCTTTACATTTTAGATCTCCTAAGGGTGTTAGGTAGGTGGAGAATTTTAAAGTCCAAAGTTCAAAATAAATTTATTATCAAAGTATGGACAATAGGTCACCATATTCTCTTGCAGGCATTCACGGTAGAACAAAGAAATACAGTAGAATGCATGAAATGTTACACATAAAGACTGGCAAATGAACAAAACTGACAAGGTGTCAAGATTTTTGCCATTAAACAATATACATATATATTTAACCATAGGGACAACATTTCTCTGAACCAGAGTGCAAAGCACAGTAGTGCACATAACACACATTACACATGATAGCTTATGAAGGTAAGGATAAAATTTGCAGATGAATAATACATAAATAACAATTGTAGGGTACAGAACAGATTAACCAGTGACTCCTCGAATACGATGTGCAGGGAGTTCAGAAGCCTCGAAACCCAATTTCCCTTGGGATCAATAAAGTATGTCTGTCTGTCTGTCTGTCAAGCCTAATGGCCAGGGGAAAGAAACAGTTTCCCAACCTGACTGTCCTTGTTTTTATGCACTGGAGTCCCTGCCTGATGGTAGAAACTCAAAGAGGATGGGAGGGATCCTTAATAATACTAAGGGCCCTGCACATGCAACAATCCTGATAAATGGTCCTGATAGATGGTAAGGAGATTCCTATGATCTTCTCAGCTGTTCTCACAGTCATTTGTAGGGTCTTCCTGTCCAATGCTCAGCTGCTCCCATATCAGATGGAGATGCAAGTTGTCAGGATGCTCTCAAAGGTGCTCCTGTAAAACACAGTTAAGATGAGGGGGGGATCTTTGCTTGCCTCAATCTCCTTAGGAAATGGAGAAGCTGCTGTGCCTTCTTGTTCAGGGAGGTAATATTAAGGAAGCAGGTGAGGTCATCTGTGATGTGGACTCCCAGGAACCTGATGCACTTAACTCTCTCTACAAACTCTGCAAATACAGAAAACAGATAAGATTAAATAAAATAAAATAAAATAAAATAACTACAGTAAATAGATAGATAACTAAATAAACAAATAATACTGAGAACATAAGTTACAGATTCCATGAAAGTGAGTCCATAGTTTGTGTTCAATGATCAGTTCAATGTTGAGGTGAGCTCAACACAATTTAGGCAGGATATACACAGCCTAGAATCTTGATCACCAATGTAAATCTGTTGCTCATATCTTGCTGGGTTATTTCACTATGAGAAAGCATTCTTACTATTCTGCACCCAACCAGTACAGTACTTTGATATTTGCATGTTTCGCTCTCTTTCCTTCTCTTGTTTCTTAACCATTTTGAAATATTCTGTTGGGGGGGGGGGGGGTCATTCCACATGCTGTACATAAATCATAAATAATCTGGGTAATCACTTCCTGTGTACATAGAAGGAGTTGACAGACAAATAAACAATCCCTACCCCTGCCTCCAGCAGGGTTGTCCCTCTCTACTGATCAGGCACAACATTACTGTGATTTATTTGTGATCTCCCCACCCCATCAGCCCCAGCTAATATGATGATAACAATGTGCATTTAGATGACACTTTTACAATGGCTAACATTACCGAGCTGTTCAACACCATTTCTCCAACAAAAATTCTGAATTTAAACTGGGAAGTCTGAACTTTTGGAATACAGCATAGCGACTAGCGCATCGATTTTATATCATCATCGGGTTCAATTCCCATCGCTGTCTGTAAGGAGCTTGTACGTTCTTCCCATGATGGCATGAGTTTCCTCCAGCTGCTCCCGTTTTCTCCCATAGTCCAAATATGCACAGGTTAGTAGGTTAATTGGACTTTCAGTGTGGTGGCCCACTCTGAAAACTACAAATAAGATAACAAAAACCATGAACCCTGACATCAAAAATGTAGATCTAATTCTTTCAGTCACCTAGAAACAATGGCCCAATTATTATAACTAAATATATGACTTAAAGTGTAGAGCACTTTGACACAATGTAGTAAATGACACCCAGAATTTCTTGAGAGCATTCCTTCACCCAGACACATCAGTGGCTTGTGTAGTAAATCAGAACTTTCAATTCATGGATTGGCCAAAGTCATCTTCTTGATGGCAGCTATGATAGTTGTCTTTAACAAAGCCCCACCCTTTCATGTAAATACCAGCATAAAGTGCAGGACTGTTTAAGGGAAAGAGCCAGGTAATACTCACCCATGAAACTGATAAAAATCACTTTGACAACTGGATAAATTATGTCTATATCTTGGCCAGTTGTCAAACCTGAGAAGAACTTCGAAGTTTGAAAACATTCAAAGAGACCTATAAGTATATCAATCAATATTAATGAAATCTACAGAGTGTATGTTTGTGGTTTTCTGTTGCTATAGCCCATCTGCTTCAAGGTTCACCTTGTTGTACGTTCAGAAATGTTATTCTACCTACCACTGTTGTAATGGGTGGTTATTTGAATTACTGCCACCCTCCTGTCAGCTTGAACCAGTCTGGCAATTCTCTTCTGACCTTTCTCATTAACAAGGTGTTTTCACCCTCAGAACTGCAGCTCACTGAATGATAGTTTTTGTTTTTGTTTTTCACACGATTCTCTGTAAACTGTAGAGACGGTTTTGTGGAGATCAGCAGTTTCGGAGATACGCAAACCATCCCGCATGGCACCAACAATCATTCCACAGTCAAAGTCACTTAGATCACATTTCATCCCCATTCTGATATTTGGGCTGAACAACAATTGGATCTCTCGACCATGTCTGCATGCTTTGTGCACTGAGCTGCTGTCACATGATTGTTGCATATAGTGCAGGACTGTTAAAGGGAAAGAGCCAAGCAATTCTCACCCATGAAACAGGAAAAAAATCACATTGATGCCTGGATGAATCATGTCTAAATCCTGGCTATCTGTCAAACCTGTCAAGAACTTTGATGTTCGTTGTTTGCCACATGGCTGGCTGATTAGATACGAGGAAAAGTACCTTCAAGATGCCAGGTCTGATTAGTTTGGGAAGATTTCTGGTACAATTATAACTTTTAGAGAGGTCAACAAGTTACAGTTCGCAAAGTCAAATTTTAAACCTAAGGACACATGATCAAATACACACTGGAGTTGTTCTTCAAACTTTTTAAAGAGTACAAGTAAACAATCTCAAATATATTTTGTTCCTCTTAATGAGACTTCTGTGCTGGACAGGATATGTAGCTGCCTTAACACTGATTGAACTGTAGTGATTCCTGTGCAAAAGGTGATTGGTTGCCCATCACATCCGATTATGACAGTTGGATTTGTGCAGTTCCAGATTATGTTGAACTGCATAAAGAAACCTGTGTGGGAGAATTTTTTAACTGGAAAAGCCATTACACTGGGGCAGTTCCACTTTCTCAAACTCAGAAAGCTGATCCTATAGACCAAGTAGTCATCACATCTGGGGTCTTCATTGGTCACAGTGGATGACCATGACGTTTTATCTGCATTGTCATGCCCTTCGCTCTCCATGAAGCATTGCAGAGCCAGGTTCCTGGAACTCACTGTTGATCTCATCTACCCAGGCCACCAGAGCTGACTTTGCATGCCAAGACAGGCACCTCCCAATCTCACTGAGGTATGAGGCTCACCGGCTACCCCCACCTAGTTAAGCCCTCCTGTTGAAAAGGTAATAGGTCATGTATTGACCAAATCCTGAACTCAAACCATTATTAATATTTGATCATGAGTCTTAACTGTAGTAGTATTAAGGAAAGTGCCATTGATCTAAGTAAATCAGGGCAGGGAAATTGGAAGGATTAGCCAGAGTTCCAACTCCTGATCTGTATGAAATCTCTTGTGTGTCAGTACCAGTTCAGTGTTGTTTAAATGATGAGTACCCCTGTTCAAGCATGATGTAGACAAGATGTGCTTGCTGCTGCCCCAACATCAGAGACCCAGATTTAATCTTGACCTCAAGTGCTGTGTATGTGGGGTTTGCATGTTCTCTGCATTTGTGGTGTCTTCCTAAATCCTAAAGAAATGCAGGTTTAGAGGTTATTTGGTCACTATAGATTGTCCTAATTGCCCCGAGACTGCAGACGACTAGAGAAATCTGGGCGATAATAAGATTAATGTAAGATTAGTGTAGAATGAGAGGTTGATGGCCAGTATGCACAGGTGGGCCGAAGGGCTTATTTCCACACTGCATCTTGCTCTGACGTTAGAATGGTGCAGAAATATAAGCACAGGTAAATCTGCAGATGAAGGAAATCCAAAGCAATAAACACAAAATGCTGGAGGAACTCAGCAAGTCAGGCAGCATCAATGGCAGCACAGTAGCTTAGTGGTTAGGCCAATGCTTTACAGTACCAGCGGCCCAGGTTCAAATCCCATCATTGCCCAGAAGGAGTTTGTACGTTCACTCCGTGACCGAGTGAGATCCCTTCAGGTGCTCTGGCTTCCTCCCACTTTCCAAAGATGTAACAGTTGGTAGGTTAATTGGTCTTTGCAAATGTCCCATGATTAGGCTAGGATTAATTTAGAGGATTGCTGGGCTGTGTAGCTCGAAAGGCTGCAAGGGCCTATTCAGTGCTATATCTCAATAAATAAAAAATAAATTAAATAAAAATGAATAAACCGTTGGCGTTTCAGGGCGAGAACCTTCTTCAGAACTGGAAAGAAGACGCCAGGTGGGAGAAGGGAAGGAGGATGGATAGAAGGTGGTAGGTAAAGCCAGGTGGGTTGGAAAGATAAAGGGCTGGAGAGGAAGGAATCTGATGGGAGAGGAAAGTGGACCATAGGAGAAAAGGAAGGAGAAAGGAACCCAGTTGGAAGTGATAGGTAGTCAAGAAGAAGAAAGAGGCCATAGCAGAGAATAGTAGAGGGAAAGGGGGAAGACATTATTTTTTACAGGAAGAAATCAGTATTCATGCCATCAGGTTGGAGGCCATGCAGATGGAATATAAGGTATTGCTCCTCCACCCAGAGGGTGGACTAATTGTGGCACAAGAGGAGGCCATGGACATAAGTGTCTGGTACAGAAACAAGTACCTTTTAATTATTTAATTCTAACATTTGTTTTATTCTTCCCATATTCTCATCAACTTCTCCATAATTCTCTCTCTCATGTGCAGAATATGCAATGGGCAATTTGAATGAGCAATTAACCTACTAATAAGCACATCTTTGAGATATCTGAGGAAACTGGAGCTTACCGAATGTGACCAACGGGAGAACCTACAATCAGGGCTATATCTGGCTCCACTAACTGCACCACCACACCATCTTTAGTCTTCAATCTTAACCTGGGTCTGGTCATTCTTTAACACGGTAAAAGTGTCAGGAGAAAGTTCATTCTGTTGGAACAACTTTGGTAATTCCCCTGAAAGTTTGGACAGTGTGGGTAGGAAACTCAGAAACACTAGCCAAAAACATCTCAGCATCAACCATCCAGTCTGATGATGTTATTTAACCATTACTTAGATTTTGCTATGAATAGTTCATCAGTTTTCCTCAGCCTCTATTCAATGAATTGATTCAGTGAGGGGAATTATCATTCTGTGCTCCTGTTCCTGATTAATATCCAGTTCATGCTCTTCACATGGAAAGGAAGTGTGGAGAGCTGTTGGGCTTCCCTCTCAGGAATGAATAACTGGTTATCTTTTTTGGATCTGGTATATAGAATGGGTGGTGAGGTGGAGATAGGTCTCTACCAGAGGAGGTGTAAGGCACTCTTTCCCACCACTAGCCCACAGGTCACCCTTGGACAAGGTGCAATACCTGCTTAGCACCCTCCCCCAGGTAGATAAACATGGGGCCACTGACACTAGGGAGACAATCTGTGAAGAGTATTGATAATGGCTGGGGTCATCCCTCTTGTAAAGAGACTGCCCAGAAAAAGGCAATGGCAAACCACTACTGTAGAAAATTTGCCAAGGACAATCATGGTCATGAGACCATGATCACCCACGTCATACGACTCGGCACAGAATGATGATGATATAAAATGGGAGAGAAATGCTGAGATCACCTGTAGAAGTGTAACTCAACAAAAACTGGCATCATTAATGACTAGAGAGTGAGTCAGTTAACATTTTCTTCAAGTTTATGAAGTTGAGTAACATTCTGGATTTTGAATTAATTTTTTATTGTCAATTTACCAAGATACAGAGGAAAGCTTTAATGCTATCCATACAGATTATTCCATACATAATGATATTGAAGCTAGTAAAAACGTAAATGGAGTGAAGGATATACAGGAACAGAGGAAATAAAGATTTAAAGATTAGCTTTGTTTGTCACATGTACATCAAAACATCAAAAAATACAGTGAAATAGGTCACTTGCGTTAACCAGCACAGTACAAAGAAGTGCTGGGGGCACAGCAGGTGTCACCATGATTCCAGAGTCAACATAGCATGCCCACAATATTTTACATAGAACATAGAATAGTACAGGCCCTTCGGCCCACAATGTTGTGCCGACCCTCAAACCCTGCCTCCCATATAACCCCCCACCTTAAATTTCTCCATATACCTTATATATATTTTTTAACCCTAAACCATACGTCTTTGGAATGTGGAAGGAAACCGGAGCACCTGGAGGAAACCCACACTGTCGTGGTGAGAAGATCCTAACCCCTTTCAGGTACTGGCAGAGATCAAACCCAGTCACAGGTGCTGTAAAGCTTTATGCTAACCGTTACTCTACCTGCTGCTTTGCAGGGTAGAGCAGCTAGACAAATAAAGTGCAAGGACGATGACGAGGTAAACTGGCCAATCAAAGGTTCACCTTTTAGTGCATGAGAAATCCATTTGAGTGTTTTTTTAACAATGCGATAGATGCAGTCCTTGAGCCTGGTGGTATGTATTCTCAAGCTATTAAGTCCTCTGCCTGATATGAGGAGAGAAAAGAGAATATGACCAGGGTCCTTGATTATATTGGCTGCTTTCCTGAGGTGGCAGGAAGTATAGGTGGATTTAAGAACATTTATTTTTTAAAAATATGTTGTTTTCATTAAAAAGGTTCTTCAGATCTTAGAAATTCAATGATAGATATCTGAGCAATCCTGAGCAGAATTCTAGTTGAATCTGAATCCACTGCTGCTTGGAATAATCTCAGTGGGACATGCAAAGTAACTAAAATGTAGAGTAGGAATTTTCTGGGAATTTAACACCCAATCTTTGTGCTGTCATCTTGACATTTGGTGCCACTGCTGAGTGACAGGAAACTTTTGACAGTATTTCTATCACTGAAGCTGGCCATAAACCCCCTCAAGTCTATGCCAGCAAGAGAAGTGGGAAAACTCAAATGGGAGGCTTAAGTTTGGTTACATGTCCTGAAAAGGAACTTGGCAGGAACGTGTACACTCAGTGGCCACTTTATTAGATAGCTCCTGTACCTAATAAAGTGGCCACTGAGTATATGTTCGTAGTCTCCTGCTGTAACCCATCCATTTCAAGGTTTGCCATGTTGGGTATTCAGAGATGCTCTTCTGTACACCATTGTTGCAGCACGTGTTTGTCTGAGTTACTGTCACCTTCGTGTCAGCTTGAACAAGTCTGGCCATTCTCCTTTGACCTCTCTCATTAACAAAGCATTTTCACCCACAGAACAGCTGCTCACTGGATTTATTTTTGTTTTATGCACCATTCTCTGTAAACTCTAGGGGGTGTTGAGTGTGAAAATCCCAGGAGATCAGCAGTTTCTGGAATATTCAAAATACCCCATCTGACACCAACAATCATCCCACGCTCAAAGTCACTTTGACCACATTTCTTCCCCATTCTGATGTTTGGTCTGAGCAACAACTGAACCTCTTGATCATCTGCATGTTTTTGTGTGTTGAATTATTGCTGCATGATTGGCTGATTGAATATTTACAGTAATGAGCTTGTGAGTAGGTGTACCTAATAAAGTGGCCACCAAATATACAATTTCAATGCAAGCAGAAGAGTTGAGATTACACCATTGGAGGTCTTTGTAATTACTGGATAAAGTGAACTCTGTAAGCAGGTTGATTAGTGGTTAGGTAGCAAGCTGGCAAAGCTGGTCTCATGTTATCTGGAGAGCTTAAAGCAGAATCGCACAGCAATTAGCATGGCACTGTTACAGCCCGGGGCAATGGACATCAGAGTTCAATTCTGTGGTTTCTGTAGGGAGCTTCTGTACGTCCTTCCCAAAGAATGTGTGGATTTTCCCCGCGCGCTCGGCTTTCCTCCCACAGCTTAAAGATATACCGGGTAGGTTAATCGGTCACTGTAAATTGTCGAATGATTGGTCGGGTTAACTCAAAGGACCAGAAGGGTCTACTCTACGCTGTAACTCTAAGTATATAAATAAAATATATTTTTTAAAATAAATAAACAGCTACAATAGAGAGAAGGAGTAAAAAGATACTCATACCTAAAGGGTTAATTCAAGAAGTTACTAGTCTGAGTTTATACCTGATGACAAACGCCAAAATTTGGTTTTGCTCATAAAATGTAACAATGCCAATGGGAAGTTGGTATGGAAATCCCTAGCATCTATTACTACACAGCACTTGGAATTAGGAAATGTACAGCAATGGTGTTGCACTTGTTCCATCTTATTGCGCAATTCTGGAGGAAGTAAATAAAGTTTCCAATACAAGGTGAGGAAATTTATGGTCATAATTTCCTTGGAGTTTTTTTTTCTTTTGGATGAGGTATAATAGGTGTCAATCAAGTGGTGATAATTGGGATTAGTTTAGATAGCACGTGATGCTCAGCATGGACATGTAGGCCAAAGGGCCTGTTTCTGTAGCGTATTACTCTATAACAGGGTTCCCAACTTTTTTATGGACCAATACCATTAAGCAAGGGGTCTGTAGACCCTAGTTTGGAAACCTCTGCACCTCCATTGACAGTTCAAAATTTCACTAATGGTTGGAACATCTGACAAGACAGCATTCCCTTGGAAGTGCGCAGAAGTGTTAGTCTGGGTGTTTAACTGTACTCTTCTGTCAGACTGTGAAAACTTGGTTCCAATCTTGACTTTGAATTCAAGTTTTGTTTTGGAAAATGCTCACCTTCTCCCCATGTTATTATTTTCTTTTTAGTTGGATACTATACAATGCATCCATTGCATATAATATTAAGCTGGTGAGTCTGCCATGCCAGGTGGAACTTAAGGCATTTCAAAGAGCTGCACATGGTGGAGAGCTGAGATATTGAAAAAAAAAGAATCTTCTGGAAATACCCTGCAAGTCAGTCAGTATTTGTGCAGAGAGAAATGGAGTTAATGTGTCAGGACCATGACCTTCCGTCAGAGTTGATCTTGACAGTTCCGATGATAGGTTATTGACCAGAAATGCTAACTCTGTTTCTTCCTCCACAGATGCTGCCTGACTTGCAGATTATTTCTAGCATTCTCCTATCTTCTTGGTGTTGTAGTAATACCTGAGTTCATTTCTCTCCGCTGCTCATAAGGAGTTTGTACATTCTCCCCATAACCGTGTGGATTTCCTCTGGGTGCTCCGGTTTCCTCCCACATTCCAAAGGCATGCCGGTTGGTAGGTTAATTGGTCATTGTAAGTTGTCCTGTGACTAGACTTGGATTAGATTGGGGATTGCTGGGCGGTATGGGTCAAAGGGCCTATTCCATGCTGTAGCTCAATAAATAAATATTAAATAAGAACTCTTCAAAAATCTGTTAAAATATTTAATAGATTTGCTAAAAAACATAGGATCACAGTGTGCCATGTTTCTCTGATACAATTTTAATAAAGAAACAGACACAGTTGAAAGTTGGGAATATCAGGTAAATTTACAAAGTATTCTGCGCTCCTTCCTATGTATCTTATCTAACATGAAAACACAAAAGGAATTTTACATGTACATTATGGCATCCGGCATACAACATATTCACACTACTTCCATAACTTCATTTCAGCAGGTACATAGATAAGGAAGATGTAGCAGGATATGGGCCAAATGCAGGCAAATGGGACAAGCTCAGGTAGGCAGGGATAGGTTGGGCCGAAAAGCCTGTTTCCATGCTGTATCGTCTACACTTGTTCCTGCAGGATGCAGATTATGAAGTAATTTATGTGAAGATTGGCTTTCGTAAACCCTGTCAGAGCTAAAGTAAGTCAGGCTTAGATCCAATGCCCTCAATGTGAAAACCAACTGCTCCTATTCAGTCAGGCTCACGTGAGCAAAATGAAAATCTAATGGGTAAGAGTACTTGGTAGCCTGATGGTGTTCATAGACTAAAAGAGTATAAATCCGTGCTATAGAGACAGACAGCCAAAAAATGATATCTACAACTGGGAAGAATTAATTTGGTCTGAGAACCATGGAGTTATATGCAGGGTAGATCATTGCTGCTAACTGATATTTAAAAGAATTATTCAATCACTTGCATTAAGCAAGTAACATGGCAAAGTGTGAAAATAAAATGTAATGAAATTCAGAGGGCCACATTATTTGAATTAAATGCCTTTGAGATAAGGGCAGTGGCCTCAGTGTAGAATTCATATTAAAGAATCAGCCAAGGTTTTGATATGGAGCGGCAGCACGATACAAATTGCCTGCAGAATGATTATATATTAGAATTGGAGGGCTCCAGTCACTGTTACCCCAAGATGCTCCCTCTAGTGGAAATTGTGTACACTTGTAGAGCTGCTAGATCACAGAAGAGGTGCATAATGTACTAAGCAATTCTTTTGGATTTGAAGAGAAATTTTTAGAATGGGTAACATACCATTATGTGAGTGTAAAGCATTATCGGTGAGAGATGTGGGATTGTTTGCCTATGAATGGTAAAGAGAATTACAATAGATTGGTTAACATTATCTCTAAAATATTAGAAATACAGTAAATACAGAAAATATTAGTAATACTCAAACAGTTAAGCAGCATCTGTGGAGAAGTAAAGTCAGTGTTTCAGGTGAGAGCCCCTCAGATAAATGTTAACTATTTCCTCCCTCTATAGATGCTGTCTAATCAGCTGATGAATTTCAACTCTTCCTCTTTATATTTTAAGCTTGAATTTACAGCAGCTGCACAATTTTGCTTATTATTAAGCTGGTCACTCAACTGGCAAGTGGCAAGGCTGTTTACCAGGGTGATCTTACATTGCCCCATAATAAGGCAGCAAATGATCTAATTGCTTTCTAATGCACACTCTATGAACAGCGATATCACTGTTTCTTTTACTTAGAGGTACTGCACAGGATAGGTCTTTCCAGCCCTTTGAGCCATGCCACCCAGGCAACCCTCAAAAGCCCCGATTTAACCCTAACCTGACCATGGGACAATTTACAATGACTGACTAACCCACCCAGTATGCCTTTGGACTGTTAGAAGAAACTGGAGCACCCAGAGGAAAACTTACACATTCCACAGAATGTACACGTTACAGAAGACGTTGGAATTGAACTCTGGATTCAGACACCCAAGCTGTAATTGAGTTGCACTAACTGCTATGCTACCATTGTTTTAGGTGAAACAAAATGGAGCATTATGTTTTTCACTGACAGTTGCTTCCCATCACAGTGACACTTATTAACACATAAACGAACTTAACACATAGCCTTAAGCACAACTGGATTGTCAAAGAGCAGTAGCTACGAGTCTGGTAACTAAGTGTATTTTTCAATAAGAGATCCATTGCACTCTGTGCAATCTTTATATATAGCTAGGGAACCTAAGACTTTTGTACGGTATTGTACGTAGAACACAGAACATAGAAATCTACAGCACATTACAGGCCCCAGCCCACAATGTTATGCTGACCACAACTGTCTAGAATTACTCTAGGACATAGCTCTCTATTTTTCTGAGCTCCATGTACCTATCTAAGAGGCTCTTAAAAGATCCTATTGTATCCCCTTCCACCGCCGCCACCAACAGAGCATTCCACGCACCCACCACTCTCTGTGTGAAAAACCCCTGACATCCCCTCCGTACCTATTGCCAAGCCCCTTAAAACTATGCCCCCTTGTGATAGCCATTTCAGCCCAGGGAAAAAGCCTTTTGCTATCCACACGATCAATGCCTCTCATCACCTTTTACACCTCTATCAGGTCACCTTTCATCCTCTGTCACTTCAAGGAGAAAAGGCCAAGTACACTCAACCTATTCTCATAAGGAAAACCCTCCAATCCAAGCAACATCCTTGTAAATCTCCTCTACACTCTCTCTAAAGTATCCACAGTATAGTAATTTTATGTATTGCACTGTACTGTTGCTGCAAAAAAAAAAACAGATTTCATGACACATGTGAGTAATGATAAACCTGATTCTGATATAGGTCTCTATAGTAGACTAGGAGTAGGAAAGTTGGAGGGAGAGGGGAATCATGGTTTGGAAAAGAGGAAGGGAGAGGAGAAGGAGTGGAAAGCACCAGAGAAGTATTCTGTAATGATCAATAAACCAATTGTTTGGAATCAAATTACCTTGCCTCGTATCTCTGGGCTGGGTGTGGCTGCACCCGCACCACACCCCCACTCCTTGTCTGCCACCTGACCCACACCATTGGCGCTCCACCCTCACCATTCCCAATATCCTTTGCTCCTGTCAGATTTGCAAACTAGCTCTCCACTCCACATCGACAAGTACAATACTGTGCAAAATACTATGCACCCTAGCTATATATACGAGCTTAAGACTTTTGTACAGTACTGTATGTACACTCAGTGACCACTTTATTAGGTACACTTGTACACTGCTTGTTAATGCAAATATTTAATCAGCTAGTCATGTGGCAGCAACTCAACGCATATAAGTATGCAGACATGGTCAAAATGTTTAGTCGTCTTTCAGACCAAGCATCAGAATGGGGAGGAAGTATGATCTAAGTGACTTTGACCATGGAATGATCGTTGGTGCCAGATGGGGTAGTTTGAGTTCTGGGATTTTCACGCACAAACAGTCTCTGGAGCTTACAAAGAACGGTGTGAGAAACAAAAAAATCATCCAGTGAGTGGCAGTTTTGTGAACAAAAATTCCTTGATGATGAGAGAGCACAGAAGATAATGTCCAGACTGTTTCAAGCTGACAGGAAGGTGACTTAAGTAACCACGCAGAGGAGAAGCTCTGAAAAAACACACATTGCACCTTATAGTAGACGGACTACAGCCACAGAAGACAACAAACTTACAATCGGTGGCCACTTTATTAAGTACAGGAGTTACCTAATAAAGTGGCCTGTGAGTGTAAGTGGCAAAGGAATCAAAGGAAGATTCGATGAGAATGTGAGGGAAAATAAGTTGCTGGAGTGCAGGGAAATAGGGGAAGTGGAGGTGGGAGCATATTTAATGGGATTGCTAACCTGGAAGCCAACATGGACCCAATGGTCAGATGCCCATTGTGCATGCCAGATAGGATCAGTGGACAGAAACTGCAACTTGGAGTTGCTCAGTAACTTCATTTGACTCAACGCTGATGTAGAATTTATTGTAGGAATGGAAGACAAGGAAGAAGGATTAAAAAAGTAAAATTTTAGAGTGATATTAGTTTTTCAAGGTTACCTGCAGTGAAAGGATCGATGGGAAGTGAATCCAAACCAGGAACTGAAAAGGCAGGATTAGGCTCGATGTCAAGGGTATCTTTTAGTTCTACGGGATAATATGCCAAGGTACGTTTCAGGGGAAGGACATTTGAAGAAGACAACATGAGGGATGAGTCCAGAGAAAAGAAGGACTGACAGCCATAGTCTTTTTCCCAGGGTGGAAATGGCTAATTCCATTTTAAAGAGGAGAGAACAGCAGGGATGTTAGAGGTAGGTTACACAGAGAGTAGTGGATGTGTGGAATACCCTGTTTGTGGTGATAGAAGAAGATACATTAAGAAACTTTAAGAAACTTTTAAATAGGCACATACATGAAAAATAAGCGAAGGGCTATATAGTAGGGACTATGAGGAGAGAGGAGCTAAATTGATCTTAGAGTAGATTAAAAGGCTGGCACAACATTGTGGGCTGAAGGGCCTGTACTGTGCTATGTTCTAAAGCTGAAACTGAACATGTGAATAGGCGGAGCTGGTCTTGTAAAATGGAGCAGGCTTGTATTAGTGGGAACTTTCATGTCTAAACATAGCCTTTATTAATAATATTATTGAGATAATAATATTATCACCAGATGCAGAATTGTTTTCCAACGTGACCAGCAGAAATCCTGCAGTCCCCTTCTGCTGAATGGGTACTAGGATAATAATATTATCAGAAAATAATGTTATCTCAATAGGCCACTAGTTACAAACACTTAGAAACAGTGCTGGTGATGTTATATCTTTGGTCCTGCCCTATCACAGATATTCTTTTTGTTCTACCTGCCAACCACCAACCCCCCCTCCCCAACTAAAACTTACTTTTATCATCTCTTCCGCTGTTCTTTTGAAAGGTCCCAGACCTGCAGTGTTCACTACTTCCCATATGATCTGCCTGGTGTGCTGAATGTTAGCAGTATTCTCTGGTTTTATTTCAGATTTTCAGTATGTGCAGTTTTTTTTAATTTTCACAGACATTGACTACGTGGAGCTATTGTGACTATTTCAATTTGGAGAAAGCTTGAGATGGGAATTTTACCACATTTTCCTAGTACCCATTCAGCAGAAGGTTAATGCAAGCTGCAGGATTTCTTCTGTTTGGGAAATCAAAAAAAGCTTTTCAATATTTCAGGAGAATGTACTTTTATCATGGCTTCAGTTAACAGCCCAGCCTTAGACTGCACAAAGCAATCTTCCTTAAGTTTTAACACCACAAATGAATCAGGTATGTTTTAGAATTTAATTTCACATGCAGGTATTTCAGGTTGTTTAAACAAGTACATTTTTGAAAAAGGATCTAGTGCTTTCCCAATGTGTATAATGAATAAACTTGGGCTTCCAGCCAGGTACAGGTATCAATTATAACTGACGTTTAACTCTGCCATCTTCATCAGGTTTGATGCCTGGGCATATCTAGACCAGCAGTATTTCTCTGAGTAACCCAAACAGATACACCTCCTGTGCTCCTTGATACAGATTTCCACCACACGTCCCACCTGGCTGATATACACTGCTCCGCATTCACAGGGAACCATCATATTCGCAATGGCCATAAGATTGACATTGAAAGCACAAAACTATTGTGCTGTGCCAATGGCTTTTGGAACCATCTGGTAAAGAAAACCATTGAAGTAGCTTTAACAGAGAATTTTAACAAAGGCAAAGTTCTCGCTCTAAGTAAGAGCTGGAATTTGATTGTAAACAAGGTAGGAGAGTGAAAACCTGATTGGATGAAGACTAGCCAATCAGAAGGGACAGACTACGGGGGTATAAATGCCACCAGAATAAACATGCCCGGGCTTCATACATGATGAAGCTAGCAGAGATTGTCATCGAAAAATCGGTTATAGTCGATACCTGTATGCTGCTGGAAGCCCGAGAAGAGTTGATTCGAAACACATTTTTATTAATGACACAAGGTAAACTCCAAATACATGTGACCATCCCCTGAATTTGTGTAGCTGAGAACAGACTCGGTGTTTGTTCCTAACCAACTGAGCTGGGAGAACCACTACAGTGCATCTTCAACATGAGCCTGGAACAGAGAAGAGTACCCAGACAGTGGAAAACATCCTGTATTGTCCCGGTACCGAAGAAACCACAACCAAAGGAGTTGAATGACTTCAGACCTGTTGCCTTGACGTCGCACGTGATGAAGACCATGGAGCGGCTGATAATACAGAATCTGAGGCCACAAACCAGGCACGCCCAGGATCCTCTTCAGTTTGCGTATAAGGAGAAGGTGGGAGTGGAGGATGCTATCACGTATTTGCTGCACAAATCCCTCTCTCACCTAGATGGGGTCAGTGGTGCTGTGAGGATTACATTCCTGGACTTCTCTAGTGCCTTTAACACCATCCAGCCCAAGATCTTAAGGCACAAACTAACGGAGATGGGAGTAGACTCTCACATGGTGGATTGGATAGTGGACTACTTGACAGATAGACCTCAGTATGTGCGGTTGGGAGACTGTAGGTCTGACACGGTGGTCAGCAGCACAGGAGCGCCGCAGGGGACCGTGCTCTCTCCGGTCCTGTTCACCCTGTACACATCAGACTTCCAATATAACTCAGAGTCCTGCCATGTGCAGAAGTTTGCTGATGACACGGCCATAGTGGGGTGTGTCAGGAATGGACAGGAGGAGGAGTATAGGAAACTGATACAGGACTTTGTGATATGGTGCAACTCAAACTACCTGTGTCTCAATATCACCAAGACCAAGGAGATGGTGGTGGACTTTAGGAGATCTAGGCCTCATTTGGAGCCAGTGATCATTAATGGAGAATGTGTGGAGCAGGTTAAGACCTACAAGTATCTGGGAGTACAGTTAGACGAGAAGCTAGACTGGACTGCCAACACAGATGCCTTGTGCAGGAAGGCACAGAGTCGACTGTACTTCCTTAGAAGGTTGGCGTCATTCAATGTCTGTAGTGAGATGCTGAAGATGTTCTATAGGTCAGTTGTGGAGAGTGCCCTCTTCTTTGTGGTGGCGTGTTGGGGAGGAAGCATTAAGAAGAGGGACGCCTCACATCTTAATAAGCTGGTAAGGAAGGCGGGCTCTGTCGTGGGCAAAGTACTGGAGAGTATAACATCGGTAGCTGAGCGAAGGGCGCTGAGTAGGCTACGGTCAATTATGGAAAACCCTGAACATCCTCTACATAGCACCATCCAGAGACAGAGAAGCAGTTTCAGCGACAGGTTACTATTGATGCAATGCTCCTCAGACAGGATGAAGAGGTCAATACTCCCCAATGCCATTAGGCTTTACAATTCAACCGCCAGGAGTAAGATATGTTAAAGTGCTGGGGTTGATTGTATTTAATGTATTTAAGTAAACTACTTAAGAACTTTTTAAAAGCTATTATTAATGCTTTTTGAGAGAGTGATTTAGATGCATATCATATTTTTACTGAGTTAAGTATTGTATGTAATTAGTTTTGCTACAACAAGTGTATGGGACATTGGAAAAAATGTTGAATTTCCCCATGGGGATGAATAAAGTATCTATCTATCTATCTATCTTTTACAGAGGTGGTGAATTATCTCAGATAAGTTATTGTCATTTAGCACATAGAATAGAGGACAGTGCAGTCCCTTTGGCCTTGATGTTGTGCCACCATTTAACCTATTTCAAGTTCACTCTAACCCTTCGCTCCCACATAGCCATCCATTTTTCTCTCATCCATGTGCCTAAGTCTCTTAAATGTCCCTAATATATCTGCCCCTACGACCACCCCCGGCAACACTTCCCACCACTCCCTGTGTAAAATATACCTGCCTTTGACATTCTCCCTATAATTTTCTCCTAGCAGCTTAAGGTTACAGTATGCCTCTTTGTATTGCTGTGAAAACTAAAAAAAAACACAACTATTTGTTGTTTTAATTGCAAATTGTGATGTTATGGGTTAACAGCCTGTTACAGAGAACGTTCAGTTTTGTTCACTGAAATAGACATAAAAATAAAAAAAAGTTGAATGGAAATTTTAAAGGAGATAATAAGACAAATATTGGGAAAAACTAATTTGTGTGGACAATCTACTTCTCTATGGCAATCATCCAAGTATATCATCAGAGCACTGCAGTGCAGTTGTTTGTTCAAAGATTAAAAATAGGTTCACCTGCTCCTTCTTCCCTTCAAAAAGTAAGCATTGAGTTCACACTTGAATTTTCAAACACCATTCACTTACGCAACTGCCACAGATACTTTTCACCATCCTTGCCTATTCTTCTCCCCATATTTAGACCCCTGCCTGTATTTCCTGGTAAGTTAATTGTCTGTGAGGTATTCTGGAATGTCCTGAAGCCATCAAAGGAAAAATTATAGAGAGAAGTCTATCATTTATTTATATGCAGTTCCGATGGGCAATATTTTATCATTAGAATTGCATAAAACAATGTTTCACTTCTCTAATTCCTTTATACCCCATTTTCACTATGCCTCAGGGTTCATATTTAAGGGGAACATGAGGGGAAGCTTTTTCACTCAGAGAGTGGTGAGAGTGTGGAACAAGCTGCCGTTGCAAGTGGTGGATGCCATTTGGATTTCAATAGTCAAGAGAAGTTTGGTTAGCTATATGGGTGGGAGGGATATGGAGGTCTATAATCCAGGTTCAAGTCAATGGGGCTAGGTATTTTAAATGGTTTGGCACAGAATTGATGGGCCGAAGGGCCTGTTTCTGTGCTGTAGTTTTCTCTGATTCTCTAACTCTCTGACTCATTGAATCGTGTTTCCTCCACTTTCTGAACACATACACCCTCAGTTTCCATTCCCAAATTGCTATGGAAAGTAATGCAATTGATGAATCATAATTTGGTGATAAATTCTAACATTTCTTAATATTTAATGGACAATCCCTGGGGAAATAAGCCAGGGATTTTGAGCATAATAGTTGATAAGGTGGGAGAGAATGTTCCAAGTGGCCAGTGATTGTAACATCAAACTTTACATAAGGCTGGCAAGACCTGAAATATCTATGAGACAGTTTATCTTTCAGAGAATTGGTTACCTCCTACAGATTACGTAGTAGTGAAAATGGTAACGAAGAATGGTTGCCGATAAAGAAAGCATATGGAATACTTGCCTTCATTAGTTGAGGAACTAATGAAGATACAGTATAAACTCTAGTTAAGCTGGAGCTTTGCATTCTGTTCTGGTTGGCTCATTACAGGATGCAAGTCGAGGCACTTGAGAACGTGCAAAGGAGGCCAGCCAGGATGCTTTCTGGATTAGAAAGCATGTGCTATAGGGAGAGATTGGACAAACTTGGGTTGTTTTCTCTGCAGTGGCAGAAGCTGAGGGGAGATCTGATAGAAATTTATAAGATTACGTGGGACATAGACCGTGTAGATAGCTAGTATCTTTTTTCCAGGATTCAAATATCTGATATCAGAAGGTATGCAGCAATTGAATGCAAAAGACATCAAACAAGATGTTTTTAACACAGAGGGATTGTTGGGTGCCTGAAACGCACTGCCTGGGGTGGTGGTGGAGGCAAATATGATAGAGACATTCAAGAGGCTCTTAGATAGGCACGTGAATGTGCAGAAAATGAAGAGACATGGACATTGTGCAGTCAGAAGCGATTAGTTTAGTTAGGTTTTCGATTACTAATGTAATTTGATTTGCACAATATTGTGGGCCGAGGAACCGGCTCCCGTGTTGTACTGTTCTATGTCCTGTGTTCTATGTTTATGTCCTGTGTTCTATGTTCTATGTTCTATGTTCTGTGTTCTATATCTTGTGTTCTATGTTCTACGTCCTGTGTTCTATGTTCTCTGTTCTATGTTCTGTGTTCTATGTTCTATGTTCCAGTTCTATGTTCCACTCCGTCATCCCAAATGTGGCTGGTTCCATGTTCCCAAGTTCCCACTCATGCAGGCAAAGATAAAGCATCTAGTCCAGGGGTTCCCAATCTTTTCAATGCCATGGACCAATACCATTAAGCAATGGTCTGTGGAGCCGAGGTTGGAAACCCCTGCTCTAGTCTGAGTTTAAGCAACTTGACTGAATAGGTGATATGCAGGGAGATGCAGCTGACTGAGAACTTTAACCTGTGCCCATCTACTCCACAGCACAGCCATGCTACAGAGCTTTCTTGATAGCTCGACCTGAACTCTGTTCTCCAAAAATACCCCCAAAGGCCCCATTCCCTCTCCAATTCCATCTGGAAAGCATCTATGGGAGATAATAAATTTCAACCAGGTCTTAGCAGTCAAAGATATTCTTTGATTCACAGGAGGCTTTGAATAAATTGGAAAAGAAAGTAATCAGATTTATATTTTTAGCAAATGTCATTCAAAATATCTGCAGCTCTGGTTGCGTACCCGACTGCCTGGTGGAAAAGCATCCTGAGGGCCAAATTCAATAACCTCTGGAAACAGGCGGCATGATCGCGATACGTGATTAGCCCACACTCGTCGAGTGAAATAGGTCAGCAGGCCAACTTTAGCTGCATACTTAAACATCAGGCCAACAATGTGATTGGTTGGTCCCGGCCTCAAAACCAGCACCGCCTCTTGAAGGAGAGAAGTCCACTCACATTGGAGCAGTCACTGGGAGGTGGTCTGTAACATCATGTGACCAAGTAGACAGCTGCGTCGTGGGAGTGAGCAGGCCCGAAGGTTTTAAAATGCAGAATGGAGTGTCTTGAGAGAGTTGGTGGAAAGAAATTGGGACCTCCTGTTTCTGCAGAAGGTAATGGGAGCAAGTAGTTCAGGAGATCAGGCATCAGGTCCCCAGAATGCCATAAAACTCTCAGACACCTCACTCAAGCAATTGAGAATTGTTGATGCATCTTTGCAAGCCACATCCCAACCACTGCTCTACCCCCATCACCACTCGCCGTGCAAACCGCACTACGCTGCTTGCCACACCTCCCATCAAATAAGGAGAGGTTAAAGAGATTAGCTTTCTTTGTCACATGTACATTGAAACATCGAAACATACAGTGAAACGCATTGTTTGTGTCAATGACCAATGCAGTCTGAGACGTGCTGGGAGCAGCCCATAAGCATTGGTATGCTTCTGGCCCCAACACAGCATGCCCACAACTTACTAACTCGAACCCTTACACTACAGGATTATTAGAGGAGACTGGAGCACCTATCGGAGAGAATATTCAAACTCTTTACAGTCAGCAGCAGGATTGAACCCTGACCTTATAGCTGGCTCTGTAACGCACTGCACTAACTGCTACGCTGCTGTCAGTTAGGACTTGTACCTCACATTCATACACTCCTCTGCACCCTCCTGTCATTCTTACACCTCATGGCTCGTTTACACTCTGCCAACAACTTAACCCTGAAAGTCACATCTTCCAGACAAATCGCATGGCAACCACTGACAAAGTCAGTGCAGCTGGAAGGAGCGGGAGATAACTTATATGTGTTTGTCCCATAAGGGAGAGGGTGCTGGCCATTCCTGGAACAATACACCCAAAATGGTGAAGAAAATCAAAAGGCCAAGCAGCATCTATGGAAATGAATAAATAATTGATGTTTCTGGCTGAGCCTCTTCTTCAGGACTGGAAAGAAAGACAATAGACAATAGGTGCAGGAGCAGGCCAATTGGCCCTTCGAGCCAGCACCGCCATTCAATGTGATCATGGCTGATCATCCACAATCAGTACCCCGCTCCTGCCTTCTCCCCATATCCCTTGACTCCACTATCTTTAAGAGCTCTACCTAACTCTTTCTTGAAAGCATCCAGAGAATTGGCCTCCACTGCCTTCTGAGGCAGAGCATTCCATAGATCCACAACTCTCTGGGAGAAAAAGTTTTTCCTGAACTCTGTTCTAAATGGCCTACCCTTTATTCTTAAACTGTGGCCTCTGGTTCTAGACTCCCCCAACATCGGGAACATGTTTACTGGCTCTAGCATGTCCAATCCCTTAATAATCTTATATGTTTCAATCAGATCCCCTCTCATCCTCCTTAATTCCAGTGTATAGAAGCCCAGTCACTCCAATCTTTCAACATATGACAGTCCCCCCCATCCCTGAAGGGGGAAGATGCCAGAATAAAAAGATGGGGGGAAGGGGAGGAGGGCTAGTTAGAAGATGATAGGTGAGGTCCGGTGAATGAGAAAGATAAAGGGCTGGAGAAAGATGAATCTGACAGGAAAAGAGAGTGGAGAATGGGAGAAGGGGATGAAGCAAGGGCACCAGGGAGATGTGACAGGCAAGTGAGGAGAAGAGGTAAGAGGCCAGAGAGGGTCATAGAAGAAGTGGGAAGTGGAAGGAGAAAAAAATTACCAGAATGAGAAATTGATGTTCATACCATCAGTTTGGAGGCTATCCAGATGGAATACAAGGTGTTGCTCTTCCACCTTGGGAGCGACTCTCTGTGGTAAAAGAGGAGACCATGCACAGACATGTCAGAACGCAAATGGGAAAAGGAATTAAAAATGATTGGCCACCGGGAAACTCTGCCTTTGGTATACGTAGCAGAGAT
Source organism: Hemitrygon akajei (assembly GCF_048418815.1). Lineage (NCBI taxonomy): Eukaryota > Metazoa > Chordata > Chondrichthyes > Myliobatiformes > Dasyatidae > Hemitrygon > Hemitrygon akajei. The sequence goes on along the minus strand of NC_133153.1, from coordinate 32,150,217 downwards.
GCTCAACAAAGCGGCCCCCCGCTTTCCGTCAGATCTCACCAGTGTAGAGTAGGCTGCTCTGGGAGCACCGGATACAATAGACAATCCAAATGGATTCACAGGTGAAATGTTGCCTCACGTGGAAGGGCTGTTTGGAGCCCTGAGTGGAGGTGAATTGGAAGGTGTAGCATTTCTGTCACTTGCAAAGATATGTGCCAGAAGGGAGGTTAATGGGGAGGGACAAATGAACAAGGGAGTCATGGAGGGGGCCATTCCTACGGAAAGCAGAGAGTTGGAAGGGAGGTAAAATTACTTTGTTGGTAGGATCCCATCGAAGATGATGGGAGTTGCGGAGAATGATGTGTTGGATGTAGAGTTTCATGGGGTGGTAAATAAGGACAAGAAGATCTCTATCCTTGCTAAGGTGGTAGAAAGATGGGGTGAGCATGAATCTCTGGCATACTGAGAAGATGCAGGAGAAGGCAGCATCAGTGGAGCGGCAAAGAGGCAGGAAGATAGGAATCATGATTGGAAAAGGGAGAAGGGAGTGGCAAGCACCAGAGAGACATTCTGTAATGATCAATAAAGCAGTTGTTTGGAATCAAGTGATCTTGCCTGGTCTCTCAGGGCTGGGTGTGGCTGCACCCACGCCATTCCCAACATCCTTGGCTCCTACCAGACTTACAAAGTTGCTCTCCACTCCACATTGAGAAATACAGTACTGTGGAAAAGACTTAGGCACGCTAGCTATACATATGCACCTCAGACCTTTTCACAGTCCTGTGTATTCCAATCAGGGAAATAAAGGATTTATAGGAAAGCTGCAAGACCTATGGCTTGCTAAGGAAGTTGCATATGGTACAAAACGAAATAAGAGGACTGTAATGTTGTGTAGTGCAGAAACCTTTACCCATGCTAACTAATAACCTTTGACCCTGTTCTCCATCTTGCAGCTCCGTATAATAAAAAAAGCAAAAATCCCATGAAAAATAGCCATAATAAAAGGCACAAACAGAATTCAACTACTATAGTGTTATGTCTAACATTAATAAAAACGTAATCAACAACGGCCATCTTAGAATCAGCTAAAGTAGCTTAAACACATATTCAAAAGAAGGAATAAATCCGAGCAAATAATGTTACAAACAATACTCTTTCTCTCGAAAAAGAAAAGTAAATGAGTATATATATATAACAGACCTAAACTATAAATATTGAAACAGATAAAAGAAATAAAAAGATCCTACAGGTCCTACAACAGGTCCTACACAGACCACTAAAGTACAATACCATAAAGGTTCCCTACAAAACAGTTATATATGTACTAATTATTAATAAGGTAAAAAAAAATTAAATCGACCACGTCGCATACCAGAGAATGAAAAGGTATAGCATGTACTTAACTCAAAAGCTCCATAAACAACTCATACAGCAGATACTTCAAAATTGCCTATTGAGTAATCGGTGTAACTTTAATATTTTATTCAGTAGGCTTAACCTTAAGGTTTTTAATATACTCCCATCCCTCCTGAGAAGAGTAGATTCTCAATGATTGAGATTTTTATGTCTTTTATATTAGCTACTTGTTAAACTCCTTTTCCGATTTGTATATTCTTTATTTGAAAATCAATAAAAAAGATTAAAAAAATGAAATGGAATCCTTTACCCAGAGATAGTGAACATATTCCAGGTGAAAAACTAGTCAACATTAAATTTACAAAGGATAAAGAGCACGAAGACAGGCAGGAACATGGGTTTGGGTCCAAACATGGATCAACCATAAACCAACTGAAGGAGCTGATGAGCTGAAGCTTGCTCTGATTTTGTTTTAGTATGCCTTCATTCCTATGTTCTCTTTCTAGGCTTCAGCGGGAGAGAAGTCACTTAGTGGTTGGACATGCCAACTCAGAAAGGAGTTCACAGTGATTCTCTATTAAAAAGAGCTGCCTGTAGTTCTTTCTCTGTGTCAGAGGCTACAGGCTGCACAGAAAGGGGTTTGCAAGATTCACAGTTTTCCCCAGTGTGTGGTTCCAGAAACTACACCACACTGGTTTGTGGGCACTGCATATATAACTGCACCCAGTCCAATGCGTGTCCAATGTTTGGCAACTAATCCTGCAGTCAACACTCAATGTTGCTGCTAAGACCATCAGACCATAAGACAGAGGAGCAGAATTAGGCTTTTAGGCCCATCAAGTCTACTTCACCATTCAATCATGGCTAATTTATTACCCCTCTCAACCCCATTCTCATGTCTTCACCCAGTAACCTTTGACACACTGACTAATCAAGAACCTATCAACATCTGCTTTAAATGTACCCAATTGTGAAACAGCTTCTTGTTCTTCCTCTTTGACAACAGATTTCTCAATGGTCCATGAACCCAGAGCACTACCTTACCATTTTGTCCTCTTTTATTCACTACTTATTTGTCTTTTTTTATATTGTTTATTGTAACTTATATTTTTTTGATGTACTGCACTGTACTGCTGTTGCAAACACTAAATTTCATGACATATATTCAATGACCACCTTATTAGGTACAAAAGTGGAGCCAGGTATGGTCTTCTGCTGCTGTAGCTCATCCAGCTCAAGGTTTGAGGTGTTGTGGATTTAGAGATGCTCTTCATGCACACCACTGTTGTAATGCATCATTATTTGAGCTACATTCCTGTTAGCTTGAACCAGTCTGGCCATTCTCCTCTGACCTGCTCATTAACAAGGCATTTTTGCCCACAGAAATGCTGCTCATCGGATGTTTTTCTTTCTGTTTTCTGCACTATCCTGTGAACTCTAGCGACTGCTGTGCATGAAAACCCCAGGAGATCAACAGTTCCTGAAATACTCAAACCACCCTGTCTGGCACCAACAATCATTTCATGGCCAACAACACTTAGATAACATTTCTTCGCAATTCCAATGCTTGATCTGTACAACAACTAAACCTCTTGACCATGCCTGCATGCTTTTCTGCACTGAATTATTACCACGTGATTAGCTGATTAGATATTTACGTTAAAGCGCAAGTGTACCTAATAAAGTGGCCACTGAGTGTATGTCAGTGATAATAAACCTGATTCTGATTTGATGTGCATTTACTCTATGCTGTTGGGACTGGTGGTGATACCCAGAACAATGAGCCAAAAGGTAACTACTGGGCAACAAAGACTATGTGCCAACAACATCCCTGAGGACTTTTCTGCACAACTGAATATGCCTGTGTTAGATACAAATCGGGAGAGTTGTGCACAATACTGACCACTCTTTGCCTCACAAATATTGGTCTCCAAGGACTGAAATGAGAAGAAGCACCTTGAACTAGAAGGTTGGGAATCTCTGCAGATCTTTGCCCCGGGGCATTGTGGAGGGTCAAGTATATTAAATCCATCACTTACATGGAGCGTTGACACTAGAACTCAGCATCCATCATCAACGTTCCCCATGATGCAGCCTATGTGCTCTTCTTGCTTCTACTATCGGGCCAGAGAAAAAGGAGCCTCAAGTCCAACGCCCACATCAGAATCAGGTTTATCATCACTCACATATATCACAGAATCTGCTTTATTCTCGTGGCAGCAGTACAGTGCAATACATAAAATTACTACAGGACTGTGCAAAAGGCATGCTCCCTAGCTATATATGTGAGCCCAAGACTTTTGCACAGTACTTATATTGAGATTTACGAAATACCTTCTTCAACATCTTCTGATGAAGAATCTTGGTCTGAAATATCGACTGTTTGTTCCTCTCCAAAGATGCTGCATGACCTACTGAGTTTCTTCATCATTTTGTCCCTATTGCTCTGGATTTCCAGCACCTGCAAGATCTCTTATGTTTATGATTTTTTAAATATATATTTTTATTGTAATTGATAGCATTGCACTAATTTCATGACACACATGAGTGAAGTAAACCTGATTCTGACTGACCCATTAATCTACTTTCCAATCTCTACGAGCAAAACTTTCCTTGTGTCATTGTAATTGTGTTTACTTAAATTCAGGACTACACAGAAAGAATGACAAAAACCAATGGAACACACACAAAATGGCGGAGGAACTCAAAATAAATTACAATACCAACCCAGCAGAGGGCATTCCCAACTCTGTCAAGTTAGTTTGATTTAAGTGTTATTCAGAGGGATATCATTGGTATTAATATAACGAGTTGTCTGTAGCCTGTGGGACATCTTCAGTAACTGTACTTGGTCAGCTCCAAATTTCCAGTTCACAAGCACACAAACCACAATGGGCAGGGAACGACTTTCTGATCATGTAGTGCACTGTTTTTATACCATGAAACATTCTCTTTGTGTCCTGCAGAAAAAAAACATGTCATAGAGTCAGAAGACAAGCAGTCCCTTCATCCCTCTGAATCTGCACCATCAACCAGTCATCCTCACTAAACTGACATTAATCCCATTTTTCCCTCCTCACATTTTCATCAAACTCCTCCCCAAATTCCACCGTTCACCTACACCAGGGGCAGTATATAATAGCCAATTAACCTACCAAACCACTCTGCTTTGGGAGGTGGAAGGGAAACAACACCCATCAGCATGAGCCCCACCATCCAGACCATCCTCTCTCCTCTCTGCTGCCATCGGGCAGGTAGTTAAAGATCCTTAGATCCCACACCAACAGGTTCAGGAGCAGTTATTTCCTTTCAACCATCAGGCTCCTGAACCAGCATGGATAACTTAGTCACCTCAACACCAAACTGATTCCACAGCCTCTAGATTCACTTTCCAGGACTCTGCAATTCATGGTCTCATTTATTTACTTATATACTTATTATCTGTTTCTATTTTGTATTTGGACAAGTTGTCTTCTTTTGCACATCGGTTGCTTGTCCGTAGTCTTTTTTTTTCACTGATTCTATTGTGTTTCTTTGCTTTACTGTGAATATCTGCAAGAAAGTGAATCTCGTGGTGACATATACGTACTTTGAAAATAAATTTTACTTTGAATTTTGAAAACTGGAGCACCTGAGGAAACCCATATGGTCACAGGGAGAACGTGCAAAATCCACCAGTCAGCAACTGAATTCAAGGTTGCCCCGTGGAGCAGCAATTCTATTAACCTTCAATATAACAATAAAGTTGATGATAATTTGCAGGGAGAAAAAAAATTCAGGGAAATTCCTCTCCAGACTTTAGCTGATCTGCTTGAGGGGTTCATTTGGATCCCAAATACCCCCCAGTGCCTCAGAATTGCATTTGGCCCTCCCAGATACTGATCCGATTTAGTGAATTCCTATCCACTGCAGATAAGTCGAGAAAAGATCATTCCACACCATAAACATGGTGGACTTCTATGGGCAAGCTGGCACAGCGTCTTTTCTTGGTTTGTGCTGAGTTAGTTAGTTTAATTTCAGCATCAATGACATCTTGGATGCCCTAATTTGCCTCAATGCCCTTAGGGCTCATGAGAGAGGGTGGGGCTCCACCAATTGATGGATGAGACTCTTCCAGCCATTTTATCCAAAGACTACCTGCTAGGATTTGTCAAATAAGCTGATAGGGGACTTGGAAGAGAAAAGAGTTCTTCCCTGTTGTATAGGCTCAAGGTGCAGTGCCCAGGTAGGACATCAGCAAAATCATACCTCGGCAGGTCTCGGAGGGGTACAGAAAACAGAGGCAGAGGGAAACATATGGAGGCAACTTCACATCTAGTGGATTAGCACGAAGCATCAGTGAGTCACTGTTGGGTTTTACAGGATTGAATGAACAGCTCTGTTCCTTATTCCCAGTTAAATGCAATCCATTTACCATTAAATTCTTATTTTATACTTCTGGCCAGAAATTTGAACAATAAACAAATTGCATAAAGGGCCAGTATTTAAAAGGAGACCAAAACTGAATAAGGATTTAATGGAATTTTTCTCCTAAAACAGCTGGAAAAACATTAAGTACACAGAAGTATTTATTTAGATTCCTGCGATGCCAGCCCTCTTCTCAGTCAGCCTGAGACCTCTCTTCCCTCGCAGCGCTGAGTCTGTACTTCAGGGCACCAAGGTGCGGAAACGACGCTGACAGTAGCTTCGTCAAATATTTATTTTACAACCCGTCCTGCCATGCTCATTCTGGGCTAAGCCTAGTGCATAAAGCCTTCTTATGTAGATGTAAGATTCTTAAGGGAGGTGCAAGTTCACTTCAGGCACATTTCAGCCCTTTAGTGGTCAGAGGGCATCTTTGTTTTATTTTCTAATCCTCCAGCTACCTGTTAAGGATGTGATAAGCCTTGTGCTCCCTATTGATACAGCAGGTTACTGCTTTGCCTCTAACTCAGAATGTGCAGAGACTTGAGCGTGCTAACCCAGGCTGATAATCCAATGTGTAATCCTTCAAATGAGAAATAAAAATGAGATATTTCTTTGTCTCCTAGGTATAGCTCAAGTGTGTATAAAAAAATTCTAGAGACACTCAGCAGGTCAGGCAGTACCTAAAGAAACCATACATTCTGTGATATAAGACGTTTTTCTTACCATGGATGTTGTCTGAGCTGCTGAGTGTTTCCAATATTTTCAGTTTTTATTTCAGATTTCTATCATCTGCAGTCCTTTTTAAAATTAATTTTCAGATATTAAATCTCTTAGATCAGGGGTTCTCAAACTTTTTTATGCCATTGTCTGCTACTATTCCATGGACCCCAGGCTGGGAGCCCCTGTCTTAGATGCTCTTTGTGTGAGGAGCAAATAAGTTGTCCACAATATCCTGACCAACATTTAACTGGAAACCAATAGTTCAGAAAGCAGAAGCACAAGAGATTCTGCAGATGCTGGAAATCCTGAGCAACGCACACAAAATGGTGGAGTTACTCAGCAAGTCAGGACACACCTTTGGGTTGGCGGGGAGGTGTGGTGGAATAAATAGTCAATGCTTCGGTCCTGATGAAGGGTCTCAGACAAAAGTATCAGCTGTTTATTCTCCACAACAGATACTGCCTGACGTGCTGAATTCCTTCAGTATTGTGTGTATAGTTTGGAAAGTAGGCTGTCCAATCAATAGATTATAGCTATTTCAATGGAATCTGTACAAGTCGTCTACCTTTAACATTACAAGGGTGACAATCGATATATTGGACATATTTAACTGGCTTTGAAATATTCTAAAAGTGTAAGAGTTCTTTCTATGTTGGTTCTTTGCTCTGTGGAACAGAATGACATGAATTTTGGCTAATCAGGATAGGATGAGAGAGCAGGGTTTTCTCCTTGGAGCAAAGTGGGGTGAGAGGTGATGTGACCATAAGACATAGGAGCAGATCAGGCCATTTGGCCCATCGAGTCTGCTCCACCATTCAATCATGGCTGATCTTTTTTTGCCCTCCTCAGCCCCACTCCCTGGCCTTCTCCCCGTCACCTTTGATGCCATGTCCAATCAAGAACCTATCAAGCTCTGCCTTAAATACACCCAACAATCTGGCCTCCAAGCTGCCTGTGATAACAAATTCCACAAATTCACCACCCTCTGGCTAAAGAAATTTCTTCACATTCCTATTTTAAATGGATGCCCCTCTATCCTGAGGCTGTGCCCTTTTGTCCTAGATGCATTTGATAGAGGTGTACAAGATGATAAGAGGCATAGATCGAGTGGATAACTAGAGACTTTTTCCTAGGGCAGAACTGGTTTATAGCAGGGGGTTAATATTAAGGTGATTGCAGGGAAGTGTGGGGGGGGGAAGTCAGAGGTAAGTTTTTACAGAGTGGTGGGTGCCAGAACATCCTGCTAGGGGTGGTGGTAAAGAAATATACCTGCATATTTGGGGCACTCTTAGGCACACAGATGATAGAAAAATGGAGGTTTATGTCGAAGGGAGGGGTTAGATTGATTTTAGAGTAGGTTAAAAGGTAGGCACAACATCATGGGCTGAAGGGACTGTACTGTGCTGTAATGTTCTATGTTCAACGTAGAACAGTATGATTTCTTAGGCCAATTCACACTCATTTTTGAATTGACTGACTTCGAAGTTAGTGGCAATTGCAAAGCTACAGCCGAATGCTAAACTCTCAGGTTAGGAGACAGAAAATGAGCTTCAGCACCTGCCCCTAATCACAACCACATGAGTCCCAGCTGCAGTGAAAAGGGAGGTGTGTTGTGTATCTAATATTTCACTAATATTTGAGTAATTTTGTAAATAGGTCGTTTGATTCAACATTCTTTGTTGTTTACATGATACTTTGCGGATTATCTGTAAAAGTATGTAAATGGCATACGTCATCATGTCACCACGTGATGCATGCCTCATTTAAAGTAAAAAATGAAGTACATAAGTTATCCAAGGCTCTCTTTGTTTTTGTTTTAATTATCTTTATAGTTCAGAGCTAGAAAACAGGAGGAAGAAGGGTTTTTGTTGAACCGCCATCTCTCTAGCAGTCAAATAACCTGGTGAGCATGGTATTAGTTTTTTGAAGTTACTAGGGGCTTAGCTCACTGACACCTTCAGAGCACATACAGTCGGCAAGACTAACAAAGGGAGTGTGACGGAAACAAGCCGGGCCAGGTGTGAAGTGGAGACGCAAGGCACTGCAGATGCCGGAATGCGGAGCAGTAGATAATCAGCTGGTAATGCCGCGCCTGTGAAAGGAAACGGACGGTCAGCATTTTGAGTTCAGACCCTTTATCCAGACTGAAAGAGTTAGCTATTGTAAGGAAGTGAGGGGACGAGCTGGCATGCGTTAGGAGGGTCCAGATGAGATCTGGCTCCATGTGTCCAATCCCAGCCTCTTGAAACACTTCATTATGGTGAATATTAGACTACCATACAGTAGTGATTAAGGCAAGTGACCTTGTTTTTTCTTAGATACTGGGATGATAGTAGTCTTCTTAAACCAGTTGGGAACCTCAGATGAAACAGGGAGAGATTAACGTAGAACATGGGCACCATGGTAGCACAGTAGTTAGCGTGATGCAATTACAGCTCAGCACATTCTGGAGCTTGGAGTTCAATCCCAGCGTCATCAGTAAAGAGTTTCCCCGTGACCGCGTGGGTTTCGTCCGGGTGCTCCGGTTTCCTCACATAATCCAAAAACTGACTGGTTAGTAAGCTAATGGCTCCTGGTTAATCGTCCTGTAAATAGTTTAGTGATAAAGAGATGGTTTGCTGGGTAGTTTGGCTAATTGGGCTCTAATGGCTTGGACCACACTGTATCTTTAGATAAGGGGTTCCCCACCTAGTGTCCATGGATGATGATGATGATTAACTGGACCCCTCAGTCAATGATAGTTAATGGCATAAAAAGGGTTGGGAATCCCTGCTCTAGATAAATAAATCATAGAACAGTAGTGTCCCTCAGCTCATGAATGTTGTGCTGACCTATATAAACTGACTCCCTGCCTCCTACACAGCCCATAACCCTCCATTTTTCACTCATCCATATGCCAATGATTCTCGTAAATGTCTCAAATGTATCAGCCTCAGCCACCACCCTCAGCATCTCCACGGATGCTGTCTGACCTGCTGAGTTTTCCCAGCACTTTTGGCTTTAATTGAAGAATTCCGATGTGTGGATCCAGCCAGCTGGCAGTAATGGCGTCTTTGGTTGAGCAATTGAAATAGGAGGGGTTCAGGAGTCAGAAGTGGCGAGGTGCAGGTACCTCAGAGGGTTGCTGGGTTGAAGGAGTGTGTTAGATCGATCAAAGCCATTGAAGGATTGAGGATTATAAAATTAAAGCTTTGGTGGACTGAACCAGGTGTAGATCAGAAAGTAAATGGCAACGGGTGAACTAGTTGATCAGAGTTATAAAATGATTAACAGGAAGCTGTGCTCATTGCAACATTTCAAATTACAACCAACTTAGTGATGAACTGCAAAGTGATATAAATAAAATCCCATGATATTCTTCCCCCAATCGTTAACTTTAAAATAAATATCTTTTTTAAATTAAAAAAATTGGCACGGACTAGAAGGGCCGAGATGGCCTGTTTCCGTGCTGTAATTGTTATATGGTTATATGAGATTAGCTGAGACCACTTTTCAAGTTTCTGCTATTTTAAATCTCCTCCCCCAAAGGTTCTGAATTTGGAGCTTTGGTTATTTAGGCATGGGGACTCTCTACTGGCAAAAGGCTTCTGATGTGTTAAGTCACCATTTGCTTTTTGCTTTTGTTGGGTATCATTACCCTGTCCTTGACCTCCTCTTCATCCGATGCCAAACACAGAGGCAATCATTTCACATCCCAGCAATTACATTAAACATTCAATATAAGAATACTTTACTTGCTTACTGCCTGTTATGCTGCTGGTGTTTGGGGCAGCAATGAAGATCCTTCATCTCTGTCAGTCCTTGGCCATTCAGTTGTAGAAGAATTCTTCATTGCTGTTTCCATAACAGTTTTATTTTGCCAGTCAGGGTTGTTAGTCCTGAGCTGAACCCCCAAACCTGGAGGACCGATGGACCACTCTTAGTCTGGTCTCTACACTTTGACCTGTTTGGCAAGGGTGACCCTACCAAGAGCCAAAGCATAAAGCCCTGACTCCAGCCAACACAGCTCTCCGGGTCGTTGAGGCAAACAAGCCTCCAAACCCTATGACATGGCTGTAGTCCTTTTGTTCTATGCAATCAGCTAAACTTGTGGTTATTGTTACTGAGAATTGTTTTAATTACAGATATGGAATCACAGAAAAACACAACACGGAAACAGGCCCTTTGGCCCACCAAGTTTGTGATGGTGACACGGTAGTGTAACGGTTAGCACAAGGCTTTACAGCGCCAGCAACTGGAACAACAGGGTTAAATTCCTGCCACTGTCTGTAAGGAGTTTGTACGTCCTCCTCGTGACCCCATGGGTGTCCTCTGAGAGTTCCAGTTTCCACCTGACACACGGTTTAGGGTTAGTAAGTTGTGAGTGTTCTACTTTGGTTCCAGAAGCTTGGCAACACTTGTGGGCTGCCCACAGCTCAGCTTTATGTATTTATTTATTGAGCTACATCATGGAATAGGCTCTTCTATCCCTTCGAGCCACACCACCCATCAATCCCCCCAACTTAACCCTAGCCTAATCACGGGACAATTTACAATGACCAATTAACCTACTAACCAGTACGACTTTGGACGGTGAGAGGAAACCAGAGAACCCGGAGGAAATCCATGCGGTCACGGGAAGAACATAAAAACTCCTCATAGGCAACGGCGGAAAATGACCCTGGGTCACCTGTACTGTAAATCATTGTGCTAACCATTATGCTACCATGCCGCTTTGGCTGTTGACACAAAGGACGCTGTTTCAGTGTTTCAATGTACAGTACCTGTGACAAATAAAGTTGATCTTTATTACTTTATCTTTATGCTAGCTGTGAAAGACACAAATCCCACTTTAACTCATTTTTTTCTTCCCATATTTCCATCAACACCTTCCGTGGTTCTACCACTCACCGACACACCAGATTACATTGACCAATTAATCTACTACCAAGCACAACTTTGGGATGTGAGAGGAAACTAGAGCACCTACAGAAAACCCACTCAATCACTGAGACTTCAGCACAGGATGAAAAACAGGTCGCTGGAGCCACAGGACACAGTTCAACCAGCTATGCCACCTTATTGAATTACCTGGTTTTAAATCTAGTTACTGTGGTAAAAATCAAATTCATGTAGATGGATCAATGCTCCCATACTCAGCCTATGAATCTAGCAATGCTCTATCACTTGTTTTCAATTTACCTCCTTGGCTGGCCCAGTTTTATGCTCTCAGACACATACCACTCCCCCACCCTCCTTGCAGCTTAAAAACCTACTTTGGTTTCCTCCCCAGTTCTGAGAAAACATGAGCTCTATTTCTCCTCCCACAGATGCAGCCCGACCTGTTGAGTACTTCCAGCATTTTTGTTGTTGTTTTTATCGTACTGCCTCACTCCCCATTGAATCCGCATTTAGTTCATTTCGTGTAGGTGCTGAATGTGAAGGTAATCAGGGACAAGAACTATGGCAGGCCATGTTTCTCCCTCCCCTTTAACCCTGGGATGCGAAGCAGACTTTAATCTTCTGGACTACAGACTCAGCCAAGAATGACTTATTGTACAGAAGCTGAGTCCACCTGACCTGCTGTATCAACACCAAGCCGCTAGAGGGAGCATTTGCATGATACTCTTCACTTGGTCAATCTTCAGACTGTAAATCAAACTAGTTTATAAAAACCAGAACAGGTTTGAATAAAATCTACCTGGCCACATCAGTAGAAATTCTAAATAACTTATATGAGATTAGGACAGAAAATGTTGGAGATACAGGCCAGGCCAGGCAGAACCTGTGGAGAGAGCTAACTGTTAACAGAGTTAACAGTTCAGGTCTGTAAACCGAGTGTTACTTTGACCTCCATTGGAGCAGAGTAGGAAGCCAAAATAGTCAGAGTATGAGTGTGTTGGAGAATTAAGTGACAGAAGCTCATCTTTAATGACTAAATAGAATCCACTTGACCCAGCTTTCTACAATGATTCTATTCCTTTCTTAAGATTCAAAGTCTGATTCATTTATTTACCACAAGTAGCAAGAACAACAGCAAAACAAGTCCCTTCCCTCCCTCAGCAAGTAATCGGTATAAATGATTCACTGTTTAGCTGAATGCTGAGACCATGTTCTACACTCAGTGTCATTTAGAAAACCTACAGCACCATACAAGCCCTTCGGCCCACAATGCTGTGCTGAACATGTTCTTACTTTAGAAATCACCTAGGGCCACCCATAGCCCTCTATTTTTCTAAGCTCCGTGTACCTATCCAGAAATCTCTTAAAAGACCCTATCATTTCTGCCTCCACCATCGTTGCTGGCAGCCCATTCCACGCATTGCCCACTCTCTGCGTAAAAAACTCACCTCTGACAAATCCTCTGTACCTGCTTCCAAGCACCTTAAAACTGTGCCTTCTCGTGCTAGCCATTTCAGCCCTGGGAAAAAAATCCTCTGACTATCCACACGATCAATGCCTTTCATCATCTTGTACACCTCTATCAGGTCACCTCTCATCCTCCTTGGCTCCAAGGAGAAAAGGCCAAGTTCACTGAATGTATTCTCATAAGGCATGCTCCCCAATCCAGGCAACATCCTTGTAAGATGAGGAGGGGGTGGGAATTTGCAATAATTGTTTTAACTTCCCACAGTAAGGAGTCACTCAGTGTATTCTTCCCTGTAGATCACACAGAACGCTTGTATCTGCTTTTATCCTTCATATCAACTTTTATCTATCATTTAGTATTACGTAGATCAAGTCAAGTCAAGTTTATTGTTATTTAAGTATATACATGTATACCAACAAATGAGACAACATTTCTCTGAACCAGGGAGTAAAGCACAGTGGTACACATCACACACATATAACATACAATAACTTGAGAAAGTAAGAATTAAATCTACAAATGAATTACACATAGATTTTAAAAAGTGGATAAATTAAATATTGTAGGGTACAGTACAAATTATCCTGTGACACTTCGAATGCGATGTGGCGGGGAATTCAGAAGCCTAATGGCCTGAGGGAAGAAGTTGTTTCCCATCCTGACCGTTCCGGTATTTATGCATCACATTCTCCTGCCGGACGGTAGAATTTGTGAAAGCGAGTAATACCTTCAAGGTAATAACAGGGATATTTCCTAGTAAGTTTTATCATGCTGCATCTTTTTTCTCATTTTTGAGTGGCTTGTGGACATCCATTGTGTGGCCAGCAAATACTTACAATCGCTGATTGCCCCAGAGAAGTTGCTGGTGTACTTCCTTTGACAGTCTGTGTGGTGAACATATCCACAGTAACCAAATAAGCTTGTCTAGCTGATAAACATGCATAGGGGCACATCAGGAATGAGGGCATCATTACTAAGTCGAGTGTAATGACCATCTCTGGGCCCTGCCCACGGGGGATATGGTCCTGCAATACACCCCAGGGTCTCCTTGTTAAGTTCAGCAGGCCAGTCCTACTTCATCTCAGGACTTTCCAAATCTGCAGCGCTCAATATCTCTAACAGATGAGACGAGCACGTGTTCCTCATGACGGAAGGGCAAGGAGAATTCTGAATTCCCATCTTAAACCATTTGTCTTCTTTGAGCAATACAGTACTGTGCAAAAGTCTTAGACACATGTATATGCCTAGGGTGCCTAAGATTGTTGCACAGTGCCGTAGTAATTTTATGTATTGCACTATACTATCACCACAAATTTCGTGACCTATGTGAGTGATGATAAACCTGATTCTGATATGGGTCTCTATTGTGGACTGAGAGTGGGAAGGGGACAGGGAGAGGGGAATTATGATTGGGAAAAGAGGAAAGGAGAGGGGAGGGTGCAGGAAGTACCAGAGAGACATTATGTAATGATCAATAAACCAATCGTTTGGGATCAAATAATCATGGCTGGTGTCTCAGAGCTGGGTGTGGCTGCACCTGTACCACCCTCTTCTATCCTCGCCATTCCCAACATCCTTTGCTCCCGCCAGATTTACAAACAAACTCTCTGCTTCATATTGGCAAACACAGTACTGTGCAAGTCTTAAGCACCCGAGCTATATATGTGCCTAAGACTTTTGCACAGTACTGTATAGTTAAAAGCCATTTCTTTAATCATGTCTTTTATTGCAGATATGATAGGGTCTTTTAAGAGACTCCTGGATAGGTACATGGAGCTTAGAAAAATAGAGGGCTATGGGTAACCCTAAGGTAATTTCTAAGGTAAGGACATTTTCAGCACAGCTTTGTGGGCCGAAGGGCCTGTATTGTGCTGTAGGTTTTCTATGTTTCTATTTCTTCCAATCTTATTCCAAGCTTAGAACTCCCTTGAGGTATAAATTGATGATACACCAAGTGGGCAATACCTTCTAACATGAAAAAGACTGCAGATACGGGAAATCCAGAGCAACACACACAAAATGCAGGAGGAACTCAGCAGGCCGGGCAGCATCTGTGGAAAAGAGTAAGCTGTCGACGTTTCGTACCAAGACCCTAAATCGGGACTCTTTGTTTATTGCTCCATCGGACAAAGCCCTTAGACATTCATCAATATTTGTTCAGGACTAATGACATTAACTCACTCTTTATCTTTCTTTTTTCTAGGTAAATTATGACCACTCTGCTTTTAGTATTTGTATGTTTGCGAGTCATCGCAGCAACTGTTTCTGTTGAAGTTTCTGGTAAGTCATGCATTAAAGATTATTTATTAATATCTAAATTGTGAGGTTATGTTTTACCTCGATCTGTAATAACTCTAACACTTTCAACAGATATTCAACTTGTCATTTCTGGGAGCTGCAGTGATTCTATCAGTGCAAATAAACACATGGGGATTTTTCAAATTTCATCTACATTGTTTTTAAGATTAGTCTGTGGATTAATGTCAAGTCATTGCTGAGGCACAATATATATTTAACTGGGACCCAGCTGCCTATGAACTATGCTGAGCCTTGACCGGGAAGCCATCAGCATAACTTGGGCTCGCAAACTTCTAGGAAAAGTTTCAAACCAGTGTCAAGATACCCTGAGGAATTTACACATTATAAAATTTCGGAATATTACTTGAGATTGGAATTACTTGAGATCATACTGCATCTTTTTAATTCTTAAGTTCATCACTGTTAATGCCAGCATTTATAAACCATCGCTGAGTGCACTTGAGAAGTTGGGGGAGAACTTCCTTCATAAGACCTGACAGTCTGGTGAGAGTATTCCCAGTGTTGTTGAGAGCAGGTTTTCAGGATATTGATGAAGCAATAGTGAAGGGATAGCGATGTATTTCCAAGTCAGAATGATGCATGACTTGCTTCTGTGATCTTGTATCTCCAAGTGGGTGAGGATATCAGTTTGGGGGTGGAAGCCTTGGAAAGTTGCTACAGAGAATCTTATAGATGATGCACTAAAAGTGTGCCAGAAGTGTAAGGTGTGAATGTTTCATGTGGAGGATGTATTGTGTGGTCCATTCTTGGAGTAAGACAGCGCAGTAGCAGAGTGGTTAGGGCAACACTTTACAATGTCAGGAATCGGGGTTCGATTCCCGCCACTGACTGTAAGGAGTTTGTACATTCTCCCCGTGACTGGGTGGAGTTTGGCCTGCTGCTCCAGTGTCCTCCCACATTCCAAAGGCATTTGGGTTAGGGTTGATAAGTGCGGGCATGCCATGCAGGAAGCATGACAACACTCCAGCATAATCCTCAGACTGTGTTGGCCGCTGATGAAAAACGCCACATTTCACTGTACATTTCAATGTCCATCTGACAAATAAAGTTCAGCTAATCTAAAGTTTGCTCCTACTGATGGTGCAGCAGAGGTTGAACAAGTAACTGTTTTGTGCGGTGGATGCATCATATGGCTCATTCCCAGAGTAAGACAGTGTCTTCTTTTATCCCCGTTCGCTAGATAATGCTAGGGCACTGAGTGTGAAGATTGCGGCGCAGTCACCAGTGAAGGCTGCGCTTGCAAGCTCCGTGACCATTCCCTGCTACTTCATCTCTGCCGCACCCTCCTCCCCGGACACTCCCCCGGCGTCTCAGCTCGCCCCAAGAATCAAATGGACCAAAATCACCAAAGGCGGAAAAGAGACGGTCATCGTGGTTGCCATTTCCGGAAAAGTTAAGATCAACCAGGAGTACAAAGGTCGAGTCCAGCTTCCAAGTTACCAAGAAATTCCAGGAGATGCCACCCTGCAGCTGGATCAACTGCTGTCAAGTGACTCTGGAATGTACCGCTGTGAGGTGATGCATGGGATTGAGGACAGCCAGGACGTTGTAGAGTTGGTTGTCAAAGGTAAACGGAAAGCTTCATTTACTGTTACTCTAATTGTTCTCAAGCCTCGCATTTTAGGCATCGAGTTAAATCAAGGTCGAGTTCAAATGTCACTCAACCATATGAGAATACCCATAATCACAGACAAATTAAACAGCGTTACTCCTGGGTGAAGGTGTAATCACAGGACCAGTAGTCACACACAGTACAAGGCACGTATAGTAGATATAAGATAGCAATCACAAAGAAGTCGTCAGGAAAATGTCGTCACACAAAAAAGATATAATCCAAGACCCTGAGTCTGTGAACGGTGTAGCAGCCTGCAGTTGAGCATGCTAAGGCTTGTCTTCTGCCCAGTGAACACAGGTAGGCAGCCCCGACTCCAGCTTGCGCACTGCGCCACCCCACCCCAGCACCTGGGTGGAACACAACAACTCCAGCGCCCCTCTCCTGGGCGGCCGTAAACAGGTAAGGCTGCAGCTCGGGGCCCGGTCCTCACTATGCCGAGATCACAGGGCTCTTCCGGCCATCCACCAACAAGTTCATGAGCCGGACTCGCAGCATTCCACATTCACAATATCCAGCGGGGTCTTCCGATCACAAGAAAAGTGACTGAGAAGACCGCTCGCTGTTAGACCGCACACTGCCTTCGCGCACCGATTCCTCCGATGCCTCTCTGACTCAGGCAGCAGCACGATCCTCGCCAAGACCAGCTCCTTGGCAACGAGCAACTCACTGATAGGGTAGGCCTGCAGTGCTTCAAGTTCTTAATGTCCAGCAGGGTCTTGTGATTGTAAAACCTATGTTTAAAAAAGACACCTTTGGTTGGGCCCTTGGAAACCACAGCATACAACTGCACCGCCATTTTACCATAATGGTACTTTTGCCATACTAATTGGTTTAATAAAGCAGATTGGAATCAAATGACCTTGCCTGGTGTGCCAGGGCTTGGAGTATCAGCACCCGCGCCACCTCAGCCTTCTACCCCCCCCCCCCACTGTGCCCCAGCACCTTCTCTACCACCCATCCCACACCCCTCCTGCTCCACTCTCCCCATTCCCATCATCTTCTGCTCTTGCCGGATTTACCAACTCGCTCTCCGCTCTGCATTGACAAATACAGTACTGTACAAAGGTCTTAGGCACCCTTGCTATATATATACTGTATGCCTTAAGACTTTTGCACAGTACTGTGTGTACTATGTCCATTTCCCTCTGTTGAGCTCTTCCAGAAGGTTGGTTGTTTTTACTCTTAAAAATGCAATAGTTCAAACCAGGAAGGTGGTCGTTATGTGTCTTTTCTTTTCTGATTCCAGGAGTTGTTTTCCATTATCGCGCCATCTCCAGCAGGTACACCCTCAACTTCTACAAAGCTCAGCAGGCGTGTATGGAAAACTCCGCCGTCATTGCAACCCCAGAACAACTACAAGCAGCTTACGATGATGGATTTGATCAGTGTGATGCTGGCTGGATGTCTGATCAAACTGTAAGGTCTGGACCAATCCCATGTGTTGCCTCACTAACCTTTGTGGAATGGGGGTGATCTATGTGATAGAAGGGCCTACAGAGGGAAGCAAACTTCTATGGAAGCAATCAGTCCATAAACTTCCAGTGCATTGTGAGGCTCCATTAATTCCAAAGGAACTTGTCACAATTTATCTTTATGTGTATATCTATATATATTGATGAACCTGATTCTGATATGAATCTCTGTTGTGGACTGAGAGTGGGAAGGGGGCAGGGAGAGGGGGTTCATGGTTTGGAAAAGGGGTGAGGGAGTGGGAAGCACCAGAGAGACGTTATGTAATGATCAATAAACCAGTTGTTTGGAATCAAACGATCTTGCCTGGTAACTCAGGATTGGATGTGTCTACACCTGTGTCAACCACCCCCACTATCCCTGGCACTCCTCCTCTACCACATGTCCCTCACCCCTCCCGTGGCACTCCACCCTCAGCATTCCTAACATCCTTTGCTCCTGCTGGATTTACAAACTCGCTCTATGCTCCACATTGACAAATACAGTACTGTGCAAAAGTCTTAGGCACCCTAGCTATATATGCGTGCCTAAGACATTGGCAAAGTACTGTATTCTTCAATGTGGGGTGGAGAGTGAGTGTACAGATTATCTTTTGGAACAAACACAGTGAGTGGTTCACTTTATGCTTTAGCGTGTGAGAGATGATCTCACATCTGTAAGGAGTCTGTATGTTCTGCCTGTGACCGTGTAGATTTCCTCTTGGTGCTCAGGATTTCTCCCACACACCAAAAAGACGTATGGGCTAGTTAGTAAGATATGGGCATGCCACATTGGTGCTGGAAGCATGGCAACTCTTGCAGGCAGCCCACACCACACCCTCAGACTATGCTGGCCATTGATGCAAATAATGCATTTCACTGTATGTTTTGATGTTTCAGTGTGACAATACAGCTAATCTTTATCTAACCTTACCCTTCAAACATACATTGGTCAGCATTTTGCTGACCATTGCTGGCACTCGAGAGTGTCCAGAGAAGGTGCTTGAGAATATTTCCGGGACTGAATGGGTTAACATACTGTATGAGGAGCGTTTGATGGCTCCAGGCCTGTACTTACTAGAGTTTAGAAGAAACCTATCGAATGCTGAAACCTATCAAATATTGAAAGGCCTAGATAGAGTGGATGTGAAGAGGATGTTTTCTATAGTGGGAGAATCCAGTACAGTATGGGGGGACAGAGCCTCAGAATAGAGAGCTGACTATTTAGAACTGAGGTGGGGAGGAATTTCTTTAGAGAGAAGGTGAATCATTGGAATTCATGGCCACGACCTGCTGGAGGCTAAGTCATTGAGCATATTTAAATCAGAGGTTGATAGGTTCTTGATTAGTCAAGGCATCAAAGGTTAAGGGGAGAAGACAGAAGAATGGGGTTGAGAAGAGTAATATATCAGCCATGATGGAATGGTGAAACAGACTTGATGGGGCAAATCCTCTAATTTTGCTCCTATATCTTCTGATCTTATGCAGTTTGCAAATGGTTATTGAGGAAGGTAATCTCCTCACCCTGTTCCATTGGACCCATAGCATTGTCAGACTGAATTGAACACAGGGTTCTCAGCCCTATAAGGGCAAGGCAAACCATGCGGATGAAATGAATAAATATCAACCACGAGAGCTCAGGAAGATTAATTCTGGAGCAACAAAGAAAATGTTAGAGGGAGTCAATGGGTCCAGCAGGATCTCTGAAATGAAATGAACAGTCAAGGTCTTGGATCGGGTGCTTCTTCTAGTCCCAAATCATGGACTGATGGACCGTGCGTTCCTCTACACAGATGCTTGCCAATCTTCTGAGTTCCTCCAGCATGCTTCTTGTCCAAATATGTCTTAATCCAAAACGTAGAATGAGACAGAAGACGAAGGATGTTAGTTCGGGCTCAGACTGTTAGTTCCTCTTATGTCTTCTTTTAATCTTTTACAGTTGAGTCCAATATTTACAGTGAATAAAGAGACAATGCTAACAGAAGCCCTGAGACATATTTCTGAAATTCTTTTCACAGGTATCCAATTCACAAACCACGAGAGGGATGCTATGGTAACCTGGATGAGTACCCAGGAGTCAGATCGTATGGCATTAGAGACACCAATGAAACTTATGATGTTTATTGCTTTGCAGAGGAATTGCAAGGTGAGAAATATATTTTTGTCTGGAGAAATACACTCTGAGATCCGTAAATGAGGTTGCGTGGAAGGAGAAAATGGGTTCACGGAGAAAATGGGCTCGTGTTTTAGTTAAAATCAAAGTCAAATTTATCTTCATATGCACAAGTACATGCATACAGAAGTGCAGGGGAAAAAAATTACTTCCTGCAGTAGCACAGATGCATTGTATCAGATACACAACGTTCCCAAGAAGAACATAAATTAAATACCCATTCGACGCATTTATACAATTGGAACAAAAAAAAATCAAAGCCTATTATAGTGAAAAGCAGATGTAGTGCTGCTTTACTGAAGTAGTGGTTGTCTTGGATGCTGCCATCTTATTCAAGTTCAAATTTATCGTCATTCAATAATACACACGTATGCAGCTAAATGAAACATCATTCCTCTGGGACCAAGGCGTAAAAGCACAGTGCATATAGTCACACACAAAACATGTAGCTATGATCCAGCACATACAGTCACAAAAAAACTATAGCACCATGGTAGTGTTGTGATCAGCCCGATGCTATTACAACTCGGGGCGTCGGAGATTAGGGTTCGGATCTGGCAGCTTCTATATGGAGTTTATATGTCCTCCCTATGAATACGTGGGTTTCCTCCAGTTTCCCCCCACATTCCAGAGATGTACCAGTTAGTAGATTATCTGGTCATTGTAGATGTAGGACAAACAAACAAATAAATAAAGAGACGGGTAGATAGATAGATAAGAGCCTCCGAGTGACATTCCCTGCACATTGAACAATGACAGGTTGACCTAAAGAGCTATACGCATGTTTATATAAGAATGAAGAAAGGAATACTCTTCCATTTCCATGTCTAACTCCTTATTTTTTCATGTCAATAGTTTTTGTCAAAAGCATTTTTTGACGTTTTGGATCATTGATTGTCTGCTTTCTGCCCTTTTGTTTCTAGGCAAGGTCTTCTACATTACCACCACTGGAAGATACGCCTTCAAGGAAGCAATAGAAGCTTGCCTAGACAAGGGAGCTCAGTTAGCCACCACCGGGCAGTTATACCTGGCATGGAAAGATGGCATGGATCAGTGCAATACAGGCTGGCTGGCTGACGGCAGTGTTAGATACCCAATCTCAAAACGAAGACCCAACTGTGGAGGCAACCTATTAGGAGTTAGGACCGTGTACCGTTTCATCAACCAGACTGGCTATCCTGACCCCACACATCACCATGATGCCTACTGCTTCAGTGGTAAGCCAATGACGACGATAGTAAAAATGGAAAATTCTGGGAACACTCAGCAAATACGGCGTGATCTAAGTAAAGAGAAACGGTTAATGTTTCGGACTTGGAGCTGGTAAAGTGAAAAACTCTAGTTAGCTTTCAGTAGCAGCAAAGATTAGGGCAGAATGGGAGGAACAAAGGAAATATCTTGAATAGAGTGAGATCAGAAAGTTTAATAGGGGCAGTTATCACCACATTACACTATTTTGATTGTATTATTAATAGTGAATCTGTGGAATATCCCCAACAAGTCCAACTATACAAAAGAAATAGAAATAGCCAAAATTGTAATCTTAGATCCACGAATACTGGTTTGCTTAATGTTCCTAAAGGCAAGCACATAGGAACTAGTAATGTGGCATTTTGCTCTTATGCTCCAAAAATCTGGAATACTCTACCAGTTATGCCAATTTAGTACTGTGGAACATTTCAAAAAACTTTGAAAAACCTACTTTTTTTAAAATGTGTCCTACTTATAGGATTACTTAATGCCTGTTGATGTTGATTATATTTATATAATTTGGTATATTCAATTGCATTTTAGCCTACAAAGTATTTGTCTTTACTTACGATTTTCAATTTTGTCTCGTATTTTTATAACTATATTAATTTACCTTTACAATCTGTATAAAGCACTTTGAGCCAGCATCTTAATGTATGAAAGGTGCTATATAAATAGTCATTTATTTTATTATTGGAATGAAGACAGGCAGAAATCATCATTCTGATGCAAATAGAAGGAATGAGTGAGCTCTCTCAAACTGAAAAACCCAGTTTTGAGTCCAGGAGGCTCCATCATGCCCAGTTGTGTGATAAGATTCACTCCTCTTCAGTTTTGAACTTCAAAAACTTTATGTTAAGAATATTAACTTTGTTTGGACACATAGGCATAGATATTGGAGTTCATCCCTTACATAGTGTATGTTAAACAGGTGATGTGTGCAACTATATCTCTTAAAACATCTGACACACATCAAAGAGTCAGGAACTTGGTGAAAAGCCAGTTAAAAATTGTTAGCAAGCTTTTCACCTTGATCCATTTTCAAGGAGTGAGCTACGGTGATTTGGATGGGATTCCTGTGGTGTCAGACATGTCTTTCCAAAGAGAATTCGTTAAGTACTTGAAAGAAAAATAAATGCATTACCACAGGGAACAGGCTAACAAAATAGAGAAAAAAAAAACTGGGTAGGTTTTACCAGAAGTTGGCATGGCTTAATAGAACAAGTGACCTCCTCTGGAGCTACATTGCTTCTATGATTCTTTTCAGGAGCAAGAAATGTTTGAACCCAACAAGCAAAGGGTGCATAAAGCTTTTACTAGGATGCTGCTTGGATTAGAGCAACTGTTACCAACCTTTTTTAATGGCATAGACCCATACAGTTAATTAAGGTGTCCGTGGACCCCAGGCTGGGAACACCTGGACTAGAGGGTATGAGCAAAAGGACAGGTTGGTTTTCTCTGGAGTGTCAGAGGCCAAGGGGAGACCTGAGAGAGGTTTATAAAATAACGAGAGGCATAAATAGGGTTGGCAATCAGAATATACATCCTCGGGTAGAAATATCCAGTCCTAGAGGGTATAGCTTTAAGCTGAGAAGAGGAAAGTTTAAAAAGAGATGTGCAAGGCAAGGTTCTTTACACAGTGAGTGGTGGGGGCCTCAAATGTGCTTCTAGGGTTGGTGGTTCAAGCAGATTTGACAGGGGTGTTTACAAGCCTTTGAGATAGAGACATAAATATCCAAGGAATGGTAGGATATGTATCATGTATCAAGGGATATTGGAAACTTGGTTAGGAAAAAGAGAGATATCTACAATAAATATAGGCAGCATGGAGTAAATGAGGTGCTCAAGGAATATAAAGAATGTAAGAGGAATCTTAAGAAAGAAATAAGAAAAGCTAAAAGAAGATACGAGGTTGCTTTGGCAAGTAAGGTGAAAATAAATCCAAAGGGTTTCTACAGTTATATTAATAGCAAAAGGATAGTGAGGGATAAAATTGGTCCCTTAGAGAATCAGAGTGGACAGCTATGTGTAGAGCCGAAAGAGATGGGGCAGATTTTGAACAATTTCTTTTCTTTGGTATTCACTAAGGAAAAGGATATTGAATTATGTAAGGTAAGGGAAACAAGTAGGGAAGTTATGGAAACTATGACGATTAAAGAGAAGGAAGTACTGGCGCTTTTAAGGAATATAAAAGTGGATAAATCTCCAGATTCTGACAGGATATTCCCTAGGACCTTGAGGGATGTTAGTGTAGAAATAGCAGGGGCTCTGACAGAAATATTTCAAATGTCATTAGAAACGGGGATAGTGCCGGAGGATTGGCGTATTGCTCATGTGGTTCCATTGTTCAAAAAAGGGCTCTAAGAGTAAAACTAGCAATTATAAGCCTGTCAGTTTGACATCAGTGGTGGGTAAATTAATGGAAAGTATTCTTAGAGATGGTATATATCATTATCTGGATAGACAGGGTCTGATTAGGAAGAGTCAACATGGATTTGTGCATGGAAGGTCATGTTTGACAAATCTTATTGAATTTTTTGAAGAGGTTACGAGGAAAGTTGACAAGGGTAAAGCAGTGGATGTTGTCTATATGGACTTCAGTAAGGCCTTTAACAAGGTTCCACATGGAAGGTTAGGTAGGAAGGTTCAATCGTTAGGTATTAATATTGAAGTAGTAAAATGGATTCAACAGTGGTTGGATGGGAGATGCCAGAGAGTAGTGGTGGATAACTGTTTGTCAGGTTGGAGGCCGGTGACTAGTGGTGTGCCTCAGGGATCTGTACTGGGTCCAATGTTGTTTGTCATATACATTAATGATCTGGATGATGGGGTGGTAAATTAGATTAGTAAGTGTGCAGATGATACTAAGGTAGGTGGTGTTGTGGATAATGAAGTAGGTTTTCAAAGTTTGCAGAGAGATTTAGGCCAGTTAGAAGAGTGGGCTGAACGATGGCAGATGGAGTTTAATGCTGATAAGTGTGAGGTGCTACATTTTGGTAGGAATAATCCAAATAGGACATACATGGTAAATGGTAGGGCATTGAAGAATGCAGTAGAACAGAGTGATCTAGGAATAATGGTGCATAGTTCCCTGAAGGTGGAATCTCATGTGGATAGGGTGGTGAAGAAAGCTTTTGGTATGTTGGCCTTTATAAATCAGAGCATTGAGTATAAGAGTTGGGATGCAATGTTAAAATTGTACAAGGCATTGTTAAGGCCAAATTTGGAGTATTGTGTACAGTTCTGGTCACTGAATTATAGGAAAGATGTCAACAAAATAGAGAGAGTACAGAGAAGATTTACTAGAATGTTACCTGGGTTTCAGCATCTAAGTTACAGGGAAAGATTGAACAAGTTAGGTCTTTATTCTTTGGAGCATAGAAGGTTGAGGGTGGACTTGATAGAGGTATTTAAAATTATGAGGGGGATAGATAGAGTTGACGTGGATAGGCGTTTTCCATTGAGAGTAGGGGAGATTCAAACAAGAGGACATGAGTTGAGAGTTAGGGGGTAAAAGTTTAAGGGTAACACGAGGGGGAACTTCTTTACTCAGAGAGTGGTAGCTGTGTGGAACGAGCTTCCAGTAGAAGTGGTAGAGGCAGGTTCGGTATTATCATTTAAAGTAAAATTGGATAGGTATATGGACAGGAAAGGAATGGAGGGTTATGGGCTGAGTGCGGGTCAGTGGGACTAGGTGAGTTCGGCATGGACTAGAAGCGCCAAGATGGCCTGTTTCCATGCTGTAATTGTTATGTGGTTATATGGTTATATGTGCAAGCAGAAGGCATCAGTTTAATTTGACATAATGGTCAGTACAGACATCTTGAGCTAAACAGCCTGTTTCACTGCTGTGTTCTATATTGCTTTGTAAGACCATAAGACATAGGAGCAGAATTAGGCCATTTGGCCCATCAAGTCTTCTCCACCATTCAAACATGGCAGATTCTTTTTTTTTCTCCTCCTCAACTCCATTTCTTGGCCTTCTCCCCATAACCTTTGTTGCCATGTACAATCAAGAATATATCAATCTCTGCCTTAAATACACCCAACGACCTGACCTCCACAGCTGCATGTGGCAACAAATTCCACAAATTCACCACCCTCTGGCTAAAGGAATTTCTCCGCATCTCTGTTTTGGATGGATGCCCTCTATCCTGAGGGTATGCCCTCTTGTCCTAGATTCTCCCACCACATGAAACATCCTTTCCACATCTATTCTGTCCAGGCCTTTCAACATTCGAAAGGCTTCATTGAGAAGCCCCCCTCATCCTTCTAAATTCCAGAGAGTACAGACCCAGAGCCATCAAACATTCCTCGTATGATAACCCTTTCATTCCTGGAATCATCCTTGTGAACCTCCTCTGGACCCTCTCCGATGCCAGTTGATCTCTTTTAAGATGAGGAGCCCAGAACTGTACACAATACTCAAGATGAGACCTCACCAGTGCCTTATAAAGCCTCAGCATCACATCCCTGCTCTTGTATTCTAGACCTCTTGAAATTAATGCTAACATTGCATTTGCCTTCCTCACCAACGACTCAACCTGCAAGTTAACCTTTAGGGTGTTCTGCACAAGGTCTCCCAAGGCCCTTTGCATCACAGAGTTTTTGGATTTTCTCCCATTTAGAAAATCATTTGTGCATTTATTTCTACTACCAAAGTGCATGACCATGCATTTTCCAACATCATATTTCATTTGCCACTTTTATGTTCTGATAAAGCTACAAATAAACTAAATTAATCAGACTGTATAAAGCAATCATCGTGAATACAGTGCCAAGCTGTATGGGTCCTAATGCCCTTCCCTTGGACAACATCGCTGGCGTGGAGAGGGGAGACTTGCAGCTTGGGCAACTGCCGGTCTTCCATTCAAAAAAACCTTGCCCAGGCTTATACCCTGGAAACTTTCCAAGGTGCAGATCCATGGTCTATCGAGACTAACGGAGTCCTACACACACTACACATCATTGTAACATGCACCTGAATGACGTATATTAAGGTACCTGTTACAATGACATATGGAATATTTGCATTGATTTGGTGACTGACAAGTGGACGGGACTTGAGGGTTCCAAACCTGGGGTCCACAGACCCCTCAGTTAATGGAAGTCGTCCATGACATAAAAAAACGGTTGAGAACCCATACTATAGAGTTTTGTACTGGTGACTGCAGCCAAACGCCAGCCACGACAAAAAGTGAAATGAACATGCAATTGAAGCCAAGGAACCAGTGATCTTCCCTCAGAGCCACACCAACGCTAAACATAATCTTCAAGCATCCTATTTTTCCCCATGCACACTATCTGTTACATCCCCCACAAGTGGTAAAGTTCAAACTTCATTTCCAGCATTCAAGGCTAGCATGCAAATCCCAATGAATCCTAATGGATTTGAAATAAGACATTGAAACTGAATTAGACCATTCAGTTCATCAAGTCTGCATTACCATTCGACCATGTTTTATTTATTATCACTCTCAACCCCATTCTTCTGCCTTCTCCCTGTAATCTTTGGCGCCCTTTCTAATCAAGAGCCTGTCAATCTCTACCTTTAAACATACCCAACGACTGGTGTCCACAGCTGCCTGTGGCAATGAATTGCACAGATTCACCACCCTCTAGCTAAAGAGAATCCTCTTCATCTCTGTTCTAAAGGGACATCCTTGTATTCTGAAGTTGTGCCCTCTGGTCCTAGACTCCCCCACTACTGTACATCCTCTGCACATCCACTCTATTTAGGCCTTTCAATATTTGCTAAGTTTCAATGAGATCCTCCCAGTCCAGCGAGTACACACCTTGCGTCAAAATGTGCTGCTCATATGTTAATCATTTTATTCCCGGAAACCTCCTTTGGACCCACACAAATGCAGGTATGTCTTTCCTTAGATAGGGGCCCCCAAAACTGCTCACAATAGTCTAAGTGTGGCTGGTTCCCCACCTCAACAGAAGAGCTGACCGTCCATAAGGGAAGCAAGATAGGCCAAGACCACGCATTGATTGATAGAGAATTCAGTTTGTTGGTAGCCTGCACAGGGCTGTTTGTCTCCCTCATTGATAATCTCTTCAACACTCTGCTATTTCTCAACAGGAAAGCCTGCTATAGAAGCAATCACAGAAACCCCACTCACCTACCTAGCCACTGAGGCAGAAGAGGTATTTACCGAAGAGGGAAGCGCCTTTACCATCCAAACCATACCTGAAAAGGTAGAAGTATTTTTCACAAAGCCTACTGAAGAGGGAGAAGCAAGGGGAGACGTTTTTACATTAAGTCCTTTCGCTCCAGTGACTCTGCCATCTACTGAGGAAGCTCCTGAGTTGACCATATCCCTCAGCCCAGAAACTGTCAGAATCCCACCTCCTGAAGAACCTGTTACTAAGGGAATTATCCTTCCGAACATCACAGGCCTACCCGAAGATCTAATCACCCCTGAGGAGATCTCCAGTCCAGAAGTGCCAGTATCTGTGGTAGCAACTATTGGGGTCTTAGTACCCGTCGAAGAACTGACAGGAACTGTAGGACTAGAAGTCACAGAAATTCCAACTCCTGCTCCACACACCATAGAAGAGATTGTTCCCAAGGTAACAGCAGCTCCAGAAGTTCTGGCAACGCCACCCGAAGGGCTAACAGCAGCTCCGCCTGAGACAGTGACCCCAATTACGGCAGCCATCACCGAAAAACTGATCAAGGTGGATGAGAGTTCAACATTATGTCCCATCAGCCCAATGGCTCCAACCGGTGAGTTAAAATACCTCACACAGTAAGCATTCAAAAGTTAATCACATCGCACTGGCCCTTCTTTACACCCTCTTAGGAATCATTTATCTTTTTAAAAATTGTGATTGTCTTGACTTCAGCAATTACTTGGTATTAAGAATCAAGGATCAACTTTATTCACCAAATACATTTACATTTATTAGGAATTTGGTGTTGGCCGAGCAGTACACTCTGAGGCCTCTTAACTTATTGTGTATGATCTATCTGGTTTTAACCTCTATGGTTCTCGTACTGATTCCAAATTTAGATTCTGGATTCCCATATGAAATTCTCAGCTCTCCACTTACTGATTCACTGTTTGTGCCATTTAAGGCACTAGGGATGAGATAATTAAAGGAATTTACTTCACACTTCTGGTATGGTCATTTAGCTTTTGAGCAAAACATAGCTCTCATTTCATCCAAATGTTGAGTGACATGCAAATATCAAAATTTGTCCTCATTCTTTTGATTAAAACTGCAACAAACATAGTGACCCCATCTTCTATCAGATTAAAAAATCTAGTATATATTCTTTTATGTTTCTAGAGATTATAGGAATTTTGTTAGGTACTCTCTTGAGCACATGATAGAGAGCTCAAGTGATCCTAGTTGGAAGGGCAACAATTGTTATATAATTTTTCTATTCAAAATACAGTGAAACTTTCCATATCATACATCTTTGGGAGCCCTGCTTGATGGCAAAGGATGAACAACAAGATTTATCTGATCTCTATCTTACTGAAATCCTAAGATGCATTTATGTTAAGGAATACGTATATAGTATAAAGGAAAAGTGTGTGCTTCCTTTTAAAAGCAAAATGGAAGTGTAGAAAATGCCAGAAACATTGTGCAGGTTAGGCAGCATTTTGTGATAGAGAAACAGTTAACATTTCAAGTTATGATGAAAAATCATCAATCTGAAATGTTATCTATTTTTCACCCTTCACAGATGCTGCCTGACCTGCTGAGCATTTCCAGCATCCTTTATTTTCATTGCAACATGATTATTGTGAATGTCAATCTTCTGGAACATATTTTATTATCTGTTAATTTATTTGTCATAATATTACTTTATGTTTTGTGTGTGAGGTAAACGTACTGTTTTGTGCACCTTGGTCTGGAAGAACATTGTTTCGTTTGAAGGTATACATGTTGAATGACAATAAACTTGACCTTGAACTTAATATGGCTCAGCTCAATTGCCTGTTTATTTGTTTCTTTAACAGGGATTGTATTCCATTACCGTGCCATTTCAAGCAGGTATAGCTTTAACTTCACCCAGGCCCAGCTAGCCTGCTTAGAAAACAATGCCTTTATTGCCACTCCAGAGCAGCTGCAGGCAGCCTATGAGAAAGGATACAACCAGTGTGATGCAGGCTGGCTTTCTGACCAGACTGTCAGGTAAAGCTTCCCACTTCTCAGTTCTATTCGGTCATGTATTTGGCAAACTAGAAATCCTGGCCCCAGTGGCTATGTAATCATGTGATATGTTCAAGTTTGGACTCAGTTCTCTCAGTAAAAGTTGTAAAATTAGTCAACCCCCATCATGGGTACTAGTCTCCATTGTATCCAAGACATCTTCAAGGAGCGGTGCCTCAGGAAGGCGACGTCAATTACTAAGGACCCCCATCATTCAGGACATGTCCTCGTCTCATTATAACCACCAGGAAGGAGGTACCGAAACCTGAAGGCACATACTCAGCATTTCAGGAATAGCTTCTTCCCCTCTGCCATCTGATTCCTAAATGGACATCGAACCCATGAACGCTACCTCACTCTTTTTTTCTCATTTCTGTTTTCGCACTGTTTATTTTACTACTTAATATACATATATATTTACTGTAATTGATTTATTTATTTATATTTCTGTATTATCATGTATTGCATTGTATTGCTGCTGCTAAGTTAACAAATTTCACGACATATGCCTGTGATATTAAACCTGATTCTGATTCTGATTCTGATTATCACTGACTTGAAACTTGTTGTTATGTGACAATTTTTTGCTGTCGTAGGCATACTTGCACATGGTATAAATGCCATGGAAATTTGCGTTTTTACAGCAGTGGAACTACAAACATGTATCAACATAAATTAATAAACCAACATAAATTGTCATAAATTAACATAAATTTATTAATAACTATTCTATTTCAACTAACTTAGTGATGATATTCTCTGGGCTGGTACTACCTTAAACTGCAAATCAAGTCAATATTTACAATTCTTAAAGTAATTAAAGCAATAAAAGTTAGAGGCCATTGAGCCCCTCATATCTAGTTAGCCATTTACTTAGATCATGGCTAATCCTGGCACCACTTTCACACCATAGCTACATGACCTTAATATTAAACAAAAATGTAGGCTCTAGACTTCCTTGTGATCGGATTTTGTTTTATTTTTATTTACTTTCTTTTATGCGTAAAAGACTTCCTGATTCCACTTCTGGTTTGGTGCTTTGGAAATAGCTTGGAGAGCTAATGTTCTCCAACAGAGCCCTCCCCTCCCCCAGAGTGAGGGTCTTTCAGATGAGAATTTCTCTTCTGATCTCTCAACGAATCCATCCAATATTCTGTAAAGCATTATGGGAGTTATCTCCGTATCCCCGTACATATTTATATCTCAACCAAAGTCATTGAAATAAAAAATTATCTGGCTATTATCAGTCCTACAAGTAGTTATTGTGCACAAATTGGATGGCATGTTTTGTACATTGCAAGAGTGATAATACTTCATAAAGAAAAAAAACGAACTTGACTCTAAACTAGAGATGGATATCTTCTTATAAAAGAGGCTTAGTGAATGAGGAACTTCTTCTCTCAAGCTAAAATTGTCTGTGAATATCTACAGTTTTATACATCTTCTTTACCATGATGCCTGGGTCCTTTCCTTCCTGGCACGAGCCTTTACAAATAGGACATAGAGACCTAATTAGTCCCTAACAACACCCCCAGCACCTCAAGAGTACCCATTAACAGTACCCTCATCCTGAATCATCGACATGATATTCCAGCAATGTGTCAGGGGTTAGAAGCCAAAGATCTAAATTTAACTACATTCTTCTGAAACCTCACAGATTACCAGTCTTAATAGGCATCTAAAACATCTATAGAACAGAAAAAGACTTTGCCAATAATTGTGCCCTTCACTTTGGCCTGGCTACAGTGGGCCTTCCCATCTGACGAAGGGTCTCGGCCCAAAATGTCGACAGTGCTTCTCCCTATAGATGCTGCCTGGCCTGCTGTGTTCCACCAGCATTTTGTGTGTGTTGCTTGGACTTCCCATCTATACTGGGTTGTCCTCTCCCAGCATTTATTGCCTATTCCTAAAGACAGTCATGATCCTCCACTTTAAGTTGTTGCAGTCCACATTTCTACAACACCAGTGGCATAGAACAGCAAAAAAAAATGTAGATCTTTGTTTTTTAATGAAACGAAACTGACGACACAGAAATAACTTCCGCACTCACCTTCCTCCCAGCTTTGATCACTTTCATGCCATAATGTTCTCAATCAAAAGATCCCCCGAAGTAAGTTATCCAAGTTGCCGACTAACTGGCCTTTCTGTTCTTTCTTTGTCCGCAGAATTGTTATTACTTAGGGATAACATTGTAAAGTTTGCTTATCTCAAACTCCTTGTTCTTAGGTACCCAATGGCTGACCCTCGTGATCGTTGCTTTGGTGACAAAGGCGGCTTTCCGGGTGTAAGGAGTTACGGTGTTCGCAGTCCGGAAGAAACTTACGATGTCTACTGCTACATTGAAGCTCTAAACGGTACAGTATGCAGATTTACCTGGGGACCATAGTGCCAACCCCTTTGTCATCCTATTGATCACCCCCCCCCACCCCAACATAAGAGGTAAAAGCAGAGATTCTAGTTAAAAACAAAAAAACTGTTAGAAATACTCAGCAAGTCAGGCAGCTTATGTGGGATGTGGTATATTGAGAAGTATAGCTTGGGTGACCCCAAGCTTAATGTAGAGGTCATCGATACAAGTACGAAAGATAAGGAGTTTGAATTTCATGGTTTGCAGACCTACAGAAGATGTGTAAGAAACAGTAAATGATGTGTGGATGCCAAAATTATTGCCATAAAACATTTAGAATTCATTTGAACAATAGTGAAAAATTCAACTTTGTTGCAATGCCCTCAAGGCTCAAAGTAAATTTATTATCAAAATATATATACGTCACTATATACAACCCTGAGATTAATTTTCTTGTAGACAAACTCAATAGATCCGTAATAGAATAACAACCATCACAGAATCAATATAAGACTGCACCAACTCGGGCATTCAACCGATGTCAAAAGAAAAAAAATAACAATAATAAATAAATAATAGATAGATAGATAGATAGATAAGCAATATATTGGGAGCATGAGATAAGAAGCCACTGAAAGTGAATCCATGGGTTGTGGAAACATTTCAATGATGGGGCAAGTGAAATTCAGTGAAGTTATCTCCTTTGGTTCAAGAATCTGATGGCTGAGGGGTAATAACTGTTCCTGAACCTGGTGGTATGAGTCCTGAGGCTACTGTATCTCCTTCCTGATGACAGCAGTGAGTGGGGGTCCCTGCTGATGGAGGCTGCTTTCCTGCTTGGTGTAGATGTGCTCAATGGTGGGGCGGCCTTTATCCATGATGGACTGGCCCATATCCATTACTTTTCGTAGGATTTTCAGTTCTTTACATCATTTTCATCTTCATTTAGCTATTTTCATTCGTTCATAGGCATAGGCAATCATGGCCTTTCCATGAGCAAAATTGTTCTTGGCAAATTTTCCTGCAGAGCTTATTTGTCATTTCCTTCTTCTGGGCAGTGTCTTTACGAGATGGGTGACCCAAGCCATTATCAATATTCTTCAGAGATTCTCTACATGATGTCAGTGGTTGCATAGCCAGGACTTGTGATATGCACCAATTGCTTATACAAACATCCACCACCTGCTCCCGTGGCTTTGTGTGACCCTAACCAGGGGGTAAGCAGATGTACACCTTGCCCAAGGCTGACCTGTAGGCTAGCGGAGGGAAGGAGTACTTTATACCTCTTTTGGTAGAGATGTATCTCCATTCCGCCACCTGTATATTCATTTAAGGGATGTGGGATCAGGCAGCACTTAATTGCTCATTCCAAGTTGCCTTTGAGAAGGTGGTGGTGCCCTTCCTTCTTGAACCACTGTGGTCCTTGAGGTGAGGGTATACACTTCAAAGTCAAAGTAAAATGTATTATCAGAGTCTCTACATGTCATCACATACAACCCTGAGATTCTTTCTCTGCGCACATACTTTGCAAATCTATAGAACAGTAATTGTAAACAGGATCAATGGACAGCAAACTGTGCAAATGCAGATATTTTTAAAAAAGCAATAAATAATGAGCATGAAATAATGGGATAAAAGAGTCCTTAAATGAGTGCAGTTATCCCTTTTGTTCAAAGGCCTGATGATTGAAGGGTAATAACTGTTCTTGAACCTGGTGTGCAAATCCTGAGGCACCTGTACCTTCTACCTGATGGCAGCAGCGAGAAAAGAGCATGGCCTGGGTCGTGAGGATCTTTGATAATGGATGCTGCTTTCCTATACCAATGATTCATGTAGATGTGCTCGATGGTTGGGAGGGTTTTACCCATGATGTACTGGGACAAATCCATTACCTTTTACAGGATTTTCCACTCAAAGGCATTGGTGTTCCCTTACCAGGCCATAATGCTGCCAGTCAGCACACTTTCCACCACACACTGATTGAAGTTTGCCAAGGTTTTTGATGACATGCTCAATCTCCACAGACTCCTGAGGAAGTAGAGGCGTTAATGCTGTTATGCTGTTATTATATTATGAATGTGTGATGTTGTTAGGGAGAGACTCCCAGGATTTTGACCCAGCAACAATGAAGGAACTAGAAACAGGGAAATGTTTACAGAGTAAACTTGAGGCCAATAATGAGAAGGTGACAGGTTTAATATTTTATATTAAGCAGATATATTTCATCTCAACTCATAAAATAAAGGATTAAATTATCCTCCTCGGCATCAAAGAGGCACAGCTAAATCTTATCATATAAGGAGAGATCCAACAACCTTATAACAAACTAATTTGTTTTTTTAATGGTTATCATAGATGTTGGCATGAACTTAGGACCTGAGTTATAGGAGAAGGTTGAGTAGGTTAGGATTTTATTTCCATGGAGCAGAGGAGAACAAAGGGAGATTTGATAGAGATGTACAGAATTCTGAGGGGTACAGACAGGGTGAATGCAAACAGGCCTTTTATACTGAGATTGGGTAAGACTACAACTAGAGGTCATAGGTTAAGGGTAAAAGGTGAAATGTTTAAGGGGAACCTGAGGGGGGGAATTTCTTCAGAGAGTGGTGCGAGTGCAGAACGGGCTATCAGCGGAAGCAGTGGATGCCGGTTCGGCAGCAACTTTTAAGAGAAGTTTGGATAAATACAACGATGGGAGGGGTATGGTGAGCTTTGGTCCAGGTATGGGCCAGTGGGATCAGACAGGAAAACAGTTCTATGTGGATTAGATGGTCTGAAGTTCCTGTTTCGGTGCTGTCGTGCTCTATGGCTTTATGACCCTATAGAGTGCTGAAGCTGTAGAGTGGTAGGCACATAAGACACCACCTGACTTGAAGTGTACAATAAAGCCTTCTAATGATGAATAGACAGATGGTGTTAAGGTGTCAAAACAGTATTATTCCAGAGGTCCTAAATAATAATCTCTATGCTAATAAATTGGTTAAATGTAATGACAATGATATATTTTTTATTCTTAACACTTTATTTTTTCTTCTTATTATTGATATATCACTTAGCTTTGTTAATCAGTTATTTGCTAATTTAATTCCTTATTGTACATAATGACATATTGACTTAATGTATCTTTTTTTGTTAATCTTCAATAATAATTAATAAAATGGATTTTTTTTTTAAAAGACAATTATAAAAAAATTATACTTTATTAAAGTAAAAGATGATACCACCATATAACCTGTCCACTTAAACTTTAAAAAGCTCTTGAAAATTTTGTGAATGCTATTTCCAAAATTATACTATATATTTAAAAGTTAAAATGAGTCTTTATACAAAACAATGGCATCATTAAGTTTGTGTCACTCTGCCGGCTTTTCACAGGGAAGGTATTCCACGCAACTGTGGCAGATGGATTCACTTACGAGGAAGCAGTTGACTACTGTCTCAGCCATAACGCGAAGATAGCCAGCACTGGCCAGTTGTACGTGGCGTGGAAACAGGGCATGGACAGGTGCCGAGCAGGCTGGCTGTCAGACGGCAGTGTTAGGTACCCCATCCAAACTCCAAGACCGTACTGCGGCAGCGGGCAAGCTGGAGTGAGAACGGTGTACCTGAACCTGGATCAGACCGGATACCCTGACGCAGAGTCACGCTACGATGTCTACTGCTTTAGAGGTATGTAGGAAGGAAGTGCCTTTCCATTTCCTAAACATGTGGAAGATGAAGCAGTTGTGGGATTGGGGCAGTATAACCCCACCCATCTTCAGTGAATGAAGACACAAGAGACTGCAGATGCTGGATTCTGGAACGACAAGCAGTCTGCTCGAGGAACTCAGCAGGCCGAGCAGCATCTGTGGAGGGGAAAGGAATCGGCTGAGTTTCGGGCCAAAACGCTGCTTCAGGACTGATGCAGGGTTTCAACCCAAATCAATTCCCCCACAGCTGCTGCTTGATCTACTGGGTTCCTCTAGTAGGCTGCTTACCATTTAACGAGGACTCATCTCCAAGGGAGCTGATACAGATTTTATTCAGTCTGCATGTATTCCTGAAAGATAAACCATAAATTGCAAAATGGCTCTACAAGGATGCTTGGTGTGCAAATGGCAAAATGTTACAATCAAACTGGTAGAGCTGTCTTCAGAGGTCAGACCCAGACTGCACAACTATGAAGTATACTATGAGTATACGTTGCTTGTGACTGGAACATTGTACAGTCTGCTTTACACAAGAATCTGACCCTCAGGACCAGTGCCTTGTAACAAGTCTCTGAGAACCGAAGGAGCAAATTTAGCTCCCTTTCTATCCCAATTTATGTTGGCATCTGAGTGAGCCTGACACTAAATTTGTGAGCCTAAAGTCCTGAAGTATTTTTATTAGTGCTATAAAAATCATTAAAAAAGAAAGAAAATTTGAGGTTTAAGCTTCAAATACAATTAAAATTAATGTAGTCAATATACTTATTACACTGGTAAAGCAGTCTACACCGTCAAAGAATGTTTCTTTGACTTGTCATTAATGTTTCCTTCTGCTAAGGTATACAAATTCATAATAGACCACCAAAATACGTTCTTTGCGAAAGTTTATCCTCATCTACATGTTTTATATTTGAGTGTAGCCTGCATCAATTATCAAATATAAAGCAGTAGGATAAACTTTAGGAAAGAACGTATATTGGTATTCTATCATAAATTTACTGTCACTAAAAGACACTGTTTATTTGGAATTGTTTATTTATTTGTCTGTTTATTAAGATTCAGCACTGAATACGCCCTTCCAGTCTTCCAAACCACACAGCCCAGTCATCTCCCAATTTATCCCTCGCCTAATCACAGGACAACTTACAATGACTAATTAACCTACCAACCAGTACATCTCCGGAGCATCCGGAGGAAACCCACGCAGTCACGGGGAGAATGTACAAACTCATTACAAGCAGCGGCTGGAATTGAACCCGGGTCACTGGTACTGTAAAGCATTGTGCTAACACTACACAACCATGCCATAAGCAAAAATGTACACTATTTATAGTAGTATATTATAAATTTATATACTGTCACTGAAGGAGACTGTCTATGTGGAATTATATGATGCATAAGGAATCTATGATGCTGGCAAAAAAAATGCTCAATTAACTCAGGTATTCAACATGATAGTAATAAACAAAACACAAGAACAGAGTCATTGGGAGCTGAGTAATCCACATAGCTCCACAGACTTACTCTGCCATTAAATAAGATTGCAGGCCTTGGCTTTGCCTACAGTTTTCTGCCTTTTTCCCAAGTGTCTGTCAAATTTTCAACAGTCCAAAATTCCGTTACATTCAATTACTCAGTCACTACAGCTTATTGTGTAGAGGATTCCAAAGATTCACGTCCCTCTAACAGAAGAATTCCTCCTTAACTCAGTCTTAAATAGGCATCTCCTTATCTTGAGAAACTGCACCCTATTTCTGCGTTGTTCTCTAGGGAAAGCATCCTCTCAGAATGTGCATTTCTGAGCCCCAAAGAATCAGAATCAGTAGCAGGTTTACTATCACTCACATATTGTGGTGAACTACATATACCTGTCTGGACACCCCCCCCCCCCCCCCCCCCCCGCTGACTGCTCCTGTGGCTCCTCCCACAGACCCCCTGCTGACTGCTCCTGTGGCTCCTCCCACAGACCCCTGCTGACTGCTCCTGTGACTCCTCCCACAGACCCCCTGCTGACTGCTCCTGTGGCTCCTCCCACAGACCCCTGCTGACTGCTCCTGTGACTCCTCCCACAGACCCCCTGCTGACTGCTCCTGTGACTCCTCCCACAGACCCCCTGCTGACTGCTCCTGTGACTCCTCCCACAGACCCCCTGCTGACTGCTCCTGTGGCTCCTCCCACAGACCCCTGCTGACTGCTCCTGTGGCTCCTCCCACAGACCCCCTGCTGACTGCTCCTGTGACTCCTCCCACAGACCCCCTGCTGACTGCTCCTGTGGCTCCTCCCACAGACCCCTGCTGACTGCTCCTGTGGCTCCTCCCACAGACCCCTGCTGACTGCTCCTGTGGCTCCTCCCACAGACCCCTGCTGACTGCTCCTGTGGCTCCTCCCACAGACCCCTGCTGACTGCTCCTGTGGCTCCTCCCACAGACCCCTGCTGACTGCTCCTGTGGCTCCTCCCACAGACCCCCTGCTGACTGCTCCTGTGGCTCCTCCCACAGACCCCCTGCTGACTGCTCCTGTGGCTCCTCCCACAGACCCCTGCTGACTGCTCCTGTGGCTCCTCCCACAGACCCCTGCTGACTGCTCCTGTGGCTCCTCCCACAGACCCCTGCTGACTGCTCCTGTGGCTCCTCCCACAGACCCCCGCTGACTCCTCCTGTGGCTCCTCCCACAGACCCCTGCTGACTCCTCCTGTGGCTCCTCCCACAGACCCCCGCTGACTGCTCCTGTGGCTCCTCCCACAGACCCCTGCTGACTTTTCTTGTGGCTCCTCCCACAGACCCCCGCTGACTGCTCCTGTGGCTCCTCCCACAGACCCCTGCTGACTGCTCCTGTGGCTCCTCCCACAGACCCCTGCTGACTGCTCCTGTGGCTCCTCCCACAGACCCCTGCTGACTGCTCCTGTGGCTCCTCCCACAGACCCCTGCTGACTGCTCCTGTGGCTCCTCCCACAGACCCCTGCTGACTCCTCCTGTGGCTCCTCCCACAGACCCCTGC
Source organism: Hemitrygon akajei (assembly GCF_048418815.1). Lineage (NCBI taxonomy): Eukaryota > Metazoa > Chordata > Chondrichthyes > Myliobatiformes > Dasyatidae > Hemitrygon > Hemitrygon akajei. Next base: position 32,111,392 of record NC_133153.1, on the reverse strand, counting down.
TGACTGCTCCTGTGGCTCCTCCCACAGACCCCGGTATAAAGGCGATTGGGGGCTGAGCCCTGCCCTCATTCTCCAGGATGTAGTATGGTGGTCAATTGCTGCTTGTTCTTTCTTCCAGTCAATAAAAGCCTATATCTTGCCTCACGTCTCAGAGAGTTATTGATGGTGCATCACATATGTCGTGAAATTCCTTGTTTCGCGGCAGCAGTACAGTGCAAGACATAAAAGTTACTAAATAATGTGAAAGATAAATAACAGGGTAAAAGATGAATAATGAAGTATTATTATTTTAGGTATTATAAGTTTAAAGGATTCAAGGAGATGACTTCTCAGTTTTTAAAATCCAATATGTATACGTTTGCTCAACCATTCTTCATATAACAAATTCATCTCAGCAATCAGCCTAGTAAACAAGTTTCTCCAATGTAAGTATATCCTCTCTTGAACAGAGAGAACACACCTGTGTACATCATTCCTGATTTCTCACTCAAAAAGATAAAAACAGCATGAAAAGGCTTTACACGAGGAAATCTGCAGATGCTGGAAATTCAAGCAACACACACAAAATGCGGTGTACCACCAGCATTTTGTATGAAAAGGCTTTATCTGAATTATGAAGCCTTATGAGAGATGTCGGCCATGGACCTAAAGATTCAAGAGCTGAAAGGAAGCGAGGGCATAAACTGAGAGGCAGTAGTTAACTGTGGTTAGTGACCAGCTATGATCGAAAGCAACTTCTCCCAAGATTCATTCTCTTCTTCTCCCATAATGTTGGTACAGAATTAGCAGAATCATCAGAGGAAAGGTGTAAGCAACTTTGTCACCCATTACAGGATGTTGAAGTGTGAGATTGGGAAATCACCTTGGAAAGTTTCCATTGTACTTTTTGGCATTTTCTCACAGGCAAGAGCTTTTATTTTACAGTAATATTTTAAATGAATCTTCAGAATAAAATGATTTTGTTGATTTCTTTAATATGTTCCAGATGCCATAACTCCCGTGGTGATGAAGAAGCCCGAGGTCGAGATGCTGACGGTACCTGTGGTCCCAGTGAGTGAAGTCACACAGACTCCTGTGATAGAGCTCGAGGTAGCCAGGACTGTGAGGCCAGAGGAAGCCGAGCTAGGCAAAACCGATGTATTTGTCAAGGAGACTACTGAGCAGCCCACCATCACAATCGGTGTGATTGAAGAGACCATAGCAACCCAGGTGGTGCCTCGGGTGGAGATACGACCTCCTGAATTATCTACAGTATTCCAAATTTCTGAGGCCACCACTGAATCCATCCCAGATCTATATACCATAACCGAAGAGGATAAGGAACTGTTTCCCACTGCAATGCCTACAGTAGAGCCTGGTGAGTTTGTTGACAAGAAGGCAGGAAATTGTTACTGACTGACGCTGACAACCAAGCAACCAAATATTAGAGCAACTGAACTTTTTCCCATTAAAAAGCTGCAAATTATATATTTATAAATTTATCCCTTCATTTCTAAAGATGCCAGGTGGCATTATGTTAATAACTGGAGAGAAACGTGACTGAGAAATCATTGAAGACATTCACAGTTTTTACAGGAGAGACCTATTTTTATAACAGAGAGGACTGTATCACTGGGGGAACAGATTTAAGGTAATGGGCGAAGGGAGATGACTCTTTCTACTCACTGATGGTGGGCATCTGAAACTCATTGTGTTTAAGATGAGCACTTGGCATGTTCTAACCTATGGGCCAAGAAACAGATTGACATAATCAGTTTGTTATTTATTGAGAAACAGTGCACAGTGGGCCCTTCACACCATCCAGCAACTCCCGATTTAATGCTAGGACAGTCACAGGAAAATCTACAGTGACTAATTAACCTACCAACTAGTACATCTTTGGACTGTGGGAGGCAACCTGAGCACCCGGTGGAAAGCCACAGGGAGAACGCACAAAGCTTTTTACAGGCAGCAGCGGGAATTGAACCTGGGTCACCGGTACTGTGAAGCGTTGTGCTAACCACTGCACTATCGTACCATCCCATGCAGTTAGCATGGATATAGTGGGTTAAATCACCTTCTCTTAGATGATTTACAATGATTGCCAAGTTATGATACTAAGAGAGAACCTTGCATTACATTGGGAGACAAAGAATTGAGTGATTGGGCCTGGCTTTAGGCTTGCAGTGACACAGGTTCAGTCTCGGCCTTGGTACTGTCTGTGTGGTGCCTTCACACTATTACAGCTGTGTTTGTATTTCCCCTTTGTGCTCCGGTTTCCTCTCAGTTTACAGACATGTAGCTTGCTGCACTATTGGGCTGTTGTAAATTACCCCTACTGTAGGCAGGTGATAGAGAAATCCAGAGGGGTGGGGGGTGCAATTTGATGGACCCATATGAGATAGAAATGGGGAAGTGAGAGAGATTATCTGAGAGCTGGCATAGATTCGATGGGCTGAATGGCTTACTTTGTCATAAGAAAATATGATAAAATAGAATAACAACTTTTCAAAGGCAGTTGTATGGACAAATGAATAAGAAAGGTTCAGAGGTTCAATTTCACATCAGAGAACGTATACAGTATGCAACCTGAAATTCTTACTCTTCAAAGACATCCATGAAACAAAAAAACCAAAGGAATAAAGGACAGTATTTCAGCCCCAAAGTCCCTCACTACCTTCCCACACGCAAGCAGCAGCAGAAGCATCGACCCTCACCCTCTCCCTCCCGCCACTTGCAACGGCAGAAACACTGAAGCCCCCTCCAACCAGGCAAGCAATAGCCAAAGTCCCCAACTTGATCTAGAGTCCATCAAAAACTTCAGTCCAGGATCCAGTACTTTGGTATCTCGGATAGGCTCTTTCTCACCAGTGAGGGAGAAAGAGAAGAGAGTTTGCTCCTGCAACAGCGAGAGCTTGCTGTTCCGCGCCACTTCTCCAGGGCCCCCCTCCCCCACCAGCTCGAGGGCCGACAGGCTCTCGTTCACCATCAAAAGAGAGAGGGTCAGTCGAGTATAGGGGCCGTCTTCCGACAGCAGTACACACCACCTGCCGTCCCGATGTTTCAGTCTCCCACGGCACTTCAATTAGCAGCATCAGCAATGAAGTGGGTCATCCACAGGACCACACCGCAAAGGTGCACATCTTCCAGCCTGCTCCAGGTTTCGAAAGGCATGGACCAAATATGGGCAAAAATGGGACTGGCTTGGGTAGATATCTTGGTTGGCATGGATGAGTTGGGCCAAAGGATTTGTTCCCAAACTATTTAACTTCACTGTTGAGCGCAGTATAGAAATTATACTGCGTAGTTCTATAACTTGCCAATGAACTGTTGCCCAGGTTTCATTGAATATTCTGGCTCAACGGCAGCTGAAAATGAAAGGTCATCCACATGGTCAAAGCAATGATCTTGTCAGCTGTTCATTGCCCTCCAACAATGCTGCTTGACCTTCAGACTTTCTCCAGCAGGTCAAGCAGCCTCTAAACATGAGTGCTGCCAGAACATTCAAACATGCTTTGTTCTTCATTTTCCTATGTTTCCCTCAGCTCTCTGATAGTTTTGTGGAGAGCATGGAGCCAGACACATGGTCCAGGAATGATGCATTATAAGTTCTGCAAACTCTGTTCAAGCAGCCCATTTTTTGAAATAACAGAGGCATACAGGATGTGGGATCTATGGCAAGAGAGAATGTTCAGAGGCAAAAGGGCCCAAAGTGCTGTCTAAGTAAAAACTGAATACTGTACGCTATCTCTAAGTTCCTTTTTTATGTTTTCTTTCAGGATCTGCTGACGTAACACCTGTACCAGAAGCTGAAGTGAGCGGGGAACCTTCTGGATTACCGGATATTAGTGGAGAACCTTCTGGAATTCCAGAAATAAGTGGTGAACCTTCTGGAATACCAGATATTAGTGGAGAACCTTCTGGAATACCAGATGTTAGTGGAGAACCTTCTGGAATTCCAGAAATAAGTGGTGAACCTTCTGGAATACCTGATATTAGTGGAGAACCTTCTGGATTGCCAGATATTAGTGGAGAACCTTCTGGATTACCAGATATTAGTGGAGAACCTTCTGGATTACCTGATATTAGTGGAGAACCTTCTGGAATTCCTGATATTAGTGGAGAACCTTCTGGATTACCTGATATTAGTGGAGAACCTTCTGGAATTCCTGATATTAGTGGAGAACCTTCTGGATTACCAGATATTAGCGGAGAACCTTCTGGATTACCAGATATTAGTGGAGAACCTTCTGGATTACCTGATATTAGTGGAGAACCTTCTGGATTGCCAGATATTAGTGGAGAACCTTCTGGATTACCAGATATTAGTGGAGAACCATCTGGAATACCTGATATTATTGAAGAACCTTCTGGAATACCAGATATTAGTGGGGAACCTTCTGTAATACCCGATATTAGTGGAGAGCCCTCTGGAATACCTGATATAAGTGGAGAACCTTCTGGAATACCTGATATTAGTGGAGAACCTTCTGGAATACCTGATATTAGTGGGGAACCTTCTGGAATACCTGATATTATCGGAGAACCTTCTGGAATACCAGATATTAGCGGAGAACCTTCTGGAATACCTGATATTAGTGGGGAACCTTCTGGAATACCTGATATTATCGGAGAACCTTCTGGAATACCAGATATTAGCGGAGAACCTTCTGGAATACCTGATATTAGTGGTGAACCTGAAATTCCCGAAATTAGTGGGGAACCATCTGGAATACCTGATATTAGTGGAGAACCTTCTGGAATACCTGATATTAGCGGAGAACCTTCTGGAATACCTGATATTAGTGGGGAACCTTCTGGAATACCTGATATTATCGGAGAACCTTCTGGAATACCAGATATTAGTGGAGAACCTTCTGGAATACCTGATATTAGTGGCGAACCTGAAATTCCCGAAATTAGTGGGGAACCAACTGGAATACCTGATATTAGTGGAGAACCTTCTGGAATACCTGACATAAGTGGGGAACCTTCTGGGATATCTGATGTAAGTGGGGAACCTTCTGGAATCCAGGTAATCTTGCTACCTTCAGAAGAGCGGGAATATCCAACAACAGCGACTAAAATTGCTGAAGTTGGGAAAGGGCCAATTGAGGAACATATTTCAAAGATTTCTGATATTAGTGGGGAGCCTTCAGGGATTCCAGAAATAACCGAGGTGCCATCTGGAATTCCAGATGTTAGTGGGGAGCCATCTGGGATTCCTGAAATTATTGAAGAGCCATCTGGAATTCCAGATGTTAGTGGGGAGCCATCTGGGATTCCTGAAATTATTGAGGTGCCATCTGGAATTCCAGATGTTAGTGGGGAGCCATCTGGGATTCCTGAAATTATTGAGGTGCCATCTGGAATTCCAGATGTTAGTGGGGAGCCATCTGGGATTCCTGAAATTATTGAGGTGCCATCTGGAATTCCAGATGTTAGTGGGGAGCCATCTGGGATTCCTGAAATTATTGAGGTGCCATCTGGAATTCCAGACGTAAGTGGGGAGCCATCTGGAATTCTTGAAATAACTGAGGTGCCGTCTGGTATTCCAGACATAAGTGGGGAGCCATCTGGGATTCCTAGAATAATTGAGGTGCCGTCTGGTATTCCAGACATAAGTGGGGAGCCATCTGGGATTCCTATAATAACCGAGGTGCCGTCTGGTATTCCAGACATAAGTGGGGAGCCGTCAGGAATTCCTAGAATAACCGAGGTGCCGTCTGGTATTCCAGACATAAGTGGGGAGCCGTCAGGAATTCCTAGAATAACCGAGGTGCCGTCTGGTATTCCAGACATAAGTGGGGAGCCATCTGGGATTCCAATAATAACCGAGGTGCCGTCTGGTATTCCAGACATAAGTGGGGAGCCATCTGGGATTCCTAGAATAACTGAGGTGCCATCTGGTATTCCAGACATTAGTGCGGAGCCGTCTGGGATTCCAATAATAACCGAGGTGCCGTCTGGCATTCCAGACGTAAGTGGGGAGCCATCTGGGATTCCTAGGATAACCGAGGTGCCGTCTGGTATTCCAGACATAAGTGGGGAGCCGTCTGGGATTCCTAGAATAACCGAGGTGCCGTCTGGTATTCCAGACGTAAGTGGGGAGCCATCTGGGATTCCTAGGATAACCGAGGTGCCGTCTGGTATTCCAGACATAAGTGGGGAGCCGTCTGGGATTCCTAGAATAACCGAGGTGCCGTCTGGTATTCCAGACATAAGTGGGGAGTCATCTGGGATTCCAATTGTAAGCAGGGACTCGGAAGTCAATAGAAAACCACATGAGGTCAGTGTTGAGCCTTCTGAAGTTTCCCAAAGCATTATTGCATCAAGAATTATTGACATAAGTAAAGAACCAGAAGACATTGAAGAACCTTTAGGATCTCCTGAAGTTACCAGCAAATCCCCTGTGGTGACATTGCCTATAACACCTGGTATTACAGATGTTTCATTACCAGAAGAATCTCAACATAAAAAGGATGAGGTTCTTTCAATACCAGTAGACAGTACAACAGCTCAAGAACCTACCAGAACTATGGATATGCTGAAAGTTACTCCAGCCACTCCAGCCCTCATCACGACAGTCCCACCTCAAGTGTCACCCGAAGTAGTGACTGAACCTCTGCCAGATAAAGGTATTAAATATTTTGATTCATATTCTCTTCATCAGGGCTGTTTTAAGAATGACTGGAAGATCGACAGAGCATCCATAGTCAATAGTTAGCTTTACTTTTCCTTTTACTGTATGTCCTGATTACGAGGACAAAATTGTTACCAGGTATGAGTGTACTGGTTTTATTCCCATCCTGACATTCAGTTCCTTGAATTCAATGGTTCCAAATGCAGCAACACCAGAATATTGTCATCAAATCTCTCACCAGTATTTAACCCAGATGAATAGAAACTCATCACTTAATGCATCATAAAATGCACAAAATGCATAAGTAACTAGCCCAGGTGCACTGATAATGCTTCTGGTTCTGGTTATTATTCAAAACACTCTAAAATACAATTCCTCTGAAGTTTGGCACAATTGTCTTCAGTGTATTTAACTGGGAGATACCTCTTAGATCTGGTTGTTTCTTGGGAATTTGTGTTTTGTTTAACTGCCATTAAAGTGGGTCTTTGTTCGAAGTCCAAAGTCAAAGTCAATCACACACACAAGGAAGTCTTTAGATGCTGGAAATCGAAAGCAAGGCATCCAAAGTGCTGGAGGAACTCAGTAGGGCGGGCAGCATCAGTGGAAAAGAGTAAACAGTCAGCATTTCAGAATGAGACGCTTCTTCAGGACTGAGAAGAAAGGGGGAAAATGCCAGAATAAAATGGTGGGGGTGTGGTGAACTACATATACCTGTCTGGACACGCCCCCCTGCTGACTGCTCCTGTGGCTCCTCCCACAGACCCCTGTATAAAGGCGATTGGAGGCACTGCTCCTCCCTCAGTCTCCAGGGTGTTGTGTGATGGTCTCTTGCTGCTGACTGCTCTCTTCCAGCTAATAAAAGCCTATCTCATCTCACGTCTCCGAGAGTTATTGATGGTGCATCGGGGGGGGGGGGGGGGAGGAGAAGGAGGCTAGCTGGAAGGTGAAAGGCATGTGGGAAAAGTCAAGGGCTGGTGAAGAAAGAATCTTGCAGGACAGTGGATCACAGGAGAAAGGGAAGGAGGGGAAGACCCTGGGGGAAGTAATAGGCAGGTGAGAAGAAGTGAAAGGTCAGAGTGGGGAATACAGGAAGTCAAAGTCAAGTTTACTGTCATACAGAACGCACAAGTAGACGTATGCACAGATACAATGAAAAACTTACTTGCAGCAGCATCACAGGCAAATTGCATTGGAGGCTCAATGCTCACAAAAAGACATAAATTAAATTATGCAAAATTAGAAAAGAAAAGAACACAATTAGGATAAAAGATAACAAAGTCTATTGCAGTGCAAAGTGGTCAAGGTGGTCGTAGTATTGCTATGCGGTAGTAATGATTAGGGTTGCATAGGTTGGTTCAAGAACTGAATGCCTGAAGGGAAGTAGCTGCTCTCGATGAGGTGCAATGGTACATGATCTGTAAAATAGACATTGCTAACAACTAGAAGCTGACAAAGCTACTAAGAAAAAGGCAAAAATGCTTCCATTGTTGGTCCATGGGAGTGATCAAGGCCCCCTGATCACCCACAGACTGTAAGATAGCAGCCCATCCATCCCACCTTAGCGTGTTACATGAGGACCAGACCCTAAAGCTAAGAGGACAGTGTCGGAACCCATCTAGGTTCTCTCTCAAAATATTCAGCATAAATTATCAGGGGACTAGCATAATCTTTATATGCTTTGTAAAGGACGTTACCAAAAGAGCAAATCTTTTATCAAAAATCCTTCCCCTATGATTGCACTATCAGGAAGAGATGAGATTTATCCCCGTGGATGTAAGGATTATTCAATGTCCTGATTCACCTCAAGTTTCCATGATTAAATAACTTCTAACCTCTGCCAATCAAGATAGGCCAACTGGTTAATAATTGGGCAGTCCACATGTCAGTTCAAATGCTGTTCTCTTTCAGACCATGAGTTCAGTTAGAGAACTTGAACGCAGATTTGAAAGCAAGGAGATAAAAAGACAGTGTCTGTAAATGTAAATTTGTCTTCTTGTTGGAATTGTTCAGCAGGTTCACTAACGTCCATTAGGGAAAGAAGCCAACCATCTTTACCTGGTCATACATCAATTGTTCTAGCAGTGCCCAGTGGGCAGTACTGAGTCAGAAGGTTGTGAGTTCAAGTCCCACGCTGTGTCATACGCAATCTATGTTGACACTCCAGCACTGAGGGACTGCTGCACTGTCATACATCCTAAGTGTCAGATGATGTTTTATACAATAGCCCTCCTTACCCCCTTGAGTAGATGTAACAGATTCCACCCCTCTGCTTCTCGAAGTAAGCGGTATATTCATTGTTTATTTCTATATGTACTCCTAAATCAGTATCTGAAATATCAGATTACATGGACACTGCTTGCAAAGGAACTCACTGTGTGAAAACTGACCTAACTGAAAATGGGCCCAAATATGCTGCTATTGGCTTAAACAAAACCGAATGCATAGAGATCCGACTGTTGATTAACAAAAAGGATCTATTATCACACTAAAAGAAATAATGTTGCATTCGTACACATTTTTCACAAGCATGTGGCCCATTGCTGTGAAGAGTCGACACTGCTTGAATTTAGATCATTTTCATTAATGTAACATCCATTTCTTTTGGGCAATCATTATGAGGAGCAGGGGTCTGCAATGATTACAATGAATGGCAGAGCATGTTTAGTTCTGAGTTTATGTTCCTAAGATATTAGCAGCTCTAATTCATTTGGTGCATTATGTCTGTGCTGGCCCTCCACAAGAAATACATCATATATCTCCCCCAAAGATGCTTTTTTTTATATATATTAGATATTTAAATACTTTAACTAAAGTTTTTGATAATACAAACTATGAGTTATTTCTACAAAATTCAACTGGTAACTAAACTGAACAGCTTGCTCTGATTTGGTACCACTCCACTTTGGTTGAACTGATGGGCTCAGGCAGATCTTCTTTCTTCATACCATGCAATAACTTTGCCTGCTAATTCCAAAATACACGGTTAGAAGTAATTCCAAGTGAATATTCCAATGGAGAAGATGTTCCAGCCAGAACTTTCCCATGTCAGCTTTCTTGGCAACTCTACTTCAGGGAGAGAGTGAATAGAGACATTGACATGTTTGTCAGCAACTGTGAGACACTCTCTGGACTTTCCTAACTCTTAGTCCACTGCACCTTGGTAGAGTTGCTGCTTCATGGCTTCCTCCCACATCCCAAAGACATGTGGTCACTGTAAGTTGCCCCAGTGTGCAGGTGAGTGAAAGAGTTATCGTATTAGAGACATTTGATAGCGCTGGGCCTGTACTCACTGGAATTTAGAAGAATGAGGGTCGTATCTCATTGAAACCTATCAAATGTTGAAAGGCCTAGATAGAATGAATGTGGAGAGGATGTTTCCTATAGTGGGGAAGTCTAGGACTAGAGGGAACAGCTTCAGTATAATGAGAGATTCATTTAGAACGGAAATGAGGAGGAATTACTTTAGCCAGAGAGTAGTGAATCGTTGGAATCCATTGTCAAAGGCATCTGTGGAGGCCGGGTCATTTGGTGTATTTAAGGCAGAGATTGATAGGTTCTTGATTAGTCCGGGCAAGAAAGGTTACAGGGAGAAGTCAGGAGAATCGAGTTGCAAGGGAAAATGGATCAGCCATGATGAAACGGCAGAGTAGACTGGCTGGACCAAATGGCCTAATTCTGCTCCTATCACTTATAGTCTTATGGTTTTATATATGGGGGAAATTGATGGGAATATGGGGGAGTAAAACATAGAATCACTGTGAATGGATGCCTGAATGTTAGCACAGACTCGGTGGACTGAAAGGCCACTTTACAAGCTCTGTGACTCCACAACTCTTTACTCCACCTCAGGTTAAGAGTCCAACCTCCTGGAATGTATTGGAAGGGATTACTTCCAATGAAAGATTGGAAAGGCTGGAGCAAATTTCCCTCGGTTCCTCCACAAACTCCATTCCTTAGTTATGCTTCTGAATGATTATAATCCCAAAATTGCCTTGTGACATTGCATCATGGTTAAAACAAAAATACTAGTGCTGTCATAAGACCATAAGACATAGGAGCAGAGTTAGGCCATTTGGCCCATCGAGTCTGCTCCGCCATTCTGTCATGTCTGATTTATTATCCCTCTCAAACCCATTCTCCTTCCTTCTTCCCATAAACTTTGACACCCTTACTAATCAAGAACCTAACAACCTCCACTTTAAATATCCCAGTGACTGAGTCTGAGTAAATAATTTGTTTTTGGAGTAGTAATATGCTTCATAAAATACTGACTATAAACCTTTAATTTTTTTAACTGTGTCACAGGATACTAGTAAGAAATGCATGAAGGTATTTACTCAGAATCAGGTTTGATATCCATGGCATTTATTGTGAAATCAAATCTTGTTTTGAAGCAGCAGTACATAATCAAAAGTCATAAATTACAACAAGAAATACATAAGAGAAATTAAATTAAATATATAGTGCAAAAGAGAGCAAAAAATGTGAGGTAATGTGCATAGGCTCATTGTCCATTCCAAGATCTGATGTGAAGAGGAAGAAGCTGTTCCTGAAAAGCTGAGTGTGTGTCTTCAGTCTCCTTGATGGGAGCAATGAGAAGAAGGCATGCCCGGTGTGATGGGGGCCCTTAATGATGATTGGCTCCTTTTTGAGGCATTGCCTTTTGAAGATGTCCTGGATACTGAGGGGGACTAGTACCCATGATGGAGTTGGCTGAGCTTACAACTTCCTGCAGAGTTTTCCATTCCTGTGCAGTGGCACCGCTATACAGGATGGTGATGTAACCAGTTAGGATGTTCTCCACGACATATCTGCAGAAATTTGTGTGTCTTCAGTTACACACCAAGTCTCCTCAAACTCCTAATGAAATATATCTGCTGTTGTACCTTCTTTGTAATTGCATCAATATGTTGGGCCAAGGACAAATCTTCAGAGATGCGGATACGATAGGGTCTTTTAAGAGACTTTTGGATAGGTACATGGAGCTTAGAAAAATAGAGGGCTATAGGTAAGCCTAGTAATTTCTAAGGTAGGGACATGTTCGGCACAACTTTGTGGGCTGAAGGGCCTGTATTGTGCTGTAGGCTTTCTATGTTTCTGTGTTTCTATGACACCCAGAATTTGACATGTAGCTTTGAACTACATACATCAGCATTGAGGGCTTGATGCCAGTTTTGTAAGAATAGTTTCAATCTTAAAGACGGCATTTTTGGTTAAGTAATAAAGTCAGAAAATTCTGGAAATAACCAACGAGGTAAGATGCATGGGAGAAACGGTTAGTGTCTCAGGTCAATGATCTTTCTTCAGAATTGGAAAAAAATCAAATATTGTAGAAAATGAGATGTAGGGGAAAAAAGGGTGTTATGTCAAAGCAATTAATCTAGTGAAAAAGGATCTAGTGCTTTCCGGGTGTATATGACAAATAAACTCTTCTCAGGCTTCCAGCCAGGTACAAATATGGTAATAACTGGCATTTTGATTGCAAACTCTACCATCTTTCATCAGGGTTGATGCCTGGCATGTCTAGCCCATTGGTATTTATACCCCTGTAGTCCATGCCTCCTGATTGGTAGTCTTCATTCAAACAGGTGTCTGTTCTTCTACCTTGTTTACAATCGAATTCCAGTTGTTTCTTCAAGCAAGACTTCCACCTTTGATTTTTTTAAAAATTTCCTCTAGTTTTATTTCAACGGCTTCCATTAACAGGCGGTCCCAACAGGCACTGGTATGGCACAGTAGCTTTGTGCCATCAAAGTCAATCCTATGCCCACTGCAAATGCAATGTCCTGCGACCACCAACTCCTCTGGGTGATCCGAACTGATACTCCTCCTGTGCTATTGGCTGTAGCAGAACATTGCGTTCACAATGGCCTTAGGATTGACTACAATGGAACAAAGCTACTGTGTCTCCATTCCACCATCCACTCGAAACAAATTCAGCAAGTTGAAACACACCTGTTTTCTAAAATTTCCCATTTGCAAGGGAAGGTCATCGACCTGTAACATTAATTTCTATTTTCTCCAAAGAATGCGTTATTTCCTTTTGCTCGTTGGTTGCCAGTCTTTGTGTGTATTTTTTTCATTGATTCTATTGTATTTCTTTGTTCTATGGTGAATGCCTGCAAGAAAGTGAATCTCAGAGTAGTATATGGTGGAATATACATACTTTGATAATAAATTATTTTGAACTTTGAACATTAAAGATGCTGCCTGACCTGCTGAGTATTTCCACTGTCATCTGCTTTGATTTCAGGCTTTCCGCATCTGCGGTTCTTTATCATCCTTTTCACCTCATGTTTACATTCTGGATTAACAAATTTACAGCTGACTTGCTGGCAGTTACCCCATGCTGAGAATAGATACTTGAATGGGGTGCTTGGTCAATTGCTTCTCTGTATAGAAGTTTTTATTATTTATTAAATATTTAATTGGTTTGGATATGCAGAATACTCCTGAGGAATGTGTTTGTGGTTAGCCCTGAATGTTCCTGAGAAAGATCGGAATGAGTTGTTTTTTGCAATCCTTCTGAAGAAAATACTTCCACTTATGTTACTGGATAGGGAGTTTCAGCATTTAAATCTAGCTTCAATGGAGATCACAACCGCCTACACATTGTTCAGCTTTTTCCTTGTAGTCCCACTATTTTATTCTAGTGAACAATCTTTGTTCCCATCTTAAAGCCTTGTGCCAATTTCCTGAAGCATAGTACTGCTGAAAACTTTGGTAGTTCAATCCTGGCCTCAGGTGCAGTTTGCACGTATCCCACTCTGTAAACAGGTGGTTGTCCAATCGATACTCTGGTTTCACCTACGGTATGATTGGTAGGTCAGATAGTCGGCAGATCAATTGACCTCTGTAAAAATTCCCCTAGTTTAGGTGAGGGCAGGAGAATCAGGAGGCAGAGGACCTGAGAAGAGGTTGCAAGGACATAGAGAATGGATTGGACTGATGGGATTGCACTGAGAGCCAGCATAAATTCCATGGACCAAATAGTCTCCTATATGGTTGGGAAATATGGAAAATATTCACTTCTATAGCATACACTGCATGCCCATGGCTATGTTTTCCTCAGACAGTTTCTAGGTTCAGGTCATATCCTGTTCTTTCATCAATGTTGATCGCTTCACTCACACAGAATATTTTCTCACATACTTCTCCAAAGCACTGATCTTTGATTTCTGGATCATCAGGTCATACAACTGCCTAAATTTTATAAAGTTTTATCTGAGAACAGTGTCACCATGCCAACTCAAGACCTGTACATTCTTTATATATCTCCATTAGGCCATAAGACTATAAGAATTGGCCCATTGAGTCTTCTCCGCCATTCCATTATGACTGCTTTATTACCCTCTCAACCCCATTCTCCTGCATTCTCCCCATAACCTTTGACACGTTTACTGATCAAGAACCAATCAATCTTCACTTTAAATATTCCTAATGATATGGGTCATCTGTGGCGATGCATTCCACAGTTTCACCACCTTTAGCTGAATAAATTCCTCTCCACTGTTCTAAGGAGATGACTGATACCATTTTTTTCTATGGAGATTTCCTCCAAGGAAGATGGGCTAGATTAATATTGATTTTTACCTCCCTTAAAGAAATCCATCTTATTTTACCAGAAGTTTGATCACCAGCAGCCTAAGTAAGAATTCCCAAAGTTCCATATTTGAGAATAAGGAGCTACTGTAAAATCCAAACGTGGGATTTGAACTTATAATTTAGGGGGTGGCATTCAAGTGCTTTGTACTGCATTTACTAAGCACTTAACCATTCCAAATTGGGCACGTGTTTAAAAAAATACTTTTTGGAAAATTTCACACAGGCTTTTTAAATGTTTTTAGAGCGTTTGATGTCTCTGGGCGTGTACTCACTGCAGTTTAGATGAATGGGGGGGAGCTCTCATTGGAATCTACCAAATATTGAAAAGCCTAGATAGAGTGGATCTGCAAAGGATGTTTCCTATAGTGGGTAAGTCTACGACAGAGGGTACAGCCTCCGAAAAAAGGATGTCACTTTAGAACAGAGATGTGGAGGAATTTCTTTAGCCGGAGGGTGATGAATCTGTGGAATTCTTTGCCACATACAGATGTGGAGGCCAAGTGGTTGATAGGTTTTTGATTAGTAAAGTCATCAAAGGTCATGGTGGGACACAGGAAAATAAGGTTGAGAGGAATAATAAATCAGCCATAATGGAATGGCAGAGCAGACTCAATGGGCTGAATGGCCTAATTTTGCTCCTACGTCTTGTGGTCTTATGGTCTAATGTAACTGAAGATTTTGATCAACTCATCTTAAAGCAATATCCTGGAAAGAAGCAATTTAATTCATGCACAAGAAGAGACTGTTTGCAGGTGTATTTTAACTTCATTGATGAATAGTTCTTTAGATGTTCAGTATTGCTTGTGTCAATATTAAATATATGTGTCACCCTGTGATTTTAACGGTTTCTCCATAGTTGTCCATGATCTATGCCAAGACAGCGCCTGTGGTCCAGGAACGTGTGTGGTGAGAAACGACAGCTTTGTTTGTAAATGTCCGACCGGATGGATAGGCAAACATTGTGAAATAGGTACGTGAGCCAGTTATTTTGTTATGTAGCCAAATGGGAAGTCCGTTCAATCCCATGCAGGACGGCTTTTCGTGGCATTTAGTTTAAGTTCTATCCAGATGCAATGGCAAGTCCAGCTGGTGGGTAAATGGGATTCGTGTTGATAGATTTATCAGGCAGAAAGAACAAAATGGGCCAAAGGACCTGTTTCAATTCTATGTGACTTTGTGTATCTATAATATTGAACTTTACTAATTGGGCTTGCTTATTGATTGCACTTGATGCACTTTCTCATCTATAAGTGAATGAATTGTGTAGTCAATATTTCTTACCGCTTCTAAACATCAGAGATTCTCCAACTCTGAAGGTATTCATGGATGTAAGTGTGTTCTGAAGGAATCTAGGGTTCTGAGTCTTGAAAGACAGAGACATACAGCACCAGATACAACAAAACCATCTTGTTCTTATATAACATCAGGTGAATTACAAAATCTTGAGAAAATGAGTCACATAAGCACATGACTAAAGTCTTGGTCAAACAGGTAGGTTTTAAGGAGTACATGTAAAGAACAAAGTGGACTGTGGAGTGGGAGTGAGAGGGGAATTTCTTGAGCTTAACAGCCAAAGTCATGCCACCAATGGCCATAAGAATTGAATTCAGAACTGAGTAACATACTGAAATGAAGGAACATGAATATTCTGGAAAGCTGGAGGAGGTTATAGGATGAATAAATAGATGCTAAAGTATTCAATATCTCCAGTGGAATAACCTCGACTTATTCTCACCTTGGCTACAAGACAGTGACACAAAACTATCAACTTCCATTTGCTGAAGAATTCCAGCCTGTTCAAAATGTTTAATGATTACCTCAGATCCTATATTATATCTCTATACCAGGGGTTCCCAACATTTTTTCTGCCCTGGACCCCTACCATTAACCGAGAGGTCTGTGGACCCCAGGTTAGGAAACCCTGCAGTATACCACGTGAAGAGACAGAGTGACAGGGAGGGGAAACAACCTGAATGTACACATTTCCATTATAGATACATTCTGGAATAATTCCAGGATTTCCATATGAACAGTAGGCATTTTAATAACCCTACTGACATACCCTTTGAAAATATTAAGTATTCTCAGACAAAGACAGCCACATTCTCATCTTCATGCATTAAGAAGAGTCTGCAGAGCTCAAAGTAAAATTGCACCATCATTGTACAAGAATAATACCGGATGAAGAAGTCAACAGATATATTCCTAAGGTACTGGACTTGCACCAAGCCTTGTGCCAAGCCCCAGATGGATTAAAGTGAAACGTTCCTAACTCCAAGCTGTGAACCATTAGGTTAGTTCTCAGCACTTGGTTATATTATAAACATTGGGATCACTGGAAGAACAAAAGCAAAAAAGAATCAAAATGATCGTAAGAGAATATCAGTGAAAATAAAATGCATTTGCCAATCATTCTGTTTTGTGTATTTCTATTTACTCCTTCCAAGGGCCATCACTTCATTGGTGTGTTGAAGAATACCAAAACTCTATCTGTTTCTGTCTGGATGTCTGTTGTTCTGAATTAATCTTTTTTATTACCAAAGTTTAATCATTTTGCTTTTCTAAAGTGTAAGCAAGACATGGGTTAATTGTCCAGCTCAACGCAGTTTGTGACTGATTCAGTTCTGCCTTGAGAGATATATTATTCAAGGATCTTGGTGCTGTTCAAAGTTACCATTTCATATTACAAGGTACCATTGGTAGATGGGCTGTTGTCATTCCTTCTCATCACAAACATTCCATTCCCCTCCCATTGACTATAGAAGAGGCTAGCCCCAGAAAACATCACAAGCCAGAGGCCAGACAGTCAGCAAAAGCAGAAGTGGTGAAGAGAGTTTGTGTTTTGCCTGTCATGGTGCTGCTGAGTGTCGCTGTCAACATTGACTTGCTTGGGTAGTTTGAACTTCATACCTTTCATGCTCCTACCACCAATCTTTTTTATTTCCTATTGAATGTGGGTAAGTTGGTGGGCCATAGTACAATTTATTTCAATGTACATAGAACAAACTGCAATTTATTGTTGTGCAAATTAATTAATTGTCTGTTTACTAGATCACTTCACCACACTGGAAGCCAATGTGGTGGTCCAGGGTAAGTGAACCTGGGGAGTTCTCTCCAACCTGTTGCCCTTTGTAAAATGCTCAACACTGGAAATCACCATAACAATCCAACCCAATGGCAAATTTCCCAATAGTTTTCTTGGAAACATTTTACCTGAGAGTTAAATCTCGGGCTCCATATGGACACTAAACAAGGAATAAATATCCAAATAATTAATATAATTATAGAAGCCCCACAGAATCCAGTTTGTTCTTGTTGCTGTAAGTCATCATTTTAAGAGATGTTTGGATGGGCACTTGGGTTAAGGAAGATGGAGAGATAACGGACATTAAGTAGGTAGGAGGGATTAATGATTGAGTTTTTTTTTCACTTTTTAGCTGGTCTGGCACAACATTGTGGGCCAAATGGCCTGCTCCAGTGTTGTACTCTTCAAAGTTCTGTGTTCTGTGTTCCATTCTTGCCAATGCCACTAAAGATATAGCAGCATACACCAACACAGAGCAGGTCCATGACAATAGAACATCTGAGAAAAGGGGTGGAGTGTATTAAAATTTCTATCCCAGCAGCAGCTAAACTACAGGCTAAGACTCTTGGTAATAGCAGCAATTTCTTTACAATGATTTTGCAAGTTGCTGTGTCACAAAATATGCAAATCAAATGGAAACGGCTTAAATTGTTCCAACAACAACACAATAACAGCAGAATTGCATGCAATTGATGACTAACAGTGGTGTTTACTTTGAGTCACAGTTCTCTTTGATCATTCTGGATAGATTTACAAAAACTGCATTGGAAACTCATGAAATAGCAACCTGAATTTTACTGTTTACAAGACTTCTTTAATAGACTGCACCTATTGCAGATTGCAATACCAAAACACTGGTCTGCAGGTACATTGAATACTTAAAAGTCAAAAGGTATGGATACCTAGAATCTCAATAATTCCTGCACTCCCGGCTGATCAGATTGGTGCTATTGAGAATTCAGGAATGATCCTTTTGTGCTTTGCATCACGATGCAATGTTCAGCAAAGCTTTTGTTTAAGAGAGAAGGAGGAATCAGTACTCATCATTTCCAACTTATTTGCGTTGCACACAAGCAGTGCCATGGTATTATTTTCTGCACACCCATTGTACAATGAAGATGAAGGTCTTCTGATGAATGACAGCCTGGAAGCACAGATGAAGTTAGTCTAAAACTGGTGGTTGAAGAATGAAAGTCTAACCTCCATCTTATTTTTAGAAAAAATTTGGGATTCCCCACTGCAATCCGTTTCCTTTGCATTAAGTTATGAAGATGTCTTATATTTGCATCTGGAGATGTTCTTTTACAGGATAAGACATGAAGTTTTGTGTGAAATGGAAATGTGGGTTGCCTGCAGTACCTAATGGTTTCAAACATAAGATTCTATATTGTTGTCAATTCAACTCTAATGCAATTGTCACACCGGAAGATTAGATCTCATTAAATTATTTGTTTCTTTGCCCTCATTTGCAAAGAAAAATGTTTTGCTCTGGTATTTGTAGATACTAACTCTTTTGCTAGTTTGTTCAACAGTTATTTTGCACTACCTTTACAAAAAATTTGCATTCAGTTTTAAGGGTTTGGTTCATGTAGACACTGAAAATTTACAGTTTCAGACAGTGTTGCTTTGCCGCCGGCTAAAGTCAGCTACCGCATTTACCTCTCAGACTCATGAAGCCTAAGTGACCTAGACGCCATTTTGAATACTATGTATGCTCCTGATCCAACCTTCTGTAGCCCTAAACTCTCGCAGCACTGTAACACTCTGCTTTTAGCAGGTACTAATGAAAGGGGGACGCTTGTATACTTTTCTACAGACCTCCGTCTTGAGCCATGTGTGATGATGCTGCTGAAAAGATGCATGTTGACTGTAGCTTTAAGAATATAAACAAGGCAAAAAAAATAGACTATTTAGCTCACAAGTTAGATATTTTAAAAGTTCAAATGTCTAAGTTCAAAATACACTTATTTTTAAAGTATGTATAGATTATACAACCTTGAGATTCATCTCCAAACAGGCAGCCACAAAACAAAGAAATCTGAAAGAACCCATTAAAAAAAGAGGACCATTGAACTCCCAATGTACAGAAAAAAAAAGACAAAGCATGCAAACAGTAAATGCAAAAAAAAAAGCGTTCTAAACTAAAGACCACAGAGTCCGACTCCAGACCCTTAGCAGAGCAGTGAGATTAACCATCCCATCCCTCACTTCAAGACCTGACATCATGTCCTTTTCAATCTGGCCCAGCACCTATATCATCATCCAAACATCAGATTCAGTCGCTTCGATATGCTCTGGGGCCTGCACCCTGCCACCTCAATTTGGTCTGTACCCGATCTTTCCAATACAGCCCAGCACCTCAATCTTCATCCAAACAAAGCAGGATTATGCCTTTAAACACGTTCACCTAAAAAACCCAATTATTTTCAATGTTTAAAATGTTCTGTTTTTGCTTTCAATTCCTTGAATCAGGAATCCTAACTTATGCAACAATTCTACAAATGACAGTTGTCTTAGGTATCAGTGAATGAATCTGGATAGTTACATTCAGTAATTTCTTCGCTGGTGGATTATTGTAAAACAACCCCAAATGGACACTGTTTCCAGAGTTATGCTCAAAGAGATGTCTATCGAAAGGTCTCTTAAAATTACATCTAACTCCACTTATTTCTCCTGCATCACATTCCAAATACCAACCTTTCCTCTCAGATCACATGCAATGAAAGTTTCTTCATTACTAATTGGCTATAAATTGGCAATTTGCACAAGGCCACTGACTGGTTTGCTAATCAAAGGGTCATTCTTCCACAAAAAGTCATGATGCACAAGTCTGAAGCATTGTAGAGGGAATTTGACTTGGCCTAACCATTGACTGAGGAAAAGTTAATACTGCCTCAAGTAGACAAACATTCAATAGAAAAGACAATCTTTTGTCCCGTTATGTCTGTGCTTACTCTCCATAAAAAAATACAGATTACGTCTTCCCCAATTGCTTTCCTTATTTTGATAAATTCAGAACTCTGTTCTGTTTTATAATTTTAGATATTTAGATACTTTCGAATTTAAGGGTGCTGATATTGAAGACTATGTGTTATTATTACAAAATCCAACTGGTCACTGGACTGAACAAGTTGCTCTGAACTGGTCCCGCTCCACACCGATTGAATTAGTGGGCTCAGACCTATTTTGTTAATAGCATGCAGTAACTTCACCTCTACATTCCAAAATATGTGGTTAGAGGTCATTCCAAGTGAATATTCCAGTGGAGAAGATGAGACCACTATTCCAGGCAAAACTTTTCTATCACCCTACTTGGGTTCTAAAATCCTTAATTCACGTTCCTAAGAGGTAAACAGGCAAGCATAACTGAAGCAAGATGAGAATAAAAATAGGGAACTGGGTGGAAAGATAAATAAAGTGATTACCAGCTGATAATGGTAACATTTCCATTCAGAGGTTCCCTCAAGCAAATAGTCAGGTTTAAATTGTTCAGCATGTATCTCTGGCTAAAACATCACTCATGACTGCAAATGGATGCCTCCAGAATAAGTGTACAGAGGAAGCCCCTTTCTCTTTCTCTTTCTCCCATCCCTGTTGAAGTATTCCCTGCTTGAAATCCTAATGGCAGAACTTGATTTCTTGCAGACATTGACGAGTGCCACTCGAGCCCTTGTCAGAATGGAGCTACCTGTATCGATGGCATCGACTCTTTCAAATGCTTGTGCCTACCCAGCTATGGAGGGGACCTCTGTGAATTTGGTACGAGAAAGAGGCTTCAGCTAATTCTACTAACAGCTTACAAACACTAGCCCAACTTCGTGAGGGCAACTTGTTCTGGGTTTGACTTTTCATTGTATTTCTTTTTGTTTCAGATTAACCTTCGCTTTCATTCTTAGGGACTCGACTGTGATTTTTCTGATAGTTTGTACACAACAATGATAATAATCACTCAAACTTCTCAATGTACTAGATGGTTCTATTCACTGCAAGGAACCCTTCCTCTCTTTCCCATGAAGGCAATACCCTGGCAAAAAGATAGGCCCACTAACTTCTTAAAACTACTCTGTGAAACTTTGTTCTATCCAAATAAGAAGATTCACCTTAAATATTATTATAAGTTACTGATAATGTTTGAACATGTAAGAAATAAGTTTTGGCACGGTGATTAATAAAGCCAACTATAGTTTGCCAAGTTTTCAAGCACATCAGCATTGGGCTAATGAGAATGCAACGAGGAATGATCTGACTCCCAGATTCATGAATTTCTGACGATTTTATTGGTAAATTTTTCCAGAAGGAAAATCAATCTGGGTGGACCAACAAGGAGATAAGTTAGTGTACCTTAAGTCTGCATCTCCACTCTCCTCAGTTCCAATATACATTTTCCCCACTCTCTCCTGAGGATACTGATTGGTGCTTTCTTCTTCAGCTTTCAGTTGCCAGCCGTGACCGTTTTACATACTTGATATTTTCTTTGCATTCCTTTTCTGACCAGACGCGCTGAGCCAATTCTCCAGAAATGCCCAAACCGAGATCCTCAGAGTTGGAAAAAAATGCAGCAGATAAAACCTGGAATCAAATTGTTATTTATGGCCCTGTACTACACCATGTTTGTTTTTAACCTGTCAGGTACGGGGATCTGGAGGGAGCAAAGACCCTTTGCATTCACCTTTATAGTGCAAAGTATTATGTGTGACCCAAGGGAATCTGAGACATTATAGTAAATTCCCATTCTCAGACTTCAATAAATCTAATAATTCTGTGCATCAATCCATTTCAATCCATCAATCCATGATTAGACATTGGGGATATTGTCTAATCTTTATTTAGTTCAGACAAGGTGAATGCCTCATTGCCAAGCAACACACACAAAATGCTGGAGTTTGGAATTGAATTCTGAACTCAAGAAAGGCCTGAGCTGTAATAGCATTGCACTAACCACGATGGGACTTTGGCTCCCATTTATACTTTTGGTATGACACAAAAGAAATGATAAACAGAAAGGCCAAGTTTCTCTGTTCCAACCGAACTACCGTATGATCAGAGTTGTTCTGCCAAATTCCACACATAGCGAGAAGCTATAATGCTAAAAAGAACACACATCCACATATTATTAGGTTGGGCTCAGCTGAGATTACCAAAGGCTGCAGGTATGAAGAATGGTCATCTGATTATCATCGATGAGTAGGTTTGGAAGAAAGGGGTAAAAAAGTTGTGTAAGATGGTGTCAGTGATCCAGTGAATTCCTATTTAAAAACTGTATCCAACCTCATTATTATTGTCATTATTGATCATCCAAAGTTCCCTCTCTTATTGCTATGGAATTCATACTTTGTAAACTGGGATTTTCATCTCACAATACCCTTTTGCTTCGGCTCTTGAATTAACAAGTTCATGATAAAAGATTGAATGCTTACTTTAGTCCATAAATTAACAACTAAGCCCACATTAAATGCCATATTAACTGAAACTTTCAGTGGAACAAAAATCCTGAGCATGGGTTAGATATATGAATAACTTTAATAAAGTTTACCATAATGAAAGTTTACAATCAACAGTCCTATGAGTTGTGATTTCCACTTTCTATTGCCTCTCTAACTTGATATCGACCTTATCAAAAACATTTGATTTTATTTTGGTGATCTGAAGTTTAAGTTAGTTTAGAGTCAAGGCTGTTAGCCGGGTATTAACAAGATGCCTCAGCTCAGGTTGTATGTCAGGAGAGAGACTTCCATTCAATTGAAGCAAATGAATTCGCTGGTCAGCATTGGCAGAGTGGTTAAATAAATAGACTTTAGCTCATTGAGATTAAGAATTTTACCAATGGACAATAGAACCTGTGCTATAATGTTGATATGAGGCACGAGGATAAATCTTCACTTGTGATCCAACCTCAGTATAAAAGGTCCCATTTTCCACTTCATGTGTTGTGGCCAAACTATCATAGATCACCTAGATCTTTGTAAAGCTGCTTAAAATTCGAACCTTTATAACAATTGTCTTCTTTTCCATCTAATATTGCTCATAGTCCCTTTGGCAAAATTTTCACCATGATTCAACGGCAATGCTTCATCTTGCAAAAGTAAAACACTGCAGACACAGAAAATCTGAAATTTAAAAAAAAGTAGAAATATAAGTGGTAATAGACTGGATCTGTGGAACAAAATTAACATTTCAGGTAGATGGCTTTTCCTCAGAACAGTTTTGTCTCTCCTGAAATGCTGCTTGACCAGCAGATTTTATTTCTGTTTTTCATCCTGTTGCTGTGGTTTCTCCTCCAGCACTGACTGGGACAGTACCTTTGGTTTCTTGATAAACCCTGCACTGAAACTTGTAGGAGGAAATGGCGACAGATTATTGTTTGCTCTTGTGTTGCTTCCCTCAATTTTTATGGACAGCAATTGAGCTCTTATTTTGTGAACAATTCCCGCTGTGAATATTGTAAATTCAGAAAATTAACAGTTATGTTTGAAGAAAATAATAGGCATCTATACTTAATGTTACAACAGATTTAATGACCAGATGTGTATCTTCCTCTCTCCCTTTTACTTTCAATAATACTGTTTGTAAGAATGAAGGTTTCAACAGCTTGTTTGGTGTTAATATCAATTTATTTTGCTTGAATCTTATACTCAGATTGTTATGTGTTGTAACGCCAAAATATAAAGACTAATCAAAGTAAAATGTCTGGAATAACATATCTAACTTCATGTTTACTTTAAGTTAAACGTGCACATATAATGTGGTGGTGTCATGATGTATGCTGTTCACTTATTTTTACATATAACCCATAATGAATTATATAAACAAACAAGAATGCTTAATCAAACAATATATTTACAATACTACTAAAACATTAAATACACAGCACAGATTGTTAGTTAATCTGTTTCTTTCTGCCATCTCCTGAAGATGTCCACCTATGGTCAGCTTTCAGATCATCCATTTATCTAATCTTCCGTCAGGATTTTAATCTGTCAATGATCCACGTAGCAAGCAAAATAAATATTTTAGTGTGGTCTTTTCATTAAACTATCTGCACCTCTCAGTGCTTCAGGGTTCAAGGGGCAACAGGTAATGCTGTCCTTAACTCGTTATATTGTCCGAACTGAGGCCAGATCAAGGTGAAAATTCTGCCATTAATCTTAACAATTATTGCAGGTTTGCCTGGTTCGTGGTGTTATTTGAATATATATTACTGTTGATCTGATGATGTCTTTGAAGTTTTAAACTCTTTTCATCGTTGACAATAACTTTCTCCAGTGTTTTAGTAGTTGTGTTCCGCATTCATTGGGTTTATGTCATTTTATACGCTGATTTAAATAATTAAGCAGATGATTCTGGGAAACGTGATGCTCTAATATGTTGTTTTGCTCTAGGGTTGCATTTCCAGGAAAATAGGAATTAATGAATCAATAATTAGAGTATTATATGTCGGAGATGCATTACTGACTATGCTAGGGAGCTGGTGCGAAACCAGCAATGAGTTCTTCACAGCTCAGTGAGGCCTGGTGGGGGTCACGATGGGACAAGCGTCGAGGCCCTTCAGCAGTGAAACGTGGGCCATTGCTGGGTATTCACCGAGCCGATTCCAACGACAGGCTGCCCACTTCCTTCGCTCTCTCTGGGGTGGGATGGAACCTGTTATCTCCACCGCTGTTTGCTTGTCTGCACAGCTCTCCCCAGCCCAGGGATTTTTCTGCCATGACAAGCATGGTGGTAGAGGAGATACAGCAGCTTCCGTCACACCCAAAAGGAGACGATGAGGAGGCTGGCAGCATGGAACAAGAACTGCCAGTCTCCAGCATTGCGCAGGCCATGCTCTGGCACTGGCAAACTGCTTGCCCCATACTTCACAGGGAGACCCTCTATACAGAGAACTCAAGGAGCTTCATTGACAGAGGAGCTCAGAGGGTGGGGATTTCCACCAGTTCTCTGCAATACACACACCAAGCGTGTGCCATTTAGAAGTATGGGGGAACTGGAGGGCCAAGACCACTATAGCAAACACGAGGAAATCTGCAGATGCTGGAAATTCAAACAACAACACACACAAAATGCTGGTAGAACACAGCAGGCTAGGCAGCATCTATAAGGAGAAGCGATGTCGATGTTTCGGGCCGAGACCCTTCGTCAGGACTATAGCAAATCAGCTTTCTGCAGGAGCGCATTAAGTGAAATCCAGTGCAGCAGCAAAAGAGTCTGCGGCCTCTTCTATATGCTTTGTTTGAGTAGGAGCTATCATTGAAATGGTATGAAATGTGTCATATTTAAAACATTCAAAAGAACAAACCTCAAATTAACATGTCACAAGTCACATGACAATTGTCCAATTTGGACCAGTGTTTAAACTTTACCACATTTGCATTGCACTGCACATGAGTTAATGAGTGACAGCACAGCAAGATTTTGTTCAAGGCATTGTTTTAAATCTTCCTGGGTTTAAGGGAATGCGCTTCTGAAATCTTAAATGTGTTGTAATCTGTTTATTCGGATTTTTGATATCGTATTCATGAATGATGTTTCAGACGGGTGCTGAGCTCAGTAGTAGAGGGTTTTAATGAGCAGTGTGTAATGGACAAATTTTGTTCTGTAGATGTGGAGAAGTGTGAAGTTGGTTGGGCTAAGTTTCAGGGTCACTGTTACAAGCACTTCGTTGACAGACAGACTTGGGAAGAAGCGGAGCACCAGTGCAGGAAGCATCAGGCTCACCTGGCCAGCCTCATCACTCCAGAGGAACAGGCGTTCGTTAACAGTGAGTATATGGTATATTTATACGGATCACTCCTTATGTTACAGTCAGTCACATCACTTCGCCCTGCAGCACACACAAAATGCTGGAGGGACTCAGCAGGCCAGGCAGCATCTATGGAAAAAAGTACAGTCGACGTTTCGGGCCGAGACCCTTCGGCAGGTTTGGAGGACAAAAAGTTGAGGGTGTAGATTTAAAAAGTAGGGGAATGGAGAGAGAAGCACAAGGTGATGGGTGAAACCGGGAGGGGGAGGGATGAAGTAAAGAGCTGGGAAGTTGGTGAAAGAGGTACAGGGCTGAAGAAGGAAGAGTCTGACAGAAGAGGACAGAAGGTCATGGAAGAAAGAGAGGGGGAGGAGCACCAGAGGGAGGCGATGGGCAGGCAAGGAGATAAGGTGAGAGAGGGAAAAGGGGATGGGGAATGGTGAAACGGGGGCATTACCGGAAGTTGGATAAATCGATGTTTATGCCATCAGGTTGGTGGCTACTCAAACGGAATATAAGGAGTTGTTCCTCCATTCTGAGTGTGGCCTCATCACGACAGTAGAGGAGGGAATGGACTAACATGTCAGAAAGGGAATGGGAAGTGGAATTAAAATGGCTGGCCACTGGGAGATCCCACTTCTTCTGGTAGACAGGTGCTCGGCAAAACGGTCTCCCAATCTACGTCGGATCTTTTAGATATACTAATATTGCTGTAATTTATTTTAATATTCAATATAACCTATCGGCTCCTCCAGTCTTTGCTTATAAACATATATACTCAGTGGTTACTTTATTAGGCATACCTGTACACCTGCTTATTAATGCAAATATTTGATCAGCCAATCATGTGGTAGCAACTCAATGCATAAAAGCATGCAGACATGGTCAAGAGGCTCAGTTGTTCAGACCAAACATCAGAATGTGGAAGAAGTGTGATCTAAGTGACTTTGACTGTGAAATGATTGTTGGTGTCAGACAGGGTGGTTTGAGTTTCTCAGAAATGCTGATCTCCTGGGATCTTCACATAGAGCCTTCTCTAGAGTTTACAGAGGATGGTGCAACAAACATCCAGACGGCAGCAATTCTGTGGGCGAAAACGCCTCTTTAATGAGAGGGCTCAGAGGAGAATGACCAGTCTGGTTCAAGCTGACAGGAAGGCGACTGTAACTCAAGTAACCATGTGTTACAACAGTAGTGGGCAGAAGAGCATTTCTGAGCACACAGCACATCAAACCTTGAAGAGGATGGGCCTCTGCAGCAGAGGTCCATGAATGTACACTCAGAGGACACTTTATTAGGTACAGGATGTATCTGGTAGTGTGGCACCTGAGTGTATTTATCAACTGCTGACAGTTCTGTGATGTACCTCCCCTCTCTTCCTCCTTAGTACTCTGATGGTCTGCTTATTTAGCCTAACTCTCAATACATAAAACTGGAGAATTATTGAGCTGGATGGCTATAGTTGATCAAATACTAGCTCAGATACTATCAAGAAATATCAGTGTACAAGCTGTTTATTTTGGTTTTGCAAGTAGTTCCATGACACTTCTTCTGTCAGAGCCTTTCCTAGTGACGCCGATCCTTTTACTGTCATCTTGCAGGTTATGCCCAGGATTATCAATGGATCGGATTGAATGATAAGACAATAGAAGGAGATTTCCGATGGACAGATGCCAGCCCACTGGTGAGTTTTTGGCCTCAGATCACCTGGCCATCTTTTATTTTTCAAAAGGAAGCATAGCTTTCCTGAGAAAAGTTAGCTCAGGGGAAATAAGAGCAAGAAACACTGTCCGGGAAGCATGTGAAAATGAAAAGCAAAATTTAGCAGTGAATAATTGATTGAACCTTTAATTGATTGTTGAAGAGGCCAGCTGCAAAATAAAGCCATTGTTTTACCCTACTATGAAGCAGTCACCTCAGAGAGCAACATTGGAATAATGGCTGGCCACGGTTGAAGAAAGAATAACATGTCATATTGTCATTGATCAGACATGTCCAAACTGTTAAATGCGATAATATTCACATGGTCCTTTTTTTCTGCAAAATTGGTGTCATGGAGACCCTGGAGTTAAATTTCAACCATGTTGCACGTTACCAATTATGTAAATGAAGCACATGATCTAGGGAAATTCCAGCAATCCACATAATTTCTGATCTTCTGATACACATATTGAACTTTTCTGAGCCTATACTGGTCCTTAAATTACCTTCTCAAAGAGATTTCTAAAGGAGAGTCCGAGATTACCAGAGTATACAATATAAATCCTGAGCTGAAAATCATAGTGATGTTAGTAATGAACCGACATATGCAACGTTAATTAATTTCTCAGCAACATCAGTTTTCCTGTTTCAACCTATTGTGTTTTTATTTCCAACGTCTACAGGTTTGTTTGATTTTGATCCCACAGTGCACTGTAGTGAAATGGTGTTGTTATGTAGCTGTTATTTCGGGATGCAGTCAATCATTCTTTCTCTCAAATAGTTATACGAGAACTGGCGGCCCAATCAACCTGATAGCTTCTTCAGATCTGGTGAAGATTGCGTGGTCATGATATGGCACGAGAACGGCCAGTGGAATGACGTTCCCTGCAATTACCACTTGCCGTACACCTGTAAGAAGGGAACGGGTAAGTTGGGTACCACCTGTGCTGTAACATCTGTAGAACACAGTACAACACAATTCAGGTCCTCAGTCCATGATGTTGTGCTGACCCTTTAACCTACTCTAAGATCAATCTAACCTTTCCCTCCCTTATAGCCCTCCATTTTGCTTTCATCAATGAGCCTATCTAAGAGACTCATAAATATCCCCCATGTATCTGTCTCAACCACCACCCCAAGCAGCACATTCAATGCACCCACCACTCTCTGTGTAACAAACCCCCTGACATTACCCCTATACTTTTCCCCAATTACCTTATGCCCTCTCATATTAACCACTTCCACCCTGGGAAAAAGGTGCTGGCTGTCCACTCTGTCTATGCCTCTTATCATCTTATATACATCTATCAAGACACCTCTCATCCTCCTTTGTTCCAAAGAGAAAAGCCCTTGCTCTCTTAACCTACCCTCATAAAATACATTCTCTGATAAATACTTGTGCGTCACATCAACGCTGTACCTACACTGTAACCTATGCTGTAGGGTGACGTGCACCTCTCCAGAAAAGTTCCTCACACGTCATGGCAATGCAGACCACAACAACTCTGATTGGTCCACTTGGTAGCATCACATTTCCTCCTACGCATTTCCGGTTGCTTCTTTGCCGCCGTGTCTGTAGGCTGTGCGTACACCGATGCAAAGTAGATGAACCAAATTGTCAAATCTACCTGCCGACATGCAAAAATGTTTGAAATGCATTTCCTCGTCCACGTCTCTCACAAAGAAACTCAACACGGTGACATTGAAACCCCACCGCCAACTGGCGTTTTGGCGCACACCAATGCATGCTCGCTACAGCGTAGAGCGACGCAGAAGTGAAAATCAGGGCTACAGCATAGGCTGCGGCGTAGCCCGTGTGCACAAATATAAATCAGCCTTCAGGCAGCATCCTGTTCTCTGAGACTATCTGATAAAACACATATTCTCCACACACTGATCCTGGCAGAAATCTGAAAACAACAAACTGACAGATTTTTATGCCAATTGGGGCCACTTAGCTCACTGATCTTTCTTCATTTTCACTGTCTGCCTTCCTGTCGTAAATCCCATTTCAGCTTGATACTTTTCCAGAATGCTTGACTCCTAAGGAGGATACCACACTATCCTCAATTTGTGCTTCATTCCCTTGACGAGGAGGCCAATAGTAGACATGCAGCCATCATTTTAATGACGGCCCAAGAGACCGCAGATAAGACCATAAGACAATCAGGCACAGTAACAGAATTAGGTCATTCAGCCCATTCAGTATTCCCAAGGCGAGTACTTAGGATGTGTGCAGCACAACTGACAGGTGTGTTTACTGACATTTTTAATCTCTCCCTCTCCCAGTGTAGAGTGCCCTCCTGCTTCAAATTATCCACCATTGTCCCTGTGCCAAAAAGACCAAGGTAACATGCCTGAACGACTGGTGGCCTGTTGCACTCACCTCAATAATAAGCAAATGCTCTGAGGGGTTGGTCAAGGATTACATCTGCAGCTTGTTACCCACCATACTAGGCCCCCTATAATTCACCTACCGACACAACCGATTGACAGATGATGCAATAGCCACTGCTCTACATACTGTCCTTACACACTTGGGAAGAAGGATGCTTATGTGAGAAAGCTGTTCTTGGACTACAGTTCCGTATTCAACACCATAGTTCAATCCAGGCTCGACTGGAAGCTCAGAGACATCGACCTTCACCGTGCCTTGTGCAGCTGGATCCTGGACTTCCTGGTTGTAAGAGTGAGCTCCCTCACCTTCACCCCTCTGACTGTCAATACAGGTGCTCCTCGGGGCTGTGTACTGTGTCCCCTCCTTTACTCCCTGTATACCCATGACTGTATTGCCACCCACAGCTCCAATCTGCTACTTAAATTTGCCAACGACATTACATTGATTGGCCTTATCTCAAACAATAGCAAGGTGGCCTACTGGGAAGAAATCATCTCTCTGACACAGTGGTGTCAAGAAAACAACCTCTCCCTCAATGTCGCAAAAACAAAGGAGCTGGTTGTGGACTACAGGAGGAATGGAGACAGGCTAACCCCTATTGACATCAATGGATAGGCAGTAGAGAGGGTAAACAGCTTTAAGTTCCTCGGCACCCACTTCACCGAGGACCTCACGTACTCTGTACACACCAGCTGTGTGGTGAAAAGGGCACAACAGCACCTCTTTCACCTCAGACGGTTGAGGAAGTTTGGTATGGGCCCCCAAACTCTAAGAACCTTCTACAGAGGCACAATTGAGAGCATCCTGACTGGCTGCATCACTGCCTGGTATGGGAACTGTACTTCCCTTAATCACAGGGCTCTGCAGAGAGTGGTGCGGACAGCCCAGCACATCTGTAGTTGTGAACTTCCCATGATTCAGGACATTTACAAGGACGGGTGTGTAAAAAGGGCCCGTAGGATCATTAGAACCCAAGTCATCCCAACCACAATCTGCTACCATCCGGTACTGCAGCATAAAAGTCAGGACCAACAGGCTCCGGGACAGATTCTTCCACCAGGCCATCAGACTGATGAATTCACACTGATCCGTGTGTACTCTATACTACATTGACTGGTCTATTTATTATAAATTACTATGATTGAACATTGCACATTTAGATGGAGACGTAGCATAAAGATTTTTACTCCTCATGTTTGTGAAGGCTGTAAGAAATAAAGTCAATTCAATTCAATCATCATTCATTTGTTATGTGCCTTATCATATGACATGGATGATCAGGGTCTTTCCATGACTGTGATTGTTCTGGGAAAATTTTTCTACAGAAGTGGTTTGCCATTGTCTTCTTCTGGGCAGTGTCTTTACAAGACGGGTGACCTCAGCTGATATCAATACACTTCAGAGATTGTCTGCCTGGCATCAGTAGTTGCATAACCAGGATTTGTGATATGGACCAGCTGCTCATACGACCGTCCATCACCTGCTCCCATGGCTTCACATGACCCAGATCAGGGGAGGCCAAGCAGGTGCTACACCTTGCCCAAGGGTGACCTGTAGGTTAGTGGAGGGAAGGAGCATTTTACACCACCTTTGGTAGAGAGGTGTCTCCACCCTGCCACACATTTGATCATGGCTGATTAATTTTCCCTCTCAACCCCATTCTCTTGCCTTCTCCTCATAATCTTTGCTGCCCTTATTAATCAAGAACCTTTCAATCTTTGCTTTAAATGTAACCAATGACTTGGCCTCCAAAATTAACTCCACAGATTCACCACCCTCTGGCTAAAGAAATTCCTCCTCATCTCTGTTCTAAAGGGTCCTCCTATATGAGGTTGTGGCCTCTGATTCTAGACTCCTACAACAGTACAGATGGTGAATTTGTTGCATCATTTTAATGATGTTAGTTACAATTTCAGAAATCTTTTTAAACAAGAGGATACAAGAAGGCAATAAACAACCATCCATCTGATTATTTGGTTGGATGCAAACATGCAAATGACCATCTAATATTGGTCCATCAAGGGCATTATAAAAACCATAAGCCAAGGATAAAATGCCCTGAAGATTTATTTGAATTTTAGAGTATAGGCAGCTCTTTCATAATGGGTAGGAGAACAAAAATAAAATGGACACATTCAGGCACATGAATACCCATGGTAGTTATATAGTTGTAATACTACTTTCACTCCCTTTTTTTGAGATTAGAAAGAAGAATGGGCAGTGGGGTGGAGGAGGTATAAGGCACTTCTTCCCTCCATTAGCCTGTACGTCACCCTTGGACAAAGTGTAGCACCTGCTTAGCAAACCCCGCCCCGATCAGGGTCACAAGAAGCCATGGGAGCAGGTGATGGATGGTCATATGAACTGCCGGTGCATATCACAAATCCTGGTTTTGCACCCAGTGACGCCAGGCAGACAATCTCTGAAGAGTATTGATAATGGCTGGGGTCACCCGTCTTGTAATGGTAGAAAAATTTGCAATCAACAATCATGGTCATGAAACGACTATGATGGCCCACATTAGATGACACGGCACATGATGATGATGATAAAGAAGAAAGCATGTTTGACAAAAATTTGAGGCAATTTCGAAACTCTCCACCGTTGACACAGGATCTATTTACCTGAAAAGTAGAATAGACTTTTCAAAGCTATTAACACTTCCAGTCACTTTCTGATCCAAGGTCAGTCGTGGACACTTACTCAAAATTAAAGACAGGGGTTATGATATTTTAAAGCAAAATTAATTTAACCAAGTATATACACATATCAGCAAACATTAGGCATAACTTCTTGGATAGATGCCCAGATTATTTCATTGAAAGAGATCTATTTATATCACCTCATAAATGCTTCACACAAATCAAATTATATCCGAGCACAATAATCACTCACAACTTAGTCAACAGTGCTGCCACTTTGGACCCAGTAACACAATGAATAATGAGTTTATTGACTAATTGATCTTTGATTTCTTTTTCTTCTGGTGTTAATTTGAGAGAAGAATGTAGTGTGAGCTTGTTTCTCAACTTTTCAATTAAGTTAATGAGATCTTCAGCATCCATCTGAACTGAGGGTCTGGTTGCATGGATTTTCCTGGAGAAAGACATTGCAATCAGCAATGGGTCATCTCAGCGCGAAATAAGAATGAGTTGGCTATTTGAGTTAGATAGGTTAAGATGAATTTGGGATATCAACAATCCGTGACATTTTAAATAACAGTCTTCATTTTCCCCTTCCCCTACCCACCAGTTGCTTGTGGCCAACCTCCAGTGGTGGAACATGCCAAAACCTTTGGAAAGAAGAAAGATCGTTTTGAAATTAACTCCTTGGTACGGTATCAGTGTAAAAGTGGGTACTTACAGCGTCATTTCCCCAATATCAAATGCCAGCCAGATGGCCAATGGGAGAAGCCAAGAATAGTCTGCATAGACAGTAAGTACAAATTATACTGCTCTTCAGTTTTTCCATGTTCTCTTTTAGACCACAAGACATCAGAGCAGAATAAAGCCATTCAGCCCATCGAGTCAGCTCCGCCTTTCGATCATAGCTGATTTATTATGCCTCTTAGCCCCATTCTCCTGCCTTCTGCCCATAACCTTTGGCACCTTGCTAATCAAGAACCTATCAAATACCGCTTTAAATATACCCAATAACTTGCATAGATTCCTCATGCTCTGGCTAAAGAAATCTCTGTTCTCACTTCCCTGCATCACTCTCCACCTTCAAAGTACATATTCCAATTAATTCTGATAAACCAAAAAATATAGCAAAGAGGTCGTGGAGATGATGTAATAGGAGGACGGTATGGTTGGTTCTGTGGAAATGGGTTGAAGGATCATTCAATGTTCCTAATATCCTATGCTCCAACTTTGTTTAATCATCTCTTGCTATCTGAAGTTACTATGAACCTGGTAACCTAGATGAACCTAGATGATCCCTTTCCTTCCACTTCAAGGTATCACTGTGTGCGAGAGATATGTGCAGTTGAAGAATACCTATGTGACGAACATAAATCTCACCATTCTTTTCAATCCACTGTGCACTCTGATAGTGCTTGCGTTTTGTCCAAATTAATCTCCTGAAGGATCTATGCAAATACAGGAGAATACCTGGGAAATATTTTCCATTCTATTCCAGACAGGAAATCCAACAGCATGATTCCTTTCTTGCCACTTGGATGAAATTAAAAGGGCAGGTGGTGCGAGTGATCATAATAGCTTGGTTCCATACCCTGAAGGGATGCAGAAAGAAAATGACATTATCAAAAGGCTGAAATTGGAAACCAGATAGCTATCCATTCGAAAATACTTAACATTCCGTGTTACCAAGCATCTGCAGGAAAAATGTTGCATTTAATCTATGAGATTTAGGGTGAACATTTATTTAAATTCCATCGCAGAACATGCCCTCTTTTCATTACTATCAACAGGGAGAAGGTGCAGGTGGCTGAAGACAAACACTCAACATTTTAAGAACAGCTTTTACCCCCTGTCATCAGATTTCTGAACAGACTGTGAAGCCATGAACACTGCTTTGCTAATCCTCCTTACCACTATTTATTTATTAATTTGTTTATTGGAATTTATCATAGTTTTTATGTCCTGTTCTGTTCTGCAGCTACCAAACATCAAACACAGTATCATGGTAGCAGTGATACGTTGAAGTGGATATCATGCTAATACAGAGCATCAGAGTTTGGAGTTCAGTGGGTTGCTGGGCAATGTGTCTCTAAGGGCTGGAAGAGCCTGTTCTGCAGTGATCTTACAGTAAAATTTTAAAAATTAACAACATACGCCAGTGATAATAAGTCTGATTCTAATTCTGATGATGTTACAAAAAAATCCCCGGTATTTTAAGTCAGCAGATCAGGCACCATCTATGGAAAGGAATAAACAGTCAATGTTTCAGTCCAAGATCCTTCATCAGTAGCCTGAAACACTGACTGTTTATTCCTTTCCTTACATGCTGCATGAACTTCTGAGTT
Source organism: Hemitrygon akajei (assembly GCF_048418815.1). NCBI lineage: Eukaryota > Metazoa > Chordata > Chondrichthyes > Myliobatiformes > Dasyatidae > Hemitrygon > Hemitrygon akajei. Next base: position 32,076,257 of record NC_133153.1, on the reverse strand, counting down.
TCTCCAGCACAACTTACGGTATGTGTTATTCTGGATTTCCAGCATCTGCAGAATCTCTTGGGTTCCAGTATTAGGGTCGTGTTGCAATTGAACTAAAATATTACTTTGGCAGTTGCTCAGTCAGGTTTGACTAGCTTCCTAGAAGAAAGAGACACATCAGTCATTCACAGTCAAGAGAAAATCTGCAGATGCTCCTGCTGAATGCTCTTGGCATGAAACATCGACTGTACTCTTTTCCATAGATGCTGCCTGGCCTGCTGAGTTCCGCCAGCCTTTTGTGTCTGTCACTTGGATTTCCAGCATCTGCAGATTTTCCCTTGTTTGTGACTGGATTACTACACAGTGAAGTCTCTTCCAGGGATGCCTACCCTGAAGAAGTTTAAATCTTCCTTTCGGTGGGAGTTCAGTGAAACGCTCTCTCACTGCTCCCCCTCTGTGATCTCTGCGGCCTTCCTGTCCTACTGAATGGTCTCGGCCTGAAACGTCGACTATACTCTTCTCCATAGCCTGGCCTGCTGAGTTCCTCCAGTATTTTGTGTGTGTTATGTCAATCATTCTGATATGATTGGCAGTTTCTTTGTACCTATTGAGCAGCTCAGTATGCTTTGTTAGAAAATTTGGAATGAAGATTCAAAATGTTAAATAATACATGCAACCTAGTTTAAGCAAATGAAAAGAATATAGCAAATTACAAGCAGGGGTTGGCCACTGGAGCACTTCCCATAAGACCATAAGACCTTAAGGCATAGTAGCAGAATTAGGCCATTTGGCCCATTGAGTCTGCTCTGCCACTCCTCCATTCTTTCATTGGAAACAATTACTATTTAAGATCAAATTATGCTAAGAATTCCCTTGGTTGAGAACTGATGGCTTCAACTAAGAAGAGCTTTTTGTCGAGACATGAATGAGGTTAATAGGTGAAGTAACACCAACAAAAGTTTCAGTCTATCAATCTATTAAACTACTCTACAGTAGGATGGTCACAGTTAGTGGAATTAAGGACCAAGGGACGCAAAGCTATTGCCAGAAACACAGGTGTCAAACAAATGGTATTTATTAGTGAATGGAATAATTCACTGGAACCCAATGGCATGCTTTTCCATTTTAGCTCATTCAACAATCTGAGAACAAGTTGCATTTAAAATTGATTTCATGTTCAGTGATATTTTTCTCAAATTCGTTTACAAATCACTGGTGACGATTCCAATCTAGGGAGGGAGTCAATTGGAGTTGTAGAGTCAGAATCAGGTTTAATATCACCGGCATAAGTCGTGAAATTTGTTACCTTTGCGGTGGCAGTACAGTGTAAAACATGACAAACAAAAAAACTGAATTACAGTGAGCACATATACGTATATTAAATAGTTAAATTAAGAACAGTAGTGAGTTCAAAAGAAAACAGATTTTTTTTATAAAGTGGTGAGGTGGTGCTCACAGGTTCAATGTCCATTTAGAACTCGGATGGCAGAGGGGAAAGAAGCTGTTCCTGAATGGTTGAGTGTGTGTCTTCAGGCTTCAGTACCTCCTTTGTGATATTAACAATGAGAAGAGGGCATGTCCTGGGTGGCGAGGGTCCTTGATGACGGACGCCTCTTTTCTGAGGCACCACTCCTTGAAGATGTCTTGAACACTGCGGAGGCTAATACCCATGATGGAGCTGACCAATTTTACAACTCTCTGCAGCTTACTCCAATCCTGTGCAGTAGCTCCCCTCCCCCCTTACCAGACGGTGATGCAGCCAATTAGAATGCTCTCCACAATACATCCATAAAAGTTTTCGAGTGCTTTAGGTGACAAACAACATCTCCTCAAACTCCTGATGAAATATAGCATATAGCCACTGCCTTGCCTTCTTTGTAGAGTCATAGTGCATTACAGAACAGAGCAGGCCTTTTGGACCGTCTGTTCTGTGATGAACTATTATTCTGCATAGTCCCATCGACTGGCATCGAGACCATAGCTCTCCACACTGCTCCCATCCCTGTACTTAACCAAACTTCTCTTGAATGTTGCAGTCAAGCCCACCTTCCGCATTCCTGCTAGTAACTCCGCCAACTCGGAGCGAAGAACATCCCCCTAATATTCCCCTCAAACATTTCACATCTCACCCGTAACGCATGACCTCTAGTTCCAATCTCACCCAACCTCTGTGGAAAATTGTGCTTGTATTTACCCTACCTCTACCTTCATAATTTTGTGCACCTCTATCAAAAGGAGTCTTGGAGGGCTTTTGTGACCATTATGGTGGTGATAGGTGGCCTCCCGTTTGAGATTTTTGGAAGTATTCCAGCTTCAAGAGCAAGAGACAGTGATTGATTCATGTCGGTCTGGACAAAAATGCCCTTGAACTTTCTCATTCTTTCAAGGAACTGGGTACTTATGATAAATTTGACCTTCAATAAAACCTGATACAAACCTTGCCCAAGTTCTACTGATAACGCTCACCATTAATAATTCACGTGTGGTCAATACAAAGTTAAACCACTAACTTTTTATTTCTTTATTTGCAGCTGTCAAATATGCCCGCAGGCCCCAGAAGAGAATTGCTACAAGTAGGGCACATCCTCAGAAAGAATCAGTTGCTTCGTACAACTCTGACCCTTAAGTGGAAAAAAAAGATGTAATTCTATTTCAGAACATTTATATTAAGAAAAAATAATAATAATTTTGTCAGATAAGAGATTTGTTTTCCCAGCCAATATATAAAACACCAAAGCATCCCTAGATCCAATGCCTTTTTTTTCTCGATTTCAAGTCAAGCATTATCACTTGGGTTGAACTCTTCAATCTGTCACTGTGCCTTTGGGATGAGATGCTGAAGATTCTCTTTTCAACCTGCCACATGTCATAAGGAATACCGGATCAACTTTTAACAGCTGGACCCTCCCAGCTGAGATAGATCAACATAATTTAATACAATGTTGGAATGTAAAATGCCAACAGAATCATTCCCAAAAAAAATGCAACACATTCACAGATTTGTTATCAAAATGAGATGAAAATATAGTTTCTATGCTGTGAACACAAAAGCAACAGAACAATTGTCCTGATGCTATTCAACCAGGACCATGCGGTGCATGGTGTTATGGTCTCTTATTTGTTGAGGTGCGTAGTAGGAATTGGAGTGCTGACCCCATTGTCAGTTGCAGCAGACGGCTTCCAGTCTAAGTCTTGTTGCACAAAAACCTAGCATTTCATAACTTTCGAACTGGAAAACGAGCAAAAAAAGTAGGATTGGTTTATGTTTAGAGAACTGTGAGGGGGGGGAAATTTGTCCTTGAACGTGTAAAATAAAATATGAACGTTATATTTTATCCTGAGTAAAGAAAACAATAACAGCTTTAAAAATGTATTTCAGTGGAGAGAGAGAGAGAGAGAGAGAGAGAGTGTGTGTGTGTGTGTGTGTGTGTGTGTGTGTGTGTGTGTGTGTGTGTGTGTGTGTGTGTGTGTGTGTGTGTGTGTGTGTGTGTGTGTGTGTGTGTGTGTGTGTGTGTGTGTGTGTGTGTGTGTGTATTTTAATGAAACTGTGAATGTTTGGGAGACAAGGTGTATGCATGCAGCCAGAATAAGTACAGGAAAAGAAACTTTGCTGTTATTAAATTTTAGGAAATTCTTCTTCTTATTCCTTTCCGCGCATTCTGATGCATCGGGCGGCAACCTTTGCCATTTCTTTAGCATTTTTGTCTGTCTTTTTTTTTTACGAGGCCAAGTTGCCAGCTCGATACTCAGACCATCACAGATTGGAAGTGTGCAAGGAGCCGACCAGATTCGAACCCCAGACCACTCGCCTCAAAGTCCGGTGCAGATGCCTTAACAGCACCGGCCAGCTCAAGGGGACTGGAAACTGTAAACCGGTTTTGAAATTTGTGAAAAATAATTGATTAATTGACGTTCTTCCAAATATGAACCTTAATCTCAGAGAATTTATTTTGTTTTAAAGGGAAATATCTGTATTAGCAGCCACAAAGCTGTTTCCCTTTTTATTGAGTAAATCCCTTAAGATGCAGAAATTGAATAATCTACACTTCAGTGATCTTCTTAATGCCCACCTAATTTTTTGAGAGAGAATTAAAGTGAAGAAATGTCCTTCTAATCCTTGCATCTGCCTGGAACTCTGATCCAGGTTACTGGGATGAACCTCAACCCTCTTTCCAGACTCCTTGAACAAAATGCAAAGGTGACAGGCCATCTTCGGTCGAACTATACCCAAAATGCTCCTGGGAAATCCTGATGTCAGAAACAGAAATATCACACTGGCATTGATAAAGCTAATGTGATATTAGGACAGTATAAAAGAAACAGGTTATGCTAGACACCACCAATGCGTTCACAGCATCTGAGATAGGAATCCACATTAAGGGTCTAATGCCCCCTGCCCAACAAAGTTGGTAGTGTGATGTGTGGTACAGAATGATGGCATGACCTCTTTCTGACACTCATTAACTTGAACACAAGTCAGTTTACCATAATCTCAAAGCATCCGTTATCTTACGCCAGCGTCTTCAGCGCTGAGTGGTTTGATTCCACGCCAGTTGCAAACGCACGGTCAAAGCAAGCAGCCTATACCGGGAGATTGAGTTTCACGCAATCTTAGTGCAGAGGATTCTGTCTCTTCTTGCTTGTGCTGGAATGGATTCCAAGCCCTTTGTGCTGACAACGTGGGTACAGCCCATTCCACCAACAGTGAGAAAAGATAGTCAAACCTTCAGAGTGAGTCATTATTCCAGAAGCACCCCTCCCCCCCATTAACACTGTGATTAGTTGCTGGATCAACTTGCTCACAGTGAAAAAGTTCTCCCCTCTGACATATTCAACTCCAGACTAAAATTGGCTGGCAAAGGAAAGCGAGGAGTGAGCAGGGTACCATCAGATAGTCAGTGCCAGTTCTTCAATAAACAGCCTTGGGATAGGAATACAAGAAGAAAGGAAGTCCTAGAGCAATGGTCATTTATTGCCGAAAGGAAGCCGTGAAGCGGTAGTCGTTTATTGCCCTGTGGCTTTGTTTCCCAGATTGCATTGCAAACTAAAACATCTTCATTCTGCAGATCATTGCATTCTTCAGCTACTTCTGTTTCACATTTTCGCTTCATTCCTGATGACTCTTGGTGAAGTCTGCCATTCAGTTCTATCACTGAAGAAACCCAGCGCAAACAGCTCAGAGATGTTAAGGGAGTCCGTTCTTGCTGGGTTCGGTGGCCAGAGCTGCTAGAGCCCCACCAGCAGCACCAGCTTGCAATATATCTGACCTGCTTCTTCCGCTTTTAACAGATACAATATACCTGGAGATAACTTAATGACACAACGGAATTCCTCTAGGTGGTTGTTGTATCATTATGAGGACAACAGGTTAAAAATGAGCATTCAACTTTCTGTCAAAATTCATTTATTAAATAGAACTCATTCAAGATACCAAACACCAGCACTTGCACAGCAATCTTAGACTCAATAGCCTGCATTTATAGTTGCTTCTTTCTGAATAGTAACACTGAAATATTGCATCATTGATTCCACCAGTCTATTAAGTGGTTAAAATGGAATGATATTCAAACAACCTTAAGAAATAGTAATTAATTTTATTTTAAACCAATTTCAAATTTGTAAAAACTGCTTTTGAATTGATTTAGATCATTTCTCCAACGCAAGCTGTGAGGGAAATGGGGAATGTGCACACCTTGTTTTAGGTGTTCTATGTACACTCTAAGCAAGCCTGAATCAAGCGCTTCTAAATGTCTGTAGTCGGAGCATTGTATTTGCTGGTAAGAGGAACTGATTGTACACCCTGCATGATAGGATTGTACCAAATCTATGTGTTTTGCCATTTTGTAAGAGATGTTATTTTATTTAAAACATCAGCCCAACAATGCAGATGTTCATTCGAACGAGGCCCTGTATTAAGATGAGGAGCACATCCGCATAAATTGAATTGTGTGCAATAAACTGTATCCCATGTGACACCAACTCTCAACTAACCTGGTGACTTCCGGCATGTCTGATCCCGGCTGGAGAGAAATATATTGGGAGTTCTGTGTGCATGTTATGCATGTGTATTGTTGCCTGTTCAACAGAAGGGCCTTTTGTCTGCTGAACATCAGAAAGTGAATACTTGTTTCTAATGTGCCTTGTGACTGTGCACATATGTATTTAAATAAAGTCACTGTCACAGAACTGGAACTCTGAAAGCACAGTCATGCAAGTTTTGACTTCTTTATTAGACCATGTGTTAAGCTTAACGGTGTAGTGCCAACAAACCTCTCCCCCCCCCCCCACCCACCCCCACTTCTCATTTTTGTGTTGAATACAAACCTAGCTGCACTTTTGAACATGAACACAAACCTACAGCTGAATATTTTACAGGTTATTGGTCATCAGGGTACTTAGATTTCAAACCAAGTCCTCACTTGTAGCGAAGAGTTTTCTCCAATGAATAAAGGTTTAGAGGCACTTGCAAACAGAGGGAGATCAAAGTGAAACTAAATTTACTGTCAAGTTGTCACATACTACATTGAGATTCATTTTCTTGCAGGCATATATAGGAAAATAAAGAATCCAATCAAATATATGAAAAGACTATGATGCATAAAGAAAGACTGACAAACAACCAATGTACAAACAAAAACACATTGAGTAAATAAAAATGAGCAATACTGAGACATGAGTTGTAGACTGTTGGGTTGTGAAGATCTTGAAAGTGAGTCTATAGGTTGTGGAATCAGTTCAGAGTTGAGGTGAGTGAAGTTATCCACACCAGCTCTGAAGCCTGATGGTTGCAGGGTGATAGCTGTTCCTGAACCTGGTAGAGTGGGGACCAAAGGCCTAATGGTTGTAGTGAGAAGAGAGCTTGGCCTGGATTGTGGGGGTCCTTGATGATGGACCAGTTCTCCACCTTCAATAAAAGCACAACTAATCTTTTACCTGAAGTCCATTGCCAATCCAATGTGCAATTTAAAATTTTCTATTGTTAAGAAAACAATCAAATGTAAATTACTCTATAAATTACACAATTATACACTAGTCGTGTAATTGCTGAATTCTTGGAAATGCGAATTGAGCATTCTAATGAAGGATTTTTAAAAATTGCAAAGAATATATTCCCAGTTCACTCCAGCCATTGTTTTGAAGTCTGGTATCCTCACAAAATTTATTTCAATAGTTACAATCCAGTTTCCAGGGGGATCAAAGCCATGCCACTATACCTGGCAAATGGGATGAACTCACAATCTTAGTCGGCATGAAGACGAGTTGCTACAAGGGGCCTCGTTCTGTGCTGCATGACTTAATGACTCTGTCAGCAGTTCTACCCAGCGCAAAACAAGAGTTAATATTAATTGTCCTCATTCAGTTGAGACAGAGGTGTGCTAGGAGATTTTGGTAAGTACCGTTGCCCAGCAACACCCAGTCTGAGAGTAAAATACAGAAGATGTTGGAAATACGTAATAAAACAAAAAATGCTGGAAACACTCAGCAGAGGACCTGGGTTCAATTCCTGTCACTATCTGTAAGAAGTTTGTACGTTCTTCCCCTGATCGCGTGGGTTTCCTCCAGGTGCTCCAGTTCCCTCCCACATTCCAAAGATGTATGGGTTAGTAGATTAATTGGTAAATTGGGTGTAGTGGTCACATGGGTGTAATTGGGCAGCGCTCTCTCATTGTTGCCATGCTGTATCTCTAAATTAAAATGCAATTAAATTAGATCAGACAGCACCTGGGGGAAAGGGTTAATGCTACAGGTCCAGGACCTTTTCATCAGAAATCCCAATGTGGACAAGCAGGATGCTAATTTATTGTCCATCACACAAAAGCCATGGCCCTTGTTAAGTACCTTTGCAAGACTAATCTGTCCACAAGCAAAACCTCAAATATTTCAAAGTTACTTTGCTCAGCTGTTTTCACTCATTTGAAGTCTTACAGAAGTGACCTCTAAAGGAATGCACAGAAGTTATAACTTGGTTTTGGTTAAATTGTAAGTGGTGTCAGGAATGGCTTTACTAACTACGCAGATTACCCAATCCTTATCAGAGACACATTGCTAATCCCAAGTGTTATCATTAGGAACCATTTCATTCAGATGCAGATTCAATAACATATCACATGTACATCGAAACATTGTGAAACGTATCATTTGCATTAACAACTAACGGTGTGCTGGGGACAGCCCACAGGTTTTGCCACACATTCCGGCACCAACATAGCATCTCACAACGTTCAGCAGACCAACACAAGCAACAACAACAACAACAACAACAACAACAACAACAACAACAACCAAACAAAAAAAAACCTTTCTCCCCTCCCACAAGCCCACTCACACACACTGAAAGGTCTCCAAACCCAGGAAAGACCACCTCTGGTGGCCTTGGCTCTGGTCTCTCAGACTTGTAGACATTAGGTCCCCAACTTCCAGCTGATGTTTCATTGCAATATTCGAACAGGTCCCACCAATGAAGCTCTCCACTGACATCTATACAACCACAGAGAAAAATGTTTGGTCAGTCCTGATTTAGGTGCCAAATTACCATTGAAGCAGATTGATTCAAAGGTGTGAGGGCAAGAGGCCATTAATTATGTTACTGAAAAGATAGCTTTGGAAATAAAGTGAGAATGGGTCAGATTGGAAAATTCAATGAATTACCGGTAAGAATTCATAGTCCATTTGCTGATTGCTTTTCCCAATATCAAAACAGTCTTCCTTATTCTCTTTCATTGCGTATTTCCCTCCACCAAAATTTATTCCTGTAAGAACATGTGCAGGAGGTCAGTCTATTGTCTTTCAAATGGCTGTGAAACCTTAGATAAATTTACACTTGCAATTACCATATTGGGACATACTGAGATGCGTCTCTGGAATTCTCTGTCATGTTGAGTTTTGGATGCTAGATCTCTGGAGATATTTTAAGAGAAAGTGGGTAATTTTAGGAAAAGATTGGGGAATAGAGAGTGATGGATAACTGGCAAAGAAGAGGAGATGTGGCCTGGAGCCAATCATCACAATCATATTAAATGGTGGGGCTGGACTGAGGGACGGAGCGGCCTACTCCTCCTGCATTTACTTATGCTCTTAAGGGAAAATTCTTGTTAATATGTATATCAATGATCAGGTGATGTAAAAGCACAATCAACTCTGATGGCTCTCTCTTGTTCCTCAATGATTCCAGCATTAAGTTTGGTGCCTGCCATGTTGTTTGCTGGACATACTGTGGGATATATTGTTGATGAATCCTTTGGAGTGTGATTAAGCACAGGAATAGCAATGATTAGGAAGCAATCTTCCTCCTTCACCCTCTACCAAGGGACCGTACTCCACAGATATAGAGTCATAGTACTAATTCATTGCATGTGTCGTTTTGATTCCTGACTCACTTACCCTAACAACATCTTAAACTCATTTGTGGGCCTACAGTGGTGTTGGGATTAAGAAAATGGATATCATGGATTCAGGAAAACTGATTCTTTCTTTTGGTTACCTAGCATAAAAAACACAGTGGATGAGAGTTGTATGGTTCTACAAATCAATGTCTCTTCTTAATCAGGGTTGTTTTTCACTCTTGTCAAGGACTGGTCCACAATTCAGTGTCTGGGTATCTTTTAAATAAGCCATGAATAGGTATGCACTATAGGTGGATGGTGATACTCCAGTTTTTATGTCTGACCTTTTGCCAATATATCATGTCAAAATAAACCCATTTTATGCTTTATAGTTGCCAATAAGTCCAGCATAGCTTAAATCATCCACTTGAAATCTTCCTGAGAAGGTGGTTGAGACATCTTTGTTTCTGTAAGATGGAATTTCAGATCTGATGGAAAACTGCTGGGATCTTAGAGAACATTCAATTTCTCTAACTTCTGTAATGTTCCCTCTCCCCGCTCTCTCACCCCTTCTCTTCTCTTCACCTGTGGTGCTCCTCATCCCTCCCTTTCTTCCACAGTGCACTGTCCTCTCCTATCAGATTCCCTCTTCTTCAGCCCTTTACGTCTTCCACCTATGACCTCCCAGCTTCTTACTTCATCATCCACCTCGTCCACCCAACTACCTTCCCTTTCACATGGCTTCACCTTCTAACTTGTTCTCTTTCCCTTCCCCCCACCTTCTTATTCTTACTTCTTCTCTCTCCCTTTCCAATCCTGTTGAAGCATCTTGGCCTGATACAAGGACTCTTTATTCCTTTCCATCGCTGCTGCCTGACCTGCTGAGTTCCTCCAGCATTTTGTGTGCGTTATTCTTGGTGTGTAGCTTTCAACAGTTGATTCTGCTTTTGTCTCCCCATGCTGCTTCCTTGGACTCCTTTGTATTTGAGGATATGGCCTACTTCATGGCCATACACAAATAATTCCATTGAACACGATGATGCATTGATATCTCTGTTTCTTTTATGCATATGTCGTTTCCCTACAGAGAAAAATGTCATATTATAAAATTAACAAAATGAAAAATCAAGCCTGCATCTGTAAAACTCAAAAAAAATAGCAAATGGCCCACTCTTTATGTCTATTCAATAATGTGACCAATGCAATGGGTAATAGTACTAAGGTATTAAGTGTGATCTCTTTATGAAGGCCGGGGTCTGTAGTTACAAGAGCAATTATGGGCGTTCTCAGGCACTTGGACAATAAATTAATTTTATTCTTATGGATATAACCTGCAGTGTCATTCAACTAGTATTACAATTCTGGAAGAAATCAGTTTATTTAATTATTTAACCCTTCTGGGCAGAATTCCATAATATTTGGGCAAAATAATCCAAAGCAAATATGTACTCCACCCCAGTTTGAAATGTTATTTGAATATTCAGCAGCCGTTCCTCATTATGTGCTAGTAAGGTACTTAATCAAGTTACTACAATGTAGCCAATGACTCTTTATTATGTTCTAGTTTCTAAGCCACCCACACTTGGTCCGTTTTGGACTTAAGAGACTTTGTGGAATAATGGCCAATATTACTGCCCCAATAATACAAGCCCCTGAACAATGGTGATGGTGGCATAGTAGAGTAATGGCTAGTGCAGACACTTAACAACGTTCAGCGTTTGGTTCCTGTTGCTGCCTGGAAGGAATTGGTGCGGTTTCCCCATCACCACGCGGGTTTCCACTGGGTGCTCCAATGTACTCCCACATTCCAAAGACGTACAGGTTGGGGTTAGTGAGTTGTGGGCATGCTATTTTGGGACCAGAAGAGCAGCAACGCTCACGGGCTGCCCCCGCACAACCCAGTTGGCTGCTGGCGCAAGGTGATGAATTTCACCGCATGTTTGAATGCTTTGATGTACATATGACAAATAAAGCTAATCCTTAATCTTAATTGATCTGGAGTACAACCCCCATCCTAATAGCTGGGCATTTAAACATAATTAACATAATCCAGTATACAAAATTAATTGATGAAATATTTATCAATTTACATTTAGTAGCATAAGAGCATTGTACTCTTGTCTGTGAAGCTGATTGTATTAAATGGCCTGATGGGGCAGAACATAACATACTGTTCTGGCTATATAGCATACTTGGCCCTACAGATGAAGCAAAAAATTTCTAATTTTCAAATTAACAGATAGTTATAAAAAATACGATTCTAGCTAAAAGCTCCTGTAATACAGAGTGATAAAATCATGTATAGAAGAGAAGCAGAAACAAGAATCAGGTTTAATATCACTGGCATATGTCATGAAATTTGTTGTTATGCAGCGGCAGTTCATTGCATCAGCAAATTTCGTGACATGTGGAGTGATATGAAACCTGATTCTGATTCTGACTTTATATCTTTGTTTCATATTTGCTTTCCTGAAGATTGATCTGCTTCATTACTATCTTTGTACATGCTTCTCCTTTTCTGCTTCCTTTCTAAACTACTTTGAAACTTACAAGGGCATTCAATTTCATTAAAAATATACCTTGTGAGTGTGTCATACTCTAATTCATAGATCCAAAGTAAGAGATGCCTACAGAAAGGGAGCAGGTAATAATGTGCTCCAATGAGGATCAGAAAGTATATATGGGTACACAATCTAAATAGTCAAACAAACTCCTGGCACATCCCTTGTATAATCTGACTTTAGAATTCCTCCACATACTAAATCTGCTAAAGAAATTCTCCAAAATTCCCAGAATAAAAACAAGTCAAGTCACTTTTATTGTCTTTTTGACCATAACTGCTGGTACAGTACATAGTAAAAATGAGACAACATTTTTCAGGACCATGGATTATATGACACAGTACAAAAAACTAAACTGAACTACGTAATAAAAAAAACACAGAAAAAGCTATACTGGACTACAGACCTACACTGGACTGCATAAAGAACACAAAAACAGTACCGGCATTACAATAAATAATAAACAGGACAGTAGGGCAAGGTGTCAGTCCATGCTTCGGGTATTGAAGAGTCTGATAGCTTGGGGGAAGAAACTGTTACATAGTCTGGTCGTGAGAGCCCGAATGCTTCGGTGCCTTTTCCCAGATGGCAGGAGGGAGAAGAGATTGTATGAGGGGTGCATGGGGTCCTTCATAATGCTGTTTCCTTTGCGGATGTAGCGTGTAGTGTAAATGTCCGTGATGGCGGGAAGAGAGACCCCGATGACCTTCTCAGCTGACCTCACTATCCGCTGCAGGATCTTGCGATCCGAGATGGTACAATTTCCGAACCAGGCAGTGATGCAGTTGCTCAGGACGCTCTCAATACAACCCCTGTAGAATGTGATGAGGATAGGGGGGTGGGAGATGGACTTTCCATCCATTGATTTTCAGATCTGATTGAACTGTAGAGTGCAACCACCATAGAATATCTTTAACTATTCGGTCTAAACTTCTCAGTTCAGCTTGGAGTCTATTCAGTCTTGGTCTATTTCTTGAACAGACCTCTGTTACCGCTGCTCAAGACAATGAGATTGCGGTGCTATCCAGTCCACGCAAAAATAGATCTTTGCAATGCATGCAGAACAGCTTAATTTTTTAAACACAAAGTGCACTGCAGATGCTGTGGTCAAATCAACACGTACAAACAAGCTGGATGAACTCAGCAGGTTGGGCAGCATCCATTGACTGCTCATTTCAACGGATGCTGCCCGACCTGCTGAGGTCATCCAGCTTGTTTGTACGTGTTAATTTTTTTTAAATTCCTATATTTACATGCAACATGTGACTTTGATAGTCCACAACACTCAAAGGTCATTGGCAAGCTGGGGTGTAGCTTTACTCAGCTGCACAACAGCCATCGGGAAGAAGCTGCTTTTCAGTCGTACTGTCTTGAATAAGACGTTTCTGTATCTCCTACCAGATGGCAGGAGATTGGACAGACAGTGCCTGAGATGGAATGGGTCTTTAATGATGTTACGATCGCACCATAGGCAACGAAAGTTGTAGATTGTCTGCAGGTCTGGTAGTTTGTGATCTGTCTTGCTGCAGCTGGAGTACCACACTGTCATTCCATATGTCATTGTGCTCTCTATCACATAACGATAAAAGCTGGCCAGCAATTTTTGAGGCAGATTAGCTCTCCTTAAGCACCCCAGATAGTATAGCCACTGTTGTGCCTTCCCTAGAACTTCTGATCCAGCTTCCAGACACAGAGTAGTTGATCTCTGAAAGAGTTCCTTAAAAGAATCATGCGACGGTTATGTACAGGTGTGACTATTTGGCTCATCACATCCGTGCTAATCATGAAAGAGCCATCAAGTCTAATCCAGCCTTGGCTGTGGTTCACTGATTTTCCATTACACATACTGTGTAACCGCTGTTTAAATATGATGAGAATGTCTGCCTCTTTCCCTTAAAGCAATGAATTATACTTCCCCATCAATGTCCGAATGAAAAGATGTTTCCTCATCTTTTCTCTAATTCTTTCAGCAATAGAATCACAGATGTCTTTACTGGAAGCCTGGTCCACATTTGAATGCAATGGAGAAACTCATTCCTTTCAATCTCTTGCATTCTTTAGAGTAGGTTTACCTGAGCTTTCTAGTTCCTGTTCACAGTGGAAGTTAGGTATGTTGATTCCATCCTCTCAATATTTGCATTCCTTTGCCCTCTGGTCCATGCCAAAATTAAATTCAGTTCCAAGCACACTCACTGTATAATTGGAAATGTCAATAAATTCCATTGGATCAAATTGAAAAGTTTGTTGCATCTAACTGTACTTTTGGCAAAGTGTTTTGTACGGCACATACTTTAATATAGGGGACTAAACTGCAGTGTTGAATTCATCCTTCCCTCTCTATCCCAAGCACATCTCTTTGTTAAGTCCTTCTCGCCAGAAGAACTACCACACAGTAGCAGAATTATTGTTTAAGGACAACACCAAGAACATTTACAGTATCTCTTCCTCCACCCTCTCCCTTCTCTGCCCAAAAACACATGGCTCCTGTGGGGCCTGTGATGATGAGGCCACACTCAGGCTGGAGGAGCAACACCTTATATTCCATATGGGTTGCCTCCAACCTGACGGCATGAACATCGATTTCTCTAACTTCTGGTAATTTCTCTCCCCTCCCCCTTTCCTCTTCTTCCATTCGCAACTCTGGCTCCCTTCTTACCTCTTCTCTTCTCACCTGCCTATCACCTCACTCTGGTGCCCCTCCTCCTCCCCTTTCTCCCATGGTCCACTCTCCTCTCCTATCAGATTTCTTGCCCTTCCCCCTTTCACCTCCCAGCTTCTCATTTCATCGCCCCTCTCCACCCAGCTATCTTCTGACCCCCCTCACATGCCTTCACCTTCTATTGTATACTCTTTCCCTTCTGCCCCACCTTCTTATTCTAGCTTCTCCCCTCTTCCTTTCCAGTCTTGACGAAGGGTCTTGGCCCAAAATGTCAGCTATTCCTTTGCCTGACCTGCTGAGTTCCTCCAGCATCTTGTATCAGTTTCTCTGTATTTCCAGTATCTGCAGAATCCCTGGTGATTGTGGCTCCTGTGGTGGCATGTCTTTAAGAACCATCCTCAATTTTGTCCAAGAGACTATTCTTCAAGCAGAGAGTACTATTAGACTATTCAAATATTGCCGGCCAGTCCAGTTCTTGGAAAATAATGGATTTTGTTCCAAATTTCTTTGGACAGTGACCAGGAATTGGAACCTCAGGCAATATTTCCCCCTTCAGGCCCAAGATGATTGAGGTTTTCAAACGCACACCAACTACCATCTCCAATTCATGTATCAGTTACTATTCTGTGTGAGATTATCTTATGCTTTATGTATAATATAGTTTGTATCTTTAGTACATTATGTCTTTATTCATTCAGCTATCTCAGCGTGGTGGTTAGCACAACGCTTAACAGTACCAGCGACCCAGGTTCATTTCCCACCTCTGCCTATAAGGAGTTTTTACATTCTCCCCATGACCGCATAGTTTCCCCCCCGAGTCCTCTGATTTCCTCCCACTGCCAAAAGACATACCAGTTGGTAGGTTAGTTGGTCATTGTAAATTGTCCTGTGATTAGGCAAGGGTTAAATTGGGGATTGCTGGACAGCACAGCTCGAAGTGCCAGAAAAGCCTGTGTTGTGCTATGTCTCAACAAACAAACAAATAAATAAAAACCTCTTTGATCCAATTAAGTTGCATTTAAATGGAGGCTCGGATTAACAACATATTGCAGTGGTATAGAAACTCTTTACTCGGTCATCCCCCATTTAATCATACTTCATATGCTACTTATATGACTATTACCTGGAGGAGAAACGCTATTACAATTTGATTATTTATTTAACAAATTATATGATTATTTCCTGAAATTGATACTGCATTTACTTATTATCATAACCAAAGCTACTTTCACTAAAATGGGTTTCATTGTGTTAAATATGTAGATAAAATGTTCAAATTTAAAAGAAATATACAAAAATATTTTAGATATATCCTTCTGTTTGTAAAATTTAGTAATACATTATTTTGTGTGGTTGAAGATACCCCTGCATTGTACTCATTGAGGTATCTACAGACAATATAGGTATGAATATAGCATGTGTCAGTCATGTTGTAGCATCTCTCCCTTGTGGTTCTTCCTTTGTCATGCTGTACATGTGTTGCACACTGTAATTTGCTTGTATGATGTATTCTTTAGAATTAATCTGTACTCACCTTCAGAATGCTGAATCCTGGACCTACTTGTAAATACTGCCGTTGGCACTTTGTACTGTATGTTTTGTCAGACTTCTAACAATCCAGAGGTTAGTGGCGAAAAAATGGTTTTACCTTGCATTTATTTCAGCCTGCCTCCCCCAATACACCTTTCTCCAACAATCAATGGTAATTAAAGGGTATTATGACAATATAAACTGATATCAAAAGAGCTTTCACTCCATTATTTAAGTGTAAGCACATTACATTTTTTCTCTATATATCAGCAATAACAGATTTCCAATCCATTTTAACATAATGTCCCACTTGTGTCACCCAGTAGCCTAACCACAGAACATAATGCCAAGTATTTGCACCTCACTTCCTTAGCATCCTCTTGGTTAGACACACCAGGGGGTCAAGTATTTCACCGTAATGAGCATTTTTCTTCAGCAGAGAGAATTTCAGGACCTTGCAATTCCAACTTAACCAAAATTAGAAAAGAGCAAGTAAGTATATATATATATTACGAGCAAATGCTAAGATTGGCATTGGTACGGCAAATGGTAGCCTGCCGAGATATCGTCTGTTTTCCTAAGAGGCCTGAGTCCACACTTCATCATTCAACAGAGCAGCTTGAGGAAAGCACACTTTGCCATCAGTACCATGAAGCTCCTGTATTGATCCTAATGCACTTGAAAGCTGCCTCCCTGTCGGGGGGGGACTTATCGCTCCGTGTGCCTCTGTTCACAGTCAGTGAAGAGGACTACAGTTGTTTTTCAAAATACTTACAGGATATGTGCATCCTTACATTTTCACCTTTTGATTTCAGTTAAAAAAAAACAAGTGCATTTAACCATCAGTGGTTAAAGAATCTTCCTCACCCATTATAAATTTAAGCAGTTTATCGTTCTGATGATTAACTCTTCAATCGTAGGTTATGGGACAAGAGTTGCTTAATGGGATCAGTATAACTGGGTATCGACATTGAATGATGGGGCCCAAAGGGGCTGTATGACTCTATACAGTAATGTCTGGCCCATACCCATGTTGCCCATATAATTGACATTCAATGACATGGTTCCTTAAGGTTGTTTTTAGCCAGGTTTAGTGGTGGGGACAAGCTCCCACTACTGATTAAATGCTCCTAATGGTGTGCATCCCAAATAGCCTCTGACAACCATGTCCAGCTCCTGGCCTTCACATGTGGCTTAGTGACAAAACCCAGTGAAATCTTTTCTACAGTAAGAAGGGGCAAAGATAGGTTACTGGCGCCGTTAAACCAGCCGCCTCCGGCAGATGGGGCTCATCTAGAAGGAAAACTTTGTTCTCAAATCCCCACTGCCTTGCGGCTAGAGCCACTCATGGGGGTGGCTTCAGTAGTAAACCCCAAGGGACAAACCTGGAGTTGGATTCCCTAAGGCAGTCCTGCATTGAGGTCAACACTGACCGGCAACTCCTGCGACGCCACTGGTACAAAGCTGGATCCATCTCTGCCATTCACCAGCTCCATGGAGAGGGTGAGCCTGCTACATGGGCAACAGTTCACTCTCCATATCGTACTGCCCTGGCTTGCATAGTTGCTTGCATATCACGTAGACAGCTAGGACATAACATCCATGGTTGACCCTGACTAACGGAGGGCCTCAATGACATGAACTAATTGTCCCATGTAATGATTCAATACTACTTCCTTCCTCTCCATTCCATTGAAAGGACTGTTCTCTAAACGAGGAGAGAATTCAAAAATTGAAGGCACAGAGGGACATGGGAATCCTACCTCGGGATTTAACTAAGGCTAACCTGCAGGTTGACTCGGCAGTGAAGTAAACAAATGCAATATCTGCATTCATTTCAAGAAGAATATAACATTAAAATGAGGAGGTAATCCTAAGGCTTTAGAATGTGTTGTTCAAAACACATTTAAGCTCCATTCCTATTGAAGGATGTGCTGGCCCTGGATGAGTTTCAGAGAACGTTCACAAGAGGGAAACCTGGAATGAAAGTCTTAATGTACAATAAGTGTTTTATGTCACTGGGCCTGTACTCAACGGAGTTCAAAAGCATGAGGGTGGATCTCATTAAGACTTACAGATACTGAAAGGCCCAGATAAATTAGACATACTGTATACAGGACATTTCTATTTGTAGGAGAGTATAGGATCTCAGGACTAGGCCTCAGAATCAAGGGACTTCCCTTTAAAACTCAGATGAGGAGGAATTTCTTTAGCCGGAAGATAATGAATTTGCATAATTCGTTGCAGCAAATATACACTCTGGTAAAGTCAGTTATAACTAATAAAACTTTTATGCTTCATGGTAAGATAGAAACACTAGCATTCACAGTAGGAACTTCCCTTGGCATCAAGCAAAGAGGAGATCTCTTATTGTAAAAATACATGGCATAGTCATAGAATGCTACAGCACTGAAACAAGCCCTTTGGCCCATCTAATCTGTGCTGAACTATTAATCTGCCTAGCCCCAACAACCTGCACCCGAAACATAGCCCTCCATACTACTCCAGGTATTGGTCTAAAGTTGAGACCATGAGCAGGAAGTATGTGTGTTGACAGAAGTTACCTAAATTTTTAGAAAGCATTATGATGTAGAAATATTTTATTTCAGTCGGCTTAAAATCAACCCTAAAACCAGTGTTGTTATCAGCATATTCTCTCAAAGCTGGTTTTCATGTTTATACAATGAAGACAAGTCTTCTCATTGAAAGGGCAGATAGTGAAAGAGTCAACAATGTATATAGATATGTTTTTTTAATATAAAATAAAAGCAACATCTTAATACAACATTATGCAGTAACCATGAGATAACAGGAAAGTGAAGAGTAACTATGGATCTATATGAAGAACATCATTACCATGACCAAGATGGTCTCACAATGATGAATTCTGGTGTTTGACTTCACCCACTTCAACTTCCGTGCAGACACCAGGTATTGGAAAGATCCCTGATCAGCCAATATATTGTGAATTTAAGATTACAATCCATATCTTCCACTGAGTGTACGGCATCACCTTTATTTCACCTTTGTGTGTGGATCTCCTTGACAACCAGCTAAAGATTAGCTTGGTCTCCACCTATGCACTGGTGGTGCCTGCAGGTGAGTAGGTTTATAGGCCGTCAGTTACGTACGAGAGAAGCCGCCAGCCGGTTTGTGCTAATGCATCTGAAGACATCTCGGGAGGATTTTTTTGCCACACGTGTCTCTATTTACATTCAGTCCAAGTGAATTTCAGTAGCTTTTCAATATACAAATAGGATTTGATCACCAGACATTTCCTATTTCTTGGTTTCAATTAGAAAAAAAGGCTTCTGAAACAAGATTTTTTTCCATTTGTAGGAACGGATGTTCTTTGTACATTCCATTAAATCACAGCAACCATTGATTTTCCATAATTAAAAGCAGTGTGTAAATGCACATTGTTAAGAACTTTGCATTCTGCTTTTCTCCATTGCCACCACTCAACAAACAGTGCTATCACCATAGCACTGCTCTGGACTCCAAGGTCTATAGCCTCCTTGCTAAAGATCTCTGTCTAGTTACCTCTCTCCTTCCCTTTATAATATGTTTTAAAACCTAATTCTTTTACCAAGTATTTGACTCTCTGTTGTAATAATCTTCTTATGAGGCTCATTGTTGACCTTTGTTTCACAGTGTTCCCTCTTGGAAAGCTTGGATGTATGTTACGCATTAAAGGCATTATACAAATACAAACATTTTCCCCTGGGAACTGAAAAGAAATCAGGAATTGTATTCCCGAGAATTTCAAAAGTAAACATATGCACTGCAGTGCATAATTATAGTATATTCATTGTAATTTTTAATTTGCATTAAGGACAGTAAACCACCATTTCTGAGAATGATATATTCCAATGCAGTAAGCTTATTGGACAGAGGAACAGCACCATGCCTCCCTCTGAAACAAGAAATTACTACCCCTTAACCATCAAGCTCTTGAACAAAAGAAGATAACTACACTCACAATTGAGATGTTCCCACAATCAATTATCTCACTTTAAGGACTCTATCTCATTATTTCATGTTATTTACTTACATTTGCATTTGCACAGTTTGTTGTCTTCAGTGCTCTTGCTCTTTCATTGATCCTGTTTACAGTTACTAGTCTATAGATTTGGTGAGTATGACACAAGGAAAAAGAATCTCGGGGCTACATGTGGTGACATGTATGTATTCTTGATAATCAATCTTACTTTGAACTTTGAAGCCAAAAGGCTAAAAGAGCATTTGACACTATGTAAAGTACTACTTGGCATGCTTGTAGAAAGCACAGTCTTGTGGATAACAGGCAGCACCCATCAGAGGAGTTGGGGCACTTCGGTGTAATGAACAGCAGGGGTGTAGAAAGGAACAGCCATCTTCTAGACCATTCAGAGTCCGTGCTCTCTAACGTAGGGAACTTATTACCCTAACATTACCTGTTCATCTACTGTAGGAAATTAAACCGGGAGCATTAAAAATAACAACAGAAGTGGAGAGCTCTTTCCCTTTAGAGTAATTACTTTTTATTTTAAACAGACACAGTTCTTGGAGATTCCACCGAACCTGTGCTGTAACAGTAGATCTCTGTGTCACAGCGGAGAAGGGTTGCAGCTTTAGAATTCCCTATGAGATTAATTTCAGCGGTGTGGCATTACTGAATAAATACCACAAGGCAGCTTGAAATATTTAGTACAAATGTACGTTCAAACCCACGTTTACACAAATACAGTATGCACAGCCTCAGTTGGCAGATCATTGTACAGAGATGCACTGTTTCCAAAAGTGATGTTTCCCCACTCTGTGCTGAGATAGTTCACACCAGTCCCCACTCTGCACTGGGATAGCTCGCTCACTCCTGCTCTCGTGCTGTGCTGGGACAGTTCATCTCTGCTCCCCTCTCTGTGCTGGGGGCAGTTCACTCCAGTTCCCATTCTGTACTGGGGTTACTCACCCCTATTCTTGTTCTGTATGCTGGGATATTTCACCCTGCTCCCCCATTTGGCCTGAACGGTTCACCTCTGCTCTCCACTGTATACTGGGACATTTCACCCTGGTCCCCACAGCAAACAGGGACAGTTCACCCTGTTCCCCACTCTATACTAGGACAATTTCAGCTGGCTCCCCACGCTGTCTTGGGATGATTCATCCTTTCCCCCATTGGTGTCAGCATTATCAGGTTGAGATTTTGGCGAGTGTTGGGATTCCTTCTCTCTGCCATTTCTTGACTCTTTTGGAAGATACCTGTGTGTCCGAGCATCGGGTCAGAAGACAGAAATAATATTGTACTCTTCAATAGCATTACAGCATGGTGGTTGACTAGAGCATCTAAATAGATTTGAGATATAATATAGTCTGCTTTGAACTAATAAAATGTAATAAAATATCTATAAAAATTGGTAAAAAATTTAATACCCCACCTTCTTCCCTCCCTCTCCAGCCCATCCCCATTCCCACCCTCACAAGCCCCATGTTGCAGTCCCTCTGAATATCTAGTCATTACACTGCTTTACTTCCTGGATAACAGGCCAATGGAAGCCATTGGTTTCTCAGATGGTCAAATTGCTCGCTCTCTAAAGGTGAAATCACACAAATTGCCCTGGGAAAGCATTGAATGTAAACTGGTCCTGGAGTCCCACACCTGGAGCATGGAGGGAACGTTGGTTCCTCAAGGCTCATGGAGCAGATGTGCCTGAAGGGTCCAGGCTTGATGACCAGTCAAGCAAGGAAGAGTCCAAGAGTTTCACCATCAGCTTTGTTGCTCCTGATCTCGGAGAATCGGCCAGCGATGAACAATGATCATTGGACATATCAGCTCTTGGAGCTGACTGAGTGAGACAAAGAGCCTGTTTCTATGCTGCAAGAATCTCTAACTCAAACAGATCTGGGATATCAGAGAAGGTTATAATCTTTTTTTTTAAATTGGATGAGGGGAGGATTTGGTTCCATGGTACCCCTTCCTGTGGTTAAATAGCCGAAACTCATTTTCTACCTCATACATGAAAGTGATCTCTTAATAGTGTACCAAAGAAATGTCTAATCAAATCAGAGCTGAGGCCTTCAGGATATAAAGGGCAAAACACTAGAAGAAATATTCAACTGGCTCTGTTATGTCCTTCCTGATTTGGTTTGTTGGTTTATTTCTCATAACGAGATCTCGCTGCTTACTTGTAAGTTCACAGCTGTTGTTGATTACCTATTGCCATGTTGTTAAACAATTAACCTTCGTCATCAGGTCAGCCATTTTATATCATTTGTACATTTCATTTGGTCACCAGTAGTTAGAAGCACTGTGTTAGAAGTCAAAGGAATTTAAATCAATATTTGAATCTACATTTCGTGAGAACACTGTAAAGAACTGGCTTTTTACTCAGCTCCTTGCATACTGTAACGTGATGGAGAACAATAAAATGGCCTTCAGGCTACTACTACACCAAGACTGGAGCTTACTGGCCTGTCTAGCTTAAGAAAGCAGGGAAACTCTTGAGCGAGGCCAGGAAAGGCTCCATCCACACTAAACTGGGCTCTTCTGAACCTAGGATTCACCAGATTTGGTTGCTTTAGGCTGATCAATGAGAGTGAACCAGGTGTACGACGACTTCCAATAGGCCAGAGATAGACCAACTCAGAAATGATTGAACATATGACCAGGATAAACGCACACACACATAGCGAGTACGCCTGTGCATCTGCATGCATCTGCTCTATTTGTTAAGTTCCTCTCTACGTCTCTGGACACTCCCTTGTTGACTTTGCGGCATACTACAGCTGGGGCACTGATCCCGGTTGAGCATGGTGGAACGTGCGGCAATTAAGTACAATGGTTTAAGGTTGGGAAATCATCTGAATGTGATCCAGTGTTCCCTTGCTAGGGGGATTAGAAATACCTTCTGTGTATCTAACGCCCAACAAGTTATCTATCATAACATTGATCATCTGTGAAATGTTCATATTGAACCCTCAATGTGCCTTCGCATTGAGGCTTGAGTATACAAATTGATTTTAAGGCCTAATTTAGACATACAATGCCTGGGCCTAGTTGTCTGGATGCAAAATTTGCAGTCAAAACCTGGACTGCAACCTTGCAGAACTGTGTATTAAGTACATTTAGTTCACAAATATGCAGGTCACGGTTTGCGTCCTAAGATACAGCCCAGATCTTTGATTTGCTTGATGTATTCACTCTCGCTCAAGTACCTGCCAATTCTGAGGCCAACAATCCGACACAGTACCTCAGCAGTAGGGTCATTCCCCCTGAATAACTTGTCTGATCACTGGGATTACTGTTGTAGCAGGAAGCACTGAATCTATCCAGGATCTTAGCTGAAGACACAACGGCAGCTGAACTAACAGGGAATTAAAAATGGATAGCGAAACAAAAGTAGGAAAGGAATTCTGAAAGCAGTGAGCTGAGGATTGGAGTAAGGGAATAGCTGAAACATTTTGGGTCATATATACATTAACTGACAGTGTAGTGTCTTGAGATCCCAGCCTTCAGTATTAAATGCTTTATTACTGCTTCTTTTTAATAGCCTCTCAAAACTCAGAGACAGCACAGACAATTATGAGGACGTTCAGACTGATTAGAAAAAAGGGAATGCAAAATGGTGCAGCTTGTGGAACCACTGCCTCACAGCCCCAGTGACCTGGGTCTTATCCTGACCTCCAGTGCTGACCGTGCGGAGCTTGCACGTTCTCCCTGC
This sequence comes from Hemitrygon akajei, assembly GCF_048418815.1. NCBI lineage: Eukaryota > Metazoa > Chordata > Chondrichthyes > Myliobatiformes > Dasyatidae > Hemitrygon > Hemitrygon akajei. The sequence goes on along the minus strand of NC_133153.1, from coordinate 32,052,505 downwards.
AATCTGCGCGGGTTGCCTCTGTGTACACCCACACCCTGAAGATATAGGGTAGATCAGCTGGCCACTGCAAATTGCTCGTGGAGTATGGGTGAGTAGTAGAACCGGGGAGAGAGAGATCGAGGTTAATGTGGTGAGAATAAAGATGGGAGCAGAATAAACGACTGGTTAAGGGCAGCACAGTAGCATAGCGGTCAACGTAACATGATACAGCGCCAGCAACCCAGGTTCAATTCCTGCCACAGTCTGTAAGGAGTATGTAAGCTCTCCTCCTGGCTGCCTGGGTTTCCTCCAGGTGCTCCGGTTTCCTCCCACATCCCAAGGATATACAGGATAGCAGATATATTGGTGTTTTGGTGTAATTGGCTAGCATGGGGCAGCGGGCCAGAAGGGCCTGTTACCGTGCTGTATCTCTAAATAAAAAATTTAAAAATTAACTCTTGGCTTGGACAAAAATGGGATGGAATGAACAGCCTCTTTCTGTGCTACGTAACTCTTTCTCAAATGGATCTGGGATAGTATCAGGGAAGGTTATATTTTAATATATTTTTTAAAATAACTTGATTTCACCTTTAAAGACGAGCACTAACACTGGCTCAATAAACAATACGGAAGGTTCTCCTGCGATCAACACAGCCTCTGCCCTTGCCGCTTAGGTCATTTTAAAGCAGAAAACCCCGAACTTCCCGCTCTCCTTATTGGGAAAGCCGAAGGTACGAACCCCAGGCTCAGGAGGGCCGCACTTGGGCCGGGGGTAGTTGATGGGGTAACGGACACTGCCGTCGGCCACCCAGCCAGCCTCGCAGCGGTCGAACTTGAGGAACTTCCAGGCAGCGTAGAGCTGGCCCACCTTGGCCATCTCGCCCCCGTCGTCCTGGCAGGCCTTGACGGCTTCGTCAAAATTGAACTTCAGTGGGCGACGCATGAAGTAGAGTTTACCTAGACCGAGACACGAGGAAAGCTATGAATGGAACTTGAGTTAGTACAGGTGCCAAGCAGTCTGACCAAACGTGTGCAAGGAAAACCCGTGTCCATTTAATAACCTGATCCACAAATCAAAAACAAAGCAACAAACAATCAATGGAAGAACTCAGTGAGTGAGGCAGCATCTGCGGGAGGAAAGGAACTGTTGATGTTTTGGGTCAAAATATCAGTTTCAACCCAAAATGTTGACAGTTCCTCTGCTCCCACGGATGCAGAGTTCCTCCGGCAGATTGTTTGCTAGTCAAGGTTCCAGCAACTGCAGTCTCCTGAGTCTTCAGTGAAAACCAAAGAGCTGTAGATGCTGGAAATCTGAGATAAAAACCGAGATTGCTGGAAGCACTCAGCAGGGCAGTGAGCATCTGAGGAAATAGAAACTGAACTTTTAAGGTCTGCAATTCTTTGTCAGAACAACGAACTGAAATGTTAACTGTTCCTCTTTCTGCAGACTGGTTGAGTGTTTCCATTCTTTTCTGTTTCTACTTCCGTAACTTGCCCAGTTTCTTTGGAGGTTTAGCTTGTCACCAAACTCTCTAATGAACTTATACAGATGTAACCTTGAAACTGGTTGCTTTATGGTCTGGTAGGGCAATTTGAATGAGCAGGAATGTAGAAGCTGCTGAGAGTAGTGTTGGCGCCCCAGTATGTCAAGGGGACATCCTTCTCCACCACTGATGTTATCTACATGAAGCATTGCCTTAAGAAGGCAACATTTATCATCAAAGATCCCCACCATCTGCACTATGCCATCTTCTCACAAGCACCAGGGGGCAGGAGGTACAAGAGCCTGAGGTCTCACACCACCGGGTTCAAGTACAGCTACTTCCCTTCAAACCTCACTTCTTGAATCAACCAGCAAAACCCTAATGAAGGGTTGCCCTCCTGATGAAGGGTTTCGGCCCGAAATGTCGTCACTACCTCCTCCCATAGATGCTGTCTGGCCTGCTGAGTTCTGCCAGCATTTTGTGTTTTATGTAAAACCCTAATCACTACAGTTTTGCGACATTGTGACCATTTAGATCAGGTTGCATAAAAACAGACTTTGTTTTTTTATGTTCTATTTGTGTTCTGTCTACAAAAAAGATGTATAGTTTATGTTTTGCTTGTGACTGTTACCTATCTAATGCTATGTGACTCTGATGTTAGTTTTTCATTGCGCCTGTGCATTGGACAATAAATTTGACAAAAGAAGACTTGCATTTATATTGCTGATCTCAGGAGCCCTGAAACGCAACCCCACGAGGTCCTACTCTGCCTCAGCTCGGGACTACAGATTCACCAGCATCTCCAAACCCCGTCGGTGCTCAGCGGAGGAACACCTCAGCCCAGACTACATTAAGACCACCGGAAGAAGCATAAGACTTCTGCACAAAGGAGGAATAATGAAATAGTGCCCCTGAGTTCATGGACCATTCAGAAACCTGTTCACTAGGGTAAGAAGCTGTTCCTAATTTGTTGAACGTGGGCCTTCAGCCACCTCCTCCATGATAGTTGCAACAAGAAGGGGTAGGAACATTAGCTATTTTTAAAGTGTACATGGATAGGAAAGGTTTAGAGCAGGGGTTCCCAACCTGGGGTCCGTGGACCCCTTGCTTAATAGTATTGGTCCATTGCATAAGAAGACTTTGAGAACCCCTGATTTAGAGGGATATGGGCCGAACTTGGGCACAGGGGCCAGCTTAGATGGAATCTTGCTTGGCAATGGGGCCGAAAGACCTGTTTCTCTGTTGTATGATTCTCACGTCTTTCCATCCCGGGAAAATCAATCTACTTCATGCCCGCTCTGCAAGATCAGGAGCGGTCCACTCTCCCCCCGTGACCCCACTCAACCCCAAGATCCGAAGGCATTGCCTACATCCCCACACACACACACACACTACAAGCTCTGCTCAGCCCCCAAGTTCGCCCACCTTTCAAAGTCGAAGCAAAGCAGAAGACATCGAAGCGGTGCAGGTTCTTGTGGCGCAGCCCGTAGTTCCGGAGCCCGGCCGAGCTCCCCTCACCGCCACAGGGCCCTCGAGGCACCGTGATGGGGTATTGGACCGACCCGTCCATCAGCCAGCCGGCATTGCACCAGTCTAGGCCCTCCTCCCACGCCTGGAACAACTGCTCGAAAGAGGCGATCATGGCATCTTGCTGCTCACAGGCTAGCTTGGCGTTGTGGAAGTTCAGCTGGTACCTGCCATGGCGCGGCTGGTAAGGGAAGACCACACCTGAAAGGCAAAGTCCAAGCAGCTGTAAGTCTCATGGAAACAGCACAAAGGATTGGCTCTGCAGGAGGCCATTCATTTCATCATGTCTACCACCTTTGCCAGTACTCAATGGAGTTTAGAAGAATGAGGGCAGATCTTAATGAAACCTATGAAAGGCGAACACGAGGAAATCTGCAGATGCTGGAAATTCAAGCAACACACACAAAAAATGCTGGTGAATGCAGCAGGCCAGGCAGTCGATGTTTCAGGCGGAGACCCTTCATCAGGACTAACTGAAAGAAGAGATAGTAAGAGATTTGAAAGTGGGGGGGAGGGGGAGATCCGAAATGATAGGAGAAGACAGGAGGGGGAGGAATGGAGCTAAGAGCTGGAAAGTTGATTGACAAAAGGGATACGAGGCTGGAGAAGGGAGAGGATCATGGGATGGGAGGCGTAGGGAGAAAGAAAGGGGTAGGGGAGCCCAGAGGATGGGCAAGGAATTATAGTGAGAGGGACAGAGGGAGAAAAAAGAGAGAGAAAAAAAAGGGAAAAACATAACAATAATAAATAAATAAATCAGGGATGGGGTACGAAGGGGAGGAGGGGCATTAACAGAAGTTAGAGAAGTCAATGTTCATGCCATCAGATTGGAGGCTGATATTGAAGGGCATAGATAGAGTGGACATGGAGAAATAGGACCAGAGGGCACGGCCTCAAAATAAAAGTATGTCTCATTAGAACAGAGCTGAGGAGGAATTTCTTTAGCCCAGGGGTTTCCAACCTGGGGTCCACAGACCCCTTACTAATGGTGTTGGTCCATGGCATAAAAAAGGTCGTGAACCCCTGCTTTGGCCAGAGGTTGTTGAATATGTGGAATTCATTGCCACAGACAGCTATGGAGGCCAAGTCACTGGGTACATTGGAGGTGGAGGTTTGATTAGTCCAAGGTCACAGAGAGAAGGCAGGATAATAGCATTGAGAGGGATAATAAATTGGTCATAATGGAATGACCTTGAAGGCTCGATGGGCTGAATGGCCTCATTCTGCTCCTGTGTCTTATGGTCTTAAATCAACTCTGAAACCAATTCACTACCTCCTGGAGGAACTCAGAGGGTTGAGCAACATCTGTGAAGGGAAAAGCTTGCTGGTCCTGTCGCAGGGTCTCAACATGTAATAATGACCATCCCTTTGCCTAAACAAGTGCCGCTTGACCTGCTGAGTTCCTCCACCAGTTTACTTTCTGAGAGTCTGTTCCCCCAACTGCTCCGACAGGGTGGCCGTGAGGCACACTCCACTCCACCCATTAGCACTACCGATTACCTCGTAACTCCAGCTCAACGATGCTGCTCTCGTCCTCCAGGCCATCAATCACCTCACACTTGTACATCCCATAGTCCTCCAGCCGCACGTCCGTGATGACCAGCGACACCTCCCGCTCATCCAGCTGCTGCAGGTAGACCCTCCCCTTGAACTCCCCGAAACTTCGGTGCCGGAGCCCGATGGCCACGATCACGTCGCACTCCTTGGAAAAATCCATGTTGAGTTTGGACCATTTCACCCTGACCTTGCGGCTGCTGTTCACCGGTGGCTCGTAGCGATAGCGACAGCTCAGTGTTACGTTCTCCCCTCGGTAGGCAAAGAGCCGGTCTCGCTGGGTCTCAATGTGCAGCTTGATGCCATTGTAATCTAGGAAACAAATCGGTTTACTATTGCCACGTTTGCCAAGCTACAGCGGAAAGCTGTTGTTTTGCATGAAAGACTGTTCTACACCTCCTGTATATAATCAAGTGGCCACTGAGTGTATGTCCATGGTCTTCTGCTGCTGTAGCCCAACCACTTCAAGGTTCAATATGTGCATTCAGAGATGCTCTTCAGCACAGTACTGTTGTAAAGTGCTTTCATTTTAGTTACTGTTGCCTTCTGCCTTCCTGTCAGCTTGAACCAGTGTGGCCATGCAGATTATGTACCATTTAATCTAAATTTACTATAACTACACTTGTCTTCATTTTGCAATGTACAGAGCTTCTGCTGGAAAAAGTTAATTTTCATGGTTTTTCTGCCCCGTGTATGTTTGCCAGTGACAACGTTAAACTTTTGACTGTCCTTGAGCCTGGCAGATTTCTCGAGCTTTTGTATCTTCTGCCAAAGGGATGGTGAGGGAATGAATTACCTAATTCTGCTCCTATCATACTGTGCAAAAATATTAAGCATATATAGCTAGGATGCTACAGTATTGTAGTAATTTTATGTATTGCATTATACTGCTGCCACAAAAAAAATTCATGATATATATGAGTGATTATAAATCTGACTCTGATGTGGGTCTCTACTGTGGACTGAGAATGGGAAGGGAGGGGTGAATCATGGTTGGGAAAAGGGGAAGGGAGAGGGCAGGGAGCAGGAAACACCAGAGAGACATTCTGTAATGATCAATAAACCAATTGATTGACATCATATGACCTTGCCTGGTGTCTCTGTCACCTGTCCCACATCCCTCCTGCGGCTCTCCACCCTCTCCATTCCCCAACATCGTTTGCTCCTGCCAGAGTTACCAAGTCGCTCCCTGCTCCACACTGACAGATACAGTACTGGGTAAAGGTCTCAGGCACCCCAGCTATATATATGAGCCTAAGACTTTTGAACAATACTATACATCTAATGGTTTTGTGATTTTCATCAACAAACTGTTAGACTAGTACGTGGGAAGATTGGTGTCTCAAATGGCCAGTCCCTACTTGCCACTGTACCTTTTGCTGGATAGCTTAAACATTTGTCATCCTCTGGCACTGTTCCATCTCTCATTTAAAGCCTCTACAACAGATTGACCAGTTACCACCCCATTGTGGAGGCAAGTCAAATGCAAAATGTCCGCCGCATTTCCCATAATCAGATCAGTTACTCCTCTGTAACAATATTTCATTGGCTGTATTCTCTTTTGGCCATAAAAGACAGACTCCATAAATCCTAGGTCATTCTTTTTCACTTGGTAAACTGGTTAGTTATTGTCCCATCTACCAATGTATAATGAAAAGGTATGTTCTACATGTCATCTATACAGGCCATTTCATTCTATCAGTGCATTCAAGAGGTACAAGGAGAAACAATAACAGAATGCAGCATTTTCTTTATTTAGAGATACAACATGGTAACCAGTTCTTCTGACCTGACAAGTCCATGCCACCCAATTACACCCATGTGACCAATTAGCCTACTAACCCGTACTTCTTTGGAAGGTGAGAGGGAACTGGAGCACCCAGAGGAAACCCATGCAGTTACGGGGAGAATATACAAACTCTTTATAGAGAGCAACGGAATTAAACTTGGGTCGCTGGTGTCGTGATAGTATTATGCTAACCGCAACTTAACCATGTTGCCCATTGACTATGAAGAGCCTTGAACTGAATACAAATATTTGTACATACAGTTTTGTGCAAAAGTATTAGGCACATGTGTTGGTGCGTGGCCTAGTGGATAAGGCATCGGTCTAGTGATCTGAAGGTCACTGGTTGGAGCCTCAGCTGAGGCAGCGTGTTGTGTCCTTGAGCAAGGCACTTAACAACACGTTGCTCTGCGACGTCACTGGTGCCAAGCTGCTTGGGTCCTAGTGCCCTTCCCTTGGACAACATCAGTGGCGTGGAGAGGGGAAGGCTTGCAGCTTGGGCAACTGCCGGTCTCCCATACAACCCTGCCCAGGCCTGCGCCCTGGAAAAACTTTCCAAGGGGCAAATCCATGGTCTCACGAGACTAACGGATGCCTATAAATTAGGCACATATATAGACCTAAGGTACTTAAGACTATTGCACAGGACTCTATCTACTAAATATTTACCAATATATTAACAAAAACTTATGACTCACGGATATTGCTGTTTCAAGGGCAAATAGAGAATGGAGATAGATGTCTTTCCGTTATGTGCTTCAAATCTATTTAAGATTAACCAATGCAGGAAATGATGTAAATAACAGCTTACAGTACTCTGCTCAGTCTAATGTATAATTTGTGTCTATGACTTTTGCACAGTCCTATACACAAATACATCTGTAGAGTAATACAGGCAGTCATTGTTTCAGGCTCAGACCCTTCATCTGAATGACGAGTCCAGACGAAAGGTCAAGACTGAAACATTGACTGTCCACCTCCCTCCACGGGTGCTGCCCAACCTGCTGAGTTCTTCCATTATTTTGTTTCTTTGGCCCACTTGTTCCCTGAGTGTTGAGGAACAAATGTTAGATCGGGATGAATTCTTATCATAATGCCATTTACTCATATAGAGTTACAGTTACAGAGAAAGTGCAGTGCAGGCAGACAATATTCCTGATTAAGCTTCTTCATTAGTATGGGTGTCAACGGTTATGGGACGATGGCAGGAGAATAGGTTTGAGAGAGATGGTGGTGCAAACCCAGTGACCTAATTCTGCTGCTATGTCTTATGGTTCATGGTCTTAATAAAGTGCAAGGCCACAATGAGGTAGATTGTGAGGTCAAGAGTCCATCTTATCATACAGATTTTTAATGGATGTTAGGCCTTTCTCAATGGGTGCCGGGTTTTCAACGCCAATTTGAATCCAGAACCTACACAATGCAATCAGTCATGATTAGCGAAAGCTCAGCGGAAGATACAGGGCCTGGAGAGAGAGCCATCTCACACTGATTATCATTGGAAGGAAGTAGATACTGCCCAGTTGCCAATGTTGGCCATACTTACACTCGCCGTTCCCATTCCCGTTGCCATTGCCGTTGATGTAGAAGGCACCATTCTGTGCCAAGCACAAGGCCAAGCCGATCAACTGTAGGAGCAGCACCAGCATCAGAGCAAACTTCATTGTAGAGAATCCTTGACCTACAACAGAAGAACAATTGGCTCAGACGTTAGTCGTAAACTGACACGAAGCTTGGGTTTAGAAGCCCAACAGGCAACCTACGACTGGGTGGGATTTCAATTTCTGAGTTGACACACTCTCCCTACAAGTCCAGGGTTGCAGATTTAAATAAGCACAAGGTCCATGTAGACATTCTTTTGCATACTGCAGTAAGAAAAAACCTTTACTTGTCACATGTGCATCAAAGCATCGAAACATACAGTGATATGCGTCGTTTGCATCAATAACCAAAAGTCTGGGATGGACTAAAGGCAGCCAGCAGGTGTCACCTTGCTTCCAACACCAACATAGCAAACCCAAGACTAAGCTTAACCTGTATGTCTTCAGACTGTGGAAGTTCAAAGTTCAAGGTTCAAAGTAAATTTATTACTGAAGTGCGTATATGTCATCATATATAACTGAGATTACTCTCTTGTGAGTGTACTCAATAAATCGATAATAGGATAATAACCATAATAGAATCAATGAAAGACCACATCAACTTGGGCGTTCAACCAGTGTGCAAAAGACAACAAACTGTGCAAATACAAAAAGAAACAATAATAATCAAAAATAAGCAATAAATATCAAGAACATGAGATGAGATTCCTTGAAAGTGGTCCATAGGCTGTGGGAACATTTCAATGATGAAGTGAAGTTACCCCTTTGGTTCAAGAGCCTTATGCCTGAGGGGTAATAACTGCTCCTGGACCTGGTGGTGTAAGTCCTGAGGCTCCTGAATCTTCTTCCTGATGGCAGCAACAAGAAGAGAGCATCACACACAAAATGCTGGTGGAACGCAGCAGACCAGGCAGCATCTATAGGGAGAAGCGCTGCCGACGTTTCGGGCCGAGACCCTTCGTCAGGACCAGGGTGGTGGTGGTCTCTGATGATGAATGTTGCTTTCCTGTGACAATGTTTCATGTAGATGTGCTTAACGGCGGGGAGGATTTACCTGTTATTTTGGTTGGATTTTCCATTCAAGGGAAATCGGAGCATCTGAAAGAAACTCACACAGTTACAGGGAAAGCATACAAATTGCTTATGGACATTGCTAGGTATTGAACCATTCTTACATCTGGCGATGAAAAGCTTTACACTAACTGCTACAGTGCCAGACTGCCAACATACCACCCAGTCAATGGTGATTTCTTGTTATTGGGATCTTAATGTGAGTTCTAATGCTCTCTCCAGTGCTTGGAATCCCACTACTACTTTGGAGAGGCTGGGACCTCTTTCCCCTGGACTGTAGAATACTGATGGTAGACCCTTCCGAGTTTAGGGGGGAATAACTAAAGTGAATAGTCATAATTCCTTTACAAGGGTAATGGAGCCTAAAACGAGAGGGTACAGGTTTAAGGTGAGAGGAGAAAAATAAAAGTGGGATCTGAGAGTGAACATTCTCACACAGTTGGTTGGCTATGTGGAACAAGCTCAAAGGAAGTGGTACAAGTACAATGTTTAGAAGACATCCCGACTGATACGTGGATCAGAAAGGTTCACAGGGATAGGCTCCAAATGCAGGCAAATGGAGCAAGCTCAGGTAGACGCCTTGGTCAGCATGGATGAGACGGGCAGAAGGGCCTGTTCCCATGTTGTGCAGGGCAATGACTCAGAAAATCAAGGCTTTTGTTTTTATTCCTGGTGTGCACACAATTAATCCAACTATTCAACATTAAGTATTTTTATCCATGTTGCGGGACGTCTAAGGCAAGAGTGCAGAAGTTGAAGATGAGACGTGCGAGAGTTTGAGAGCTTCTGAGAAGGTATTGTTCACACAGATCTGGACGGAGCTGCCCAAGTAGGTGGTGGTGGAGGCAGAGATCTCACAGCATTTACAAAGCATCTAGACGGGAACTTGAATCACCAAGGCACTGAAAGCTATGACTGCACCACAAGTAGAAGGGATTAGTGACAATGCATGCAACTATCTCACTACCACAATCAGGCAGAAGGTACAAGAGCCTCAGGACTCGCAGCACCAGGTTCAAGAACAGTTACTACCCCTCAACTATCAGGCTCTTGAACAAAATGAGATAACTACACTCATTCTATTTCTGGTGTTCCCACAACTGATGGTCTCACTTTAAGGATTCTTTATCTTGTTGATTCATGCTTTCATAATTTATTGTTATTTATTTATTTATACTTGCATTTGCTCAGATGTTGTTCATTGATCCTCTTTACGGTTACTGTTCCATTCATTTGCTAAATATACCCGCAGGAAAAAGGAACTGAGGGTCGTATGTGGTGACATGTATGTACTCTGATACTAAGTTTTACTTTGAACTTTGAACTTTTTGAACTTTACTTGTATGTACAGGGCGGGCCATACATAAGCCTGTTTCTGTTCCATTTAACTCTTTACTCTAATTCAAACTTCTAAGTAAATTTATTATCAAAGTACATATCTGTCACCATATAAACACGAAGATTCATTTTCCTGCAGACGTTCACAGTAACTAGAAGAAACACAATAGAATCAATGAAGCACTGCGTCCAATAGGATGGGCAAACAGTCAATGAGAAAAAGAAAACAAACTATGCAAACACAAAATAATAATAAATAAATAAGCAATAAATATCGAGAACATGAGATGAACAGTCCTTGAAAGTGAGTCCATAGGTTATGGGAACATTTTAGTGATGGGACAAGTAAAGTTGAGTGAAATTATCCCCTCGGATTCAAAAGCCTGATGGTTGAGGGGTTGTAACGGTTCCTGAACCTGGTGGTGTGAGTCCTGAGGCTCTGGTACCTCTTCCTGATGGTAGCAGCAAGAAAGAGCATGGCCTGGATGATAGAGTTCCCTGATGATGGATGCTGCTTTCCTATAACAGCACTCCATGTAGATGTGTTCAATGGTGGAGAGGGTTTTACCCACGATGGTCTGCATTGTATCCACTACTTTTTGTAGGACTTTCCATTCAAGGGCATTATTGTTTCCATACCAGGCAGTGATGCACCAGTCAATATACTCTCCTCCACATATCTACAGAAGTTATAGATGACATCCAGATCTTCACAAACTTCTAAGAAGGTAGAGGTACTGCCAAGCTTTCTTTGTAATGGCACTTACATGCTGGACCCAGGACAGATCCTCTGAAATGATAACAATGAAGAATTTAAAGTTGCTGACCCTCTCCACCTCTGATCCCCCCGATAAGGACTAACTCATGGACCTCTGGTTTCATCCTCCTGAAGTCAATAATAATCTAGGAATGGAACAGTAGGCATTCGTAATCGTAGTCTAACAGTGTGTTGGGACTCCTGGTTCTTCAGGTGATATGTTGATAATAACTGGGCAGAGATTTCTTCAAACAACCCTGATTGAAGTCCCCGACAATGATTTGAAAAGCAGTGGGGTAGACTGCTTCTTGTTTGCTAACCACGGCATGCGATACATCGAGTGTTTGATTAACATCTGCCTTCAGCAGGTTGCAGTCAGGATCAAAGAGGAGTACTCTCTTGATAAGTAGAAGGGTCAGCAATTAATCATCAGATGTTCCAGATCAGGGAATCAAGAGTGCAACAAGACCACTGCGTTGAGCACCACAAAGAGTTTATCATGGAACACAGACCCCCCAATATTTGCCTTCTCCGAATCAGCAATGTAGTCCATCCTGTGTATCAAGAAACCCTTTGATCTTACTGGAACAAATTATCTGGTCCTTATCATTCTGAGGCTTCAAGGTTCCCGTTTTTGACTTCATTGGCTGACAAAATACAAGCTGCTATAGGGATTCAGCTCTGCAAAATTTTTAATTTGTATGAGCTATTTGTAAAATATACTGCATTATATTTTTAGTGCTCAATGAATCATGTTGTATTTTCCATGACCACTTTTCTGTGTCATCAGTGTAGTTTTCCTTCTGCAAGTGAAGATCACTGGAAACAACTCTAACAAAACAATATAGCCCAAGGAAAAGCAAAACTTGACAGGCAAACAACACCTTGGATCTGGAGTCACAAGAGGCTGCAGATGCTGGAGTCCAGAGCAACAATCGTATCTGCTGAAAGAACCCAGTGGAATGAGTGGCATAACCCATTATCCCTTTCTTCCCTCCTCCGGATGCTGCGTGACCTGCTGACTTCCTCCTGAGATAGTCAGCAACACCTTTTCTCTGTTGCCGTATGAACGTGCATTCACTGGGTGGTGGCACTGTACTGCCTTCTCTCATTGGTATCACACACACAATGCTGGAGGACTTCAGCAGGTCAGGCAGCATCTGTGGAGGGGAATAAACATTTGACGTTTCAGGCCGAGAAACTTCATCCGGACTGGAAAGCAAGGAGGCAGAGTCCAGAATAAGAAGGTGAGAGGAGAGAGAGAGGAGTACAAGCTGGCAGGTGATAGGTGAGACCAGGTGCGGGGAATGGTGAGTCGATGAGGTTGCGGAGATCTATCCTGGGCCCAGCACAATGATATAATCACGGAGAAGACATGCCAGTGGCTGTACTTCATTGAGAGTTTGAGGAGACTTGGTATGCCACCAAAGACTCCAGCAAATTTCTACAGGTGCACAGTGGAGAGCATGGAACCACACTGTTTTGTTCTAATGTCTGGTTCTGGCCACACAGCAGTGCTGCTGAGAACCATGAATGGCCTCATCTTCGCCATCTGGTGGCTAATATTAGGAAGAACAAGCCCTTTGGTCCTGGCGCCAGAAATGGAAAGGTCTAAGTTCTATTTGGCCCTATATTATATACATATATATATATATATATTGCACAACCTGCAGAGCTTTCCAGCATCTACACCAGTCCAAGAGAATAGGCAAGGTCTTCCCTGAAAACAGAACAGCTTTGCAGATTGAATCCCTCAAAAATGGTTGAAATTAAATACTGGAAAAGTGATGTTAAAAAAAAAAAATCAGTCTCTGCATGTACATCTCTGCCTCTTTACAATTTTCATGTGGAGGACAGTTATTGAACTCTGAAAGGTATCATTGATACGAGATACAGGTTTAGGAGAATCTTTAATAGCGTTATAACAGATGGCCTAAACTAGATCTATCAGAAATAAGTATTTCCCATTTAGAATGATAACCTCCAGTCCCAATCACCAGAATTGAGGGGTCGGAAGTGGAAAGGGTGAGCAGCTTCAGGTTCCTGGGCATCAACATCTCAAAGGACCTATTCTGGCCCAACATATTGACACAATAAAACGAAGGCACACCAATGGCTCCATTTTGTTAAGTACTTGAACCCTCAGCCCCATGACATGCCCTCCCCTCACTAATACCATCAGCGAGGAGGTACAGAAGCCTGAAGATCTACACTCAATGTTTCAGGGGCAGCTTCTTCCCCTCCACAATCAGGTCATGAACCATGAACACTACTTCGCTATTACTTTTTGATTTATTTATTGAAACTTACAGTAAATTTGTCTTGCACTGCACTGCCGCTGCTGCAAAACAACAAATTTCATGACTATGTCAGTGAAAATAAACTTGAAAAAAGAACTTAAAAATTCAAGAGAAGTTTGAGCTGCTGTATATGTGATGTCTAGCTTCCAACAGCAGATGGCAGTAGATATCAGTTGTGTGAACACCAGAAGCAACAAAGCTCCTGTTGAAACCTCAGATAAATACTTTGTGGAGATTTGTGATATATATGATTATATGATATATATGTACAATGTCTGAAATACATCTTATGGAAATGTTTGTTTGATGATGAACTTCAATAAAAAAATAAATTACAAAAAAAAAGGTGAAACCTCCCTTGGTAATACTAAACCTTCCTGGTAGAGTGGACTCATTGACAAAGTCAGTGGAAGACCATTCAACCTTGTCTACATAACCAGTGGGCACAGCTGGTAGACACCTCCGGAGCTGGCAAAGCTGGTAAGTCACAATGGTAGCATTGTGGTTAGCATAGAGCTATAACAGCTTGGGGCATCAGAGTTCAGAGTTCAATTCTGGCACCGTCTGCAAGGAGTCTCTCTTTGTCCTCCCCGTGAAATATGTGGGCTCACCCCCCCCCCCCACCCACCCACCCCGAGTGCTCTAGCTTCCTCCCACAGTCTAAATGGGTAGGTTAATTGGTCATTGTAAATTCTCCCGAGAATAGGATAGGGTTAATCAGGGTTGTGAGGGGTTGCTAGGGCAGCGTAGCTCGAAGGGCCGGATGGGCCTATTCTGCGATGCCTGACCGGCTGCGTTTTGTGTGTGTTATTGCATCACTACACCTATGGCAGGTGAATTTTAAAGTTGACATTTTTGATTATTTGGAGAGGATCCTCCACCAGTGTTGATCCAGATTCGCAGCATCCGCATAATCTCTTGCGTAGCTAGTACACCATCCTGTCTCAAAGCACCAGAAGTTCAATCCCGATCTCTGGTGCCGTCCGTGTGGAGTTTGCACCTTCTCCCTATGACCTTGTGGGTTTCCCCAGTTGTTCTGGTTTCCTCCTACGTCCCACAGACGTACAGGTTGATAGGTTAATCGGCTACTGTAAACTGCCCTTAGTGTGGGTGGGTGCATAAATCCAAAATTTGGCCAATCAGCTCATTGAGTCTGCTCCACTCTTCCATCATGGTTGATTAATTATCCCTCTCAACCCCATCCTCCTGCCTTCTTCCTGTAAATTTTGACACCCAGACTAATCAAGGACTTAGCATCCTCCACTTTAAATAGGCTTGGCTGTCACAGTCTCATGAATTCCAAAGATTCACCACCCTCTGGCTAAAGATACTCCAAGAAGAACTGCAGGAAAAGTGGGGAGAATAAAAACAGATTTAGTGAACTAGCTTCTTGATTTTTCAGTGTAGGCTCAATGGGCTGAGGGGTCTGTCTTGAGCTCTGTGGTTCTACTAACCCACGTTGCACCAGCTTTGGTCATCAATTGACTTAGCTCAGGATATAAATCAACATCAGCTCAGTCTCCCTGAGCAACCATGAGCCTTCACCATCATCAGCATTATGTGCCCTGTCGTATGATGTTGGGCAATCATGGTCTCATGACCAGGATTATTCTTGTCAAACTTTTCTACAGAACCGGTTTGCCATTGCCTTCTTCCGGGCAGTGTCTTTACAAGACGGGTGACCCCAGCCATTATCAATACTCTTCAGAGATTGTCTGCCTGGCGTCTGTGGTCGCATAACCAGGACTTGTGATGTGAACCAGCTGCTCATACCAGCTCCCACGCCTTCATGTGACCCTGATCGGGGCAACTAAGCTGGTGGTACACCTTGCCCAAGGGTGACCTGCAGTCTAGCAGAGTGAAGAGATGTATCTCCATCCCGCCGCCCAACTGAGCCTAAGGTTTTTTATAAACACAGGAGGCCATTTGGCCCAGCAGGTCCATGCCTGATTCTGGTCTATCCCCACACTCCATGCTCCGAACCATTGACTCTTACATTCAGAGAAACAGAGGGTGGTTCAGATGGTTCAATATAATAAAATAAAAATCGTACAGTATTAAAAACTGAAATTCGCACTCTTCATTGAGACATCCACAAAACAAGAAACACCAAGGAATGAATAACAATACAGTCAGAACCCCAAAGCCCCCACCCCCGTGCACAAGCAGCAGCGGAAGCACCAACCCTCCCCCCCCCCCACCACCAAGCAAGCAACAGCAAAAGCCCCCCAAAGAGAGCTTAATCTAGGGTCCATATCCCAGCACTCTGGTACTTCAGACAGCCTCTCTCTCACCAGCGAGGGACGGAGCGAGAGGTCGCTCCTGCACTGAGAGCGGGAGACCAGCAGCTCACTGTTCCGACGGGCCTCAAACTAAGTCTCAGTGTGTTCACCACTAAACACTTCCCGCTGGCAATCCTCATCCTCCCTGCCTAGCTTTGTACATGCACACTACGAGGGCAGTAGAGTGAAAAGATAACTCGCCTTCAAAGGCATCACCTATGGACAGAATGCCATACACTACAAGGTCTTAAATCTCTTCACTTCTTTCTCAATGGAAGTTCCCCTCCCCTGTCTGCCAGAACTGTGCTCCTCACCCCCAACAACTTCTCCTTCATTCTTCCCACTTTCTCCAGATTCGAGGAGTAGCCATGGGACTAGATAAGGTGGATGTTTCCTTTGGTGGGGGTATCCAGAACTAGAGGGCACAGCATCAAAATTGAGGGGCGACCCTTTAGAACAGAGGTAAGGAGGATTTTTTTTTAGCCAGAGAGCAGTAATTCTGTGGAATGCTCTGCCACGGACTGCAGTGGAGGCCAAGTCCGTACGGATATTTAAGGTGCAAGTTGATCGTTTCCTGACCGGTCAGAGTATCAAAGGATATGGCAAAAGGGTAGATGTATGGGGTTGAGTGGGAGCCGAGATCAGCCATGATAGAATGGAGGAGCAGACTCAATGGGCTGAATGGCCTAATTCTGCTCCTAAGTCTTAGAGTCTTGTGGTCTTATGGGCACCTGCATGGGCCCCAGGTCTTCTGGCCTTTTCATTGGCAATGTAGAAGAGTCCATGTTCCAAGCCTTCTCCAGTAATGCTCTCCCACGCTTCCTGCACTGCACTGGTGACTGCATTGGGGCTGCTTCACGCACTCATGCTGAGCTCATCAGTCTCATCAACTTTACTTCCAACTTCCACCCTGCCCTTAAATTCACTTGGTCCTTTTCTGACACCTCCCTCCCCCTTCTCGATCTCCCTGTCTTCATCTCTGGAGACGAACTGTCAGCTGACATCTTTGATAAACCTACCAATTTCCACATCTATCTTGACGAGACCTCTTCCCACCCGGTCTCCTGTAAAAATGCCATGCGTTTTATTCACTTCCTTTGTCTCCACCTCATCTATTCCCAGGATAATGCTTTCCTTTCCAGGACATCAGAGATATCCTCCTTCTTCAAAGAATGGGGTTTCCCTTCCTCCACCATAGATGCTGCTCTCGCCCGCAACTCCTCCATTTCCCAAATCCGCGCTCACCCCATCTTGCTGTTGCCTTAACAGTGATAGAGTTCCTCTTGTCCTTGCCTACCACCTCATGAGCCTCAGCATCCAACACATCATTCTGCGCAACTTCTAAAGGGATCCTACCACCAAACACATCTTTACCTCTCCCCCACCCTAACTTTCCACCTTCTGCGGGGATCACTTCTTCCATAATTCCCTTATCCATTTGTTCCTTCCCACTAATCTCCCTCCATCACTTAACCCTAGAAGCAGCTAAAGTGCTACACCTGCCCACTCACTTCCTCCCTCATCTCTATCCAGGGCCTCAAACAATCCTTCCAGGTGAGGCAACATGTCACCTGCAAATCTGCTGGGGTAGTCTATTGTATCCGATGCTCCCGATGTAGCCTCTTCTACATTGGTGAAACCCGTCGAAAACTGGGGGACTGCTTCTTTGAGCAGCCCCATTCCATCTGCCAAAAGCGGAACTTCCCGGTAACCAAACATTTTCATTGCGATTCCTACTCCCGTTCCGACATGTCGTGCCATGATGAAGCCACTCTCAGGGTGCAGGAGCTACACCTTACATTCCATCTGGGTAACCTCCTACCTGATGGCATGAATATCAATTTCTACTTCTGGTAAAAAACAATTCTTCCCCTTCCTTCTTCTGGCTTCTTACCTCATCTCACCTCCTATCACCGCCCCCCCCCCCCCCCGGTGTCCCTCCTTCTTCCCTTTCTCCCATGGTCCACCCTCCTCTCCCATCAGATTCCTTCATGTCAAGCCTTTTATCTTTCCCACCCACCTGGCTTCACCTACCACCTTCCTTTCCCTCATCCTCTCACCTTTTTTATTCTGGTGTCTTCCCCCTTCCTTCTCAGTCCTGAAGAAGGGTCTCTGCCCGAAACGTCAACTGTTTGCTCATTTCCACAGACGCTGCCTGGCCTGCTGAGTTCCTCCAGCATTTTGTGTGTGTTGCTTTGGATTTCCAGGACTTGCAAAGTTTCTTGTGCTTATGATGCGCTACAATCTCAGCAAGTCTAACCCTTCCCGCCCACCATTTTTCTTCAAAATGTGCCTACCTACCTAGGAGACCCTCAAATATCCCTAATGTATCTGATTCTACCATCACCCCTGGCAGGATATTCCATGCATTTACCCCTCCCTATCCCCACTATTCTTTCCTCCAATCACCTTAAAACTATGTCCTCTCGTATCAGACATTGCCATCCAAGAAGTCTTTTGCTATCCACTTGATGCTTTTTACCATCTTATACATGTCCATCAAGACACCTCTGAACCTCCTTCACTCCAGAGAGAAAAGCCCTAGCTCACCCAGCTTATCCTCATAAGGCATACTCTTTAGAAGCAGTAGGCCACTCAGCCCCTCAAACCTGTCCCACCTTTAAATGTGATCATAGGTAATCTGCCCCAGATCTTACCTGCTCCTCTATACCAATTTCCCATTGCTTTCAATACCCTGATCCTTCAAATAGTTATCCACCTCCTCATTAATAATCCCAATGATCCATTCTCCACAATCTATATGATAGAGAATCATCGTTGGTGGCATGGTCATGTAGCGGTTGGTGTAACACTATGAGAGCACCATCGACATGGATTAAATTCCACCGCAATCTGTAAGGAGATTTATGCTCTTCCCATGACCACATTGGTTTCCTCTGGGTGCTCCGGTTTCCTCCCACATTCCAAAGTAGCATGGATTAGGGATAGGGTCAGTAAGTTGCGGGCATGCTATGTTGGCGTCAGAACCGTGGTGACCCCTGGCTAAAGGGGACAACTACACTCATTGGTCTATCCATTGAGATGTTCCCACAGCCAACGATCTCACTTTAAGGACTCTTTATCTCATTACCTCATGTTCTCATTATTTACTACTACTTATTTATATTAGTATTTGCACAGTTTGTTATCTTTTGTACTCCAGTGGATCTTTCATTGATCCTGTTATAGTCACAAATTCCATAGATTTGCTGAGTATGCCCGCAGGAAAATGAATCTCAGGAGTGTATATGCAGATATACATGTACTTTGATAATAAGGTTTACTTTGAACATCTCTGGACTGTGTTGATCATTGACACAAACACTGGGTGTTTTGATGTACACGTGACAAATTAAGCTAATCTTCATCTTTATCTAATCCAAAGATTTACCAGTCACTGCAAGAGAAACTTCCTGTGGCCCTCAGTTTTAATTGACCAACCCTTGTCCACTCGTTTAATGTTCCCCCACATGTTGATAACTATCATAGTCACAGAGTTACACAGCACAGAAACTGGCTCTTCAGCACAACGTTCCATCCTGACCAACGTGCCTTCTTGGGCTCACTTGTGTTTGGCCCATATCCCTCTAAACCTTCCTTATCCATCATCCTTAATATCCTTTAAACATTATAATGTTATCCATCTCCACCAACTTCTCCAGCAATTTCTTCCATACACCCACTACCTTTGGAATAAAAAATCTACATCTCAGGTTCCCTGAAGTTTTTCCCTCTCACTTTGAACCCACCACCCTGTCTACTTTTAAATTCTCAATACCCAGGGATCATTCATTTTATCTACACCCCTCGTGACTTTATAAACCTCGCTAAGGATTAAAGATTAGCTTTATCTGTCACATGTACATCAAAACATACAGGGGAATACGCGGCCTGTGTTGGGGGCAGCCCACAAGCGTTGCCATGCTTCTGGTGCCAACGTAGCATGCCCACAACTCCAGAACACGAATACGCACAATCTTTGGAATGTGGGAGCAAACCGGAGCACCCGGGCATGGGGAGAATGTACAAATTGCTTAGGGGCAGTGGTGGGAATTGAACCATAATCTTACAGCTAGCGCACCGTGAAGCATTATGCTGACTGCTACGCTAGCGTGCCGCCCTACAAGGACTCCCCTCATCCTCCTTCACCCCAGGGTAAACAGTGCCAGCCTGTCCATTGCTACTTGGGGTCTCCTGTGTTTCAACCACATGCTTCTACACTCAACCCAGCAAAGCACCGAGTACATTGTATCTCTACGATGAGATAACTTGGAGATTAGTGCTTAATAGCAGCAATTATACACATTGCAGACCATTCCACCGTATCAAACTCCAGGTGTCTCAAGACAAGCCTAAGGAGGTACTTAGAGACAAGGAAGGGTAAGACCATAAGATATAGGAGCAGAATTAGACCATTTGGGCCATCGATAGAGCTCCATTATTTCTTCACGGCTGATCCATTTTCCCTCTCAGCCCCGATCTCCTCCTTTTTCCCCGTATCCCATCATGCCCTGACCAATCAAGATAAGACCATAAGTTACAGGAGCAGAGTGAGGCCATCTGGATAATTCTAGAGTGAACCAACAAGAAGTTTCAATCTTGAGATGGCAACTTAGATGGTTCAATATCTCTGCAAGGAGAGGAACTTATTTCAGAGCTCTGGACTCAGTCATTGCCTGAGACATCTGTAGGGGTGCTGGCACAGAGTCAAGGACAACACCTTTTGTATGTACAGCCTTGACTCATTGAGAAATAACACTCAGGCACTCTCACCAGCACCATACCTTGACATCCAATGGTCAGACTTTTGATAGCATTGGAAAAGCAAAAAAACTGCAGATGCTGAAAATCTGAGATAAAAGCATAAAATGAGGAACGTACTCGAGGTTAGGCAGCATCTGTGCAGCAAGATAAATAGTTGATGCTTTGGGTCTAAAATAAAAACTTGGCAAAACTGGAGAAGGGTTTTTCACCTAAAATGTTCACCCTGTTTCTATTTCCACAGATGATATCTGACCTGCTGAGTGATCCCAGCATCTCCTGTTTTTATTTGCGATTTCCAGCATCTGCAGCCTTTGCCTTTTACTTAACGCTGAAGGTCTGCCAGAAGAAGATGGCGCCAGTGAACAACGTTACCACAGGTGCCGTCCTACAGATGGTCCACGAAACTACTTCCTTCATTTCTTTTACGTCTTCCTATTCTTTCGAGTGTGTTTCTGCCACTGTTGGAGCCAGCGATCTACAGTTTGATGGTATCTGGTACTTTGCTATCTCCAGGAGGCAAGTGGCCTGGAGGCCAAGGAGCTTAGCGATGGGGTGCGAGCCCATGATCAACTCCATCTCCTGCCAATTAAAGCAACAAGGAAGATTGAAAACATCGAGGCAGGCATTGAAAGCAAGCGAGTGTTCAGCGGTGTCTACCAGCCTTTCGCTCGCTGCAGGAGGAGGGTGCCTACATGTGACAGTCTCTCTCCCCCATCCTCGCACAGGGAAGATCCCTGAATTCAGGCAGTCACCCCCTCAACGCCATTGGGGGATGGTACCAAAGTTCCGGGTCTGCGGCTTGTGGATCGGGCTCCGGAGTTCACGTTAAGATGTGTTCCTGCTTCCTGGTCGCTCCTTTTTCTATTGCTATTTTGGAAGAATCAGAGCGGCCTGCAGATAACGAACACTCAGCTGGCACTGAATATGGACTCATTTGATCTTGTGTTTTATATTCTGCGGGTTTCGCTCACTCCTTCTTGGTGCCATTTGCGTGATTTGGTCTTTGCGTGTGGGAGGGTCAGTGTGTTTCTTTGAACAGGTTCCATGTCTCTTCTTGGTTTGTGAGTGTCTGTGGGGAAGGGTGGTATACTGCAAACATGCTTTGATAATAAATACACTTTGAATCTTTCAACTTTCTCAGTGGAAGATTGATATCAACCTAAAATACTAACTCAGTTCTCTCTCCACAGCAGCTGCCTGACCTGTTAAGTATTTTTTAGTCCTTAACAAATGATGTTCACACACTTTGCATCAACTCCAGCCATGATCTATTATTTACCCTACACCCATTATATTTTTGAGAAAATTTTATCTGTAATTTTAAAGAGGAGGGATTGTTACTTTGATCTTTAACCCATTACCTAAGCTTCATAAGTCGTCTGCACAAGGAGCAAACATCTGCTGGGAACTTTCGACCTCAGTGTGTAAAGAAGTCACAAGCTCCACTTATATTGCCTGTAGGCTCGAGGTTAACGGAATGAAGGGGCTCATGGCGGGGCAATAGGTGCCTCATCACTCCAACAAAGCAGGTTCAATACCAGCCTCAGGCGCTGGCTGTGAAGATCAGATGTTGGCACCCCCATTGCAAGGTCAAAACCTTTGACAGAATTACCATTAGGTCACACCTATCCCATCCTAACTTGGGACTATCTTGCTGTTCCTTTCTCACTGCTGGGTCTAACTCCCTCCCCAGCAGTACTGCCAGGGCAGAACTCTAGCAGGTCAACCAAGACAGTTAGGGATGGGCAATAAATGCTGGCCTTGCCAGCCCACATCCAAACAAAATTAAAACATTTATTTAAGAGGAACATTGTAAACAAGAGCAAGAATCAACTATTCCGATCTTTAAGACTGTTCCACGATTCAATAAGATTAGGCCCATACGCTCTTCAGACTAATTTTTCTTTTTGAAGGTAAGGTCATCCAATTTCTTATATTAACACTTGGGTCCTGCCCCTTTGGGCAAATCAAGGTCACCAAAGCCATCAACACACGCAGGAGATTCTGCAGATGCTGGAAATCCAGAGCAAAAAAACACAAGATGCTAGTGGAACTCAGCAAGTCAGGTATTATCTATGGGGAAGAACAAACAGTCCCTGTTTTGTGCTCAGACCCTTCGTTGGGACCCACCTCCCAGCTTGGCTAATGTTAGCAGGCCATGAAAACGAGTCATCCTAATGATAAAATCCACACCTTTTCCCAACTGCTAATCCCAATCCCAGGGCCATTCAGAAGGGAAATGGAGCAACAAACGATCTGCTAGAGGAACTCGGCGGTTTGGGCTGCATCTGCGGGGAAGAGGGATTGTCCCAATTACAGGTCAAAGCGCTACTCCCGTTCCTTGCGCAGATTGTTTCTTGCCTCAGACTGCAGAACTTGCAGTCTCCCGTGACTCCAGAGAGGAAATGGGAGTTCTACATAAAAACAGCGCTGACGTTAATACTGGAATTTGAACATTGTAAAGTATCTCAAGGCTCTTAGGAAAAGCTTACTGGCAAAATGTGTAAAGTTTGCACGTTTTTATACATATAAACATGAGAAACACACGATGTTTATAGTTATACCGACAACGCATCTCACGAGCAATGAGATACCGCTGAAACTCTCCTCCTATTGTAATTATCAGAATCAAGTTTAATATCGCTGACATATGTCGTGATTTTTTTGTGGCAGCAGTACAGTGCAATACATAAAATAAGAAATATGTATAAAATTTTAAATTAAATAAGTAGCGCAGAAAGAGAGCAAGAGTTTTGTATGCGTTGGTTCATTGTCCATTCAGCAATCTGAAGGCAGAGGGGGTTAAGAGCTGTTCCTGAATCGTTGAGCGTGTCTTCAGGCTTCTGTATCGCGTTCCTGATGGCGGTAATGGGAAGAGGATGTGCCCTGGGTGATGGGGTGAACAACCAGTGTAAGGCGATCGATGTCAGGAAACAGGCCACTATTTCTACAGAGTAAGATCCCACACAGAGCTAATGAACTGCCGTATTGGATGGGGGTCGGATGTAGATCAGGCCACCAAGAGGACTGGGCTTCTCGTCGGCAAGATTCGCTATCGCCCACAGCTCTGGGGGTACATCTCGTCCCGGTGCAGAGTACTGTATCAGGGTGGATTACAGTCTGGATTCCGGAGGTGGTCTTACCGAAGCATAACTTCGGCGCCAAGTACACTCGATTTAAACTTTTCAAGAATAAGTAAATAACCTCACGTTAAAACCTGTGATTGCTTACACTGGACACCAAAATAGATTATCTTTGTTTTCCTCGCCACTTGAAAGTCTAACCTACTACAACTCATCTCGTGGTATCGTTCCCAGATGTGGACTGTCCTGTTGCCCTGACATCTGCCTCGGTCAAGTTGTGTTTGTTAATCGCCCTGAAAGTGCCTTGAGATATTTTGCTACGTTAAAAGGCGATAATGTAATTGCTAGTTGCTGTCAGCGTGTGCGCGTTTTAACCAAACACAGATGCTGCACTGATGTGAAAAGATTCTCAACGTTACTTTATAGGAAAGTCTCCGGGGAGAAAATAGCTAACGAACCGTCAAAATCTTGCAACTCACGCCACACACGCACACACACACACACACACACACACACACACACACACACACACACACACACACACACACACACAAAGCAATTGAAACCATATTCCTGAATGCATTTGGAAGGTGTTGCTTTTTTACATGGAAGTGCTAATCCGATGTGTATTGTGGTGTTTCAATACCCTTACAGAAAAGTCAGAGCCCAAACACGAGCTTTCCGTGAGCGGCGCACTTGCAGTACGACAGTGCCGCCAGCAGAGGGCGGTGCAGACAGTAGTTTACTCTTTCAACCTCCAAAAGTTTTGAGAAACTTCAGGACTTCGCTTCCGCACAGACCTCTGAGACGCACCGCGAACCGACTATCAACAGGGATTATTCTTCCTCCATGTGCCCTCGTTGTTTTTTATTCTGCAATATGAGGCTTAGTTCGTAACAATTTTACCCCGTAATAAAAATTTAAAAATACCTAAACTCAAACACAATCTGATACATATGCGGTCTATTCTCGTTTTAGCTTGTATTTATCAGAAAAGTCATTTTTCAAACAATCCTTCATTACCATCAAATGAATGACTCGGTTAATAATTTTAATTAATAAAACGAAACTTTCAAATTAGTTTTCTGAATTTGCAAAGAAAATGCATCGGAAGTTTAAATTTTCCCACTGGTTCGCGCATTTTAAAACAATGAGATCGCAGATTTATCTGTCCAAAACCACGGTGGACCCCAGTGCTGATCGGACATTTCGTTTCTCCCATTCCGCTCTGTCCTCATACCAACTATCGATCTGCATCCCTTTCCCCCACACACTCTAGTTGTAAAAGCCTCTGGGGGAAAAAAAATTGCACAGTTGTTTTTGTTTCGATAAACCATATTCGGTTGGCATTTATATCAACCTACACATCCACACA